>NC_083896.1:2635456-3953184 GCF_032452875.1 Bos javanicus | reverse complement strand
TAAATCAGGGATTATCAGTTTGGGACAGGAAGAATACAGATGCAAAGTATTATTCTTACCACATTATACAGAAGGCACATACTATCAATATCATTGACTATTGTTGATAATCTGGGTCTTCTGATTGAGGAAGTGTTTATTAGATTTCTCATTTGTAAATTCACTCCTTTCCCCACTTTGAAAGAGTCATTTGTCGGATGTTCACTCCTCAAGGAGACCATCTTAATGTATATAATGAATAACCTTTCATCTCCTTGAGATTATCATATCTATTATACATGAATCACTTGGAATTCTTCTCTATGGAATATTTGTCTATTCTCCCTTAATAGCTTATTTAAACATTTGTTTATTTTAATACAAACTCATGGGTATTTATTTTATATGTTGGGTTTTACTACTGTGTAGTTTTATCTCCTTTGAATTGTCCCAGCTTCGGTCACTGGAAGCTCTTTCAGCTGTCTTTTGTGTCTCTCTAACATAAGCCCATCATTTTTTAGTTATTTGTTTGGTTTTGTTCAGCATTGCCTGACTTTCTGGTATTATAAATGTTCAAGACTAACTTTGCATATTCCTTGTCCCAGACCTAGAATCAGTCATTTCTCCAAAGAGCTCAGGTTTGTTGTTGTTGTTGTTGGAGAATGATACTAGAAACCAAGATCTGCGCACCAAATGTGCTCCCTGCGACTGGAATGTCATTGCTTCAAGGCATCTCAACAGACAGGGCTAACGAGTGTATGGGTGCCTGATCGTCTGTGTATAACACATATCTCTAATCACTGGTGCTTCAAAATCTGAATTTATATTAATTACTTATAAGTAAATATTGATGTCTCTAATACCGCATGAATCAGTCTAGCCTTCCCCCCTTGCTTATCTGTAACTCCAAACTCTAAGAGTAAGAATCTTGTCTCCTGTCCCTAGAGATACATCAACTTACTTATTCAGTCTCAGTATCCATATATAGTGGTTTAAAAATGCAAACCTATAATCCTACAGAAAAAAAGCTTTACCAAATTAAGTATAGTGCTTATATACAGTTCCCTGTGTCTTTAGTTTTACAACGACCATTAGTTTCCAAAGGTACTGAGGTCAATATGCTTTTCACTTTTCCTGCTGCAGTGAGGTATTATTTTATCAGAGTCTTCATCTCAGCCTGGATTCCCAGATCTCCTCATTAATTTTTAAAATTTGCAAACCTTAAGCTTCCACTCTATGCTGTAAGCTGCTATGGGGTTTGACACATTGTCATATACCCTCCACTATATCATACAGACTAATTGCACTATCCTAGAATTACTCTGTGTTCCATCAATTCAACAATTTCCATATTTAAACCTCAGAAAGCATCAAATAATTTTCCACCTCTGTAATTTTGTCTTTTGCATAATATCATGTAGATGAAAACATATAGAATGTTTCCTTTTTATATTGGCTTCTTTTGTTTAGCCATACACATTTAAGATCTTTAAAATTCTCATCATAAGAAAAAATGAATATATGGGAGGTAATGGATGCCAAATAAACTTAGTTGTGCTAATCATTTTGCAGTATATACAATATACCAAATGATTATGTTGTACAGTTTAAACTAATATAATTTTCTATGTCAGTTACATCTCAATAAAACTGGGAAAATAAAGTGAGTCTCTTGTAAACAGAAAAAAAAAGTAATCCACATTGTTGCAAGCATAGATAGTTCAGTTCAGTTCAGTAGCTCAGTCGTGTCCAACTCTTTGTGACCCCATGAATTGCAACATGCCAGGCCTCCCTGTCCATCACCAACTCCCGGAGTTCACTCAGACTCACGTCCATCGAGTCAGTGATGCCATCCAGCCATCTCATCCTCTGTCGTCCCCTTCTCCTCCTGCCCCCAGTCTCTCCCAGCATCAGAGTCTTTTCCAATGAGTCAACTCTTTGCATGAGGTGGCCAAAGTACTGGAGTTTCAGCTTTTGCATCATTCCTTCCAAAGAAATCCCAGGACCGATCTCCTTTAGAATGGACTGGTTGGATCTCCTTGCAGTCTAAGGGACTCTCAAGAGTCTTCTCCAGCACCACAGTTCAAAAGCATCAATTCTTCAGCACTCAGCTTTCTTCACAGTCCAACTCTCACATCCATACATGACTACTGGAAAAACCATAGCCTTGACTAGACGGACCTTTGTTGGCAAAGTAATGTCTCTGCTTTTGAATATGCTATCTAGGTTGGTCATAACTTTCCCTCTAAGGAGTAAGTGTCTTTTAGTTTCATGGCTGCAGCCACCATCAGCAGTGATTTTGGAGCCCCCCCAAAAAGTCTGACACTGTTTCCACTGTTTCCCCATCTATTTCCCATGAAGTGATGGTACCAGGTACCATGATCTTAGTTTTCTGAATGTTGATTTAAGCCAACTTTTCACTCTCCTCTTTCACTTTCAAGAGGCTTTTTAGTTCCTCTTCACTTTCTGCCATGAGGGTGGTGTCATCTTTATATCTGAGGTTATTGACGCTTCTCCCAGCAATCTTGATTCCAGCTTGTGCTTCTTCCAGCCCAGCATTTCTCAAGATGTACTCTGCATAGAAGTTAAATAAGCAGGGTGACAACACATAGCCTTGACGTACTCCTTTTCCTATTTGGAACTAGTCTGTGTTTCATGTCCAGTTCTAACTGTTGCTTCCTGACCTGCATATAGGTTTCTCAAGAGGCAGGTCAGATGGTCTGGTATTCCCATCTGTTTCAGAATTTTCCACAGTTTATTGTGATCCACACAGTCAAAGGCTTTGGCATAGTCAATAAAGCAGAAATAGATGTTTTTCTGGAACTCTCTTGCTTTTTCCATGATTCAGCAAATGTTGGCAATTTGATCTCTGGTTCCTCTGCCTTTTCTAAAACCAGCTTGAACATCTGGAAGTCCACGGTTCCAATATTGCTGAAGCCTGTCTTAGAGAATTTTGAGCATTACTTTACTAGCGTGTGAGATGAGTGAAATTGTGCGGTAGTTTGAGCATTCTTTGGCATTGCCTTTCTTTGGGATCGAATGAAAACTGACCTTTTCTAGTCCTGTGGCCACTGTTGAATTTTCCAAATTTGTTGGCATATTGAGTGCTGCACTTTCACAGCATCATCTTTCAGGATTTGAAATACCTCAAATGGAATTCTATCACCCCCACTAGCTTTTTTCGTAGTGATGCTTTCTGAGGCCCACTTGACTTCACATTCCAGGACGTCTGGCTCTAGGTGAGTGATCACACGATCGTGATTATCTTAGTCATGAAGATCTTTTTTGTACAGTTCTTCTGTGTATTCTTGCCACCTCTTCTTAATATCTTCTGCTTCTGTTAGGTCCATAGCATTTCTGTCCTTTATCAAGCTCATCTTTGCATGAAATGTTCCCTTGGTATCTCTAGTTTTCTTGAAGAGATCTCTAGTCTTTCCCATTCTGTTGTTTTCCTCTATTTCTTTGCATTGATTGCTGAAGAAGGCTTTCTTATCTCTCCTTGCTATTCTTTGGAACTCTGCATTCAGATGCTTATATCTTTCCTTTTCTCCTTTGCTTTTCGCTTCTCTTCTTTTCACAGCTATTTGTAAGGCCTCCCCAGACAGCCATTTTGCTTTTTTGCATTTCTTTTCCATGGGGATGGTCTTGATCCCTGTCTCCTGTACAGTGTCATGAACCTCAGTCCATAGTTCATCAGGCACTCTATCTATCAGATCTAGGCCCTTAAATCTATTTCTCACTTGCACTGTATAATCATAAGGGATTTGATTTAGATCATACCTGAATGGTCTAGTGCTTTTCCGTACTGTCTTCAATTTAATTCTGAATTTGGCAATAAAGAGTTCATGATCTGAGCCACAGTCACATAGTTCAGTTTTCTTTAAATCACTCAGTAGCATTTCTTTGTATGGATTTCTCAAAGTTAGTGTATCTATTTACCTTTTGAAGAATATCTTGATTCCTACAAGTTTTGGTAGTTACGATCAATTCTTTATAAATATTTTATACAAGTTTCCATGTGGACACAAGTTTTTCATCAGCCAAGGGAATGCTCAGGAGCAAGATGCTATGTTATGAGTATTCATGTTGATATATGGCAAAACCAATACAATATTGTAAAGTACAAAATAAAATAAAAAATATATATATATTAATAAAACAAAAAACAAACAAAAAAATTTGCTTAGTTTTTTCAGAAAGTGCCAGACTATCTTCCAAAGTGGCTGTACCACTTTATACTCCTACTTAATGAATGAAAATTCCTGATGAATGGGAATTACTGATGCTCCTTATGCTTGCCAACAATCAATATTATCTATGTTTGGATTTTAGACATTCTAATAGATATGTAGCTGTATCTTGTTCCTTTTCTTGTAAATTACCTAGTAATAAGTGATGTTGATCATCTTCCCATATGTTTATCTTCCATATGTATGTATTCTGTCCTGAGATGTCTATTCAGGTTTTTCCTACATTCAGCTCAGTTCGGTTCAGGTGCTCAGTCATGTCCGACTCTTTGCAACCCCGTGGAGTGCAGCACGCCAGGCCTCCCTGTCCATCACCAACTCCCGGAGCTCACTCAAACCCATGCTCATTGAGTTGGTGATGCCCTCAAACCATCCAATCCTCTGTCATCCCCTTCTCCTCCTTACATTATTGAGTTTTAAATTTTTATTTTATATTCTGGACGTAAGTCCCTTATCAAACATGTGATTTGCAAATATATTTTACTAGTCTATGATTTTTTTTCACTTTTCATTTTCCATTTCTTTTGCAAAGAAAATATGCTTAATGTTAATAAAGTTCAATTTATATTTTTATTTTATGATTACAATTTTTATTTTCATGAGTTGTTCTATCTGAAACTTGTAAAATTTTGATTATTGTTCTTCCTGACATTTTACAGTTTCGTGTTTTAAATTTACATGTATAATACATTTTGAGTTGATTTTCATGAAAAATACAATGTCTATGTTTAAAATCATTTTTTAAGTACAGACATCATCCAATTGTACTACCATTTATTGCAAAAACATGATCCTTTTTCCATGGAATTGTTTTTGTCTTTATCAAAGATCATATGGTTATATTTGTTTTGGTTTAGTTTTGGCATTTTAATTTTAAACTATTGATTGATGTATCTGTTTTTAATGCAATACTACACTATCTTCATTATGATCTCCTTAAAGTAGGGTTATGTGAGTCCTTCACATGCATTGGCTATTCTAAATTCTTGATTTCCTAGATGAATTTTAGAATTAGTTTACTGATGTCTACAAAAAAAAAATTGCCAAGGTATTGATTAAGCTAGAAATTTTGTTGACTCAACAGATGCAGTTGGGAAGAACTGGTATCATAAAGATATTGAGGATTCTAATATATGAACAAGGAATAGCTCTTCATTTGGTTAGATCATCTATGATTTCTGTTATCTGTTATATGGTTTTCTACACACAGATTCTACATATATTTTGTTATATTTTTACCAAGTTATTAAACTCATTGGTGCTATAGTAAATGACTTTAGTTTTTATTTCTGATTCCAATTGTTTATTGCTGATATATGGGAAAGTAATTGACTTTTATATATCAACATTGAAACACGCAAAGCTGTTATACTAACTTATTATTTCAAGATCTCTCTCTCTCTCTGTATGTATAGATTTGTTGAGATTTTTATAGAGAAAATCATACATCATGTCATCTGAAAATAAAAATGGTTTTAATTCATCCTTTCCAATTTGTATATCTTTTCTTCTTCTTTTTACTGTTGTATCCAATTAAGTAAGATTTTCAGGATGATGTTAACAGGAACAATGAGAAAGGATATTCTTGCTTCATTTGCCATGTTAATGAAATCAATCTTTCACTATTAAGTATGATGTATAAGATGTTAGAGTTTTTCAAGTATACTCTTTATTTGGTTAATGAAATTCCGTCTTATTCCTAGCTTGGTGGGGCTTTTATGTTTGCTTGTTTTGAAAATAGTCTTGCAATCTTGGAAAGAACTACAGTTGGTTGTGACATATAATTCCTTTTCTATTTTGCTGGATTCAATTGACTAATATTTTGTTAAAGATATTTGCATTTATGTTTATGCGAGATATTGGATTATAGTTTTCTTTTCTTATAATGTATATGTAGTTTTACTAAAAGGTAATGGTGGCCTCATAAAATCACATGGAATGTGTCCCCCAACTTATATTTTATGGAAGAGATTGTTTAGCATATAACATTGGCACAATTTCTACTTTAAATGTATAGTTGAATTTATCAGTGAAACCATCTGAGATATGTGTTTTCTTTTTGGAGGATTTTTAGCCAAATATCTAATGTCTAACTTAATGTCTTTGCTAGATACGGAGATATATGGTTCATCTATTTGAGAATTTTGGTAGTCTGCTTCTTTCAAGGATTGATCCATTTTATCTAAAATTGTGAACATAGAATTGTTTACAGTGTTAAATTATTACCCTTTGAATGCCTATCAGATTAGTAATTATCCTCTTCTTTCCTGATATTGGTAATTGTGTCTTTTTTTTCTTCTAACCTGAGAGGAAGTTTATCAATACGGTGATTATTTTCAAAGAATCAGCTCTCAGTTTCATTGTGCATGGAGGGGTGGGGGGCAGGGGGCAGATTTATCCTGTTTGGTCCTCTCTGAGTTTCCTAGATCTTCTGCCCTGTTCTCTTTCTTCCAATTATATGTATTCACCTTTGGTTATTATTCCCCAGTCCCTAAATTTTCTGATCTGCTTGCCATTACTGCTTCTGTTGTTCCATCTTACTTCTTGTTGGATATTAGTTTGGAAAGTGGCTACTGACCTCTTGTTAATTTTTCCTCAGACACCTTGAATATATTGATGACTCTCTTGAATGCATTCTAGGTTACTTTTCCCCTCAGCATTTTCTTTTGATTCTCTCATTGTTTCCAGATCTTTGCTGAGAGCAGCCCTTGGGTCTTGTATGTTGTACTTTTTCCCCGTTAGAACCCTTAATATGCTGATCATAATTATATTAAATCCCTGTTTTGATAATTCCTACATCTGTTTTGTATCTGACTCTGGTTGTAATGCTCACTTCATTTTTTATTTCTGTTTTGGCATGACTTGTGATTTTTTGTTGAAAGTTGGACTTGCATTAGTGTTAGGTTCTAAGGCTTTAGTGTTTATCTGGCTAGGAGTTTGACTGTTTAATGTTTTTGAATCTATTACTACCAGAGGCTTCAGATCCCTCTACTATCTGTGTTCTGGCTTCTTGCTTGGTTCTGTGTTTCTATCTGCTGCTCAGAGAGGATCTGTGCTGCTCTTTAGGCTGAGACTCTTTATCATTAATAGGAGAGGCTTTCTGAGTCATAATATGGTGTGGCTGAGATGGAAATTCTACAGCGTTCTGATTAAATTCTACAGCATTCTCACTCTTTCCCTGTCTCAGAGCTAGACCTTCATGGGTATGTTAACCTCTCTTCCAAGGTCATGGTTGTTGCTATTGGTTTTTAAGTTGCTGCTGCTGTTGTTCTCTGCTAACCCACTCTGTTTCCCGGCTACAGCTGGTGGGTTTCACTAGAGCGGAAGCAAATGGTAGTGCAGGGGTCCCTTGGGCTTGACGTTCCCTAGAGTCTCCCATTCTCGTGTTAGTCTGCACTCAGCCTTCAGCACTTCGTTAAAATTACCACTTCACTGTTCCCAACAGATTTTGGTGTCCAGCAGCTTTTGCTCCAGACAAGTAGATCTCAGATGTGTCTCTTTGTAAGTTCTTCTCTGTCTGGATTTTGGAAGATGCAATTTGCCCTGTAACTTCAGTTCCATTATAAATTCAAGTAAAGTCATTGATTTTCAGTTTATTCAAATTACTCTTGTAATGAGAGTGAGAGTGATGACTGGCTCTTTGGAACTGAAATGGGAAGGCCTAGCTTACCAATTTTTAATTGAAATATTTTTATTCCTTAGCATGCCTCTGACCAAATTAATTGGAAAATCAATAATCTCATTTAGTCCCATTTGGTAAACTGATTCTGCAGAAGTACTTTTAACAGCCCATCTGGGTCATGTTATCACCTGGTTGAAAAATTGTCACTGTGGGCCCCTGATGTTTTCTACAAGATGACAACCAGCTTCTTGATGGAAGAGCTGTGGTTCAGAATGCTCAAGACTTACCTTTGACTGAGAAAGATAACATCTTCAGATTTCTCGTGTTAACATTGTAACATTCTATAACCTTGTCTTCCTTACATTCTATAACCTTGTCTTCCTTCGGTGCTTTTATCAGGAGCTTGGTGATCTAAGAAGAAAGACTGTAAATTCAAAAAGTTTAAAGAGAAAATAAATATTTAACTTTTAAAAGATCACAATCATTACACTAGCAAACCTCAGAGATAGGTTTGGCCTCCACAGATGAAGAAACTAAGTTCATAAAGAGGAAGAGTGTTTTCCATGTTCATTCCAGGAGCAAGGCGTAATGGTCATGTTGGTGTCTGGGGTGGAATGCAGAGCCTGAGTTATGTCTTCCTTGGTGCTTCAGATTATACCTGCAAGGCTCTCATCATTCGTAAATTCAGAGAAGAGGAGAGCCCTATACGCATTCACAGTGCACATTCAATATTCCTGCTACAAAATTTAGGAATCAAATACTGTGTATCAGTTGCAGCACTAGCCACTAGAAGGACAACGGTGCAGATGGAGTAAGTAGTTTGTGAACTCAGGAAACCGATAGACTTCCAGAAGATTTGAGAATGTGAGCACAATACGAAATACATTTTTTACGTTTGCCATGAAGATATAACAATGCGTTCTTTGTATTTTGTTTTGATCTTCTTTCCAAAGTTATTTTTTTCCTCCTTACCTCAGATATTTTGGTAATTTTCTTATCCATGTACAGGTCTCTTGTCCTCTCTTTTGTTCGCTCCTTCAGGCTTCAGAAACCTTAAAAAGATCTTTCCCTAAATAGATAGCCAGTAGAATTAAAATAACATTGGATTGAGAGGCAAGAAAACAGGTTTGACTCTCAACTGTGTTGGTTGATTACCTGAATGACCTCTGACAAGTCACTTGACCACTCTTAAGACAGTTTTGTTCATCTTTAAACTGAAGGTGATAATAACCACTTTACAGAGTTGTTATGCTAATCAAATGAGCTAATATATTCGAATAACACTTTTAAGTACACAGAGAACCAGAGACACATACAATTGTAAGTTATTTTACACTTGTTTAACAATCTAGAGGGTTTGATTATATACTAGGAAGCACTGAAAAGCAGACTGTACTTGAATATTACAATTTTTTTTTTAGCAAAATATCTTAAGCCTTTATAAAGGGTAAAGATTTTCTTATGCAAGCCAGCCTCGCTTGTCCATAAATAATGGTTTTTCCATTCAATCATGACACTATATTTATAAAAGCAGTCCTTAAAACATCACCTCTTTCAGATTGAAGCACAGTCTGTATTTGGTTGCTTTCTACAGATTTTATCTTTTAACGTATTAAATATTGTCATGGAAAATATGACAGAAATATGCCTAGTATATAGCCCATAGATTATCAAAGA
This sequence comes from Bos javanicus, assembly GCF_032452875.1. NCBI lineage: Eukaryota > Metazoa > Chordata > Mammalia > Artiodactyla > Bovidae > Bos > Bos javanicus. Next base: position 3,943,659 of record NC_083896.1, on the reverse strand, counting down.
AGGTTTCCTTGAAGAAATGATTCTTCTGGCAGGTTTCTGCCACAGAATCGCATGACAAGATTTGAAAGGCAGTTGCCTATAATTCTTTTGTAGCAATTATGGGCCTAGAAACTTGTGCTCCAGCATAATTAATGTCGTTTAATGTTCCTTCTTTTTGTATAGCGTGCAATTCCTCTCCTTAAGCCCCAGGCCACTTTGGAAAGCATCGTTATCCTTGTGCAAATGAGTCTGGGATCAACTGGCATAGTTCTGTCCATAAACATCTGAAAGGACTCTAGGGCAGGAATGTTCAAGGGTAGAGGCAAGAGAGAGAAGGTTGGGGATGTCAGACACCGTTAACTTCTACCCTAGTAACCAATCCTCTCCTTGTAGTGACTTAAGTTATTTACAGTCAGTTCAGAATTCAACACTCAACTCACTTTCTGCGTGCCATAAATTTGATCGAAGAAAAATTTATAGGATGGCTAGGGTCCCAGATATTGGAATTAGATGAGTTGTTGAGGTTTACAGAAAGAAAACAAGGTTTTAAAGACCAAATAACACATAAAACATTTTTTAAAGACAGTGGTGATAGTAAAGGGAAACTATAAATATGATCAGACCAGAAGCAAGATATCATAGAGAAACAGCTATTAGGTTTTAAAAGATCAGGAGACCAGATAATATGTCATAACACAGCATCACAAGCTTAGTTTATTGAACTTGGGAGAATATTTGTATTCATAGTTACCCTGATAGGGGATGTAGAAAGCCAAAATCAGACAACCTATCTTTAGGCTTATCCTCAAAGGACCTAAAAGAAGTCAGATGAATATATAGAATCTTAGTTAGAAATTAACCTTGGAATGCTTTGGCTACTTCAAATGTCTCAATAAAACTCAAGAAAAATCATTTGCAAAACCAAACGGAAGCATAAACAACAAAGTCATGAGCATATCTCACTCTCACAAGCAGGTCTGATAACTCCCACATGGTTGATACACTGGAGTAGGGGTGGCAAAAAAGCTGACGTGTTATAAACCGAAGGAACTGCATGGGTTGCTCTACTGGTTCCAAAACATAGCTAGAGAAATCCAGGGATCAATAATGAGATTTCCATTTTAATAGCCAGAGCCATGATGATCAGACTCAAACCAAAGTCCTGCTGTTAACTAATTATTTGCTCATTTCACATAGACATGAAATATGTTCTACGCTACTTATGAGATGCAGCCATGAATTCAGGCACAGCTTTTCCCCTGCACCACTGCTGCACATTGCTAAGACTGGCTGGAGACAGCGCACAGCCTGAGACTGCACCAGGGACCTACGGGAGCCTGCACTTGGTGTCCATGGTCTTGGTCAAGCGTGACATAACCTACCATACATGTGTGCTGTGTGCTAAGGGGCTTCAGTAGCGTCCAACTCGTTGTGACCCTATGAACTGTCAGGCTTCTCTGTCCATGGGATTCTCCAGACAAGAATCCTAGAGTGGGTTGTCACGCCCTCTTCCAAGGGATCTTCCTGACCCGAGGTGGAACCCATGTCTCTTACATCTCCTGCATTGGCAGGTGGGTTCTTTACAACTAGAGCCCCTGGGAAGTCCTATTATATAATATAACCTATCATATAATCCCCTATAAAATATAAGCCAATATCACAAAGCTGTCTGGATAGAAATAATCTAAAGAATGTTTGAATCTATTTCTGGAAAAATGGACTGAATCTACTAAGCTAAAACTTGAGAAAAGTGACAAGACTTGAATTTAGATCTGACTGCCAATTATATAAATATAAGGTGGGCAGTTCAAAGCACATAAATAGAAAGCAAAAAATTTATAATTAGAGTAAGTTTCTAATCAGTCAACCATGTGATATGGTTGTCCAGATTCAAATAAATGTGCAAACCTGTTGGACAGTTGTTGGAAGTATCCATCTATTAAAAACTTTGTGTCATTTTTCAGAAGAATAAACAGAAATGTGAAATTTAAATAATGTTGTTGTTTAGTCGCCAAGTCATCTCTGACTCTTTACGACCCCACAGACTGCAACATGCCAAGCCTCCCTTTCCCTCACCATCTCCCGGGAGTTTGCCCAAGTTAATGTCCATCACGCATTGGTGATACCATCCAATAAATGCCATTAAATAACATGTCCAACATCCATTCTTGTAGCTGAAATGGAGCCAGATCTGAACCAAATGGTGTGTGTTCTTTCCTTTTCCTGAAATCATATTAATGAGCGAATTCAAAACCATCATACATAAAAAAATAATATGAGGAATAAATAAATGATTGGAAGAACTGTAGATGTTTCCCTTAAGGATTAGAAGACATGAAAAATACAAGACATGGTGAAGACAAGGAAAAATCATGATTCTATGAGTTAAATATCTGATGATCCATTAATAACACAAAAGATAACAATGGAAGAGAAAATGGATAAAATTTAAGGATGGCAAGGTATCTACTGAGCTAGAAAAATTGAAAGAAATGATCAAGTTACTTAGGTGGTAATGATTTTCCTGCAGCACAAGTACTGGAGAAGACTCTGGAGAGTCTCCAGGACCGCAACGAGATCAAACCAGTCAATCCTAAAGGACCCTGAAAATTCACTGGAAGGGCTTTGCTGAATCTCCAATACTTTGGCCACCTGATGCAAAGAGCCAACTCATTGGAAAAGACTCCAATGCTGGGAAAGACTGAAGGCAAAAGGAGAAGGAGACAGCAGAGCATGAGATGACTGGATGGCATCTGACTCAGTAGACATGAATCTGAGCAAACTCCAGGAGATGCTGGAGGACAGAGTGGCCATGGGGTCACAGGGTCAGACATGACTCAGCAACTGAACAGCAATAGCAGCAGTGAGTTTTCTGATAAGGAACATGCTCAGGTAGAGACTAACCATCTGTCAAAGGAACTATTACAGAAGTGGCTTGAATATTGTGATATGGTCATTCTAGATGATACTAAACTCTGACCCTCAGAGTTTTTGATTCTATGAAACTCTGGAAGCACACAGGTAGTATAGGAAAATCTCTGGACTAGCCTATGGAGGACTTTTTTCTGGTTCCTTTCCTTGATCCAAGCTAACCAAAGAATGGCTACCAAAAGATAGAGGAAAAAAGAAAACAAAAATCCCTGTTGGCTCAACAGTGCAGCTTCAGTTTCCATGTTACACAGCGCCATTGCCCACGATGCTTGGTTTCCCAAGAGATTCTCAACGATATGCTTTAGTAAAGTGCATCCTGTTACTTATCTCAATACCTGCTTGATGTCTTGCTTCCCCTAAGGACCAAGTAACACCTTATCATTGGTCTAATGATGCTCTGTGCTGAGGTCTCCTGCCTCTGCTTCCTTCCATTACTGATTGGCTGCACGACCCTGATCAAGTTACAGTTGTCTCATGGGCCTGCTGAGCAGTGCTAGCAGTCTTTCAATCTAATGTACTGTAGGAATAAAAAGTAACTCGAGGATGATCTATAGAGCGCTGACAATGCACAGGAGACTTGGTGAACTCTAGCGCTTGGTGGTTGCAGCAGAAGAGACATCCAGGTTAGTAATTTACATTCAACTCAGAAAACAAAAATGCAAATATTCATTTTGTCACACATATATTAGGTAATTTGGATATGTATTGCAGAGGGTTGAGTTGTTAAAAGGACTCAATGTGGAGTCTTTCACAGTTTTGGATTATGGGAGCATCTCACGTGGATGTGTGCTCAGTCACTTCAGTCCTATCTGAATCTTTGCCACCCCATGGACTGTAGCCCACCAGGCTTCTCTGTCCACGGGATTCTTCAGGCAAGAACACTGGAGCAGGTTGCCATTTCCTCTTCTTGGGGATCTTCATGACCCAGGGATCGAAACTGCATTTCTTGTATCTCCTGATTTGACAGACAGGTTCATTACCAACTAAGACCACCCAGGAAAGGAGGAAATAGTACCACTAATGGGGTCCTGAAATTCTGATAAGGAGTATTTTCCAGAATAAGAAGAGGTATAGGCATCATAGTTCTATACCAGACACTATCATAGGTTACTTTCCTGTATTATTACTCATAATCCTCATGATGACCATAGGTCATGATGACCATTTCCCCATTGCACATATGGGGAAAATGTCATCAGTGAGACATAGTGATGTGTCCCAGTTCAGCTCCTATTGTACTATTTTAGGCATATGATTTACTCCATTTGAGAGGTAATTGTTAATATCTAAAGCATGTGTAATAGTAATGCATACCTTTTATTGCACATGTATACACAGTATACAATCTGTTCATACGATACATAAAAATCTGTAAAAAATTAAGCATGTGAGACATGGCATGCACCTGCTCAGTCACATTTTGATTTTTTGTGACCCCGTGGGCTGTAGTCTGCCAGGATCCTCTGTCCACAAAATTTGATAATTTGCTATGATAATGATAGCAAAGAATTGTAGCACAGCAAAACACCATGATAATATAACCTGAAAACAGACAAATCTGGACAAAATGTGATTAGCAACTGCCCAGCCTTGTTCCCCGGAGAAGGCAATGGCACCCCACTCCAGTATTCTTGCCTGGAAAATCCCATGGACAGAGGAACCTGGTAGGCTGTAGTCCATGGGGTCGCGAAGAGTCGGACATGACTGAGCGACTTCACTTTCACTTTCCACTTTCATGCATTGGAGAAGGAAATGGCAACCCACTCCAGTGTTCTTGCCTGGAGAATCCCAGGGACGGGGAGCCTGGTGGGCTGTAGTCCATGGGGTCGAGAAGAGTCGGACATGACTGAGTGACTTCACTTTCACTTTTCACTTTCATGCATCGGAGAAGGAAATGGCAACCCATTCCAGTGTTCTTGCCTGGAGAATCCCAGGGACGGGGGAGCCTGGTGGGCTGCCGTCCATTGGGTCGCACAGAGTCGGACACGACTGAAGTGACTTAGCAGCAGCAGCAGCCTTGTTCCCTCACCTGGCCCAAGATTTCAAATGAAGGCAGGTGTAAAGTTCTTGTAATTGACGGGAGTGGGGTTGGAGTGAAGGAATTAGAGGGAAGGGAAGAGCAAAAAGGAGGATGAAAAGGGAAAAATTAGGGTGGAAATAATATCAGGAGACTCCTTCTCAGGAAGGAAAGAGCCAAACTGTCCCTGTGTCATCAGCAATCTCTTGGCTTAGTCCCCCCAGCAGGGCTGGGGAAGCAATTGTCAAGTAATCATGAGGTTCCTGGAAGTCCCAGAGAGCTGAGGGTCTCAGAATTATTCCCATAATTATTCAAGCAACAGAGGAGAAAAGCCACCAGAGTACATTAAACAACAGCTGGAACTGGGGCATATTTGGATCACGGCAGCCACCCTGGAATTCCCATTTGTCAGCTATGCAGGTTTATCCCAGTTATTTTGTTAACCTCTTAACAATAGTCAATCCTTCATTTTACTTGAATGAGACTCTTGGAGCCAAATCTATCGGATGGTGACAGTGTTTTCCTTTAATAATAACTAGCACCGAGATCGTCGGTGCCCGTCACTGTCTCTTACCCTTGCATCCTTTCATGTAACACTATTACTCCTGCGACACTGGTTCTATTGTTATGCATCACTTATATATGAGGGAACGGAGGCTTAGAGCTGCTAAGTTAACGGCAAGCCACAAGGTTGCATAGTGTTTCAGTTATCTATTGACGTGTAACAGACCATCTCAAGATTTAATAGCTTGAAAACATCGGCCATTTTATTTGCTCACAATTACTGATCAGATGTTTGGCTGGACATAGCAGGGACAACACCGCGATCTGGGGCCTCAGGTTGGGGCTTCAATGGCTGGGGTGAAGTGTGTGTCTGGTGTCTGAGTTCTGGCTGTTACCTGGGTTCCCTGGCATTTCTGCATAAGGCTAGTGCGAGCCTCTCTGCACGGTGATCTCAGGATTGCAGGAGAAATTGTGCTAAATGACAAGTCCACTGTGAAAGTGCTTGTTAAGGCTCTGCTTGCATCATGATTGCTAATGTCTCCCTGGGTGCAAGTCATGTGCAGAAGTGCTGTCACTGTGAGAGACAACCTTGTTTACAAAGTCTAGTAGACAAGAAAAATAATACAGGCATTTGAGGGGGCTGTGAGACCCACTGGGGCAGAGTTATGCCAGATTGTGTGTGTGTGTGTGTGTGTGTGTGTGTATGTGTAGGGAAGAGAGTTTGTCACATAAGACTAAAAGGATAAAAATAGAACTACAGAGTTTCAAAGAGAAATCATCTATTTAGTACAGCCCTTCATTTTGCACAAAAATACATTAGGGCCACAACAGGAAAGGAACTAAAGTCACAGACATAATTATTGACAAAGACTAGCTTCGGAATGCACATCACACCAAAATCCAATAGGAGGTAATATTGGTGAACAGGAGAAGAATGCAGGAACTGAATGAGACTCGTGAAGAACAAGAAGAGGCAAGGAGTAAACAGTCGAAAAGTCCAGTCCTAAGAAGTTTAAGTACCCCACCTGAGATTCGATTATATCTGCAGTGTCCCCCTGCCTGCCCTGGCCAGGCTGAAAAAACCATATTCCCTCTTCCACAGCCGTGGCCTCTGTGATTATTTGGAGTACTTGCATTTTGCTGTTTTTCTACAGCTCTGCGTTTGAATATCTGTCTTGGAGCATAAACTCCTGAGAGCAAAAGGCTGCTCATCTTAAATGTAAGGCAAAGTACTCTATGTAACCAAAGCTTTAGGATTGTAAAAATGATGGAACACGTATGATCCCTTAAATTCCCACGGAAGCAATATGTCTAGACAATCTGCTCTATAGATAATTATTAACTACTTTACATAGAACTTTTACAACTTAGCATAAAATAAAACTATTAGGTAGGTGTGCTTTTAAGTGTGTGTGTTGTGGCCGACTCTTTGCAACCGCATGAACTGTAGCCCGCCAGGCTCCTCTGTATATGGGATTTCCCAGGCAAGAATCCTGGAGTGGGCTGTCGTTCTCTACTCCAGGGGACCTTCCCAACTGAGGGACTGAGCCTGTGTCTCTTGTGTCTCCTGCACTGGCAGGCAGATTCTTTACCACTGTACCACCTGGGAAGCCCAGGCCTGCTTTAATCCCTGCCCCTTTTCTTTCCACAAAGGAAACTAAGAGTGAAATGGATAAATGATGTGCCCAGGATCACACGGCTAGGATTTCAAATGTGACCATTATCCTCCTGCTCCTCTTCCTTTGATGCAATGAAGCCACAATCACAAGGAAAGATAGACTAGCATGTTTTAAACACACCAGGATTTGAATACCAAATCAGGCATTTGTCTCTAAAGCGTTCTTGTAGAAATGGTATCACCTCTCTGCGTGTGAGTAGTTTCATTTGCAAAATCAGAATCTGGAAGTGAATATTTCTCAGAGGTACTCCATCTCCAAACTGTTTCTAGCATTCATTGACAATTGAAAACACAACGTTATTCAATGCAGCGCCATCTGCTGGTCATTGGTGAGATTACCTGATGGTTCCTGCTGCTGCTGCTGCTAAGTCCCTTTAGTCGTGTCCAACTCTGTGCGACCCCATAGATGGCAGCCCACCAGGCTTCCCCATCCTGGGATTCTCCAGGCAAGAACACTGGAGTTGGTTGCCATTTCCTTCTCCAATGCATGAAAGTAAAACGTGAAAGTGAAGTCGTTCAGTCGTGTCCGACTCTTAGCGACCCCATGGACTACAGCCTACCAGGCTCCTCCATGCATGGATTTTCCAGGCAACAGTACTGGAGTGGGGTGCCATGGTTCCTGCTGAACAGCTAAACAAATCAGTTAAAAGAAACACAGAAGCAAACTACCATACGTAAAACAGACAAACAACAAGATCCAATGTATAGTACAGGGAATTATATTAAATACCCTGTAATCAAACATATTGTAAAATGAAAAACACACCAATATACACAAGTAATAAATATACATTATTTATCCAAAATCAATTCCAGTGTGGATTTCATTACTTCACTGTATAAAGTTTGTACTGTTGGTGTTAAAATATCAAGAGCATCCCGCTAACAGAATGGTTGTGCAAAGTTGCACACAGGGATAGACACTACTCTCACATATGAATCAGGTCGATGACACCTACACATTTCATATTCACCATAAAAGCAGTCGTAGGTCTCATCACAGTTCTATGTAATTAGCGTTAAATACATTTTAATCCCATGTAGCTACATGTATTCGAACAGTAACCAGAACTATTGCATTTGAACTGTATAATTACACACTGGTTCTCTCAGTGGCAGAAAATGTATAATTATGAAGTTCTTTGCATTATCAGAAAAAAAAAAAAACAACTATGCCGTGCTGGGGAAAATCACAATAGGATTATGCTGCCTGTGATTCCACATCTCTTAGTTCAGGGCCTACTTAACTTTCTATACAGTGTAATTAGGCACGAGGTGGGGTTGGGAGACAAATGCTATCTAATGTATTAAGAGTCCCTCTTATTCCCAGATAGCTAAAAAGTATTCTACCAAGCTTATGCCAACATTTTTGTGTGCACAAAATACAAGTGATTTGCCACTCCACACGGAGTAACACTATTCTATTTCGTGCCTTTTAATACGAGATTCTAAAAATATTTCCCCAGGCCACTCAAAATGCATCCCTGGTGTTGGTTTTATATAGGTTTTCTAGATTCATGAAACATAATGACATAGGGGAGTTAGAGTGGATGAAGTATGCTCAGTAAGTAAGAAGGAATGCATACTGAATACAACCTAAATGTTGAATTTCTTGTTTGCTCTCTCAAGAAATGAGAAGCTCTATAATGACTCTCCAAAGGATATGGCTAAATAATTCAGTTTATTTTCTACCACTCTGTGACAGATAAATTCCTTTATTTAAATGTTTAAAAATTTATTGGTGACTTCCCTGGTGGCTCAGATGGTAAAGCATCTGCCTACAATGCGGTAAACCCGGGTTTGATCCCTGGGTCAAAAAGATCCCCTGGAGAAGGAAATAGCAACCCACTCCAGTACTCTTGCCCAGAAAATCCCATGGACGGAGGAGCCTGGTAGACTACAGTCCATGGGGTCGCAAAGAGTCGGACACAACTGAGAGACTTCACTTTCACTAAAAATTTATTAAACCTCTACACAATTTGAGATAGTAGCTCTTATAGCAGCTCACATACAATCTTAGTGGAGTATAGGCTTCTCTTGAACAAATGAGATGATGTACTTAAGTAAAGTGTCTTGGGATGTCCTTCATGGTCTAGTGGTTAAGAATATGCCTTTCAATGCATGGGACTTGGGTCCGATCCCTGGTTGAAGAACCAAGACCCCACAGGCTGAGGGCCAACTAAGCCCCTGTGTCTCAACTGCTCAATGTGTGTGCTCCGCAACTAGAGAAAGACCACAATCCACAGCGAGGACCCAGCACAGCCAAAAAAAAAAAAAAAACAACCAGCCTCATGGGCATCATTAGATGTTATGGAATGTAATTCAGGGGCAACTGAGATTTGGGAACCAATGGGACCTTAGAACCAGTGCTTTGGTTGGGAGAGTGACTGTCCTACAGAAGGTGGAGGAAGTGGGATCAAGCAAATAGCAGCTGGAAGATGGATGTTTAGACTGTGCCTAGAGGGGATTTTTATTAAAAAATATAAAGTTTGGAGTAATTAAAAGTACTACATGGAGGCAAAAGGCGACCAATTACAGGAAAGTTGGAAAGCAGAAACTGAGATGAAGCTGGCAGAGGAATGACTTTTTCTGAGATGGTGGGAGCTGAGCTGAAACCTAAATCATGAAAGATGGGGCCTCGTGGGAAACATTTCAGGCAGGGGTAAAAGCAAGTGCTACGTCTTTGGGGACGAATAGTGAAAGAAAAGCAACTTGAAGCAAAAAAAGCAAGAAGCTGCCACTTTACTACTGGATGTGTAAACCAGACAAGCATCCTGGTGTCCAAAGAGCTTAACACTTTGGGAGTTCAGCTGCGTAAAGGTGGATGAATCAGAACATCCAAACCGTAACATCAAGTCATATGTGAGAATAGGTCATGTAATTGGGTCCAAGTCATTCTCCTCTGCTTCAAAGAAGCTATTACTCTAATTTAAAATATCTTGGGACCTCACTGCCGGTCCAGGGGTTAAACTTTGTGCTTCCAATGCAAGGGACAAGGGTTCGATCCCTGGTTTGGGAACTAAGTTCCCACATGCCACACAGCATCCCCACCTCCCATGACAAAAGATAAAATATCTTATGCTACAGAGAAACTTACTTTTCCTTGCAAAGCTCAAGTTTTGGACGTATTTCTGTTGCTATTTATTTCATTTCTATGCAATTAAATGAGTATTATCCAACCAGTCCATTATGAAGGAGATCAGCCCTGGGATTTCTTTGGAAGGAATGATGCTAAGGCTGAAACTCCAGTACTTTGGCCACCTCATGCGAAGAGTTGACTCATTGGAAAAGACTCTGATGCTGGGAGGGATTGGGGGCAGGAGGAGAAGGGGACGACAGAGGATGAGATGGCTGGATGGCATCACTGACTCGATGGACGTGAGTCTGAGTGAACTCTGGGAGTTGGTGATGGACAGGGAGGCCTGGCGTGCTGCGATTCATGGGGTCTCAAAGAGTTGGACACGACTGAGCGACTGAACTGAACTGAACTGAATGAGATGAAAAACATTTCAGAGTATTAAAAGCTACATGAATTAATATACATGATTAGTTTATTGACATCTCATATTTAATCAAAATTCTTTTGAATATTAAGATGTCCAAGAGAGCTGTTTTTTCTTTTTATTTAACTCAGCGAGGGAGGACATTCTACCATTTCTTCCTGTAGAAGTTATGGACTTTCATAGGGGAATCATATTGTGCAGTGCAGTGAGAAATAGTTTGCAGATATTAGCCCTGAGTGCCACTCACAAGGCATTTGAAGTTGGGGAAGTCGTTGAATCTCTTAAGTTTGTTGCATCATGATGTAAAATGACATTGCATTATATGGCATCTGTTTCTCTGCACACCCTTACTCTTTTAGTAGAACTGTATTATTGCAATGGAATAATCTACACATTTATATGTGTGTGTGTATATATACTTATAGGGTTTCTTGGTGGCTCAGACCATAAAGAATCTGCCTGCAATGCAGGAGACACAGAGTTTGATCCCTGGGTGGGAAAGATACCCTGGAGAAGGAAATGGAACCCCACTCCAGTATTTTAGCCTGGAGAATCCCATAGGCAGAGGAGCCTGGTGGGCTACAGTACATGAGATCACAGAGTTGGATGCGACTGAGCAACTATATATATATATATATATATATGCATGTGTGTATGTGTGTAGGTGTGTTTATTCTTAACTATGGACTTCTGTGGTAAAGAATCTGCCTGCCAATGCAGGAGACCGGGGTCCAGAATTCTGGCCTGGGAAATCCCATGGACAGAGGCGCCTGGTGGGCCACAGTCCATGGGGTCGCAAAAGAGTTGAACATGACTTAGAGACCAAACAAAAATAAATTATTAACTATAATATATATTCTTATATATTATATATTCCATGATATATATTCTTAACTATACGATTAGGTACACCATATATAACTATATATAACGTACTATGCTTTTATAGTATATGTGGTGGGTGGTGGTTTAGTCCCTAAGTCGTGTCCGAGTGTTGTGACTCCATGGACTGTGGCCCACCAGGCTCTTCTATCCACTAGATTTCCCAGGCAAGAATACTGGACTAGTTTGCCATTTCCTTTTCCAGGGGATCTTTCCAACCCCACCCAGGTCTCCTGCATTGCAGGCAGATTCTTTACCGACTAAGCTACCATGGAAACCCCAGATATATATATATATATATATATATATATATTATATATATATATACACATATATATATATAGTTTTATATATAGTTATGTATATTTATATACATAGTGTTATATATATAGTTATATACATAGTTAAGAATATATTTTTGTAGTATATTATTATACGAGGATATTCTGATATGTTTTTCCAATCTTTATCGACATAGTCTCTCCTTACTACCACACATTCTACATTTAATTTCATGAGAGAATATTAGTTTTTAATCCTATTTTCTACATCTTAACTCTTTAGCCTTAAGGCAAACTCAGGAATCCTTGAATCCTTATTATTTTTCTCTTCTTTCTCATGAGTGGGAAATATTTTCCTTCTCTTTTTCCCCTATTTTCCATTTTAACTGAATAGTGAATTTATAAGCTGATTTAGTTATGAACATTTAGAAAATTGATTTTAACTAAAAAATTATAATTGCAAAATATTGTGTTGGCCAAAAGATTCATTTGGGCTTTTCCATAACAGCATACAGAAAAACCTGAACAAACTTTTTGGCCAACCCATGATGTTGGGAACACATAGGTCAATCCATATCGGATTATCTTTGTCCCCTTTGGTCAGAAAGTTTTAAAAATTCTTAAAAAGTCTTGATTGTAGTAAAGTATAGGTAACATAAAATGTACCATTTTAACCACTTAAAAGGTTCGATGCACGATACTGGATGCTCGAGGCTGGTGCACTGGGACGACCCAGAGGGATGGTACGGGGAGGGAAGAAGGAGGAGGATTCGGAATGGGGAACACGTGGATATCTATGGCGGATTCATGTTGATATATGGCAAAACCAATACAACATTGTAAAGTTAAAAAATAAAATAAAATTTAAAAAAATAGCATACGGTGCACTGTTCGGTTATTGTGCAACCATCCTCACCATCCCAGAACTTTTTTATATTACAATGCTGAAACTGCTGCTGCTGCTGCTGAGTTGCTTCAGTTGTGTCCGACTCTGTGCGACCCCATGGACTGTAGCCTACCAGGATCCTCCGTCCATGGGATTCTCCAGGCAAGAGTACTGGAGTGGGGTGCCATTGCCTTCTCCAATGCTGAAACTATGTACCATTAAACAATAACTTTCTATGCCATAAACTTTGAACTTTTTCACTCTCATAATGGAAAATAGACAGAAAAAATGTATAAAAGTCAAGTATGGGAGGATTTTCTTCTGAGAACCAAACAGAAGATCTCATTCAAGAGGGAAGACAAGATGTGGGATTAGCAGAAGGGCAGACTCTCCTGTGAACCTGATAGGTCTATAGGTAAGAATCAAGATCAACGTTCCTTGCTGGGCACAACTGCATAGAGGAACAGGAGGAGCAACCATAAGAGCATCTGGAGTGTATACATCATTTTCTGGCTCTAAGTGGTCCAAGGTTCCTTTGACATTCACACACTTCCTGATGATGACCAGGTGACAAAAATCGGCTGCGAAGCAGTGTGCCTCTTCTCTAGGCAGTCATTTATCCTTATACGGGGCCCCTACATTCAACCTCATCCTCTGGTGGAAAACCACAACTTTCTCTGAAGCTATTCTCCTCTTAAAATAAGTCAAAAGGGAAAGAGAGTAAAACAAACCAGAAGAAAATGAAGGGAAAGAGCTCATAACAGTTATTATATGGAACTATGACAGGATAGGTGCCTTATCTCCTTTATCTTTACAGATTTGTCTATATTTTTATTCATACTCTATAGGTAGTAATGTGAAGATTTACAGAGCTTCAACTGGGATTCAAAATTCTTTATAGCCCTTTCTATTTGCTCTGAGGTCTGAAGAAAGATATCTGGAAAGGTAGCTTTCTAGCACTTTCCCACATCTATGAGAGGGCAACGTCACTGCTGTATACATGGCAAGAGGTCATGCTGCTCAGTGACAAAATTAGGGATGAAACTAGACAGCTTTTTCAAATGTCCTTTAAACTCATGACTCTACAAAGTTCATGATAATTGCCACATAGCATTTTCTACTTTTAAAAACAAAATGTACACAACTGAGTTGGCATTCCCAATGTATTTCATTAATATTTTATTATTGAAAGCAACTCATGGAAACAAGCATATTCCAAATCTAGACAAAAATAAATCATCACTGAATGGTTTTCGTGCTATGCAATAGCTTAGTACCTGATCTTTTTACTCGTTGCTGTGCTAGGTAATCCAAGTCTCTTGTCAGCACCCTGGGGAAGGAATGATACGCCCCAGGAGTTGTATGGATGTGTGTGTTTGTGGTAGAGGATGGAGGTAAGAACTGAACCAGACTTGCAGAGAAGCTCGTCTTCCCGGGAAGAATTAAGAATTGTTTGATTCTCGACCATGAAATTTCCCTCCAGACAAGGAGTGCATTTAAACTCTGAAATCATACATGGTTACAAGAAACTTGCCTGGATAACAGCCAATAATTTTGGGGTGAGACACATCTCTGAGACATTAAGTCAGACCAAATGTATTCTTTTCATGGAAGAACAGGAAGGAAAGAAAATCAGATGGTCTGGTTTCAATATTTGGTAAGATGTTCTTCAGGTGTCTTTTTTTTTTTTTTTTTGGAAGGAGAGGTGCTGTTAGGGAACTAAGATTTAAGGTAAAGATCTATTACTGACAGGGAATTTAAATCTAAACCCCTTTCTAATAAAACGATGAAGTGTATGCTATTATAGGGCAAGTGTTGAATTAAGCATAAATAATATTTGGGTTTTAATTCCAACTGTAGTGTTTTAAAAAACAATAATTTTGTACACAGGACACAGACTGGTACACTTTGTACACGGGACACATGGAGACTATTAGCCAAAAGTCCTAGATTATAACAATTATATTATATTCATATGTATAATTAAATTATATAATTACTATTACAATTATAATACTTCTAAAGCAAACTTACTGAATGATCATTATTTTTATCTAAGTAGAAGGGAAGTTGGTGTGAGGTGGTTTAAATAAATGCTTGACTTGCTGATCAAAGGATGCCTGGGAAAATTCTGAAAGAGGATGACTGAAATCCAGAGAAAGCAACAGCTGTTTTATTTTAGTCATATTTTAGTCATCTGAGGACTACTGCTGCTGCTGCTAAGTCACTTCAGTCTTGTCCGACTCTGTGTGACCCCATAGACGGCAGCCCACCAGACTCCCCTGTCCCTGGGATTCTCCAGGCAAGAACATGGGAGTGGGTTGCCATTTCCTTCTCCAGTGCATGGAAGTGAAAAGTGAAAGTGATGTCACTCAGTCGTGTCCCACTCTTAGCAACCACATGGACTACAACCTACCAGGCTCCTCCGCCCATGGGATTTTCCAGGCAAGAGTACTGGAGTGGGGTGCCATTGCCTTCTCCAGAGGACTACCTTTAATAAGAAAATTTCTCTCTATTTCAGAATTTATAATAATAATAAAACATCTGAGCTACCTTAATTTTCTAAAAAATTAAATTTTGAAGGGAAGATTCATGTTCTATGGCTGCTACAAGAATCACAAGATGAGAAAGAGTCTGGGAAATGTTTAGAATCAAATTCACACCTACTGTTTCATACTCACTCTGCAAATTACAGTCATGGGTTATGAATACTGGGAAAGGTAGGATGACTGAGTAGAATATTCTACAGCACCTACTAGTTGAGCAAAGTCAAGTAAATTATTTACCCTTCCTGATTCTTAATTTCACATCTATAAAGTAAGACATGTGGGTAACAATCAGTGATATATGCCCATTCCTTTGCACAGAGCTATTGTAAAGATTTTTTTTTTTTTTTTAAAGAAAATCCATCCTGAACCCTTCTCCCTCCTCCCTCCCCATACCATCCCTCTGGGTGGTCCCAGTGCACCAGTCCCAAGCATCCAGCATCGTGCATTGAACCTGGACTGGCATCTCGTTTCATACATGACATTTCACATGTTTCAATGCCATTCTCCCAAATCTTGCCACCCTCTCCCTCTCCCACAGAGTCCATAAGCCTGTTCTATACATCAGTGTCTCTTTTGCTGTCTCGTATACAGGGTTATCGTTACCATCTTTCTAAATTCCATATATATGCGTTAGTATACTGTATTGGTGTTTGTCCTTCTGGCTTACTTCACTCTGTATAATAGGCTCCAGTTTCATCCACCTCATTAGAACTGATTCAAATGTATTCTTTTTAATGGCTGAGTAATACTCCATTGTGTATATGTACCACAGCTTCTTATCCATTCATCTGCTGATGGACATCTAGGTTGCTTCCATGTCCTGGCTATTATAAACAGTGCTGCGATGAACATTGGGGTACACGTGTCTCTTTCCCTTCTGGTTTCCTCAGTGTGTATGCCCAGCAGTGGGATTGCTGGATCATAAGGCAGTTCTATTTCCAGTTTTTTAAGGAATCTCCACACTGTTCTCCATAGTGGCTGTACTAGTTTGCATTCCCACCAGCAGTGTAAGAGGGTTCCCTTTTCTCCACACCCTCTCCAGCATTTATTATTTGTAGACTTTTGGATCGTAGCCATTCTGACTGGTGTGAAATGGTATCTCATAGTGGTTTTGATTTGCATTTCTCTGATAATGAGTGATGTTGAGCATCTTTTCATGTGTTTGTTAGCCATCTGTATGTCTTCTTTGGAGAAATGTCTATTTAGATCTTTGGCCCATTTTTTGATTGGGTCATTTATTTTTCTGGAGTTGAGCTGGAGGAGTTGCTTGTATATTTTTGAGATTAGTTGTTTGTCGGTTGCTTCATTTGCTATTATTTTCTCCCATTCTGAAGGCTGTCTTTTCACCTTGCTAATAGTTTCCTTTGATGTGCAGAAGCTTTTAAGTTTAATTAGGTCCCATTTGTTTATTTTTGCTTTTATTTCCAATATTCTGGGAGGTGGGTCATAGAGGATCCTGCTGTGATGTATGTCAGAGAGTGTTTTGCCTATGTTCTCCTCTAGGAGTTTTATAGTTTCTGGTCTTACATTGAGATCTTTAATCCATTTTGAGTTTATTTTTGTATATGGTGTTAGAAAGTGTTCTAGTTTCATTCTTTTACAAGTGGTTGACCAGATTTCCCAGCACCACTTGTTAAAGAGATTGTATTTAATCCATTGTATATTCTTGCCTCCTTTGTCAAAGATAAGGTGTCCATATGTGCGTGGATTTATCTCTGGGCTTTCTATTTTGTTCCATTGATCTATATTTCTGTCTTTGTGCCAGTACCATACTGTCTTGATAACTGTGGCTTTGTCGTAGAGCCTGAAGTCAGGTAGGTTGATTCCTCCAGTTCCATTCTTCTTTCTCAAGATCGCTTTGGCTATTCGAGGTTTTTTGTATTTCCATACAAATTGTGAAATTATTTGTTCTAGCTCTGTGAAGAATACTGTTGGTAGCTTGATAGGGTTTGCATTGAATCTATAAATTGCTTTGGGTAGTATACTCATTTTCACTATATTGATTCTTCCAATCCATGAACATGGTATATTTCTCCATCTATTAGTGTCCTCTTTGATTTCTTTCACCAGTGTTTTATAGTTTTCTATATATAGGTCTTTAGTTTCTTTAGGTAGATATATTCCTAAGTATTTTATTCTTTTCGTTGCAATGGTGAATGGAATTGTTTCCTTAATTTCTCTTTCAGTTTTCTCATTATTAGTGTATAGGAATGCAAGGGATTTCTGTGTGTTGATTTTATATCCTGCAACTTTACTATAATCATTGATTAATTCTAGTAATTTTCTGGTGGAATCTTTAGGGTTTTCTATGTAGAGGATCATGTCATCTGCAAATAGTGAGAGTTTTACTTCTTCTTTTCCAATTTGGATTCCTTTTATTTCTTTTTCTGCTCTGATTGCTGTGGCCAAAACTTCCAAAACTATGTTGAATAGTAGTGGTGAAAGTGGGCACCCTTGTCTTGTTCCTGACTTTAGAGGAAATGCTTTCAATTTTTCACCATTGAGGATAATGTTTGCTGTGGGTTTGTCATATATAGCTTTTATTATGTTGAGGTATGTTCCTTCTATTCCTGCTTTCTGGAGAGTTTTTATCATAAATGGGTGTTGAATTTTGTCAAAGGCTTTCTCTGCATCTATTGAGATAATCATATGGTTTTTGTTTTTCAATTTGTTAATGTGGTGTATTACATTGATTGATTTGCGGATATTGAAGAATCCTTGCATCCCTGGGATAAAGCCCACTTGGTCATGGTGTATGATCTTTTTAATATGTTGTTGGATTCTGATTGCTAGAATTTTGTTTAGGATTTTTGCATCTATGTTCATCAGTGATATTGGCCTGTAGTTTTCTTTTTTTGTGGCATCTTTGTCAGGTTTTGGTATTAGGGTGATGGTGGCCTCATAGAATGAGTTTGGAAGTTTACCTTCCTCTGCAATTTTCTGGAAGAGTTTGAGCAGGATAGGTGTTAGCTCTTCTCTAAATTTTTGGTAGAATTCAGCTGTGAAGCCGTCTGGCCCTGGGCTTTTGTTTGCTGGAAGATTTTTGATTACAGTTTCAATTTCCGTGCTTGTGATGGGTCTGTTAAGGTTTTCTATTTCTTCCTGGTCGAGTTTTGGAAAGTTGTACTTTTCTAAGAATTTGTCCATTTCTTCCTCGTTGTCCATTTTATTGGCATATAATTGTTGATAATAGTCTCTTATGATCCTTTGTATTTCTGTGTTGTCTGTTGTGATCTCTCCATTTTCGTTTCTAATTTTATTGATTTGATTTTTCTCCCTTTGTTTCTTGATGAATCTGGCTAATGGTTTATCAATTTTATTTATCCTTTCAAAGAACCAGCTTTTGGCTTTGTTGATTTTTGCTATGGTCTCTTTTGTTTCTTTTGCATTTATTTCTGCTCTAATTTTTAAGATTTCTTTCCTTCTGCTAACCCTGGGGTTCTTCATTTCTTCCTTTTCTAGTTGCTTTAGGTGTAGAGTTAGGTTTTTTATTTGACTTTTTTCTTGTTTCTTGAGGTGTGCCTGTATTGCTATGAACTTTCCCCTTAGGACTGCTTTTACCGTGTCCCACAGGTTTTGGGTTGTTGTGTTTTCATTTTCATTCGTTTCTATGCAAATTTTGATTTCTTTTTTGATTTCTTCTGTGATTTGTTGGTTATTCAGCAGGGTGTTGTTCATCCTCCATATGTTGGAATTTTTAATAGTTATTCTCCTGTAATTGAGATCTAATCTTACTGCATTGTGGTCAGAAAAGATGCTTGGAATGATTTCTATTTTTTTGAATTTACCAAGGCTAGCTTTATGGCCCAGGATGTGATCTATCCTGGAGAAGGTTCCATGTGCGCTTGAGAAAAAGGTGAAATTCATTGTTTTGGGATGAAATGTCCTATAGATATCAATTAGGTCTAACTGGTCTATTGTATCATTTAAAGTTTGTGTTTCCTTGTTAATTTTCTGTTTAGTTGATCTATCCATAGGTGTGAGTGGGGTATTAAAGTCTCCCACTATTATTGTGTTATTGTTAATTTCTCCTTTCATACTTGTTAGCATTTGTCTTACATACTGCGGTGCTCCCATGTTGGGTGCATATATATTTATTATTGTTATATCTTCTTCTTGGATTGATCCTTTGATCATTATGTAGTGACCTTCTTTGTCTCTTTTCACAGCCTTTGTTTTAAAGTCTATTTTACCTGATATGAGTATTGCTACTCCTGCTTTCTTTTGGTCCCCATTTGCATGGAAAATCTTTTTCCAGCCCTACACTTTCAGTCTGTATGTGTCCCCTGTTTTGAGGTGGGTCTCCTGTAGACAACATATGTAGGGGTCTTGTTTTTGTATCCATTCAGCCAGTCTTTGTCTTTTGGTTGGGGCATTCAACCCATTTACGTTTAAGGTAATTACTGATAAGTATGATCCCGTTGCCATTTACTTTATTGTTTGGGGTTCGAATTTATACACCATTTTTGTGTTTCCTGTCTAGAGAATATCCTTTAGTATTTGTTGGAGAGCTGGTTTGGTGGTGCAGAATTCTCTCAGCTTTTGCTTGTCTGAGAAGCTTTTGATTTCTCCTTCATACTTGAATGAAATCCTTGCTGGGTACAATAGTCTGGGCTGTAGGTTATTTTCTTTCATCATTTTAAGTATGTCTTGCCATTCCCTCCTGGCTTGAAGAGTTTCTATTGAAAGATCAGCTGTTATCCTTATGGGAATTCCCTTGTGTGTTATTTGTTGTTTTTCCCTTGCTGCTTTTAATATTTGTTCTTTGTGTTTGATCTTTGTTAATTTGATTAATATGTGTCTCGGGGTGTTTCGCTTTGGGTTTATCCTGTTTGGGATTCTCTGGGTTTCTTGGACTTGGGTGATTATTTCCTTCCCCAGTTTAGGGAAGTTTTCAACTATTATCTCCTCAAGTATTTTCTCATGGTCTTTCTTTTTGTCTTCTTCTTCTGGAACCCCTATGATTCGAATGTTGTAGCGTTTAATATTGTCCTGGAGGTCTCTGAGATTGTCCTCATTTCTTTTAATTCGTTTTTCTTTTATTCTCTCTGATTCATTTATTTCTACCATTCTATCTTCTAATTCACTAATCCTATCTTCTGCCTCTGCTATTCTACTATTTGTTGCCTCCAGAGTGTTTTTAATTTCATTTATTGCATTATTCATTATATATTGACTCTTTTTTATTTCTTCTAGGTCCTTGTTAAACCTTCTTGCATCTTCTCAATCCTTGTCTCCAAGCTATTTATCTGTGATTCCATTTTAATTTCAAGATTTTGGATCAATTTCACTATCATTATTCGGAATTCTTTATCAGGTAGATTCCCTATCTCTTCCTCTTTTGTTTGGTTTGGTGGGCATTTATCCTGTTCCTTTATCTGCTGGCTATTCCTCTGTCTCTTCATCTTGTTTAAATTGCTGAGTTTGGGGTGTCCTTTCTGTATTCTGGCAGTTTGTGGAGTTCTCTTTATTGTGGCTTTTCCTCGCTGTGTGTGGGTTTGTACAGGTGGCTTGTCAAGTTTTCCTGGTTAGGGAAGCTTATGTCGGTGTTCTGATGGGTGGAGCTGTATTTCTTCTCTTTGTTCAGTCGCGCTGTGGGGAGGGAGGGAGGGATGCTGCAAACAAATAACACTGGCGTGCGCTCGCAGTGCCTCAGCCACACTGGGTCTGCCCCCGCTCACGGCGCGTGTAGCCTCCCTGCCCACACTGCTCGGGCTCTAGGTTGTTCCGCTGGGAACAATCCGAGGCTGGCCCTGGGTTGCATGTACCTCCCAGGTCCAAGCCGCTCAGGTTCAGGCACTCAGGTAGTCCTCAGTGGCGCAGACTCAGTTGGGCCTGAGTTTTGTGCTCTTCCCAGGTCCGAGCAGCTCAAGTGATAAGGTGTTTGGCGAGCGCCAATGCTGCGACTTATCGCCTCCCCGCCACTCGGTTATCTGGGTGTAAAACCGGCGCACCTTCTCAGGCAGATGTTAACCGTCCAGACCCCCAAAAAGTTTTAGTTAGCAAAGAAGCCTGCTTACAGTTTTATAGATAATGTCTCTCTGGGGCTGCGATTGCCCCCTTCCGGCTCTGGCTGCCTGTCACCAGAGGGGAAGGTCTGCAGCCGGCTATCTCTGATCACTTCTTTGTTCCGTGTGCTGGCCTGGCGGTGTCTTAGGTTGGGGCTGGCTTTTCGCGTGGTAGATATCCCACAGTCTGGTTTGCTAGCCCAAATTATTTCGCTCAGATAGCGCTCAGGGTATTCAGGCCAGATTCTTACTCTAAGCGATGCAGCCCGCGCTGCGCCTCCCTGCCCAGCCCCCGCTTGCTAATGGCACGCGCAGGCGTCTGCGCTGCTTCTCCGCTGGGGGAGTTACCGTAGGACTCGCAATCTTCGAGTTTTAATTGTTTATTTATTTTTTCTTCCTGTTATGTTGCCCTCTGTGCTTCCAAAGCTCGGCACAGATTCGGCAGTGAGAAGGTTTCCTGGTGTTTGGAAACTTCTCTCTTTTTAAGACTCCCTTCCCGGGACGGAACTCTGTCCCTCCCTCTTTTGTCTCTTTTTTTGTCTTTTATATTTTTTCCTACCTCCTTTCGAAGAGTTGGATTGCTTTTCTGGGTGCCTGATGTCCTCTGCCGGCATTCAGAAGTTGTTTTGTGGAATTTACTTGACGTTTAAATGCTCTTTTAATGAATTTGTGGGGGAGAAAGTGTTCTCCCCGTCCTAGTCCTCCGCCATCTTGGCTCCTCCTCTCTATTGTAAAGATTAAGTGAAGCAAAATTAAAAGTCCCTAAAAGTTTCTCTAAGTTATATGATGCTATTAATTATGTGGCATCATGAACTGGTATTGATGGTGTAGCGATAGTATATACTACGGGGTGTTACTGTTGTAATGACTACAACTACCTCTACTGAAAGCACTACTGATACTTTTGTTACTTCTGCCACTATTGAGGCCATGTTAAAATAGGTATTCTTTATCTCTGTCGAGAGATGGTCAATTGGCTATTTGATTGTCTTTCATTCCTCCAGAGTCCATTACAAAATAATAGGACATAAAAGGAATAAAATGGTATCCCTCAAGAGAAATGGGGCATAATGTAGAGACTGATTGCAAGGAAAAAAACATTGAAAAAAGGAAAGCAGGTCAAAACGTAGTCACAGATTTACAATAAGGAAGAGGATACAGCACAGGTTCATGGGAGTCGTTTTCAGTGAATTTTCTCTGAAGAACTCTAGAAAGTTACAAGACACTGAAAAAAAGTGGGAATAAAAAAAATGAATGAAAGAAAAAAGAGTGAGGAGGAAAACAGAGGAATCATTTGAAAAGTATTATAATGGCTATTTGACTCACTCCTTTTGCCACCCAGGGCAAAGAATATAAGAAGTGTATGGAATATTTTGTTACTGTTGTTTAGTTGCTAAGTCATATTGACTCTTTGTAACCCCATAGACTATAGCCTGCCAGGCACCTCAGTCATGGGATTTCCCAGGCAAGAATACTGGAGTGGGTTGCTATTTCCTTCTCCAGGGGATCTTCCTGACCTAGGGATTGAACCTGCATCTCCTGCATTGACAGGCAGGTTCTCTACCACTGAACCACCAGGGAGTTCCCTATATGGACTATTACTCAGACGTAAAAAGAATGAAATCTTGTTCTTTGCAACAGCATGGATGGAACTGGAGAGTTTTATGCTAAGTGAAATAAATCAGACAGAGAAATACAAATGCCATATGACTTCACTCATGTGTAAAATCTAAAAAAACAAAACAAAAAACAAATAACAAACATCAGAAACAAAGTTATACATACAGAGAAACAGGTGGTTGCCAGAGGGGAAGTGGTTAGGAGGATGAATTCAAAACAAAACAAAACAATAAACCAGCAGTCAGACATCTCTTTTACAAGAAGGACTTTTATACTTATTTCTGGAAAATTCCACCCAGATGCACAAGATTCAAAATCAGCAGTAATAGGAAAAGGTGCAGGAGATGCACAGAGTTTAAAACAAGGAAGGAAGATAAACATTTGCTGAGAGGCCTCTTGCTGGAGCCTGAGCATCAACAGAGGCTGCCAAATCCTTCCCTGGGAAACCTACTGGAAGTATCATCACTAGACAAAGTGAAGATCCACAGAGAAATAACATGCACACATTTGTATTTTGGAAAAGAGTAACCCAGCAAAAGAGCCAGCTGTCCACCTAATTACTGGATCCAGCTCCCTGTTTATTGTCCACCAGTAAACAAAGGGCTTTCATACTGATATTTTAATAACTCCTTCTTATATAAGAAGAGAGATTTAAAAACTACCTAACAGTTGAAGAAAGATTTCAAAATAAAAGGCAGGGAAAAAATGTAGAAAAATGATAATTTAGTCTTGAAGAAAGGGATAAATCTTTTAAATAATCAAGCAAAAACTTCCATAAATAATTACTCTCCTCATAAAGAGGGGTTAATACATGCAATATTTTCTAAATAATATGGAAAAAGTACTATGAAAATAAAAATCAGAAAAGAAGAAAGAACTCTTGAAAATATTGCAAAAATAGGTTAATTAAATGTTATAAATATAAGTTTGAGAAAGTAGAACAAAAGACACAATGTTAACAAATATGAAATAAAATGTACCTAAGAATCAGATCCGAGAACTTTGTCTGATTAAAAAAAAAAAAACCCAGGAAGAATAGATGAATAATATAAATAAAAGGGAATTAGCCAGGAAAATTTCTGGAGCTAAAGTACACAGGACTACAGCCTGCTTAATATAACCAAATAAAAAAGTCTACCCCAAGGTCAATTATCATAAAATTTCCAAATATCCGTGATGAAAGGAAGATCTTAACATCTAAAGAGATGGGGGAGAATACCGTATACATAGGTAAGAATTACAAAATTTCAGATTTCTCAGTGGCAACTATGGATTCTAAGAGAGAATTATCTTCAAAATTCTGAAGGCAAATATTCTTCAACCTTGAATACTATGCCAAGTAAAAATATACACTGAGTATAAAGGTAGGGTATGACTCCACAATTTTTTTTTTATGAAAGGAATCAGAGATATCCTTTTTTCGCACTTTTTCTGAGGAAAGAACAATGTGCTTAAGAAAGTGAAGTCTGGTGACTTAAAGCACAGAAATGTGTCAGTTTAGGAAAAAAGAAAAGGATTATGGAAAACAGGTCTTCATTAAAAACAGTGATTTAATGGAATAATATAGCATTTGAAACAAAATAAACCTATGTGAATAGGAAATTATACAAATGGAAATAAATACAAATTATTACCTTCAAGAAGACCAAATAGCAATATGAAAAAGGGAGTATCAGCATAATACTACTTGTCTCTATCATATCATTCAGTTCAGTTCAGTCATTGAGTTGTGTCCGACTCTTTGCCATCCCATGGACTGCAGCACACCAGGCCTTCCTGCCCATCACCACTCCCGGAGTCCACCCAAACCCATGTCCTCCGAGTCAGTGATGCCATCCAACCATCTCATCCTCTGTTGTGCCCTTCTCCTCCTGCCTTCAATCTTTCCCAGCATCAGCATCTTTTCCGAGTCAGCTCTTCATGTCAGGTGGCCAAAGTATTGGAGTTCCAACTTTAACATCAGTCCTTCCAATGAACACCTAGGACTGATTTCCTTTAGGGTGGACTGGATGGATCTCCTTACAGTCCAAGGGACTCTCAGGAGCTTTCTCCAACACCACAGTTTAAAAGCGTCAATTCTTTGGTGCTCAGCTTTCTTTATAGTCCAACTCTCACATACATACATAACTACTGGAAAAACCATAGCCTTGACTAGATGGACTTTTGTTGGCAAAGTAATGTTTCTGCTTTTTAATTTTCTGTCTAGGTTGGTCATAACTTTCCTTCTAAGGAGTAAGCATCTTTTAATTTCATGGCTGCAATCACCATCTGAAGTGATTTTGGAGCCCAGAAAAATAAAGTCAGCCACTGTTTCCACTGTTTCCCCATCTATTTGCCCTGAAGTGATGGGACTGGATGCCATGCCTGGTTATAATTATATAAAACCTAATTCCATGATGGTAATGTACATATAGAAAGACTTTTGAGGTATTGTTGGTATACGCTGCTGCTGCTGCTGCTGCTGCTGCTAAGTCACTTCAGTCGTGTCCGACTCTGTGCGACCCCATAGACGGCAGCCCACCAGTCTCCCCTGTCCCTGGGATTCTCCAGGCAAGAACACTGGAGTGGGTTGCCATTTCCTTCTTCAATGCATGAAAGTGAAAAGTGAAAGTGAAGTCGTTCAGTCATGTCCGACTCTTAGCAACCCCATGGACTGCAGCCTACCAGGCTCCTCCATCCATGGGATTTTCCAGGCAAGAGTACTGGAGTGGGGTGCCATTGCCTTCTCCGTCTAGCTACCATGAGAAGGTACTTTTGTTTAAGTTAGAGTAATGAATATTCCTGGTTAGCCAGGTACCGAAAGGTTTCTAGGCACAAGATTTGGGGATTAAAACCAGAAAAGTTCCCAGGCAGGAAGGATATTATGAGAGGTAGTGAGGAAAAGAATCCTTTTTAAATTATTGTTGTTCTTATCATATTATTTCCCCTAGTAGTAATATGTAATATTACAGTACTATGCAATTACAGAGGAAATATGTAATTATTATTAATATGTAATTGCAGTAGTAATATGTAATTACTATTACTATATGTAATAGTAGCAGTGCTATAAAGCTTTTGAGACTTCCCAGGTGGCTCAGTGGTAAAGAATCTGCCTGCCAAAGTAGGAGATGCAGGAGACACAAGAGACATGAGTTTGACCCCTGGGTCAGGAAGATCCCCTGGAGTAGGAAATGGCTACTCACTCCAGGATTCTTGCCTGGCAAATTCCATGGACAGAGGAGGCTGGCTGGCTACAGTCCACGGGGTCACAAGAATTGGACACGACTGAGTGAGTGAGCACACATGCCTGCATCATATGTAAGTGAGGCTACGGCTGTTTTGAGAAGAAAAGGTAACATGAAACCAAACATCAAATTAATACTGCAGTAGTTTTATTTCCAGGAGAGGACCCGCATGGTACAGAGTGAGAGCCTGATGGAGAATGCTTGTGGGGCGCACGGCCTCCCCTCCGTCATTTACAGTGATCCAGCACCTGTTTAGTGTGCTCTGCTCAGAGTACCAGAGTTCATCCCGTTCTGATGCAGTTTGGCCTAAATAACACTCCTCTCAGAGGTGTTATCTTCCTACTCTCAGTGACTTACATCAAAGCATCTTCCAACTACCTTTAATAGTGACTCTTATTCAATGTACTGATAAATGAAATACTTTTGTTCTTATATTCTCAAGGATGTTTTAATACTCCAGATACTCCAGTCTCCCAATGGAGACTGCTATCCTAGGCAATTTCCTTCGCTTTAATTTGGGTTTTGTCTCTTTGTCTGTAATTATATTTTCACTGGGAGAATCCCAGGGACAGAAGAGCCTGGCAGGTTACAGTCCATGGGGTAACAAGAGCCAGACATGACTTAGCAACTAAACCACCACTATGTATTTATAAAACTGGATCACTTTTCTGTATGCCTGAAACTAGCACAACACTATAAATCACCTATAATTCAATAAAAACAAAAATAAGGAAAAGAGGAAAAAAGGCAAAAAGAATGCAGTCCAGACAACACCTTGATTACAGCCTTGTGAGAACCCAATTAAGCTATGCTTTAAATCCCAATCCACAGAAACTATTAGATGATAAATACTCATTACTGTATTAATAAGCCTCTAAATTTGTAGTAATCCATCATGCAGTCCAGAAAGCAAACACTGTCCCCTGTAGTTATGCTTGTATTATATAATTAGCTACTAGGTATAAAAGGAGTCAGGGTCCTTTCACAGAAAATTTGGAATTGAGACTAAAGTTTTCAGTCTCAGGCTGGGCTTGTGTCTAGAGCAGAGGAAATTTTGCAGGAGTTGTGAAGAACTAATCACTGAAAGTGGGAGCTGAGTAGCAGAAAAGCTGGTCTACAGAGAGACAGTAAGGGTATCTGAGAGGAAGAGAAAGGAGAAGTAGAAAAAGAATTCTTCCGGATTTTCATTTAGCATCCCACTTCTGAGTTTAATCCGTTGAATGTAGGCAAGGGCTTTCTGGGTGACTTCCGTGGTGAAGAATCTGTCTGACAATTCATCAGACGTGGGTTCAATCCCTGGATTGGGAAGATTCCCTGGAGAAGGAAATGACAACCCTCTCCAGTAATCTTGCCTGGAAAATCACACGGACAGAGGAACCTGGAGAGCTATATTTTACGGGCCCCCCAGAGTCTAACTCGACTGAGCAACTAAAAAAGCAAACAACAAAGCAAACTAACTGCATTTTCTAAAATTTCTTGACTTATCTGCTGTGAAAATCTCTGTATCCTTATAATAAGTTATCCTCTTTTAAATACAGTTGTCTCAAGTTAATATCTGCTTTATGCAATCAAAAAATCTAAACCATTCGAATAACAGACAAAGAAAGGAAATTTAAACCACTCTTTGTAACCAGTGGAATATTTGGCAAGAGTATCTCCTGAAATATTGTTTTTAGCTCTATAGATTGAATTTATACCCAGTTTACTTTGTAAAATGAGACTTCTCTTTTCTAGGTTAGAGAATTCAAATTCACAATTTCATTTTTAATGAGCTAAAATATTTCTGTCCAAAGGGGGAAATACATTTTATGACTTTAAAACAAGCTATTTAGTTCACTATAATTTCGACTTGAAATGAAGTTAAAATTTGACAATGGAGAGACAAGAGTAAATACTGCATGGAGTTAGTGTTTCTGCCTCCTATAATCTTACTTTTAAATTTGACTATAATGAAGTGGCAAAAAGTAATACCACATGGATTAGTTGTTCAGTGAAATCTTAAGATCAGTGAATAATAAGATAGGAAATAATATTCAGATTATGGGATGATATTACAAGGTCAACTTCAAAGAGAAAAAAAATGACACTGATTTCAACAAACACATGCTTCTTAATGGGAAGGTAATATAAACGGCCATCATGAATCCAAAAACAGCAGCAGACTGCTGCTGAGAATGTAAAGATGGGGGAAAAAAAGCATATAGCACGAGGAAATGAATATTGACTGAGCTAGGAAAATTGTAAAGGTAATATTTTTGAAAAAGAGGTTTCTGGCAACTGACTTGGAGGAAATCTAAGAGAGACACTGTCACCAATCTCTGAAACAAGATTGTTTCACAGTGACCACGGGTACTCAGTTTGTGATCCAATAGCATGCTGGTAAATATATCGAGACCGGCTCTTGGGGAGAGGGGAGGGTGGACCGATCTGTAGCCTTTGCCAATTTCCATGGTGTATTTGGTGTATTTATCCCACCAAAACTCATTTCAAGCTAATAATGTGAAGACAATGAACATGGAGTCAGGAATTGATGAACACAGTCAACTCCAACTGGCTTTATCACAGGGCATCTCAGGGTTGGCGGGAGGCCAGTGTGTGGGCTCAGGGGGATGCTAACAAAGCTGTTAGATCTTGTGTTAGAAATCCTGTGATTCGCTGACTCTTCACAGAGAAGGAAGGAGGAGCTTCACACTGTTCTTGAGGCTGCTTCCGTCCACTGTATGGCAGAAGTACTGTGTAATTCTGTGCCACTGGGTACCAGACTGCAGTGAATTAGAGGATGAAAGAATATCAGATAATTTCTAAAGCTAGTCAAACACACACACAATTAAGCCAGAGTTTCTCAATATTTTTGGTGCATGTAGAATCTAATTCTGCAGGTGTGGCAAGAGGCATGTGAATATTCAGTTTAATCAGTTCTTCCAGTAACACTCATCTGTAGGGAACACACTTGAGAACCACTGAATTTTGGGATGAAATTCTTCACTGTTACTGAGCATTGTGGGTACCGTGCCAGGTTCCTGGAATCTGGAGATGGATAAGGAAGCAGGTTATGTTGCAGGAAGAAACTCTGTCTTTATGCTTCTCTGCATTTTATTCTGAGCTCACCATTTGTGAGTCTTGTGACCTTGGACTGTGTATATATGCTTCATGAGCTTCTGCTTCCTAATGTGTAAAATATTAATTGTCCCTTTAGGCAAATGAGATAAATATGGAAAGTGCTTAGAGCAGTGTCCTGCACACTGAAGGAAAGTAATGTCAATTTGCTTCTACACAAGTCCCTCTCAAGCTATTTAAGGATATAGTCAAATACATCTTCTATTAAAATTTTGACTGCAGATGTGAACAGACTGTTCATGGATATAAAACAAGGAAGGTCTACCTGGCTCAGTCAAGGTAGGTCAAGTGGGTTCAAAGACAAGAATTTAAGTATTTTAGTACATTTCAGAGGAATGAAGATGTAGGCAGACAAAAGGTAATGAAATAAAAAGTATTTGTGAGGAAGGGTGAAGTGTCCAGGAGATAGTAAGTGTGTGGGTGTTTTGTGTTTATTTGCTTTATTTTGTCTCAGTTCAGTTCAGTCGCTCAGTCATGTCCGACTCTTTGCGACCCCATGAATTGCAGCATGCCAGGCCTCCCTGTCCATCACCAACTCCCGGAGTTCACTCAAACTCACCTCCATTATTTTGTCTAGAACATTACAATCCATCTGGTAGTGTTTGAGAGGTGAAATTGAGAGATACATAGTTTTCAGAACTTGAAGGTATACCTAACAACAAAATTTCATCTTCAAAATAAAAAGTAAAGTGAAGTGAAAGTGTCAGTTGCTCAATCGTGTCCAACTCTGTGCGACCCCAAGGACTGTAGCCCATCAGGCTCCCCTGTCCATTGGATTCTCCAGGCAAGAATACTGGAGTGGGTTGCCATTCTCTTCTCCAGGGGATCTTCCCAACCTGGGGATAGAACCCATGTCTCCTGTGTTGCAGGCAGATTCTTTACTGTCTGAGCCAAAGGGAACTATTACACGAATTTAAGCAGGAAAGTGTCATATAAAAACTTGCACAAGCTCCTTCCAGCTTCAAAGGGAGTCAAGAGTAGGTCACAGTTAAGTCAGTTCCTATGTTGCCATAAAAGCCCAGGAAATGAAGCACTGGGCATAGACTAGGCAATATAGGGGTAACTAGGGTTTGGTGGAGGGTAGATAATGCACCAGTGTGCTGGACACATCTCCCACTGGCTCATAAGGACTTATATTAATTTCTCAAGAATTGTACAAAACGGTTGTTACACACCACTTTTAATAAAGCCCAAATTATAAAATTATGTAAACTATACTATATTAGAAACAAAGGTAACAGATCCCCCAAACCCATTATTTACTATTTTATTTCATTTTATTATTTTTGTGTTCTCTAGACTACTTACATCTACTGTATCCACATGGCAGAAGTGCTGTGTGACTCTGCAACTGTTCACATCCTTCCAATGTTGCATTCAGTGATATCACATCAGTAGCTTGGCACCAGGTGTGGCAGTAGTATTTATCCCACAGAAACCTGAAAATGTTGTAAATTCACCTTGATACACTGTTTTGCCTTTTTTTTTTTAAGAGCTATCTGATCATTTTATTCTGGCATTTCTATGAGCAAAATAATATATGTTAAAATTTATTCTAGCTATTTAAAGACTTAATAAAGTCTTAAAGAATTTTTTTTTCACCTTGAATTTTTTAAAAAAAATTTTATTATTATTATTTTTTTTACTTTACAATATTGTATTGGTTTTGCCATACATCAACATGCATCTGCCACGGGTATACATGTGTTCCCCATCCTGAACCCCCCTTCCATCTTCCTCCCCATCCCATCCCTCAATGGCATTAAAACATGTATAATATCATTTAAGAAAAGAATCGCCAGTCCAGGTTTGATGTTTTACTATTTTTTAAACTTAAGAAACTGCTAAGAAAAGAGAACAATTCAGGCTCGGCATAAAAGTGTATCATATCTGTACCATTACATTTTAAATAGTGCAAAAAATTAAGTGAATATTCTGTCCGTATTCAAAAACTGTTTTCTAATTCAGCAAATATATCACCTGCTGTATATACTGAGTTAAGTTACCATGTCCATCTTGGTTGCTTCAAGTTTGTCTTAGTTATTGATACAAATAAAATCATGAACTGATGTCTCTGTAGGAAACAAAATTGGTCATCCATTTTCTTCACCTTCAACCATCGATTGGCTCTGTACACAAAACATGGGCAAAAATCAACTAATACATCTATGAGATCTGATTGGCTATATGGAATTTCAATAAAGTAGTGTAGACGTTAGGATTATTTATAAGTTATCTGTGACATGTGTATATCTGTGACATATATGACATATATGACATATGTGACATAACATTTGCAATATATTTGTATACATTCATATATACACAGTGTTTTTCCATTGGGAAAATATTTAGGAGCACTCCCTTAGGGTAGAAAAATGATCAGTTGTGGAATACACGACTGGCTAGAAGAGGTGAAGAAAGTGGAAGGTGATAAACCCACTTTCATAATAGGCTGACAAGAGAAGATGGTGGCGTCATTCACACACAGACCTGCTGGGGGCCAGATACCCAGGAAATAGTTGCAAAAGGAAATACTCAGTTTGAGATTTCCCAGATTAAATCCTTGCCTGGAAAGCTCCACCGATTTCATCATGTACCAGCCTGAGTGCTCCAGGACTTGACACCTCCAAATTCCAGATTCGGACTTCCTGGGTCTGAACAGAGTCGGAAGTTCCCTCAAGAAGACCTTGGTGGTGAAAGAAAGAAGCACTTGAGAACATGGGACTCTATGACCCTTTAATTCCCTTGTCCCAAGAAATAGTATCTTTTTTTTTTTAGATATTTATTGCTCTCGGTCATATGTCACTGTACAACTCAGAGCAAAAAGTTGAGACAGTGTTAGCTGACTAAGATATATCTAGCTATCTTAAAAAAAAACTTTTTATTTTGTATTGAGGTATAGACGATTAACTATAACCATCGGGGCTTCCCTGATGGCTCATATGGTAAAGAATCTGCCTGCAATCTGGGAGATCCAGATTGGATCAATGGGTTCGGGAAGATCCCCTGAAGAAGGGAATGGCAACCTACTCCAGTATTCTTGCCTGGAGAATCCCATGGACAGAGGAGCCTGGTGGGCTACAGTCCATGGGGGTCGCAAAGTCAGACAGGACTGAGCAACTAACACCATCTCTTTCATAGCTGATTAACAATGTTGTGAAGGTTTCAGGTGAACAGCGAAGGGACCAGCCATCCATACATGCATACTGACTGCTATCTCCTGACTATTCTATGTTACAGACTTTGACATCAGAGAAACACAGATGATTCTATATTATATATTCTATATTTATTCTATATTATAAACACAGATGATTCTATATTATATTCATGTGTACTTCTTAGACACAAATCTTTGTGGTCTTTGGAGATAAACTGAACTAGATACATCAAGAACTTCATATACTCAAAATAGTCTTTTTCCTAAATTCTAGATTTATTTAGAATAAATGTATTTATTTCTAACAAGAAGAGTCTTATTAAAGCAAAAGCTAGAATAATACTAGACCTAAAGAATGGAGTTAAAGATAAAAAGAATGTATGAAGTACTAAATTTTTACAGGAAACATGTTATTACTCTGTCCTACCCCTGGCTGTGTCTTGCTTAATAAAATTGCTCTTATCCTTGCTAATTGCATAGATTTGTTGCCATTTTTTTCTCCTATTTCCTTTTTATCTAGATATGTTTTCCCACCTGTTTTATTCTCCTTGTGGATAATATACTTTCTAATAAAACCTTTTTTGGTTAAACTATTAGGAAGCCTATGTGATGTTTTTCCAAATGGTTAGTCTAAGAACTATGTCTGGCTTGGTGGAAAGCCTGGATTTTTAAAATAGTTTTGATTTGATCATTGTATTTGCCTTCATTTTGATTAGAAACTTACTATGTTTCTTTGCATTTATTCGCACTTAGGTGCATGTGTGTGTGTGTGTGCGTGTGTATGTGTGTGCGCACGTGCGTGCGAGCATGTGCATGTGTGTGTGTATTGCTTATAAATAGTCTTTAGTGACTTAAATTGATTTAATAACTTGGATACCCAATAGATTATGACATATCTGGGGCAGAGATAGTCTATAATAAGAGCAGGGAATTTATTTCTTAAGGAAGATTCTGGGAAAACAGGTGCATGGCATGTAAACCAATACCTCTGGAGAATAAGACTTTTATGGAGAGCTCACATTCAAAGATTTATTTCTTTAGATCAAAGCACTTTGGCCTCTTAGAAGGCCCATCTGTTGCCAGCTGCTTATAATTGTTAGTTGCAAAGATTAAAGGGAGAAGCTATTCCTTGAACGCAGTACAGTTCTTTTTCAGATAACAAATTTCCTAGGACTTTGTCTCCACGTCACTTCCATTTTGCATTAATGTTTAGTCTGGGTCACTTTATTTAGCCTTTTGGCTAAACTCCACATGAGCTGGCACAGGGAATCACATTAATTGTCCATTTAATGTAATAGCCCTCTCTGGCAGAGGCCTATTTCTGCTGTTTCAGGGGCAGACAAAACACAAACCATAATGCATCTAGCCAACTGGAGATCACCAGATTAAATTTGCTGAGAAAGGAAGAGTGGATTGGGAACTTTGACCAGCCGTTAAAAGAGATTCATTTTACTGACATTTAAATGCATGTGTGCACCTGTCGTAGCAACTTTGAGTGTCTGCATACAACTTATATACATCAAGAACCTGTAATTTTCTTAAGGAATTAAAAACAAACCCTTATTTCCATTTATGATATGTTTAAGCAAATTCTAATAGTGACATTTATACAAGACCAGTACCATTTATATTATGATCCTACCCTACCCATGCCTTATGCTAGAGAAGAACCTCATGATTCAAAGTATGCTCTGTGGGTCAGATGCATTAGCATTACCTGGAAGCTTATTAAAATTCAAAACCCCAGGCTACATCTTAAATCTGCAGAATCAGAAATAATGTTTCACTAAGATCTTTGGGTGGTTCGTATGTCCAGTAATGTTTGAAAAGCACTGTTTCATAGGATACACCAAAAATAAAACTTAAGAATAATAATCATTGGTTACCTACCTTTTCAAAGAACTGAATAGATGTGCAATTGCCCAACTCCTCCTTAACTAGAAGTACTTGCAAATCTTATTTCTATAATCACCAAGTCTCTATCTAATAAGAATAAAAAATATTCTCCCTGTATTCAAGGGGCTTCCCAGGTGGCATAATGGTAAAGAATTCGCCCGCCAATGCAGGAGATGCAAGAGACACAGTTTCAGTCCCTGGGTCCTGAAGATCCCCTAGAGTAGAAAATGGAAACCCATTTCAGTATTCTAACCTGGGAAGTTTGATGGACAAAGGGGCCTGGTGGGCTATAGTCCAGGCAGTCAGAAAGAGTCGGACATGACTAACTGACTGAGCACAACACACACACACACACACACACACACACACACACATTCTTCTCAATTCCTGGAAGAGTTAGATGAATATGGTCCTGAATTATAGATCAACTATTTTGTGGAATGTCTTTCAGTTTGTGCTTGTCTGATGTGTTCTCATAATTAAATACAGGGGAAATATGAAAGAAGTGATGCTGCTCTTATTGCATTATCTCAGGGGACATATGATTTTTATTCCTCCCTTTACTGGTGATGTTGACTTTGATCATTTAATTAAGATAGTGTCTCCTGAAATTCTCCAGTGTTAAATTACTCATTTCTCCCCTTTGTTATTAATAAGTATCTTGGATGGAGATAGTTTGAGCCTATGAAAAATATCCTGCTCTTTATCAACTTTAAATTTATATATTAATATAAGTAGAAACTCATTTTATTCTATAAATAATAATCCACTACTATATTATTTATTTTGATGCCTGGATTTTCTCAAATTTACCCAGTGGGAACCCTGGAGAAGGGTTCTTTTCATTCTTTAAGCACTTCCTTACTTTTTAGAACAATAAGATATTTCGGGTTTATTTCAGACTTATCCTTCCCCAGTCCCAGAGTCAGCTATTTCCCCAAGAAACTATGGTTTCTGTGGGTGGAGAATGAAACTCAAAGCCAAGATCTGGGCTCCAGGTGTATTTATTGGTACTGGGATAATTCTGTTCCCAGGCCAACTATGAGGATGAAGCTTGGGAACATATGCATATATACATATGTATATGCATCATCCCATTCATATATATATACAAAAAATAAATAAAAACCCTTGTGCGGCCACCTCTACCACTAGTCCCCCACCGTGTGAACATACTCATCTTTTCTCTGAGGCTTTGATATCTCATACTAGACCATCACTGTTATCTTTCTCTCCACTGTGGATTTGTTACCCCATACAGGCCTCCCCTTCAATCCTGGGCCACCCTCTTGCCCAAACGTTTCTTTGCTCAGCTTTGACTCTGATAATCCTCTGAATCGCTGCTACCGCCACCCCTTGCAAGCACTGCTTTCTTTCTCTAACTGGGCTCTGATTCCTCAAGCCAGTCTCCTGCAGCTGTTCAGCTCCACCTTTACATATGGACCAATATCTTCCCGAGATCCAACCAATACCTCCTGAACTCAGTATTTTACTAAGGAAAGAGATGACAAGGAAGAGTAGGAAATGGCAGCGTGGTGGTCAATTGTATCGGTCCACTTGGTGAGTCTACAGTTTCTAGCTTTTCAATCAAACACAAATCTAGGAGTCATTATGAAAACATTTGTTATGCAACTAAAGTTCATATTCAGTGTACTTCAAATAAAGGAGATTACTCTATATAATGTGAGTGGACCTGATTCAATCATCTGGAGGCTTCCCTGAAAGAGTACCTTTTGCCTATGAACAGCATCTTCCATCCACGTTCCAAAGCTCCAGCCTGCCCTTCTTGACAACTAGCTCTATGTATCTGGACTCTCTTAACCAGCCCCACAATCATGTACATCCACCCTTTGCAATACATCTCTGACTATATCTCCTAATGGTTATGGTTCTCTGGCTTAACATTGCCTGATACAGGAAGAAAAGTATAAAGGAAAAACAAAACATATCATTATATTTTAATGAAAATTCACTGAGAAATGTTCAACTTTAATTTTCTCTTTCTATAAAAAATGACAAATAGAGCAGAAAAATACATGGTATGAGAATTTAAGTTAATCACAAGGAAAAATTTCATTACAATGAAAATTAAAAATGAAACTGTGACATGATTATCTGAGCCATGAACATCTAAGCAACGTCTGCTTAGAGAAAATATGAACCATTTTCCTATGTCAATATATTAAGTCATAACTCATCTCCAGGAATTCCTTTCCTCAATGAGTATAGTAACCTTCTCTTTGAGTTCCAAAATGGTAAGTCAGAGTACACTTAAGGGGGAGGGGCAGGGGAGGATAATTTGAGATGAAATGTTACAGTAAATAGACATTTGTGTCTGCGTTGTAGTCAATGTAATGTTTCACTTTTTGCCTTTCCAAATCACTAACTCATGCTAACTTCTCTGCTTGGAACGCTTGTTCTCTAATCCTCAAAGGATTGTCTCCTCAATTTTTATAGCTCAGCATAAACAGGCTTTCTCTTTTTCTTAAAGCCTTTCTCAAAGCAACTCTCTCTCTCCTTCTGTTAATATCTACCTCAACCCACATTTATTTTCTATTTTATCACATACCACAACTTCTTCCTCTTAAAAAAAGTAATTTTTTAACTTGTTTTTCTCTGTCCCTCAACCAAGTTTTAAACTCTGTTAGAAAAAGAGTTCATGCTTTTACTGTTCACTTTCATAATTCCAGCATTTAAAACAGAATAGTTGTCCAATAAGTGTTTGCTAAATAATTGAATATCACTGTGTCCCTGCTGCTTACGAGTCTGTGATCTCAACATCAAATTAGAAAAAAAGATGTCTTTTATATAGCATCAGAGATTGTTTATCTGCCATTTAGATGCTATTGTTTCAAATCTCTAAATAGATAAATCCAAATAAAATGTACTCAAGTACAATTTTACCATTTTACATTGAGTTCTATCATTCAGCAAAAGTTGCTACACTTTGGCTTATCTGAGTAGGTACTGTGGAAACTCATCGATTTGTCAACAGGCGTTTGGTTATGCTGATGTTTACTACTGACTAGACCACAAACAGGATCATAAATGGGGAAATCTGAGTTTAGTTGTTCCTGTAAACTTGATTGTGGAAGAGCCAGAGAACTAGTGGCAATATGTAATATATCAGACAGAAAGAAGGGAAAGTTCTATGGAACTATCTTGGGTATATCATAAAGAAGGTAAAAAATCACCATCTGTTTAATAGGAATAATAGGGAGATCAAATATTAGTGCATCCTAAATTACTAACAAAACAAAGGGATTTTGTAATATTGAACTGAGAGGAAAAACAGGATTTCTTACCACTGCAGAATATATCTACATGCTATCACAAAATTTATAGAAAGATAATATGTCTACATGCTATGAAACCCATTAAGAAATTAATTATATATATGTCTGAAAAAATCATATATATGTATATATAATCTTCACTTAAAACTGCTGGATGTTAGAAATATGAGATCATCCTTTTTAATTCAATACAGATAATATATATGAACTTGTTAGGATACTCTTCTGTCAATTATAGTAATTGTTCCATAATATTTTCTTCACTTCTATGCCATAATAAAGAATAACCAAGCATCTTTTTTCTCTGATTTCTGATTATTAAACCTATTAACTGACTTATATTGTTATTTTGGGCAAGTTTTTTAGTTGTATACTTTTGTCAGTGTCTATGTAAAATAAAACAGCCTGACTGACTATGTCGGTTAAATGACCTTTTATTTTTTGTCTGTGTACTACCAAAATTTTTCCTCCCTTTAACAAAGGACATAGATCAGATCAGATCAGGTCAGATCAGTCGCTCAGTCGTGTCCAACTCTTTGTGACCCCATGAATCACAGCACCCCAGGCCTCCCTGTCCATCACCAACTCCCAGAGTTCACTGAGACTCACGTCCATCGAGTCAGGGATGCCATCCAGCCATCTCATCCTCTGTCGTCCCCTTCTCCTCCTGCCCCCAATTCCTCCCAGCATCAGAGTCTTTTCCAATGAGTCAACTCTTCACAAGACATGGCCAAAGTACTGGAGTTTCAGCTTTAGTATCATTCCTTCCAAAGAAATCCCAGGGCTGATCTCCTTCAGAATGGACTGGTTGGATCTCCTTGCAGTCCAAGGGACTCTCAAGAGTCTTCTCCAACACCACAGTTCAAAAGCATCAATTCTTCAGCGCTCAGCCTTCTTCACAGTCCAACTCTCACATCCATACATGACCACAGGAAAAACCATAGCCTTGACTAGACGGACCTTTGTTGGCAAAGTAATGTCTCTGCTTTTGAATATGCTATCTTAGATTGGTCATAACTTTCCTTCCAAGGAGTAAGTGTCTTTTAATTTCATGGCTGCAGTCACCATCTGCAGTGATTTTGGAGCCCAGAAAAATAAAGTCTGACACTGTTTCCACTGTTTCCCCATCTATTTCCCATGAAGTGGTGGGACCGGATGCCATGATCTTCATTTTCTGAATGTTGAGCTTTAAGCCAACTTTTCCACTCTCCACTTTCACTTTCATCAAGAGGCTTTTGAGTTCCTCTTCACTATCTGCCATAAGGGTGGTGTCATCTGCATATCTGAGGTGATTGATATTTCTCCCAGCAATCTTGATTCCAGCTTGTGTTTCTTCCAGTCCAGCGTTTCTCATGATGTACTCTGCATAGAAGTTAAATAAACAGGGTGACAATATACAGCCTTGATGAACTCCTTTTCCTATTTGGAACCAGTCTGTTGTTCCATGTCCAGTTCTAACTGTTGCTTCCTGACCTGCATACAAATTTCTCAAGAGGTAGATCAGGTGGTCTGGTATTCCCATCTCTTTCAGAATTTTCCACAGTTTATTGTGATCCACACAGTCAAAGGCTTTGGCATAGTCAATAAAGCAGAAATAGATGTTTTTCTGGAACTCTCTTGCTTTTTCCATGATCCAGTAGATGTTGGCAATTGGATCTCTGGTTCCTCTGCCTTTTCTAAAACCAGCTTGAACATCAGGAAGTTCACGGTTCACATATTGCTGAAGCCTGTCTTGGAGAATTTTCAGCATTACTTTACTAGCGTGTGAGATGAGTGCAATTGTGTGGTAGTTTGAGCATTCTTTGGCATTGCCTTTGTTTGGTATTGGAATGAAAACTGACATTTTCCAGTCCTGTGGCCACTGCTGAGTTTTCCAAATTTCTGGCATATTGAGTGCAGCACTTTCATAGCATCATCTTTCAGGATTTGGAATAGTTCAACTGGAATTCCATCACCTCCACTAGCTTTGTTTGTAGTGATGCTTTCTAAGGCCCACTTGACTTCACATTCCAGGATGTCTGGCTCTAGGTCAGTGGTCACACCATCGTGATTATCTGGGTCGTGAAGATCTTTTTTGTACAGTTCTTCCATGTATTCTTGCCACCTCTTAATATCTTCTGCTTCTGTTAGGTCCATAGCATTTCTGTCCTTTATCAAGATCATCTTTGCATGAAATGTTCCTTTGGTATCTCTGATTTTCTTGAAGAGATCCCTAGTCTTTCCCATTCTGTTGTTTTCTTCTATTTCTTTGCATTGATTGCTGAAGAAGGCTTTCTTATCTCTTCTTGCTATTCTTTGGAACTCTGAATTCAGATGCTTATATCTTTCCTTTTCTCCTTCACTTTTCACTTCTCCTCTTTTCACAGCTATTTGTAAGGCCTCTCCAGACAGCCATTTTGCTTTTTTGCATTTCTTTTCCATGGGGATGGTCTTGATCCCTGTCTCCTGCACAATGTCACGAACCTCATTCCATAGTTCATCAGGCACTCTATCTATCAGATCTAGGCCCTTAAATGTATTTTCACTTCCACTGTATAATCATAAGGGATTTGATTTAGGTCATACCTGAATGGTCTAGTGGTTTTCCCTACTTTCTTCAATTTAAGTCTGAATTTGGCAATAAGGAGCTCATGGTCTGAGCCACAGTCAGATCCTGGTCTTGTTTTTGCTGACTGTATAGAGCTTCTCCATCTTTGGCTGCAAAGAATATAATCAATCTGATTTCGATGTTGACCATCTGGTGATGTCCATGTATAGAGTCTTCTCTTGTGTTGTTGGAAGAGGGTGTTTGTTATGACCAGTGCATTCTTGGCAAAACTCTTATCAGTCTTTGCCCTGCTTCATTCCATATTCCAAGGCCAAATTTGTCTGTTACTCCAGGTATTTCTTGACTTCCTACTTTTGCATTCCAGTCCCCTATAATGAAAAGGACATCTTTTTTGGGTGATTGTTCTAAAAGGTCTTGTAGGTCTTCATAGAAGCGTTCAACTTCAGCTTCTTTAGCGTTACTGGTTGGGGCATAGACTTGGATTACTGTGATATTGAATGGTTTGCCTTGGAAACTAACAGAGTTCATTCTGTCGTTTTTGAGATTGCATCCAAGTACTGCATTTTGGACTCTTTTGTTGACCATTATGGCCACTCATTGTATAAATCAGAAATGATTGTTTTGGCATTGCAGTGCTTTGCTATTGTTCAGTTGCTAAGTTTTATCTAATTCTTTGTGACCTCATGGACTACAGCATACCCTGTGCTTCACTGTCTCCTGGAGCTTGCTCAGACTCATGTCCACTGAGTTGGTGATGCCATCCAACCATCTCATCCTCAATTTACCCTTCTCCTCCGACTCTCAATCTTTCCCAGCATTAGGGTCGTTTGTAATGAGTTGGCTTTTGATGTCAGGTGGTCAAATATTGGAGCTTCAGCTTCAGCTTCAGTCCTTCAAATGAATAGTCAGGGTTGATTTCCTTTAGGATTGCTTCGGTTTGCTATTTTATGTTTTGCTTTATGCTTTGTTATTGTGGCCAAAGCATATTCACAGATGTCCTTATGGTGAGCTCGGGTATACAAATATATGAATAATGCACTATGGAGATAGTCAGTTGGATGTGAGAATGCTTTGTATTCCACACACATGTTCTGAACTCTTGGTGGACAAGTTTTGTTTTGCTTTTTTTTTCAAATAATGTGATGAATTACTGGCAAAGCAGTAACAAAACATTTTACTGTTCCAAGAGTAATGGTTATGTTGAAATCATTTTCTTATTAAAAAAAAATCATTAAGTAGGCACATTCCCTTTTTGACTTTTCTCTTAAAAGGAAAAAAAAAAAAATAACTTTTTGACTCTCATTCCAAGCATTTGTTTGATATTTTTGTTACTAGATGTTTTTGAATATCTTGATAATTGATTATTTTTCAGTTAATTTTTAAACATTTAGTTTTGTGTGCACATAATTTACAAAACTGAAAAGGAAGGGTGCTTTTTAAAATAATTTATACTCCTGGTTTTCATTAATTATCACAGTAATAAGTGAATTTTTAAACCATATGGGATTACAAACATGGTTTCTACCATTCCAATATTATTCATTTTTGTATTTGACTCACATACACAGACTATACAGAAATGTTGAGAGTCTTCTTAAATCTACTTTAGGAAAGTAGACAGCAGGTTTTGATTTTTGAGGGGATTTAAGTGGTCAAATGTCCTCCTCCCCAAACCATGCATTTTTTATTTTCTGAACAGCCTCTATTTTACATCTTGGTATATATTTTTGATTTTCTCTTATGATACCGAACCTCTAACACTGCAGCTTTTACTATTTTGCATATAAATCATCACTGGAAATGAGAATCATAGTTTACATTTCATAACTTGACTTCTCAAAAGATTCAGCTGTGTGTGAAACAACTTTGTTATTGAGCATTTCCTGGGTTTGATTAGATTTAGTCATAACAAAAATATTGAAGCATATAAATTAAAATCTGAGAACAAAAGACATTGAACTGTTCAGGATTTGAAGGGACAATCAGTCTAACATACATATAAAATATAGAACTTGCAGTCTCCTGGGAATGTGAAAATATACATGTGATGTGCATGTTCTGGTTCAGGATTCAAATAAAAAAGCACACCTTAAGAAAGACACTGAGACTAAAGAAAGAGCTTGGATGTCTGGATAAAACCGGGTAGAAGGAACATTAACAGAATATTTCCCCAAAGCCCTGTATTACCACCGCAAGGTAGAAGACAAAAGACTTCTCAATGCCATTTACGCTCTTAATTTTGGTTGACCTGGGAATTAATGACCAACGTGCCTTGAATGTTCACATGATGGCAAGGGAATCATTTATTTTGTAAATGGCATTGCAAATGTGCTGAAGCATGCACAATTCAAACTTGCCAGCCAGCCACTCTGCCCTGCTGATTCAGTGGTATCAAGGGCACAGCATCTAACCCTCACATTTTGCTTGGCTGCAACCCTCCATCTGAATAGGGTCCATGGAGCATGGATCTTGGTCTTATGAAACAAATCTTTCCTCTTTAAATGTCCTCTTTCCTTTGGTTCAGTTTAGTGATATTTCCCCCTGCTCACTAGTGAAATGAAGTGGTTAGCAGCCTCTGCAGTCTTAAAAGTATGAGCTTATGCTTTGACTCTAGGCAGACTGTGTGACTCTGAAACAAAGACTGAACTT
Organism: Bos javanicus; assembly: GCF_032452875.1. Lineage (NCBI taxonomy): Eukaryota > Metazoa > Chordata > Mammalia > Artiodactyla > Bovidae > Bos > Bos javanicus. Next base: position 3,900,925 of record NC_083896.1, on the reverse strand, counting down.
GCATTTCTGTCATGGAAGAATTTAAAGATCACAGTAAAGTGACAAAGGCCTAGCTTACAGGAGAGTAACCGTCATTCCCATGTTCCATAACTCTCAGTTAGGAGGTTCCTTTTGATTTCTGAAGACCTTGACTGAATTATAGTGACGTTGGACAGTTAGAGAGGGTCTATATCTTATATCTCTTGGTGTGGCTATATTTTGGTAATGTGTTCTGTAGGGATGCTATGCATAATGTTAGCAGGAATAGTCTAACATTTAATTTTCTGTTTTTAGACCAAAACCAATCCCAATTTTATAAGACAAATCAGTTCAGAATAACATGGGGAAGATTTTCAGAGTCTGTGTCAAATTGTACAAGTATATAGGCCAGTCATTTGGTCATGTGAGATAACCAATTTTTAAAATACTGGGTGCAATGGATGACTTTACACAGTATTTTGACAGAATTTAATTGTTTGATATTAAGTTGAGGGGAAGTCATTTTTCACTTCATAAGGGCAAATGTGTTTTAGCTTAATAGTCACATTTCCATCAATTGTTTTGAAATGACATAGAGTGACACACAACAATAACAACAAAAGCAAATGTAAGTAACACATTTTTAAATTATTTATTTTTATTGACTCATGCAGTAGAAGTGAAATGAAGCAGGATCCCAGGGTCCTTCCCCTCCATGTCCTGCTGCTTTCTGTCTCTGGAAAAACTTTAGTCAAAGAATAAATTTAAGCAGAGAAATGAGAAAAAAGAGAAACAAAAAAAAAGTCATCAATCAGGACAAAATAACAATATTTTTGTCATTAAACAAAATCAGGGATTTTTAGTTCTTCCCTAAGGGCTCCCAGGTATTGCTAGTGGTAAAGAATCCGCCTGCCAATGCAGGAGACCGGAGAGTAGTGGGTTCAATCCCAGGGTCAGGAAATCCCCTAAAGGAGGAAATGGCAACCCACTCCAGTATTATTTTTGCCTGGAAAATTCCATGGAGAGAGGAGCCTGATGGGCTACAGCTCATGGGGTCACAAAGAGTCAGACATGACTAAGTGCATGAGCACATACAAGGGCTATATAGTTAATATCCTTTGAGCTATTTTATAGATACTGAAACCCCCACTATCTTCCACCAGAAAGAAGTTAACTACATGATGATCAGGCTGTAGCCATTACAAAAGCTGCCACAGTTCTAAGAACTGTCCCCAAAGAAATGGAAACAAACTGACCCTGGACTTGAAGATTAAATGCACTTAAAGAGATCAAGATGCTCATCAGACAACCACATGACCAATTTCAAGATGGTCATCAGAGCTGACTGACTCAAGGTACATATATATACCTGGAGAACCCCAGGGACGGGTGAGCCTGGTGGGCTGCCATCTCTGGGGTCGCACAGAGTCGGACACGACTGAAGCGACTTAGCAGCAGCAGCAGCAGCAGTATCTATATCTATATCTATATCTATATCTATATCTATATATGTGTATATAATGTTTCTTCTTTAAATAATGTTTTAGGTTTCAGTTGGTTTTCTTTACCTTGTTGCCACAGAATCATTTTATTTCTAATTAACAAGATTCTGAATGGATTTTAAATATCAAATGTCCTTTAGGCGTCATTGAGTTGTCATTTTTCTCCTTTGATTATTAATGCAATGATTTAGAATGATGTATTTTCTCATTTTCAATCATCTTTACATTTGTGGAATAAATCCCACCTAGAGTTGCTCAATTGCTCAGTCACATCCGACTTTTAAGATACTTATAAATATTCCATGGGGGTGGGGTTAATTTGAGATTGTAATCTCAAATTCTGTAACACTTACAGAAGTCTCCGATATTAGTTTTTTGCATGCAATTTTTATCAGCATTTGGTATCAATATAATATTAATATTGTAGTAGCCATTCCATTTTTATATACTCTGGAATGGTTAAAGTAGCAAGGAAAGTGTTTCATGAAGTTACGGTTGAAATTCCCCAAAATTGACATTAATTCAAAAAGTTTAATGAAAATAAGGAATCATTTCTAAGACAGGATTAAATCACTTTCATGGTGATTGGCCAATTAAGGTTCTGTCCTTCAGAGGTCAGTTTTCTTATGTCAATTCACAGTGTGTGTTTAGATGGTCACAGCTTGTGATAAACTCTCGCCCACCAATTGACCATGTACCTCACCTACTGGAAACACCTTGCCTTAGTCTTTGCCCTTTGTATCAGGTTGGGAAATATTTTCTGAAAGAAATGGTATTAAATATTTTATGGCTTGTGGGCCAATAATAAAATTCATATATATATATATATATATATATATATATATATATATATATATCTCCAAGAGAATACAATCATTTAAAAACACAAAAACTGGTCTCTGTCTCTGGGTCTTTAAAAAAGAAAAGCAAAAGAGACTATAGTCTGGATTTTGCTAGCAAGTCCTAGTGTGCCAATCTCTGCTTATACCATTCATCTTAATTTATTGAAAATTTAGTGTGGGCAAGCAAGTACAATAAGCAAAACAATACAGTATAAGGGAGCTTCATACTGCTACAAAAAGTCCATTTTGTTTGTTTGTTTTAGAGGAAATTGGAAACTTCAAGAACAGTTTTTACCCTGATTCATTTTAATTTTTTAGATATACATAAGTATATAGATGTTTACATAGACACATACCTATATGCATTACATAGGTTTTAGTATACATGTTGTTAGTCTTTTAATTATGTTTCTTCCCTCTTTCATTTCTCCCACTTTTCCAAAGCCCTTGAAAACATAATTTATACACTTTCATATTTTCCTCTGGGATCATATTATCTTACAAAATACACTTATCAGAAATTATGCACATTTATATCCATTAGAAATATACCTATCATTTGCATTTTATGACAATAAAATAATTTAAGCACATTCCATTCTGCTTTTTTAAAAAATATTAAGAATGCTTCATGTAAATTCCTGATTATGAATTGGGACAGTTCAGATTCATTGTTTCTAAAGATTGTGCCATATTCTTTACTGTGTCCCATAATTTATACAGAAATTGACCAGCTGAAAGGCACTCATTATTCCCTAAGTGGAGAAGGCAATGGCACCCCTCTCCAGTACTCTTGCCTGGAAAATCCCATGGACAGAGGAGCCTGGTGGGCTGCACTCCATGGGGTCACTAAGAGTCGGACACGACTGAGAGACTTCACTTTTACTTTTCACTTTCATGCATTGGAGAAGGAAATGGCAACCCACTCCAATGTTCTTGCCTGGAGAATCCCAAGGACAGCAGAGCCTGGTGGGCTGCCGTCTGTGGGGTCGCACAGAGTCGGACACCTGAAGTGACTTAGCAGCAGCAGCAGCAGCAACATCATGCCCTAAGTATTGTTTTGAGTTTGTTTTCCTTGACATTTGGTGTTGCACATACTTGTGTTTATATCCTTAGGAATATTTACTTTGTGCAATTGACTCCAAAGAGGAGAATTTGTTGTTAAAGGATATATTTATTTTATTAGCTATATATATATATTTATTTTATAGCTATATAATTTTATTAGCTATTTATTAGCTTTACTTTCTAATAAATTTAAATAATTTACATTTATGTGACAAATATATGAGTAAATGTGAGCAAATATATTGCCCACATCCTGCTAGTAGTAGGGATTGAAATTGTTTTTAGTTTTATTCATTTTAGATAATATAATGTATTGTTTTCTTATACATTTTTAATAAAACTTAAAAAAACTGCAGTAAAGCTTATAGAAAACAGTTAGAAATATAGACTCTTGAAAATTATCAAGAAGGTAATTAAGACCCAGTTTTAAAGAGGCAATTCACAGAAAAGCAAATCAAAATCTCAATGATCCAATAGAAAATACACAACTCATAAGGAAAATGAAAATTATAATGGGAAATATATCCTTTGATCTATTTCTGAATTCCCTCTCTTATTTCTGCTGATTTGATTAAAGCAGCACTAATGTTCTTCAAAATTTTCTTTACTACCTTTCAACAATGATTCTTCTGCATAACAGTTAATGCTCCAACTGCGTCTGCAGATAAATTTATATCCTATTTCTATACAATTGATATATTTATCATATAAAGAATTTCTACATGATAAAATGGCCAATGCTTACAATAGTTGATATACTTTTATTTTATTAAGAATAATTTATAGTATATTCTCATAAAATTTGTTCATAACCTTATTTTATTCATCTCTAAAAGTTTTATAAATTGTTTATATTCTGATAAGGAGAACTTCTATACAAATATTGAATTCATATCTAGCTGTCTTACATATTTAAAAAATCAATGCTAGCAGTTTGCTACTAGAACTTTCTTGGTGTTATAGACATGCAATCATATCATTGACAAAAATGAACACCCTATGCCTTTAACAATGTTTATAGCGGCTTTTATGTTTTTGATTCATTACATTCTTAGGATATTATTAAATGGTGCTGTGATATCTCCTTATAGTTTTGCTTATTGGATTGGATTTAACATTTCATCGTTGTTACAGTGCATACTGGGGGAATTTGATAAATGGTAATTATAATATTCTAGTAATTGCTTCCATTTTACTTATAGAGTTATTAGAAAGATCTGCTAAATTTTATCAAATTCTTTTTCATCATTGATTCATATGACCTAATTATTTTCTTCTCTAATTGGTTATTATAATAAACAATGTCATTAGGCTTCCTGATATTGAATCATTTTTTCTGGCACTAAACCCACATTGCTATAGTATATTATTCTTATTACAATATGGAGGGATTTAACTTGTAATATTTTATTTACATCTTTTGTCTGTGTGTATATACAAGTACATACTATGGATTTCTTTTTATGTGAACTCCCAATCAAATGTTATCTCTAAAAATATTCTGATCTTGGAAATTTTTCATTTGTTTCTATGGCCTGAAAAGTTTTTTATTATTATTATTATTTTTCTTTACAATATTATATTGGTTTTACCATACATCAACATGCATCCACCACGGGTGTACACGTGTTCCCCATCCTGAACGCCCCTCCCACCTTCCTCCCTATACCATCCCTCTGGGTCATCCCAGTGCACCAGCCCCAAGCTTCCTGTATCCTGCATTCAACCTGGACTGGCGATTCATTTCTTATATGATATTACACATGTTTCAATGCTATTCTCCCAAATCATCCCACCCTCCCTCTCCCACAGAGTCCAAAAGACTGTTCTATACATCTGTGTCTCTTTTGCTGTCTTTCATACAGGGTTGTCATTACCATCTTTCTAAATTCCATATATATATGTTAGTATACTGTATTGGTGTTTTTTTTTTCTGGCTTACTTCACTCTGTATAATAGGCCCCAGTTTCATCCACCTCATTAGAACTGATTCAAATGTATTCTTTTTAATGGCTGAGTAATAATCCATTGTGTATATGTACCACAGCTTTCTTATCCATTCATCTGCTTGCTGATGGACATCTAGGTTGCTTCCATGTCCTGGCTATTATAAACAGTACTGTGATGAACATTGGGGTACACGTGTGTATGCCCAGCAGTGGGATTGCTGGGTCGTATGGCAGTTCTATTTCCAGTTTTTTAAGGAATCTCCACACTGTTCTCCATAGTGGCTGTACTAGTTTGCATTCCCACCAACAGTTTCTCCACATCCTCTCCAGCATTTATTATTTGTAGACTTTTGGATCGCAGCCATTCTGACTGGTATGAAATGGTACCTCATAGTGGTTTTGATTTGCATTTCTCTGATAATAAGTGATGTTGAGCATCTTTTCATGTGTTTGTTAGCCATCTGTATGTCTTCTTTGAAGAAATTTCTATTTAATTCTTTGGCCCATTTTTTGATTTTTGTCGTGTATTTTTCTGGAATTGAGCTGTAGGAGTTGCTTGTATATTTTTGAGATTAGTTGTTTGTCAGTTGCTTCATTTGCAATTATTTTCTCCCATTCTGAAGGCTGTCTTTCCACCTTGCTTATAGTTTCTTTTGTTGTGCAGAAGCTTTTAATTTTAATTAGATCCCATTTGTTTATTTTTGCTTTTATTTCCAATATTCTGGGAGCTGGGTCATAAAGGATCCTGCTGTGATGTATGTCAGAGAGTGTTTTGTCTATGTTCTCCTCTGAGAGTTTTATAGTTTCTTGTCTTATGTTTAGATCTTTAATCCATTTTGAGTTTATTTTTGTGTATGGTGTTAGAAAGTGTTCTAGTTTCATTCTTTTACAAGTGGTTGACCAGTTTTCCCAGCACCACTTGTTAAAGAGATTGTCTTTAATCCATTGTATATTCTTGCCTCCTTTGTCAAAGATAAGGTGTCCATAGGTGCGTGGGTTTATCTCTGGGCTTTCTATTTTGTTCCATTGATCTATATTTCTGTCTTTGTGCCAGTACCATACTGTCTTGATGACTGTGGCTTTGTAATAGAGCCTGAAGTTAGGCAGGTTGATTCCTCCAGTTCCATTCTTCTTTCTCAAGATTGCTATGGCTATTCGAGGTTTTTTGTATTTCCATACAAATTGTGATATTATTTGTTCTAGCTCTGTGAAAAATACCATTGGTAGCTTGATAGAGATTGCATTGAATCTATAGATTGACCAAGTGGGCTTTATCCCAGGGATGCAAGGATTCTTCAATATCCACAAATCAATCAATGTAATACACCACAATAACAAATTGAAAAATGAAAGCCATATGATTATCTCAATAGATGCAGAGAAAGCCTTTGATAAAATTCAACAACCATTTATGATAAAAATTCTCCAGAAAGCAGGAATATAAGGAACATACCTCAACATAATAAAAGCTATATATGACAAACCCACAGCAAACATTATCCTCAATGGTCAAAAATTGAAAGCATTTCCCCTAAAGTCAGGAACAAGACAAGTGTGCTCACTCTCACCACTACTATTCAACATAGTTTTGGAAGTTTTGGCCACAGCAATCAGAGCAGAAAAAGAAATAAAAGGAATCCAAATTGGAAAAGAAGAAGTAAAACTCTCACATTTGCAGATGACATGATCCTCTACATAGAAAACCCTAAAGACTCCACCAGAAAATTACTAGAGCTAATTAACAAATATAGTAAAGTTGCAGGATATAAAATCAGCACACAGAAATCCCTTGCATTCTTATACACTAATAATGAGAAAACTGAAAGAGAAATTAAGGAAACAATTCCATTCACCCTTGCAACAAAAAGAATAAAATACTTAGGAATATATCTACCTAAAGAAACTAAAGACCTATATATAGAAAACTATAAAACACTGATGAAAGAAAGCAAAGAGGACACTTAATAGATGGAGCAATATACCATGTTCATGGATCGGAAGAATCAATATAGTGAAAATGAGTATACTATCCAAAGCAATCTATGTTGCTAAGTCACTTCAGTCATGTCCGACTCTGTGTGACCCCATTGATGTCAGCCCAGGAGGCTCCCCCGTCCCTGGGATTCTCCAGGCAAGAACACTGGAGTGGGTTGCCATTTCCTTCTCCAAGCAATATATAGATTCAATGAAAAGTTTCTAAATATGAATACCATCTGCTATTAATATTTAAAGGAAAAGAGAAACTATTTAATAAACCTTTCTGATCCTCTTGTCCTTTTACAATAGATTTTTAATCACTTTGCAATCTCATCTATTATGATGTTTCCATTGCAGATTTCTAATTTTGTGTCAACTTTTATACCTGTGGTGGATTCATGTTGATGTATGGCAAAACCAATACAATATTGTAAGGTAATTAGCCTCTAATTAAAATAAATAAATTTAAATTTAATAAATAAATAAATAAAATAAATATAAAATAAAAAATTATGTTTTGCTCAGAAATTATTCATTTCTAAATTTTGGAATAAAATATCTTTGAAATGCAAAGCTATTCTCTTATAAATTTTTAACTATTTTATCTGTGGTTGTGTCCTTTTCCCTCATCTAACCTTTTCTATTTTTGCTATCTTTTTTAAAAAATCAGATTAATATTCACATATTTACTTATAAAATATTTTTTAATCTTGACAAAGTATATGAAATAGTTATTACCATCTCTGGGTTACAGATGACACGAGTTTCTCCCAATCAATGTCATGCATTTTAAATTATAAAATCCATTTTATATCCTATAACAGTGGCAGTATTTCCTAGTACTGGTAAACCTGTATGTTAAGATAATATTTTTGGCTGCTAACTAAACAACAATTGAAAAAAATTTTAGCAATGCTTGTGTTCTTTAATATAAGTATTGTACTTATAAAAATTTATGTAAAGATGTAACTAAGATTATACAGAAAGATTACACTGACTTGGAATGCTTAATGTAAAATAATTTAAGATATTAAAAAAAAGTTGAAACAAAATAAATGACCACAAAAAAGCTTTGGCTAGATAAACAATGGCACAATACTACAATGAAATGATTAAGCACATTAGCTATGCAGTCATTTGAAAGCTTCTCTAGCATTACTGATATGGAAAAATATTCACAGAATAATACTAAGATGACAAAAAAATTATCTCCAATATAATTCAATTAAAACAAATGGATACATGTGAAAATATCTCAAATGTTAACTTAGCAGTTTAAAACTGGTAGAATTATGAATGTTATTCATTTTTTTATTTCCTTATTTTTTCTATAACAATCATATTCTCATGTAAGGGAATATCTAAACCTATTTATTTAAATATTAAACTAAATATAATGATTTTGAGCCCATTATAAGTAACAATATCTTTGAGTTCTTAAACTTTCTGACATAGTGAATCATTTCAGTGATGGAAAAGAGCTTATAGGGTATTTAAGCTATCACTTTATTTATCCACACATTGACTCAGTCAAAAGTGACACATTTAGTTGAACAAAAAGACCCAGAACAAATGTCACCAGCAGAGTATTTGATTTCTGTAATCTCCCGGCTAAAACTGTTACCTTCAAACTCTGCTCTTCATATACAGTTCACTTCAAGGCATTTATTACTCTACAATTTTAATACAGATACTTGTAGAGCCACTGCTACTAGACTGTAATTTCCATAAAGCATGAAAACGTATTTTGGTCACCTTTATATCTCCAATTGTGCACATCACATTTAAATAACATAAGTAATGGATTTTGTGATGGAATAAATAAATTAATGCATAAATGACAGTTAGTGAGAAGACTGCTATTGTATTTGCAGACTTATGAATAAAGAGGTGTGTCATAGCTTTGAATTCCTAGAAACAAAGCCTCAACCAAGGGTAACATACCAATTCATGTCTGACTCTTTGTGACCCCATGGACTGTTGGCCTACCAGGCTCCTCTGTCCATGGAATTCTCCAGGTAAGAATGCTGAAGTAAGTAGCCATTCCCTTCTCCAAGAGATTTTCCCAACCCGGGGACTGAATCTCAGTCTCCCATGTTGCAGGAAGATTCTTTATCATCTGAGCCATGAGGAAAGCTCCAAAGATTTTTATAGGGCATATAATTTCAAAGGGCTTCCCTGTGGCTCAGCAGTAAGAATGCACCAGCTAATGCAGGAGACACAAGTTCAATCCCTGAGTTAGGAAGATCCCCTAGAGAAGGAAATGGCAACTCACTCCAGTATTCTTGCCTGGGAAATCCCACAAACAGCGGAGCCTGGTGGTCTACAGTCCACAGGGCTTGCAAAGAGTTGCATGTAACCATGTCTTAGTCACTAAACGATAGCAACAGCATACTTTCAAGATAATCAAAGGAAAAGAGAGTTGAGCCATACAAGGTAATGGCTTACTGTGTTGGCCATTCCTTCTTGACAAGCCACAATAAACAGCTCAAGTACATTCACTCGACGTCATAGAGAAAACATTCTTCAGAACTATATATCAGAGGAAAAAGGGAGATAAAGACAACCCATCTTCCTGTTCCATCTGTCTCCTGTCTTCCCTTGCTTAAAGTTTGCCCTATGGGGAACTAACCATATCAGATCCCACACCTCCTCACACTCACTTCCAGAATTCATAACCTTTTTGCAACATTTCAGAATGTTAGATCCATGTCTTGTGTTATCTTGAGATGTCTGAAATTTCTGGAAAGAGCCAGAAGTTCCAGCTCTGAGCCTGAGGGGGCGGGGGGTGGGGCTCAAAAAATATACATCATGGTCTGCCTTGGCATCAGTAAACCAGAAGTTGAGGGGGATAAGTGGCCACGGGGGTGAAAGAGAGATTTGACTGAGAGAATTTAAGGAGATGCAGAAGATGTATTCAATAAAAGGCAATGTCTGTGTGTGCTCAGTGGCTCAGTTGTGTCTCACTCTTTGTGGCCCCATGGACTGTAACCCAGCAGGCTCCTCTGTCCCTGGAATTTTCAGGCAAGAGTACTAGAGTGGGTAGCTCTTTCCTACTCCAGGGAAATCTTAACAACCCAGGATCAAATCTGAGCCTCTCGCGTCTCCTGTAGGCAGACTCTTTCCTCTGTGTCCCCTGGGAGAAACTGATGTACAAACAAATCGTTAGTTATCATTAAGGTCACAAACTATAGCTGTTAAAACTTGGAATCTAGTGTGAGACATTCTCCAAAATGTAGGAAAAAAATGAAATCACTACCCTATGAGAGTAAAACCAAAACAATGCATTATGTATTTGTGAAAAGATATGCAAACAATTAACATTAATTAATAGTTAATGCTTAGTGCAATCTAGTCATTTTTTTAAAATTCTCACTTGGTACATAAAATTCTTAAAGATATCATTAAACTTTTATTTTTTTATTTTTTTTTTATTTTTAAACTTTACATAATTGTATTAGTTTTGCCAAATATCAAAATGAATCTGCCACAGGTATACATGTGTTCCCCATCCTGAACCCTCCTCCCTCCTCCCTCCCCATACCATCCCTCTGGGTCGTCCCAGTGCACTAGCCCCAAGCATCCAGTATCGTGCATTGAACCTGGACTGGCATCTCGTTTCTTACATGATATTTTACATGTTTCAATGTCATTCACCCAAATCTTCCCACCCTCTCCCTCTCCCACATAGTCCATAAGACTGTTCTGTACATCAGTGTCTCTTTTGCTGTCTCGTTATAATTTAAAATTTAAAGATTAGAAAAGTGCCCCGAATCACATGGCTAGTGTGTTGTACAGGTGACTTAAAGCCCAGGATATCTGATTCCAGAGATGGTCCACCTGATGTATCAACCCCCAAATTTCAACAACACAGATGACTTACAAGGTGAACACTGTGTCTTTCTTGAAACCATCAGAGGGCTTACCATAAAGAGTCAGTCATCCATGGCAACTAAAGGCAACAGACTCACAGAGTGAAAAAAGCACTGTCCATAGGTATTGTCAGCTATGGAATTTTGAACTGTGGTGTTGGAGAAGACTCTTGAGAGTCCCTTGGACAGCAAGGAGATCAAACCAAACAAGCCTAAAGAATATCAAGCATGAAAATTCATGGGAAGGACGGATACTGCAGCTGAAGCTCCAATACTTTGGCTACCTGATGCAAAGAGTAAAATCATTGGAAAAGACCCAGATTCTGGGAAAGATTGAGGGCAGGAGGAGAAAGGGGCAACAGAGGATGAGATGGTTGGATGGCATCATCAACTCAATGGACATAAGTTTGAGCAAACTCTGGGAGACAATGAAAAACAGGTAAGCCTGGTATGCTGCAGTCCATGGGGTCCCAGAGAGTCAGACAAAACTGAGTGACTGAACAACAACACATTTAAAAAAATCTTTAAAATAAAAAAAGAATACATAGGGTTAACTTTGTCACCTAAAACACACATCTTCCACCTCTTTGACTCTTTGGTTTATGTCATCCATCTCATATATTTATAGGAGACTTTAATAATAATACTAAAAGCTTTTATATTGAAATTAAATAAATATTTGATATAACAAAACTCTATTAGCTTGATATTTTAAGGATCAAAATCTAACAATCCTACTGGAGATATAAAAATTGGACTCTAGAGGCCTTTTGATGGATTTTAGTGTCAGTAAAGCAGAAGTAATACCTGGAGGGAATGCATTTTGTTACACAAAAGAAAAGACATTTTGTAAATTCTCAACTCACTGAGGTTTCAAATTCCTTGGGTCAAGGCCAATTTGCTTTCATTAACTGAAATATGATAGCACACTGGTCCCTACCTTTTTGGCAACAGGAACTGGTTTCATGGAAGACAATTTCCCACTGACTGGGGGGTTGGGGTGAGTGTGGTGGTTTGGGGGTGACTCAAGCACACTGCATTCATTGTACACTTTACTTCTATTACTATCACATTGTGATAGATGATGAAATAATTATATAACTCACCTTAATGCAGAATCAGGGGAGCCCAGAGCTTGTTTTCCTGCAATTAAATGGTCCCTTCTAGGGGAGAGGGGAGACAGTGACACTCAAAGTATGTTGCTTATGTCCATTCTACTCCATAATCTCATTTTGGTTGCTCTCACTGCAGAAAATCCTGCTTTACAAAGATAAGATGTAGAAAACGAAAGCAGGCTTTTCAGTGCTTTTGTAGCAATCTAAGGATATTCTACCTTGAATTTAATCCAGAATATATAGAGATTGGGCATTGTCCCAAACATACTTTTAAGGCCACCACCATTTGTGATTGCAAGCAGTTGATCCTCTTCTAGCACAGGCAAAAAAAAAAAAAAAAAACGTTGATTCACCTGACTTATTCACAAATGGATTGCAGATCCATTCCTTCCCACTCTGGTGGTCTTTTGTGCTTGTGAAGTAATGCTCATTCTCTTTTGAAAGCTGAAATAGGTGATCACACACCAACTGCGAGAAAGAAGTCCTTGACTTCATCTTTAAAATTCTCTACTAATGTTTGGTGGTAGGTGGTAACTTGGCTCAGACGTGTCCAACCCTTTGCAACCCCATGGACTGTAGCCTACCAGGCTCCTCCGTCCACAGGATGTTCCAGGCAAGAGTACTGGAGTGGGTTGCCAGTTCCGTCTCCTAATTAGGAGGTCTACTAATTAATAAACATTAGGTCTACTAATGTTTGAAACATGTCAACAATTGCAGTGTTCACTCATTGCCCGCATAAGTACCCTCTGGCTTTGAACGAGACCACTGTACCTGCCGACTTGAACACTGGTGTCATTCTCCCCTGAACTGATAGATTGAGTTTGTTGAGCAGGTTGAATACATCACACAAGTAAGCAAGTATTACGACCCATTCTTTGTCACTGAAATGTGCTGCCGGTGATGATTGTTTCTCTAAAAGAAATCTCTGAAATGGCTCACGTAACTCAGAAACTCTGGCCAATGGCCTACCTTTAGAAAGGCATCTCACTTCTGTGTATAAGAGAAGATGTTTGTGTGCTGTGTCCATCACCTCACAGAGCTGTGCCAACAGATGGAAAGTATGAGTTAAGGGCCTGTACTCTAACGTGGCTGATAATCTTAATCACGTCTTGTAAAATGTCGTTAATTTCAGATGATGGTTTTTGGCTAGCCGGCATTTCTCTGTGGATGACACGGTGCATAGACTCACATTCAGAAGCAACCTCTTCAACTCGAGTAGTGAAACCAGAAAGTCATGGCAGCTGCTCCACCCATGCTGCTGCTGCTGCTGCTGCTGCTAGGTTGCTTCAGTTGTGTCCAACTCTGTGCGACCCCATAGAGACCCCATACTATACCACCACAAAATGACCAATTCAGCTTTCCTGATACGTATTCTTTCAAACTCTTGAATAGTTCTGCAGTGATGATGTTGGTAGACAGCAAAAGTGCTCGTAACATATCTTCGTGCATATCCTCCTGAAAAATGTGTCTCATAAAAACAAGCATGGTTGTCTTATTGTCAACATCCGTAGACACATCAACCTGGATTGCATACCATGGCACAATTAGGCCTCAATATCTTTTGCTATTTCATCACTCTGTCTAGTTATGGTGAATTTCAATCTCTCCTAAAACTTCATGACAGATGTCATTAGCAGCAAGTAGAATCAACTCTTCACCAAGAGTAAAGGGCTTCTTGGCTTTAGCAATGTGCTTAGCCCCTAAGACTGATGTCTTCAGCACAGACACATTTGATGAAGTCTGTTCTTTGTGTTCATGGGGTATTTTTTGTTGTTGTTGTTTGCTTGTTTTTCATTTTGAAAAACTCCAAAGTTTGTCTTTTAATGCAAAGTGTTTAGTCTCCATGTGGTGAAAGCAGTTTTGAAGGTGTCATGACCTTGTTGGATAGCCGGTTTCCATATATTATACAAAGTTGGCTTGGTGAATGTGTTTCATCTGTTGCAATGAACCCATAACTTAAGTAGGACTCTTGGTATTTGGCTTCTGTGGTGGCTCAGTGGTAAAGAATACTGCTGCCAATGCAAAAGATGCATAAGACACAGGTTCAGTCTCTGGGTTGGGAAGATCCCCTGAAGAAGGAAATGGCAACCCACTCCAGTGTCCTTTTCTGGAAAATTCCATGGACAGAGGAACCCGGTGGGCTACAGCCCATGGGGTCACAAAGAGTCGAACATGACTGAGCACACGTACTTTTGATATTCACTTTTAAACACAGCTTTGTTTTTGTTGGTAGTCTTAGAATCTTCTGCTGTCTCATCATTGGGTCTTTCCCCCTTTCCAAAGAAGACCTGTGGTGACATATGTTTTTGTTTTTTACTCAGTTTGGCTAGGGTTAGCATCTGAGCTTACCAAAACTGTGACTGAGACAAGCACACAGTGTGGGAAAGAGGCACGGATGAAAGTGGTGAAGAAAATAATAGGTGGACCACGTGTGAACTAAAATAAGTGCCAGACTCTGACTTAAAGCCTGCCACCAGACACAGCTGCACAATTGGAGCACATCAACTCACTTTCCCCTGTAAATCCTGTCACTAGATGTAGCTTAATTGCCACTCAGTTGATAGGGTTCTGATATGAGTCTGCAAGGAGTTGACTTACTGTGTCTCTATGCAGTAACACCTCTCCTCTAATGGTCATCTGTATTTGCAGCTGCTCCATAGTGCTAAGTCTCAGCTCCACCTCAGATCATCAGGAATCAGATTCTCATGAGGAACACACAGCCTAGATCTCTCCCATGGGTGGTACACAGTAGGGTTCGTGTTCCCATGAGAATCTGGTGCTACCCCTGATCTGACGGGAGACGGAGCTTAGGCTGCAACGTGAGCCCTGGGGAGCAGCTGTAAATACAGATGAAGCTTCGCTCACTCCTGCTGTGTGGCTTGGTTCCTAACAGGCCATGGACCAGTGCTGGTCTGTGGCCCAGGGTTTGGGGACCCTGTCGGCACTGCAGACATCAGGAAGACTTGTGGAGTGACACACGAGCACTTCTCAAGCACTGAGAGCTCAAGTGCTGACTGCCACAGTACTGACACTTTTCACAAGACCTGTCTCAGGCTCAGAGACAGACTCAGGAGCACACAAATCAGAAGTAAGGATTTCTTCCACTGTGTGACATTAGAGCCATTCTATGAATACATATGCTATCTCAACTCTGTTGAAACATGGCCCTTCCCTTGAATCAGGATTATAGTTCTGGCTGTAAGATCTTGCTTCTATCTTTTTTTTTTTTTCTCTTCTCTTTTCCCCCAAGAATGCTTTAGGTCTCAGTCATTGACTCATAAAAACATTTTCACACCATGTTTAAGATCTGACTACCTTTTCAGTTATGCCTGGCCTTTTCTCTAATCTGGCTTTTCTCTTCAGAAATCCCATCTCCCATCTAGAGGCAGGGCTTTGGATGCCTTCCCAGGGACTATCAATGTCCATCCAAGTTTCAGAAGCCTCTGCTTTGAGTTAGTTGCTCTGAAACTTTGGAGCCCATCACAGTCATCTGAAGGGCTTTGTACTTCCCAGATGTTTGGGCTTCACTCCCAGAGAATCCGATTCAGTGATCCAGGGCCCCAATTTCTGCTGTGAACAAGCTGCTGGTCGATGCTGATGCTGTGGGTCTCGGGAATGAAACTTTGAGTAGACTTGGGATACTTATTGATGGAGGACTCTTTGCAATGTGAGAATTACTGCAACAGACAGATTCATGGGAACATTCAGTCTGTGGCTCTATGAAGAGATCTTTCTCCTGTGCCATTTCAAAATGAAGGGCCCCGTTTCCAATTTTGACATCTGTATCATGAAATGTAATGAAAAGTCTTCTGTTGTGAGTATGGAGTGCTCAGACAGAGCTGCTCTTGGAGACATGTTAAGGGAGAGGGAGTTCACATTGCTCTCTTCAGAATCATTATGAATTGAGAAAAAGCCAATGGAGAAAATGTGATGTTCTTGCAACTTGTGAAACACCATTGGCAGGCCTGTTATCCAGAGGTTGCTTTTGACAATGGCAAATCAATTTATTGATTGATGGGCACAACTACAGATATCTTCATATGATTTAACACAACTACACTCTGGGGTATCAACCATACATGAGAAGTAGAGAACAGCCATTGTGATTCTTTGTATCATTGAATTAGTAGGTTTGGAAATTTCAAAGACGTTTTCCGTATACATTCCTTAGGTTTTTGGAGAGGCCTGTGATAGGCAGGCAGGTTGAGTAGTTGTTTTATCTAACTGATCTTAGCCCCATACACACCAGCACAACAGATTTAACTGGAGGTTGCATGATGCTGGTGGGCGAGTAGGCAAGTCATTGCAGTAGAGGGTGGTTTAATCACCAGATTGTTCTGATGACTAGATTGGATTCACTTCTCTGGTGAGAGCCCCTATCCAAATTCAGTTAATTTAATACTGAAAAGCAAAAACCCAATCACTCAAGATTTAACCCAATTACCAATCAAGAGTTCCCTCTCCACAATGGGGGGAGGTGACTCCATATAAATAAGGTTTTGTTCCTTGACATTAACACTGCTTGGAAGAACAGGACCCAGCTGATCTTCTCTATGGCTTCAGAGTCCCCCTCAGCCCCTGAAATCTATCAGTCTGGCTGGAGTCCCAACGAGCACCATCATGCCTTCCTGTCCCCTCAGGGTGGCGGTGGTCTATATGAGTAATGTGAATAGGAGCAAGGGAGCCTGACGCATCTTCAAGACGAAAGGCTTCAGTGTCAGGCCTTTTCGGGCAGTATCCTGAGTAAGCTCCCAAGGCTGGCATCCAACCAACCAGTGATGTGTTATGCTCAACTTCATACAAGAAGATGCACAAGGACCTTTCCTGTAAAGACCGAAAATACTACCAAAGGAAGGGAGTCTTACAAATCTTGGGGGAAAAAATGAGAAAATCAAGTCCCATCCAGAAAGATTTCAAGGGTGCAGAGATCCCTCCAACGTCACCTTCACCTGTAAGGAGAGAGTCTATTTCAAGGTGGTGGCAGAGCCGTGTGCCAGAGAAGAGGAGACTGTCCAGCCTGTGCACATGATCAATGTGGACATGGAGGGCACCCTGGAGGCAGCCACCCTGGGAGCTTTGATCCTCTGTGAGCTCTGCCAAGGTCTCCAGCAGGCTGAGGACATGGAAAGGAATCTGGCTGAGCTGCTCCAGGAAGCAAAGGAGAAAACAGGAAGGTGCTTTCTGCACACGATCTGCTTCTGCTGAAGATCTTGGCTGGTTTCAGCTCCTTTGTTAGTAAGAACTTGTGCCTGGATTTTTGGGCAAGTCAGCACTTTCTGTGAGAAACATCTTCAAAGCCCTTTCCACTAAAAGCTGACCATATGATCTTTTTCAGATATACCCCACCCAGGGAAGGAAGTGGAGGATAAAAAGATTTTAAGGGAAATAGAACATAGATTACACATAGGTATCAAAACCCTTTCAATGTGAGAGACAATGGTATGGGTACTTGGAAGGAGCAAGTCAATGCTCACACAGTTTGCAAAACAGTTAATCTCTACTGCTAAGTTGCTTCACTTGTGTCTGACTTTGTGCAACCTCATAGACTGCAGCCTACCAGGCTTCTCCATCCATGGGATTCTCCAGGCAAGAACACTGGAGTGGGTTGCCATTTCCTTCTCCAATGCATGGAAGTGGAAAGTGAAAGTGAAGTCGCTTAGTCATGTCCAACTCTTAGCGACCCCATGGACTGCAGCCTACCAGGCTCCTCCATCCATGGGATTTTCCGGGCAAGAGTACTGGAGTGGGGTGCCATTGCCTTCTCCCAGTTAATCTCTAGGACTCCATTTTTCTGATGAACAAACCAAGCTTATATGTTGAAGGATATTCTTATTAAAACAAATTGTTCCATTCATTTATATCGATAACAACTTAACTTCCTTTTGGCATAATGTTAAACATTATTATTATTTGTGTGTGTGTGTGTGGTGAGAGAGTATTGTACTGAATTGTATGAACTTAGAAATATTTTTAGTTTTAGATTGTATGTCTTTTACTAATGCCAACTTTATTAAAAACTCATGGTAGATAATGGATGGCATTTATTACTAAAATCTTGGCATGATCTCTTCAATTAAGTAGCTCGCTAAATGAAATAAAACCCTTAATTTAAAGAAAATATGTCTTTTTGTTTGTGGTAGGGGATGCATATACAAACTGAGTCCCTTGGATTCTTATTGTTTAAGCCATGTGAATTCCATGGAGAAAAGCATTCTTTCCTAATGAGAAACTTCTTCACGCTTAAGGCATTCATAGTTTTGAATTTTATGCTCCTCTGAAATTAGACCCACACTATAGTGAAGTGTAACATTCTTGGTTCTGCTCAGCGGTGGCACCAAGGCCTATGTGACTTACAGAAGAAAATCAAGGAGAGGTAGTTGGCATGGCTGAATTAGGTTAGGTTACTTGCTATGTAATAAAGTAGAAGCCGAGTTTCTTTACAGAGTGCAGGCAAAATGAAGCAAGCTTGGACCTGGAGAGCCTAGCTTGCACTTAGTTCCTGAGAAGAAGAGTGGACCCAGAAATAGGTGGCAGCTCTGGACAGGTAGAGTAGACATGAGATCAGAGAGAGGAGCTGAAATGACAGGACTTGCTGAAGAAGAGAGAGAGGGAGGAATTTAAATCACTCACAAATTTCTGTCATTCCCCACAGGTGACCATGTGAACATATATGCATATGGCAGTGCGGGTGGTAGGGAGGTGAGAGTTTCTTTCCTGGTAGAATCAATGCCCTTTATGGTCAGCCTCTCTGCTGATTGTGAGTAGTCAGGATCAGGATTGCTTATCAGATCAGATCAGTCGCTCAGTCGTGTCCGACTCTTTGCAATCCCATGAATCGCAGCACCCCAGGCCTCCCTGTCCATCACCAACTCCCGGAGTTCACTCAGACTCACGTCCATCAAGTCAGTGATGCCATCCAGCCATCTCATCCTCTGTCGTCCCCTTCTCCTCCTGCCCCCAGTCCCTCCCAGCATCAGAGTCTTTTCCAATGAGTCAACTCTTCATATGAGGTGGCCAAAGTACTGGAGTTTCAGCTTTTGCATCATTCCTTCCAAAGAAATCCCAGGGCTGATCTCCTTCAGAATGGACTGGTTGGATCTCCTTGCAGTCCAAGGGACTCTCAAGAGTCTTCTCCAACACCACAGTTCAAAAGCATCAATTCTTCAGCGCTCAGCCTTCTTCACAGTCCACCTCTCATATCCATACATGACCACAGGAAAAACCATAGCCTTGACTAGATGGACCTTTGTTGGCAAAGTGATGTCTCTGCTTTTGAATATGCTGTCTAGGTTGGTCATAACTTTCCTTCCAAGGAGTAAGCGTCTTTTAATTTCATGGCTGCAGTCACCATCTGCAGTGATTTTGGAGCCCAGAAAAATAAAGTCTGACACTCTTTCCACTGTTTCCCCATCTATTTCTCATGAAGTGGTGGGACCGGATGCCATGATCTTCGTTTTCTGAATGTTGAGCTTTAAGCCAACTTTTTCACTCTCTACTTTCACTCTCATCAAGGATTGCTTATAGGAGGAGATAATCTGTTGAGGCTATCATTCCATGTAATGAAAAGAAAGTAAAAGTGAAAGTGGTTGTATAGTCCATGGAATTCTCCAGGCCAGAACACTGGAGTGGGTAGAATTTCCCTTCCTCCAGGGGATCTTCCCAGCACAGAGATCAAACCCAGGTCTCTTGCACTGCAGAATTGTTTACCAGCTGAGCCACAATTCAGTTCAGTTCAGTTGCTCAGTCGTGTCCAACTCTTTGTGACACCATGAACTGCAGCATGCCAGGCCTCCTTGTCCATCACCAACTCCCGGAGTTTACCCAAACCCATGTCCATTGAGTCGGTGATGCCATCCAACCATCTCATCCTCTATCATCCCCTTCTCCTCCTGCCCTCAATCTTTCCCAGCATCATGGTCTTTACAAATGAGTCAGCTCTCTGCATCAGGTGGCCAAAGTATTGGAGCTTCAGCTTCAACACCAGTCCTTCCAATGAACATCCAGGACTGATCTCTCTTAGGATGGCCTGGTTTCATCACCTTGCAGTCCAAGGGACTCTCAAAAGTCTTCTCCAACACCACAGTTCAAAAGCATCAGTTCTTCGGTGGTCAGCTTTCTTCATAGTCTAACTCTCACATTCATACATGACTACTGGAAAAACCATAGCCTTGACTAGACGGACCTTTGTTGACAAAGTAATTTCAATAAGCTGTCTAGATTGGTCATAACTTTCCTTCCAAGGAGTAAGAGTCTTTTAATTTCATGGCTGCAATCACCATCTGCAGTGATTTTGAGCCAAAAAATAAAAAAATAAAATCAGCCACTGTTTCCACTGTATCCCCATCTATCTGCCATGAAGTGATGGGACCAGATGCCGTGATGTTAGTTTTCTGAATGTTGAGCTTTAAGTCAGCTTTTTCACTCTCCTCTTTCACTTTCATCAAGAGGTTTTTTAGTTCTTCTCTTTCTGCCATAAGGGTGGTGTCATCTGCATATCTGAGGTTATTGATATTTCTCCTGGCAACCTTAATTCCAGCTTGTGCTTCTTCCAGCCCAGCGTTTCTCATGATGTACTCTGCATATAAGTTAAATAAGCAGGGTGACAATATACAGCCTTGACGTACTCCTTTTCCTATTTGGAACCAGTCTGTTGTTCCATGTCCAGTTCTAACTGTTGCTTCCTGACCTGCATATGGGTTTCTCAAGAGGCAGGTCAGGTGGTCTGGTATTCCCACCTCTTTCAGAATTTTCCACAGTTTATTGTGATCCACACAGTCAAAGGCTTTGGCATAGTCAATAAAGCAGAAATAGATGTTTTTCTGGAACTCTCTTGCTTTATCAATGATCCAGCAAATGTTGGCAATTTGATCTCTGGTTCCTCTGTCTTTTCTAAAACCAGTTTGAACATCTGGAAGTGCACAGTTCATGTATTGTTAAAGCCTGGCTTGGAGAATTTTGAACACACAAGAGAAGGCCAAGAGTACTGGAGTGGGCAGCCCATCCCTTCTCCAGTGGATCTTCCTGACCCAGGAATCCAACTGGGCTCTCCTGCATTGCAGGCAAATTCTTTACTAACTTAGCTATCAAGTAAGTCCTTTTCATGTAATGGGAACACCGAATTGAAGTAGGATTTTTAGGTAGTATTAGGTGTTCTTTGAAGGCAAAAATGTTTGGTCTAGTTGATATTATTTTGATCAGAAAATCAATTTTGAACAAAATTTAATATGTTCCTAATTGTGTTTCTGTCTGTTTGGGCAAGTCAAGGCAATATGACAGAGGAGTAAAATGTTGCAGGTGCAACACTCCATTTTAAATGGAGTGATTACAGTGATGAATTACAAAGTATAAAGCATATATAAAGTAGATAACTAATAAGGACCTACTCTATAGCCAAAGGAACACTTCTCAACTCTGTAAAGACTTATATGGAAAAAGAATCTAAAAAAGAGTAGGCATGTGTATATGTTTAACTGATTTACTTTACAGTAGAAACTAATACAACATTGTAAATCATCTATAGCCCAATAAAAGTTTAAGAATGTAATACATCCATTTGAAAAGCAAAATATAAAATGTACGTGGATAAATTAAAAGGGATAGGACTGGATTAAAGAGATTGCAAAACATCGTCTAAAAGTCCTTATATATCATAAAAATATAAAAAAGATTGGAAAGTTAGAACTTTAATGCTGGTGAATTTACTGTTTAGATCTTAATCTAGTGGTTTTATCTAACTTTAATTAGATTCTAATCTCAATGAAGGAGAAGGCAATGGCACCCCACTCCAGTACTCTTGCCTGGAAAATCCCATGGATGGAGGAGCCTGGAAGGCTGCAGTCCATGGGATCGCGAAGAGTCAGACATGACTGAGCGACTTCCCTTTCACTTTTCACTTTCATGCATTGGAGAAGGAAATGGCAACCCACTCCAGTGTTCTTGCCTGGAGAATCCCAGGGACGGGGGAGCCTGGTGGGCTGCTGTCTATGGGGTCGCACAGAGTCGGACACCACTGAAGCGACTTAGCAGCAGCAGCTGCTAAGTGTCAATGAAAGTATAGCAGCTAGTGTCTCTGGTAGAGTTAGAAATATTGTTAATATGAAAACTCTGAACATTGAGGGCATTTAGTGAGTAATCTTTTGGTTACTGGAGTTGGTAAGAATGAGAGCAGGGGTTAGAAGAAGGTCACCTGAAAAGTTGCCTGGGTGAGCAACACACACGCCTGCAGCACCTGGGGTTTCCTTGCGTAGAGAGTCAGAGACAGATTAGAGGAGACGACCTGAATGGAGAGATCATTTACCTGGACCTATGGATGTTACTCAGTGTTTGGGTACGGCTGCAAACTTCTGGTGGCATTTACAAGTGTTTTAGAGTCTTACTCTCTGGTGAGTAGGCTCCCAGGATGCCAAGTCCCAACCTTCATTATTAGACATTCCTTTTAGAAGTATCTTAGAAGGCTCCTCATCGTAACAAGGTCTTTCCTGCTTCAGATCTGCCAAAAGCAAGCCAGAATTTGGACCAGAAGCCTGCTAAATTCTCTGCAGAACTTCTCTTGCCCTGTTTAAAAAAAAAAAAAAATTCATGAGGTGGGGAGGATGGGGCTAGATTGGGCATTACTTAAATATGGTGGGAAAATAGTTTCTAGGTGATATAAACACCCCTGGAGCTGGTAATTTTGTTAAAAGAGGAGGAAGTTATGTTTGTAAGATGTAATAATAACTAACTATCTTTCTATATAAATATGAGGGATGGGAATTAGAGTTTTAGATGTGCTATTGGAAACACAGTGGTTTCTTGAGTAGAAAGACATGATTCCATTTAAGACACAGAGCAAATGGAATATTTAGAAGGTTGTGGAAAGGGCAGCATTTGGAGACAAATTGCTAAAAGACATAAATAAACATGTAACTAGAAAGGTTAGGTATGACAGCAATGGCTTTGGTACCAGGACAGACACAGGGGTGAAATTTTTAAATGGTAACTATGAGGTCTCTGTGCTTTGTGTGTTTGTACATGTCTACATGTGTGTTGTAGCTGTGTGGTATTGCCAAAGTAATCTATAAAAGATCTCTATCTATTTGACTTAAAGGAAATTAAGCATTTATATCCTCAGAAATAAAATTATCCAGCCAGAACGAATTTCAGGTTAATATCATTTGAAAAGTATTCAGTACTAAGCTGATATCTGGTATTGAAAGTGGCTTAAACTTGTTAGTTTGATTAAAATAGACTGATCTTTAGAGTCATCAGTGTTAAGCATAATACATCTGTTGTCAGACAGTCAGTTCAGTTGCTCAGTTGTGTCCGACTCTTTGTGACCCCATGGACTGCAGCATGCCAGGCTTCCCTGTCCATCACCAAATTCCTTAGCTTGCTCAAACTCATGTCATTGAGTCAGTGTTGCCATCCAACCATCCCATCCTCTGTTGTCTCCTCCTTCTCCTACCTTCAATCTTTCTCAGCATCAGGGTCTTTTCCAATGAGTTAGTCTTCCCCAAAAGTAGCCAAAGTATTGGAGCTCCAGCTTCAGCATCAGTCCTTTCAATGACTATGCAGGACTGATTTCCTTTAGGATTGACTGGTTGGATTCAATGTAGTCCAAGGTACTCTCAAGAGTCTTCTCCATCACCACAGTTCAAAAGCATCAAGTTTTTGGCACTCAGCTTTCTTTGTGGCCCCACTCTCACATTCATAAATGACTACTGGGAAAACCGTAGTTTTGACTAGATGGACCTTTGTCAGTAAAGTAATGTCTCTGCTTTTTAATATGCTGTCTAGGTTTGTCATAGCTTTTCTTCCAAGGAGCAAGCATCTTTTAATTCCATGACTGCAATCACCCTCTACAGTGATTTTGGGGCCCAAGAAAATAAAGTCTGTCACTGTTTCCATTCTTTCCCCATCCATTACCCATGAAGAAATGGGACTGGATGCCATGATCTTAGCTTTTTGAATGCTGAGTTTTAAGCCAGCTTTTTCACTCTCCTCTTTCACTTTTATCAAGAGGCTCTTTAGTTGTTCTTTGCTTTTTGCCGTAAGGGAGGTGTCATCTGCATATCTGAGGTTATTGATATTTCTCCTGGCAATCTTGATTCCAGCTTGTGCTTCAACCAGTCTGGCATTTTGCATGATGGTCTCTGCATTTAAATTAAATAAGCAGGGTGACAATAAACAGCCTTGACATTTACTCCTTTCCTGATTTGGAACCAGTCTGTTGTTCCATGTCCAGTTCTAACTGTTACTTCTTGACATACATACAGATTTCTCAAGAGCCGGCT
This sequence comes from Bos javanicus, assembly GCF_032452875.1. Taxonomy (NCBI): domain Eukaryota; kingdom Metazoa; phylum Chordata; class Mammalia; order Artiodactyla; family Bovidae; genus Bos; species Bos javanicus. The sequence continues at coordinate 3,876,370 of NC_083896.1, read as the reverse complement.
CAGGTGATCTGTTATTCCCATCTCTTTAAGAATTTTCCACTGTTTGCTGTAAGCCATACAGTCAAAGGCTTTAGCATAGTCAATAAAGCAGAAGTAGATGTTTTTCTGGAATTCTCTTGCTCTTTCTATGATCCAATGGATGTTGGCAATTTGATCTCTGGTTCCTTTGCCTTTTCTAAATCCAGCTTGAACATCTCAAAGTTTTTAGTTTGTGTACTTTTGAAGCCTTACTTTGAGAATTTTGAGCATTACTTTGCTAGTGTGTGAGATGAAAGCAATTGTGCAATAGTTTGAACATTCTCTGGTATTGCCTTTCTTTGGGACTGGAATGAAAACTGACCTTTTCCTGTCCTGTGGCTGCTGCTGAGTTTTCCAAGTTTTCTGGCATGTTAAGTACAGCACTTTAAAAGAATCATTTTTTAGGATTTGAAATAACAGCTAATATTCCATCACCTCCACTACCTTTATTCACAGTGATGCTTCCTAAGGCCCACTTGACTTCACATTCTAGGAAGTGGAATGATCTAGGTGAGTGATCACACCATATTGGTTATCTGGGTCATGAGGATCTTTTTTGTACGGTTCTTCTGTGAATTCTTGCCATCTCTTCTTAATATCTTCTATTAGGTCCATACCATTTCTATCCTTTATTGAGCCCATCTTTGCATGAAATGTTTCCTTGGTATCCCTAATTTTCTTGAAGAGATTTCTAGTCTTTCCCACCTTTTGTTTCCCTCTATCTTTTCTCATTGATCACTGAGGAAGTCTTTCATATCTCTCCTTGCTATTCTTTGGAACTCTGCATTCAGGTGGGTATATCTTTGCTTTTCTCCTTTGTATTTTGCTTCTCTTCTTTTCTCAGCTATTGGTTAGGCCTTCTCAGACAACCATTTCCCTTTTTTCATTTCTTTCTCTTGGGGATGATTTGATCACTGTCTCCTGTACAGTGTTACAAACCTCCATCCATAGCTCCTCAGGCCTCTGTCTAACAGAGCCAATCCCTGAAACCATTTGTTAGTTCCACTGTTTAATCATAAGATATTTGGTTTAGGTCATACCTGAATGGGCTAGTGGTTTTCCCCACTTTCTTCAATTTAGGTCTGGAATTTTCCATAAATTGTTCATGATCTGAGCCACAGTCAGCTCCTGGTGTTGTTTTTGCTGAATGTAGAGCTTCTCCATCCTTGGCTGCAAAGAATATAATCAATTGATTTCAGTATTGACCATCTGGTGATGTCCATGTGCAGCATCTTCTCTTGTGTTGTTGGAAGAGGGTGTTTGTTATGACCACTGTGTTCTCTTAGCAAAATTTTGTTAGCCTTTGCCCTGCTTCATTTTGTACTCTAAGGCCACACTTGCCTCTTTATTCCAGGTATCTCTTGATTTCCTACTTTTGCATTCTAGTCCTCTATGATGAAAAGGTCATCTTTTTTTGTTGTTAGTTCTAGAAGGTCTTATACCTAGTTTTACCAGAGGTCAAATAAGACCTTTTTGTAGCTCTTATAAATTTTTCCATAAGAAAAGTAACCCTGTGTGGGGAAAAAAAAAAAAAAACCTCTTAATGAAAGTAAGATGTAAATTTTCAGTAAAAGAAGGTAGGAAGAATGAGAAAAATACTGAGAAAAGAGTTGCATGATCAGGATTTTCTGAGATCAGATTAAATTTAGTTGAATAAACAGATTTTCTTCAGAGTGCACTGGAACAAAAGATTGTATTTTGCTTCTTCAGTGTTTTCTTGAAATGCTGCTTTTAATAACAGACACTATGAGCTTCTTTGCTTTCAAATGATCTGTATTTGCTTTTGAGATCTTTTGCAATTTTGGTTAAATAATAAGCATCGTCTCATAATGACTTGTGATCTTATCTGAGTAAGTTTAAAGCTTTTTGATGAACTTCCCAAATACCAATTTTAATTGAAGCTCCTTTGATTTCCAGCTAACTTTGGGATGTTTTAGGGGGTCTCTGATATATTCCAAAGAAAATTATTTAAGTAGGATTACTTGGCATGTTAAGTTAAATGTAATCAATCCTAATTCTGGTTATTATAACTAAGTTTCTCACCTACACTGTAATCAGATGTTTAACTATGCCTTTTAAGCCTTACATCATTTACAGATATATTTGTACCCTGATGCTGTTGCAAAAAGTGCTTAACCATCAAGTAGATTCATAGAAAGGCTATGGAAGCACTTACAACTGTTCCACATTAAGATGATGGTTTTGTGAGATTTCCAGCCCATCCAGAGCATGTAGCTGCTCTGCCCCTGGGGCACTTAGATCAGACATCCAGATATTTTTGCTCCCTGACAGCTAAGGTTGACATCTCCCCAAGGCTTGAAGCAGTTATAGAAGACAAACCATTGCAACTGTCTGCTTCCCATAAGCATATGGAAGTAAAATCTCTGAAGGGGGAATGAAACAGGAGGGAAGGGAACAGAGCAAAAACTTAAAAAAAAAAATAACATAACCCAGACATAGCCGGAGGACACAGCATAAACTTATTGGAACCAAATAGGTCCAAGGTGGCTGACGCATCCACTTGCACTTGACCTTGGTCCTCAGTATGCACTCGCTGTGACTGTATCAGCAAGCTAAGTGACACACCCACCAGCACCATGACAGTTCTGCTGTCGACCATCAGAGACCAACATGTGGGGAGTGGCCTAGTTAATTCCTGGAAATCCCCATTCCTTCCCCAAAATAGTGGACATAATCATCCATTTATTAGTCTATGAAATCAGCAAGCCCATAAAAATACACCACACCATATTTTTCTCCTTCTGACATGGCTCATACTCTGTCTGTGGACTGTGTTTCTCTCTAAATAAATCCACTTCTTACCTATCACTTTGTCTCTCACTGAATTCTCTCTGTGATGAGACATCAAGAACATGAGCTACATTTAATCCTAAAGAGATGGGAATGCCAGACCATCTTACATGCTTCCTGAGAAAACTGTATTCAGGTTAAGAAGCAACAATTAGAACCATAAATAGAACAATGGACTGTTTCAAAATTGGAATAGGAGCACATCAAGGCTGTATATTGTCACCCTGCTTATTTAACATATATGCAGAATCCATCATGCAAAATCCCAGACTGGATGAAGCACAAGCTGGAATTAAGGTTGCCAGGAGAAATATCAATAACCTCAGATATGCAGATGACACCACCCTTACGGCAGAAAGTGAAGAGGAACTAAACAGCCTCTTGTTGAAGGTGAAGGAAGAGAATGAACAAGCTGACTTAAAACTCAACATTCAAAAAACTAAGATCATGACATTTGGTCCCATCACTTCATGGCAAATAGATGGGGAAAGAATGGAAACAGTGACAGAATTTATTTTCTTGGTCTCCAAAATCACTACAGCCATAAAATTAAAAGTCACTTGCTCCTTGGAATAAAAGCTATGACCAACCTAGACAGCCTATTAAAAAACAGAGAGAGACATTACTTTGCCAAATATAGGTCCTGCCATAGAAAGATCCATATATCAAAACTATGGTTTTCCCAGTAGTCATGTATCGATGTGAGAGTTGAACCATAAGAAGGTTGAGTGCCAAAGAAGTAATGTTTTTAAACTATTGTGTTGGAGAAGACTCTTGGGAGTTCCTTGGACAGCTAGGAAATCAAACCAGTCAATCCTGAAAAAATAAGTTATGAATATTCATTGGAAGGACTGATGCTGAAGCTGAGGCTCCAATACTTTGCCCTCCTGATGCTAAAAGCCAACTCATTAGAAAAGCCCTGATGCTGGGAAAGATTGAGGGCAGGAAGAGAAGGGGGCAGCAGAGGATGAGATGGTTGGGTGACATCACCGACTCAATGGACATTGGTTTGAGCAAATTCCAGGTGATGCTGAAGGAATGGGAAGCCTGGTGTGCTGCAGTCCATGGGGTCACAAAGAGTCAGACACAACTGCATGACTCAAAAATGATGATGAAATTTTAAAATCAGATGTGTGGTCTCAGCTAGAAGTCCAGGGGTTCAAGTCCCAATCTGAGCAGCACAGTTTCAAAGCCATGTGTTTCATGATATTTTTCTTCACATTTTTTAGTTACCCTTGGATTAATCAAGTGTTTTCATTTTACTTTTTTTCTCACACAGTAATTTGTTGCATGTGTATTTTTATTACATTTGAGATTAAACATGTATCTTTGATTTATTAGAGTCCAATACAAATTATTACTTTACAACTTTCCCAGTAACAGAGGAACACTAGGACTCTTTTACTGTATTTATCTCTATCCCACACCAGCTGTTAATATTTTCAGACATTTTAAATTTTTATATATTTTTACCCAGAAGGTATTACAATTGTTTTGTTCAATCAAATTTAATTTTTAAAATACTCTTGTTGTGCTATAATTGATACACAAAGAGTTGCATATATGGAATGTATACAATTTAATGAATTTGAAGATATGTAAATGTCCATAAAGTCTTCACCACAATCAAAGTAACAGACACATGCAACAGCTCCCAGAGTTTTTGGTGTCCTTTGTTTTTCAAAATTTATTTGAGTATTCCTTATATTTCCCCAAATGTTTAATATTTTCTCTGCACTTCACACTATCCTTTAATTCAATGTTTTCCTTTGTGATGTGTTTCTACCTAAAATTTTTCTTTATTCCATCTTTTGATATAAGTTTATTGGTCACCAATTCTCTATTTTTATCAGAAAACATCTTAATTCCACTTTCATATCTGTGCAATATTTTGGGGGTTAGAGAATTTAAGACAGTTATTTTTCCTCAGAACTTTGAAGCTATCACTATATTATTATGACTTCTAATAATTTCTGTTGAGCAGCCAAATGGGGTCTTTTTGCTACTTTGAAATTAAAAGACTTGCTTTTCTCTGAAATTTTTTAATCTTTTCATTGAAATATAACATCCATAAAGAAAAATGCATACAACTGGTTGCTTTTAAAACTTTCTCTTTGGCTTTTAGCATTTTTGGCTTTGATGTGCACAAGTGGTTGTGGCGGTTGTTTAATTCTGACCGGGACTTTCAAAGCTTCTTGAATTTATAGGTGATAGTTCTCATCAGTTTGGAGAACTCTCAGCCTTCATCACTTAAAGTATTTATTTGCCCTATTATCTCTCTTCTTTTCATCTGTGGCTCTAAGTAAAATTGTGTGTGCTCTTTACATATTGCCCATATATCTCTCTTGCTATTGTCTGTTCTTTATATTATTTTTACTCTCTGAAAATAGAAATAGAAAATTTGTACAATGTATAAATAAAGACTATCTCACTGAAAATTTCAGTCCTATTTACAAATTTAAATAATGTGATCACAAATTAGGGGACAACAAAATGGAATTGTATCAGTTAGCAACTTCCCTATTCAGTGCAGTTCTTATAAGTGTAATTAAAGATCAATGAAGCAAGTGTTTAAAGGCAGCCAACTTAATGCCACAATTGTATGATTTAGATTAATAATAAATGTGCTAATGATAGTATAATATTAAACATTCAGTGCAGTTATCAAAAGTCAATTAAGAGATAATTGTAAATCAGTAAGCCTCAGTAATGAGAAGAACCCACTCTTTTGGAAACCTTGTTGACAAGGAAAAATAAAATCCCAATTTTCTTGCTTTTAGTATGTAATTTAATCATATATGGAAAGTACAGAAAAAATTAAAATTCATTTTTACTAGGTTGTAAGAAGATTGCTACCACCTTCTGATATAGATAATCAAGCAAACATTACAACTCCAAGAGATTACAGCCTAGACTGATGTCTAAAGAACCGTTCTCAAGAGTGACTATTTCCTATGATTCCTTCCTCAACAAGACCGAGTTCGAGCAGATTCTTCTGCTTCCTGCCTCTTTGTGCTTTATCCCTCACTCATTTCTGGGTTTCTGGTAGAGGACTTGCATTGTTCACAAACTTAAAACAAGGTTGAGAAATGTTACTCTAACTATGAAATAAATAAACCTAAGTATGCTGCTGTTTGTTTAATTTTTAAGTTGTGTCCCTCTCCTTGTAACCACATTTGTTATAGCCCACGCGGCTTTTCTGTCCATGGGATTTCCCAGGCAAAAATACTGGATGGGATTGTTAATGCCTTTTCCGGGGGATCTTCCAGAGAAGGCAATGGCACCCCACTCCAGCACTCTTGCCTGGAAAATCCCATGGGCAGAGGAGCCTGGTAGGCTGCAGTCCATGGGGTTGCTAAGAGTCGGACATGACTGAGCGACTTCACTTTCACTTTTCACTTTCCTGCATTGGAGAAGGAAATGGCAACCCACTCCAGTGTTCTTGCCTGGAGAATCCCAGGGACGGGGGAGCCTGGTGGGCTGCCATCTATGGGGTTGCACAGAGTCAGACACGACTGAAGTGACTTAGCAGCAGCAGCAGCAGCAGCAGGGGATCTTCCCTACTCAGGGATGGAACCCAGGTCTCCTGCTTGGCAGGTGTAATTCTTTACCACTGAGTCACCTGGGAAGCCCAATACTGACTACAAATTCTACAATTAAAAAGGCTGAATTTTTAGCGTTCCAGCAGAGTTTTCTTTAGCTTATCTTTATCTCACACTTTAAAAACAAAAAGAAGCAAAAAAAGGCAAACACACACACACACAAGCCATCATTTCAATCAAGGAACAGGGTGGTTTGAATTTGGAAAATTTAAGACAGTTGAAAGTACTAAAAGAGAAGGATTAATCTATTAGGATAATTTCTGTGGACAAAATTCAGAACACGCACATTTGAATTTCACTGAGTCTGGCACCAGATCGAACACTAGGAAAAGACAAGATATTCTTTTTAGCGTTTGAGAGACCTGAACTTGCTGTCCTTCAGATTTAAATGAAAATCAAAACAAAATAAGCCTCTGTAATAGAAATTCATTAGCTTGACACTTATTTGCTAACCAACTTCTCTTATATCACCAGTATCTCCCTATAAATGCTGTCTCTAAGCAGGGCCGCCGTTGGCCTGGGGTCACTTCAGTCTTCTGATTGCAAAATCATCAGTGGCTGAGGAACCACTGTCACTCTCTGCTGTCTGGGGAATTCCTGCTTCTGATTTCCTGGCTGATTGCACAGGGCTCATCAATTGCATCCTCTCTCCAGCATCCCTTCTATCCACACAGGGAATACTAGTCCTGTCCGGGTACCCATGGGCCTAGCAGGCCACCATGACCAGATTGGCCCAGAAAAGTTGATTTCCCCTGGGCCTTCCTTGGTGGCTCAGGTAGTAAAGAATCTGCCTTCAGTGCAGGAGACTGGGGTTTGATCCTTGGGTTGGGAAGCTCCCCTGAAAAGTGAAAAGGCTATCCACTCCAGTATTCTTGCCTGGAGAAATCCATGGACAGTGGAGCCTGGTGGGCTTCAGTCCACGGAATCGCAGAGTCAGACTCAACTGAGCAGCTAACACTTTCCCTAGATGATCTCTGAGGAGACAAAACCACTGCCCTCACTTGGGCTGTTTGCATTTTTCTCTCAGTGTGTTCAGTTTTTCTGGCCTATTATTGAAAACTGACTTAGCTAATTGGAACAAGTTATTCCTCAGAATCTGAGAACAAGCAGCTGCTTTCTGAGTTTGGTGCCTCACGTCTTGGGCAGATTGAGCTACCGAATGCATAGCCAAAAGGGCCTGTGCCTCGAGGGAGGAGGAGGCCACACAAGTCATGTGGGGGAGACTCAGCTAAAGTGACTTCTGTGTCCTTTCTAGCTACACCTGCCTTCAATTCCTTCTGGGCTCCATTGCCTAGATAAAAGTCCATGAAAATTTGAACATAAGTTACTTCACTCCATTTTAAATTTCCTAACTCATATTGTGGCCAAACTTGATTATATAATTTAATATATATATATATATTTTTTTAATTCCTGTTGTCTGAATATTTCCCAATCCCAAAGCACACGGCAGAACCAGACATCCTGGAATGTGAAGTCAAGTGGGCCTTAGAAAGAATCACTATGAACAAAGCTAGTGGAGGTGATGGAATTCCAGGTGAGCTATTTCAAATCCTGAAAGATGATGCTGTTAAAGTGCTGCACTCAATATGCCAGCAAATTTGGAAAACTCAGCAGTGGCCACAGGACTGGAAAAGGTCAGTTTTGATTCCAATCCCAAAGAAAGGCAATACCAAAGAATGTTCAAACTACCGCACAATTGCACTCACCTCACATGCTAGTAAAGTAATGCTCAAAATTCTCCAAGCCAGGCTTCAGCAATATATGAACCGTGAACTACCTGATGTTCAAGCTGGTTTTAGAAAAGGCAGAGGAACCAGAGATCAAAATGCCAACATCTGCTGGATCATGGAAAAAGCAAGAGAGTTCCAGAAAAATATCTATTTCTGCTGTATTGACTATGCCAAAGCCTTTGACTGTGTGGATCACAATAAACTGTGGAAAATTCTGAAACAGATGGGAATACCAGACAACTGACCTGCCTCTTGAGAAATCTGTATGCAGGTCAGGAAGCAACAGTTATAACTGGACATGGAACAACAGACTGGTTCCAAATAGGAAAAGGAGTACGTCAAGGCTGTACATTGTCACCCGGCTTATTTAACTTCTATGCAGAGCACATCATGAGAAATGCTGGGCTGGAAGAAGCACAAGCTGAAATCGAGATTGCCGGGAGAGATATCAATAACCTCAGATATGCAGATGACACCACCCTTATGGCAGAAAGTGAAGAGGAACTCAAAAGCCTCTTGATGAAAGTGAAAGTGGAGAGTGAAAAAGTTGGCTTAAAGCTCAACATTCAGAAAACAAAGATCATGGCATCCGGTCCCATCATTTCATGGGAAATAGATGGGGAAACAGTGGAAACAGTGTCAGACTTTATTTTTCTGGGCTCCAAAATCACTGCAGATGGTGACTGCAGCCATGAAATTAAAAGACGCTTACTCCTTGGAAGGAAAGTTATGACCAACCTAGATAGCATATTCAAAAGCAGAGACATTACTTTGCCAACAAAGGTCTGTCCAGTTAAGGCTATGGTTTTTCCTGTGGTCATGTATGGGTGTGAGAGGTGGACTGTGAAGAAGGCTGAGTGCCGAAGAATTGATGCTTTTGAACTGTGGTGTTGGAGAAGACTCTTGAGAGTCCCTTGGGCTGCAAGGAGATCCAACCAGTGCATTCTGAAGGAGATTAGCCCCGGGATTTCTTTGAAGGAAATAATGCTGAAGCTGAAACTCCAGTACTTTGGCCATCTCATGCGAAGAGTTGACTCATTGGAAAAGACTCTGATGCTGGGAGAGACTGGGGGCAGGAGGAGAAGGGAACGACAGAGGATGAGATGGCTGGATGGCATCACTGACTCGATGGACGTGAGTCTGAGTGAACTCCAGGAGTTGGTGATGGACAGGGAGGCCTGGCGTGTTGCGATTCATGGGGTTGCGAAGAGTTGGACACAACTGAGCGACTGAACTGAACTGAACTGAACCTATGCAAGGAGATCAAACCAGACCATTCTAAAGGAGATCAGTCCTGAGTATTCTTTGGAAGGAATGATGCTAAAGCTGAAACTCCAGTACTTTGGCCACCTCATGTGAAGAGTTGACTCATTGGAAAAGACTCTGATGCTGGAAGGGATTGGGGGCAGGAGGAGAAGGAGATGACAGAGGATGAGATGGCTGGATGGCATCACTGACTCGATGGACAAGAGTTTGAGTGAACTCTGGGAGTTGGTGATGGACAGGGAGGCCTGGCATGATGTGATTCATGGGGTTGCAAAGAGTCGGACATGACTGAGTGACTGAACTGAATTGAAATGAACCCATATTAGACTCACGCCTGATGCGATGTCTCTAGCATCACAATTTGTTCAAGAGTTGCTCCTATGATTTTAGATGTTATCCCTTCCAAGGCAGTCTCCCAACCAGTTGTTAGTGCCCAAAATATTGTCTCAAAGGAAAAACACTGAAGTCATCCTCAGTGATCTTGATGATGCATGAGAGTTGATCTAGTTGGAAAGGAAGGGTTAGCACTTGTCAACAAAACGGACATTTTGGAAACTACATAGTTCTTATGCTGTTAAAAGAAGAAAGAAAGACAAAAACGCAACAGGAATTAACACAGAATGTAGGAGGAAAACCTCAGAGTCAAAAAGATGAGTATAGATTTATCAAATCCTACAGCAATAATTCTATCCACACACCTGGTTTCAGGACTTAATGAAACTCAGTTTCTTGATGTCTCATTGCAGAGTGAATTCAAGGAGAGACAAAGTGCTAGGTAAGAAGTGGGTTTATTTAGAGGGAAATACATTCCACAGAGTATGGGCCACCTCAGAAGGACAGAGTGGCTGAGACGGACAGTGTGGTTAGTTTTTATGGGCTGGGTGATTTCATAGGTTAATAAGGGGAAGGATTATTTCACTTATTTGGGGGAAGGGGCAGGGATTTCCAGGAATTGGGCCACCATCTGCTCTCTGGTCTTTGATGATTAGCCTCAGAACTGTCATGGTGCTGGTGGGTGTGTCACTTAGCTTGCTGATATATTCACAATGAGTGTATACTGAGGGCCAAGGTCTAGTGGAAGTAACTCATCTGCCTTCTTAGACCTACTTGGTTCTAATCAGTTTATGCCATGTCCTCAGGCTGTGCCATTTTTTAAAAAACATGCCCCCTTGTCTCCTTTATCAGTTGTATTGAATACAAAAAATAAAATGATAAATACACACCCAACTACGGCAGTAGTTATAATAAATACAAACAGAATAAATATTTCAAGATAAAGCTAACATTGTCAGACTAGATTAACAAATAAAAAATACAAAAGCATAATAAACTTTTTAAAAAGTATGCTGTGCTTAAAAGAGATGTATCTTAAACATCAGATCAGATCAGTCACTCAGTCGTGTCTGACTCTTTTCGACCCCATGAATCGCAGCACACCAGGCCTCCCTGTCCATCACCAACTCCTGGAGTTCACTCACACTCACGTCCATAGAGTCAGTGATGCCATCCAGCCATCTCATCCTCTGTCGTCCCCTTCTCCTCCTGCCCCCAATCCCTCCCAGCATCAGAGTCTTTTCCAATGAGTCAACTCTTGGCATGAGGTGGCCAAAGTACTGGAGTTTCAGCTTCAGCATTATTTCCTTCAAAGAAATCCCAGGGCTGATCTCCTTCAGAATGGACTGGTTGGATCTCCTTGCAGTCCAAGGGACTCTCAAGAGTCTTCTCCAACACCACAGTTCAAAAGCATCAATTCTTCGGCACTCAGCCTTCTTCACAGTCCACCTCTCATATTCATACATGACCACAGGAAAAACCATAGCCTTGACTGGACGGACCTTTGTTGGCAAAGTAATGTCTCTGCTTTTGAATATGCTATCTAGGTTGGTCATAACTTTCCTTCCAAGGAGTAAGCGTCTTTTAATTTCATGGCTGCAGTCACCATCTGCAGTGATTTTGGAGCCCAGAAAAATAAAGTCTGACACTGTTTCCACTGTTTCCCCATCTATTTCCCATGAAGTGATGGGACCGGATGCATGATCTTCATTTTCTGAATGTTGAGCTTTAAGCCAACTTTTTCACTCTCCACTTTCACTTTCATCAAGAGGCTTTTTAGTTCCTCTTCATTTTCTGCCATGAGGGTGGTGTCATCTACATATCTGAGGTTTTTGATGCAAAGCAAATAAGATACAGGTATATTACTATCAGAGAAAACAGAGTAATGCAAAAAAAATTGCTAGAAAATAGTGATCTTACATAATGATCACAAAGTTTATCAAACAGAAATATCACAGTTCTATGTCTATGCACACAATCACATAGATTCAATACATATAAAACAAATATTGACAATTAAAAGAAATAGAGAAATTTGTGATCATGATGGAAGTGTTAAAAACTTTTATAACTAAAAGAATAAGCAGACAAAAGGAAGAAAGGAGAGTATGCAAAAAGCAGTACAAAGTAATTATGTATATGTAAGTTACATACGCAGAAACTAAATCCAACAAGGACAAAAATTAAAAATAATACTTTTTCTATACCCACTTCAAGATAACTAAAATAAAGCTAGGTGTAAAAGTATTTTTGACTTACAGTGAAATTTTATCCAAGGACATAGACATAAACTCAAAAACTACTTTCTAATCTTTTTTATTACAGGAATATTTCCATTTGCATTTGAACAGTTAACTTTAAAAGATGGATTCCTGACCCCAAAGTCTATCTTGTGAGATAACAAGCACTATAATATTTTCTGGCTCTATTACTGCAGTTTTAGTTAGGCGTGACAACAGCTCTAATAGAAAGCTCAGCTCATATGTCATCATTGTTGTTTACTGTGAATAGTTGAATAAAATTTAATTACACACAGACTAAAAGTTGATGTATCATTGGTTTAAAATCCTGAACTGTGAAGGCTAACAGATCTGGATTTAAATGCAATTTAGATACCTGATGACTGTGAGGTTGAGCAGATTAGCTACTTAACATCGGAATGGAAATAATAAACAATAAATTATAAAACGTAATAAATCAATGAAGTTATAAATAAAATTTAATAAATTCATAATCTTAAAATTATTAATTTATAATAATATTTATATTATATTATTAACTATATTATGTATATAATAAATATATATAAATATATTTTATATTTATTGTTAATGATATAATATAATATATTTATATATAATAAACTAATATAATGATATATATAACTGCTATACTATTATATATTATTAAATATAATCATATATATTATATATAATAATTATATATATGATTTAATGCATATTATATTATATATATAAGACATAATATATGAATAGTAATGTTAATATAATTAATACATAAATAATATAACAATATATATATTTTATATATGAGTACATATAAATTATTTATAAATATTATATTATATATAAATATATATAATATTATATATTAATAAATATTTTATATATATTACTATACATATATATTATATATGATTTCATTTATTATATATTGCATGTAATTATATATATATTATACAATATGTAATATATAACATATAATATAATTATCCATAGTATATAATATATATATATTATATACTATAATATATATAATTATATACAATATATATATATGAATTATATACTATACATATAATATATACTATTATATATAGCAAATATATATGTATTTATATATAATAAATATAATTATATATATAAATATATGTAATTATATTATATAATTATACATATGATATATATCATTATAAATATATATTATATATATCATATATATAATATATAATACAAATGATATAATTATATAATTCTATATAATTATATAATAAAATAATATAATTATGTAAAAATATAATAATTATATATACTATGATAATTATGTAATAACATAATAATTATATATACCATGATAATTATGCAATAAAATAATCAGATCAGATCAGTTGCTCATATAATATACTAATCATAATATACATTATGTAATTATAATAATTATTTTTAATAATTATATAAAGTTATATATGCATAAATATATACAATTATATATAATTATTATATTATATACAGTATATGTATATACTACATATATATTTAGTATATATGGTATATATACTATATAGAGGGCAATGGCACCCCACTCCAGTACTCTTGCCTGGAAAATCCCATGGGCGGAGGAACCTGGTAGGCTGCAGTCCATGGGGTCGCTAAGAGTCGGACAGGACTGAGCGACTTCACTTTCAATTTTCACTTTCATGCATTGGAGAAGGAAATGACAACCCACTCCAGTGTTCCTTCCTGGAGAATCCCAGGGACGGCGAAGCCTGGTGGGCTGCCGTCTATGGCTTTGCACAGAGTCGGACACGACTGAAGCGACTAAGCAGCAGCAGCAGCATATATAACATATATAATATTATGTATATGATATTATGTCTATCTATCTATATAGATAGATATATACTATAATATATATAATGGAATATATAATATATATATTATATATTAATACTATATATATAATACATACATCTATATTTTATATAATGTAATATATAAATGTATATTATATAATATATAATAAATATACATTATATATATTATATATATTTAATATATATGTATTATATCGGAGAAGGCAATGGCACCCCACACCAGTACTCTTGCCTGGAAAACCCCATGGATGGAGGAGCCTGGTGGGCTTCAGTCCATGGGATCGCGAAGAGTCGCACACGACTGAGCGACTTCACTTTCACTTTTCACTTTCATGCATTGGAGAAGGAAATGACAACCCACTCCATTATTCTTTTTTTTTTTTCTTTTAAATTTTATTTTATTTTTAAATTTTACATAATTGTATTAGTTTTGCCAAATATCAAAATGAATCCGCCACAGGCATACATGTGTTCCCCATCCTGAACCCTCCTCCCTCCTCCCTCCCCACACCATCCCTCTGGGTCGTCCCAGTGCACCAGCCCCAAGCATCCAGTATCGCGCATTGAACCTGGACTGGAAACTCGTTTCTTACATGATATTCTACATGTTTCAATGTCACTCTCCCAAATCTTCCCACCCTCTCCCTCTCCCACAGAGTCCATAAGACTGTTCTATACATCAGTGTCTCTTTTGCTATCTCGTACACCAGGTTATTGTTACCATCTTTCTAAATTCCATATATATGCGCTAGTATACTGTATTTATGTTTTTCCTTCTGGCTTACTTCACTCTGTATAATAGGCTCCAGTTTCATCCACCTCATTAGAACTGATTTAAATGTATTCTTTTTAATGGCTGAGTAATACTCCATTGTGTATATGTACCACAGCTTCTTATCCATTCATCTGCTGATGGACATCTAGGTTGCTTCCATGTTCTGGCTATTATAAACAGTGCTGCGATGAACATTGGGGTACACGTGTCTCTTTCCCTTCTGGTTTCCTCAGTGTGTATGCCCAGCAGTGGGATTGCTGGATCATAAGGCAGTTCTATTTCCAGTTCTTTAAGGAATCTCCACACTGTTCTCCATAGTGGCTGTACTAGTTTGCATTCCCACCAACAGTGTAAGAGGGTTCCATTTTCTCCACACCCTCTCCAGCATTTATTATTTGTAGACTTTTAGATCGCAGCCATTCTGACTGGTGTGAAATGGTACCTCATAGTGGTTTTGATTTGCATTTCTCTGATAATGAGTGATGTTGAGCATCTTTTCATGTGTGTGTTAGCCATCTGTATGTCTTCTTTGGAGAAATGTCTATTTAGATCTTTGGCCCATTTTTTGATTGGGTCATTTATTTTTCTGGAGTTGAGCTGTAGGAGTTGCTTGTATATTTTTGAGATTAGTTGTTTGTCAGTTGCTTCATTTGCAATTATTTTCTCCCATTCTGAAGGCTGTCTTTTCACCTTGCTAATAGTTTCCTTTGATGTGCAGAAGCTCTTAAGGTTAATTAGGTCCCATTTGTTTATTTTTGCTTTTATTTCCGATATTCTGGGAGATGGGTCATAGAGGATCCTGCTGTGATGTATGTCGGAGAGTGTTTTGCCTATGTTCTCCTCTAGGAGTTTTATAGTTTCTGGTCTTATGTTTAGATCTTTAATCCATTTTGAGTTTATTTTTGTGTATGGTGTTAGAAAGTGGTCTAGTTTCATTCTTTTACAAGTGGTTGACCAGATTTCCCAGCACCACTTGTTAAAGAGATTGTCTTTAATCCATTGTATATTCTTGCCTCCTTTGTCAAAGATAAGGTGTCCATATGTGCGTGGATTTATCTCTGGGCTTTCTATTTTGTTCCATTGATCTATATTTCTGTCTTTGTGCCAGTACCATACTGTCTTGATAACTGTGGCTTTGTAGTAGAGCCTGAAGTCAGGTAGGTTGATTCCTCCAGTTCCATTCTTCTTTCTCAAGATCGCTTTGGCTATTCGAGGTTTTTTGTTTTTCCATACAAATTGTGAAATTATTTGTTCTAGCTCTGTGAAGAATACTGTTGGTAGCTTGATAGGGATTGCGTTGAATCTATAAATTGCTTTGGGTAGTATACTCATTTTCACTATATTGATTCTTCCAATCCATGAACATGGTATATTTCTCCATCTATTAGTGTCCTCTTTGATTTCTTTCACCAGTGTTTTATAGTTTTCTATATATAGGTCTTTAGTTTATTTAGGTAGATATATTCCTAAGTATTTTATTCTCTCCGTTGCAATGGTGAATGGAATTGTTTCCTTAATTTCTCTCTCTGTTTTCTCATTATTAGTGTATAGGAATGCAAGGGATTTCTGTGTGTTGATTTTATATCCTGCAACTTTACTATAATCATTGATTAGTTCTAGTAATTTTCTGGTGGAATCTTTAGGGTTTTCTATGTAGAGGATCATGTCATCTGCAAATAGTGAGAGTTTTACTTCTTCTTTTCCAATTTGGATTCCTTTTATTTCTTTTTCTGCTCTGATTGCTGTGGCCAAAACTTCCAAAACTCTGTTGAATAGTAATGGTGAAAGTGGGCACCCTTGTCTTGTTCCTGACTTTAGAGGAAATGCTTCCAATTTTTCACCATTGAGGATAATGTTTGCTGTGGGTTTGTCATATATAGCTTTTATTATGTTGAGGTATGTTCCTTCTATTCCTGCTTTCTGGAGAGTTTTTATCATAAATGGGTGTTGAATTTTGTCAAAGGCTTTCTCTGCATCTATTGAGATAATCATATGGTTTTTATTTTCCAATTTGTTAATGTGGTGTATTACATTGATTGATTTGCGGATATGAAGAATCCTTGCATCCCTGGGATAAAGCCCACTTGATCATGGTGTATGATCTTTTTAATGTGTTGTTGGATTCTGATTGCTAGAATTTTGTTAAGGATTTTTGCATCTATGTTCATCAGTGATATTGGCCTGTAGTTTTCTTTTTTTGTGGCATCTTTGTCAGGTTTTGGTATTAGGGTGATGGTGGCCTCATAGAATGAGTTTGGAAGTTTACCTTCCTCTGCAATATTTTGGAAGAGTTTGAGCAGGATAGGTGTCAGCTCTTCTCTAAATTTTTGGTAGAATTCAGCTGTGAAGCCGTCTGGACCGGGGCTTTTGTTTGCTGGAAGATTTTTGATTACAGTTTCAATTTCCTTGCTTGTGATGGGTCTGTTAAGATTTTCTATTTCTTCCTGGTTGAGTTTTGGAAAGTTGTACTTTTCTAAGAATTTGTCCATTTCTTCCACGTTGTCCATTTTATTGGCATATAATTGTTGATAGTAGTCTCTTATGATCCTTTGTATTTCTGTGTTGTCTGTTGTGATCTCTCCATTTTCGTTTCTAATTTTGTTGATTTGATTTTTCTCCCTTTGTTTCTTGATGAATCTGGCTAATGGTTTGTCAATTTTATTTATCCTTTCAAAGAACCAGCTTTTGGTTTTGTTGATTTTTGCTATGGTCTCTTTTGTTTCTTTTGCATTTATTTTTGCTCTAATTTTTAAGATTTCTTTCCTTCTACTAACCCTGGGGTTCTTCATTTCTTCCTTTTCTAGTTGCTTTAGGTGTAGAGTTAGGTTATTTATTTGACTTTTTTCTTGTTTCTTGAGGTGTGCCTGTATTGCTATGAACTTTCCCCTTAGGACTGCTTTTACCGTGTCCCACAGGTTTTGGGTTGTTGTGTTTTCATTTTCATTCGTTTCTATGCAAATTTTGATTTCTTTTTTGATTTCTTCTGTGATTTGTTGGTTATTCAGCAGCGTGTTGTTCAGCCTCCATATGTTGGATTTTTTCAATAGTTTTTCTCCTGTAATTGAGATCTAATCTTACTGCATTGTGGTCAGAAAAAATTCTTGGGATGATTTCTATTTTTTTGAATTTACCAAGGCTAGCTTTATGGCCCAGGATGTGATCTATCCTGGAGAAGGTTCCATGTGCGCTTGAGAAAAACGTGAAATTCATTGTTTTGGGATGAAATGTCCTATAGATATCAATTAGGTCTAACTGGTCTATTGTATCGTTTAAAGTTTGTGTTTCCTTGTTAATTTTCTGTTTAGTTGATCTATCCATAGGTGTAAGTGGGGTATTAAAGTCTCCCACTATTATTGTGTTATTGTTAATTTCTCCTTTCATACTTGTTAGCATTTGTCTTACGTACTGTGGTGCTCCCGTGTTGGGTGCATATATATTTATAATTGTTATATCTTCTTCTTGGATTGATCCTTTGATCATTATGTAGTGACCTTCTTTGTCTCTTTTCACAGCCTTTGTTTTAAAGTCTATTTTATCTGATATGAGTATTGCTACTCCTGCTTTCTTTTGGTCCCTATTTGCATGGAAAATCTTTTTCCAGCCCTTCACTTTCAGTCTGTATGTGTCCCCTGTTTTGAGGTGGGTCTCTTGTAGACAACATATGTAGGGGTCTTGTTTTTGTATCCATTCAGCCAGTCTTTGTCTTTTGGTTGGGGCATTCAACCCATTTACGTTTAAGGTAATTACTGATAAGTATGATCCCGTTGCCATTTACTTTATTGTTTTGGGTTCGAGTTTATACACTGTTTTTATGTTTCCTGTCTAGAGAATATCCTTTAGTATTTGTTGGAGAGCTGGTTTGGTGGTGCAGAATTCTCTCAGCTTTTGCTTGTCTGAAAAGCTTTTGATTTCTCCTTCATACTTGAATGAGATCCTTGCTGGGTACAATAGTCTGGGCTGTAGGTTATTTTCTTTCATCATTTTAAGTATGTCTTGCCATTCCCTCCTGGCTTGAAGAGTTTCTGTTGAAAGATCAGCTGTTATCCTTATGGGAATTCCCTTGTGTGTTATTTGTTGTTTTTCCCTTGCTGCTTTTAATATTTGTTCTTTGTGTTTGATCTTTGTTAATTTGATTAATATGTGTCTTGGGGTGTTTCTCCTTGGGTTTATCCTGTTTGGGACTCTCTGGGTTTCTTGGACTTGGGTGATTATTTCCTTCCCCATTTTAGGGAAGTTTTCCACTATTATCTCCTCAAGTATTTTCTCATGGTCTTTCTTTTTGTCTTCTTCTTCTGGAACCCTTATTATTCGAATGTTGTAGCGTTTAATATTGTCCTGGAGGTCTCTGAGATTGTCCTCATTTCTTTTAATTCGTTTTTCTTTTATCCTCTCTGATTCATTTATTTCTACCATTCTATCTTCTAATTCACTAATCCTATCTTCTGCCTCTGTTATTCTACTATTTGTTGCCTCCAGAGTGTTTTAATTTCATTTATTGCATTATTCATTATATATTGACTCTTTTTTATTTCTTCTAGGTCCTTGTTAAACCTTTCTTGCATCTTCTCAATCCTTGTCTCCAGGCTATTTATCTGTGATTCCATTTTAGTTTCAAGATTTTGGATCAATTTCACTATCATTATTCGGAATTCTTTATCAGGTAGATTCCCTATCTCTTCCTCTTTTGTTTGGTTTGGTGGGCATTTATCCTGTTCCTTTATCTGCTGGCTATTCCTCTGTCTCTTCATCTTGTTTAAATTGCTGAGTTTGGGGTGTCCTTTCTGTATTCTGGCAGTTTGTGGAGTTCTCTTTATTGTGGCTTTTCCTCGCTGTGTGTGGGTTTGTACAGGTGGCTTGTCAAGTTTTCCTGGTTAGGGAAGCTTGTGTCGGTGTTCTGGTGGGTGGAGCTGTATTTCTTCTCTCTGGAGTGCAATGAAATGTCCAGTAGTGAGTTATGAGATGTCTATAGTTTTGGGGTGACTTTGGGCAGCCTGTATCTTGAAGCTCAGGGCTGTGTTCCTTTGTTGCTGGAGAATTTGCTTGGTATGTCTTGCCCTGGAACTTATTGGCCCTTGTGTGTTGCTTGGTTTCAGTGTCGGTATGGAGGCATTTGATGAGCTCCTGTCAATTAATGTTCCTTGGAGTCAGGAGTTCCCTGGAGTCAGGGTTTGGACTTAAGTCTCCTGCTTCCGGTTATCGGTCTTATTTTTACAGTAGTTTCAAAACTTCTCCTTCTATACAGCACCATTGATAAAACATCTACATTAAAGATGAAAAGTTTCTCTATGATGAGGGTCACTCAGAGAGGTTCACAGGGTTACATGGAGAAGAGAAGAGGGAGGAGGGAGTTAGAGGTAACCCAAATGAGATGAGGTGAATCAATAATGGAGAGAGTGGGCTAGCCAGTAGTCACTTCCTTATGTGCACTCCACAACTGGACCACTCAGAGATGTTCACGGAGTTATACAGAGAAGAGAAGAGGAGGAAGATGACAGAGGTGGCCAGAAGGATAAAACGGGGGAATGAAAAGGAGGGAGACAGATCCAGCCAGTAATCAGTTCCCTAAGTGTTCTCCACTGTCTGGAACACACAGAAATTCACAGAGTTGGGTAGAGTAGAGGGGTTAGGGAGGAGACACAGGCGACCTGGTGGAGAAAAAGGAGAGTCCAAAGGGAGAGAGAGCAGTCAAGCCAGTAATCTCGCTCCCTAGTGAAAAATGGGTCCTGAAGATTGGGTCCTTAAAGGTACAAAATTGGTAACAAATACATAAAAGCAAAAATTAAAAATCTAGAGTAGAGTTTGGAATTTCAAAAATACGATGTTAAAGAAAAGAAGAAGGAAAAGAAAGAGAGAAAAAACGAACAAACAAAAACAAACAAGGTCGTGAAAATTATAAAGAAAGTACAGGTACAAAATCGATAACTAATACTAGAAAGCAAAAATTAAAAATCTAGAGTAGAGTTTGGAATTTCAAAAATACGATGTTAAAAAAAGAAGAAGAAGAAGAAAAATAAAGAGAGAAAACAAACAAATACAAACAATGTCACAAAAATTATAAAGAAAATACAGGTACAAAATTGATATCAAATACCAAAAAGCATAAATTAAAAATCTAGGGTAAAGTTTGGAATTTCAGATATACAATGTTATATAAAAGAAGAAGAGAAAGAAACAGAGAAGAAGAAAAGAAAAAAAAAAGTCACAGAAATTATATAAAAAAAAAACTATAGGTACAAAATTGATAACATATACCAAAAAGCGAAAATTAAAAATCTAGAGTAGAGTTTGGAATTTCAAAAATACAATGTTAAAAAAAAAAAAGAAGAAGAAAAATAAAGAGAGAAAACAGACAAACAAAAACAAACAATGTCACAAAAATTATAAAGAAAAGACAGGTACAAAATTGATATTATTCAGATATACAATGTTACATAGAAGAAGAAGAGAAAGAAACAGAGAAGAAGAAAAAAAGAAGTCACAGAAATTATATAAAAAAAAAACTATAGGTACAAAATTGATAACAAATACCAAAAAGCGAAAATTAAAAATCTAGAGTAGAGTTTGGAATTTCAAAAATACAATGTTAAAGAAAAGAAGAAAAAAAAAAAAACAAGGTCAAAAAATTATAAAATATATATATATGAAGTTTGCTGAAGAAGAAAAAAATAGGGTCTTTTTTTTTTTGGCAAAGTAATAGGTTATAAAAGTGAAAATTAAAGGAACAATAGAGGACTTAAAAAATTTTTTTTTAATTAAAAAAAAAAGAAAGAAAGAATGATCGTAAAAATAATAAAAATATATCTAGGACTTTCTTGGTGTTGTTGTGGGTTCTGTTAATTTTTGGCTCGTTCCTTGGTCAGACTTATATTTCTCAAGATCTATAGGCCCCTTCCTATGTAGTCCGTAGTAACCACAGGGTTTTGGTCTATTGCCTGTAGCTTCCAAGGCGTTTCCCTCTGTTATATCTTCTTCTGTTTGCTAGTCTCTTCAGTATCTGGTTTCCACCCTGACACAAAGGGGACAGTGGAGGACACTTTTTTTTTTTTTTTTTAGGCTTACTTGTTCAGTCGCACTGTGGGGAGGGAGGGAGGAATGCTGCAAACAAATAACACTGGCGTGGGCTCGAAGTGCCTCAGCCACCCTTGGTCTGCCCCCGCTCATGGTGCGTGTAGCCACCCTGTCCACACTGCTCGGGCTCTAGGTTGTTCCGCTGGAAACAATCCGAGGCCGGCCATGGGTTGCATGCACCTCCCAGGTCCAAGCTGCTCAGGTTCAGGCACTCGGGTAGTCCTCAGAGGCGCAGACTCAGTTGGGCCTGCGTTTTGTGCTCTTCCCAGGTCCGAGCAGCTCAGGTGATGAGGTGTTTGGCAAGCGCCAATGCTGCGACTTAACGCCTCCCCGCCACTCGGTTATCTGGGTGTAAAACCAGCGCACCTTCTCAGGCAGATATTGACCGTCCAGACCCCCAAGAAGTTTTAGTTAGCAAAAAAGCCTGCTTACAGTTTTATAGATAATGTCTCTCTGGGGCTGCGATTGCCCCCTTCCGGCTCTGGCTGCCTGTCACCAGAGGGGGAAGGTCTGCAGCCGGCTATCTCTGTTCAGTCCTTTGTTCCGTGCGCGGGCCTGGCGGTCTTAGGTTAAGACTGGCTTTTCACGTGGTAGATATCCCACAGTCTGGTTTGCTAGCCCAAATTATTTCGCTCAGATAGCGCCCAGGGTATTCAGGCCAGATTCTTACTCTCAGTGATGCAGCCCGCGCCACGCCTCTCTGCCCAGCCCCCGCTTGCTAATGGCGGATGCAGGCGTCTGTGCTGCTTCTCCGCTGGGGGAGTTACCGTAGGGCTCTCAATCTGCGAGTTTTAATTGTTAATTTATTTTTCTCCCTGTTATGTTGCCCTCTGTGCTTCCAAAGCTCGGCACAGATTCGGCAGTGAGAAGGTTTCCTGGTGTTTGGAAACTTCTCTATTTTTAAGATTCCCTTCCCAGGATGGAGCTCCGTCCCTCCCTCTTTTGTCTCTCTTTTTTTTTTGTCTTTAATATTTTTTCCTGCCTCCTTCCGAAGAGTTGGGTTGCTTTTCTGGGTGCCTGATGTCCTCTGCCGGCATTCAGAAGTTGTTTTGTGGAATTTACTCGACGTTTAAATGCTCTTTTGATGAATTTGTGGGGGAGAAAGTTTTCTCCCCGTCCTACTCCTCCACCATCTTGGCTCCTCCCCTCCAAAATCCACTCCATTATTCTTGCCTGGAGAATCCCAGGGATGGGGTAGCCTGGTTGGCTGCCGTCTATGGGGTCGCACAGAGTCAGACACGACTGAAGCAACTTAGCAGCAGAAGCACATGTATTATATATAATAATATATATATTATTATCCATATATTAATATATTATATGTAATCAATAATTATAAATAAGAATATTATAATTTTTATATAATCATATGATTAATTATTATACAGTTAATATTATATAATTATGTATTATAATTATATAATAATTATATAATGATATGTGTCATTAATATAATAGTTAATATAATATAAATAATATATTATTTTATATATTATAATAATATAACATATAACATAAAATATATAATATATATATAATATAATTATAATAATATAATATTATATATAATATAAATATGTAATGTCTATATTATAATATATAATATATATAATTTATATTAAAATATAAAATATATAATATAATATATTATACAATATAATACATTATTATACATTATATTATTTATTATATATAATTATATTATATATTATATATATCATATGTATTATAGATATTATAATTATATTATAATGTATATAATATATTGTATTACATATCATATATATAATGTATAATATCATATATATTATATTATACACATAGTTTAATATAATAATGTATAATCTATTAATACTATATATAATAATAGTATATAGTATTTAATTATATATTATATTATATATATTTATATATTTTATACATATAATGATAGTGTATATATATATCTCATTATATATTTTATATAATGAAAGTATATATTATATATTATATAATATATAATTATATATTATGTATATTTTATATATATAATGATAGTATTATCTATATTATATATTTATTCATATGAGTTATGTACATATTATAAATATTATTTATATGTATTTATAATGTATATATATTTAATACATGCTGCTGCTACTGCTAAGTCGCTTCAGTTGTGTCCGACTCTGTGCGATCCCATAGATGGAAGCCCACCAGGCTCCCCTGTCTCCGGGATTCTCTAGGCAAGAACAATGGAGTGGGTTGCCATTTCCTTCTCCAATGCATTAAAGTGAAAAGTGAAAGTGAAGTCGCTCAGTCGTGTCTGACTCTTAGCGACCTCATGGACTGCACCCTACCAGGCTCCTCATCCATGGGATTTTCCAGGCAAGAGTACTCGAGTGGGGTGCCATTGCCTTCTCCGATTTAATACATATATATTTATAATTCATAAATTTTAATACTTCATAATTTATAGCTTTTATAACTATACATTAATTTATATAATTATTATATATAAATTATATATGTGTGATTAAAATTATATATTAATTTTTATAATTATTATATATGATATATAATTATATAATTTATATAATTCATATATAATATATAATATAATATATAATAATATGTAATTTTATTAAAATAAATTGTATAATACATTTCATTATATAATCATAATAATTATACAATATATATAATTAATTATATATAATATAATTATATAATGTACAATTTATTATATATAGCATATATAATATATATATGTATTATATATATACCTTATATATTTATATATTATATGTTATATTATATAATATATTATACTCTATATAAGTATGTATATTTATATATTTATATATATTTATTTGTTTATATATATTATATATTTTTATATATATTATATGTATAGATATATATAATATGTTGTATTATATATATTGTATTATATATAGTATATATATTATATATCATTATATTATATATTGTATATATTTGTTATATATTATATTATTATATTGATTTATATTGTTATAAAATAAAACTAAATAAATAATACTTAATTAACTTAATATATAATAAAATTGATTTATATAACATTCTTAGCAAAGTAATGGCATTTTATAAATCTAGACAAAATGTGGCTATTCTCCTTTTCATCAGCTCAGAATATCACTAAATTCATCATTTCGTAGTCCTTTATCAATAAATTACCCCTTAGGTAGAGCTTCAGGGGGCAGGGATGTAGGAAAGAGGGGAAAGAATGGACCAAAGAATGTTTGACTTTATTTTGAAAAATACAGCAAAGATAATGATTCCTCAGCAATTGAGAATTGAAATGGTAAATAATTATAGTAATGCTTAATTCAAGCAGTTACAATTACAAATGCAGGATTCTTTATACAGTCATTGGATATTCTAAAATTTAATTCATATTCACTATCCAGACTGAACATGGAATATGAGCACTAATCTTTCTAAAACGTGCCATGTCCTACTTGGCCAGCTTTTTCATGCAATAGTGTATTTTATGGATACTGTCAACACTTGACTTGCAGGTCCTCTTTTATCCATGCTGTCATGATTGACCAATCTTTAACCTAATTAACAGGTGGTGTTTTTAATCCTCTGATGAACCAAAACTTCAATTAGATTAAGACAAGGTATTATGAATTTTGGTGCCATGGTGTACCATCAATGCATAAATGTTCAGGCGTACTTCAGTTTATCACACTTTGTTTTATTGACATGCATAGATGTTGCCTTTTTTACAAAACAAGATTTTGGGGCAGTGCTGGTGCCCTTTTTCTAATGGTTTTTCCTCGTTTGTGTCTCTGGGTCACATCTTGATATTATCACCATTGTTATGGTGATTCTGTCATTAGTGGCCTTTGATGTTACTATTGTAATTGTCTTGGGGTGCTGCTTAGCCATGTAATATCACAAAATTAACTGATAAATGTCATGTGTGTTCTGATTGCTCCACTGATCGCTGTTCTCCATCTCTCTCTCTTCTCGAGTTTCTGGTTCCCTGAGACACAATGATATTGAAATTATGGCTGACTTTATTTTTTGGGCTCCAAAATCCCTGCAGATGGTGACTGTAGCCATGAAATTAAAAGAAGCATGCTCCATGGAAGAAAAGCTATGACTAACCTAGGCAGCATATTAAAAAGCAGAGACATTACTTTGCCAACAAAGGTCTGTGTAGTCAGAGATATAGTTTTGCCAGTAGTCATGAATGGGTGTGAGAGTTGGACTATAAAGAAAGCTGAGTGCCAAAGAATTGATGCTTTTGAACTGTGGTGTTGGAGAAGACTCTTAAGAGTCCCTTGAACTGCAAGGAGATCCAACCAGTCCATCCTAAAGGAAATCAGTCCAGAATGACCATTGGAAGGACTCATGCTGAAGCTGAAACTCTAATTCTTTGGCCACCTAATGTGAAGAACTGAGTCGTTTGAAAAGACCCTGATGCTGGGAAAGATTGAAGGCAGGAAGAGAAAGGGGCAACAGAGCATGAGATGGTTGGATGGCATCACTGACTCAATGGACGTGAGTTTGAGCAGGCTCCATGAATAGGTGATGGACAGGGAAGCCTGGCGTGCTGCAGTCCATAGGGTCGCAAAGAGTCAGACATGACTGAGTGACTGAACTGAATGGAATAGTGAACACAGCAATGATAAGAAAGTGAAACAGACTTATTGCTGATATGCAGAAATTTTGAGTGGTCTGGATAGATGATGAAACCAGCCACAACATTCCCTTAAACCAAAGTTTAATCTAGAGCAAGGCTCTAACTCTCTTCAACTCTACAAAGGCTGAGAGAGGTGAGGAAGCTGCAGAAGAAAAGTTTGAAGCTAGTAGTTAAAGCTTCTGAAGATTTAAGGGAAAAAAAAAATCTCTGTGACATAAAAGTGCAAGGTGAAACAGCAAGGTCTAATGTAGAAGCTATCTCAAGTTATCCAGAAAATCTAACTAAGAAAATAACATACGGTGGGTACACTAAACAACAGATTTAAGAATTATCTAAATTGTTTCCTGTCTATTAAATAGGCTAAATCTATTTTGCCTAGGCCCTGTAAATTGAACAACAAAGCCTGGATGACAGCAAATCTGTTTATAACATGGTTTGCTGATCGCTTTAAGTCCACTATGGAGACCTATTGCTCAGAAAAAGAGTCCTTTCAAAATATTACTGCTCATTGACAATGCACCTGGTCATCAAATAGCTCTGATGGAGATGCATAATGAAATTATGTTGTTTTCATGTCTGCTAATACAGCATCCATTCTGCAGTCCATGGATTAAGTAATTTTGACTTTAAAGTCTTATAACTTAAGAAGTACATTTTGTAAAGTTATAGCCATCATCGATGGTGATTCCTCTAATGAATCTGGGCAAAGTAAATTGAAAAACCCTCTGGAAAAGATTCACCATTCTAGAT
Organism: Bos javanicus; assembly: GCF_032452875.1. NCBI lineage: Eukaryota > Metazoa > Chordata > Mammalia > Artiodactyla > Bovidae > Bos > Bos javanicus. The sequence continues at coordinate 3,849,222 of NC_083896.1, read as the reverse complement.
GCCATTAAGAATATTTGTTATTCATAAAAAATGTCAAAATATCTACATTAAAAGGAGCTTGGAAGTACTGACAACTCTGAAGGGTTCAAGGCTTGACTGTAATGTTCAAGGCAGAAATAGTAGAAATATTAAGAGGCTTGATGTGGAGCCTAAAGATGTGACTGCATTTCGGCAAGCTCATGATAAAGCTTGAACAAATGAGGAGGTACTTTTTATTGATGAGCAAAGAAAGTGCTCCTTGAGATGAAAAGTACTTATAGTGAAGATTGTTGTTGACAATAAAAACTTTAGAATATTGCATACACTGAGTTTATAATGCATTGACAAGATTTGAAAGGATCAATTCCAGTTTCACTAGAAGTTTTATGTAGGTAAAATGCTATTGTATTGCATTACACACTACAGAGAAATCATTCATGAAAGGGAGAGTCAATCCATAACAGCAAACTTAATTCAGTTATTTTCTGATTTTAAGAAATTGCCACAGCCATCCTAGCCTTCAGTAACCACCACGCTGTGTCAGTAGCCATCAACATCAAGGCAAAATCTGTCACCAAAAATATTTCAACTCACTGAAGACTCAGAAAATGGTTAGCATTTTTAGTGATAAAGTATTTTTAAATTAACGTATGTACATTTTTTAGACATAATGCTATGCACACTTAATATATTATAGTACAGTGTAAACATAACCCTCATATTCACTGGAAAACCAAAAAATTTGCTTGACTTGCTTTATTCCACTATTCACTTTGTTGCAGTGGTCTGGAATTGAACCAGCAATATCTCTGAGTTATGCCTAAATATATCTAATCTAATCAATAGTATGTTAAATTACTTGTCTAAATCTCAGGAAGTAACATTTTGACCTTTATTTCCAAGTTCTCTTAAGTGGAGCACCTTATGTCTTCATGCACACATTCCTGAAATCCCAATTTGGCTGGTAGAAATGTATCCTCAATCAAAACACTGAGAATTAAACACATACACACACACCAAAATGCACTTCCTGATTCAACATTTATTCCACGTTTAAGAAACTTAAAGAACAGTTTATCTTGTTCATCATAGAATACGAATAATGTGAAATACACATAGATTTCTCCTAAAGCATTCTTATTGTATTTCCATGTATATATTACCTTCTGGAATAACACAAAAGATATGGACTGAATAATTCTACCAAGGCCTCTAGTTAACACTCAGTAGCATCATTTGGTTACATGTGGTGGCTCAGAGGTTAAAGCGTCTGCCTGCAATGTGGGAGATCTGGGTTTGATCCCTGAGTCAGGAAGATCCCCCAGAGAAGGAAATGGCAACCCACTCCAGTATTCTTGCCTGGAGAATTCCATGGATGGAGGAGCCTGGTGGGCTACAGTCCACCGGGTCACAAAGAGTCGGACATGACTAAGTGACTTAACTAACTAACTAATTCTACCACTAGCTGCTGCTGCTGCTGCTAAGTCGCTTCAGTCGTGTCCGACTCTGTGTGACCCCATAGACGGCAGCCCACCAGGCTACTCCATCCCTGGGATTCTCCAGGCAAGAACACTGGAGTGGGTTGCCGTTTCCTTCTCCAATGCATGGAAGTGAAAAGTGAAAGTGAAGTCGCTCAGTCGTGTCTGACCCTCAGCGACCCTATGGACTGCAGCCCACCAGGCTCCTCCATCCATGGGATTTTCCAGGCAAGAGTACTGGAGTGGGGTGCCATTCTGTGAGCCAGTTGAGGTTAGTGGCCAAATCTTACGCAAATTTTGTACCTTCAGCTTAAAATAGTGATGAATGAATAAATTAATGCTGGTAAGACATTTTAAATGGAACATTTCTATGAAGCAGCATATGTTATTATATTGCCTAATCTACCCTTTTTTTTAACCTTTAAGGAATGTGTGATGTGTACTATAACACTATCAAAAGGAAAAATTATCAACATCTCACATCCCTTTTTCCCCACCTCGCAATCACACACTGCTTTTGCACAACTGAGAAAGAAATTAAAACACAGGCCATTAAAAACTCAGTGGTGTTGGAGGAGGGTGTGAGTCTGAAACTTTATTCAGCAGCTAATTTCATTTTCTATCAGGAAGCAAGTGGACACTTACTTTCTAATTCTTCTGCAGGCTTGAGAGAAAGAGAGAATTACTAGCAATACTGCATTATTTGGCTCCTAATAATGAGTTAGAAATCAGATCACTTTTCCTTGCAGAATAGCAACAACATTTTGTAATCAACTTTACAGGATCTTCAATGAGAAGATAATTTTCAGTATAGGAAATAAAGGCTATGTGCAGATATGCCCTATATCATGACTGAAAAAAACAGAAGCAGTGCTGCAAATTCTTTCATGTTAAAATAAATATGCTTGTAAAATGCAGGTGAGGATTATGATAGCTACCTCACAAGATATTTTTAAGTTCCAATGAAATTTTAATGCCAAAGATGCTTTGAACATTGTTAAGTATCAAAGCAATAGTGATTATCAGCAGTCTCATAATTGTTAGTACTTTAATTATGTATAAATGAACTAACCTATCATTTACATGTTATAGTTACACTGTGAAGGTAGCATGAAAACCAAGTGCCCTGATAACTTCTGAATATAATTAATATGTTATTCATTTGTTAGAGATAAACAAATATCACTTGGAAGAAAATAATTTTTTTTATTCATTCACAAGCTAGTATGGATTAATTAACATTATTTTAATCTAAGTAACTTTTAAAAATAACCTATTGAAGTATTGGAGGAATGGAGGAGAGTTATGGTCTGTTTAATGTAGCACAGGAGAACCCTCTGTAAATACAGAGCAGGGAAAGCAACAGCAACAGGAAGCAATGTATTTAAAAAAAAACAAAAACAACGAAGTTAATAGAACTTATGCGTGCATGCTCAGTCACTTTAGTCATGTCCGACTCTTTGTGACCTCATGGAATTTAGTCTGCCAGGCTCCTCTGCCCAGACTTTAGACTGCCAGGCTCCTCTATACAGGGGATTATCCTGGCAAGAATACTGGGTGAGCTGTCATTTCCATCCTTCATGGAATCTTCTTGATCCAGGGATCAAGCCTGCATCTTCTGCATTGCAGGCACATTCTTTATTGTTGAGACACTGGGGAAGCCCTAACAGAAATTGATCAGCCTTTTAAAAGTTTGACTGACCATCTGTCAAAGAAAGAGACAACTAACTTAGGGAGAAAAAGCTACTTTGACACTACTTTGACAAGGAAGAAGTTATTTATACTTAATTTGCCCAGGTAAGACTATCCAAAGCTATGACCTCAAGAGTCCACTACTACCCCAAACTTTGAGGTAGTGCATAGATGATCAAGATGATTTTCTGATGGTACTATATAAATGAAGGCTAGAGAAAGATACGGAAAAAAATACTGCAAACAAACAAACAAAAAGAATGTGTTGTTTTAGCTAACAATAGAACTTTATGTGCCAACTGTGAAAAGAGGAAGTCACAGAAGAGATTGCAAACATGTTTCTCAACAGATGAGGTGTTGGGATCACTTTCTGCCTTGCTCTCCAAATGACACCTTAAGTGTGGTATGAGATTTTGGCACCACACTTAAAGAGAGACACCAACAAATAGAAATCCATTCATAACAGAGCATTTGTTATAGTGAACTAAAAACCATGTTATACAAGAAACTGTATATGTAAGAGGACCTTATGCATGTGGGCATGTGTGCATGCTAAGTCACTCATTCATGTATGACTCTTTGTGGCCCTTTAAACTGTAGCCCACCAGGCTCCTCTGTCCATGGGATTCTCCAGGCAAGAATACTGGAGTGGGTTGTCATGCTTCTCCAGGGGATCTTCCCCATCCAGGGATCGAACACATGTCTCCTGTGTATCCTGCATTGCAGGCAGATTCTTTACCTGCTGAACCATCAGGGCAACCCAAGGGAACTTTATATATTACAGGAATTAAGTCATGGGTAAAAAAGGATACAAGCATGGCTGTGAACACAAGGGGTATTCAATGAGGCAGATATGGGGGCTTCACCCTAACCCAGTGTCCTGTTCAGATAGCAGGGGCATCGCTCTTGGAAACACAGGCACCTGTACACACCCCAAGTTTTGGATCAGTGGCACAGACGATCTGCCGACAAAAAGAGACAAACGTAAGAGCAGTTTAAGTGCAAACAAATCATTTTAGGTCAATGAAAAAAATAGCTCTCTCAGGCAAGTCTTCTGGAATAGTGACGTGCGGAGTCCATCAAACTCTGCCCAGCAAAACCATCATGATTAGAGCAAACACAAATCAAAATTTAAAAAGCAAGAACCTTTAAGTGTCTAGAAATTGTCCTAAATGTGTGCAGAAAATGGAGAAAGGTTTGCTGGAGATAAGCTACAAAATCTCACTATGAACAGCAAATGTGTGGCACTTCTGCTACTGTCCTTTCCCTCCATACTGCTTTGCCAAGTGTGACGAAGTTCCCCTCTGGTCAGGCGTGCCAAAAACGGGTTATCCTGTCCCCCAACTCCTGTTCTAGGGTTACAGTTTCTTGCTGGACTAAACAGACTGTCAGTGCTGCTCACGCTCCTCACCCCTCATGTCAGCTCCCTGTTGCAGAAGTTCTGTTCCAGGCAGTGCCGCCCAGGGTTCTGGAGCTCGTTTTAGCCCACTGGGCTCCCTGCGTATGAAAAGGAAAATCTGCCTGAAGAGAGGCAGGCCAGTAACACTGGGCCCACAGAGTGTGCTCGCTTTCTATCCGCCTCCTGTTTCCTTAAAAGACACAGGTTACGTAAAGTGATCATTATAACTGAGCATTGTTGGATTTGGAACATATCTATCAATATGAGTATACGAATAATAAATCCATACGATATGAGTATACAATACGAGTATATGAATAATAAATCCAAAAAAAGGAAAAGAGAAGATAGAGCTATATAGAAGCAAAGTTCTATAAGAAGCAATCATAACAGAGATAGAGTGGCTGACTAAATAGACTTTAAAAGAAAAAAAATGTGCTTCTAGAGGGAAAACAGGGAAGGAGGTGGGAAGAGGGTTCAGGATGGGGGGAGACACATGTATACATGTGGCTGATTCATGTTGTTATATGGCAAAAACATCACAATATTGTAAAGTAATAACCCACCAATTAATTATCAATTGATAATTTTATTATTGTAATAATTTAATAAATTAAACAATAGTTCAATGCATTATTAATACATTTATTAATAATTAATTGTTTTTAAAAAGAGGTAAAGTAGAATAAAGAAGAGTGAATCCATCAGAAAAATGTGATTATAAACGTGTATGCATCTAACAGTAGAGCTTCCAAATACATGAAGTAAACCAGATAGAACTGAAGGGAAACAAACAAATCAACAATAAGAATTGGAGACCTTAATACCCTCCCACTTTCAATAACAGATAGAACAGCTAGGTGAGGATGAATAGGAAAATGAAGACTTGGAAAACCCTCTAAACCAACCAGACTTAAAAGACATTTACAGAATCCTCCACCCAAAATAGAAAAACATGTATTCTCCTCAAGCAAACATGTAACATTCTCAAGAATAAGCCAACTATTAGCGCAAGGCCGTAAAGCAAACCTTAATAAATTTAAAATGATTGAATTCATACAAAGTATGCTTGCTCACCACAATGGGATGGAATTAGAAATCTGTAACAGAAGGAAATTTTGATAATTAAGAAATATATGGACACACAAAATAAACTTTTAAATAACCAATAGTCCAAGAACTCACAAGGGAAATTAGAAAATGCTTTGAGATAAATAATAATAATAAAATATTAGCAGTGCTTAAGAAAATGTATAGTCATAGATGCTATAAGAATAATTTTTAAAATCTCAGATCAATATCTTGACTATACTACCTAAAGATACTGGAAACAAACTAAATTGAAACTAGGTAAAAGAAAATTAACAATAGACTTCAGAGTGGAAGTAAATGAGGTAGAGTAAAGGGAAAAAATAGAGAAAATTAATGAAACAAAAAGTTGTTTGTTTGTTTTTTTTTAAGAAAATAATAATATTGATAAATACTATGTAACATCAGACTTAATTGCGAAAGAATGCTTTTACCCTCATATCCAGAACAAGACAACAATGTATGCTCTTGCTATTTCTAGTCAATATTACATTGGAAGTTCTAGCCTGAGAAAGTACACAAGAAACAGAATTAAATGGCATTCAGCCTGGAAAACAAGAAGTAAAGTTATCTGTATTTGCAAATGAAGTGATCTTGTATATAGAAAACTGAAAAGACTCCATGGGGGCAGTGTGACTTATGTAACTTACAAACAAGTTCAACAAGTTTATAGAATGTGAGACGATTTTAGAAAAATTAAATATATCTCTGCTGCTGCTGCTGCTAAGTTGCTTCAGTCGTGTCCGACTCTGTGCAACCCCATAGACGACAGCCCACCAGGCTCCACCGTCCCTGGGATTCTCTAGACAAGATCACTGGAGTGGGTTGCCATTTCCTTCTCCAATGCATGAAACTGAAAAGTGAAAGTGAAGTTGCTCAGTCGTGCCTGACCCTCAGCGACCCCATGGACTGCAGCCCACCAGGCTCCTCCATCCATGGGGTTTTCCAGGCAAGAGTACTGGAGTGGGGTGCCATTGCCTTCTCCGAAATATATCTCTACTCACTCACAATGAAGAATCTAAAATGAAATTAAGAAAGCGTTTCCACTGATAATGACTCAAAAAGAATAAAATATTTAGGAATAAAGAAGTATAAGACTTGTACACTGAAAACTTGAAAATATCATTAAAAGAAATTATAGACTAAATAAATGAATGTAATCACATTCCATGAACATGACTCAGAATAATTAATATTTAAATTGTTAAAAACAACAGTATTCCCCAAATTGACATATAACTTCAACACACTATCAAAATCCTAGGTGGCTTCAGTTTTGGCAAAAATTAGCAAGCAGATCCTAATATTCATATTTAAATTATAATAAATAAAGCAGCCAAAGTTATCTTAAAATTGTTAACAAAACTGAACCCAGAATATGTTTTTAACTTACTATAAAGCTACATAATTTAAGACAGTGTAATACCAACATATGGATAGACATACAGAATAATGGAATAGAATTTAGAGTCAAAATATAAACTCATATATTTTGGTCAATTCCTTTTTGACATGGTTTCTGAGACACTTAAATGGGAAAATTATCATTTTTTCGATAACCTTTTCTGAGAAAACTGTGTTGGGTGAAGTCGGATCCCTTCCTTATGCCTGTTGATGAAAGTTCAATTAGAAATCAAATTAAGAAGAAAAAGGCGGCTTCCCAGGTGGTGCTAGTAGAAAAGAACCTGTCTTCCCATGCAGGGAGGCATAAGCGATGCAGCTTTGATCCCCGGGTTGGGAAGATCCCCTGGAGGAGGAAATGGCAACCCACTCCAGTATTCTGGCCTGGAAAATCCCATGGACAGAGGAACCTGGCAAGCTACAGTCCATAGGGTCACAAAGAGTCGGACACAACTCTTTGTGTAGCGATTTAGCATGCATAAGAAGAAAAAAGGAAACTTAACTCAAGCCAAACTAAGGATTACTACCAGGAGACAGACTCAGAAAGCTCTGAAAAGTATTCTGCATGTTAGAAGTTGAAGGCACACTTCTATACGTTTTGTAGATAAAGGATCATGCATCAAAATGACATACTAATATTTTACATAAAGTTCCCCAAGGATACATAGCCCAGGTAAGTACACACAAAACAGAGTAGCAAGTCACCATGACCCTCTACAGAGTTGGAAACAAATCACTGCAGTATTCTTTTAAGATGTTATATTGCTAAAGTCAGAAGAAATAGATGATTAAGGTGGAGCAGGCACGCCCATCTTTGAAGATGTATGGTTGATGTCTAATGCAAATGCAGAACTGTGTATGAGGGAGACAGAAAAGAAACTTAGACACACACAGAGAATTTTATGTTTATGTTTTCTTGTCCTTCCTGAAAAGATGAATCTTATTTCTTCATCTCATACACAAAACTTAATTCAAAAGGGATCATTGATCAAATATAGGGGATTAAAAAAAAAAACTCAGAGAAAAACATCCATGTAGATCGTCATGACCTTAGATTAGGCACAGTCTTCAGAAAATCTAGACCAAAGCACGAATGAAAAAATTTAAAAATAGATAAATAGGACTTTATAAAAATGATTTTTTTGTTTTGAAATTGATACTATGAGAAATGTTAAAATCAACACACAGGTTAGGGGAAAAAAAACATTTTCATGGCATTATCTGATAAGAAGCTTGTACTATGTAAGGAGCTCTTACACAGATAAAGATGCTCAGCAGCATTAGTCACCAGGTAAAAGCAATTTCAAAACACAGGATAATACTTCATATCCACTAGGATCATTAAAATAAACAAGACAGACGATAGCATGTTGGCAAAGATAAAGGAGAAATTGGAATCCTTATACACTTCTGGTGAAATAGGAAATAATAGATCAACCCTGAAAAACAATTTAACCATTTCTCAAAATGGTAAACATAGAGTCACAGTGTGTATATGTGTATGCTCAGTTGTGTCCAATTCTTTGTGAACCCATAAACTATAGTCCACTAGGCTCCCCCGTCCATGGAATTTTCCAGGTAAGAATACTGGAGTAGGTTGCCATTTCCTTCTCTACGGGATCTTCCTGACTCTAGGATCGAACCCCAGCCTCCTGTGTCTCCTGCATTGGCAGGTGGATTCTTTACCACTGAGCCACCTGGAAAGCCTTCTGAACCAGCAATTCCACTCCTACATAAATATCTAACATCAATGTAAATAAATGTCCACACGAAAACACCTACATGGGTGTATGTAGCAGCATTAGTCTTAATAGCCAAAATGTCCCACAAGAATACTGGAGTTGGTTGCCATTCCCTTCTCCAAATCCAAGTGTCCATCAACTGATAAATGAATAAAATGTAGGATAATCATAACATGATTATGATGAATAATAGGACATTATTCAGCAATAAAAATGAAGTACTGGTACCTGCTACAGCATGACTGTACCTTGGAAACATTATGATAAGTGAAAGAAGTTGGTGTCAAAGGATCACATGTTGTATGAATCCATTTAGAAAAAAATGTCCCAAATGCAAATCTATATACAGAACGCATTGCTTGTCTTGAACCTGGACAGGAGAGACTGCTAATGGATACAAGGCTTCTTTTTGGGGGGACAAAAATTTTTCCAAAAGTTGAATGTTAGAAGTCACACAACTCTAAATGTTCTAAAAAAATTTCATTGTACAGTTTAGGTGAATTGAACGACATGTTCATTGTACCTCATTAAAACTGACTTTTTCAAAAAAATCACAATGTTTTGATCACAATATATCAAATTAATTTTAAAATACTTACATGTCTTGAGACTATATTTATTGACCTAGGATCATCAGAATAAAATATTTCTTACTTCACATCTGTTCTGAGGGTATTATAAACAATTATTCCTCTTAAAAAAAGGTTATATTCCTTTCTTCTTCAGTGTTTTAAGGTAATCTCTAAATTAAAAATTGCTAAAAATATTTTAGGATGTTTAGTTCAACTCAGAAATTAGAAAGCAAAAGCAAATAAATGTGTGCATTTTCTGTATGCATTTCTATCATTAGATATCTAATTGTAATATTACTTTAACTCATAAAGTTTAGCTACACAAGGATAGTCTACTAAGATTGATTACTTAAATTCAGTTCAGTTTAATTCAGTTGCTCAGTCGTGTCCGACTCTTTGTGACCTCATGGACTGCAGCATGCCAGGCCTCCTTGTCCATCACCAACTCCCAGAGTTTACTCAAACTCATGTCCATCAACTCGGTGACACCATCCAATCATTTCATACTCTGTCGTCCCCTTCTCCTGTCTTCAATCTTTCCCAGCATCAGGGTCTTTTCCAATGAGTCAGCTCTTTGCATCAGGTGGCCAAAGTATTGGAGTTTCAGCTTCAACATCAGTCCTTCCAATGAACATACAGTACTGATTTCCTTATCATGGACTGGTTGGATCTCCTTGCAGTCCAAGGGACTCTCAAAAGTCTTCTCCAACACCACAGTTCAAAAGCATCAATTCTTCGGCACTCAGCTTTCTTTATAGTCCAACTCTGACATCCATACATGACTATTGGAAAAGCGATAGCCTTGACTAGACGGACCTTTGTTGGCAAAGTAATATCTTTGCTTTTTAATATACTGTCTAGGTTGGTCATAACTTTCCTTCCAAAGAGTAAGCATCTTTTTATTTCATGGCTGCAGTCACCATCTGCAGTGATTTTGGAGCCCCCAAAAATAAAGTCTGCCACTGTTTCCACTGTTTCTCCATCTATTTGCCATGAAGTGATGGGACCTTAAATTAAGGTTCCCATCCAAATGTTCCATTGAATGGGAATTGTTAAATTGTTAACAATTCCTTAAATTGTTCCATCCAAATCACTTTACGTGTACTAAGTTGTTCAGAAGTTGTAGAACTGGGGAGGATATTTATTACAGAAAATGATTTTCGATACTCTGAAAAGTGAAGTGGTCGGCGCGGTTCTGAATGCTGTGCATATTTTGTCCAATGGTCAAAATTGATCTAACCTTTGTGGACAGAGGAGCCTGGTAGGCTAGAGTCCATGGGGCTGCAAAGAGTCGGAAACGACTGAGCAACTTCACTTTCTTTCACTTTCTGTAGAACAATGAGTCATTCAAGGAAGATTTGTATTATTTACCAAAATAATAGATGATGTTACCATTTAAATACTATTTCATATTTCATCCAATGTTCAGAAAATTCATTTAAACTTTGATTTCAGGAAACTGTTTTATACTCATGCTAATGTGTATACATCCTCTAATTGAGGAAAGCATGGCAATCCACTCCAGTGTTCTTGCCCAGAGAATCTCCATGGACAGAGGAGCTGGGAAGGCTACAGTCCATAAGTCGAAAAGAGTCGGACATGACTAAGCACAGCGACTAAGCACAGCACAGCACATCGTCTAATCAGACAATTAGAACTATGTGATTTCTAACATATCTTCAAAGAAGAATACTATAAATTATAGATCAGTTAATATTCAATTCTAAAGAAAATCAACCCTGAATATTCATTGGAAGGACTGATGCTGAAGCTGAAGCTACAATACCTTGGCCCCCTCATGCAAAGCATTGTAAAAGACCCTGATGCTGGGAAAGATTGAGGGCAGGAGGAGAAGGAGGCAACAGAGAATGAGATGGTTAGATGACATCATTAACTCAATGGACATGAGTATGAACAAATTCCAAGAGATAGTGAATGACAGGGAAGCCTGGTGTGCTGTAGTCCATGAGGTTGCAAAGAGTCGAACATGACTGAGTTACTGAACGACAACAAATAATTATTTTCACGTTTGTGACTAAACAAAATTAATTATTTTTTAGAAATTCATTATTTTATCATATTTTTGATCTAGCTTCTAAACTTCCAGAAGATAAATGTGTTTCTTATTATCTGTTTAGCCTTGAGCCTACCATTGTGCTGGCTAAAAATATATTTAATTACAATGAACTTAAAGAGAGTTACCCAAAATACAATGTAACTGTTTGGGTAGTAATGATCTCCACACTGGGAGATTTAAGGATAGACAATCCACACTTAGAATGCACCCAAGTATGTGTCAAGGGAGCACTCAGTCACCTAAGGTTAGTTCTGCTAAGTCACTTCAGTCGTGTCCGACTCTGTGCGACCCCATAGACAGCAGCCCACCAGGCTCCCCCGTCCCTGGGATTCTCCAGGCAAGAACACTGGAGTGGGTTGCCATTTCCTTCTCCAATGCATGAAAATGAAAAGTGAAAGTGAAGTCGCTCAGTCGTGTCCGACCCTCAGCAACCCCATGGACTGCAGCCTTCCAGGCTCCTCTATCCATGGGATTTTCCAGGCAGGAGCACTGGAGTGGGGTGCCATTGCCTCAGGCTGCATTAAATCCACACTCCTTTCCAGTGCTCTGAGTCCGTGAGTATGGGGATAGTACACAATTACACAGAGACATTTTTATGTATTTCAAATTTTGTTCAGTGTTCTTTCCAGTGAAAATATACTTCACTAATCAGTATTTCACCTAAAAGCTTCTAGTCAATTGGAAGTACATGCAAATACCACTGCTTTTATATAGAGTGCTCTCTGGTAAAGAAACACAAGTTAATCAGTTCTTTAATACAGTTTTAAACATGGGTTGGAGATAAAGGTTTGGATAGACTGGAGTTTTCCCAATGCCATTTTAATAACTGTGTTTACAGCCATATTTCACCATGCAATGTCTAAGTCTAAATGTAACGTGCAATTAATTTCATGAAAAGCATGTTTATTTTTAATTGAAATAATTTGTACTCTCTGTAATTTTGCCAGGAAACTCAACATGCATATACTTAAACATGTCAGAGGTGAATAGTTACACATTGTATATTCATGAGTAGTGCATTCCTGTGCTGGCAATGCTAGTATTGTATATAATGTGCCCTGTAGCCCAGAAAGACATTACATTGTAATGCCTTAACCTACAGGTTATCCAGAAATTAATATAGAAAATCTCATGCCAATCAATGTGAGGGAACAGAGTAACAATGATTTTCACAGAATCTGTGCTTAGAAAGTAAGTTCTTTTTCATCAATTTTGTAAACCATATATACTCACTATTTTGAATGGAAAGTAAAGCTCATCACATTTATATGAATAATAAATGATTATAGAGTCATTTGTTACTGTTCACAAAGGGATGTCATATATATTAACCCTATATGAAATTCACAGCATATTCCTGAGTATGGACGGACAACTATTACCCATTTGAGAGACTATAACTCTGTGGCTTAGGAAATTTTATTTCCTTAAATTCATATTGCTAATTATTAGCAAAGCTGGTACAAGAATGCAGATTTTCTGCATCACCTAGCATGGTGTTTGGTAAAGAATAGGTCCTTACTGAATATGTGCTGAGTATATTCACGTCTGGAAATCTGGTCTTAGGTTAAAGGACACTGTCTACTGTACTCTGTTCCAATGACTTCATATTTTGTTACCTTGTACCTCTCCGTCTCCTTCTATACATAGCATAGACATTATGAGAAAGTCAGGGAAAGGTTAACAGATGCTGCTGTGAAAAAATAAGGGAAAGAGCGATCAGCCCTTCTCAGTGCTTATTAGTGCAAAACCACAATGGCTCACTTTGATGTTTTTCGGGAAAAGATCATTTGGGTCATCTGTGTGCGGGCATGTTCACTTAATTTCTGCCAAATGAGACAGTCCAGACAGAAACCATGATTTATTTTGGGTAGGTACAAGTCAAAATCTCTTTGCTAAAGAGGTGCTCTATGCAGTTCTGACCTGTGCAGTATGGTGAGGTGAGAATAGAGGTCGGCTGACCTGAGGCTGAAAGACCCCGGCTTCAGGGCAAGTGGAGCTGCCTCAGAAAGGTGTGTTGAAGTGGGAGTCACCCAGGCCCTTTTGTACAGGATATGCTGATGATTTGAGCAGGCCTCAACCCCTGCTCTGCATTTTTGTCTTTTGAATTCTTCCTGGCCTGAATCTTGTCTTTTTTTTTTTCCTTTCGCAGTGTCAGCATCAGTTTAGGGCCATGAGTGAAAGTTAAAGTGAAAGTTGCTCAGTTGTGTCCCAATGTTTGCAAAGCCATGGTCTGTACAGGAATTTTCCAGGCCAGAATACTGGAGTGGGTAGCCTCTCCCTTCTCCAGGGGATCTTCCCAATCCAGGGGTTGAACCCAGGTCTCCCACATTGCCGGTGATTTCTTTACCAGCTGAGCCACAAGGGAAGCCCAAGAATACTGGAGTGGGTAGTCTATCTTTTCTCCAGCAGATCTTCGAAGCTAGAGTTCCCCTCTTGTGACAGATATAATAGTCCAAAAAGATGCCCACAAAGTAATCTGTGTGTATGTTACTTTACCTGGTAAATGGCACATTAAAGATGCACATTAAAGATGTTAAGCATCCCTAGCTGGAGAGATTATAATGGGAGATTTAGTTGAGCCCAATGTATTCATGGGAGAATGCAATGGCACCCCACTCCAGTACTCTTGCCTGGAAAATCCCATGGATGGAGAAGTCTGGTGGGCTGCAGTCCATGGGGTCGCTAAGAGTCAGACACAACTGAGCGACTTCCCTTTCACTTTTCACTTTCATGCATTGGAGAAGGAAATGGCAACCCACTCCAGTGTTCTTGCCTGGAGAATCCCAGGGACGGCGGAGCCTGGTGGGCTGCCGTCTCTGGGGTCGCACAGAGTCGGACACGACTGAGCGACTTAGCAGCAGCAGCAGCAGCAATGTATTCACAGTGACCCCTATAAGAGGGAGAAAGGAGATTAAAACTCAACAGAAGAAGAAATGACCATGGAGGCAAGAGGCTGGCATGATGTGAGGAGGGGATCACATGAACCAGGGGTGCAGGCAGCCCCTAGAAGCTGAGAAAGGCTAGGAAAATGCTTCTTCCCTCAGAGTCTTGTTTGTGCCCAGTGAAACTGATTTCAGACTTCCGATTTTAAGATCTATAAGAGAACAAATTTGTATTCTGTTAAAACATTACCTTTATGTCATTCATTACAGCAACAATAGGAAGCTGACATATCTAGCTAAGTTATAAATGGATATGGCCATGTAAGCAAGGCATGACCAGGAAAATGTTGATAAAGTCAATGTGTCTAATAGATCTAACTCATAAAAACCTCACATAATACTTCATTCTCTTTTTGTCTCTTGTCTACCAACTGGAAGCCAAGAGTTTAGAGGTAGACTTACCTTGGAGATGGTAGAGCTACATGATGAAAGAAGCCTTAGTCTTTTAATCAACCTGTGGAATACCATCTGTTAATATCTCATCGTTTACTGAAATGCTTCTTTTGTGTGTCATTATCATGGGACAATGTCTCAAGGAAGGAAGATGTATCTTCTTGTATCCTTGGTGATTAACATTACATATAGGAAGCATACACAAGCAGACACATGTCATCAAAATAAAAAATATCAATTTAAACTGAACTAATGTGGTCAGAAATGGAAAATAGCAGGAGCAGATTGGGAAGCAAAGGACAGAGTAAGATATGATTTTCAGAGAGCAAGGCTAAGGATAAAGTCCAGTTCAAGGGTTAACTGATAATGGATATGATCCAGAGGCCTGGGGTCCATAGGCTCATTTAAATGTCGAGAGATGAATCAGTCATCTGCATATAACTAGTGACCATAGTAAAGTGGGATGAAAGGGAAAATTTATGAATCTGAGACCTTCATTCAATGTTAGTAAAAGAAATTTCTAATTTGAATATATCATCAGTATCAATCTCTTGATCAGAAACCACTTAGCTTTTCCTAAGTTTTCATCTTTTCACACATACCTTTCTAGTGTTAGAATAAATAAGATCATGAAATACTTTCTGCCCTAGTTCACGTGGGAAAGCAACATAAAAAAGTTCACACCGGAACAAAACTGATTTTTTTAACACCAATCAAATAAACCAAGACAATCCTCAGCTTAAAGAATTTTGCTGCTCCAAGTAGGGTCTGTGATTCGTAGAGAACATTTACTTTTCTTATTTTCAATCTATCTAAGTTCTGCATTATTTGAAGAGCAACCCAAAACTTTTTTAAACTAAACACTTCTCTGATCTGGAACAAAGTTTTGCATTTATCAGACAGTTCTCAGGCCCTACAATAGAAAATATCATTATCATTGCAGTTCCAAGATATATCTCTTTCTCAGTGATGCATAAAAGGATTTTCCTCTCTTCAAATGATAATTAAATTAAAAGCAAAGTTGGGAAGAGGCTTTGAACTGCTCTGGTGAGAAAGGTCACTGACTGATCAGCAATCTGTTAGCACAGCTGTGTAGAGAAGAGACTTTCCAGCCAGATTGTCACAAGTGGGTTCTTCATATCAAGTGAGAAGGCAGTTGGTTTTTCTCCCTTTAAACACTTTACTAGTGAAGTTCAGAAGCCAGAAAACATACAGGCATTTGGAAGGATTTGTAAAGAGTTAGGTGAAACACAAATTAAATCGTCAAGAAAACCCAGAAGAGAAAAATACCATAAAACTGAAGATCAGGAAGTGTGCTGTGGTAGTGGGGCTGATTTATGTCCTTTCTGCTAAAAGTGTCTTGTGCCACTTTGCTCATCACCTTGACCTTTGTACCACCAGAGGAGAAGGAGTTGCATGCAGTGTTTATGTTCAATATTATTCCTATACGTTATATATGGTCAAATCATTGCTTTTTATTCAGTGATCTGGGCTTCCTTGGTGGCTCAGACAGTAAAGAATCTGCCTGCAATGCAGGAAACATGGGTTCAGTCCCTGGATTGGGAAGATTCCCTGGAGAAGGAAATGGCACTCCAGTATTCTTACTTGGAGAATGCCACGGACAGAGAAGACTGGTGGGCTATAGTCCATGGGGTCACAGAGTCAGACATGACTGAGTGACTAATACTACCATTACTATTTAGTGATCTGATATATTTCAATCTAAAACAAACACCCAAGTGGTAATTATCCTGAGATTTTATCACTGCTTAAAGAAAAGAAAAATGTAGAGGCAGCAAGACATGGGATGCTGGTAACAGTGGATTTCAAATGTATAACTATCTAAGTTTAGCTAGTGTCAAGATGGAGAAGGCAATGGCAGCCCACTCCAGTACTCTTGCCTGGAAAATCCCATGGATGGAGGAGCCTGGTAGGCTGCAGTCCATGGGGTCACGAAGAGTCGGACATGACTGAGTGACTTCACTTTCACTTTTCACTTTCATGCATTGGAGAAGGAAATGGCGACCTATTCCAGTGTTCTTGCCTGGAGAATCCCAGGGATGGGGAGCCTGGTGGGCTGCCGTCTATGGGGTCGCACAGAGTCAGACACGACTGATGTGACTTAGCAGCAGCAGCAGCAGTGTCAAGAAGTTTTGTCTGGGTGCTTTTCATATGTAGCTGCAGAACTGGAAGATGTGAAGCATGCTAAATTGCTTCAATCACGTCAGACTCTTTGTGACCCTATGGATTGTAGGGGCTTCCCGGGTAGCTCAGCTGGTAAAGAATCCGCCTGCAATGTAGGAGATCCCAGTTCCATTCCTGGGTTGGGAAGTTCCCTTGGAAAAGGGATAGGCTACACACTCCAGTGTACTTGGGCTTCCCAGGTGGCTCAGAGGTAAAAAATCGGCCTGCAGTGTGGGAGACCTGAGTTTGATCCCTGGGTTGGGAAGATCCCCTGGAGGAGGGCATGGCAACCCACTCCAGTACTCTTGCCTGGAGAATGCCATGGACAGAGCAGCTGTAGGGCTACAGTCCATGACCTGACTGAGTCTCTTACCTCTCCTGCATTGGCAGGCAGGTTCTTTGCTATTTTCACCACCTGGGAAGCTCAAATTGGAAGATAGATTTTACTACAGTTTCTTTACAGGACAAGAATTCTCTGTTCAAACATGTTTCCAATCACTTCCTTTAAATTCTAATTGAAAAAAGAATAGACTGAACCTAGTGCAGACTGGAAATTTATTTTTTAAATAATCTTCATGTATGGCACACCATATTATCATTTGCTTCCATTAATAAATGCAAATCAACCACACTGTAGAAAAAACATAAATGAGGATTTTGTTTATCACAGAGTTCACTATATACTGTAGAAGTTTAATGGCTAATAAAAATTACAATATTATCATTCACTGAGTGATGTTTATATGCCAGTGATTAAATTTGTTTATCTCCCTGAAAAAAGAAAAACCAGAGAGTGGATGTCATGGCAAATATAGGAGCATTTAGGTGCTTTTCTAAGCACTTTACATGCACTGTCTCATTTAACCCATATGGCGATTTTTGGTGTGTGATGCTGTCGTGTCTGACTCTGTGTGAGCCCGTGGACTGTAGCCCTCCAGGCTCCTCTGTCCATGGGATTCTCCAGGCAAGAACACTGGAGTGGGTTGCCTTTTCCTTCTCTGGGGGATCTTCCCAACCCAGAGGTTGACCCCTCGTCTCTTATGTCTCCTGTACTGGCAGACAAATTCTTTACCAACTGTGCTGGGCAGTCAATACTGTTGTCATGATTCTATGCGATCTCTAAAGACTAAGCATATATGAACTTCTGGAATCTAACAATTTAATAGCAAAAAGGCCTTCTTCATGGTTTTCTAGTCTTCTCTTACCTATTTGCTAACTGAAAATTGAAAGAAAAGATAGCAGACTCAGCCCTATTCTTTCCAGACCTTCTTATGTCAAGCAGTTGAGTACTTCTTATGTGACAATAAAAAGTTAACCTTCATCAGTCACAAAAGGTGAGTCTATTGCCTCAATATCTCAGACAATGGGTAGCAACTTACGTTTTTGTAGCTAGGAAAGGATTACTCAAGTGATACTTAAATGAAGAATTAAATTTTGCTTAAAGCTCCTCTTGATTAAAAAATTTTACAATATCTGTTATTGTTGATTTGTTATGAAAGGGTTCTTGCAATAAACTGAGAAGTATTTTTTTTTCCCAAACACAAGTGTAAAAGAAGAATCACATGAAGTTATATATTTATGGATTTACTTCTGTTAATAAAATAAGATCCCAGGCAATTGGAACCATGCAGGAAAAATTCACAGCTTACCCTGTTCTTCTAATAATGCATTTGGAGTAAGCAGAACCCCATTGATTGGATCTGCCTTTTATAGTTATTGTCAGCTTCTGGAAGAACAGCACAATAGTTTCATTCCTTTAACTCAAAAATACCACTAAAATAAATCAGAATCAAGGATAAGTTATGAGACTTCCTGTGGGGCAGAGGCCTGACCTGTCCTGGACGAGTTTCAGGATTTATAATGGGCATGGTCTTATCTGGTTTCCCAGGTGACTTAGTGGTAAAGAATCCTGCCAATTCAGGGAACACGGGTTCAATCCCTGGATAAGGATGATCCCTGGAGAAGGAAATGGCAACCCACTCAGGTATTCTTGCCTAGGAAATCCCATGGACAGAGGAACTGGCAGACTACAGTCCATAGGTTTGCAGAGTCGGACATGACTGAGCGACTGAGCGTACACATGTGATGGACCCACATATGCATTGCTTATCTTCTGTGATTTTCAACTCGCTTATATTCCCAGATACTTCTTTTGGGCTTCCCAGATGGCACTAATGGTAAAGAACCTGCCTGCTAATGCAGGAGATGTAAGAGACATGGGTTTGAACCCTGGGTCAGGAAGATCCCCTGGAGGAGGGCAGGGCAACCCACTCCAGTATTCTTGCCTGAGAATCCCATGGACAGAGGAGACTAGCAGGCTAGTCAGTGGGGTCAAAAAGAGTCAGACACGACTGAGCATGCATGTAAGCACATCCCCTTCTTTGGTGATAAAGACCACAGGTCACAAGGCTATTGTCTTTTTATCTTTGGGTTACTCCAAACATCAAAGCCACACAGCTCCCTTTTCATTTTGTCTTTATTTTTCAGAAGATTTTTAGTTTTATAATCAAATTTAGAGAGATTTTTCCATATGCCCCTGTCCTCATACAGGCATTGCCTTCCCTATATCAGTATTACTCACCAGGATGATACATTTTTTTAATCAAAGATGAACCTACATCAATACATTTATAATGTCCCAAAGTCTGTAATTTATCTTAAGTTTTTTTCTTGGTGTTGTACAGTCTATTAGTTTAGACAAATATATGATGACAAATCCCCCATTATAATATCATATGCATTACTTTCACTGCCCTAAAATCCTCTGTTCTCTGCCTATTTATTTCTCCATTTTGACACCAAAATACCAAGGAATAATAGTTTTCACTTCACACTTGCTCATTGTCTGATACTTTCTAAATCCCAAAATTATCGGTGATTTAAAAATACACCTTCAATTCAAGAATAATTTTTCAGGATCAACAAAATACCACTCTAAATTCATGCAGTAAATTTTGTTGTTTCTTGTGGTTTGTCTGCTTTGTAAATTTATCAACCAATAATGAGATATAGGTAGGTGCTATTCTCTCTTTTTTTAATCAATAGTTGCTTCATGCAGCTGTTGACATATGCAGAAGAGTCACTTGAGGGGCTACATGTATTTAAGGATGTGCAAGGTGAATAGACACACAATCCAAGGAAAAGTTGGAGTGAAACTCTGAAATTTAGTGAAGCTGATCCTGCCTCCTACCCGCTGTCCTTAGGTCTCAGCACTGCAGAGAAGCACTGGTGTACTTAATGCCTCATCTCCCATAATATAGCCATGGGGGTCTGCTGGAGAAGAGCTGGTGACCCAGACAAAGCCCTCTTCTCCACAGGTCAGAGGATAATACCTTAGGAAAGAAGAGTGACTGTTGTTGTCGTTCAGTTGCTCAGTTGTGTCCAATTGTGACCCCATGGACTGCAACATGCCAGGCTTCCCTATCCTTCACTATTTCCTGGAGTTTGTTAAACTCATGTCCATTGAGTTGATGATGCCATCCAACCGTCTCATCTTCTGTCGCCTCCTTCTCTTCCTATGCTTAATCTTTCCCAGCATCAGGATCTTTGCCAAAAGGCCAGCTCTTCTCATCAGGTGTCTGAACTATCAGAGCTGCAGCTTAACAAGAGTCTTCTCTAGCACCACAGTTCAAAAGCATCAGTTCTTCAGTGCTCAGCTGAAGGAGAGTGGTACAGGTATGGAAAGTTCCTCCGTTTTCCAGGAGAGCACTAGCACGTGGCACAGTGGCTGCACACACAAGTCCAAGCCTCTCAAATGCAGCCTTGCAGCTTGGCCAGCTGTGTTCTGGTACCAAGGATGGCTTCAAGTCAGCTGTGTGCCAGCCTCTGATGGTCTCTGCTGGAGCGAGCTTCAAAAAGTACCCTGGCCACTGTGACCAAAGCAAATGGACTGAAGCCTGAAAGAACAGTCGATATTATTCTGTGTCTTGTAAACCTTTATGCTCTGTTTGTCAAGGAAAAGGGCCCTTGGACTGATTAAGTTCCAAAAGTCCAGGAGGGGACTCATGTCATGAGGCACGTCATAAAATCTTTCAAACTAAAAGCCCACTAATAAAGACAAGTCAATATGCAGGAAATGCATTTAAAAAGTAACTAAGAGAGATAGGATTCCACTGGTGTATGTTTGTCTTACAAAACAGACACACAAAATAATATTTGCAATATGAAATTCTCGTGTAACAATTGGGAGATACATTAAACAACAATTATAGATAAAAACTTCAGCGAAAATTAATCTGAATGTGTTTCTACCAGTGTAAATAATACTGACAAAGTCACAGTCAGATAATCACATAACTAAATTCACACACATATAGACAGTGGCAGCTAGAGCCACTGTGAGCTACGCCCAAATCTCAGCTGGTGCTCTTGGCATTTCTTTAGATATCAAGACTAATACATAATAATAAGCTACAGACAGGTCTAAGAGTGTTACATTTTTGTGCATGTCCAAAAATTTTAATGTGTTATATAAATCTAAAATGTAATAAAATGCATTTTCTTCAATAATCACACATGAGGGCTAATGTGTCTGAGTCAAGATGTGAGTACTCAAAAACCTCCATGCACTCCATTCTATTATCTAGATTCACTGCATTCTATGTAGTTTCAAAACATACTACTTGCCAATGAGATCAGTCTTTGAAAGTTTAGTTAGTTCACATTTTAGTAGTAACAGCAATGGTGAATGGAATTGTTTCCTTAATTTCTCTTTCTGTTTTCTCATTATTAGTGAATAGGAATGCAAGGGATTTCTGTGTGTTGATTTTATATCCTGCAACTTTACTGTAGTCATTGATTATTTCTAGTAATTTTCTGGTGGACTCTTTAGGGTTTTCTATGTAGAGGATCATGTCATCTGCAAATAGTGAGAGTTTTACTTCTTCTTTTCCAATTTGGATTCCTTTTATTTCTTTTTCTGCTCTGATTGCTGTGGCCAAAACTTCCAAAACTCTGTTGAATAGTAATGGTGAAAGTGGGCACCCTTGTCTTGTTCCTGACTTTAGAGGAAATGCTTCCAATTTTTCACCATTGAGGATAATGTTTGCAGTGGGTTTGTCATATATAGCTTTTATTATGTTGAGGTATGTTCCTTCTATTCCTGCTTTCTGGAGAGTTTTTATCATAAATGGATGTTGAATTTTGTCAAAGGCTTTCTCTGCATCTATTGAGATAATCATATGGTTTTTATTTTTCAATTTGTTAATGTGGTGTATTACATTGATTGATTTGCGGATATTGAAGAATCCTTGCATCCCTGGGATAAAGCCCACTTGATCATGGTGTATGATCTTTTTAATGTGTTGTTGGATTCTGATTGCTAGAATTTTGTTAAGGATTTTTGCATCTATGTTCATCAGTGATATTGGCCTGTAGTTTTCTTTTTTTGTGGGATCTTTGTCAGGTTTTGGTATTAGGGTGATGGTGGCCTCATAGAATGAGTTTGGAAGTTTACCTTCCTCTGCAATTTTCTGGAAGAGTCTCTTTATGTGAAACTTATGCCAGTCATAATTAGCTCCCTTATGCTGTTATTATTGTTCAGTCACTAAGTTGTGTCTGACTCTTTGCAACCCCGTGGCCTGCAGCACGCCAGGCTTCCCTGTCCTTCACCATCTCCTGGTGTTTGCCCAAGTTCATGTCCATTGAATTGGTCCCCTTATATTTAACTCTAATCCTTATGGCAACACTGCAAGGGAGAAAATACTTGCTCGTTGGAAGGAAAGCTATGGCAAAATGAGACAGCTTATTAAAAAATAGAGACATCAACCTTGCTGACAAAGGTCTCTATAGTCAAAGCTATGTTTTTTCCAGTAGTCATGTACAGATGTGAGACTTGGTCCATAAATAAGGCTGAGTGTCAAAGAACTAATGTTTTCAAGCTGTGGTTCTGGAGAAGACTCTTGAGAATCCCCTGAACGGCAAGAAGATCAAACCAGTCAATCCTAAGGAATCAACTCTGAATATTCATTGGAAGAACGTTGATGAAGTCGAAGCTCCAATACTTTGGCCACCTGAAGCGAAGAACTGACTTATTGGAAAAGACCCCCATGCTGGGAAAGATTGAGGGCAGAAGAACAAGGGGGTGGCAGAGGGTGGGATGGTTAAATAGCCACATTGGCTCAATGCACATGAATTTGAGCTAACAAATTGTGGAGAACAGAGGAGCCTGGTGTGCTACAGTCCATGGGGTCACAAAGAGTAGGAAACGACTTAGTGACTGAACACCACCAACAAAGTGGGGATCAAATGAAGGACTACCACCTGAGTTATTGGATAGAAAGTCAGGATAGGGATACATTTTATTTTAACATGATAAACATAGGAGGGGTCTCTGACCCCTTATTCATATCAAAGATCTAGCATAGACATCTTGGGGAAAGGAATTCCATTTTGATGGAACAGCAAGGGAAAATGCCCTGAGATGGGAGTGAATTCAGTGACTGCAAGAAGCATCAAAATGGCTAGCTTGCTTGGAACAGAGTAGTCCTGGGAAAAAGTAGAAAGGGGTCAGGAAAGAAAGCTGGAGAAGGGCCTAGATAATTTAGAGTCTTAATAGCAACCTCAAGGAATGTGTAATATTAATCTGAACCAAGAAAGACTTTCAGCTAAAGAATTAGATGATTTTTTAAGAAATAATTGAGGTTTACTTTGGCCATAGAGTGATAATGGAGATAAATTTTGTGAAGAAAAACTGTAAGGAATGCACAAGTAAAAGCAGAGAGACCAACAAGATGATGCCTTTGACTAGTTTTGGTTCTAAAGCTGATGAGAAAAGGTAAAGTTCAGAATAGATTTTAAACATCAATTTGTGAAATTGGACTAAGGAAATCAATCGCGGATGGTATAACAAGTATTTAAATCACGGTAATATGCATGAATATGCATAAAACATACCAAAAGATAAGAGGGGAAGTGAAAGTACCAATGATCAGAAGATTAAGCAACTTGCTGACGAGGATCTTCCTGACCCAGGGATCAAACCCAAGTCTCCCACATTACAGGTGGATTCTTTACCAGCTGAGCCACCAGGAAAATCCAACCCAGAATACTACAAGAGTTTAAATTTGGACCCAGTTTGATTTGATTCCGAAATCTGCCCTCTTTGCATTCACTATACTGTAGAAAGTCCTGAAAGCGTAGAAACTGCCCACGTTTCCTCTTCAAAATTAGTGAAAAATCCATTGCTGAGCCTAGGGTATTTCCAGGCCTTTGGTAAATTCACTGCACTATTTCTCAGAATATTAAGCATTCTTGGGAGAATGCAGAAAGGGGATGTTGACCTTCTTGAACAACTGACAGTGGAACGCACATTAGATGGAATTGCACTTAATTGCTAGGAAGACACCACAGTGACAAACAGTGATGCCATTTATAGCTTAGATGCCGCAGGGAACCTGGGAAATGATGTGCAAAAACATTTTCTCTTCTCGTGCTTTCTTTGGATATATTCTCAAAATGCACTTGCAGTGATTCTTGGAGACTATTACAACAAAACACTTTCTCACCCAAATGCAGTAAGGGGAAGTAGCAAAAGAACAAACTAACACAATCAACGCAACAGCTGGAAAACTGGGGGAGCTACAACCTGTGGCTTATCAGTGTTCCACAGGCTTCTGTTCTAAGGAGCTCAGGCAAACAGAGAAACTCCAAAATGCAGGTAAACAGGAAACACGACCCCTGCTGCTCCTGAGGAGATTACTGCTGACAGAATAGACCTAGGTCAGCTTAAAACCGCCTGGAATTCATTCAGCATTCTTGGCAGGAAGGCAATACTGATGGAACAGAAGTTACCTACTGGTGTGGTAGCCTTTATCCATTATCCATGAAAGGCACCGTCAGATGCCCTGAGGCTTTAGAGAGAAGTAAAACCATATGTTCACCGCTGCTAGGGTGACTGTAAAAAGCCACAGCCCTTGAGCCGTACTGATGATGTTAGTTGGGTAAAATGATGGCACCATAAGGTCTCTCTTTGTGAATTTTAATAAGTTAAATGTTCAGAAACATAAGGTTGCGTACCCCCGATGACTCCAGCCTCGCTAATCTATTTGTTTCCCAGCATCACTGTCAGGTGGAAGTAGATGCATTTCTTGAAGGCGAAGGTAACAGATGATTTTCATGGTCTTTACTCTGACATTTATTTGCTGATAATAAGACAGTGTTCGGGCTAGGTGATGCTCCAGCTTCCAGGCAGATGGTAGAAATTTACAGAAGAATAAGCAGGGCTCTTTCAACTGCTGGGTTTTAAACCTGTGTCTGTACAGGATTTTGGAGGCTCTCAGATCTGCTCTGTTTAGGGGCAAGACTGGGGGCAAGTTATCTAACCTCGGTATTTGCTTTATCATCAGAAACGTGGGACTAATGATGCCTACATCTTATGATTATAAGGATTAAACAATAATGTAATGATGCTTTTTGCCCAGTGCTGAAAATAAGTACAAAGTAACTCTCCCAGTCTGTTTGCCTCTGTGATGTTTTTCTGACTGTGTGGACTTCAAATTCTGTTAACAACAGAAAGTAAATAAAAGCTGTGATGTATCTGTAAGCCCTTAAAAGTTTCACTACATATTTTAAGCTTCAGATCCCATCTTGCTAAACCGTGCAAACATTATTTAGATCTCCTACAAATACTAGTCATCGGATTACAGGGACCTGGAAAAACACCTCAGCAGACTGTTTGATCTGCCATGGAGCAAAGGGTCTGGGACTCTGGCCTGACCATCAGTCTAAAAGGCAACATAAAGGATTATAAATAACTGTTCCAGCTGCCAGTGACCTAAAAGCAAAGGGAATGTCAGGGGAAAGTGCTGGGAGCACATGTGCAGTGGGGGCAGGTGGTGGTGGAGGGGTGTACTGAAATAGTCCACTGAAATTCTCATGGAAACAATCCAATGCCTGTTCATGCAAGCATCACTTATGGATGGTTCGGTATGTATCAGACACTGCAGAGAATGCTCACCGGGAAAGGCAGCACAGCGCGACGAAAAGACTGTAGGTGCCAGAGCCAGACACATCGGGATAGATGTCCTGGCTCCGTTATTGGACTCTGTTCACAGGGGTCATGTTGGTGTGCACAGGGCAAAGTAAAACCTGAACCCGCCCCAACTCTGTTCATTACGGATCGCTTATACAGAGAGCAGGCTTGTTCATGCGTAGCTCAGCCCTTCTTGTTTCTGGTGCTGAGGGGCTGTGCTCCCAAAAGCACTGACAGCAGTTCTCCTTTGAGACTTTCTTACCTCTGGTGACACAGCCAGGGAGGACCCAGCTCTTAACTCTGTAAACTGTATGTTTGGAAGCGAAAACACACACCTCCTATGCCCTGCCCAGTGTCAAGTGAAAATACGAACCCTTAGCATAGTACATAGAGTTTCTCATCATCTGACTCTCATTAGCCTGAGGAGTGGGCTTCCCAGGTGGCCCTAGTGGTAAAAGCCCCACTTGCCAATGCAGGAGACACGACACACAGGTTCAGTCCCTGGGTCAGGAAGATCCCCGGAGGAAGGCACGGCAACCCACTCCAGTATTCTTGCCTGGAGAATCCCATGGACAGAGGAGCCTGGTAGGCTACAGCCCATAGCGTCCTAGTCGAATATGACTGAAGTGACTTAGCACACACACAGCCCAGCCTGAGACGTAGTTTCAGTTCAATACCACTCCACAGCCTGAATCAGTTCAGTTCAGTCGCTCAGCCATGTCCAACTCCTTGCGACCCCATGAATCGCAGCACACCAGGCCTCCCTGTCTATCACCAACTCCCGGAGTTCACTCAGACTCACGTCCATCGAGACAGTGATGCCATCCAGCCATCTCATCCTCTGTCGTCCCCTTCTCCTCCTGCCCCCAATCCCTCCCAGCATCAGAGTCTTTTCCAAGGAGTCAACTCTTCACATGAGGTGGCCAAAGTACTGGAGTTTCAGCTTTAGCATCATTCCCTCCAAAGAAATCCCAGGGCTGATCTCCTTTAGAATGGACTGGTTGGATCTTCTTGCAGTCCAAGGGACTCTCAAGAGTCTTCTCCAACACCACAATTCAAAAGCATTAATTCTTCGGTGCTCAGCTTTCTTCACAGTCCAACTCTCACATCCATACATGACCCCTGGAAAAACCATAGCCTTGACTAGACGGACCTTTATTGACAAAGTAATGTCTCTGTTTTTCAATATGCTATCTAGGTTGGTCATAACTTTGCTTCCAAGGAGTAAGCATCTTTTAATTTCACGGCTGCAGTCACCATCTGAAGTGATTTTGGAGCCCAAAAAAATAAAGTCTGACACTGTTTACACTGTTTCCCCAGCTGTTTCCCATGAAGTGATGAGACCAGATGAGCATCCTGAATACAACATTCTTAATACACAAAGATTTACGCAAGCATTTAGACAATGGTGTGTAATAGGTGAGAAGTAAACATCAGGTCATTTTTCTTCATTGCAAATGAGCTAAGCCTGGACTGGAATGACCTGCATGTTCTATTTTGTCATAGGTAACAAACAAAAGAAAACAACAGCATCATGCTTTATATTCACTCCAACGTCTTTGCTCCCTGCACTGTAGAGAGAAATTTCCCACCTCAATCTATGCCGCTCCTTCCCTAAACTGTGAAAACCCAGACCTTTTCCAAAATGGGCTTTGTGTTAGACTTTTTTCAATCCCTTGGCTACATGACTAAGACCTGCTCACCCTCCTCAATGAGTTGCTTGAAAGGTCTTGGCAAAATCGCACAGCCTCCTTAGCTAAGTGAAACCAGCTCCTGAAAGAGCACTCCTTATAAATTGTCTTGTCCATATGTTTCTGGAGGATGTGCCATCTGGGATTAGAGTGCTCATATTTTATGAAGCAGGAAAGCAAAAAATATGTTCACAATTTAACAGACCCATTTGATGGGAAAGTGGAATTGAATGTATTTCTAACAAATATATATCATTTCAATATGTGAACCCA
This sequence comes from Bos javanicus, assembly GCF_032452875.1. NCBI lineage: Eukaryota > Metazoa > Chordata > Mammalia > Artiodactyla > Bovidae > Bos > Bos javanicus. The sequence goes on along the minus strand of NC_083896.1, from coordinate 3,821,336 downwards.
CTGTGTGCCAGAAATCCAATTAGACAATTTTGGAGTTGAAATGAATTAAGTGACATGGTGCTTATCTTTAAGGAAGGAGAAAGTCCAGAGAGAGAGGGAACTTGCCTCTGGTCAAACTGTCAGTAATATACAAAGTTATAAAAGTGAAGTGAAAGCTGCTCAGTTGTGTCCAACTCTGCGACCCCATGGACTATCCAGTCCATGGAATTCTCCAGGCCAGAGTACTGGAGTGGGTAACCTCTGTCTTCTCCAGTGGATCTTCCCAGCCCAGGAATTGAACCAGGGTCTCTTGCATTGCAGGCAGATTCTTTACCAGCTGAGCTATCGGGAAAGCCCTGTAAAGAAATATCCTAAAAGCATATTTCCTCATCCAAGCCAGGTCCGGGAGGTTGGTCAAAGCTGCTGCCATCCTGTACTGGGGAAGAATCTCCAGTTCATAGAAGGGGTGTCATCACCTTGCCATGAGCAGGCAAGGGCAGTGACCCAGGCCTCATGCCTTGTCTTCTTTGTCGTAACTCAAAGAAGAAATGGAGTGCTTGGCAGTTATTTGTAAGACCTTCACCCAGCTGCATTCATTTAACACACATTTCTTAAGAACCAACAAATGCTAAACAATACATAGTATAAAAAGGACTACACTCCACTGCTGGCAACGAACGTGCTTGTCAGAGCCCCCCAGCCTTTTTTGGCATCTTTACATGTATTTGTGTGACTTGCCAGATTATGCAGTTTCTTAATTAGTTGGCCATATTGCAAATATGCCTCAGCGTGGCCCAACTGTAGACCTCAGCCCATTATCATATCATTAAGTTAAATTAGTGGGTTGTGACAAGGATTCTTCTGGCTATTATTAACAACAGAATAGATTAAAACGCAATGTAATGGAAAGTATTAGAGTGCTTCATCTAGAAATATATTACATTAATGTCTTTATCAAAACTCAGCAGTGGCCACAGGACCGGAAAAGGTCAGTTTTCATTCCAATTCCAAAGAAAGGCAATGCCAAAGAATGTCCAAACTACCACACAAGTATGCTCATTGCACATGCTAGCAAGGCAATGTTCAAAACCCTTTAAGCTATGCTTCAATAGTACATGAACTGAGAACTTCCAATGTACAAGCTGGATTTAGAAAAGGCAGGGGAAGCATAGGTCAAATTGCCAGCATCCACTGGATCATTAAAAAGGCAAGAGAATTCCAGAAAAATATCTACTTCGGGTTCATCGACTACGTGAAAACCTTTGACTGTGTAGATCACAACAAACTGTGGAAAATTGTTAAAGAGATGGGAATACCAGAAGACCTTATCTGCTTCCTGAGAAACCTGTGTGTAGGTCAAGAAGCAACAATTAGAACCAGGCATGGAACAACAGACTGGTTCCAAACTGGGAAGGGAGTACATCAAGGCAGTATATTGTCACCCTGCTTATTTAACTTATATGCAGAGTACATCATGAGAAATGCTGGGCTGGATGAAACACAAGCTGGAATCAAGATTGCTGGGAGAAATATCAATAACCTCAGATATGCAGATGGCACCATCCTTATGGCAGAAAGCAAAGAGGAGCTAAAAAGCCTCTTGATGAAAGTGAAAGTGGAGAGTGAAAAAGTTGGCTTAAAGCTCAACATTCATTAAACTAAGATCATGGCATCCAATCCCATCACTATATGGCAAATAAATGGGGAAAAAATGGTAACAGTGGCTGACTTTATTTTCTTGGGCTCCAAACTCACTGTGGATGGTGACTGCAGTCATGAAATTAAAAGACCCTTGCTCCTTGGAAGAAAAGCTATGACAAACCTAGATAGTGTATTAAAAAGCTGAGGCATCACTGCCGACAAAGGTCCATATAGTCAAAGGTGTGGGTTTCCTAGTCAGTATGGATATGAGAGTTGAACCATAAAGAAGGCTCACCACTGAAGAACTGATGGTTTCAAGTTGTGCTGGAGAACACTCTTAAGAGTCCCTTGGACAGCAAGGAGATTAAACTGGTCAATACTAAAGGAAATCACCCTGAATATTTATTGGAAGTACTGATGTTGAAGGTGATCCAATACTTTGGCTACCTGATGCAAAGAGCCGACTTACTGGAAAAGATCCTGATGCTGGGAAAGATTGAGGGCAGGAGGAGAAGGGGATGACAGAGGATGAGGCGGTTGGATAGCATCATTGTCTCAATGCACAAGAGTTTGAGCAAACACCGGGAAGTAGTAAAGGATGGGAAATCCTGGTGTGCTTCAGTTCATGGTGTAACAAAGAATATGACATGACAGCAACTGAACAACCACTACTACCACCACCACCTAAATTATACATATATATAAAATATCTGCATGCGTGACCTAATTTAATTATACTTATTAGAGTGGGTTATAGTTTATAAAATTTAAATACCATTTCCCATTTATCTAAAGTACTCAAAAGAACAATGTACAATGTGTATTTCAAAATGGAGAATGTCAAATAGTAACAGCAATAAACAATTTACTGCATTTAGGATATGATATCCTTTAGTCTGCCTCTAAAATCCAGACTGTCCATTAAAGAAAGAACTATTAACAGTGAAGGAGTAGAGATACAGACTTAGGGAACGGACTGTGGGCAGAGGGGAAGGAGAGCCTGGGACGAAGTGAGAGAGCGGCACTGACATATACGCACTGCTGTGTTTAAACTGCATAGCTGGTGGAAAGTTGGGGGCACTTTGACGACAGGAAACTTTTATCCATTTTGAATCCCCAGGATTTAGTTCAAAGACAGGGATGTTGTACGTACTCCCTTAAACACGCAGACCTGTGAGACAGACTGCAGAAAAGGGATTTTGCCCTTCTGTTAGGCCAAAAGTGACTCAGATAAACTATAAACTGATTGATTAGACCAGAGTGATTAACTGAACAATGGAACTACTGGCAGATTAGTATATTTAAGCATGGAATGAAAATATTATGAAATATTAAATGCTTTTGGAGAGTAAACTTAGACTTGCTGAACGTTTCTGAGCATATTTTGAAATGATATTCTATACTATGCGTAAGATAGTTTGTATTTATTGGCAAATGTTGAATATATTATTAATAGAGAAATTCAAAATTTAACCTAAAAAATGTATTATAAGAATGTAAAAGTGAAGAGTTGGGGTGAAAATTAAATGGGGAGAAATTATCTCCCTTAAAGTTCTTGGAGAAAAGTTTGGCATGATATAACAGACTACCCAAGACATTTCATGTGTTCATGTCACTATAATAGATGTTTTACAGGTGTCTCCAAAATGGAGTCATCGTTTTGGGATTGTTGTGACAATGATGCTACAATCAGGTTTAGATTTATTGTGGTCAAACTGCCATTGACTTTCTGTGATCCTCTGAGTCTATAACTTACAGCCAACTTGGGAGGATGAAACTAAGATTCTGGAGACTGTGAACTCGAATCTGACCGAAATTATTGTATACATCTTGGGCCAGGATCCTATTTCAGTTAAATTCAAATTGTAAGTCCAAGGCAGGTGAAAATTATAAGCCGTAAGATCCAGGAACACAATCCTGGGTCCTGGGTAAAGTTGAAAGACTCGGTTCCCAGACTTCATCTAACATAAGGTGAAGTTTTATCAGTCCAAAAAAAAAAAAAAAAAATTACGATTTGCTTTCTATTCCGGGTAATTAAATTTTCCTGTAAATTATATTACATTGTGAGTGTTGCATTATTTTTCTGCACCAGCGTGTGCTGGGATTTTATTATAAACTGTAGGTGAGGACATGCAAGCAGCCTGGTTGACACAACGGACACATTTTTTTATGCACTATCTACCATATGTCAGGCATTATGCACCATTTTCGTATATGTTATTTTATTCAAACAAATATGCACTTACAGATGGATTACAGAGAGATGGATAAACTTGCCTAAGGTCACACACATAGAAATCAGCAAAGCCAGCATTGGAAGTCAGATCTCTCCAAATCCCAAGCACTACTCTGTTTCCGTCTCTACACCACACTGCTCCTCCACTTCTATCGACAGGCTGCCGTAAGCCAGAGACGTTCTCGTGTTATTACACCCAACTTCCATCAGTTTCTTATGAGTTTTTAAAGATGGAAATAAAAAGTGCAGAGAGAAAAAAATGTCTCTTTAAAAATTATATCACTGTTAAGAAATAGAAGAGATTTAGATATAGGTTTAGGGTTTCAGGAAATCTGTATTAGGAACTGAAGGGAAGATCTGTATCAGGAACTGAGACGCAAGTATTTTTTCTACTATTTCATTGTGTCTGTTCTTCATATATAATGCCAGGGTAAATGTCAGAATGATTCAGGCCAATAATTCCAAAGAATATATTACAGCCCCTGAATTAATGAGGTTTAGGTGTCTCTGTTTTATTTAGAAAAATGGTTGAGATTATATTACAAAGAGGTAATAACAATTGGATTATTACCTCCTTTATACCTAATAAGTATATTTATTTCAAGATTTTTATCTTTGTATAACACACATACAAGTATATTATCCAGAAAGAAATGTTCTTTGGTTTTATAAATCCTTGGGGTAGGTACCTAAAAACTGCCAAATGGGCACTAAGTAGTAAATGCACTTTTCTGACTGGTGGGCTGGAAACTGGGATCGTGAGCCTTCACTAAGGGAGCCGTCAGTGTCTCCCCACTCACAGTTGTTGCAAACACTCTCCTTCTGCCACAGGGCAGCCTCTCTCAGAAGACAGTGTGGTTTAGAAATGACACAGCTGACCAGGGATTAATCTCCTAGATATACAAGGAGATCTTGCAACTCAATATCAAAAAAACAACTCAGTCAAAAAAATGGGTGGAAGATCTAAATAGACATTCCTCCAAAGAAGACATAGAGATGACCAAAAAGCACACGAAAAGTGCTGCAATTATTATAGATACGTAAATCCAAACTACAATGGGGTATCACCTCACGGTGATCAGAATGGCTGTCATCATAAATATACAAACAGATTCTGAGGAGGCTGTGGAGAAAAGGGAACCCTCTTGCACTGTGGGTGGGAATGCAAACTGATACAGCCGCTGGAAACAGTATGAAATTTCTTTTAAAAAAACTATACATAGAGCTACTATGCAAGCCAGCAGTTCCACTCGGGCATATACTCAGAGAAAATTAAAAAATATACAGGTACCCCAAAGTTCCTTGGAGCACTATTCTCAATAGCCAGGACATGGAAACAAGCTAAAGACCAATCAACAGAGGACTAGATAAAGAAGATGTGGTACATATACGCCATGGAATATTGCTCAGCCATAAAAATGGCCACAGTGCCATTTGCAGCAATATAGACAGATCTAGAGATTGTCATACTGAGTGAAGCAGGTCAGACACAGAAAGACAAATATAATATGATATCATGTATATGTGGAATCTAAAAAAAACAAAGATACAAATGAACTTATTGACAAAACAGAAGTAGAGTCATAGATGTAGAAAACACACTTATGGTTCCTAGGGGATAAGTGGATAAATTGGGACTGAGGGACTGAGATTGACATTCACACACTACTACATGTGAAATAAGCAACAAATAAGAGCCTATTGCATAGTGCAGGCAAGTCTACTCAATAATCTATAATGGCCTGCGTGGGAAAACATGAAAAAAAGAGTGTATATATATATGCAGACACTCACTGCTGCACACCTGAAATTAACACAACATTGTAAACCAAGTATGCACCAAATAAAAAAAAAAGAAGTGGAAGACAGCAGTGTAGTACCTTGTGAGATGGAATAAAACTAGACCTGCAATGTTTTCCCAACTCTCAATATAGATAATTTTCAAAAAATGTTTTTCAGGAGCAAAACATAGAGTTAACCTCTCCTGAACTCCACAAAAACTAGCTTCAAATATATATATTCATAAGGTGATATTTCTTTATAATATTAAAAAATACACAAAATTGTCATCAATAAACCGAAAGCATTTCCTTTCATAACTGTCAAAATACTAACATCGAACCTCAGACCCACGCTCTTATCACTGAGTCAGCATTTCTATTTATTTAATACACAGGGGTACATGGAAAACCAGTTTCCTATTAGGTCAAAGAGTTATTTTACTAATAAAAATAAAGGATCTGAAGTAGTTTTCTCTACCTGAGTGAACAACTTTATTAACTCTTTTAAGTAGAACCCACTTATATTATTAGAAACTTAAATTTTCATAGAGAGTTTTCATTGTCATCTCATTTTTTTCCCCCTATGAACCTTGTAAGAAAACAATGGGTGGATTACTGCCTTCATTTTACAGATAAGGAAACAGAGGTTTGACAACATAAAATAGGAAGTCAATGTCACAGAACCAGGGGATGGTGAAGCCAGAATAATGATGCAAAACTACCTGTAATGTTCTAGATTCAGGTTCAGTTCACTTCAGTTCAGTTCAGTCACTCAGTCGTGTCCGACTCTTCACAACCCCATTAATTCCAGCACACCAGGCCTCCCTGTCCATCACCAAGTCCCACAGTTCACTCAAACTCACGTCCATTGAGTCAGTGATGCCATCCAGCCATCTCATCCTCTGTCGTCCCGTTTTCCTCCTGCCCCCAATCCCTCCCAGCATCAAGGTCTTTTCCAGTGAGTCAACTCTTTGCATGAGGTGGCCAAAGTATTGGAGTTTCAGCTTTAGCATCATTCCTTCCAAAGAACACCCAGGACTGATCCCCTTTAGAATGGACTGGTTGGATCTCTTTGCAGTCCAAGGGACTCGCAAGTTTTCTCCAACACCATAGTTCAAAAGCATCAATTCTTAGGCACTCAGCTTTCTTCAGAATCCAACTCTCACATCCATACATGACCACAGGAAAAACCATAGCCTTGACTAGACGAAATTTGTTGGCAAAGTAATGTCTCTGCTTTTCAATATGCTATCTAGGTTGGTCATAACTTTCCTTCCAAAGAGTAAGCGTCTTTTAATTTCATGGCTGCAATCACCATCTGCAGTGATTTTGGAGCCCCAAAACTAAAGTCTGACACTGTTTCCACTGCTTCCCCATCTATTTCCCATGAAGTGATGGGACCAGATGCCATGATCTTCATTTTCTGAATGTTGAGCTTTAAGCCAACTTCCTCACTCTCCTCTTTCACTTTCATCAAGAGGCTTTTTAGTTCCTCTTCACTTTCTGCCATAAGGGTGATGTTATCTGCATATCTGAGTTCATTGATATTTCTCCCGGCAATCTTGATTCCAGCTTGTGCTTCTTCCAGCCCAGCGTTTCTCATGATGTACTCTGTATATAAGTTAAATAAGCAGGGTGACAATCTACAGCCTTGATGTACTCCTTTACCTATTTCAGTTTAGTGTCAACCTATGTTAGAAACCAAAGAAAGAAAGAAAACTTCTGGAGTTGAGTGCTGTGGAAGCAAAAAGAAAAAGAAATAGGAAAGAGAAAAATGCCTCGAGAGGAAACATTATTTTCCTAGCCCAGGAAAATGTCGGGTCTTTATTCAACTCTCGAGTGTCTGTTTGGATAGGTAAGGTCATCCCACAGCCTGCCCTCTAGGGTAAAGAAAATATTCCTGCAGAACCCAATCATGGTAGCAGTGACCTGAGATTTCCAAATATCAGGGAGCTCTGAGTTAAAGCATTAAGGGCTGTGTGAAGAGTGAGTCTGACGTCTATACTTATGAAATATTCTGTGCAATGTGAGCTCCCCCGGATCCTGCATTAATGAATGCAAATGAAGGGATTGAGGAGAAATGGGCTGACACACTTAATCAAGGCTGCCTGAACTATCTTAGTGATAAAGCTGCAATAACATTCTTAAATTTGGCGGCTGGGATTGATCCCATATAATAATACATTAGAAGTCATAAACCTTCCCTTTAGAAAAAGGTAGAAATGCGTTTTAACAAGCACTGTTTCCTAGATTTCTGGGCTATTTATAGATTGCTTAATGTTAACTTAAAAATCTCCATGAAATCTGTAAACTTGAAACTGCGAACAGCTGACATGTACAGTCTGACAATCAACAACTGTATGCTAGGACTTCAGCACTGGAAGACAAACATTTAGGGAGCTTGATGTTAAAAATGATCAGCCAATTACTTTGATTTAATTAAAAGTCAATTCATTCTGTGCAGGAAAAAATCTACAGGTCATCAGGCAAAACCAAAACATGCACAAAAACAATCAAGCATTTATTTAAATTTGTTCATGTTTCTAACACTAGTTTAGTATCTTTTTCCTCATAGTTAGTGACTTGTTCAGAAATAAAATCCTTTCATTTCATATGACCAGAACATTCTGCACCTTGTACTATCCAAGACTGAATCAAAGACAGGACAGGGTGGTGTAGGAATACATGGGACTCTGTGATATTAAATGGTTTACAAAAAGGTCACCCAGGTTAAAGGTCTATCCGGTTAAAGGTCTTCACAATTGAAATTTTCTCTGTATACCACTTCTCTACTTCTAAAGCCAGCAGCTGTTGCTTTAATGTGTGCCAATAAGTGTAACCAACCACATCTTGGCTCCAAGATCCCCACGTCGGCGTCCTAGTACCCTCCTTATGTTGACTGCTTCATCGTGGCTCCAGGGTATAACAGAATAGGCCTGTGAAATTTGCATGTCTCTAATTAGTGAATTTGTACATTCGTTACCTCTACAACAACCAGCTGCTACCTGTACTTCCTGTATGTATGACACCTCATAACACCACAGAGCCTTCTCTCTGAATCCTCAAAGTGCAAGACTGCATCTTTGTTAGCCAGTCAGAAAAATACACACTTTTACTCATTTTGCTTTTCATACATAAAGTTAAATTTGACCAATTTCCAATGTGTGAAAAGAAGAAAATACCAGAACTGTTATTTCCTAATTCCTCTAGCCTAGGATGGGAGGAAGGAAGTAGTCTAAAGTGCTCTGCTGATGATATATTTAATTAAAAGAAGAAATAAACATAACCAGGAATAGCTTAAAACAAACTATCAATGGAGACAATATAGATATCACTGAAAAGCATGATAAATGCAAAGCATATGTTTTGCCTAAAGCGGTATCATTTTGGCTCATTCTTATTTCTCCCCAAAAGGCAAGGAAATGTGATTATTCCACACACACAAAAAAGGGTGAAAACTATCAAAAGATAGCACCTATGTAGATCATGACAAAGTGGTGAGTGATGTTGCATTCCTCATCCTTAACTCAGACTGCAGCAAGACACTCAAATAAAGATCTGAGGTTCCTCTAAATACTGCATGCTCTGCTAGATTCCATTTTATTCAGTTGAGTATTCACCATTGGATACAAATGAGCAAACACTGGGGAAAAAGTCCAATGGCTAGAAGTAAAATCCAAACGAGGAGACTCTCACAGGGAAACAGTATCTCCTTGCCCCCACCATGAAAAAGCACCACGAATGGTGGTGCGATGGTAAAGAATCCATCTGTCAATACAGGAGATGCAAGAGACACAGGTTCAATTCCTGGGTCAGGAAGATCCCCTGGAAAAGGAAATGGCCACTCACTCCAGTATTCTTGCTTACAAAATTCCATGAACAGAGGAACTTGGCAGGCTATAGTCCACGGCATCATAAAGAATCTGACATGACTAAACACACACACACACACACACACACGTACACACACACATATGAACAAGCACTGGGGGAAAAGTCCAATGGCTATGAACTTAAATCCAGATGAGGAAACTCTTGTATGGAAAAGCATATCCTTTCCCCTTACAATGAACAAACAGTGACACTGTGAATATTAATAGTGAAAAAGACCTAAGAAATTATTTTATACATTATCTATTGTAGTTCTCACATTAGGGAATCAGAGTTAGAGAGAAGTAAAATGACTTGGAAAAACAACAACAACAACACACTGTACAAGAAGCAAACCTGACTTAAGCATCATCCAGCCTTTACTTGGAGAAGGCCATGGCACCCCACTCCAGTACTCTTGCCTGGAAAATCCCATGGGCAGAGGAGCCTGGTGGGCTGCAGTCCATGGGGTTGTGAAGAGTTGGACAAGACTGAGCGACTTCACCTTCACTTTTCACTTTCATGCATTGGAGAAGGAAATGGCAACCCACTCCAGTGTTCTTGCCGGGAGAATCCTAGGGACAGGGGAGCCTGGTGAGCTGCTGTCTATGGGGTCGCACAGAGTCGGACACAACTGAATCGACTTAGCAGCAGCAGCAGCCTTTACTCAGCAAGTGTGAAATGTGTCACATGTGCCAAGTACTATGCTAGAGGCTGAAGATGTAGAAATAAAATATAGACTATCTTCTTAACGAGTCAGTCTAAAGGAGGAGCTAAACTTGTAACAAAACCAACACAAGCCTAGCAGTTTGGCGCTGCTAATTTCCTTTACATATAGGACTTCCCCGGTGTCCAGTGGTTGAGAATCTGCTTGCTCATGCAGGGGACATGGATTCAATCCCTGGTCCAGAAAGTGTCCACATCGTATGGTGCATCTAAGCTAGCTCACCACAACTACTGAAGCCCATGCGCCCTAGAATCCATGCTCAGCATCAGGACAAGCCACCCCAATAAGATGCCCGCACGTCCTAACTAGAGAGTGCCCCCAACTCGCCACAACTAGAGAAAGCCCAGGTGGCAATGAAGAACCAGCACAGCCAAAAACGTATAACCAGAAATAAGACAGACTATAAAAATGCTTCCTTTATATGTCGGTTAGAGAATCGGGGCTTTGAGAAGTCATCCAGCCCGTGCGTAGGACGCCCGGATCTGGCTGACTCGAGACCTGATGCTCTCAACCTGTTCTTTTTAAATGTAAAAATTTTCTGATAAATACATTTTGGTGTTTTTGTGTGTATGTACGTATGAGGTGGGCAGTGGTGGGAAGAAATGACAGTCTGTGTATTTTCAGGATTCAAAAATCCCACTGCAGTGAGCTGTCCAGCAACCTCTACTAGTAAATACAAGAGGCAAGAGTTTGCCCACAGACACTGACCTCTGACCAGAAACATTTTGCAGAGGTACAAATAAAATTGTATCAGTCACTACGCATTACGCTGAGCGGATTGTACATGCGTGTGTGTGACAAGCTGCTATTGATCCTACCTAGGGTCCAGACAGTCAGAGGACCCATCTGTCCGGCGCTTTCTAAAAGCCTGCTCTGCCTCATCTTCCCTAGCTCTCTCCCTAAGAACTGGAAACTTGACAGGAGAAAACCAGCAGCCGTTAGCTACAAAGACTGGCCTGTTAATGATGTTGGCTCTGTTCCAGCCCGGGAAGGTCAGCGCTATGCTGCGGTTTCAATTGATGTTGTAGAATGAATTCCCTGTGAGTGAGGAGAGAGAAGGCATCTCTATGATCCCAGCACAGTGGGGAGGTGGTGACAGCCTAAAAAGAGGGTGGGATCCACGACCAGAGGGAGGTTCACTAAGGGTAATATTCATTCCTATAGAATAGTCTAATTATATTTTATAGACAAAAGAGTAGGAGGAGAATCCAAATTCAGCCAAAAGCTCATAGAAGTAGGCAGGCTGATGTGTTAACTATGATATTTTTCCAATAGGATACCAGCTGTCTTTTAGGATTGTCCCTTGGGTAGAAGTTCCACCCGTATAGTTTCACTTAACAGCAACAACTACAACAGTAATGACAAATGAAAAGGTTTAAAAAAAATTATGAATACTAAAGCAAAAATTATTCATTTCAAATACCACAGCTTGTGGTTTTTCTTTTGCCCATTTCATAGATTGAAAAAGGCACCCAAAAAATATTAGCTCAGTGACTCACAGCTAATTAGTGACCAACTGATTGAGTCGAGTTTAGGTCCTCTGACTCTGAAGCAGTGTTTCTCTGTCATAACTAGGTTGCCACAACAAAGTATCACAAACCATTGGCTCAAAACAACAAAAATGTATTCTTTCACTGTGATACAGGCTAAAAGTTAAGAAGCTGGCAAGGCTATGCTCTCTTTTATTTGTTCAGCAGTCATTTTCCTACTTCTTTTTCTAAGCAATGTATCTATTTTTCTTAGTAGGTGCTATATCTTTCTAACTGGCCTAATTTGCAAATTTCCTTTACTATTTACACCATTCTAAGAGAGAATTAAACTGCTAATTAAATTGGATCTACTACAACTCTCATGACACTCACTCAGACACCCTAACAAGGTGCATTTATATTTATCAATTCTTTTTGTTGTTAGTCTTTGATCAATTTGCTCTCTGGCATCGCTCTATGAACATGACTTTATTTTTAGAGAATAGGATTGCATAAAATGTCTCTATTGATTAGTACATAAAAAGATAAATAGGCAGCTTTTGAACATTTTAAAATTAATTCCTGCCCTGTCTCTGGTCTACACAAATTATATTAGGTTTATTGCCTTCAGTGGATAGTTTGGATTTTATTAGTAGTATCAATATTTTAGAACTATGGAGTTAGATGGGAACCTAAGTTTATGTCTCTATGTCACATCCAAACACAATCATTTTAAACTGGTTCTTGTCAGGGAATGACACTTATTCTAATCCTTTCTTCCTTTCTTTCTTTTTTGAAAGGGGGAAAGAATGATTTATCCATGCCTAGAAGGGAACAGCGTCAGGAAGATCACCATCCCATTTTCCACCCCATCTCTGAACTCATTTCAATTGATTAAATAAGTAGGTGATGAAAGTGGTGGAATGGTGTGATTACTAAGCAGTTTAAACTCCAAATAAGGTGTGAAAGGATAGGAAATGTGGACGACTAGAAACCAGCACTAAACAGGGTATCAGCCTCATAACCTAAAGAGGAGGTTTCCTAATAAAGGAGACCAAGGAGCCCCTTCCTCCTTTGCTGCATGGCTCCAAGGCAGAGCAGCTGTGCCCAAGGGCAGCTTCCCCACTGCCGTCTGTGTCTAGTGCAAGGCAGACAGCGGGTGTGGATGGCTACTTATAGTGAGCAGGAATAGTGAAAATGAACTCCATTGATTTGAATACAAATAGGACCCAGATAAAAAGAGCAAGGTTCAAAAAGCCAAGATATGCTTTACCTCTGACCCAATTTCATTAACCAGAAAATATTCTTCCTTGATAGAGAGGAGGAAGTCCATGAGGGCAGAAAGACTTAGAGGTGTCTTTCAACACCATTTCCTTCTCAAGGATGAAACAGGAACTCCCTACCTGCACCTGTGTCTTTGAAAAAAAGTAAGTTAATCAGGAGGCCCACCCCCTTTCCCAACACCTGAGCAGACTATTGGACTGGCACTCAGTAACTGTTTGGTCAATGGTGTCCACCCCATTCCAAAGCCTAGAAGTTCAAGCAGCAGAAAAGAACAGTTAACCAAGGAATTTCTCATGGCACTTGCCTCTCTCTCTCATCCTTCTAAATCCTTCTGTGCTCCAGTAATTTTATTGCATTGTTGCTGTTCAGTTGCTCAGTCATGTCTGACTCTTTGTGACCCCATGAACTGCAGCTCACCAGGCTTCCCTGTCCAACTCCCTGTTCAACTCCATCACCAACTCCTGGAGCTTACTCAGATTCATGCCCATTGAGTCAGTGATGCCATCCAAGCATCTCATCCTCTGTCGTCCCCTTCTCCTCCCACCTGCAATCTTTCCCAGCATCAGGGTCTTTTCCAATGAGTCAGTTCTTCACATCAGGTGGCCAAAGTATTGGAGTTTCAGCTTTGACATCAGTCCTTCCAATGAACAGTCAGGACTGATTTCCTTGATGATGGACTGGTTGGATCTCTTTGCAGTCCAAGGGTTTCTCAAGAGTTTTCTCCAACACCAAGAAATAGTTTCCAGTAAATAGTACCCAGTAAAATTGGATATCAAGAAACTATTTCTCTTGATCTTGTATAAAGTTTCTGTCTCACTTTATTTTTAGATTTTATCTTTGTCACTCTCTCACCTTCACACCTTTTATCTGAGATGCATCTCAGTTACTCCTCACCCTGAGTCAGGCCTGGAGGACCTCTTAGCCTGAATCCATGGCCTGGCCTCTTGCTGATGCAAGAGAGGAGCATGAGGAAATGCGCTTCATCCAGACCCAGATCCAAATCAGCCTAATGTTTGTTCTGTTCTATCTCTCTATGTATCTATCTGGGGCTTCCCAGATGGCTCAGTGGTGAAGAGACTGCCTGCAATGCAGGAAATGCAGGTTCAATTGCTCAGTCAAGAAGATGCCCTGGAGAAGGAAAAGCAACCCACTCCAGTATTCTTGTCTGGGAAAGCCCATGGACAGAGGAGCCAGGTGGCAGTCGAAGAAGAGTCAGACACAACTTTGCAGCTAAACAGCAACAGCAGCTCTATCTATCTTTCTAACATCTATCCATCTATCTATCGCAGACATTACAATAAATCTATGAGTTCAGTGTATTCTATTACTATAGTGACAAGGAGACTGAGACGCAGAAATTTCGGAGTGATCTCAATATTATAAGCTAGACAGTGATAGAACTGGGATTTGAATCCAGAAAATTTTACCCAGATGGGGAGGTTAATGTTACAACACTGGAATTACTTGATCAACCTCTTAGTTAACAAAGCCTGATACCAGAATCCAAGCCCAAGATGGTCTTTCATCAAGATCTCTTTCCTAATATACCTTCTTATATGATAAATCAAGAATAAGGAAAGATGACTGGATCATAGGCTTCTGTTTAGCAATATAAATACCTAAGGGAATTCCCAGGTAGCTCAGTGGTCAACAATCTGCCTTCCAGTTCAGGAGTCTCGGGTTTGATCCTTGGGTCAGGAAGATCCCATGGAGTAGGAAGTGGTGACCCACTCCAGGATTCTTGCCCAGATAATTCTATGAACAGAGGAGCCCGATGGACTACAGTCCAAGAAGTCGCAAAGGAATGGGACACGACTGAGCAACTGAGCAAGCACGCACACATAAATAGCTGAATCATAGATTAAAAATGGCCTTAAATGAATATAAAGAATTAGAGATGGTATTCATCACTCACTCATTCATTCAACTGAGAGTCCAGCCTATTGTTAAATCACAACGGCCTCATCAATGGCTCTTACAAACAGCAATTTTAAGTTTTCAATACACTGAGATACTTGGTATCTACACCGTAAAAGTTTTCTACTGAATTTTAGCTGGTGGAGGGGAGATTTTCAGCATATAACTCTACAAGAAGGAGAAACCAGAAGGTCTACTACTCAGTACATAGTTCAATTCATTGACTGACATAGACCACACAGGTCCACTGCTTGCCTCATAAAGGATGTGAGCTGTGAAATTAACCCCTTGATTTCCTGGGATATTGAAAGGAGATTTCTCTCCAGCCCCTTACAAACATAAATTTTCAGGTTTCCCTATGCCAGCTAGGAAAGCACTTCATCCTACTGGTGGTGCTAGGAGCGGAGAATCTGCCTACCAATGCAGGAAACAGAAGAGACTTAGGTTCTGTCTCTGGTTGGGAAGATCCCCTGGAGGAAGGCATGGCAACCCACTCCAGTATTCTTGCCTGGAGAATCCCCATGGCCAGAGGAACCTGATGGGCTAAAGTCCATAGGGTCACAAAGAGTCAGATACAACTGAAGCGGCTTAGCACAGCATGCACCACTCATGCTGTGCTTAGTCGCTCAGTCATGTCTGACTCTTTGCAACCCCATGGACTGTAGTCTACCAAGCTCCTCTGGCCATGGGGATTCTCCAGGCAAGAATACTGGATGGGTAGCCATGCCCTCCTCCATTGCACGACTAGTAAGGGGATAGTAGTTAGAGAGTGCTTGAATCCTATAGCATGGTGCTTGACTCCTCCCAAATGCTCACCGGCTCAGGGCTGCCAGAATGGAGCCAAAGGAAATAATGGAGCAGAATAACTTTGTATCTTTCATCTGGATCTTCCATACTATGTCTTACATCCAAAATCAAGAGTTGAGCAGCTGCATTTCTTAACTGTGTCTTCTAAGTTAATTGATGCAAATGCTACATAAGAAATACATAAAAAACTTGCCAGGATGGAGATAAAAAGTAAAATACCACCTATATTCTCCATTTTGTTTATCAGGGAGCTTGGTTTTCTCAGAATTTATCACAGAGGAAGTGAACACAATAAGCCTTTGTCATTCATCCAGTCACTTACATTTTCATACTTTTAATCTTAACACTACTACATAATTATCAATTATTTTGAGCTCATCCTATGCACCATTCTGATCACAATTCATAGCTCAGAATTCACTGGTGGCTCCCACATATTTAGGGAAGAAAGTCCTAAATCTTTTGCATTGCATTCAAGAGCCTCCATAAAACAGTGCCTGGATATGTTTCTGCCAAGAGTTTGCCTGTGAATCGTATCCGTTTTGAAGCACCTCTCTTCTCTAATCACATGTCCAATGCCAGATTCAGGATTTTGTCTGCTCACAATGGTTTTGTTTTCAGTTCAGTTCAGTTCAGTCGCTCACTTGTGTCCGACTCTTTGTGACCCCATGAATTGCAGCATGTCAGGCCTCCCTGTCCATCACCAACTCCCGGAGTTCACTCAAACTCATGTCCATCGAGTTGGTGATGCCATCCAGCCATCTCATCCTCTGTCATCCCCTTCTCCTCCTGTCCCCAGTCCCTCCCAGCATCAGGGTGGCAGGAATACACAGGAGAATTGTACAAAAAAGAACTTCACAACCCAGATAATCACGATGGTGTTATCACTCACCTAGAGCCAGATATCCTGGAATGTGAAGTCAAGTGGGCCTTAGAAAGCATCACTACGAACAAAGCTAGTGGAGGTGATGGAATTCCAGTTGAGCTATTTCAAATCCTGAAAAATGATGCTGTGAAACTGCTGCACTCAATATGCCAGCAAAGTTGGTTTTATTTGAGGCAGTCTTTATTCATCTTAAGTTAAATGAGAACTTCTATCAGATGAAAGGTCTAGCAGGACATTATATGCTTCTTCTTCACTTTAATATATTCCACTGTGGTTATAGTGTCATATCTGTAGTTCTGTTTTGTTTTAAATAAACAGTTACTCATTGGTTTGAAATTGAATATAAATGTGTACTGAGTGTGAGCATCTAGAAGATGCTTAATAGCTATTAATATTCACTGAATTGAGGTGGATAAAAACACAAATAAATCTCCTTTTCTTAAGGAAATCATCATCTACTTAGGGGTAAGAAGAGTACATGGGAAACATAGAAGGCTAAAAGATAATGCCAAATTGTCAGTGACTGATATTTAAAGAAGTGGTACAGATATTATATATTATACAGGGCTCAAAAGATCATATGAACAAATGAATTGGGGAAATGGAACTTATAGATGGAACATATAGCAAATCTCAAAAGTTGGGTAAGATACTGGAGAGCAAAGACTGAGAAAAGGGTGCCTTGGGTGGCTGAAAAGTCCAGTGGACACACATTATCAACTCATTTTCAACTAAGGTATAGCAAATAACCACTACCTTACAGACTCAAATGACAACTAACCCATAGCTACCTCCCTTTCGTCACTCTAGTCTGAAACTAATCCATGATGACTTGATGTCCCCTCTACTTTCACATAATACCAACTGGTCCTCTAATAATAATCTCCTCCTAACCTTTACACACTCTTAGTCAAAAGTCTACTTGTACTCTCTTCTCAGAAGTCAGTTCCCACTACACATGCTGAGCAGTGGTGGGGTAGGGGACATTATAACCTGATACCGGCTATTTGGAAGGGAAAGTTATATCCAAGTCAAGTTACCCTTCCTCTTTCTCATGGACCTTTTAGGACTTTTTAACTGGTTACTAAGTCATTTCAGTCATGTCCAAATCTGTGTGACCCCATAGACGGCAGCCCACCAGTCTCCCCGTCCCTGGGATTCTCCAGGCAAGAACACTGGAGTAGGTTGCCATTTCCTTCTCCAATGCATGAAAGTGAAAAGTGAAAAGGAAGTCGCTCAGTCACGTCCAACTCTTCGCGACCCCATGGACTGCAGACTACCAGGCCGTGGGATTTTCCAGGCTGGGGTTCCATGTAATTGTGGATTATGTATAACTACACATCCACAAAGGGAGAGAAAGTAACTCTTCAGAAACAAAAAGAAACAGATGAGAAACTGTGCAACCTCAGAAACACAGAGAAGGCAAACTTTCTCATCCTTGATTCCACGAATATTGCAGGCCCTTTATTCTCTTGGAATCCGTGCTATATTCCACATATTACCTTTTATTTCTGCATTTTAGTAATCATTTCACCACAGTCCAGTTTGGTTGAGGTGTCCAACTCTTTGCAACCCCATGAACCGCAGCACGCCAGGCCTCCCTGTCTGTCACCAACTCGCGGAGTCACCCAAAATCATGTCCATTGTGTCAGTGATGCTATCCAACCATCTCATCCTCTGTCGTCCCCTTCTTCTCCTGCCCTCAATCTTTCCCAGCATCAGGGTCTTTTCCAATGAGTCAGCTCTTTGCATCAGGTGGCAAAGTATTGGAGTTTCAGCTTCAGCATCAGTCCTTCCAATGAATATTCAGGACTGATCTCCTTTAGGATGGACTGGTTGGACCTCCTTGCAGTCCAGGGGATTCTCAAGAGTCTTCTCCAACACCACAGTTCAAAAGCATCAATTCTTTGGTACTCAGCTTTCTTTATGGTCCAACTCTCACATCCATACATGACTATTGAAAAAACCATAGCCTTGACTAGACCGACCTTTGTTGGCAAAGTAATGTCTCTGCTTTTTAATATGCTATCACCACATCAAACCTACAATCCACTTTTCTTATCTTTCCTTTTCATTATCATTTTACTTTCACAGTTTCCTCTCTTTTCCCTCTTAGCTCAGCTTAAATTCAAAGTCAATCATTTAAAAATGAATTTCTTGTTTATTTTCTCATCTTCTTACCTCTCTCTAACTTTTAAGTACTCATTTTCTTGAAACTTCAACCCATTAAATCCAGTTTTCCAGTTATTCTGTGTCTAATACCATGCAGCTAAAAGTAGCTATAAAATTCACACGATCATGTTGTCTGAATCTATTTTAATACAGTAACCTCTGATTTCAAGTGAGCCTTAATATCACCCAACAACTTTACCACCTTTTCCAGGACTATTTGCTTTCACAATGTTGATGTGATGTTTCATATTCTCTATCACCTCAGACCTCCAGTCTTTATTCCCCTATTCTCCATCCTTTCTCTCTTTTGTGACCTGCAAAAGATGAACTCTAGCCCACCAGGCTCCTCTGTCCATGGAATTCTCCAGGCAAGAATACTGAAGTGGGCAGCTATTCCCTTCTCCAGGAGATCTTTCTGACCCAGGAATTGGATCCTAGTCCCGTGTATTGCAGGCAGATTCTTTTCCATCTGAGTCACCAAGGAAGCCCATCCTTTCTCTCAGTTAATATTTTTTCACAAACCTACAAAGCAAGAACAATTTCAAAAGAACTTCCAGAAACTCCCTTCTCCATATCTCACCCCTGTGCAAATGTTCTTTCTTCCTGTCAACTTAGATGATGTTTCTCTAATCCTCTGTGTAAAGAACAGATTTCTTTTGTGTAATATATTCTGTATCTTCTCAACAACTCAGAGTCTAATGGCATGAGTTAATTTATGTCTTCTCCTCTTCATAGGCCCTGAATTTGAGACTCTTAACTACTCTACTCAGTATCGCCACTTTAATGTCATAAAAAGCAGTTTCATTCATCTTTGTTTTATAGTCCACATCCACTATATCAGTGATATCCATCAGTTTATGAATCAAAATATAAACGAACACCAGAGCTCATCACTGCCTCTTTCTCTGAACTGCCATCATTTCTTTCCTGGAACAATGCAATAGTTTTCTAATCTCTCTTTCTGTACCTTTGCCTCTGAAATTTATTTTCAGCAATCTCAAGGATAATCTTTTTAAAATTTAAGTCAGATTATGACAATATTTGACCTATGTTCCTCCATGAGTTCTTTACTATGCCTGTAGTAAAGGTTAATGTCTTTCTTTTGACTGTAAGGTCTTTTGTGACCCAGTCCTTTTCACTTCTTTGACTTCATTTCTTACCACTCTCTTCCTACACTTTCTAGACTCCAAACACTCTAGCCCCCTTGCTTTGTTGCTGTTGTTTTCTTTCAGCTGCACTCTGCAGCTTGTGGCATTTTAGTTCTCCAGCCAGAAACTGAACCTGGGCCCTTGGCGGTGATAGCACACAGTAGTCGTAATTCCCAGCCATTCCCACTTCTTGTTACTTCTAAATCACATAGCATTCATCTCTTGCAGGTTTCTAGGTGGGGTAGGAAATGGCAACCCACTCTAGTATTCTTGCCTAGACAATACCATGGACACAGGAGCCTGGTGGGCTACAGTCCATGTGGTTTCAAAGAATTTGACATGATTGAGCTACTGAGCCAGGCTTCTAGAATTTGCTTTAATCTCTGCCCAAGAGTTACGTTTTCCTAAATACATACCTGGATCTCCCCTTCACCTTCCACGGGTCTTTGGTCAAATGTCCCTTCTAAGAGACAACTTCCAGCCAGTACTTCCTGTCAAAATACTTCTGGAATTTGCAGTACATTGACAAAACATCCTCATTTGCTGCAGATTATCCTGAGTTCAGCAATCAAGTCTTAACTTTCAATAACTCCCTTAGTCCCAGGTGAACCAAGATAGTTGATCACCTTAAGAGCGGTCTCATCGATCCATCAGCTACACTTTTCTGGTTGTGTTTTTCTCCATAGTCAGTTCATTCACTCAGTTGTGTCTGCCTCCTCGTGACCATGGACTGCAGCACCAGGCTTCCCTGTCATTCACCAACTCCTGGAGCTTCCTCAAACTCATGTACATCGAGTCGGTGATGTCATCCAACCAATATATCCTCTGTCGTCTCCTTCTCCCCCTGTCTTCAATCTTTCCCAGCATCAGGGTGTTTTCCAATGAGTCAGCTCTCTGCATCAGGTGGCCAAAGAATTGGAGTTCAGCTTCAGCCTTGGTCCTTCCAGTGAGTATTCAAGACTGGTTTCCCTTAGGATGGACTGGTTTGAATTCCTTGCAGTCCAAAGGACTCTCAAGAGTCTTCTCCAACACTGCAGTTTAAAAGCATCAATTCTTCAGCGCTCAGCTTTCTTTATACTCCAACTCTCACATCCATACATGACTACTGGAAAAATCATAGTTTTGACTAGATGGACCTTTGTTGGCAAAGTAATGTCTCTGCTTTTTAATATGCTGTCTAGGTTGGTCATAGCTTTCTTCCAAGAGCAAGTACCTTTTAATTTCAAAGTTGCAGTCACTGTTCAGAGTGATTTTGGAACCCAAGAAAATAAAGTCTTTCACTGTTCCCACTGTTTCCCCATCTATTTGCCTTGAAGTGATGGGACTGGATGCCATGATCTTAGTTTTTTTGAATGTTGAGTTTTAAGCCAGCTTTTTCACTCTCTTTTTTCGCATTCATGAAGAGGCTTTAATTGCTCTTCATTTTCTGCCATAAGGGTGGTGTCATCTGTGTATCTGAGGTTACTGATATTTCTCCCAGCAATCTTGATTCCAGTTTGCACTTTATCTAGCCTGGCATTTCTCATGATGTACTCTGCATATAAGTTAAATAAGCAGGGTGACAAAATACAGCCTTGGTATACTCCTTTTTCTATTTGGAACCAGTAAACTTTGTCCCATATCCGGTTCTAACTCTTGTTTCTAGACCTGCATATAGATTTTGCAGGAGGCAGGTAAGGTGATCTGGTATTACCATCTCTTTTAAGAATTTTCCAGATTGTTGTGATCCACAAGTCAAAGACTTTGGCATAGTCAGTAAAGCAGAAGTAGATGTTTTCCTGGAATTCTCTTACTTCTCATATAATTGTA
Source organism: Bos javanicus (assembly GCF_032452875.1). Classification (NCBI taxonomy): domain Eukaryota; kingdom Metazoa; phylum Chordata; class Mammalia; order Artiodactyla; family Bovidae; genus Bos; species Bos javanicus. The sequence goes on along the minus strand of NC_083896.1, from coordinate 3,799,610 downwards.
AGGATGATGATCTCTGGTTCCTCTGCCTTTTCTAAATCCATCTTGAACATGTGGAAGTTCATGGTTCACGTACTATTGAAGCCTGGCTTGGAGAATTCTAGCGTGTGAAATGAGTGCAATTGTGCAGTAGTTTGAACATTCTTTGGTATTGCCTTTCTTTGTGATTGGAAAGAAAACTGACCTTTTCAGGTCCTGTGGCCACTGCTGAATTTCCAAATTTGCTGGTGTATTGAGTGAAACACTTTCACAGCATCATCTTTCAGGATTTGAAATAGCTCAACTGGAATTCTGTCACCTTCACTAGCTTTATTCATAGTGATGCTTCCGAAGGCCCACTTGACTTTGCATTCTAGGATGTCTGGCTCTAGGTGAGTGATCACACCATCATGGTTATCTGGGTCATGAAGATCTTTTTTGTATAGTTCTGTGTATTCTTGCCATCTCTTCTTAATCTCTTCTGCTTCTATTAGGTCTATACCATTTTTGTCCATTATTGTGTTCATCTTTGCTTAAAATGTTCCCTTGGTATCTCTAATTTTCTTGAAGAGAACTCTTATCATTCCATTGTATTGTTTTCCTCTGTTTCTTTGCATTGATCACTGAGGAAGGCTTTCTTATCTCTCCTTGCTACTCTTTGGAATTCTTCATTCAAATGGGTATATCTTTCCTTTTTTCCTTTGCTTTTAGCTTCTTGTCTTTTCTCAGTTATTTTAAGTCCTCCTCAGACAACCATTTTGCTTTTTTTTGCATTTCTTTTGTTGGGGATGGTCTTGATCACGGCCTCTTGTACAATGTCACAAACTTCCTTCCATAGTTCTTCAGGCACTCTATCAGATCTAATCCCTTGAATCTATTTGTCACTTCCATTGTATAATAATAAGGGATTTGATTTAGGTCATACCTGAATGGTATAGTGGTTTTCCCTACTTTCTTCAATTTAAGTCGGAATTGGCAATAAGGAGTTTAAGATCTGTGCCACAGTCAGCTCCTGGTCTTGTTTTTGCTGACTCTATAGAGCTTCTCCATCTTTGGCTGCAAAGAATATAATCAATCTGATTTCGGTATGGAGCATCTGGTGATGTCCATGTGTATAGTCATCTCTTGTGATTTTGGAAGAGGGTGTTTGCCATGACCAGTGTGTTCTCTTGGCAAAATTCTGTTAGCCTTTGCCCTGCTTCATTCTGTACTCCAAGATTAAATTTGCCTGTTGCTCCAGGTATCTCTTGACTTCCTACTTTTGCATTCCAGTCCCCTATGATGCAAAGGACATCTTTACATCTTTTTGGGCTGTTAGTTCTAAAAGGTCTTGTAGGTCTTCATAGAACCATTCAACTTCAGCTTCTTCAGCATTACTGGTCAGGGCATAGACTTGGATTACTGTGATATTGAATGGTTTGCCTTGGAAATGGACAGAAACCATTCTGTCATTTTTGAGACTGCACCCAAATACTGCATTTCAGACTATTTTGTTGACTATGATGGCTACTCCATTTCTTCTAAGGAAGTCTTGCCTACAGTAATAGATATAATAGTCATCTGAATTGAATTTTCCCATTCCAGTCCATTTTAGTTCACAGATTCCTAAAATGTCAATGTTCATCCACTGTTGCCATCTCTTGTTTGACCACTTCCAATTTGCCTTGATTCATGGACCTCACATTCCAGGTTCCTATGCAATATTGCTCTTTACAGCATCGGAGTTTACTTCCATCATAGTCACATCCATACTGGGTGTTGTCTTTGCTTTGGCTCCATCTCTTCATTCTTTCTGGAGTTATTTCTCCACCCTTCTCCAGTAGCATTTTGGGCAGCTACCAACCTGAGGAGTTCATTTTTCAGTGTCCTATCTTTTTGTCTTTTCATGCTGTTCATGGGGTTCTCAAAGCAAGAATACTGAAGTGGTTTGCCACTCCCTTTTCCAGTGGACCATGCTTTGTCAGAGCTCCACACCATGACCCAGCTGTCTTGGGTGGCCCTACACAGCATGTCTCATAGTTTCATTGAATTAGACAAGGCTGAAAAACCCACCAGACTACAATTAAAGAAAGAAACACTTCTAAATGGGATCTCAGGGTCTAGCCATGGCTATACCCTGTGGACAGAATGCTGCCTGCCGTTTCAGTAAACAAAAGATGCTTTCTCCAGAAAATTGTCAGTCACTACAGCTGCCCCAGACTGTGCACTTGGAGGGGAACTCAGGATGAAGAAAACAGGATATTATTCAGATTAGATGAATAAGATGCATATCAAAGGAATCATTTCAATAAGTCCAGATTCCTGCAGCTTCTTATACATAGAAACATACTACAATCATTAACTTACAATATCTGTTTGTGTCTGTGTATGTGTGTGTGTGCGATTAGCAATAATCTTTTGATATTCAACTGCATGAGTTTTTTGTTCTTGTTGTGTTTTGTTTTTGCAAAACTCCTTTATATCCTGGCTCCTCCATTATGTCTTTGGGGCAGTTCCTCAGAGTTATCTGAGAGACTCTGTTTTTGTTGTTCAGTCACCAAGTCATGTCCGACTCTTTGTGACCCCATGGACTACAGCACCCAAGGCTTCCCTATTGCTCACCATCTCCCCGAGTTTGCCCAAGTTTATCTCCCTTGAATCAGTGATGCCATCCAACCATATTTGCTTATAATCCTCAGTAAGGCCACTGAATATATCATAATTCTCTACTTTTCCTGAAAGAGTTCCATTTTCATATCCTGAACCTCCATTTGAGGGTCATTCTTCTAATTAGGGAAGCCTCTAGGGACATACTGGAATCCTCTCCAGAGACTTACAAATCTGCAGGTGGCTTCTCTGCATGTCTGCTCTGGCCAGATCCGTATTGCCAGTGCCTACATCTGGCACACTGGCTACTACCCAGGGAATGTATCCTTGATCACTTCCCATTGCTAGCTAGTGGGGCTTAAGTTCCGGGGACCCATAGGATTTTAACAAACATAGGAATACTTATTTTTTTATTAACATTTTTTTAAAGACTTAGCTTGTTTTGTTTATTTATTTCTGTATTTATTTTTGGCTGCACCACATAGCATGTGGGATCTTAGTTCCATGAGAAAGAATCAGGGATCTTAACCACTGGACCACCCAGGAATGAAAGGAATACTTCTTAAGTGGCTATCCCCAGCACTCAGTGCAAGGAAAGAAAAGTGTATGTGAAAGTCACTTAGTTGTGCCCAACTCTTTAGGACTCCGTGGACTATACAGTCCATTAAATTATCCAGGTCAGAATACATTCCCTTCTCTAGGGGATCTTCCCAACCCAGGAATCAAACCCAGAGCTCCTGCATTGCAGGTGGATTCTTTACCAGTTGAGCTACCAGGAAATACCAATGCAAAAGGAGCAAAAAGCAATGTCTGGCTCCTATTCTTTCCCCTAAAAAGGCCTATTTGCACACCTTAGCAGCAGCTGCCCAATGACTGATTTCTGATTAACGAACATCTAGGGACAGACTGCAGTCTATCCTGGAAACCAGGGAGGCCGGCAGTGACCATGTCCAAATTTCCGTCTTGCCCATTCCTGGTCCCTGGTGTCTACCTGGAACAAGTTTACACATACATCTGGTGCCTCTACTTTTTTAGCTGATGCTAAGATGTGTAGCTTGAGCATATGGTTCTGTTGGCCAGGGGACTTGCATTCATGGGTTCCACAGGATTGGAGCAAAAAAAAAGGAACAGTTCTATTGTGACTATTTCCCCAGGGCTCAGAACAGAGGAAAGCAATGGAAACACCCAGCTCCTAGTATTTCCCTGATATAGATCTATTTTAAAAGCTTTTCTCTGAAAAGCTGACTTCCAGTCAGCATCTAGATACTGACTGAGATCTCCTCTTTGGGACATTGAGAGATCTTGGCTCACCCTTAACTACTAAGAACCACTAGAAACAACAACAACAACAAAGTTGTTGGGCAATCCCAAAGGTTTAAGAGAGAACCAAAAGCTAGGGCCAGGCTGGACGACCTTAATGAAATGGAGGTGAGTTGTTTACATGATGAAGGGTTCAAAATAATGGTCATAAAGATGGTTACCACAGTCAGGAGAACAAAGTATGAACAACAGAGAAGCATGTGGTAATTCCACTTCTGGAACAGATGCACTCTCACATTCTTCCAGCGTTGTTTACAATGAGCAAGACATGAAAACTATGTAACCATCCATTGACAGGTGAATTGATGAAAAGAAATCTCTCTCTGTCTCTCTCTCATATATTATATAATATATGTAATTCTGCTCTGTGAAAAAGAAAATCCTGACAAATGTAACAACATGGATGGGCTTTGAGTGTGTTATGTTAAGAGAAGTAAAGAAAGATAAATATGATATGATCTTACATATCATGGACCCTTAAAAAAACAAACACTGATGCAGAGAAGATTGGTGATTACTAAATGGGGGGGGGGTGGTATAGGCAAAAATGGGTGAAATGATCAAAATTCTAGCCACGAGGTAAATAAGTCCTGGAACTGTAATACACAGCATGATGAGTATAGTTAACATGCTGTATTTTATATTTGAAAGTTTCTAAAAGAGTAGATCTTAAAATTTTTCATAACAAGGAAAAAAATTGTTAAGTACATGCGATGAATGTTAGCTAAACTTATTGTGGCTGTCATTTTGCAACATATGTGTGTTTGTGTGTGTGTGTGTGTATATATATACATATATATATACAGCATCCCTCAGAGATATTGTGGGTTCTGTTCCAGACCACTAGAATAAAGTAAATATTGGAATGAATCAAGTCACACATTTTTTTTATTTTTTTGGTTTCTCAGTGTATACAAAAGTTATGTCTATACTATATTGTAGTTTATTGGGGACATAATAGCATTAGGTCTAAATAAACAATGTGCATACTTTAATTAAAACAAATATTGCTAAAAATTGTTAACTGTCATCTGAGCCTTCAGCCAGTCACAGTAGCAATGTTCATGTCAATGATCACTGATCACAGATCACCCTAAGAAACATGTTACTGAAAAGTTTGAAATGTTGTGAGATCAGTAAACAAATGTTGGAAAAAATGATTCCAATGGATTTGTTTGATACAGGGTGGCCATGAACCTTTAATTTGTAAAAAAAAAAAACAGTACAATATCTAAAATCACAGTAAGGCAAGGCACAGTGAAAAAAGGTACACCTGCATATCCAATCATTATGTATCAAACTAATATTATATGTCAATTATACTTCAGTAAAACTGGGGGCTTCCCAGGTGGCTCAGTGGTAAAGAATCTGCCTGTCAAGTAGGAGATGTGGGTTCAATCCCTGGATCGGGAAGAACCCCTGGAAGAGGAAATGGCAACCCCTCCAGTATTCTTGCCTAGAAAAGCCTGTGGTCAGAGAAGCCATGGGGGGTATAGTCCATGGAATCTCAAAGACTTTGACACGACTGAGCAACTGAGCACACACACACACACACACACACACACACACACACATGCTGTTGGAGGATAAAAGGAGAGGACTGAATTGTGTCCTCCTCAGATTCTTATATTGCAACCTTAACTCCCAGGATCTTAAAATGAGATCGTATTTAGAATAGTGCCTGTAAAGAGGTAATTAATGTAAAATGAGGTCTTATGGGTGGGACCTAATTCAGTATGACTGGTGTCTTTTAAGAGGAGATTAGTGCACAATCGCAGAGGGAAGGCTATGTGTAGACATTAGAAGACGACAAATCTAAAAGCAGGGAGAGGACTTAGTAGAACCCAACCTGGCCAACACATTGACCTTGAACTTCTAGCCTCCAGAAATGTGAAAAAATAACTTTTTGTTGTTTGGGCAATCTACTTCCTGACATTTTATTATGGCAGCACTAGCAAACTAATACAGGGACTTATCAAGAATAGTGACCTGGAAGAGATTCAGATATACAGTTTCTTAGAAGGGAGAATTCAAAGGTGAAATCTTAAATCCTATTAATGACATTTCCAATTTTGATACACAGAACCCTCAGTCTGTCTAAATATAAATATTCCAAACACAGTTTGCCTAGTAGGACAAGAAATTTTGACCTCTGAGGAACTGGTTAATTTCTGGTTCTGTATTCTTACTTTAAGACTTTTGAGAGCCAATAAACTATTCTAAGCATCATATCTTTTTCACCCATTAAATAGGAATAGTGAGGTAACATTATCAATTTTCAGGATTGTTGAGACTATTAGATATGGTGCTTAATAAAAGAGGATGTAATACTATCATTATGATTAATAATGACAATAATAATATTTTATGAATGTATGTTCATTAATATTATTTATTATTAATTTAAGTGTCATTTAAAATAAATTTCTATGGCAATGCTTAATAACAGCACTGATATTTTAATGAACAGTTTGTTTTGTTTGACTGCATCTAAATTAGTTATATTCAGGTATTATCTCCAGCTCCTTACCCATTAATAATAGGAGAATGATTTAAATGTTTCATTTACACACCTAGTAAATTAACTGACCTATAAGTCTGCAGCAACTTGAATTCTGAGGATACAAACTCAAAATCAGAGAGTTCTGTGTGTGCTCAGTCACTCAGTCGTGTCTGACTTTGGAAACCAGACTCCTCTGTGCATGGGATTATCCAAGCAAGAATACTAGAGTCGGTTGCTGTTTCCTACTCCAGGGGATCTTCCTGGCTCAGGGATCAAACCTGAGTCTCTTGTGTCTCCTGCATTGGCAGGTGGGTTCTTTACCACTGAGCCACCCGGGAAGCCCAAAAGTAAGGTGAAAGTTTCAGTCATGTCCATTCTTTGTGACCCCGTGAACTGTAATCTGCCAGGCTCCTCTATCCATAGGGTTCTCCAGGCAAGAATACTGGAGTGGATAGACTTTCCCTTCTCCAAGGGAACTTCCAAACCCAAGGATCAAACCCAGGTCTCCTATTTTAATAGGCCTATTTATTCGGATAGGGCAATGACACCCCACTCCAGTACTCTTGCCTGGAAAATCCTATGGATGGAGGAGCCTAGTAGGATGCAGTCCATGGGGTCACTAAGAGTCCGATACGACTGAGCGACTTCACTTTCACTTTTCACTTTCATGCATTGGAGAAGGAAATGGCAACCCACTCCAGTGTTCTTGCCTGGAGAATCCCAGGGACAGGGGAGCCTGGTGGGCTGCCATCTGTGGGGTTACACAGAGTCGGACAGGACTGAAGTGACTTAGCAGTGGCAGTATTCAGTTCAGTTATAACTTAATGAATGCCAGTCAATCAATTTCATGATTGTAGGCTTAAACTTCTTTAATGAACTTAAACGTATATTCTACTTTCCCCATTTTTTTTTTAATGACTCTCTCTCAAAGTTATTCAGTCGCGTTCAACTCTTTATGAACCCATGGTCTATAGCCCGCTTGGCTCCTCTGACTATGGAGTTCTGTTGGCAAGAATACTAGAGTAGGTAGCCATTCCTTTCTCCAGGGGATTTTCCTGACCCACGGACTGAACCTGGGTCTCCTGCATTGCAGGTAGATTCCTTACTGTCTGAGCCACCAGGAAAGCCCTTTATACAGCTATCCAGATGTTATTGTACTCACTGGACAGATACAAACATCAGAAGACTCAAGAACAGAAAGGTTTAGTCATGGTGTACCACAGTCCCACTGTTAGAATCTAAATCCTAATTTTGTTCCATTGACAATAAAATAATTCTAAAAACTTTCTTTTTAACCGTCTCTGTATTTTTCTACTGATATTTTATTACATCCTTTCCTTTTTGTTTACCTTGTCTATCTTTGTATTACCATAAGAGATTCCAATATTTGCTCCTATTTCTAAACTCATACCAAGAGGATGAGAAGGAAAGGGCTTTAATAATCTACAAGGAAACAGAAGTTCAGACTGTGGAGGGAAGATAAATTAATAACTAAAGATGTGCCAGATACTAAGTTATGCTCTATACATGCATTATGTCAACCATAGTTCCAAAAGAACCACTGGCAGCTGTCTCTTTTGTCTACGTGACCCACCTCACTCTACTCCCAGAAAGTAAGGTTCCTAAAGGTTAAAAAGTGAAGAGTTGGAACTGGGATTTCAGTCAGGTCAAGGAGATTCCCAAGTCTATATTCTTTCTACACATGAAGTTGTCCATCAAATAAAAGCTTACTCTACAGCATCTACCTTAGTTTCTTCTGTGCTCCCTTTGGCAGTGTGGATCCCACAGGAGCCCCATATTAAGCCTTTCTAAGTCACCATTTTCTCAGCACAGATTAGTTTCTCTGGACTCCTTGGTGTTCCTTTCTCTCTAATCTCCCCTGCTGAGGTTTCTGAAGTTACTGTCACTGTGTTTCCACTAGTAAACCTCTTATCTTTTTTGATCTGTAGCATCAGATCCTTAGGGCAAGCTTTTCAACTGTTCCCCACACACTAAAAAATAACCATTTATACTGGTTTCTTTCTTCTCTTCTTATATTTAACCACCCTTTACTTTTAATTAAAAAGAAAAACACCTCAGCATCCTGAGTTACCTAATCATCTCAGTTATCTCTATGTTTCCAGTAGTCAATCCTTGAAGTAAAGCCATCAATATTCACTTGAAGCCACATAAATCAATAATTTGAAAAGTATGAGCAAAATTTGAAGCTCTATTTTAACCTTTCCCTCCTTTTGTGTCCACGAGATTCCATCATTGTAAAAATATTTTAAGTTGCTTTATATACCTTTGCTTCTCTGGTGGCTCAGACAGTAAGGAATCTGCCTGCAAGTCAGCAGACCCAGATTCGATCCCTGAGTAGGGAAGATTCTCTGGAGAAGGGAATGGCAGCCCACTCCAACATTCTTGCCTGGAGAATACCATAGACAGAGGAGCCTGGAAGGCTTCAGTCCATGGGATCACAAAGTGTCAGATGCGGGTGCATGACTAACACAATTTTTTGGTTTTTTTTTAAGCTACTAAATAAGGAAAACTATTACCTTCTAAATAACAATGATGTTTTCATTCTAGAGAGAAATTTACTTAGTGCATTCCAGTTTCAAAGGTATGTTAAGCAACCTCTTGGCCTGGATGAATTCACTGTCTAGTGTGGAAGACAAATCACTACAGCAGAATACAGGGAGAAAAGAGAAGAACTGCCATGGATGACTGGCCATAGGAACACATTGGGGGAATACAGAGCTCGATCATTTTTAAGAGAATCATAGAAACGATGCTTTAGTTTCACCACGAAATATAAATAAGAATCAGAAAGGGAGTCAGAAACTATGTCACACAAAGCTGACAAATTCATTTGGCCTACGACACAAGAGCTCTATTGGATGAGGAAAAGGGCTAGATTCAGTAAACTTGAGAAGGAAACCTGGCTCCATTCATTGCTGTGTGACCTGTGAGAACTTTGACAAATTACTTAATCTCTAAGGCATGATTTCCTCATTTTAAAATGAGCAATAATCACTTCCACTCCATCGAGTTAATTTGAGGATTAATCAGGGAAATATATTTTAAATTCTCAATGAATAGTGATATTCATTCAAAGTTAGAGTCATTTCCTGGCAACCAAATGCAGTGAACAGCTTCGCTGAAGTACAAGGAAAGACACTAGAAGTAAGAAATAATTCACTGCTGAGTCATAAATGGACTCAGACCGCAGCGTGATAAGCAGAGTGAGAATGTGGTAGTGACTATATAAGACTGGGAATCTGGACTCGCATTCATTTCCTGAGTGACTCTGGATAAGTTATTTATCCTCTCCAAATCCTGTTTCTCATCTTTAAAGTGGGAACCCCAACAGAATTCTCATGGGTATGAGTATTATCATTATTATGAGAAAAGGCATATATATAAAAGTCAAATGCCAAGAAACCCTTCCTTTCTTCATGCAAATATTCTCTATCTTTTCACCACTTGACTTCAGTTTCCCTACTGTGTGATTGCCAGAATCAAAACTTCTTCTTTAGTGCTTCACCCAGTCTTCTTAATGCATTTAGATTCATTCATTCTTTGGGCCACCACTTTCTAACATAAATGGCTTCACCCTCTCACCTTTTATGTTTTATCCACCTGTCCATTTGAACTAACAACTGATTTTGCTACCATTAGATTGATATGAAATTAGCACATTTGTTAGGTTTTTTAAATCAATATGGTAGTTCGGTATCCCAAATAAAAAGACCACACATGTTTGTTTGTTTGTTTGTTTTTCAGCACAAAATGAAAATATAGTCAGACATGGCTTTTATTTAAATTTGTTCCCAGTAAGTTCAGTCACTCAGTCATGTCTGATTCCTTGCAACCCCATGGACTGCAGCATGCCAAGCTTCCCTGTCCTATACCAACTCCCAGAGCTTGCCCAAATTCATGTCCATTGAGTTGGTGATGCCATCCAACCATCTCATCCTCTGTTGTCACCTTCTCCTCCTGCCTTCAGTCTTTCCCAGCATCAGGGGCTTTTCCAATGAGTCAGCTCTTTGCATCAGGTGATCAAAGATTTGGAGCTTCAGCTTCATCATTCATTCTCATACTTCATCAATTGTTGCTTGGTCAAATATGCTCAAAGCATGTCTGACTGCAAAAATAATACTCCACTAACTAATAATTTAAACAAGTGCAAATCTTCCCTTGAACCAATTTTTCCAGTTATAATATAGAAATAATGATACCATGAGGTCTTCAAGGCAGGAGCTATGTTTTATATATAAAACCCAGCAGATACATGACCACTGGTGGCTTATAAAGAGGTAAAATAACATTTGCTGGATTAATTATATAATCTTGAGATTGCCCTGAGGAGTGACTACTAAAAATAGTATTTGTCATTTTGAAGTTGCTCAGTCGTGTCCGACTCTTCATGACCCCACGGACTGTAGCCCACCAGGCTCCTCCATCCATGGAATTTTCTAGGCAAGAGTACTGGAGTGGGGTGCCATTTCCTTCTCCAAAAATAGTACTATCCAGCATTAATTAAAAGTGTACAAAATGCTAGACAGTATTGTAAGTACTTTGCATATTAATATTTTATCTTCAATCATTAACTTTTTTGAGGTATATAGAATTATTGTCACCATTTTATAGACTGAAAAAAAAAGCAGTTTTAAATAGTCTAGTTAAAGTTGAAACTCCAGTACTCTGGCCACCTCATACGAAGAGTTGACTCATTGGAAAAGACTCTGATGCTGGGAGGGATTGGAGGCAGGAGGAGAAGGGGACAACAGAGGATGAGATGGCTGGATGGCATCACCGACTCGATGGACGTGAGTTTGAGTGAACTCCGGGAGATGGTGATGGACAGGGAGGCCTGGCGTGCTGTGATTCATGGGGTCGCAAAGAGTCGGACACGACTGAGCGACTGAACTGAACTGAACTGAAATAGTCTAGTGACTTGTCCAAGATCACGTAGCAAGTGTCAGAGTCAAGACCCAAATCAAGCTCTAACAGGAAAGAGACTCTAATTTTCATTACAATGCTCAGTAGAAAGTGAACAAATATAATTAAATTATTAATTCCCAAATCTAGAGCTCTATGCTAGACTTCAGATTTCAGATTCATATAATTCGCTATACATCATTTCCACGTGCATATCTAAAAAGCATCTCAAAGTAGTATGTCCCATAATCCCATAATGAACATTTGCTATTCCACATGTTTGTAACAATTTCTCCTTTGGTGTTTGATATTCAGCCCCCACCATGTTCAGACACAAAAGGTGGATTTGATACTTTCCTCTCTCAGTCCATATCCAGTGTCTCCAAATGGCTGCATCTTCAAATTTTTCCCTAATATCACTACTTATCAGCTCTACCACTACTGCCCTCATCCAAGCTACTTTTCATATGACTACTGCTACAGTCTTCTAGCTGCTCTCCTTTCTTCTGCCCTTAACACCCTACCTTACAATACATTATCCCATCCGATTAGAAACTAACACCACCACTGAAGCCATACTAATGGACTAACATGAAGCAGTAAAGCTGAGTGAAAATGATTTCATATACTGTGAAAGGAACTGGCCTCTGAGATACATTAAGTGAGAAAGGTGCATTATGGAATATAATACAGTATTTTGAAAAAAATGGCAAGAATATGTATATGTGGTTCCTTATATCAACATGTGAGCATGGCAGTTTCTTAATAATTATTGAATGTAAGTATGGCCGCATATGTTCAATGCCGTATTCTCTTCACTTTTGTGTATATTTGAATATTTTCACATAACATATGTAAACAAATAAAATATATAGTAAAGTCGTGTTTGTGTGCTGAGTCACTTCAGTCACGTCCAACTCTGCGTGCCACTTATAGACTGCAGCCCACCAGGCTCCTCCATCCACGGGATTCTCATGCGAGAATACTGCAGTGGGTTGCCATGCCCTCCTCCAGGGGAATTTTCCCAGTCCAGGGATGGAACCTGTGTCTCTCATGTTTACCTGCATTGGCAGGTAGGTTCTTTATCACTAGCACCACCGGGGAAGCCCACAATGGAATTATAGATTGTTAAATATTAGATCACATCTCAACTTGCTCAAAGCTCCCTCCTCCTGCCCCCACCCCAGCGACATCCTGTTAGGATAAAAAAAGAATCTCAAGTTCTTACCTGGCCTTGTATTGCCAGGACCCTGGCTTTTTTCCCAAGGGCATCTCCCATTCCCCTTTGCTCACTCCCCTGCTCCAGACAGGCCTAGTCTCCTTAGTTTGCTTCAAACACAATATGCGGTGAATCCATATGTGGTCTTTTTCACACTTGTCTTTCTTAAATATCTTTTCCTAGTATATATAGCATGCTAGAGAAGAAACTGAATAGCAAACATTTAAATAAATTTAAATGAAATTGCTAACAGATTTTGCTTTAATATGATACATGGGCTTTGAAAGGATATTCCTAGAAGACCCAGATATACTTTGTTTCTTGTTCATTTCTTTCCTTTGAGCATTCTCTCTTAGCTCCAAAGCCTCGGCAATCCTTATTTCTTTCTGTCTTTCATTGCCTCTCAGCACCAAGGAGTGATGCCTTTTCTTCTGTTTAAAAGCACTGAATTACTAATTGGATGTTTTTAGAGCACAAACATGATTAAGAATAGAAAAGTTTTGATTGCCAGTGGCATAAAAATAACTCATCCAACTGAACTTGATTAACATTAAAAAAAAAAAGCACAGATATTGCCTATTCTTGTGTTTGGGGCATTCTAATTAAAAACAAAAATCTGATGCATTTTCAAACATCTTTTAAATGAAGACAGGAACAAACGTTTTGAGCCCTTGACTCAGTGCATCTTCCCAAATGTATACCATTAGGCGAGCTACAGCCACATATGTCAGGGCAGTTGGGAAATCGGACCCACAGCTGTATATATTGTGCTCTCCAATAAATGAAAAGATCCTGGGATTGAAATTGTGTGTGGCATTTAGAAGCTGTATCTGAAATACCCTAAAAACTCTTAGTGGATAGACTCATGTAGCAAAGAACGTGCAAACATGAGTATCCAGCTGTCAAGACTAACTGCGTGTAAAGTCTGATATTCCACATAGCAATATGATTGCTTTGCATTTCTTCTCATTTGCCACATGCCCTATAAATCAATAGAAGAGATTTGCTATAACAGGGGTTAAGGAACTTGCTCTTACTGATTGAATTACTCTATGAGAATATACCCCCTTAAGCTATTATAAAACCAAGTTAATAACATTGACTAAATGACAACTGAATATGAGGCAACCTTGTGATTCATGTTATTATAGCCCACTTTTCTTTTGGGAAAAATGCTTTTCAGCTCTTCTTTTACATTCTCTGAGATGAGAATACATTTTCTCATTAAAATGAATGAAAGGTGTCACTGTGACACTTCTCTCTCATTTTTTAAAATTAAATTGCTGCTCTGCTTAAAGTTCTAATTCCCTTTAATTAAGTAACCATTAAAAGAATTCAAGTTGCGTATTCAGAAAAATTCTAACAGATATGAAACAGACTCGTCAATCTGGAGATCAGCACTAATGGCTGTAGCATTGCCGTCATTTGTATGCACTTGCCATTTAAAGTTAGAAGAATGTCCACTTACGTTAATTCTGAGCTGCACAGATCCCACTTTATAGGCAAGTGTGTAAGTGACAGTGGAATTACAAAGAGACTGCCTATTTTTCTTCTCTTTGACAGCCCTTAGCATATGGTACCCAAAGATTTTTACAGAGTTTGGTTTCAACATCAAAAGCACTACCAAAGCTATTAAAGGATTTATTTTCCCACTATTAAGTGTCTGTAGTGGAGCCAGGGGCTTCCCTGGTAGCTCAGCTGGTAAAGAATCCACCTGCAATGCAGGAAACCTTGGTTCGATTCCTGGGTCAGGAAGGTCTCCTGGAGAAGGAATAGGCTACCCACTCCAGTATTCTTGGGCTACCCTGGTGACTCAGAAGGTAAAGAATCCACCTGTAACATGGGAGACCTGGGTTCTATCTCTGGGTTGGGAAGATACCCTGGAGGAAAGAATGGCCCACTCTAGTAGTCTTGCCTGGAGAATCTCTTGGACAGAGTATCCTGCCAGGCTACAGTCCATGGAGTAGCAAAGAGTCAGACGTGACTGAGTGACTAAGCACAGCACAATGGAGCCAGACCAATTATCTGCTATAATTACTTAAAATCTGTTGGCAAGCAATATGTGAACCAGCATGGCCCATGCTTCAAGCCTTTCAAGGCAGCCTCAATCTTTGTGAATACAACCAAAGTGGATTTATAGAAGGAGTCAGTATCCCCAGAATATTGGACTCTTTCTCTGGCAACAGGTAAAGCATGAAGAAGGGAAAGACACCCAGAGTTTCATCAAAGTCCTGATTTCTGCTCTTCTACACAAGATTAGCTGGAGATAGACTGGCAAATAATATAACTGGGATCACACAGCAGGATGAGAAAGATAGATTTTCAAATTTACTTTTATTGATTGTTGATAGGTCAGGAGGTTTGAAATGGATTTATATGGATGTCTGCCTAGATGGTCAATTGAGTTTATAATCATGAATTGATGTAGGACTGCTGTTTGCACTGAATCATGGGGATCTCCTTTCTCAGGTTCCAAACATGTGTTTTATGCATGAAATCAGATGTAGTTTGTAAGAGCTAGATGTTAGAGTCCAAACTGGGTTTGAATTCTACTTCTACCATTTTCTAGTGGTGTGTTTTGCACCTTCATTCTCCAAGCTGATGTTTTATCATTTACAAAAATGGCATGGTAAAAGCAGAAATAACCCTATATGGGGTTATAAAAATTAAATAAATATCACCTATGAAATAATTAAGCACATTGTTTGATATATATTTTTTCAATAATATTTTTAAATATTTTAATATTAATTTTTAAAATATTTTTTAATCCTCCCATACACATCTAATAGAAGAAATTCTGTTTATCCATCAAAAAGCTGTGCCATGCTTCTTTCTCCATTATATCTTCCCTGATTATCTCAGGAATAAATTAATCTCTCTTTTATCTCCTGGTATCTTATGGTGTATATCTCTTTCCTTCTTTTATGTAATACCTCAGTTTTGTCCCATGCACTTCAGGGATGCAGACCTCTCTGCCAGCTCTAGAAGTGGTCTGTATAGTCAGGTAGCATGACATGAAGAAGTACAGTGCTGAGATTCAGTGCAGAATCAATGACTTGGTGGAGTCACATGCTCACTTCTCGACTTTGAGAAAAGTACTTATTCTGTCTTCCTTAGTCTCTTCAGTTTTAAAGTGGTGAATCATGATAATACTAATACCGGTATCATAGAGCTTTTATGAGCATCAAATGTAGGTGAAGCACATAGAACATTGTCTGCACCCAGTAAATACTCAACAAATGTTGGTAGTATTAGTAAGAGCAACCCATTCTTCCTAATTATAGATGATTTAGTAGTGGGCACATGACCCACTTGTGGTTGGAGAGACAAGAAAGCACAACTGGGAAGTCCGAGGGCTAAGTGTCTTTGCTGATCAAACAGAGTCACATGAAGAATCTCTGTTTTGCCTCTGCGTGTTGTTGGGTCTGGCTATGACCCTTGGTGCCATTTTACTTCCAGCTTGAGATTAAAGGCAACATGAGGATGACTGGGCAGAGATGAAAACAAAACAAAACAAAAGTCTTTCATGGCAAAAATAAGCTGATTGCTATACCTGTCCTGGATCTAATCCCATCAAAGATAGTATATCTTTTAAGTTCATTTCAGCTAGATTTTCTATCCTAATTTAAATATTGGCAATGTGGACTTACCACAAGTTATCTTATTTTGTTACTTGTGTATAATTTCTACTTCCTTCACTCTCACTCCTACCACCACCAGCTTGTAAAATCTTTGACAAAATGAACAATGGACTGATAAAATGCACAGAGGCTTTGATGTCGGATCCGTTTGGGTACACAGCCTGTCTCTTCTACTTCTGTGCTGTAAAATCTTGAAAAATTTACTTAAACCTTCTGAGCCTCAGTTTCTTCATTTCCATATTGAGGAAAATACTATCCACACTGCAGGGTTTTCTGATAATTGGATGATACGTATGCAAAACGTCTACCAGTGTTTGGCCCTCAATTTGCACTCAGTAAATGTCACTTCTGTTTTTCCTTGTCCCTTACAATTTGCATTTACTTGCATTGACTTCTCCTTTACTTTCAGTAGATAATCAGCAAGCATCCCCTGTAACCACAATTGCTGTTTCTAATTTGGTACTAGGACTGCGGTAAATGCACTGTGAATTTAAAAGCATCTTTCTGCAACATATATGAAGAGGGATGTGAACTGGGTCAGTACAGCCCATTGTGAGGATGCAATCCCAGAGTTTTCATAGTGTCAAACTTCCTCCTGTCCACGTTTCTGAATGCGTATGGGTATAGAACTATACTAATAAGAAGAACGGCTGTGTCTATCAATCTATATTGTACACCGTACTCCCCTGTTGGAAGGAGTTATTACTATTTAGTAAATGAGGACACAGACTCAGAGGGAATAAGAAATCTATCCCTGGTTCTACATCTAACTAGAATCCCGGTTGTTCTCATGGGAACTTCACCATAGACTTGGCTTCAGATATCCTACATTCCCATATACTCTTCCTACTCGAAGAAGAATGACAGTGCAAGTTAAAGGGAATGGTGTTGAATTCATTCTAATTAAGTCGATAATTTACAAACTTCAGTGCTGTATTATGCACAATCTATTATTTGTGATTTACCTTGAGAATATTGCAACATACCAATGCCACACCCCTTCTGCTTTGAAAAGCATTGCTTTAGAGTGTAAGTGCAGACAGGCTTCTCAGGTGACACTCATGGTAAAGAACCCACCTGCCAATGCAGGAGACATGGAGAGTCTGGTTTGGTCCCTGGGTATGGAAGATCCCCTGCAGGAGAGCAAGGCAACCCATTCCAGTATTCTAGCCTGGAAAGTCTCCATGGACAGAGGAGTCTCAAGGGCTACAGTCCATAGGGTCACAGAATCAGACACAACTGAAGCGACTTAGCACAACACAGCACATAAGTTCAGACAGGGCGCAAGTGTTTCTGTCTGATGAATGAAGAAGACCAATTAATTCTACAAGGTCATGCTTTTCCTAAGTTTTCCACTCTTGCATTCCTTCCATTTGAGTTATTTTTTTTGAAAGTCAGTTGTCCAGTGGTAAGAATACTGTGAATGTCTATGTCATAATATAGAGGGACACAGTGATAATCAATTTTAACTACCATTTGATGATCAAAACCCTTCATGATACAATAAGCATAACATTTCACTGCAGCTCAAGCAGAGAAATCTGCTTACTTACTCACGGGTACGGGCTGATTCTACATGAAATTTTGTGATTGCTGCAGCAAGAAAGAGGACATGGAAGATTGCATGCTAGCTCTTCATATATCTTCATAAGTGACGCCGATAGTCCTGCTCACGTTGCATAGTCCAAAGCAAGTCACAAGACATCACCTAGTTTCACAGGTCCAGGGTAGCACAGTCTCACATAGGACTGGAAGCAAACTAGTGTTCGTGAACATCACACAGACATGCCCAGTTTCAATACTTTTCTAAGTTGTGCAGAAGTGACGAAGGCCAACATCCAAAGTTATAATGATGACCATGATTATAATAATGACACACATACACATATATACATAAATATAGTATATGTTATAGATATGCTATATATACATGTGTGAATATATATATACACACAGTCACTGTTTATCTGCCTTTTAGCTTTTACTACATGGTGACCTCTACCTCACTAATTTTATATCACTTCTAACTCACTTGGTATTGGTAACTACAGCAACTTTCTTTTAGTTCCTTCCGTATATCCAAATACTTTCTACTTTAGAGCCTGCTTGTTTCATGTTGCCTCACCCAGAATGGTCTCTGCACATATATTTACTGATCCCTGTCATCCTTCAGGACAGAATTTAGGTTAATCCCTTTAGTTCCTGAAACTATATTATGTTGATTTGTTTAATCTTTTTTAATTGAAACTTATTTTTATGTCACTTATCACAGCTGTAATTATGACAGTATCTAGCATTCCAGCTCCTTCTGCACTTAAAAAATTTACCACAGTGTGTCTAATACAACATCAGGTAGAAAATCATGTGGTAAATATTTTGCTTGCTGAACTAAACAGGATTTCTTGGCCATGTATGAATGCTACTTCTCTGAGAGGAAAATTTAATCTAAATCTCTGTCCTTCTCTACCCCTTCCTTTGGTTTCTGGTCTTTTTTAAGAAACCATCTAAGCAATTAGAATCAAGTCTTCGGAGATCCTGACGGCTAAGCTTCCCTGTGAACCTAGTGACAGGGATTTCATGGGATTAGGGCTCTATATTTTATTTCACCAGGATAACTGCCATATGATTTATGTTCTCAAGCTCTCAGGATAGACATAACAGGATTGCATTTCCCTGTTCTTTTTTTCATTCTCCCAACTTTTGGCAAAAGATTCAGGATATCACAGCAACTACTAACTCCCCTGTCTCTTTCTCGGCTGGGTGCTGACTTGCTGGGTTCACTTGAAGATCTAATCCCAGGATTTATACCATCCCTAACCTCTTCATACACCTTTCATCCTGCAGATTTCACAAAATTCAGCTTAGGATGGGTTGCTTGGCTTCTTGATTTTCTTCACTACAAATTGTCCTTGTTACTCTGCAACCACCAAATCAGAATACAGAGAACTGGAATCTGTGTTTCCCTCTAAATTCTAAATTTATTATGAAAATTGGTATGCTAAACAAATTCAAAAGTAGCAATGTGGCAAGACTTTATTAGATAGCACAGGACAGACAGTCCTATTTCTTCCCAACTTCCTCTGGAAAAGACAAACAAATTAGAACTGTTTTAATATGCTGTGTTCCTGGCATTGTTTTTCCCATCTAGTATGCTTCTGTCCTCCTTTTCACATTGCTATTTTACTTAATTTGGCTAAATTAATTTTCTCTAGGTTGAATGTGTTAGCCCAATTACAAACAACAAAGAGCATAAATTTCCTATGCATACAAATTAGGTGATGCAAATCTCATATTGTCCTCAAAATCCAAAATCTTACTTAATACCTCAAGTCCCCAGTTACAATGACTGCTCACCTTTGACCACATGGAACTCGTCAGATTGTGTAGCAAACTACTTGACTCCTCTTTAAAGATCTCATTTCTTGCTCTGTTTCTCTCCTGGTTGTTGCAGTGTGTCGTGTCTCCAGAGATGAAATCTTATGCCTAAATTTTAATTTTTCAACGAACATGATAAAAAACGATATGATACAGAAAATGCACATCCGTATCCCCTTTGGAGAAATATCTGCCTGGAAGCCAGGACCTCTCCTTGCAGAAATCATGCCAGCCTTTGACTCCATGGTTTCCCTGTGTGTGAGCTTCATGACTGAGAAGCAACTCTGTTCTCATGTACCTACTTCCCTGAGAAAATGTAACACCTTTAGTTTGATCATAGTCAAGAGTTACCCTGGCTTGCTTACAACATTCTGTAAAGTGATATGCACATAATGATTCATATTGTTCTTATAGTTTACTTGCTTGGAACTACTTTAGTTTCTCACCTTTTAGTTTCTCATGGGGATGTAGATGAAGGTTGAAGTGAAGACTGATAGGGGTAAAATTGGAAGCCTCTGAATACTTTATTTCACTTTTTATAGACTGTTAGAACCTTCAGCCTTCATTTATAAAATTGGCATTATGATACCCACTTTGCAGATTGCTGTAGGAATTAATGAGCTAATTTTATAAAGCACCTGAAATGATATCTAGTACAGAGTAGTATTCAATAAAGGTAAATGTTATTATGCAGAAGCGAATTTTACCTGTTACGAGCAACATGAAAACTGTCTCTCTCTCAAAGTCGCTCAGTCATGTCCAACTCTTTGCAACCCCAAGGACTGTATAGCCCACCAAGCTCCTCTGTCCATGTGGTTCTCCAGGCAAGAATACTAGAGTGGGTTACCATTCCCTTCTCCAATGGGTCTTCTGGACCCAGGGATCAAACCCACATCTCCCACATTACATGCAGATTCTTTACTGTCTCAGTCATTAGGGAATTCCTGAAAAGTAAACACTGATATTAGTTTAGTGGATACACATTTTAAAGTAGTGTACTGTTTTGCTGAAAGTTTTCACTTTCATCTCAGATTCAAAGAATTTGTTAACAAACTAAGCCACTCATTATGTACAATATACAGATATTTATTAGAGAATTATCTAGCTTACTTTCAACATACTAACATTAAAAGGAAAGAGAAATAGAAAGAGCAGAGAATACATCACCAAATTGGGTTTTGACCAACATCCAGACTTAAGCAGTGCTGGTAAGGCCCGAGTCACAGCACATCTGGAGTCCCAGTTGGGAAAATGTCCCAGTCTGCTCCATGGGTGAGGCTTCAAAGACTGCAGTTTGGGATTCCCACTTTTAATTTCAGGATGGACTCAAACTGATATCGTCATAAGTCTGTGACCAAATTGCAAGCTTGGTTTCATGTTAATGCTGCTGGTTTGGCATGGAAAGCTTTGGATGTTGCTGAGCCTGGAGCTGGCTTGGCCAGGCCCCCTCCAGGGGCTCAACAATCTCAAGATTCCTCCCCCATCTTATCTAAGGTGCTTCAAGTCTTGCACTCACAGCAGGCAGGCACTCACAGTCACAGTCAGGGCAGTGTTGGGGCAGGTTAGAAGCAAGGTCAGAGGCCTGCTCTGCTTTGTCTCTGAAGCCTAAACAAGACTATTTATTTAATTTTCCTGACATGTACTTAAACATACAGTGATAAATTTTCCTTTTTTTTTAAATAAAACATTTATTCTATACATATATTTTGGGTGCCATGAACTATGCTCTAGGTGTTGGAGCTACAACAAAGAATAAAACAAATGAATATTCTTGGTCTTAAAGCAGAGGAGACAGGTAAAAAGCAATATTTTTTTCATATACATATTTTCACTTATGTGCATGTATATACCTAATATACATATCTAATATTTATGTTATTTATTTTCTACTGCCTTGAATCAGACTTAAATGGTACTTGTCATAATTTTGTGCAATAATCCCTCCAAATATTGGAACAGATAAAGTAGAACTAAGAACCTGTTAGTAAACAGGCTGTTTTGATAACTTCAGTTCAGTTCAGTTCAGTCACACAGTCGTGTCTGACTGTCACAAAGTGACCCCATGAATCACAGCACGCCAGGCCTCCCTGTCCATCACCAACTCCCGGAGTTCACTCAGACTCACGTCCATCAAGTGATGCCATCCAGCCATCTCATCCTCTGTCGTCCCCTTCTCCTCCTGCACCCAATCCCTCCCAGCATCAGAGTCTTTTCCAATGAGTCAACTCTTCACATGAGGTGGCCAAAGTACGGCAATAAAAATCAATTTTTACTTGGCTTGAATAAACTCTCAAACCTAAAGATACAAAGTAGGACTAAAAAGGAATATATGAACTTGTTGGATGTGAAAATGTAATTAAATTAGTTGTCTAGAGAAATATCCTCAAATTTTCCTCTCCTACTAGAAATTTAGTTTAGGAATCCTTAATCTGAGGTTTGTGAATGTTTAGAGAGCACATCAATGATTTTCAATAGCTTTGAGGCTCCTCTAAAATTAGATGCAGGATTTTGTTTCTCTGTGTCTAATATTCCTCCCCTGGTATTCCTCACCCGGGACAGTCTATAGTTTTCCTGAAATATCCCACAAGGGTTGTGATGGGAACACTAAAAATCTAGTCTCTTAGCAACTTTCAAGTATATAAAACAGTCTTGTTGACCAAAATCACTCACATTTCTGTGATAAGTATATCATAATATATAAATATATCAAACACACTGTACACCTTAAAATTACATAATTTTATTTGTCAATTATATATTCAGAAAAATAAAAGATTTGTTAAGCATTCATTTAAGCAATAGTTACAGATGTAAATCACTCTCAGGAGATGAGGTATGAGGTTAATTGTTAGTTTAGTGTGCTGTATCTGATCATATAATAGACATCCTGCTCTGGCCCTTAGTCAACCCCTTCCTCCAGAAGAGTTTATATCAGCAAAGCATCCAGTAAGAAGGGCTTACTAAATGCAGAGTTCTCTGGACACAAAAGACTTTCCTTTGGACCTCAAAGGGAGACTGGCACTCAAAAATTAGAATCCAATGTAATTGGTGCTAGAGTACATAATCGGCAGGAAGTTATTGGCTGTTTCTTTATTCTATTCAGAAATGTTGACATTTTCCCACAAGTTCTTAAGTGTACAACATATATAAATATTATTTAGCCTCTGTATACAATCAAAGAGCTTCCCTGGTGGCTCAGACAGTAGGTAATCTGGCTGCAAAGCAGGAGAATATAGTTTGACTCCTGGATTGGGAAGATTCCCTGGAGAAGGGAATAGCAACCAACTTCAGTATTTTTGCCTGGAGAATTCCACGGACAGAGGAGTCTGGTGGGCTACAGTTCATGTAGTCTCAAAGAGTCAGACTGAGCTACAAGCGTGCGTGCGTGCACACGCACACACACACACACAGAGTTCAGATCAGTCTTGGACACAATCACAACTGATATTTATAATATAACTTACTGATCACAACTGATATTTATAATATAATTTACTGTTTACAGAGTTTCTTTAGATATATTGTTTTATTTGGAATAGGAAACCAAAATGCAGAAAAGCTTGCCGAAATCCTATAATCAAGAAAGTGTTATAACAAGTGATACTTCCACAAAATGCATTGTTCAAATCAAAAATTTAATAAACAGAAGAAATTTCTACTTATATAGTCAATTCTGTTTATTTAAAAAAGCTACTTAATTGCACTTTGTTGTTTCAGACTTTCATCCTATGCATAGTAACCTGAAATGGTTAAATGCCTAATGAATTCTGTTGCTAGAATAATGTGATCAATACAGTTTTCATATCTACTTACCAAATGCTCTAGAATGAAAAGTACTGTATTATATTATTTAGAGTAGCTCCTTTTTTCATAAGCTCTTGTTCTCAAATGAGAACATGAAGCCTTTACATATCTCTGGAGTATGCTTATTCTAAAATCTCAGACATCCAAGACACTGATTTCTTTTCTTTGATAATTTTCTGAATATTTTCTTTCATCCAGCTTGGTCTGTTTTTAGCCCTGCTGCAATCACTATGAAGAGAGTCTTTAAATGTATAATATTTTTTCTTTGAATATCCTCTGCCATCATCCATTCTAGTATCTCATCCTACTTAACTGCACTTAAGAAAATCTGACAATCTTTCAAGCTTAATATTTTAATCAAAATTCAGAGTTTTATTCATCACAGGCTTTCTTTAGTTTTCTGAGGAAGAGAGAGTGGGGTTGAGAAAGCCAGGGTTAAATATCTGTGCCTTTTTCTAAGAGTACCTACTCAATTTTATTTATCGCTTATTTCGTGTCATGATAAATTTTTTACAGGAACATATGTGAATTCTCAGGCAAACCTCAGAAAAACTAAAGTGAAGAGTGAAGATTCTTTAACATGCTTTTTCCGTGTTAATAATTTTTTTTCTTTTCAATTCTCTTGAATTTCAAAAGCAACATTTTTTTTTTTTAGAGAAAATTCTAGTTCCCTTTGAGTTTAATATTGGATTGTGGTGTTCAGAAAGACATTTAGATGAAGGTTGATAACTCAAAAATTTAATCCATCTAATCCAGTAATAATATCGGGGGATGTTAGAGTAACGATAACTATATCAACAATAATAATCATAGCATGCTGCATGCCAATCACTGTGCTTTTGGGTATAACTATCTATTTTTGCAACAATAATAGGAGATAGAGAGTATTAACAAATACTGCAATGCTTGAAAGTGAAAGTGAAGTCACTCAATCATGTCCAACTCTTTTCAACCCCATGGATTGTAGCCTACCAGGCTTCTCCATCCATGGGATTTTCCAGGCAAGAATACTGGAGTGGGTTACCATTTCCTTCTCCAGGAGATCTTCCTGACCCAGGGATTGAACCCCGGTCTCCCGCACTGTAGGCAGCCGCTTTACTGTCTGAGGCACCAGGGAAAGCAATGCTTAAGCTGCTGAAATTTCAGGTTTTCTGATGTATGTAACCAAATCCGATCACAACTGATACATTTTGTATTAATCCAGGTAAAGCTGAAAATAACTATACACAAGTTCCAGTCATGGGACATTGCAGTATACAACCTAAATATTCTCCATCAGTTTGTTACTATTGCCATGAAATGTCTTATACACCCTTTTAAATTTCCAACTATCTTTCATCCTTAATTTAAAAATCTGAAAAACAATTTTTGTTGGTACACATGACTTTTGTGATATGTTGTGAGAGGAAATTCACACAGGATATACAGAGCGTAACTACCCCTGAGGAAATGGAATAGTAAGGAGTTTAGTTATCTGTATCTGTATTTTCTAATTTTTGTATAATAAACATAAATTATCAGTATAAATTTATATATTGATTTATTTTAAATAAAATTATTGTAAGTAAGCAGAATCTAATATACAAAGAATCAGTACAATGCAGTAGTTATAAATTCTGAAATCAAACTCTCTGAATTTGAATTTCAACTTTTCTGTGACTTGGGCTAATTGTTTTACCTTTCTGTTCCTCAGTGGCTTCTTCTTTCAAGTTAGTGACACTACCTACCACAGGATTAAATGGATTTCAAATTCATTGAATTAAGATGCATAGTACATAGTACCTTGCAATTGTATTACATAATCAACTATTCTTATAAGATAAAAATAGTGATTGTGGTGTAAATAACACTATAAATTGTATTGCTGTTTCTTATTTCTTTCCCATTTACTTCAAGGTAGAATCTGTGATGGAGAAGGAAATGGCAACCCACTCCAGTGTTCTTGCCTGGAGAATCCCAGGGACTGGGGAGCCTGTTGGGCTGACGTCTATGGGGTCACACAGAGTTGGACATCACTGAAGTGATGCAGCAGCAGTAGAATCTGTGAAATATCGTCAAAATATCTGAAGTGTCCATTACAGCTACATTATATTGGTGTAAGGTGCTAAATCTCAAAGAGGTCAGATGTATGTATTTCTAAGAAGAAAATATTTTAATTTCCAATGATTTTATAGAGTTAAAGTATATCTGGGCTTATGAATCGAGGCTACAGACTTCAGTGCAAATTCTATCTCTGGTTAGCTATACAAAGGAAAGCAAGTCACCTTATCTCATGATGCTTGAGTTCTCATCACTCAGGAAAATAATTCCTAACTTAATGTCATTTTTTTATAGGCTTCTACAAAGGAAAACCATAGTACTTTTAGAAAATATGATAAAATATCTTCATGATTCCAGGATAAGAAAATATTTGTTTGAATAAGATAAAAGGTACAAACCATAATAGAAAAGATTAGTATATCTGGCCACTGAAAATGAAATATTCTATTTGATAAAAGATATCAGAAGCGAATAAACTATTAAGCAGCAGGTATGAGAAATCACATAGCCAACAAATATTTAAATACAACCTACATAAAGATTTCCTTTAAAATAAATAATAAATAGATGAATAGATCAAGTTTTTAAAATAGACAAAAGCTTTGAACAAACATTCTGATAGGAACCAAACTAGTCAATAAAATGCAATCATAAGAGAATCCAAATTTAAACATGAATAGAAAACAGTCTCATTTCCTGTGAATTTTTTTAAAAGAAATTAAGGAAATTGATTAGATTTTAGGAAGGATATGGGGAAAGGGATATTTATTTATTGTGGTAGGTATATCAATTGCTTTAACTTGTAGAGCAAATTAACAGCATATAAAAAGTTGAAAAATCCCCATAAACCTTCCACCTAGCTATTCTACTTTTTTATTATTGTTTTTTTTTTTTTTTTTTTTTATTAAAGGATAATTGCTTTACAGAATTTTGTGATTTTTGGTAAAATCTCAACATGAACCAGCCATAGGTATACATGTATCCCCTCCCTTTTGAACCTCCCTTCCATCTCCCTCCCCAACCCACCCCTCTAAGTTGATACAGAGCCCCTGTTTGCATTTCCTGAGCCATACAGTGAATTCCCATTGGTATCTATTGTACATATGGTAATGTAAGTTTCCATGTTACTCTTTCCATACATCTCACCCTCTCCTCCCCTCTCCCCATGTCCATAAGTTTATTTTCTATGTCTGTTTGTCCATTGCTGCCATGTACATAAATTCTTCAGTACCATTTTTCTAGATTCTGTATATATGTGTTAGAATACGGTATTTATTTTTCTCTCTCTCACTTCACTCTGTATAATAAATTTTAGGTTCATCCATCTCATTAGAATGGACTCAAATGTGTTCCTTTTTATGGTTGAATAATACGTACCACAATTCTTTATCCATTTATTTTTTGATGGACATCTAGGTTGCTTCCATATTCTAGCTATTTTAAATAGTGCTGAAGTGAAAAATTGGATACATGTATCATTTTCAATTTTTGTTTCCTCAGGGTATATGCCTAGGAGTGGGATTGCTGGGTCATATGGTGGTTTTATTCCTAGTTTTTTAAGGAATCTGCATACCATGTTCCATAGTAGCTGTACCAATTTATATTCACACCAAGAGTGCAAGGCCATTCCCTTTTCTCCACACCCTCTCCAGCATTTATTTTTTGTAGACTTTTTGATCATGGCCGTTCTGACCCATGTGAGGTGACATCTCATGGTATTTTGATTTGGATTTCTCTAATAATGAGCGATGCTGAGCATCGTTTCATGTGTTTGTTAGCCATCTGTATGTCTTCTTCGGAGAAATGTCTGTTTAGGTCTTTTTCCCACTTTTTGATTGGGTTTGTTTTTCCGGCATTGGGCTGTATGAGCTGCTTGTATATTTTGGAAATTAATCATTTGTCAATTGTTTCATTTGCTGTTACTTTCTCCAATTCTGAGGGCTGTCTTTTCATCTTGCCTATAGTTTCCTTTGCTGTGCAAAAGCTTTTAAGTTTAATCAGGTCCCACTGTTTACTTTTCTTTTTATTTCCATTTCTCTAGTAGGTGGGTCATAGAGGATATTGCTTTGGTTTATGTCATCAAGTGTTCTGCCTATGTGTTCCTCTAAGAGTTTTATACTTTCTAGTCTTACATTTAAGTATTTAATCCATTTTGAGTTTATCTTTGTGTATGGTGTTAGGAAGTGTTCTAATTTCATTCTTCTATATGTAGCTGTCTAGTTTTCCCAGCACCATTATTGAATAGGCTGTCTTTGTCCCATTATATATTCTTGCCTCCTTTGTAAAAAATAAGGTACCCATAGGTGCAAGGGTTTTTTCTTGGCTTTCTGTCTTGCTCCATTGGTCTATATTTCTGTTTTTGTGCCACTACCATACTGTCTTGATGACTGTAGCTTTGTAGTATAATCTGAAGTCAGGAAGTTGATTCCTCCAGCTCCATTCTTCTTTCTCAAGACTGCTTTGGCTACTCAGGGTCTTTTGGGTTTCCATATGAATTGTGAAATTTTTTGTTCTAGTTCTGTGAAAAATGTCATTAGTAATTTGATAGGGATCACATTAAATGTGTAGACTGCATTTGGTATTATAGTCATTTTCACAATATTGATTTTTCCTACCCAAGAACATGGAATATCTCTCCATCAGTTTATGTTGTCTTTGATTTCTTTCATTAGCATCTTATAATTTTCTGTGTACAGTTCTTTTGTCTCCCTAGGTAAGATTATTCCTAGATATTTAATTCCTTTTTTTTGGGGGGGGATGGGATTGATTCCTTAATTTCTCTTTCTGGTATCTCATTGTTAGTATATAGAAATGCAAGTGATTTATGTGTATTGATTTTGTATACTGCAACTTTGCTAAATTCACTGATTAGTTCTAATAATTTTCTGATATTATCTTTAGGGTCTTCTATGTACAGTAACATGTTATCTTCAAACTGTGAAAGCTTTACTTCTTCTTTTCTGATCTGGATTCCTTTTATTTCTTGTTCATCTGTGAATGCTTTTTACTTTAAGCATTTATTTTAAGGTCTATTTTGTCTGATAGGAATTTGATACTCCAGCTTTTTTTTTTGCTTCCCATTTGTATGGAATATATTTTTCCATCCTCTAACTTTCAGTCTATATGTGTTTTGAGGTCTCAAGTGAGTTTCTTGTAGACAGTATATATATGGGTCTTGTTTTTGGATCCATTCAGCCAGTCTGTGCCTTTTGGTTGGTGCATTTAATCCATTTATGTTTAAAGTAATTATTGATATATATATGTTCTTATTCATAATTGTTTGGGGTTGATTTTGTAGATCTTTTTTCTTCTCTTGTATTTCTTGACTATAAAAGTCCATTTAACATTTGTTGTAAAGCTGGTTTAGTGGTACTGAATTCTCTTAACTTTTGCTTATCTGAAAAAGCTTTTTATTTCTCCATCAATTTTGAATGAGATCATTGTCAGGTACAGTAATCTTAGTTGTAGATTTTTCCCTTTCATACTTTATATATATTCTGTGCTTTAAATATATTCCCTTCTGGCCTGCAGAGTTTCGGCTGAAAGATCAGCTGTTAAGTGTCTGGGGTTTCCCTTGTATGTTACTTGTTGATTCTCCCTTGCTGCTTTTAAGATTCTTTCTTTGTGTTTAGTCTTCGTTACTTTGATTTGTATGTGTCTTGGCGTGTTTCTCCTTGAGTTTGTCCTGTATGGGACTCTTTTTGTATCCTGGACTTGATTGACTATTTCCTTTTCCATGCTGGGGAAATTTTCAACTATAATCTCTTCAAAAATATTCTCATACCCTTTCTTTTTCTCTTCTTCTTCTGGGACCCCTATAATTCGAGTGCTGGTGTGTTTGATATTGTCCCAGAGGTCTCTGAGCCTATCCTCAGTTCTTTTCATTCTTTTTACTTTATTCTGCTCCTCGAAAGTTATTTCCACCATTTTATCTTCCAGCTCTTCATTCTTCTGCTTCATATATTCTGCTATTGATCCCTTATAGAGTATTTTTAATTTTAGTAATTGTGTTGTTTGTCTCTGTATATTTATTCTTTAATTCTTCTAGGTCTTTGTTAATTGATTCTTGCATTCTCTCTATTTTGTTTTCAAGGTTTTGGGTCATCTTTACTACCATTATTCTGAATTCTTTTTCAGGTAGTTTGCCTATTTCTTCTTCATTTATTTGGACTTCTGTGTTTCTAGTTTGTTCCTTCATTTGTGTAGTATATTTCTGCCTTTATTTTTTTTAAAACTTATTATATTTTAGGCCTCCTTTTTCCAGGCTTCAGTGTTGAATTCTTTCTTCCTTTTGGTTTCTTCCCTCCTAAGATTGGTTCAGTGGTTTTCGTTAACTTCATATAGGGTGAGATTTGCGCTCAGTTTTTTGTTTGTTAGTTTCTTTCTTTGACTGTTTTCCTCTGATGCATAAGGTTGAATGAGGTGGTAATCCTGTCTGCCAATAATTGGGTTTGTATCTTGGCTTTGTTTGTGGTTTAGATGAGGCGACCTGCATAGCATGCCACTAGTGATTGGGTGATGCTGAGTCTTATATTCAAGTGGTTTCCTTTGTGTGAGTTCTCACTATTTGATACCCCTTAGAGTTAGTTCCGGAGAAGGCAATGGCACCCCACTCCAGTACTCTTGCCTGGAAAATCCCATGGATGGAGGAACCTGGTAGGCTGTAGTCCATGGGGTCGCTAAGAGTCAGACACGACTGAGCGACTTCCTTTTCACTTTTCACTTTCATGCACTGGAAAAGGAAATGGCAACCCACTCCAGTGTTCTTACCTGGAGAATCCCGGGGACGGGAAGCCTGGTGGGCTTCTGTCTATGGGGTCACACAGAGTCGGACATGACTGAAGCAACATAGCAGCAGCAGCAGCAGAGTTAGTTCTCTGGTAGTCTAGGGTCTTGGAGTCAGTGCTCCCACTCCAAAGGCCCAGGGCGTGATCTCTGGTCAGGAACAAAGATTCCAAAAGTGGTTTGTTATGGCATTGAGTGAGATTAAAACAAATACTCAAAAATGAGAAACAAAAGATGAATCCCAGACAAATGGAAGTTACAAAATCAGGCAAATAATAATTAAAATAATGGAATATACACATATACTTATGCACCCATAGGAATATATCTACCTAAAGAAACTAAAGACCTATATATAGAAAACTATAAAACACTGGTGAAAGAAATCAAAGAGGACACTAATAGATGGAGAAATATACCATGTTCATGGATTGGAAGAATCAATATAGTGAAAATGAGTATACTACCCAAAGCAATTTATAGATTCAATGCAATCCCTATCAAGCTACCAACAGTATTCTTCACAGAGCTAGAACAAATAATTTCACAATTTGTATGGAAATTCAAAAAACCTCGAATAGCCAAAGCGATCTTGAGAAAGAAGAATGGAACTGGAGGAATCAACCTACCTGACTTCAGGCTCTACTACAAAGCCACAGTTATCAAGACAGTATGGTACTGGCACAAAGACAGAAATATAGATCAATGGAACAAAATAGAAAGCCCAGAGATAAATCCACGCACATATGGACACCTTATCTTTGACAAAGGAGGCAAGAATATACAAAGGAGAAAAGACAATCTTTTTAACAAGTGGAGCTGGGAAATCTGGTCAACCACTTGTAAAAGAATGAAACTAGACCACTTTCTAACACCATACAAAAAATAAACTCAAAATGGATTAAAGATCTCAACGTAAGACCAGAAACTATAAAACTCCTAGAGGAGAACATAGGCAAAACACTCTCTGACATACATCATAACAGGGTCCTCTATGACCCACCTCCCAGAATATTGGAAATAAAAGCAAAAATAAACAAATGGGACCTAATTAAACTTAAAAGCTTCTGTACAACAAAGGAAACTATAAGCAAGGTGAAAAGACAGCCTTCAGAATGGGAGAAAATAATAGCAAATGAAGCAACTGACAAACAGTTAATCTCAAAAATATACAAGCAACTCCTACAGCTCAATTCCAGAAAAATAAATGACCCAATCAAAAAATGGGCCAAAGAACTAAATAGACATTTCTCCAAAGACGACATACAGATGGCTAACAAACACATGAAAAGATGCTCAACATCACTCATTATCAGAGAAATGCAAATCAAAACCACTATGAGGTACCATTTCACACCAGTCAGAATGGCTGCGATCCAAAAGTCTACAAGTAATAAATGCTGGAGAGGGTGTGGAGAAAAGGGAACCCTCTTACACTGTTGGTGGGAATGCAAACTAGTACAGCCACTATGGAGAACAGTGTGGAGATTCCTTTAAAAACTGGAAATAGAACTGCCATATGACCCAGCAATCCCACTGCTGGGCATACACACTGAGGAAACCAGAAGAGAAAGAGACACGTGTACCCCAATGTTCATCGCAGCACTGTTTATAATAGCCAGGACATGGAAGCAACCTAGATGCCCATCAGCAGATGAATGGGTAAGAAAGCTATGGTACATATACACAATGGAGTATTACTCAGCCATTAAAAAGAGTACATTTGAATCAGTTCTAATGAGGTGGATGAAACTGGAGCCTATTATACAGAGTGAAGTAAGCCAGAAAGAAAAACACCAATACAGTATATTAACGCCTATATATGGAATTTAGAAAGATGGTAACAATAACCCTGTGTACGAGACAGAAAAAGAGACACTGATGTATAGAACAGTCTTATGGACTCTGTGGGAGAGGGAAAGGGTGGGAAGATTTGGGAGAATGGCATTTAAACATGTAAAATATCATGTATGAAAGGAGTTGCCAGTCCAGGTTCAATGTATGATACTGGATGCTTGGGGCTAGTGCACTGGGACGACCCAGAGGGATGGTATGGGGAGGGAGGAGGGAGGAGGGTTCAGGATGGGGAACACATGTATACCTGTGGAGGATTCATTTTGATATTTGGCAAAACTAATACAATTTTGTAAAGTTTAAAAATAAAAACAAAGAAGAAAAAAAAAGTCAAAACAGTCCAACAAAAATAAAGTAGATTGACCCAGCAAACAAAGGAAACCAAAAAGTATATCTACCAGTTAAAACCAAAACTAACGAAAAACAAACTGGAAAATAAAACTACAGCAAGGTGCCAAGTGGGGAATAAAGCAATGAAAACAAAACTAACAAATATATTAAGAGGGAAGGAAAGAAAGAATAGATATGCAAATTTAAATAGAGGTAAATAAAGAAGATTTATTTATGTTAAGATTAACTGCAAGGGGAAAATAACAGTAGGAAAAACAAAGGAATACATGTAGAAAATATAATAATAGGTTTAAAAAATTAAAATTAAAAAAAAAAAAAGAGATAGAGAGAGAAAAAAAGTAAAACTTCACTGCAAAAGCCCAACACAGAGGCAGAGGTTTATAACAACAATTAAAAAAAATATGTGACTGAGGGGGTAAAAATGCTCAGAACCTTAAGTAGACTTTATCGTGCCAATAAAATCAACAACTACAACAGAGAGGGATAAAAAGAGGTGAAAAAAAAAAAATTTTTTTTAAATCCAAAAGAATATGCACAAGTCAAAACATAAGAGTCATAAATGTTTTTCTTGAGTCACTGCTGTCAGAGTCCTTTCCTTTGCTGGAAGTCACAATCCACCTCACCTCCCTAGGATGCCCTCCAACACTGAACTAGTCTCTGGACCTGCTGTGGGGGCGGCTCAGATTCTAATCTGGTCCTCTCCTGTGTGTTCTTGTCTTCAGTGTTCACAGCTATCAGAGCTGGTGAGTTTTCTTTTGTGGGAGTGCTCATTGTCCTTTTATATATTCCATAGACACAGAGTCTGCCTAGTTGACCTTCTGGATTTAATCTGTAGCTTGTAGAACTGGTGGGAGGGTTTTAAGCCTTTTTCCTTAGCCACACTGCCCCTGGGTTTCAATTGTGGTTTTATTTCCACCTCTACATGTGAGTCGGCACTGGGGTTTGCTCCTGAGGCTGCCCTGGAGGACATGGGTTAGCCCCTGAGAGGGCCAGGTATGGGGGTGGTGCAGCTGCTTGGGTCACAGGGGTTCTGGCAGCACCAGGTACTCACGGGGTTTGGTGGCTAGGGCAGCAAGAAATACAGTGCTCTAGAAGGGTATAGCAACCGGTATTGGCCCATACATTCCAGTATTCTTGCCTGGAGAACCCCCTGACAGAGAAGCCTGGCGGGCCACAGTCTATAGGGTCGCAAAGAGCTGGACACGACTGAAGCCACCCTGCACACATTGACACGAGGTTTTTTTGTTTGTTTGTTTGCCTGTGGCAGCTCTGCCCCAGTGAGGGTTGACCCTGAAGGTGGTGCAGCTGCTTGGCTTGCAGGGACCCTGGTGGCGCCATATACACAGGGACACAGACTGCCTCTGCAGCAGGAATTATGGCTTGCTCCGAGTCTTTCCTTGAGCCTCTTGTAGCTGGCGATCAGAAAGCCTCTTTGGCCAGTCTTTCTCCATAGCTCCACCAGTTCAGGCACTTAGAGGGCCCCCTTGCCTGGGGTCCTTCTCTGTTGTTCTTCGCATCAGGCACTTAAAGGAGCCCCTTGGCTGGGAGATCCACGTGTCAGGCGCTTAAAGGGGCACCCTGGATGGCGTTCTGCTCTGTGTAGTTCAGTGCATCAGGCGTTTGATGGGCCAGCCTCTCTATTATTCAACTGCAGACGCTGGCATGTTGGGAGAGAGAGGCTATGGTGATGGCTCCACCCCCTACATGTGACTCAGCAGTATCGCCTTGCTTCCATGGTGCCTGGCTTTCCTCCACCTGCATTTCCCACCACAATCTCCTCCCTCACATCCCCTTGATCCGTGTCTCTGCAGTCAACACCAGCCCTCGCCCTGGGATTGCTCCATGATTCCTAAACTCCAGCTCCCAGTCGCTGTACCTTCCAGGAGACCTGTTTCCCTGTCTGGGGTATGCATGGCTGTGGCAAGGACTGTCTGATTCTCGTTCATTTAGGCTGCCACAGGTCAGCTGTTCCAGTCTCAGCCTTAAATGTTTCTCCTCTGACTCAGACAATTGCCCAGATGTGGGGATTGGACCCCTGCTTCGGTTCCCCCACCCACTGAGGGCAGGTTCAGTAGTTCCTTCATCCTACCGAGTTTTGTGTGGTTCTATATATTCTTTTCTGCCAGTCAGGTACTCCTGCCCGTCTCAGCTGGTGTTCTGCCTTCACTTCTGTGTCTGAAGCTGTATTCCTGATGTATCCGTGGAGAGAGAGGTGCTCCACATCCACCTACTCCTCTGCCATCTTGTTCTCCCTACTACTTTGATAAAATTTGTGCATTAAGGGGAAACACCCAAGGACACTCACTACATCTCTATGACAAGCAAACAAAGAAACAAAAACCTTACCTGTTCCTCAATAGAATTCAGAAATTGTCCATATCTGGTTCATGGAGCAGAAAAATATATTAATTAAAACAAATGAACTATACTAGAGACACCAACATGGATAATTCCATAATATTGGTGGGCTTCCCAGGTGGGACAGTGGTAAACAATCTGCCTGTCAATGCAGGAGTTGCAAGAGACCCAGGTTTGATTCCTGGTTTGGGAAGATCCCCTGGAGAAGGAAGTGGCAAACCATTTAAGTATTCTTGTCTAGGAAATCCCATGGACAGAGGAGCCTGGCAGGGTACAGTCCATGGGGCCACAAAATCCATAATTTTAAAGGGGACAAATAGCAAACAAATAAGCATTAATAAAATACTGCCTTCTGTGTAAAAACTGAGCATAAAAACATTATTACATTCTCTGTATAGGCACATATTAGAAGTATAAAAACAGACCTAAGATTGATACACATCAACTTTATGATTGTAGATACTTCTGTGTACAGCTATGCCAAACTATTCCTAGCTTACTGAGAGGGTTTTTTTTTTTTTTTTTTTTTTGGTTTTGCTTGCTTTATTATGGATGGTCATTATATTATATCAAATGCTTTTTTGGCAATAATCATGAAGATGATACAATGCTTTTTCCTATCCATCTACAAATATGTATAATCATCTGAAAAGCAAATCGCCCTCATATTCTTAGGTTAAACTCCACTTGATAGTGATGACTATTTGCATGTGTGTTTGACTGACAAAACTGTTGGCTTGTTTCTTCTATTAGAGACTATTGCCTCATATTTGCTAAAATCTTAAAAGATATTTTTGCACCAATATTAATAAGCCAGGTTGACTATGATTTTTCTTTTTCAAGTTGTTCTTGGCAGCTGTGGTAATATATTTGAAATAGTTTTATGTAAAATGAATACTACTTGTTCTTTGAAATTTTTATAGCATTAGCCTCTGAAACTTCTAGTTAAAAAGAAAATGAATATAAAAATTATAGTATACTCACACAGTAAAATATATTCAGAGTTAAAAGGAGTGAATAATGGATAGAAGCAATAACATGAATAAATCTCAAATATATTAATGATAAGTGAAAGAATTCTTACACAGTTAAGTATATACAATGTGATTCCTTTTATATAAAATATTTTAAGGTAAGAAAAAATCAAGAAGATGTTTCCCTGTGGAAGTGGCAGGGATATTTATTGGGAATGGTCATCAGAGAGCTTTCTGAAATACTGGTAATATGTAGCAGTCTGTATCCTAATAGGTGCTAGATTTCACAGTTCTATGCAACTGCCAAAACTCAGTTTAAATTATGCCTTCAATTGGATACAGATTTTATATAAAAAGAAAAATGTTGGATTTTATATGAAAAGAATTCCAATTAATGATGTGTATCCCAAAATATTGAGAGTAACGTGTACTGATACCTGTAATTTACTTTGAAAAGTGAAAGTGAAAGTTGCTCAGTCATGTCCAACTCTTTGCAACCCCACGGATTATAACCCAACAGGCTCCTCTGTCCAAGGAATCCTCTAGGCAAGCATACTGGAGTGGGTTGCCATTCCCTCCTCCAGGGGATCTTCCCAACCCAGGGATCGAACCCAGGTCTCCTGCATTGCAGGCAGATTCTTTACTATCTGTGCCACCAGGGAAGCCACTTTGGCAGGCTTCAAAAATAAGATAGAATAAAGGATAAGTGGATAAACGGGTGGATATGTAAGAACGCAAATATTATAAATGTTAATGGCAAAATTCAGGTGGTGAAAATGTGAATTCTCCCTGTTCATCTTTTTAGTATGTTCAAAACCTTTCATAATAAAAATGTTAGGGAAAAAATCCTTAATGTTTTAAATTTCTCCACTAAACAGAGCTTCAGTGTTACTTTACCACTCTGGTTTCATTTATCTTTTTTCTATATTGGTCCCTAAAATTCCAATTTCTTATTCAAGTAATAGTTATATATTTTAAAAGTTCTTTTGTGCCTCACAAGCATGAAAAAATATCTATAGTTTGAGGAATTTTCAGAGTATATAACCTTTCATATATCTATAGAAGGGACATTGTTTTAAATATACTTTTTTTCCAATCTCCATTTGCTAAATTCATTATATGATATTATATTCTTGAAAGTTAATACAATCATTCTTGCCTTTTTTAAGATAACGGACTCATGTTTGTAGTGCCCCCTCTCCTTCCTTCCATGGAAGAATTTTCTTGCAGGCTGAATTTTCAATTGCTTCTGTGTTTGTTTTAATAATTGTTTTTTTCAGACATAATAGGTGTATCTCTGGTGTTGATGTTAATATTGATCTGGATCATTTGGATAATGTGAAATATCTGCTTTTAATTTTGCTTTCTCTGGGGAGATTATTTTCCATCACACAAAAACAACTTCCTGAAATAGAGTCCTTTATGGGTGAAGAATTTCTGCAAGTGTTTCGGTAATATCTCACCAGTTTGGGGACCTAAATTTTTGTTCCTGCCTTTAAACTTTAGGCTCTTATGTTACCGGTATGTTCTTCTGTTACTTATGTTACTGGTATGTTCTTATGTTAATTATGTTCCAAAGGGCAACCACAGTATCGGTTCTTATGCTGATCATTCTTTTGTATCATTGCCATCTTTATGACTTCTGTTCTTTATGTTTAAAGTTTAAAACGTAACTTGTAGGAAGTTAGGCATCTGTAAATATTCCTCACATTACCTTAATCTATCTTTTTTTTTTTTTTTCAGAGCGACAAGTCTCAGTCACCCTTTAACCAATTTCCATGTGGCCACTCTCCCAATTACTTCCCAGAAATGCTTTTTATTAAGGGTACAATAATGATGCATATATCATTTTCTGCACTCTTCTTGACACTGAGTAGCTTTCAGTGGAGCTGACCACACTATCTTTCTTGAAACACTTTCATTTCCAGGTCTTAGTGCTATCTCTTCTTTTTGTTTTTCTTTCACTTCACTCTGGCTGTTCTTTCTAAATATCCTTTGGTAACTCTTTTTCTCTACCGAGCCTTTGGATGTTAAGACTCAGTGTGGATATTCTATTTTTATCTATACTCTCACTGGGCTTTACATATGCTGGCTTGCACATTTTAGATATAGTCTTGATCACTCCTCTTAAACCCACCTGATATCCAACCATATAATTTACATCTAAATTTACTACAATTATGACTTCAATCTTAAGACACCCAAAGCCTACCATTTTAAATTCTTTCTAAAATTTTTGGTGCCCCTGTGTTCTCAGTATATAATGCTTGCCTGCTCAGCTGCATCTGACTCTTTGCAGTCCCATGGATTACAGATGGCCAGGCTCCTTTGTCCATGGGATTTCCAAGGCAAGAATAATAGAGTGGGTTGCCATTTCCTCCTCCAGGGGATCTTTCCAACCCAGGGATTGAACCCATGTCTCATGAGTCTCCTGCATTTGTAGGCAGATTCTTTTACTACTGAGTCACCAGGGAAGCCCCACACCCCCAGCATATCACAACATTTTAAAAGGCCCTCTTAGGGACCTCCTTGATGGTATAGAGGTTAAGAATCCTTCTTCCAATGCAGGAGACACGAGTTTGATCCCACATACTGCGGGGCAACTAAGACTGAAGGTTGCGACTACTGAGCCCATGTGCTCCAGAGCCCCTGCTCTGCAACAAGAGAAAGCCTGTGTGCTACAACAAAGAGCCCGTGGGCCACAGCAAAGACCCAGCACAGCCAAAACAATAAAAAAGCAAAAGCCCCTCTTAGTTCATTTTTTAAATACCTTGCATATTCTACTCATCCACTGCCATTCTGCTTTTACCTATCTCCAAAATAGTGTATACCCAGAACCACACCCTTCTTCTCATATCCACAGACGCTATCCTGGCCTAAGCATCAACATCTGAATTACTATAATGGCTTCCTAACTGATTTTTGCCCTTTGTCCTTCCTCCATTCAACTCTACACAAAGGGCAAGAATGAACATTTAAATCAGAAAATCAGATTATGCCATCTCAATGTTTGTATGCCCTTCCATCACCATCCATTGAATTCAGAAGACATTCCACGGCCCACTTCATTCTCCAATTCCACGTCATGCTACACCTCCTCCCTCTTCATTTATGAGGCTCCAGCCCCACTGGTCCTAGGTTCCAGGAATATACCTGGCTTCTTTCTGTTCTCTAGCTTTTACAACTGGCATTCCCTTTGTCTGATGTGTTCTTCTCTGTTTCCATAAGTGGTCGGCTTTTTCTCATAATTTAGGTTTTAGTTCAGCTGTAACCTCTGTGCTTCTCTCTAAATCATTGCTCTACTAATTACTTGGCCTCTAATGTTATCTACCCTCTTCTGAGTGATCAGTTCTGCATAATAATGGATTGGAGGAGGATCACAACTTTATCAAGCCATAAAATATACAGTTGCATCTTTTCCAGAAATTTTCTCACCCACAGTACAGAGCAAAGTAACGGTAAGAACCTTGGGTGTTACAATGAGTGAGATAATACCTGACTGTAGGGTTCAAGCAAGTCTTAGACAAGAGAGAATTAACCTGATGCTTGAAAAATAGCCAACAGTTTAACTGATAGAATGGTATCTTTCAGGCAGTATGTGTGTGTTATTTGCTCAGTCTGACTCTTGGCAGTCCTGTGGACCTGCAGCCTGCCAGGCTCTTCTTTCCATGGAATCCTCCAAGCAAGAATACTGGAGTAGGTAGCCATTCCCTTCTCTAGGGATCAGAGAGACTATCATTAACAAAAACAATCATGTGAAAGCCCATAGGTTCTGAGAACAATAAATAATCCAATTTGACTATTGCTTTCAGTGAGTGCTGAAAGCTTTTTGGAAACACTGGTTTGGGCCATATTATGGAAAACCTTGAGGAATTTGTACTTGATTCACTAAGCAATAAGTAACTTTTCAATGTTTTTGAAAATCAGCAGGCTAACTGAAAGGAAGTGGAAGAGTCAGAAGAGAAAAGAATTGGTCAACTCTTGACCACTAATCACTTTGAGCCCCCTAAGAACAGGCCAGCTTTCCTACTGCCATAAATGAGGTGGATAAGAAATCATGCTTTGAACTCAGTGAGTGTATATTTGAAACCATGTTACCCAATTGGATAATTCTAAGCAATTTATGTAACCTTTTCTCAATTTTGATTTCTTTACCTATAAAGAGAAACTCACAAGAATTTTGTATATTGTTGCAATATATTTATCACCCAATAAAACCTATGGCTATTGCTATAAATATTATTGTTAGGTTATTTATCTCCTACAGGGGAAGCTGTCTTAGACAGCAGAGTTTGTTAATGCTTTTAGGTCTGTGGTGCACAAGAGAATCTTCAGCTCTGCATATAAATTCTGTGATGCCATCTCTGAGAGCAATGAGACACTGCCAGTCATTGAAATCTAACATTGTATATGTGTGTGTGTGTGAACATGAGTTGGAGTGCCAGCTATCAGCTCACTACAATACATTCTGGATTTTTAATACTCTTCATTGATGTTTGAATTGAAATACACCAATGGAAACTTCAGAGGCACCCTTTTAACCATGAAATAATCCCGATAGAACATACTGTACATATTGCTTTCCCTAAACCCTCTTGATAACCATGGGGAGAACTAGTGAAATAGAATTCACCATTTGAATTTTCTCCATAGCCTTGCTTATTAGGCCACATATTTCATGCTAATTCATCTTACGACAAAAGAAGTGAAGCAGAAAACTAATCAATTACAGAGTAAACCCAGGCTAAAAATTTGTGAAAACTTCCTGTACCAATCAACTTTAGGGACTAAACTCTCCAGTTTATACTCATTTTTCAAATTCCACCTTATTTTTGCTAGACAATCTTGGGCTTTTTTCTCCCTGGAATATAATAAGGGAAGGCTAATTAATAATTTTTAGGTCTCAATTATATTCCATGCACTTTGCTTAAACATCTTCATGCTCCCTGTGTAATACTCAATATTCCACAAAAGGCCAATGAGATTAATCAATTTATAATACTTAGAGTATGAATAATAAAAAACAATGATGACTTAATTTGTGCCAAGCACATCAGGGGATCATTAAGCTATTAATATTTAGAGCTGTATTTTGAACACACATCTGTTCAACCTCACTAGACCACTCTGATTCTCCATTCTTCCTCAAGTGAAATTTCACTTATTCTTGATTTTAAAATTAAGAGATAAAATCAAATATCCCAGACAATATTTGAAAAACACTCAAGAAAGTAAACGTGAACAAAGCCTGACCTATATTGAAAAGTCAATAAATGATTTTTTTCTTATTTGCAAACTGTCATCTTTATAAATAGAATATACCGATAATAACTTTCACTTCTCAAAAACTATCACTATTTATTAATAATCAAGAACTAAACCACTGCTTTTTGAACATCCACTGTGTATTAAGTAGTGAATAGTAGTGTACTTGAATCTTGTTTAAATCCTGGAAGATGAATGTTATTACCTTTGTTCAGATGGAGAAACTGAGACTTAGGAGAAAATTCTGTTACTTATATAACATACCGTGGCCTCTCACCAGGCTTTTTCTAGCTGTAAAGTTTAACTGTTTTTTATATTATTTTCTGCCTCTCACATCTATTTGATTTCCTTTCTTTTACAACAAGGGCCTAACCTGAAAAGTCTATTCAGGGATTCTTTGTACTATTCCAGGCTAGGCTTGTTACAGCTTGCCTTTCAATGTTCTAAGAGATGCTTTCCTGCCTTACAACTGAAATCATTGAGTTCTCAGTGAAGAATCAAATGAGATCCAAAAATTAAAGCAGGAAATATTTCCCCCTCATTATATCAGTGGGATTCCCTGGTGGCTCAGATGGCAAAGAATCTGCCTGCAATGTGGGAAACCTGGGTTCGATCCCTGGGTTGGGAAAATCCCCTGGGGGAAGGCATGGCAACCCACTTAAGTATTCTTGCCTGGAGAATCCCCATAGACAGAAGAGTCTGGTGAACTACAGTCCATGGGGTCGCAAAGAGTTGGACATGACTGAGCGACTAAACGCAGTACATATCAATGGGCTACATATAAGGCGGTAGCAACTTGTGGAGGGAAAGAAAGAAGGAAAGAAAGGTAATTCTTCAAGGATTCTAACATGGGTATTTGTTCATAGTAAAAGCAAATAAACAAGTAATTAAAAATATTTTTCAAAATATTTCTTTTGAAAATCAACTTACTGACTCACAAATTATTCCCATAACTTTCCAGTGCTGTCTAACTTCATATCCTGGATTGCCCACTGGCTAATTAGATTAGCACTCCCTCATAAATTCACCCATAATACCTTATACTTGTCTTATTGTAGAACTTATCAATGCTGTTTATTGGAACTGCCTCCCTGCTTGTCTGAGTGGACCTCCATAATTTAAGTTCTGCAAAAACAATGTCTGTTTGTTTTATTTATTTATATGGCTATGAACTCATGTTTTCTAACACCTTCCTGACTTTGAAATGAATAATAATACTCTCACCAATTTCTAAAGATACCAAATAGTGTTGGCATAATGGTGTTTCCTGATTCAAACCTAATTCAAGGTCGCTAATGTTTCTGTGGTAAATAGGCTGAGCTCCACC
The DNA here is from genome assembly GCF_032452875.1 of Bos javanicus. Classification (NCBI taxonomy): domain Eukaryota; kingdom Metazoa; phylum Chordata; class Mammalia; order Artiodactyla; family Bovidae; genus Bos; species Bos javanicus. The sequence goes on along the minus strand of NC_083896.1, from coordinate 3,757,306 downwards.
CATCTGACAAACCATGGCTACAGCTGGAGTGATATCAGGCTTCTCAGGTGGTGCTAGTGGTAAAGAATCCACCTGCCAATGTGAGAGATATAAGAGATGCAGATTCCATCCCTGGGTCAGGAAGATCTCCTGGAGGAGGACATGGCAACCCACTCCAGTATTTTTCTTGGGAGAAGCCCATGGACAAAGGTGCCTGGTGGGTTATAGTCCACAGGATCGCACAGTCGGACATGACTGAGGCGATTTAGCAAGCATGCAGTGTGATATCATGATATAGATATAACACTCTGTCTCAACAGCCACATACACTTTTGTGACTCTTCTGTCTCTTCTACCCTTTATAGCTGTTGAGTGAAACTGTTCTTGCTGTCCAACAGCTCAGTTGTGTCCTACTCTTTGCGACCCCATAGACTATAGCATGCAAGGCTTACCTGTCCTTCACCATCTTCCAGAGTTTGCTCAAACTCAGGTCCATTGAGTCAGTGATGCCACCCAACCATCTCATTCTCTGTTGTCCCCTTCTCTTGCCCTCAGTCTTTCCTAGTATCAGGTTCTTTTCCAATAAGTTTGCTTTTTGCATCAGGTGACCAAAGTATTGGAATTTCAGCATCAGTCCTTCCAATGGCTATTCAGGACTGATTTCCTTTAGGATGGACTGGTTGGATCTCCTTGCAGTCCAAGGGACTTTCAAGAATTTTCTCCAACACCACAGTTCAAAAGCATCAATTCTTCAACACTCAGCCTTTTTTATTGTCCAACTCTTATATCTTTTCCATACCTGACTGCTGGAAAAATCGTAGCTTTGGTTATACTGATCTTTGTTGACAAAGTAATGTCTCTGCTTTTTAATATGCTGTCTAGATTTATCATAGATTTTCTTCCAAGGAACAAGCAGGTTTTAATTTCATGGCTGAAGTCACCATCCATAGCAATTTTGGAGCCGAAGAAAATAGTCTGTCACTGTTTCCCCATCTATTTGCCATGAAGTGATGGCCCAGATGCCATGATCTTAGTTTTCTGAACCTTGAATTTTAAGCCAGTTTTTTACTCCGTTCTTTCATCTACATCAAGAAGCTCTTTAGTTCTTCTTCACTTTCTGCCATAAGAGTGGTGTCATCTGCATATCTGAGGTTATTGATATTTCTCCTAGCAATCTTGATTCCAGCTTGTGGGTCATCCAGCCTGGCATTTTGCATGATGTACTCTGTATAGAAGTTAAATAAGCAAGGTGACAATATACAGTCTTGACATACTCTTTTCCCAAATTTGAACCAGTTCATTGCTCCATGTCCAGTTCTATCTATTGCTTCTTGACATGCATATAGGTTTCACAGGAGTCAGGTAAAGTGGTCTGGTATCCCCATTTCTTTAAGAATTTTCCACAGTTTGTTGAGATCCACATAGTCAAAAGCCTTAACATAGCCAATGAGGTTAAGTAGATGTTTTTCTGGAACTCTTGTTTTTTCGATGATCCAACAGATGTTGGCAATTTGATCTCTGGTTTCTCTAACTTTTCGAAATCCAGCTTGAACTACTGGAGGGTCTCAGTTCATGTACTGTTGAAGCCTGGCTTGGAGAATTTTGAGCTTTACTTTGCTAGTATGAGAAATGAGTGAAATTGTGTGGTAGTTTGAATATTATTTGGCATTACCCTCTTTGGGATTGGAATGAAAACTGACCTTTTCCAGTCCTGTGGCCACTGCTGAGTTTTCCAAATTTGCTGGCATGCTGAGTGCAACAGTTTCACAGTATCATCTTTTAGGATTTGAAATAGCTTAGCTGGAATTCCATCACCTCCACCAGCTTTGTTCATGGTGATACTTTCTAAGGCCCACTTGATTTCACTCTCCAGGATGTCTGCTCTAGGTGAGTGATCACACCACAGTGGTTATCTGGGTCATGATGATCTTTTTGTTCAGTTCTGTGTTTTCTTGCCACTTGTTGAATGAAATTAATATCTTGCTAATACAGTGGGCCTCAGAGAAGGCAGCCAGTTATAATTCAAGGAGTTTGAATTTACTCTAAGAAAATCCCTTATTCCTTCAGACTTTGTACTAATACAACTACCTAGGGTTCATTTTGTTGCCTGCTGCAACAGAGACAGTCTGTAAAAGGGTGAATGAAGTAGAATGAAGGTATTGAGAGAAAAAGAGCACTAATAACTTCACTGAACCTTGGAATAGCCATGCCTATATCCAGAAAGCAACATGAATAATTTTTTGAACCAGTAGTGAAAACAACCTTTTACCCCTGCTTAAATTAGTTTAATTGTATTTCTATCACTTGCAAGCAAAAAATAGAAATCTCCTGTGTTTTTTTTTTTTTCTTTTTGACCATATGTATCATAAAAAGTCAATTAGCTACTCAGTTTGGATCCTCCTGTCATGAATTTAGGTAAGTATAGAGTCCTCTCAAAGACAAAATTCATTCATTAAGCTCATATTATGCCTAGGTGGAGTTAATGGTGCCTCGATGGTGGGGTTAATGGTGACCTCCTCAAAGAGGGCTTATGCCACAGGATGTGTGATCCAGGGAGCAGCACCCAGAGCCCCTGCCCCTGTGGCAGGCCACAGGTATTATCTAAATCAAATCCTGTATTATTATACATTGGAAGTAATAAATTGATTCAAGTGATTAGATCTAATACACAGAGGGCCTCAAGAACTATGGACGGAGGTTCCTGACATTGTACAGGAGGCAGGTATTAAGTACATCCTCAAGAAACAGAAATGCAAAAAGGCAAATGGTTGCCTGAGGAGGCCTTACAAATAGCTGAGAAAAGAACAGAAAATAAAGGCAAAGGAGAAAACAAAAAATATAACCATTTGAATGCAGAGTTCCATCATATTTGAATGAGATCCTTGCTGGGTACAGTAATCTGGGCTGTAGGTTATTTTCTTTCATCACTTTAAGTATGTCCTGCCATTCCCTCCAGGCCTGAAGAGTTTCTATTGAAAGATCAGCTGTTATCCTTATGGGAATCCCCTTGTGTGTTATTTGTTGTTTTTCTCTTGCTGCCAGAGTTCCAAAGAATAGCAAGGAGAGATAAGAAAGCCTTCCTCAATGATCAGTGCAAATAAATAGAGGAAAACAGTAGAATGGGAAAGACTAGAGATCTCTTCAAGAAAATTAGAGATACCAAGGGAGCATTTCATGCAACGATGGGCTCAATAAAGGACAGAAATGGCATGGACCTAACAGAAGGAGAAGATATTAAGAAGAGGTGGCAAGAATACACAGAACTGTACAAAAAAGATCTTTATGACCCAGATAATCATGAAGGTGTGATCACTCACTTACAGCCAGACATCCTGGAATGCAAAGTTAATGAGCCTTAGGAAGCATCACTATGAACAAAGCTAGTGGAGGTGATGGAATTCCAGTTTAACTATTTCAAATCCTGAAAGATGATGCTGTGAAAGTGCTGCACTCAATGCCATCAAATTTGGAAAATTCAGCAATGGCCATAGGACTGGAAAAGGTCAGTTTTCATTCCAATCCCAAAGAAGGGCAATGCCAAAGAATGTTCAAACTTCCACACAGTTACACTCATCTTACACACCAGCAAAGTAATGCTCAAAATTCTCCAAGCCAGGCTTCAACATACGTGAACTGAGAACTTCTAGATGGTCAAGCTGGATTTAGAAAAGGCAGAGGAACATGAGATCAAATTGCAAACATCTGTTGGATCATAGAGAAAGCAAGAGAATTCCAGAAAAATATATACTTCTGCTTTATTGATTATGTCAAAGCCTTTGACTGTGTAGATCACAAGAAACTTTGGAAAATTCTTAAAGAGATGGGAATACCAGACCACATTACCTGCCTCCTGAGAAATCTGTATACAGGTCAATAGAATCAGGCATGGAACAACAGGCTAATTCCAAATCGGGAAAGTAGTACTTCAAGGCAGCATATTGTCACCTGGCATCTTTAACGTGTAGGCAGATTCCATCATGTGAAATAACAGGCTGGATGAAGCACACGCTTAGATCAAGATTGTGGGAGAAATATCAATAACCTCAGATATGCAGATGACACCACCCTTATGGCAGAAAGTGAAGAGGAACTAAAGAGCATCTTGATGAAAGTGAAAGGAGAGAGAAAAACTGACTAAAAGTCAACATTCAAAAAACTAAGATCATAGAACCCAGTCCCATTACTTCATGGCAAATAGATGGGAAAACAATGGAAACAGTGGCAGACTTTATTTTGGGGGGCACCAAAATCACTATGGATGGTAACTGCAGCCATGAAATTAAAAGAACCTATTCCTTGGAAGAAAAGCTCTGACATTACTTTGCCAACCAATGTCCGTCTAGTCACAGCTATGGTTTTCCAGTAGTCATGTATGGATGTGAGAATTGGACTATAAAGAAAGTTGAGCATTGAAGAATTGGTGCTTTTGAACTGTGGTGTTGGAGAAGACTCTTGAGAGTCCCTTGGACTGCAAGGAGATCCAACCAGTCCATCCTAAAGGAAATCAGTCCTGAATATTCATTGGAAGGACTGATGCTGAAGCTGAAACTCCAGTACTTTGGCTACCTGATTCGAAGAACTGATATTGGAAAAGACCCTGATGCTGGGCAAGATTGAAGGCAGGAGGATAAGAGGATTATAGAGGATGATATGGTTGGATGGCATCACAGACTTGATGGACATGATTTTGAGCAAGCTCTGAGAGGTGGTGGTGGACAGGGAAGCCTGGCATGCTGCAGTCCATGGGGTTGCAAAGAGTCAGACAGGACTGTGTGACTGAACTGAACAGGGCTCAGAGCCAAAGAGGGTAAAGGGACATCAACAGTGACTCCTATCCTCAATAATCTTCAAATTAGAGAAGACCATTCTTACAGACATAAACTAACTGGAGAAGCACATAGGAAATTCATCTGAATACATTTTTTAAAATTTTCTTAAATCTGTCTAAAGGAGGGGTGTCCGTCATTCATTGCTCAGGAGGAATGGTAAATCTCTCATCCTGTATACAGGCCTCTTTTACCTCCTTACCGCATGACAATCATCTATAAATGGGACAGCATTTTTCCCAATAAAAATTCAAAATTCCTCAGGGAAAAGATGCCATTTAGCTTTAAAATATAACTATATTTTAGTGCACAATTAGGAAATAGACTTTCTCCTCAGCACCAACTATGAACAATTGAAACATAATTTGCCTGATGTTTACAGCTGAGAGGGAATTTGAGGACACAGCCAGCATGAGTGATAACGATTATCAAGATGGATGATAATGTCTGGAAATGGGTAAGAATGGTGAGGATACTATTTATTATTCTTGCCTTTGTGTGACTGTATTTGTCAACTTCTTTCCAGAGAGCAAGTTTTGATTAATGAAGTGGGAAACAGGAACAGGCCACTCAAGACAAGAGAGACCTAATAGGGGAAAAGCCAGTAGAGAAAACTAGAGTAAGTGAAGAACAGCTTTGTTTAGGCAAAATACTCATCCTCATTTCAGAATTCAGAAAAGGCAACAAAAGTGAGAGAATTGTAGCTATGCAAATTATGTGTGTTTCCAAGTGTAAGGGGAGGCTTGTGGTCGGATTTGCCACACCGTTTCCTCCTCACTGCCCCTGTCTCCCCAAATTTACACCTTCCTCCTTTCTTTCAATTTCTCTTGAACCTTCTGAAGAAAGCTTGCTCCTGGCCAGGGAATACTCCTCCAGCCAACCTGGTTTCCAAATCAGAAAACCAGGAATCGCCAAGCACGAGACTGCAGGCGCAAGTTTAAAGTAAAGTGCGTCAGGTCCCATGATGGAACACAGTTATTTTATGATAGTATTACAGTTCTTTCTTTGCTAATTATCCCCACCATTGTAATACCAGCCATGCTGTTTTCATTTTTCAAACACAATTCCTTGTTAACAGTCAGAAAATTTGCAAAAGGAAAATATCTGATGAGTTAGAACAATTTTTGTAATTAATTTTGTAAAGGTAGAATGATTACTCCCAATCAACTTTTCAGATCAACAATTAATCACTTTATAATCTGGTGGGTCCTTGTCTGCTACAAAGGTGGGACAAAAATTTTATGCAAAACAGCAATTATTCACCTATATATGAATGGTATTAATTTTTTATGACAGAAAGCTTCCTTATATTTTCCAAAAAAATAGCTGTAGAAAATAAGTGTAATTTAAAAATTAGGTTATATATATATATATATCTTTCTAAAATTCTCTTTTGTGGCACCCTGCCAAAAAAAAAAAAAAAATCACATTGCTCACGAGAAGGCCTGAATTCTCTTGACCATGTGCATTTTGTGTATACCTTTCCAGCCAAAGCCAAGCCAAAATATCTCAGCAAGACATTCTTTCCAGCCCTTCTTAAGAGTTTAAGAATACAAATATTAAGAAAGATGTCAAAACAATAATGATGGTAAAGAGACGGAGACCTATGTCCAGCATCAAGTTAAATTATTTTATTTGTCCATACTTAATTTCAAATCAATATACATATAATAATTAGGAGCATACCTTTGTTCTAGACAAACTATTTACTGCTTATTCAGCTTGTGGTGACTCTTTTTAGCCCCTTGCTATACGAGAAATGTTTATTTATTGATATAGTGTACTTTTGATTTTCTGTATGGAGCACCCTTGTGAAGCCAGTTTTGACTTCCTAAGATATATATGTAATTAATTTGCACATTTATTAAATAAAAATTGTTGACTACCTATTCTTTATGATAGATTTCCTTAGTGGCTCAGAGGTAAAGAATCCACCTGCAATTCAGGAGACCTGGGTTCAATCCCTGGGTTGGGAAGATCCCTTGGAGGAGGGCACGGCTACCCCTTCCAATATTCTTGCCTGGAGAATCCCATGGACAAGCAACCTGGTGGGCTACAGTCCACAGGGTCGCAAAGAGTGGGACATGACTGAGAGACTAATTACAGGCACATTCTTCATGACAGGTGTCTTCTAGGTTCAGGAAATATGGTACTGAATATAAGAAGGTCTTATTTTGCAGAAGAATGCTTTTAAGTAGGAGATAATAGCAATAAGATTATGTAAAATTCTGATGAGTGACTTAAGAAAAGCATCTTTAAAATTGATAATATTGATCTGATTTTAGGGGGCTCAAGGCAAAGAGGGAAGAGCTCTTTAAGGAGATTAGAGCTGGGTGAGTTGAGGTAATCCATGAGGGGATTCAAGGTAAGGATATTCCAGCCAACGGGACAGCAATTACAAAGATACTATGCATGGCCTATTCAAGGAAAAAAAATGAAGGACAGGGTTAGTGATATGGAATAGGTTAGAGTTATGCAAGGCAGACCTATGAAATTATGTGTGACTAGGAAGTTTATGATAAAGTGTTTTGATTTTCTTTTGCACATGATCAGAAGACATTAACACTTAAATATATCACTTTGAATGCTTGGTGGGGCAGTTAAGAGGCTAGTGCTAGATTAAGAGCAATAATTAGCACTATACCTAAAACTAATACAACTCTGTAAATCATCTATATATGTTTAGTCACTCAGTTGTGCCTGACTCTTTTGTGACCCAGGGAACTGTAGCCTGCCAGGCTCCTCTGTCCATGGGATTTCCCAGGCAAGAACATTGGAGCCGGTTGCCATTTCCTTCTGCAGGGGATCTTCCTGACCCAGGGCTCAGACCCATGTCTATTGCATTGCAGGCAGATTTTTATCATTATACTTCAATTTAAAAATTATCTATTAAAAATAAAAAATAAATAACAATAATCATTAACAATCATTAAGACATTAAGTCTCTGGACCAGAGAGGTAGTAGTGAAAGTCATGAGAAAACAGTCAAATTTGAAATATACATAACATATGTTAAGTGGAAAAATGTAACTGGAATATCATATGTGTAACACATTAACTTTAATATGAATAAGAAAGTTAAATAAGAAAATGCACGTCTATCTGCTTAGTAATACATAAAGGTTAAAATGGCAGAAGGAAATCTAACCTTATCAGTATGAATGGATTAAACTATCCAATCAAAAAGAAGCAATAGAGTAGAAAGAAACAAACAAATAAGTAAGCAATAACATCCAAGTCTGTGCTGTCTAGAACAGGCAAGTTGTATTTTCAAAAATACAAAAGACTGAAAGGAAAAGATGGGAAAAACACTCTAAACAAACAGCAACCATAAATGTGACTGGCTATACCCATATCAAGAAAAATAAATTTTACCACCAAAGAAAGATGTTACTAGAAATAAAGATGGGTATCTCATAATGACAAAAAGGTGAACTCATAAATAAGATGCAATCATTATAAGCACATATATACCTGATAACAGAGCACAAGAATGCACAAAACAAAAACTGAAGAGAAATAGACAAAGCACAATAATAGAGATTTTGATATCACACTTTCAGTAACAGATAAGACAGCTAGGAAAAACATCAACAATGCTATAGAAGACCTGACAGAAGTATACATCAGATAGATCTAAGAGACCTCTGCAGAGTACTCCCCCCAAACAGTACAACTGATATTTTTCTCAGTAATATGTGATTAAAGAAATAATAAAACCAGGGTCCTATAATTTGTGTAAATAATAGTACCTTTACTGAAATTGGAAATACTGGAGGTGAGGCATATTTGGAGGAAAAAACAAATGTTGGAATCTTCTGCATGAAGGTGAGACCATTTAAGGAGAGTTATAGAAACAGATGAAAAGTGATTAAGAACTAAGTCTTAGGGAACAAGGGTGTTCACATTTTTAGAAAAAAGGAGTAAATAAAAGACATATATTGAGAGAGATTGGATGGTCAAGAGGAGAAAATTCAGAAAAGGATAATATTCTGCAAGCCAAGACAATTTTTCCCCCCAGACAAGGGCCTCATCCACCTTGTTATGTTACAGAGAGACTGAGTAAAATAAGGACTGATATTAACCACTGGACGTATCATTACTCATTCCTTGATGACCTTGACAAATGAGATTTCAGAGGAGTACTGAGGTTGAAAGGAGAAGGTGATGGCAACCCACTCCAGTGTTCTTGCCTGGAGAATCCCAGGGACGGGGGAGCCTGGTGAGCTGCCGTCTCTGGGGTCACACAGAGTCGGACACAACTGAAGCGACTTAGCAGCAGCAGCAACTGGGGTTGAAAGAATAACTGGTGTCGATCCAAAAGAAAACGCATGGAAGCTGAAGTAGAAACAGAAAGGACAGAGAAGTTTTGAAGGAGATTTGCCATGAGAGAACTAGAAACGAAGAGTAGTTACAGGGGATGAGGTATTAAGGAAACATTTTTTTTGCTTGCTTCATTTTCTCATTGGATGCTGTTTAAACTATTTTTATGATGATAGCAATGACTGCAGAAAGCAGAGAATTAATCATGTAGGAAAGAAGACGATAACTGTAACAAAGCCCTTCTCAAGGTGAGAAGAACTACACCCAATGCAAAGGGCAGGTTTGAATTGTAGGAGAACAGGTCATCTCTCCTAACTGGAGGGAAAGCAGAGTTTTTGGAAACAGTTGTAATATTTGATGGTATGCAGATAGGGAGATTAGCCTCTCATTGCTTGTATTTTTCCCCATAAAATACAGAGATAAATCTCCAGCTAATTTTAAAATTTTAAAAAAGAACGAATGAAGTTGAAGACAGAAGAAAGTAAAATAACCTTCTCAGAAAGAATGCAATAAATTGATTAATGGGTAATATTAGTAAATAGTGCCAAGGCCATCCTTCAGCTTTACCATCATAAACGTAAAGTAGTGATGGCTATGCACATTCATATTCAGCCTCTCTGTACTGATGAGAAACACAGTTGGATTGAACCAAGTCGGCATTTTACAAAGGAAGAGTCAAAAATGGAGAAAAGTGACATTGATGATTATACCAGGGAGTACATATAGTTACAGAAAAATGGAGTCTAAGCAACACAAAATGAGAAAGAGAACATGAGGAATTAGTAAAAACCTGAAAGGGACAATTTTATTGGTGTTCAAGTTGTGAGTCAAATAATTATTAAAATTGGAAAACTGTAAGAACAAGAGGAGAAGATCAGACAGTGGGAAAGAAGAGTATCAAGATGTAGGGATAATGGTACAGCTACCCTTAATAAGAAACAGGGAGTGGATGGCTACATAGAATGAGCAAAGAGATCAGAAACTGAGGACCTAGAAGCTGAGAAGTCAGAGTGTTGGATTAATGGATATCAATACCACAATGACTATAGTGATAAAGGGAAAGTAGCAAGTAAAATATTGAAATTTTCCTGAATGAGGGAGTAATTATGAGGATCGTAGGTAAGTAAACTATCTGATAGAACAAACTTCAAAAGAGCTAGTGTTTTATGCATATTTGTGGGTAAATAAGAATTTATGTATCTCTATTTATTTGTTTTAATCAGTTCAGTTCAGTTCAGTCTAGAGAAGGTCACTTGAATCAGCACGTACAATGTGAATATCCAACTTACCTCCAGGTCCTGTACTGACATAGGACATATGGAGAAAGAAAAAAAAAAAAATAATAACATCTCTCCCTTAAGAGAATTCCAGAGAAAACAATGTTTTCTGGGGATGGCCAAGTTAGGATAAGAAGACAAAAGGAAGACAAATGCTATTCTTCATCTCTGTGCTTTGGCTGAATTCTTAAAACAGATTTTCAAATCTTGGAAATCTGCCTATTTTCCAAATTGGAAATCAACAGACATGGAAAGAAGACATTCTAACCAGTGCATTTTTTCTATGGAATATCCTTTTTCTTCTAACCAAGCAGAATGCAGAGGATGACCCTACCATCAGCCCATTTGTCTTGCGATGTGATGGAGATTTCCCCTTCTAAAATTTAATTTGTGGGAATTGCTTATAAATGTATCCTGGGAACAATTATGATTAAGTCCAAATAAATGATAAATAGCATGCTTAAGTCCATTTATATTTATTTCTCCTTTGTTAACCGTGTTGGCAACACCTCAAAATTTAGTGCTATCTGCAAATTTCATTAGCAGGCAATTTATTCCCCCCTGGAGATGATTAATAAAGATGGAAAATAAAACCTGACCTCATGCCAAAGCCCCTGCAGCCCCCCTACTAGCCGCTTCCTCGCAACTGGACACACTCCCATTCATCACCACCTCCCTTTGCACTGGCTCAGCCAGCGCAGCGAATGACGTGACGGTGCTCATATCCAAGCCAACCTCTAACAGGTGGGAATACTAGCTTTTCTGGGACACCCCATTAAATGCTTCCACTGTTTCCCCAATAAAACATAGATCACATTTCACAGTGCTACTAACTTTGTCCTTCCACAAGCAGATCCAAAATTTGGCATAATTTTTTTTTTTTTTTTACAAGTCCGTATAGCCATTTTACTTAGTCTATTTGTTCTGGGGGTGTTTATAGATTCCCTTTCAATATCTGGACTTAAATAAAAAACAAGTACTGACATTACACATATCATATCACACTGATTACTGTCTTCTGTTTGAAGTTTTGTACTGTCTGTTTTTCCTCAATTGCTTGGCATTTATTCCAGACTTTAATGATGTTTCAAATACTTTTCTAAGTAGTTTAACAAATGTCAGCCCACTTTACCTACTCCTAAGCGATTGTGAGCTAAACAATTCCGATATTAATATTTTTTGAGTTCAAATGTAGCCATGAGATCAACTAGTTTTTGATTGTTTTCTTTCCTCAACTTCATCCCCTCAATTAATATCTTTTGTTGAACAATTCTTGCATAGAATTCTTAATAGAATGTTATGAAATTAGTGTGATTTGGCCCTTAAGACTAAAATGTTAGAATAGCCTTTACTTTTCAAATTTGTTATTTTTTTTCTTTTTTACATAATACAGCCTGTATTCTTTTTACACAGAAGTCAATGTGAACTATTACCTTGCAAACCTGATTAAAAAATCAGTTTACCATAAAAAACACTTTAATTTCAGTAGCTGGGGTTTTTATTTTTGGCTTAGTTTTCCTTTCTTGTTTTGCTTATTTCAACATAGGAGTAAAATTTCACAATTCCATATGTTTGGAAAAAATCTGCCTGAGACTCAAACTAGTCTTAAAAATATTTGAAAACTTTATTACTTTTATGTAAACACTAAAACAAATTCCTCCAATTCCCCTTTTTATTATTAAAATAAAAATTCCTTCAAAATTATTTTGTAAAACTCTCCAAAATGTCTGCTTCAAGGAAAACATATAATTAGTAAATAGCTCTTAAAAATCTTATTGTTAACATAGAGCTTCCCAGGTGGTGCTTCCCAGTGGTAAAGATTCCACCTGCCAATGCAGGAGATGTAAAGAAATGTGGATTTGATCTCTGAGTCGGGAAGATGCCCTGCAGGAGAGCATGGCAACCCACTCTAGTGTTCTTGCCTGGAGAATCCCATGGACAGAGGACCTTGGAGGGCTACAGTCCATGGGGTGGCAAAGAGTCAGATATGACTGAAGCACTACTGAAGCAACTTAGCTTGCACATTTTGTTAACATATATTTGATAATCTTGATAAAGATAGAAAAAAAAATGAGCATCCCATCACGTCTGAGGGTAAAATGTGAGCTTTTAATTAAATCAAATAATATCAGAGTGAATACTTTATATTTTGCAGTAGCACTAGGGAACATCTTATTACACTATTAATGTATATATACTGAACAGCCGCAGCTTTTTTGATGTAACTGGCTTCTCTAGATCCTTGAGATATTTTGAAGCAATTATAGTTTATAGACTAGTAGGTGAAATATCCATTAACTTATTTTGCATATGTGTTTTAATATTTCCACTTTAATTTTATCATAGACTGAACTGCTAGTTGCTGGAAATAGAAGTATTTATCTGATTTTCATTATTCATTTCCCAAGAGCTACAAAATTACAAACAAAAGCTATCATGACATGAAAAAATTTACTAAATAATTGATCACTTATAAAACTGTGTATGTGTGGGCATGTGTGTGTGTGCTCAGCTGCTCAATCATGTCCAGCTTTTTGCAATCCTATGGATGTAGCCTCTGTCCATGGGATTCTCCAGGCAAGAACCCTGGGGTGGTTTGCCATTCCTTCTCCAGGGGATCTTCCCAACCCAGGGATCGAACCTGCGTCCCCTGCATCTCCTACATTGACAGGTGGATTTTTTACCACTGCGCCACCTGGGAAGCCTTATAAAATTTGCTCCCAATTAATACGCTTTCAAACTTGAAAGAACACTGATAGTTGAGCTGAAAATTTTTGTTTTTTAGACAATGGTATCTTTGTTAGAGCTCATCAAAGTATATGCAACAGTTCCATGACCAGTTTTAGGTTAAAGACCTGCAATGAAGAATGAAAAACCAAAGTAAAATGACAGGAAATAGGAATATTTAGAGATGAGGGGTCAGGCAGAGGTTATTGTAGATGAATCACAGTGACTGAGACTGGAAAGGAAGCTTGCAGACCGACTGTGAAGGGTGTTGAGTAGCATGTCAAGAAGTGAATTTCTTGTGATAGGAAATTTGAAGCTATTAAAGGATTTAAACAAAATTATACAAATAAAGTTGAGCTACAGAACAATTAATCTGCCACAGAATGGAAGTTGGATGCAAAAGGAAAGTTGCTCCCTCTTGTCTGACTGTGATTCTATGGACTGTAGCCCGCCAGGCTCCTCTGTGCATGGGGATTCTCCAGGTGAGAAAACTGGAGTGGGTTGCCATGCCCTCCTCCAGGGGATCTTTCCAATTCAGGTATCAAACCCAAGTCTTCCACATTGCAGGTGGATTACTTACCATCTGAGCCATCAGGAAAGCTCAAGAATACTGGAGTAGGTAGCCTATCCCTTCTGTAGGAGATCATCCCAGCCCAAAAATCAAACGGGGGTCTCCTGCATTGCAGGCGAATTCTTTACCAGCTGAGCTACCAGGGAAGCCCAACACATCTATGTAAAATCTAAATATATTGCTATGTATGCAGGCTCAGTCATGTCTGACTCTTTTCAACCTCATGGACTGCAGCCTAAAAGAACTCTATCCATGGGATTATAGCAGCAAGAATACTAGAATGGGTTGCCAGTTCCTCTTCCAGGGTATCTTCCCAACCAAGGGATCGAACCCAAATATTCTGCAGCTCTGGCATTGGCAGGCAGATTCTTTACCATTTAGCTACCTGGGAAGCTCAAAAAATTGGTTTAGGTGATCTTATTTACAAAATAGAAATAGAGACACAGTTGTAGAGAATAAACATATGGATATCAAAGGGGAAGAGCAGGGGGTAGTAGGATGAACTGGGAGATTGGATTTGAGACGACCTAACAGAAGCAGAAGATATTAAGAAGAGACAGCAAGAATGCACAGAACTATACAAAAAAGATCTTGATGATCCAGATAACCTTGATGGTGTCACTCACCTACAGCCAGACATCCTAGAGTGCAAAGTCAGTGGACCTTAGGAGCATCACTATGAACAAAGCTAGTGGAGGTGGGGAATTCCAGTTGAGCTATTTCAACTCCTATAAGATGATGCTGTTAAAGTGCTGCACTCAATATGTCAACAAATTTGGAAAACTCATCATTAGCCACAAGACTGGAAAAGGTCAGTTTTCATTCCAATCCCAAAGAAAGGCACTGCCAAAGAATGTTCAAACTACCTCACAATTTAACTCATCTCACACACTAGCAAAGTAATACTGAAAATTCTCCAATCTAGGCTTCTCAGTATGTGAACTGAGAACTTCCAGATGTCCAAAATGGATTTAGAAAAGGCAGAGGAACAAGAGATAAAATTTCCAACATCTGTTGGATCATAGAAAAAGCAAGAGAATTCTAGAAAAATATCTACTTCTGCTTCATTGACTATGCTAAAGTCTTTGACTGTGTAGATCACAGAAACCTGTGGAAATTCTTTAATAGATGGGAATACCAGACCACCTTACCTGTGTCCTGAGAAATCTGTATGCAGGTCAAGAAGCAACAGTTTGACTTGGACATGGAATAAACAACTGGGTCCAAATTGGGAAAGGAGTAGGTCAAGTTTAGGCTGTTTAACTTCTATGCAGAGCACATCATGAGAAATGCTGGACTGGATGAAGCACAAGCTGGCATCGAGTTTGCCATGAGAAATATCAATAACTTCAGATATGCAGATGACACCACTCCATGGCGGAAAGCAAAGATGAACTAAGGAGCTTCTTAATTAAGGTGAAAGAGGAGAGTAAAAGTACTGGCTCAAAACTCAACATTTCAAAAACTAAAATCATGACATCCAGTCCTATCACTTCATGGTAAATAGATAGGGAAACAAAGGAAACAGTGACAGACTTTATTTTCTTGGTCTCCAATCGCTGTGAACCTTGACTGCAGCTAGACAGCATTTTAAAAAGGAGAGACATTACTTTGCTGACAAAGGTCTGTCTAGTCAAAACTATGGTTTTTCCAGTAGTCGTGTATGAATGTGAGAGTTACCATAAAGAAAGCTGAGCATTAAAGAACAGGTGCTTTTGAACTGTGGTGTTGGAGAAGACTCCTGAGAGTCCCTTGGACTGTAAGGAGATCAAACCAGTCCATCCTAAAGCAAATCAGTCCTAAATGTTCATTGGAAGGTCTGATGCTGAAGCTGAAGCTCCAATACTTTGGCTACCTGTTGCAAAAACCCAACTCATCGGAAAAGACCTTGATGCTGGGAAAGACTGAAGGGAGGAGGAGAAGGAGTTGACAGAAGAAGAATGGTTGGATGGCATCAACGACTCAAGGGACATGAGTTTGAATAAGCTCTGAGATTTGGTGATGGACAAGGAAGCCTGGTGTGCTGTGGTCCATGGGGTCACAAAGAGTCGTATACGACCAAGTGACTGAAATGACTGACTGACCGATAAAATAGATAACTAATAAGAACCTACTATATAGCACAGGGAATTCTATTCAATACTCCTAAATGAGAAGGAAATCCAAAAATAAGGGTATATATATGTATGTCTGGTTGATTCACTTTGCTATATTGTAAAGCAACTACACTGCAATTAAATTGAAAAAAATAAAATTATAAGACAGAAAAAAAGAATAACTATAACTGATATGTTGAAAATAGACTGTCAGACAGGAGTGGAGCACAAATAGAAGACAAGAGACCCACTGAAATAATAAAAGGTTAAAATACAGAAGTGATCCAGCAGTGGATGAGGTGAGACGTAGTAACAAGGACCTGACTTGGTTTGGCTTTAATAGAAAGGAAAGGGTTTGAACTAAATGAAGATGGATAGGGCTTATTAACTGTAAATATGGGATATGGATGAAGGAATGTTTAATCACCGCTCTCAGTTTTCTACTTAGGATGACTGAGAGCGCTGCATTGACCTTAATAGAAACATGTAAGTCAGAAGCAGGGGCTAATGTGAAGGAAGAACAGCTGGTTTTAATCACACTAAATGGGAGAAGCCAGTGAACTCTAACAAGGCATAGAACTCAGAGAAGATATCGGTATAAAAAACTACACGTACATAAAAATGTATGGACAGACACAGGTGTTGTGGCCTGAAATTTATCAATTTATGGGGAGGGCATCTTTAAGAAAACTAAAGGAATATTATAAATACAAAATTCTGTTTGGGATTTCGAACGTGACTCATGGAAATGAGAGGCACATGAGTTTAAATATCACTATGAATCCATCTCTTGTGATACCATGGAATGACTGAAATCTCCAAAGGACTGCACTAGATTTGGCTGTCACTTTTGGCAATTAAAAAAAAAAAAAAAAAAACTCTTAAAAAGAGGAGAAGGTGGAAGAAGAACCAAGATAAAGTACCATGACTGGAGGCCAGGATTGGATTTGATTTCAGGAAGTAAAAAGGTGCCTGGAATGACCAAATATCTATAATTGTCTATTTGACAAGCTTCATGCTAGATTCTGGGATCCTGTCACCATGGCATATAATGATTAGGGTCTATTTCAAGAGACTGGTGAAAGTCAGATTACAAAGGCTCACAAATGATCCAGAAGGCAAAAATAAAGAGAGTACTCATCTAAGAAACATATCCACATGATTACCTGATTTTCTTACATCTCATAAGTATAAGCTTATTATAAGCAAATCACTGCTTTAATGGCTGAGTATGAAAATGTACTGACTCTGAAAATACATTAAATTTCTTACCCGTGAGAGGCAACTTAGCGTATCTGAGACCAAGGACTGTAATTCCCTCAGAGACTTTTCTACTTAACTGATCTTATGTGTCTTTGAATAATTTATTTGAATTTACTTACAGAGTTTGCCTCTTTTTTTTTTTTTTTCAGGCCAGCAGGTTTTCTGTTCCCTGAGACCTCAAGGATGTCTCATATATATTTCTTTCTATAAAGAAAGCTGAGCACTGAAGAATTGATGCTTTTGAACTGTGATGTTGGAGAAGATTCTTGAGAGTCCCTTGGACTGCAAGGAGATCCAACCAGTCTATCCTAAAGAAAATCAGTCCTGAATATTCATTGGAAAGACTGATGCTGAAATTCCAATACTTTGGCCACCTGATGCAAAGAGCTGACTCATTTGAAAAGACCCTAATGCTGGAAAAGATTGAGGGCAGGAGGAGAAGGGGACGACAGAGGATGAGATAGTTGGATGGCATCACCGACTTGATGGGCATGGGTTTGGGTGAACTCCGGGAGTTGGTGATAGACAGAGAGGCCTGGTGTGCTGCAGTTCATGGGGTCACAAAGAGTTGGACACGATGGAGTGACTGAATTGAACTGAACTGGAGACCTCAAGAGAGTTGTTAAAAAATATTCAATTTTTTTCTTATTTACACAATTACACACATTTCACTGAAAGTAAGTTTAATGATTTTCAAAACCCTCTAACTTTCTAAATTGTTTGGTGTAGGAAAAGTCAAGTATGCTAAAATTACACTATTTTTAATTTCATTGCTTTCCTTATATTTTAGTGATTTGATAACTTTATTCTCACTTTTGTCTGTTTTGTGCAAAGTAGGGAAATTTAATAGGTATTTTTCCATTAATGAATTAATCAAAATATAACTGAGTAATAAAAAATAAATGCAAAGGTGGTTTTCATCTAGATATAATATGGATTTAATTTTTTTCTCACACACACAAGCATGCACACACACATACTCTAAATCCATGAGAATTATGGTTTTCTTACCTGAACTTCTTTCCCTAGGGAAAAGAAAAAAGAGCTGAAAACATACTAAATAAGAAAATTAATTTTTAGTAACCTTGTCTTCTCTATTTTCAACCTTAATCCCCAAATTCTGAACTAAATCAACCAGTTACTCCTACATAATCATTGTCAAAGTTTACAAAGATTCTTCTTGAAAATAGTATTTTGAGAATCAATGGACCTTCAGTTTCCTGAATCTAGGAATAATGTCAGATCATGTTTTTTATATCACCAATAGCAACTATCTTTTTATTTTTATTTTCTCTCAAAAAATTCTATTTTCTATTATTTAAAAAATTTTGTAATGAAGTATAGTTGATTTACAATGTTGTACTAGTTTCTGGGGTATAGCAAAGTGATTCATATATATATATATATATATATAAAATTATTTTTTATACTATTTTCTCTTATGGTTTATTATAGGCTATTAAATATAGTACCCAATGCCAATTAGTAGAACCTTGTTTTATGTTTTGTTTTTTTATCTTTTTTTTTTCATTTTGGCCCCACCAAGTGGCATTCAGGATCTTAGTTCCCAGAGCAGGGATCAAACCTGTGCCCCACTGCAACAGAAGTTCAGAGTCTTAACCCTTGGACTGCCATGGAAGTCCCTGTTTATCTATTTTATACACAGTAGTCAGTACATGCTATTCCCAAACTCCTAATTGATTCCTCTTCATCCATTCTCCCCTTTGGTAACCTCAAATTTGTTTTCTACATCTATGAGTCCATCCCTTCCCTGTAAATAAGTTCATTTTTATCATACTTTAGATTCCATATGTAAGTGGTACCATGTATCTTTCTCTTTCTGACTGACTTTACTTAGTATGACAATATCTAGTTTCATTGATGTTGCTGCAATTGGCATTATTTCATTCTTCTGTATGGCTGAGTAATATTGCCAAATTCAGACTTAAATTGAAGAAAGTAGGGAAAACCACTAGACCATTCAGGTATGAACCTAAATCAAATCCCTTATGATTATACAGTGGAAGTGAGAAATAGATTTAAGGGCCTAGATCTGATAGATAGAGTGCCTGATGAACTATGGAATGAGGTTCATGACATTGTACAGGAGACAGGGATCAAGACCATCCCCATGGAAAAGAAATGCAAAAAAGCAAAATGGCTGTCTGGGGAGGCCTTACAAATAGCTGTGAAAAGAAGAGAAGTGAAAAGCAAAGGAGAAAAGGAAAGATATAAACATCTGAATGCAGAGTTCCAAAGAATAGCTAGAAGAGATAAGAAAGCCTTCTTCAGTGATCAATGCAGAGAAATAGAGGAAAACAACAGAATGGGAAAGACAAGAGATCTCTTCAAGAAAATTAGAGATACCAAGGGGACATTTCATGCAAAGATGGGCTCGATAAAAGACAGAAATGGTATGGACCTAACAGAAGCAGAAGATATTAAGAAGAGGTGGAAGGAATACACAGAAGAACTGTACAAAAAAGATCTTCATGACGCAGATAATCACGATGGTGTGATCACTGACCTAGAGCCAGACATCCTGGAATGTGAAGTCAAGTGGGCCTTAGAAAACATCACTATGAACAAAGCTAGTGGAGGTAATAGAATTCCAGTTGAGCTATTCCAAATCCTGAAAGATGATCCTGTTAAAGTGCTGCGCTCAATATGCCAGCAAATTTGAAAAACTCAGCAGTGGCCACAGGACTGGAAAAGGTCAGTTTTCATTCCAATCCCAAAGAAAGGCAATGCCAAAGAATGCTCAAACTACCGCACAATTGCACTCATCTCACACGCTAGTAAAGTAATGCTCAAAATTCTCCAAGCCAGGCTTCAGCAATATGTGAACTGTGAACTTCCTGATGTTCAAGCTGGTTTTAGAAAAGGCACAGGAACCAGAGATCAAATTGCCAACATCCACTGGATCATGGAAAAAGCAAGAGAGTTCCAGAAAAACATCTATTTCTGCTTTATTGACTATGCCAAAGCCTTTGACTGTGTGGATCACAATAAACTGTGGAAAATTCTGAAAGAGAAGGGAATACCAGACCACATGATCTGCCTCTTGAGAAATATGTATGCAGGTCAGGAAGCAACAGTTAGAACTGGACATGGAACAACAGACTGGTTCCAAATAGGAAAAGGAGTACATCAAGGCTGTATATTGTCACCCTATTTATTTAACTTATATGCAGAGAAACACTAGACTGGAGGAAACACAAGCTGGAATCAAGATTGCTGGGAGAAATATCAATAACCTCAGATATGCAGATGACACAACCCTTATGGCAGAAAGTGAAGAGGAACTCAAAAGCCTCTTGATGAAAGTGAAAGTGGAGAGTGAAAAAGTTGGCTTAAAGTTCAACATTCAGAAAAGGAAGATCATGGCGTCCGGTCCCATCACTTCATGGGAAATAGATGGGGAAACAGTGGAAACAGTGTCAGACTTTATTTTTCTGGGCTCCAAAGTCACTGCAGATGGTGACTGCAGCCATGAAATTAAAAGACGCTTACTCCTTGGAAGGAAAGTTATGACCAACCCAGGTAGCATATTCAAAAGCAGAGACATTACTTTGCCAACAAAGGTCCATCTAGTCAAGGCTATGGTTTTTCCTGTGGTCATGTATGGATGTGAGAGTTGGATTGTGAAGAAGGCTGAGCGCCAAAGACTTGATGCTTTTGAACTGTGGTGTTGGAGAAGACCCTTGAGAGTCCCTTGGACTGCACGGAGATCCAAGCAGTCCATTCTGAAGGAGATCAGCCCTGGGATTTCTTTGGAAGGAATGGTGCTAAAGCTGAAACTCCAGTACTTTGGCCACCTCATGCGAAGTGTTGACTCATTGGAAAAGACTCTGATGCTGGGAGGGATTGGGGGCAAGAGGAGAAGGGGACGACAGAGGATGAGATGGCTGGATGGCATCACTGCCTCGATGGACGTGAGTCTGAGTGAACTCCAGGAGTTGGTGATGGTGATGGACAGGGAGGCCTGGCGTGCTGCGATTCATGGGGTTGCAAAGAGCTGGACACAACTGAGCGACTGATCTGATCTGATCTGAATATTTTATTATATATATATTTATATATCACATCTTTTTTATCCATTCATTTGTTGATAGATGTTTAGGTTGCTTCCATGTTTGGGCTATTATAAATAATGCTGCTATGAACACTGGAGTGACACTTAGACACAAAAACCAAACTTGTGAGAGAAGACAGAAAGACGACTGTGCCTTTGGGATGCCTGAGTTTGAGTACAGAACCTTTACTACCTCCCTGGGTGACTTCAGGTATGGCATTCTATCTTTCATAATTCTATTTCTATTTAAAATAAGAATAAACATTCTTACTTTGAAGAGATTTGAGTTTGTACATGCCCAACATTTTTGTATAAGCAGATTTCTTAGCATTTGTTTTTGTAAACAGTAGGAATTAAATACTGAGAGAAATTAGAATTTATTTTATAATTTTATACAAAGCAATAAGCTATTTTGTATTTTTCCTCAAAGTTTTTGCTTCTGGGCTTGACTTGCTATTTTAGTGTCTTCAGGATTTAGGATAAAGATATGCATATCTTTACTGTATGATTATAGGAAAAATTTTTCTTGAACATCTAGTTTATTGTATTTGTGCCATTTTCTCTCCACTCAGAGGTCTTACTTTCATCCTTAAGCAATAATCATCTCGATTAACTTTGATCAAAAACTTGATCTAATTATTAAACTAAAGTGTAAAGACCCATACCTTCAAGTTCTATCTCTTAACAGGTTGCCAACATGTAAGTTAAATAATAAAACTCAGAACATTGGATTTCAAAGATATAGCACTTTGGAAGGAAACCCACAAGCAGATTTTTTCCCCTTTTTTGTGATAGAGTGGTAAAGTTGTCTAACTTTTATTTTTCAATATTTTTGGTTAATCTGTGATAAGCAGTTAAGAGACTAGTGTATATTCATTAATTCGTTTGTTCAATATTTGCTCAGCAAATATTTACTAACACAAGCTACTGCTCCTGCTCTTGTCTTTAGGGATATAGCAGTTACCAAAAATTTCTCATCCTTCTTGAAGTTAAATTATTAACAAAGAATAAACATACACACATAATTAATTGCATATTTAATTTAACTTTAGTAATACTCACTAAATGTCACTATTTGTCCCCACTGCCAAATGAGAAACTGAGACACTGAAGACTAAGAAATTTAATGATGAGTATGGGTTACAGAGCTTTTAAGTAAACTTACATGTATATGATCACCAAGACCATGATTTTCCTCCAGACCTTTTCATGTGGATATTCATGACTACCAATTCCTTCCCATGTTTTCAGCATGTCTCCTGAGGCTCTGTTCATCTATATTTAACTTGCTTACTTAAATCTCTCACTTAATGACAAAAAGCTCCCTTGACCCCATTTGACCACTACCCACTATTCCGCTTCTCTCTCCTCACAGTCTGGTTTGTTGAAAGAGTTGTTTATTCTCACAGTCACTGCTTCCTGGTCTAACATTTATTCATGAAATTTATTATAGCCTGGTTTTTACTTCCCTCACTCAAATGAAACATTTTGTTAGTAGATTCAATGATCACTTGTCAGTCCTTATTTATATGCCAGGGACAAAGATACTATCAATCAAATCATGCAATTACAATACAATTAACATAAACAGTTTAGGGAATAAGTACCATCAATTCTTGGTAGGCCTATAGATCAATGTTCAATATGCCACAGCCATAAATTACCGTGTTCCCTAGATTGTCAAATTTTGATAACAGAATATGTCAGTTCAGAGTATTTCATTGGTAAGTATTTCTATTTTTCTTTCACAGTTTTCCAGCAGTTCATACTTCAGCTACTGGCTTACTGAACTAGATATGAGAAATTCACAAAAGTTTAAATAAACTAAAGTTATTTATATGAGTGGACAAGAGAAGCAGGTGAAAATGTTTAGAGCAGAAAAGGAAATACAGAATAGGCCAAAGAAACAGATCAAGAGAACGTTTAGGAAGTTTACATGCATAACATAGTTTTATATGCCCAACTCAGTCTCCATAGGGTATTTAAAGATGTCAACGTTTTCAAGATGTTTTAGAATGATATGGGGCTACTTTTGTTATCATTTTACATGTAAAGTTGTTTCAATTTCATTCAGAATGTATCTAATTATTGGGCAAATTTAAGTATACTGACTGGTATAAAACCTCTTTTCTTTCACATTCAAGCCATTAAAAATGCTGTTTGCACTGCCTAATCACTTTCTTCCCTCGTCCATCAAAATGACTATATCTCACTTTTTCCTCAGGCCTTAACCTTTGAAAATCCTCCCTAACACTAGCTGCCCTCATAACACACAACCCTAAGTTAACTATCTCCCCTTGTATTCTGTATACCCTATACTCACTGTCTTCTCACATATGACCATTTATCACACTACATTGTAATTGCCTGGAAATCTTTCTGACCTCAATTTCTCCCTTTTATCAAGAATTTTAAGATCTCCAAGGACAAAGATCATCTTTTCTATTTCATTATTTTCATCAGAACCTAGCACAAATAACTATAAGAATTTAGTAAATATTTGCTGAATGAATCAATTAGTAATTAACTTAATGAATGAATGATTGAATAAACTACATTGCATTTCAATGCCCACCCCAAGATGCTCTAGAGAAAACTGTTCACAATTGGCGGCGTACCATGTATGAAATTTTCCCAAGAACATTTTCTCAGTGCAAAAACTTGAGTACAGCCCTTATCCACCACAGTCTCTGCCCTCTAGAGTATAATTAATTTTCTGGGAGTTTCCCCTGATAGCTCAGTGAGTAAAGAATCTGTCCACAATGCAGTAGACGCAGGGTTGACCCCTGAGTTGGGAAGATCCCCTGGAAGATCCACTCTGGTATTCTTGCCTGAAAAATCCCATGGACAGAGGAGCCTGGTGGGTTGCAGTCTAAAGGGTTGCAAAGAGTCAGATATGGCTGAGCATACACGTTAACACATTAGAAGGCACGACAGTTTTGAAAAGGCTGCACAAAAAAGCAATCTAATCCACCTTCCACTGAGCTTCTGTGCTGTAGAAGGAAAATAAGGGATGTACAGTGATTGCAAAGATAGCACTGATGGACATCCAGGTACAAATGAGCCAGGTAGCTTCTCTCCGATTCTTGGCATGAGCAAATCCAAATGGATCTCTCAAATCAGATCATCATTCACTAGACATGGCTCTTGGTGGTAGCATGTGTGCTCAGTCAGGTCCGACTGTTTGTGACCCCCGTGGACTGTAGCCCACCAGACTCCTCTGTCCATGGGATTTTCCAGGCCAGAATACTGGAGTGGGTTGCCATTTCCTTTTTTAAGGTCTTTGTGGTAGATGAATTTTAAAATTTTAGGTTACAGTGGGCAGTTACACACAATGGTTTTGTTTGGAAAAGGTTTTGTTTTGACATTTTACTGCCTTCAGGATTTCTGTCAAAAATACTCATGCTACAACTATAATGTGGATTCACATGGTGGCTGACTGTTATCTTTTTGCATTTGAGAAAGTTCAGATAATTGAGGTAATTAAATACCTCATTTCTCTGAATTCTGAGTAATTAATGAAGTGTGTAGGAATTAGCAGCTGGAGGTAACACACTGATATTTTCCTTGATCATTGTCCACAGGAAGTGTTTAAAATAAGAAAATCATTCATTACTTGCTCTACTTATCAGCATTAGTTTAAAAATGCAAGAGAAATAGGAAAATATGGTGGTTTTGTGGTGAGTTTCTTGCTTATGCTTCATCTTTTTTTTTCAAACCTTTAGTTCAATAACGATATGTTCTTACAAGTGAGGAGTTACACACTGGTAGATAACAGATGCCAGCACCAGAGTGTGCTATTTTAACAGACTGTGTGCCATAGGAAACATGGTTTGCCATGTTTTTGTTTGTTTTTGCTATAGAGGCATGGTTTGCCGTCTTTTGTCATGAATTTGCAATCAGAAACTTAAACTTTGTGTATCAAAGTTATCAGTTGTCAAAATTCTCTATAAATGCTGGAAATACAGGCAAAATCAGTCAGAAAGCAAAAGCACTCTTCTAAACCAGATGTTTATGAATTACATTTTTTCTTTTTAACCCCGCAGGATGCCTGAAATTCCTGTGTGTCCAAAGTGATGGATGTTATCAGAGTATGTGCTTATCTCCTTCCTCTGTAGCTGTGCAATTTCTACTCATTTCAAGTCTCACTTCTCATCAGGATTCCATACCTAGAATCTTAATAACCATTCACTCTCTTAAATGATCCGGTTCTCCCAGCCCTTTGCCAAAGTGTCTCTAGCCATGAGATAACTGTTACAAGACTTCTTTTGAAAGTAATTTTAAATGTCTTCTCTTGTGATGGATTAACCATTGATCACTATCCGAAGAGACATTTTTCATGAATATTCTTTTCAGAAACTTTCACACTAATGCACAGTTTTAACAGTAACCATGAACTAGGCAGTATTCTACTGTCCTCTGCAAGCCCATGTGAGTTGAGGATCCTCTTAAGAGGGCCACACTAACCTCTTAATTATATTATTGTTCAAAATGTATCCTGCTGCTGCTAAGTCACTTCAGTCTTGTCCGACTCTGTGCGACCCCATAGATGGCAGCCCACCAGGCTCCCCCGTCCCTGGGATTCTCCAGGCAAGAACACTGGAGTGGGTTGCCATTTCCTTCTCCTGCATGACAATGAAAAGTGAAAGTGAAGTCGCTGAGTCCTGTCTGACCCTCAGCAACCCCATGGACTGCAGCCTACCAGGCTCTTCTGTCCATGGTATTTTCCAGGCAAGAGTACTGGAGTGGGTTGCCATTACCTTCTCCAAAATATATCCTAGCTTTTGCGAATTTTCAGTACTCAAACTTCTCTCTATAGGAAAGAACACTAAGGTCTGAAATCTCTCTTCCAAATGATACTTGCTTAATTCACCTTCTTATGCAAGAGGGAAACAATATAGCAAAAAAAAAAAAGTTGAATTAAAGACCACAGTGACCCAAAGATATCAGAAGTCCAATAAGACTAGAAAATTGTTCTAACTGACATGAGGAGCCTAAACATTTATGTTTATATTAACCTCTTAAAATAAAATCTCAACTCTGCAAATCTCACTGCTTTCTAAGGTTCAGGGAAGTTCAATACAAAAAAGCAGATTCTCTTTAGAAATAAAAGGAATTATAAATTAACTCTGATTGAAGAACCTTTTCCTTTCCTTGAAAATCGTTGAAGCTCCTCCCTTCAAGGAACTGCAGTCAGCTCCCTGTCCTTCACCTGATGTGATGTTAATTATATACCTGTCAGCCTACCTACTCTATTTAGAAGGCAAGTTGCACATTTTCTAACAACCCACCACTTAGTTCTCTTCCAATTTTTAAATAATGCTGACTGGTACTTTTTAATTAAGATTTGACAGTTGAAATTTGCATTCCAAAGGCTCATTGACTTCTATGGAATTAGATTGCCTATTTGCTCTACACAGACACATGCATACACACACACACACACACCACCACCACCACCAGTCATTCCTAGGCCACTCTGTTAAGTGTACAAATATACTATCTTCTGCTTGGTCTTCAGTATCACAAGTTCTGCGGACTATAGGAAATTTGGCCTTTAAGCCATTTTAAATTGGCATTTGCAATTTGATGTTTTGTTAATGCAGTATAATTTGGCATGATGGGGAATTTGGATAACTGTTAAAATACTTGTTCTTGTCATATTCATTATTAATTTATATTAGCTACAAGCAAAGGAAATTTTTACAGCTTACTGGATTTTTTTCTTATAACTGTGGCTAACACTGAGATTTTGATATGTACATATTAAGTGACAGATACTACACAGAGAGCTAAATATTTCATTCATAGCAGAAAAATCTAGATTCACAGAAAATTATGATAATGCCAGTGTTTTTATTTGAAATAACCAAAGGCTTACTCTATTAACATAAAAGAACTGATTTTCTACATATTTTAACAGCATATAAAATAACTATCAGTTTTCAAATATATTACTTACCAGCTATGCTGATAGCAGAAATGGCTTTCCACAGTCGATAGAATTCTAAAATATTTTCCATTATATATCAAATAGTATCATGTTATATATCAGAAACATTGTGCTGCTGCTACAAATGAAAAATAAAACATATTTTAGAAGCAAAGTTGTGTTATTTAACCAAAAAAAGAGGTTAATGATAAACTACATATGAATATAGAATTCAACTTGTACCTAAATGTGTATAAAGAATGCTAAACAATTCATCACATCAGCTGATATTTCAAAATCATTGTGGAGTGGTTTTATTTCAAATCACAAAAACCTCCTTTGGTCTCAATCTACCAGAAGTCAGTAATGGAAGCAAGAGTAGAATTGAATACAGGAAGAGTTTTTGTTTTGTTAAATATCCAACAGGTCCACTAAACCATGTTAATTAAATTTATACAATATAAGTCAAGTATTGTTCCTATTAGGTGAACTTAATATAAAGACAAATTCCTTAGCTGTCCCTTTTCAACATAATGACCAAACCTATGTACATTCAAAATTGAAATTCTTAAGCGGCTATTTAGTGATAAAACATATTTTATTAATAATATTATTAATAAATTAATAATCACTACTATAATATCAATACATTACATAATTAATGTATTTCAATAACATTAATGAATTATCACTAATTACTAATGTAATATTTATACTTAATGAATTAATATATGTGTGTGTATATATTACGTGTGTGTGTGTGTGTGTGTCTGTGTCTGTGTGTGTATGCATACATACAATGTAATATTAGTCAGGAAAAGAATAAAATTTTGCCATTTGCAATAACCTGACTATATGTAGAGGACATTATGCTTAGTGAAATAAGTTAGAGAGAAATAAATAATCTATGTTATCACATATGTGGAATATAAGAAATAAAATAATGAATGAGTATTACAAAACAGAAATAGACTCACAGATGCAGAGAACAAATTAGTTATTACCGGTAGGGAGAGAAAAGGGGCTGGACAAAATGGAGTAGGAGATAGATACAAATTACTATGTATAAGATAAACAAGCAATGCAGATATGTTATACAACACAGGAAAACATGTCCTTTTTTGAAATATTTTAAAATGGAGTATAATCTGTATAAATGTCGACTCACTAGAGTATACATCTGAAACTAATATAATATTGTAAATCAGTTATACACCAATTAAAAAAAGAAATCAACAGAGGGCAAATGAAATGCAAAGCAAACAGAAGGAAGGAAATAAAGAGCAGAAAGTAATAAAAGTAATATAATTAAAAACTGAAAAACAACAAAAAGTCAAAGAAACCAAGCAGCTTTTAAAAAGTTGGATAACATTGATAAACCTCTAGCCAGACTGGTAAAGGAATAAAAAATAAAAATGACACAAATTTTAAATGTAAGGAATGAAGGAGGCAATGTCAATACAGATCCTAAAGACATTACAAAGGTAATAAGGGATTCTTAAGAATAATTCTATGACCATAAATTCATGTAAATAAACTTAGCTAATTTCTTGAAGAACACAAGCTATAAAAACTCGGAAAGATCAATAATTTAGATAATACCATATTCACTAAATAAATTGAATTCATACCTATAAATATTTCAATAAAGAAACCTCCAGGCACAGATGATTTTATCCATAAATTCTATCAAATATTTAAGGGTGAAATAATACCAATTGTGTCAAAACTCTTCCAGAAAATAGAAAAGAATCAAATATTCCCTAATTTATTTTTATGAGGCAAGATTTTTCCTGATACCAAAATCAGACAATGACATTACAAGATAAGGATATTAAGTACAGACTCAATTTTCTCATGAATATAGAAACAAATTTTCTCAATTTATTATTAGCAAACCAATCCAGGAAATATAAATTAAATGTCATGAATGAATGGGAATTTTCAGAGAAAGGAAGACTGTTTCAAAATTTAAAAATCAGTCAACATAATTGACCATGTGAAATGATTTATGTATATATATTAGTTTAGCTATATAGAAAATCCCTTGGAACCCACAACAACAAAGCTCATGAAATTAATATATTTAGGTTGAAAATTTCAAGGTCTATACAGATGAAGTGCTTTTTTTTCTATGTACTAGCAAAAATAATTGAAAATTGAAATTAAAGAAATTATATCATTTAAAATAGCATTAAAGTTATGAAATACTTAGATATAAGCCTAACAAGCTATGTGCAAGATATGAATGCTAGAAATTACAAAGCAAAGATAAAAAATGATTCAAAGGCTTAAGTAAATCAAGAGAATGATAGTGTTCATGGTCTGGAAGACACAATATTTTAAAGATGTTAACCGCCTGTATTAGTGAAGATTCTCCAGAAAAAGAACCAGTAACATGTGTGTGTGTGTGTGTGTGTGTGTGTGTATGTGTGTGTGTGTGAGAGAGAGAGAGACTTTGGATTAGGCACCTATTTCTTGAATATGCCTCCAAAAGTAAAAATTCATAAAAGGAAAAAAGCATATAAATTGAACTTCATCAAAATTAAAAAATTCTCTGTGAAATCACGATGGCAAGAATGAAAGGAGAAGTTTACAAAATATAAGTAAGTATTTGCAAAACAAATATCTGACAAAGGACTTCTACTTAGAATATGTAAAATTCAGTAAAAAGAGAGTTTTAAAAATTAAAAACAACTGAAAAAGATTTGAACAAATACTTCATCAAATAAAATATACTGATGGTCGATAAGCACATGAAAAGATGTTCAGCATCATTAGTAATCAAGGAAAAGCAAATAACATCTATAAAGATATACTTCTACAACTTATTGAAATGGATAAAATTAAAGAATAAAATACTTGACAGTACAAATGCTAGGGAAGAATCATCATATTGGTGTAAAAAAAAATGTTACAGACATATTGGAAAACAATTTAGTGTTTGCCATTCTTATAACACTAAAACTTTGCTTATTATATGATCCAGCAATTCCACGCTTCTTATTTACCTAAAAGAAATAACTTGTACATGATTGTTTATCAGGGGTTTATTCATAATCCCTCAAACTGGAAACAACCCAAATATCCTTCAACTATGAATGGATAAACAAAATGTGATAGTCATACATATCCAATAACAA
Organism: Bos javanicus; assembly: GCF_032452875.1. Classification (NCBI taxonomy): domain Eukaryota; kingdom Metazoa; phylum Chordata; class Mammalia; order Artiodactyla; family Bovidae; genus Bos; species Bos javanicus. Next base: position 3,727,094 of record NC_083896.1, on the reverse strand, counting down.
AAAGGAATTTACTGAAACATGCAAAAAATCTGTATGCATTGTTGCAAGTGAAGGAAGCCAGACTCAAAGGACTAGATGCCGAATGAATCCTTTCATAGAACTTCAGTAAAAGGCAAACTGAAGTAACAGAGGGGCTTCCCAGGCGGCGCTAGCAGTGAAAGAACAGGTCTACCAATGCAGGCGACAAGAAAGGTGGATTCCATCTCTGGGTGGGGGAGATCCCGTGGAGGAGGGCACTGCGACTCCCGCTAGTATTCCTGCCTGTAGAGTCCCATGGACAGAGGAGCCTGGTGGGCTACAGTCCATAGGGTTGCGAAGCGTGGAACAGGACTGAAGTGACTTAGCATACGCGTATGCACATAGTAACAGAAAACATATCTGTGATTTGGGGAGTGGGTTGACACAAAGGCACAACAAAGTGTTTGCAGTTAAACGATTGCAAGGAACTGTCAAAACCAAAGAACTCTATACACACACAAAAGTAAATTTTATTAGTTTCAAATAAAATAACTGATTAAATATATTACAATAAAAAAGATCAGCAATGGAATCTCTCAGAGATTTTATTTTGATTGGCCTTAGTGTGTATTCTGGGCAATAGTGGCTTTTGTTTGTTTAATTTTCATCTCTTTCCGTGTGCACAAAATGCAAGCGGACGTTACCACTTAATTCTCCTTCATGGATGGATGAATTGGAATCTTCAAATTCCGTTCTAAAAATCAAAGAGCAAATGTATCACAAGTTTAGGAAGGTGATTCCTGTGGGGTACTAAAAATACCACCGAACTGCAAGTCAGGAGACCTGTATTTGCGATTCTGGCTCTATCGCCTACTTGCAGTCTGTTCTCGGGCAAGTAACATGGCAGCTCACGGTGTGCTTGCTCTGGTTATTACGTAAGAGGTTTGACCTCATGGGCTCCACTCTCTCTTCTCCTCTGCCATGCTAGGATATGGGAGATCAAGATTCCAGCTCTGGATTGGTCCTAATTTGGTGTGTGGCTTCCAAATCATCACTTTAATTCTTCTGAGTCTCAAATTCTTCACCTGTTAAGTTGGAAAAAAGCAGAATAGAAAGAAATCTATATACTACTTCTCCCTGTGATCTTTTGTTGTGGTTTAGTCACTAAGTCAAGCCAAACTCTTTGTGACCGCATAGACTGTAGCCCACCAAGCTCTTCTGTCCCTGGGATTTCCAAGGCAAGAACACTGAAGTGGATTGCCATTTCCTTTGCTAGGGGATCTCCCTGACCCAGGGATTGAACCTGCATTACATTGCATTGTCTCCTGCATTGCAGGTGTATTCTTTATCGCTGAGCCACCTGGGAAGTCTCTCTTCAGTCAGTCAGTCAGTTCAGTCGCTCAGTTGTGTCCGACTCTTTGCGACCCCATGAATCGCAGCACGCCAGGCCTCCCTGTCCATCACCAACTCCTGGAGTTCACCCAGACTCATGTCCATCGAGTCAGTGATGCCATCCAGCCTCTCTTGCCACACAGTAAAATAGAAGCTTCTATTCTCTTGAAAATAATCAGTAGAAACCACTAACTACCCTCTCTTGAATTTTTACTGGCTTCTCCCCACAGGCACTAAGAATAATCTATCAAGTTGTTAAAATGGCAAGAAGCTGATGGCCATCTATGCCTGGAGAATCCCAGGGACAGAGGAGCCTAGTGGGCTGCTGTCTATGGGGTCGCACAGAGTTGGACACAACTGAAGCGACTTAGCAGCAGCAGCAGCAGGGAGAGTAATATGCTAAAGGCCATTTGCAAAGGAGACTCTTCCTCTAAGGGCTCTCTGCTCTCACCTCGATGTGCTTCAAATCACGATCCTCTTTTCAGCTGACTGCTGACTTATCCCACAGGTAGGTCCCAATTTCCGGTTTGAGTTGGAGGCTAAGGAGTGTGAAGAAAACCATTTTGGTTACAAACACTAGTGAAAAAATGCTTTATTACTGGATTTTTGAGGACCTGGCTGAGCTCTGACGTTTTCTGATTTCTCCAGGTTAAATAGACCAACTGTGTCCAGTTTTAAGTTACCAAAATGATATCACTGAATGTGAAGCTGGGCAGAGATGCTTGCTTGACTCCTGCAAACCATATAGCAGCTTTAGCACAGCACTAGCTGTAGATTCCAGTTATGTAATTCAATCAAATTTTACAAGCAATAAAGCTGATACTTGGAAACAAACTACACTAAAATAATTTTTCTCCAGATTCACAGAAATGCAAAAGCTTAACAATATTCTCTGTTGGTGAGTCTGTGCTCCTGATTGCTGCTGGGAGTACAAAATGGTATTAACCTATGGATGAGATTCATCAACATCCATGAAACATACATAGATATTTATCTGTCACTAATCAAACACCTTTACCTGGATGAAGTTTTGTTGGTGAATAGGATATTCACAGAACTCAAAGTATCACAGATCATTTTTTTAAACTGTCAGTGGAAAAAGTTATATTTAAAATTTTAATGCATATATTAATAATAATACTTTTATTAAACTTATTTTAATAAATGCAATATATATTAAACAGACACCACCTTAATTGAGTGATGAAATTATTATTGCCAGTAATAGGAGAAACTGAAATCATGTGTCTTCTGGTATGATACACTGACAAGGACACATCAATCTATATAAAATTCCTGCTAAAGGCAGATTATGATAAATTAAATTAGTGGGTGTTTTGCATCTGAATTTTTAAAAATTATTTATTTCTGGTTGTGTTGAGTCTTCTTTGCTTAGTTTCTCTAGCTGCAGCGAGCAGGGCCAGTCTTCACTTCTCATCAGAGTGGCTTCTCTAGTGGAGCACAGGCTCTGGGTGTGAGAGCTTCAGTAGCTCAGGATGTAGGCTCAGCAGCTGCAGGTATGGGCTATAGGGCAAGGGCTCAGTAGCTGTGGTCCAGGGGCTTTAGTCATTCCACGGCATGTGGAATCTTCCCAGACCAGGGACTGAACCTGTGTCCCCTGCACTGTCTAGCAGATTCCTATCCACGGTCCCACCAGAGAAGTCCATTGCATCTGGATATTTTTTAACACCATTAAGAAACTTATTTGGACAATTGGTTTGACTTTTTGAATTAGTTTTCTGAATCTAGTATTTGTACCATGATCAATGGCACCCCACTCCAGTACTCTTGCCTGGAAAATCCCATGGACACCCCACTCCAGTACTCTTGCCTGGAAAATCCCATGGATGGAGGAGCCTGGTAGGCTGCAGACCATGGGGTCGTGAAGAGTCGGACACGACTGAGCGACTTCACTTTCACTTTTCCCTTTCATGCATTGGAGAAGGACATGGCAACCCACTCCAGTGTTCTTGCCTGGAGAATCCCAGGATGGAGAAGCCTGGTGGGCCGCCGTTTATGGGGTCGCACAGAGTCAGACACGACTGAAGTGACTTAGCAGCAGCAGCAGCAGCACATAAGAGTATACTATTTTTAGGAGATACACACTGAAACAGGGATGGGAATTCATGAAGTGTGCAAGGTGTTCTTTAGTAGTTAAGAAAAAATTGTATGAATATGTGTTAATGAGAATAATAAAATAATTAACAGAGAGAAAGCAAATACAGTAATTTTAAAGAGTTAGTGAAGCAAAGGAAAGGACAAACATGTTATTATGCATAGGACTATTCTTTTAAATGGTTTGTAAATTTGACACTTTCAAATAAAGGTTTTCCAAAATAAAGTTGAAAAATAATATATACATGGAGGCAAAGTCAAATATGCATACATACACACAAGTATGTTTGCTGCAGTGTTGATGGAACAAAATGTTGCAAGCAAACTCAGGTTCAGTATTAACAATGTCATTGAATAAACTATGTTTCTATAGGATGGATACAATAACCGAAGTGATGATATAGATTTTTTAACTTACTGTAATAGCCTTTGGGTATGGAGATTTCACCTAATTTGATTATATTTTCTTTTCCTTTATCACTTTTTTCTGAAGTGTTTGTTTTGTTGCAAAAGTAAAACCTTAGCATCTATAATTATAGCAAACCTGAAAAATTGTTTTAAAACACACACAAAACATAGGTTCTTAATATCTGTTAGATATAACAAAGTCTATTTCCTGATGGGGATTCCAGATCTCTTGAAGAAATTTTGTGTAACTTCTACAATATGAATGTTTCTCAGTGTGAATTTTTCTAGAAGTCTACTTAGAGAATTGTTCCTTTTATAGATTTAATGTTAATACATTTGATATGTAATACATTCTCTAATTTTTATTACCTGTTTTGTACTTCTTGTGTTCACTTATAACCAGTTTTCTTTTTTTTTTTTTTTTTTTTTTAAGAATTGTGTTTTGGAAACATGGTGGTGTTTTACTATTGAAAAGAGAGTTCATTTATTTTAATTAAAATGATTTTTAGTAAATGCCTACGTTTCTTATTAGAATATTTCTCACACTTTTTGTGTGGTTGTTTAGTCCCTCAGTCCCACCCACTCTTTGCGACTCCGTCGACTGCTGCACGCCAGGCTTCCAGGTCCTTCACCATCTCCCAGAACATGCTCAGACACGTCCATTGAGTTGGTGATGCCAATCCAGTCACTCATCTGTTGTCCACTTCTGCAGCCTTCAGTCTTTCCCACCATCAAGGTCTTTTCTAATGAGTTGGTTTTTCGCATCAGTTGGTCAAAGTACTGGAGCTTCAATTTGATCATCAGTCCTTCCAGTGAATATTCAGGACTGATTTCCTTTAGGATGGACTGGTTTGGGCTCTTTGCAGTCCAGAGGACTCAAGAGTCTTCTCCAACATCACAGTTCAAAAGCATCAATTCTTAGGCACTCAGCTTTCTTTATGGTTCAGCTCTCACATCTATACATGACTACTGCCAAAACTATGGCTTTGACTATACAGAGCCTTGTTTGCAAAGTAATGTCTCTGTTTTTTTAATATGCTATCTAGGTTTGTCATAGTTTTTCTTCCAAAGAGCAAGCATCTTTTAATTTCATGGCTGCAGTCACAATTCATAATGATTTTGGAGCCCAAGAATAAAAGTCTGTCACTGTTTCCACTTTTTCCACATCTATTTGCCATGAAGTGATGGCATCGGATGCCATGATCATCATTTTTTGAATGTTGAGTTTTAAGCCAGCTTTTTCACTCTCCTCTTTTACCTTCATCAAGAGGCTCTTTAATTCCTCTTCACTTTCTGCCATCTCTACCATCTTACTCTGTACATCTTCTTTGGGGAAAGGAGATGGTGAGACAAATTGAGAAAATAGCATTGAGACATAAGCTGCCATGTTTAAAACAGCTAGCAGGAACTTGCTATATATCACAGAGAACCTGGCTTGGCACTCGGTGACAACCTAAAGGGTGGGATTGAGGGTGGGTAAGAGGGAGACTCAAGATGAAGAGAATATATGCATGCAGTTATGACTGGTTCACCTTGCTGTAGGGCAGGAAACAAAACAACATTGTAAAACAATTATCATCAATTTTTTAAATAAAGATTTTTAAGAAATGAGAAACTGTCTACTACAAATATTTTTATTGCAAAATACTATAAATTTTCTTTATTGCATATTATTTTACACAAAATATTAAACTGTCATTCACTGCTCTGTAGAAGATCGAGTTTCTTTTTTAAAGTTTTCTTTAAAATTTTTTTTTTGTAAATATTCTGTGACACCAGACACTTCAAAAACCCCAGCCATAAACTATCTTTTGTAGATCCAAATCTATACTTCAGGGATGAAAATATGCCCTGACCTCTTGCTGTCTTTTGTGATAAATCAAAGACTTTGTGTACCATACTGTTATCTAGAGCACAACTCTGTTTTCAGACTTTCTAAATCCTTGGATTATTTTTAAAGCATCAGAATGGTTGAAACTCAAAACCTTTGAAATGGTCCTCCAAGGGATAAGTCCTATATACCTATAGTGCTTTCTTATAATAATCTCCCTTGCGCTCTTTGGGCTCACTAGAAATAGAATCATCATCATAATAAAGCCTCTGAGATCAGGAGGCACTGTGTGAGAAGGCAGGCCATGAAAAGCAGAGCTCATGGGGCACTCTTTGACAGCTCTTATAACTCTGTTTCTGCCCCAAGCTGCAGGCATCACAACAGCTGTTTTGCTTCCTCTGCTGGAACCGCTGAACTCCAGCCTGACTCCCAGTGGCATCTTTATAAAGCACAATATGCATGTCTGATCTCCCTAGCCTGAGCAGAAGGATCATTAAACACAACCAGGAGCCTATACCACATGGTTTCCAATAGACCAGATTTCTCTATGGCATATGGAGGATGAAATATCAGAACAAGAATTTGCAAACGTTAGGCCAATCTTAATTTCACTATTCAAGACACTTTTGATGGCCAATTTCTTCTGAGTTATCAGGGCATAGGGCAAACGACTTAGGATTTAGATTCAAAATATTAAAGGCCAAAAAGACTGACATCCCAGTGGCTCTAGGAAAAATACTTAACGTTTGGTAGAAATCATTGTAATCTCTGACTGGTTTGTTGTGAAAATTATAAAAGATAAAAAGAGGTTGGCAAAAGCAGAAAATCCAATTAAACAATAGCCCAAAACTTCAACATACACCTCACCAAAGACAATCTTAAGATGAAAAAGGAGTATATGAAAAAATATCACACATTATAAATCATTAAGAAAATGAAAACCAAAACAGCAATGAGATACCTATACTCACGGATTATTGTTCAGTAGCTAGGTTTACAAGTCTTTGCAACCACATGGATTACAGCATGCCAGGCTTCCCTGTCCTTCACTATCTCCTGGAGTTTACTCAAACTCATGTCCCTTGAGTCAGTGATGCCATCCAACCATCTCATCCGCTTTTTCCCACTTCTCCTCCTGCAGTCAATCTTTTCCACCACCAGGGTCTTTTCCAATGAGTTGGCTCTTTGCATCAGCCAAATTCCAGAACACTGACACCTGCAAATGCTGGCGAGGAGGTAAAGCAGCGAGAACTGTCACTTGTTACTTGCGGGAAAGTGAATGGTATGGGACAGCCCCTTCGGAAGACAGTTTGGCCATTTCTTTTTGCAACCCCATGGAGTGTAGACCACCAGGCTTTTCAGTCCATGGGATTTCCCAGGCAAGAACACTGGAGTGTGTTGCCATTCCCTTCTCCAGGGAATCTTCCCAACCCAGGGATGGAACTCGGGTCTCCTGCATTGGCAGGTCAAATCTGTAACACAAGGTCCAGCAATAATTCTCTTTGGTATTTACCCAAAGGAGCTGGAAACACTCCCATACAAAAACTTGCATGCACATATGTATAACAGCTTTATTCATAATTGCCAAGCTTGGAAGCAACCAACATGTCCTTCAGTAGGTGGATGGATAAATAAACTGTAGTATACACAGGCAATATTATGGCACTTAATACTAAAAAGAATTAAGCTATCAAGCCATGAAAAAACATGGAGGGAACTTAAATGCATAACATGAAGTGAAACAAACCCATCTTAAAACGTTATATACTGTATGATCCCAGCTATATGGCCTGTGTGCATGCAAAATCACTTCAATTGTGTCCAACTCTGTGGGGCCATATCGACTGTAGCCTGTCCATGGGATTCTTCAGGCAAGTATATTGGAGTGAGTTGCCTTGCTCTCCTCCAGGGGATCTTTCCCACCCAAGGGTTGAATCCATGTCTCTTAAGTCTCTTGCATTGGCAGGCAGGTTCCTTATCACTCGTGCCACCTGGTAAGCCCACATGACCTTTTGGAAAAGGCAGATGTATAGAGACAATAAAGTCATCTCTGTTGCCAGGGGCTAACAGAGTGTGGAAAGATGAATGGGGGAAGGCATGGAGGATTTCTAGGAAAATGAAAATACTTTGCATGATATTATAATGATGGTCAGGAAGATCCCTGGAAAAGGGAATGGCGATTCACTCCAGTAATCTTGCCTGGAGAATTCCATGGACAGAGGAGCCTGGTGGGCTATAGGCCATGATGTTGCAAAAAGTCAGAAATGACTGAGTGAGTAACACACACACAGACACACACACACAACACTGAGGATGCAAAGACAAATCAAGACTTCCATTGAGGGTACAAAAGCAAGTACAGTGAAAAGTGAGGCATTTAAAAGCATGTGAAGAACTTAATGAGAGAATTCTCCAGGAGAGCTTGGGTTTATCCCCTCAAGATAGGTTGTGGTTTTTAAAGTCTTTGTAATGGTGCTTCCCAGGAGAAGATAGCAGTAAAGAATACCCCTGCTAATGCAGAAGAAACAGGAGATGTGGATTGCATCCCTGGGTCTGGAAGATCCCTTGGAGTAGGAAATGGCACCTCACCCCAGTGTTGTTGCCTGGAAAATTCCATGGGCAGAGGAGCCTGATGGGCTACAGTCCATGGGGCTGCAGAGTCAGACATGACTGAGCACACACATGAATGAGATGCATACACACATACACATACTCAATTTTTTTAAAGTTTAGCTTAAGTTCTGAATATGTTTCTACATTAGAATTTGTATTTCGATTTTAGAATAAGTGCATTATCTCTTAGTGACTATTTTTAAGAGAAAGCATTTTTTTGCAGGTTTCCATTGCCCTTCTGTTAAGGTACGTGTCATATATTCTAGTTTTTAATGCTATTTATGATATATGAAGATGTTATCTTCTAAGTTGTTATACTAGGTTGTACAAACACTAGTTTGTATACTATTTACAGAATAATTATACTAAGATATAATTCTCTAAGTGGTTGGTCTTCCCAGCTAAATAATGAAGCTATTTCCTATGAAGGACTATATCTATCAGTAGGACAATGGAATTAAAGCAGACGGGTCCTGGGTAGCGATCATCACATTTCCCTGTGCTAATTAGGAATTACAGCAGGACAGCATAACCCATTCTATACATTAGTTAAAGTTCCATTTCAAAAATATGGTACTCAGTTTCTGTGAACAATGACAGCCCACTGCTGCTGATCATTCCCCCGTGTGTCTTTGCTGCTTTTTTTTTTTCCCCTTTTTTTCCCACCCACTTCCTCAATATATGTCCTTCCTAGTGAAAGAAGTCTGCTTTTAGAATTACACTTCTTTCAAGTCTGAGGGAAACAGATTGAAATCTCAACTTTGACTCGTCATCTCTTCCACCCTCAACCTCCTCTTCTCAAACTTATAATTGCATGCTCTGTTCTTGGACGGCTGTGTTGACAGTAGTTTTATGACCCAGGATTTTTCAATTTCTTATCCAAAGCCAGCCTCATCTCAAGTCCTAAAATTTATGGGCATAGGAGATGACATATGGGATTAAACTCTTGATAGATTTTGAACCTGCCTTTGGCAGTGGCCAAGGCTTTCTGCCAGAGGGAACTGTGAGGAAAACATGCTCTCTCTGCAACAGGTGGATATCATCTTGCTTTGCAGGAAGTCACTCACCACCTGCCACCCAAACACAACCAACCCTGATGAAGACTCATTCCCTTTTCTGAATGACTTCAAATGTTAGGAAATTATGATTCTCTTATAAAATATTAACTGTGACCAACTTCAAATAAAACAGTGTTGGAATGTAGCTAAATGCCCATTTGTTCTCCTAAGTGGTTTCTAGGTTCGATTGCTCTTCTAGATTTTGTATCCTTTAAGAACTACCTGTATCCATCTGGCCAGTCCTCTAGCCTCCTCTCTGGGATTGTCTCTGGACAAAGATGAATTATTGTTGTGTTCTCCATTTTGCATCTTTTGGTTTTATCTTTGAGATGCTGATATCCTCTTTCCTTTCTATAGTAAATAATTTCCACTTGGTCGATTTCTCAACATCTGTGAAGCTAGCTTTTCTAAACATCCTTGTTACTCTTTCCTGGACTTTGTCCAGCTTTCCTAATTGGCTTCAGGACTCTACTCTTGAAGAACTGTCAGAAATAGTGAAATCATGTCAACCAACAGTAGATAAATGTGTTATCTATCATTTAGGAGATCATCCTCTTAAATCAAAAAATAATTTAAGCATTTATAAAAATTACCTCTGGTCATATATTCAAATTCAAAGAATTTTGGAATCCACCAACTCAGCATCACAAGTACCAATTTATTACTGTGGAGTTAATGTTTACCAATTATTTAAAAAATAATTTTCCCTTGTAATGATAAATATGGGATAATTTTCAAATAGATACCAGTTCAATTTATTTATTTTTGAGTGCAGAAGTACAGTATTAATTTATTCTAAGATTTAGGGACTTAAGCTAGAAACCATTTTCTCTGATAATTCATCACTACACAACACAAATTCATGTATTTCATCAATGCTAGCCTAGGATAATTAGAACACCAGAACAAAATTTAAATTCAACTTTAAGTCCATATACATTTATACATTATACCTACAGATTTGGTTCACATTCAGCTAGGTTAGGTACACCGATTTTAGGTCATATCCCCTACCTTCAAATACCTTTTTTTCTGTAACTTAACATTGCAGAGGCAAAGATTTCCCATACTTTTAAGTAAAAAGGCTTTTGTTGTTGTTTTTTCTTTTTTTTTCTGTTGTTACTGTTAAATTGTTTCTAAACTTCTGTTTTATTTTCCCTGAATACTTGCAATATCTCCCTATTCTAAACCCTAAAAATTCAACAACTTCATCTTTGCATATCTAGCTATTCATTGTTTTTTAGTTTGCATTTTTGGATTTTATTTTTAGTGCATTTTGAGTGCAACTTTTGGGTAAACGCTTCTGTGTTTTGTGTTTTTTTTTAAATATTTATTTATTATTTGGCTGCATCAGGTCTAGCTGCAATACACAGGATCTTCCTTGCATCATGCAGGATATTTCCTTGTAACATACAGGATTTAGTTGCCCCGTGGCACGTGGGATCATTGTTCCCTGACCAGGGATGGAAACACACTGAGAGGCAGAGTGCTGATGGCTGGACTGCCAAGGAAGGGCCTACACCTTGTTTCAGTAACTATTCTATGAGCCTTTTTGATCTGCAGACTCAGGCTTTTCTTCAGTTTAGCTTTTTTTTTTTTCCTATTTTTGTTCTGTTTACTCCTTCGTTGCATGTTGCATGTCAACTATTTAAATAACTTGGTTCTTTTGTGCTTGTTTGTTTTTAATCACTTATATCATCTTTTCTTTGTCCTCTGAATGCTGTTAGAATTTTTAAATGTTGTTTTAAAATCTGGAAATTTGCTTGTTTTTTGCTGTTAATGATTTGACTTTGAGTAGTCTAGATTCTACTCTTGAAGTGAAATGAAAATAGTTCAGTTGTGCCAGACTATTTATGACCCATGAACTATATAGTCCATGGAATTCTCCAGGCCAGAATACTGCAGTGGGTACACTCATTGTATTTTAAATTCTGTGTAGCAATTCTTCACATTTTCTGATTAAAATTGATAGTTATTTCTGTTATATGCTATATCATGCTCTTATTTTCATTAATTTTCTTTTTTAAAATGTATTCTTAATTGTTATTGTGGATATGGGAATGGCCCAGCACGAAATTTACACCTTCCACCCCGGATTGTCAAGGGCCAGCGAGAGCTCACCAAAAGATGCCAGAATCATGACACTTTCTAAGAAGAAATATATAAGTAGTGTTAAGTATATTCACATTTTTGTGCAACTAATCTCCACAGCTTATTTATCTAATTTAAGCAACAACATTCCAATTCCCACTCTCTCCAGTCCCAAGAGATAAGATGGTTGGATGGCATCACCGACTCAATGGACATGGGTTTGGGTAGACTCCAGGAGTTGGTGATGGACAGGGACTTTCTTTCCATGAATTTGACTACTCTAGATGCCTTAAATAAATGGAATCACACAGCATTTGGCTTTTTGTGACTGACTGATTGTACTTAGTATAATCTCTTGAAGGTTCATCCATATTGTCCTGTACCTTGGAACTTTCTTCTTGTTGAAAGATAAATAATATTCCATTAGAGTATATACCACATTTGTTACCTCTTCATTAATAGATATTTGGTCTGCTTCCACCTTTGGCTATTTTGAATAGTACTACCATGAACATGAGTGTGTTATTTTCTTTAACTCTCTTGAGAATAAAAATTGCTTTCCCAAGTATTTCTTTGATGTGATAACTAAATACATTGCAGAAGGCTGCAGATAAGACAAGAGTTTATTTGAGGTCTTAAGAAATACTGTTCAGAAGACACAGGTTCAGGTAGAACTGAAAGAGTGCTCCAGGGAAGAGAAAGTGTTGGGGGTTATACAGACAAGAAGCCATTTGGCTGTTAAAAGTTGCCTGGAGAAAACTGTGATTGACTCTTGACTTTAGTGAGGAAATACTTGTCCTTAAGTAGTCATGAGTATTTTTAGACAGGGGTCTGATACACAGATAGGCTATTACTAGTTATTTTAGGGTTCAGTTCAGTTCAGTCACTCAGTGGTGTCCGACTCTTTGCGACCCCATGGACTGCAGCATGCCAGGCCTCCCTGTCCATCACCAGCTCCCAGAGTTTACTCAAACTCATGTCCATTGAGTCAGGTGATGCCATCCAACCATCTCATCCTCTGTCGTCCCCGTCTCCTCCTGCCTTCAATCTTGCCCAGCATCAGGGTCTTTTTCAATGAGTCAGTTCTTCCCATCAGGTGGCCAAAGTATTGGCATTTCAGCTTCAGGATCAGTCCTTCCAATGAATATTCAGAGCTGATTTCCTTTAGGATGGACTGGTTGGATTTCCTTGCAGTCCAAGGGACTCTGAAGAGTCTTCTCCAACACCACAGTTCAAAAGCATCAATTCTTAGGCACTCAGCTTTCTTTATGGTCCAACTCTCACATCCATACATGACTACTAGAAAAACCGTAGGTTTGACTAGATGGACCTTTGTTGGCAAAGTAATGTCTCTGCTTTTTAATATGCTGTCTAGCTTGTTCATACCTTTTCTTCTAAGGAGCAAGTATCTTTTAATGTCAAGGCTGGAGTCACCATCTGCAGTGATTTTGGAGCCCCAAAATATAAAATCTGTCACTGTTTCCATTGTTTCCGATGGAAGTTTCAATAAGTATCTTGTGTTTCTGACAGAAGTTCTGGATGACTTCTTTAGAAAAATAAGTGGTCAAAAGACCTGATTCCATCCAGGCTGAGATATGCACAAGTCACACTTTCTTAATGACCTCCTGGCTCCATTTAAGAGCGTTATCTTGGCAAACATTTTTGTTTCATCAATAAAACATTATAAAATATGCTCTCATACTCCAGATGCTCTGAATATATATTTGTACATGCAACTTTTTAATTTGATATCATTTTTACCTGTTTGCTTATCTTTGAGTAAGGATAGATCTACCAACCTGCTATGAGACTGGATTCTCTACAGGTCCCTTCCTGAATGGCCTATAGCACTTTCTTTAAGGAGTAAATTATAACATCAACTGATACAGGTTTTTAATATCAGTTCAGTTACTCAATAACTTGAGGTTGTTGATAGGAAAGCACAGAATTTTGTTTCTGTGAACTTTATACCTCTGTTTATTTTAATAGCTGAAGGAGATATTTACTTTCCCTATCTTTTTGCCCCTCTTCAGACATTTAGCTATGCCTAGTTTTAGGAGAAGGGAATGGCACCCCACTCCAGTACTCTTGTTTGGAAAATCCCATGGACAGGGGAGCCTCGTAGGATGCAGTCCATGGGGTGGCTGAGGGTTGGACACGACTGAGCAACTTCACTTTCACTTTCCACTTTCATGCATTGGAGAAGGAAATGGCAACCCACACCAGTGTTCTTGCCTGGAGAATTCCAGGGACCGGGGAGCCTGGTGGGCTGCCGTCTCTGGGGTCGCACAGAGTTGGACACGACTGAAGTGACTTAGCAGCAGCAGCAGCAGCAGCAGTCTTCTTCCCAGAGTTCATCTGTCCATATTTGAAGGATTGACCAATTTGTGCATATATTCTGCAGTTTTAGAAGATGCTCCTTGTATTGAGGTTAGATAAAACTCACTTATTATCTTTATAATTAATCATGCAATTGTCCACCTGAACAGCACGGTTTAGTCATTCCAAACTGTGAATTTGAAAAAAAAATTACATAAATATGAAAGGTAGTTTTAACTGCTTAAAGTGATAGTGAAGTTTCATGGGATGAGAAAACTTTATGATGGATAAGAAACCCCAAGCGATCAATATCTTGTTCTAAATAGTTGAATGTCTTGGAAATTGCTAAGAATTACTTTATAACTTTAAAGTGCAAATTTTTTGTAATGTATTACTTTTTTATCAAATTAAATTATAGTGGTCTAGAGAGCCCACTTGTCAAGTTGAGAGAAGGTCCAGAACCAGTGTCACTGTTGAATGCTGATCTTCCACCATCTGACTTACTGGTTGATACAAATTGCAGCCAAGTCTTTCAGGCCTGGCTCCCAGAACACGGCATGTCCATTATAGGAGGTTATTCTATGGAGATTTGGCTTCCTGAGAGTCTGCTCACTCAGCTGTCCCTGCTGCATTTTGCAAGAACTAACTTTTATATCTACTTGTTAAGCATACAGCCATTCTCATAGGTACTGGATCAGATTAGATTATCTGCTCTTAAAGAATTTACAGGGTTCTCCACCTTTCCAGGCTCTAAAATCTCATCCAGGATAGGGGCTTTCCTTTTTAGACCCAGAAGATTAATAGGAGTGATTCATTTGCATCCAAGCAATAGAGAGTTTCACACCCTCCTCCAAGGGAGTCTTTAAAGATTGCTTTCCAAGTTAATTAATCTCTTCCCCTTTAACTTAATCACAAGTACTCTCCTTTGCTTCAGTAAAGGGATTGGATTGCCTCTGACAGAATCATTCCCTGAGGGAAAATGATTCTATTTTTCTTTTGTTTTGCTTTTTAGGGATAATGTTGGTGGTGGAAGGATCAAGGAGATGATTTCCCTGCCTTAGCAATAATTTTAGGTAAACTGACTCCTTGTCATTTTTCCAGGTATAGCAGAGGTGAAAAGAAGTGTTTTGTGAAAAGACAGTTGAAGGCATACATACATGTTCTTTTAAGATGATCATTCTTATATGTAAATGAAATAACAGACATGCTATTTGAAGGACATGTCAAAATTGTCTTTTCTAAGTTTATCTCACTGATTTCCTGTAAATCTTTGTGATTCTTTTACATTATTTAAGGGACAGTATCTCTTTAAATGGACTTCCCCAGTGGTTCAGATGGTAAGAAATCTGCCTGGAATGCAAGAGACACAGGTTCTTGCAATCCCTGAGTTGGGAAGATCAAGATATTCCTTATAGTAAAGCCATTCTGTGAAAACAATAATGGTACCACTACTAGCAGATCAAAAGTTTCATGCTTTTTTTTTTTTCCTTTTAGGAAAATAGAGATAAATTGTCTTTAAGAACTATTCCCTAGAAATAAGGAAGGATTATTTAAATCGTAGGAAGGCATGATGGGTCACCTTCCCTTCCTCCACAAGGGGGCCAAAGTGTATTATTTTGATGCAGAATATAATATGTGCACATACTAAATGGCATTAGACACTTTCGATGCATAATTTCATTTAAACATTTTAATAGTCTTATGCTGCAGATATTGGTATAACAATTCACTTTAGGAAAAATTCTCAAATGTATTATGTAAACTTTCACAGTTCACACAACCTGCATTTGATTCAGACGGTGTTCAAACACTGATCAAGCTGATCACCATCTCATTTCCTTCATCATATGCTATACTTATTCCTTCACGTTTTATAAACTGTTTTCTTACAAGTCATTAAATTTTCACAGCAATCTGTTGAAATATCTAGAACTGTTAAGGGAAGCACACTGATTGAAACCGCCCACCCTGGCCAGGCACCATAGTAACCATTTGCATGAGTTGTTTTATGACAGGAGATCTGATAAGGAATAGGGAACTAATAAGCCACCACCCACCGGAAGAGTTCCGGAAAAGTCTAAAGGAGACACCAGATGTCTGTCCATTTCCCAAAATCCCTCTCACTAGCATCCATCTTGGCTGAGAGATAAGTAAGCCACCAGGAAAGACTCTGAATTAGAAGGATTGGCCAAAGACCACCCAGAAACTAATCCCATCACCATAAAACCTGAGACTGCGAGCCATGCTGCAGAGCAGTTCTCCTGGGTTCCCTTACCCTACTGCTCTCCACCCAGGTGCCCTTTCCCAATAAAATCTCTTCCTTTGTCAGCACATGTGTCTCCTCAGACAATTCATTTCTGAGTGTTAGACAAGAGCCCAGTTTCGGGCCCTGGAAGGGGTCCCTCTTCCTGCAACAGAACTATTGCTGTCCCCATATTACAGGTGAAGAAAAAGTTTTGAGAAGGTTTATTGGAAAAAGCAAGAGAGTTCCAGAAAAACATCTATTTCTGCTTTATTGACTATGCCAAAGCCTTTGACTATGTGGATCACAATAAACTGTGGACAATTCTGAAAGAGATGGGAATACCAGACTACCTTATCTGCCTCTTGAGAAATCTGTATGCAGGTCAGGAAGCAACAGTTAGAGCTAGACATGGAACAACAGACTGGTTCCAAATAGGAAAAGGAGTACGTCAAGGCTGTATATTGTCACCCTGCTTATTTAACTTATATGCAGAGTACATCATGAGAAATACTGGACTGGAAGAAGCACAAGCTGGAATCAAGATTGCCAGGAGAAATATCAGTCACCTCAGATATGCAGATGACACCACCCTTATGGCAGAAAGTGAAGAGGAACTAAAAAGCCTCCTGAAGAAAGTGAGAGTGGAGAGTGAAAAAGTTGGCTTAAAGCTCAACATTCAGAAAACGAAGATCATGGCATCTGGTCCCATCACTTCATGGGAAATAGATGGGGAAACAGTGGAAACAGTATCAGACTTTATTTTTCTGGGCTCCAAAATCACTGCAGATGGTGACTGCAGCCATGAAATTAAAAGACGCTTACTCCTTGGAAGGAGGGTTATGACCAACCTAGAAAGCATATTGAAAAGCAGAGACATTGCTTTGCCAACAAAGGTCCATCTAGTCAAGGCTATGGTTTTTCCAGTGGTCATGTATGGATGTGAGAGTTGGACTGTGAAGAAGGCTGAGCGCCAAAGAATTGATGCTTTTGAACTGTGGTGCTGGAGAAGACTCTTGAGAGTCCCTTGGACTGCAAGGAGATCCAACCAGTCCATTCTGAAGGAGATCAGCCCTGGGATTTCTTTGGAAGGAATGATGCTAAAGCTGAAACTCCAATACTTTAGCCACTTCATGTGAAGAGTTGACTCACTGGGAAAGACTCTGAAGCTGGGAGGGATTAGGGGCAGGAGGAGAAGGGGACGCCAGAGGATGAGATGGCTGGATGGCATCACTGACTCGATGGACGTGAGTCTGAGTGAACTCCAGGAGTTGGTGATGGACAGGGAGGCCTGGCGTGCTGCGATTCATGGGGTCGCAGAGAGTCAGACATGACTGAGCGACTGAAATGAACTGAACTGAACTGATTCACTTGACTGAGATCCTTCAGCTAGTAAAGCATGGAAGACCAAGATCTAGCTGCCTCCAAAGCCTCTGTATCAGCACTTTAGGACAGATCTATTGATGCCAAAAGCTTGGCTTCTCTGTACACCATTGCCAATCCAATCTCAGAGGCATAAGCTTTCTGAATAGGAAAGAATATCTTTATCACTTTGCCAGGCAAAGGGGGCCACAGTGGGTTAACGCCTTCAAAACCATATGTCCCAACTTGAGGAAGACTGAAAATGTTTATAGTAATTGTTCAAAAAGGGCGTGATCAGCTTGTGGACATTCTTTTGATGAGTTGGTGGTGAGGTAAGTAGGAGTCAGCATCATCAGCCTTCAGATCCAACTGATCTGGGGTCTATATGTTTGTGGGCAGCATACCATCATTAGCCATTAACTTATCCCACCTGGAGGGACTTTCAGTATCTGTAAAATAGCTCAAAGATATTGTTGTGTGTATGCTTTGATGGGGAACTAGAACCTTGTCCCAAAGCTGCTCTTTACTCTTCCTCCCTGGTCTTGTATTCCTTCTCTTCATTAATTAACAGCTGCTTGAATATGCACACTAGAACTCAGGAAGGTCATGGAGACTGAATGTTGTGTCCTATAACCAAAGAAACAGGTTCACAGAAAGGCCTACTTCCCAGGAGCCACATGGCCAGGTAAGAAAAGAATAAAATAAAACATGAAACTGTCTCTTCAGACTTGTTTAGACCTGTAAAAATAAAAAAGGATTGTAACTATAAAATATACCCTAGTTTTCTCTTCACAACTTCAAGCACATTTCTGGACCAACACCTTCATTCATTAGTAAGTTTTAGGACAGAACTATTGGGATAACATGGTGTTATCACTGACAGCTTTGTGCATTAACTAGTCTTCATAGGGTTATTTTGATTTTTTGTTTGTTTGTTTGTTTTGGTTTTGCGTAGCTAGCATTTTGTGTGTGTGTGTGTGTGTGACCTTGTCATACCTTTAAAGCAGTGACAATCCATTCAACTACAAGCACTCAGGAACTGTAAAGAATACATATTTGGTCATTCAGATAACTAAACTATATTTTTAATATATTTGATCTTCATTCATTGTTCTTGATTCACAGCTCCTCAAATCCTTGGGATTTCTTCAGTGATAAGAGCAAAGAAATCATCTTTTTAAAATAATATTTTCTCTCTTGTCTTCAGCTGCTGAAATGCTTTAGAACCATAAAGACAGAGTATATCTCTTGTTATTCATAAGAAACCTCCTTTTTTTCCACTGCAATTGTGTATATGTTAATGAGGAAACTTTTGCAAAGCATCTAGGAGAGGTACTGGTTGCTAAGAAACCAACCAGGAATAGAGGGTTGGGGCTTTCAGTTCAACCCCTTGGATTCCAGGGACTGGAGAAAATCTAGACATGGAGTCAATCACCAGTGGCTGATAATTTAATTAACCTTGCCTATGTAATGAAGCTTCCATAAAACCCCAAAGGCTTCAAAGAGTTTCCAGGCTGGGAAACCTGAACACTTCCATATGTCACCGTGTTGGTCTCAGCTTCCAGAAGGACGAAGCTCCTTTAGTTGTAACCTCACCCTATTTACTCTTCATCTGGATGTTGATTTCTGTTCTTCAACATGCTTTGTAATAAACCAGTAATCTAGTGTGTAAACAGGTTTCCCAAGTTTTATGAAACACTCTAGGAAATCAATCAAATCCAAGGAAGGGAGCCTGGGAACCTCTAATGTGTAACGAGAGGTTAACAGACTGAGATTGCGACTGGGTCTGAAGTGAAGGGCTGTCTCGTGTTGGGCCCTTTATCTGTGGAGTGTGATGCTATCTGTGGATTGATACTGTCAGGACTTATTTTGTTGAATTCTTGGACACCCAGCTGATTGTAATTGGTGATCGTAATCCAAAGACTTAGTTTAGAGGGCAAGACAGTAGATTATTTTTTCTTGAAGTTGTATAATGTGCTTTACTAACTTGGAGAAGGATAGGCACTTCAGTGCTCCCTCTCATCCTTCTGAGCAAATTAAGGGAGTAAATGAAGCATATTATTTTTCCTATGGTTGAGAAGTATCTGGATAAATGCAACATTATGGATGTAAGTCCTAGAAAATTCCAGTTTACTTTTACTGGGATTTAGTAGACATTTAACAACATATCAGTCTTTCAGTCCATTGCTAACATGTTATATACAAAGAGAAACAAAAATTAACATGTTATAAACACACCTGTATTTAAAGTACACTCAGAGAAAATATAAAATGCAGATTGCCGTTGATCTTTCAGGAGTTATTATCCCTTTCATGAAATCTAGCCTGTACATTTATGAAGTGTCTGAGTTTCCCTTTTGCTTCAAAATTTTCCTCAATGAAAGAATCATAAAGAACTTACCATGGCGTCAGCAGTGCAGCTTCCAAAACTCCAATCTTCAGGAGCAACAGATTTCCTTCTCCACCATTTATCCAATCAGCTCCCTGTGAAATAAAATTCATACTTTATGTGAAGGAAAATTTTTAAATAAAAAATGTTCTCTGCCTTTGGTCCTCCTCTTTCCCCTCTTTTATCCCTTGTGTATCATTCTGTGTAAACAAATCTCCCCATTGGCAGAAATGTCTGTTCAGCCATAAAGAATAACATTCTCCTAGTGCCAACAAGAAAACTCCTTAAAAGGTAACATTCCTTCTTGATCTTGTAAGTGGTCACGATGACCTACCACTTTGTACTTGCAGATCTGATTATATAAACTGTCAGTAATATGTCATTTAATGTACAGCCCTCTTTCTCAAAAAACATAACTATGCCTTGACTTCTAATGGGCAAAAGAGTTCTCAGAGCTTTCTGAGATGCTGTTCCTAGGTTATAATACTCAACTTGGCATGAATGAAATTTTCCACTTCTTTCTTACATTAACTGATTAATTTTCCTAATGAAATCCCCATAAAACCATTCTTGACCTCAATATTGCCAAGTCCAATTAACACTGTTCTCTTCCTATCTTGTACTCTTAATATCATGCCATAATCTTGGTTTTCTGTTGTTTCTTCTAATGGTTCATCCTCAGTTGCCTTTATCAACTCCTTTCTATTTAAATAATAATTACTAGAATTACTCAGGTGTATTCATGGTCTCAAATTTTCATTTTGTCACCCATATTAGCCCTTCAGAGCCAAAGGATGTTTTTCCTGATTTATCTCTGCTTCAAAAGTACTGTTATTTGACACAGATGTTTTGCAGTCATGCTTTAAGAGATTTGCAGTGGTCAACTGCCCTAAACTGACTTTGACTTGATCAGAGGAGGTGCTTGTACAGAGGAGACTTGATGGTATCTGTAAGTTACCTTGGCTGCATTACCATGTTAAGTTCTCAGATTCATACTCTGCTGGGCACAATTTCTGCCATGTGCAAATAAGCCTGGAAGACTGCATGTGCCCCAGATGCACCAGGGTGCCCCTGGCTGCCCCTGAAAATTTTTGCCTCTTTTCTAGAGCCCTGGTGACAGATGTACTTCTTACCCTTTAAAACTCCCTTTCTCCCCTTCCTTTGGGGAGAAGGCATTTTTAGAATACAAGCTCTTCCTTCTCTATTCCTCAATCAGTGAATAAAATTTGTGCTTTGGTATACTGAGCCTGATTTATTTGACTTGCATTTGTTTCTCCAGGTAAAGGACCCATTAAGGGGTCATGGACCCATTGCGGATAGGTAACAATTTACAGCTCTGCCTCATTTCCATCATTTGAATGACTCACAGTGCTTGCAAACCAAATTATCAACCTACTACAACTTGCTCTTTCTATTTTCCTCCTATTTTGATCATCTCAGTAAGTGGCAACTTCATCTACCCATTGTCAAATTGTGAAATCTGGGTGTTATCCTAGCATACATCCTTTTTCATGCCCCACATCCATTCCACTGCATCTCTCTTCATTTCTACATGAAAAATATTTTTGAATCTAACCAGTTGTCTTAGCCTCCATTGTACCTACACCTTTTATACTTCTAATCTAGATGATTAGAAAAGCTTCCTATTTGGATATACTGCTTACATTCCCTCTGCACTTAGCAGCCTGAGTTGTTTTTAAAAATTATCTTTCATATCACTCTTTCCTCCCACATTACAACTCCCCTGTGTAGTCAATCTCTTCTTCCCATTCACTCCTTCAGTCAGTTCAGTCAGTTCAGTCATTTCAGTCGCTCAGTTGTGTCCGACTCTTTGCGACCCCATGAATTGCAGCACGCCAGACCTCCCTGTCTATCACCAACTCTCGGAGTTCACTCAGACTCATGTCCATCAAGTCAGTGATGCCATCCAGCCACCTCATCCTCTGTCGTCCCCTTCTCCTCCTGCCCCTAATCCCTCCCAGCATCAGAGTCTTTTCCAATAAGTCAACATTTCCCATGGGGTGGCCAAAGTACTGGAGTTTCAGCTTTAGCATCATTCCTTCCAAAGAAATCCCAGGGCTGATCTCCTTCAGAATGGACTGGTTGGATCTCCTTGCAGTCCAAGGAACTCTCAAGAGTCTTCTCCAACACCACAGTTCAAAAGCATCAATTCTTCGGTGCTCAGCCTTCTTCACAGTCCAACTCTCACATCCATACATGACCACTGGAAAAACCATAGCCTTGACTAGACTCCCCAGATAACTCTAAATCACCTTTCATCTCTCAAATCAAATGTTAGTTCTTGAGAAAGTCTTTTTCTAGCCTCACAATGTAAATTAAATCTTTCTCATTACAATATTTCACAGAACCTTTGTGACATTAAAATATAAAATGATATTCAATGGTACTTACCATGAAGTTTCAGTTGAAGCCTGGATATGAACATAGGGTACTGTACCCTTACATTCTAAAGGAAAGGAGGACATATTAAAAATATTAATATTAGTTCTTCAGCCATCAACATTTTTCACCAAACTCTAGGGGCAAAAAGTAGAGGAAGAAAAGAAATAAAGGGGGGGGGAAATATTTTAAGACCCAATGAGCATAGATTTTCTTCCTTCTCTGTAAAGGAGTAGTGTTTTTCCATAATTCCAAGTCAAAATGTGGAGTTAAAAGATCATTTGATGATTTCCAAGATTAAAGAAATTATATACTTAGAAGGCAACATGTACTGCAATACAAATGAATCATTAATGAAATACACTTAAAAAATGCTTTTCTTTTTTTTTCCCATTTATGTAACATTCTTTTTTTAAATTAATTTATTTTTTTTAATTTGAGGCTAATTACTTTACAATATTGTTATGGTTCTTGCCATACACTGACATGAATCAGCCATGGGTGTACATGTGTTACCCATCCTGAACCCCCCTCTTACCTCCCTCCCCATCCCATCCCTCAGGGTCATCCCAGTGCAAAAGCCCTGAGCACCCTGTCTCATGCATTGAACCTGAATTGGCAATGTATTTCATATATGATAATATACATGTTTCGATGCTATTCTCTCAAATCATCCCACCGTCACCTTCTCCCACAGAGTCCAAAAGACTGTTCTTTACATCTGTGTCTCTTTTGCTGTCTCATATATAGGGTCATTGTTACCATCTTTCTAAATTCCACATATATGTGTTAGTATACTGTATTGGTGTTTTTCTTTCTGACTTACTTCACTCCGTATAATAGGCTCCAGTTTCATCCACCTCATTAGAACTGATTCAAATGCATTCCTTTTAATGGCTGAGTAATATTCCATTGTGTATATATACCACAGTTTTCTTATCCATTCGTCTGCTGATGGACATCTAGGTTACTTCCATGTCCTGGCTATTGTAAACAGTGGTGCAATGAACATTGGGGTATAAGACCTATATCTAATAGCAAACAAATGAAACAAACAGAAAATAATGTGAGCTGAAATCAGAATTACAGGTGGTGTTTAAAAAGCCTCTGAAAGCCAAATGAGCTAAACCTGACACTTTTAACATTGAAAGGAGCTCAAGAAGTCCTGTATTGGTTATACTGTCCTGGAAGAAGCAAGCAAAATCTTCTTTGGGGAAAAGTGTCTCCATAAACTGGGCTTACCAGATGGAGCTAAGGATAAAGAACTCACCTGCCAATGCAAGAGATATAAGAGGCGGGCATAGCAACCAATTCCAATATTCTTGCCTAGAGAAGCCTATGGAGAGAGGAGCCTAGTGTACAATGGTCCATAGGGTCACAAACAGCCAGAAACAATCTCCATGATGTGCATGCTAAGTCATGCAGGACTCTTTTGTGACTGCATGTACTGCAGCCTACCAGCCTCCTCTGTCCAGGAGATTTCCCAGGCAAATATATTTGAGTGGGCTGCCATTCCCTCCTCCAGGGAATCTTTCTGACCCAGCAGTGGAAGTTGAGTCTCCTGCATTGGCAGGAGGGTTCTTTACCACTAATCCACAAGGGAGAGGATCCCAAAGGCTCAATTATGATAGCTGTAGTCACTGAAGATGTTGATCCTCCCCTTCAAATTCTCTTTTCCCTAGTTTAGGCCTGAGAGGATCCAGAAGCAGAAGAGGAAACTTTAAAAATAAAGCACGAGTGAAAAAAAAAGGAGAAATATTTTATTACCTGTAATATTAGATATGAGAATTTGAACTGAATCTGAGATTTTGACTGGATCAGATGTTCTAATGTATAAAATAAGACTATTCTAGCTCAAAGAGACGTGAAATTTATGGATCTTCTTGAGATGTTCTTATCAATGACTGAGGAAGTTTGGTTCATCAGAATATGTTTAATGTCAGTAGTGAAAGAAAAATAAAGCTATACTCTAATGTGTCCAACCAAGATCTGCCCATTCAGTAAAGTATTGTGTATATACAATATACACAATAGTATGTATTTTTCTTTAATATTCATCTCTCTTGATAGATTACAAATTCCTATAAGGGCAGGAGCCATGTCTGACAACTTCATCAACAAATGTTGACTTAGTAAATACATATATATTTTTAAATGCTTTCAACTCAGATTACAGAATGCAAGTAAATATCTCAAGAAAATCATCAGAAAAAAGAAGAAGAAGAAGAAGAAAAAACTGGTCCCAAGGTGAGTTCTTATTCACATTTCTATTTCTCCAAACAGTGAAAGAACAGTGGGCATGACAAAACAGTGACATAGACATCCTGCACCACTGGGATGCCTGGTGGTTAGTGCTGTGCAGGAGCTGAAGGAGGAGCCACAGGGGCTGAGGCCACTGTTCCAAGTGCTTTCCTGGATGAAACTGTGAGACCTGTGCAACAACCCTCCCAGGTGGATTCTTTATTACTGAGCCACCTACTGGAAAACAGAAGAACACAGGTAGGAGATCAAACCCTAAGCCTTTGCAGGGGGAGAACTGACTCCATGGCCCTAGAATACCAGAGAATTAACCCTACAGAGTATCAAATAGTGAGAATGCACACAAAGGAACCCACTTGAATACAAGACCCAGCATCACCTAACCATCAGTAGCACCCTGTGTAGGAATCCTCATCTAGACAACAAACAAACAAAAATAAAACCCAATCATCAGCAGACAGGATTACCACCTCACTCAGCTTTGCCCATCAGAAGAAAAACAAGCAAACAAACAAAGTTCAGTTCAGTCGCTCAGTCGTGTCCGACTCTTTGCGACCCCATGAATCGCAGCACGCCAGGCCTCCCTGTCCATTACCAACTCCTGGAGTTCACTCAAACTCACATCCATCGAGTCAGTGATGCCATCCAGCCATCTCATTCTCTGTCGTCCCCTTCTCCTCCTGCCCTCAATCCCTCCCAGCATCAGAGTCTTTTCCAATGAGTCAACTCTTCGCACAAGGTGGCCAAAGTACTGGAGTTTCAGCTTTAGCATCATTTCCTCCAAAGAAATCCCAGGGCTGATCTCCTTCAGAATGGACTGGTTGGATCTCCTTGCAGTCCAAGGGACTCTCAAGAGTCTTCTCCAACACCACAGTTCAAAAGCATCAATTCTTCGGCGCTCAGCTTTCTTCACAGTCCAACTCTCACATCCATACATGACCACTGGAAAAACCATAGCCTTGACTAGACGGATCTTTGTTGGCAAAGTAGTGTCTCTGCTTTTCAATATGCTTTCTAGGTTGGTCATAACTTTTCTTCCAAGGAGTAAACGTCTTTTAATTTTGGTTTAAACAAACAAAAACTCAGCACAAATCTCACCCTATACAAACCTTACATAAACCACTGGACCAACCTTAGAGGGGCAGAAACCAAAAGGAAGAAAGAATTCAACCTTAAAGCCTGGGAAAAGGAAGCCTCAAACACAATAAGTTTAAAAAAAAAATTAAAAGGCAGAGAAATGCTACACAAATGAAAGAACAAACTAGAAACACAGAAGTCCCAAAAAATGAAGAGGAAATAGGCAAACTAACCGAAAAAGAATTCAGAATAATGATAGTAAAGATTATAAAAAACCTTGAAAACAGAATGGAGAAAATGCAAGAATCAATTAACAAAGACCTAGAAGAATTAAACATATAGTGACAAACAACACAATTACCGAAATTTAAAAATACTCCAGAAGGAATCATAGCAGAATATCTGAAGCATAAGGACGCATCAGTGAGCTGGAAGGTAAAATGGTGAAAATAACTTCTGAAGAACAGAATAAAGTAAAAATAATTAAAAGAACTGAGGATAGGCTCAGAGACCTCTGGTTCAATATCAAATGCACCAACATTTGGATTATGGGGGTCCCAGAAGAAGAAGAGAAAAAGAAAAGGTATGGGAAAATTTTTGAAGAGATTATACTCAAAAATTTCCCCCAATGGATAAGGAAACAGTCAATCAAGCCTAAGAGATACAAAGAGCCCCATACAGGATAAACCCAAGGAGCAACACACCAAGACACATACTAATCAAAATAACAAAGATTAAACATAAAGAATCTTAAAAGCAGCAAGGGAGAAGCAATAAGTAGCATGCAAGGGAAACCCC
Organism: Bos javanicus; assembly: GCF_032452875.1. Lineage (NCBI taxonomy): Eukaryota > Metazoa > Chordata > Mammalia > Artiodactyla > Bovidae > Bos > Bos javanicus. The sequence continues at coordinate 3,700,782 of NC_083896.1, read as the reverse complement.
ATATGTTTAACAGCTGATCTTTCAGCAGAAACTCTGCAGGCCAGAAGGGAATGGCAGCACATATTTAAAGGGCTGAAAGGGGAAAATCTACAACCAAGACCACTGTACCAGGCAAGGATTTCATTCAAAATTGATGGAGAAATAAAAAAGATTTTCACACAAGCAAAAGTTAAGAGAATTCAGTACCACCAAACCAGCTTTACAACAAATGTTAACGGGACTTATATAGTCAAGAAATACCAGAGGAGAAAAAAGATCTACAAAATCAACCCCAAACAATTAGGAAAATGGCAATAAGAACATATATATCAATAATTACTTTAAACATAAATGAATTAAATTCTCCAAGAAAAAGACACAGACTGGCTGAATGGATCCAAAAACAAGACCCATATATATGCTGTTTACAAGAAACCCACTTCAAACCTCAAGGCACATACAGACTGAGAGTGAGAGGAAGGAAAAATATATTCCATACAAATGGGAAGCAAAAGAAAGCTGGAGTAGCAATCCTCATATTTGACAAAATAGACCTTAAAATAAAGAAGAATATAAGAGATAAGGAAGGACACTACATAATGATCAAGGGATCAATCCAAGAGGAAGACAGCACAATTGTAAATATCTATGCATTCAAAAAGGAACACCTCGGTACATAAGACAAACACTAACAGACATAAAAGAAGAAATGACAGTAACATGATAATAGTAGGAGCCTTTAACACCCCACTCAGACCAGTGGACAGATCATCAACACAGAAAGTTAATAAGGACACACAAATCTTAAGTGATACATTGTATAAGATCAATCTCATTGATATCTTCAGGGCATTCTATCCAAATGCAGAAGAATACACCTTCTTCTCAAGTGCACATAAAACATTCTCCAGGATAGACCACATCTTTGGTCACAAATCAACCCTTAGTAAATTTAAGAAAATTGAAATCATATCATGCATATTCTCTAACCACAATACTATGGGACTAGATATCAATTAAAAGAAAAAAATTGTAAGAAACCCAAACATATGAAGATTAAACAACACGATTCTAAATAACCAACAAGTTACTGAAGAAATCAAAGGGGAAATCAAAAAATTTCTAGAAACAAATGACAATGAAAACATGACTACTAAAACCTATGGGATGCAGCAAAAGCCGTTCTAAGAGGGAAGTTTATAGCAAAACAGTCCTACCTCAAGAAACAAGAAAAACATCAACTAGACAACATAATTTTACACCTAAAATAACTGGAAAAAGAAGGAAAAAAAAAACACTTAAAATTAGTATAAGGAAAGAAATTATAAAGATCTGAGCAGAAATAAACAAAAAGAAATGAAAGAAACAATAGTAAATATTAATAAAATTAAAAACTGGTCCTTTGAGAAGATAAACAAAATTTACAAACCTTTAGCCAGACTCATCAAGAAGAAAAAGAGAGGAAGAATCAGATCAGTATAATTAGAAATTTAAAAGGAGAGGTTATAACAGACAATGCAGAAATACAAAGGATTCCTTTGTAGTTCAGTCAGTAAAGAAACTGCCTGCAGTGCAGGAGACCTGGGTTTGATCCCTGAGTTGGGAGGATCCCCTGGAGAAGGAAATGGCAACCCACTCCAGTCTCCTTGCCTGGAAAGTCTCATGGAGAGAGGAGCCTTATGGGCTGCAGTCCATGGGGTAGTAAATCAGATATGACTGAGTGACTAACACTTACTTACTTATTGTGAACAACTATATGGCAATAAATTGTAAAACCTGGAATAAGTGGACAGATTCTTGGAAAAGTTCAATCTTCCAAGACTGAACCAGGAAGAAATATAAATAATGAACAACCCAATTACAAGCACTGAAATTGAAGCTGTGACCCAAAATCTCCCCAAAAATGAAAGCCTGGGACCAGATGGCTTCACGGGAAATTTCTATCAAACATTTAGAGAAGAGCTAATGCCTTTCCTTCTAAAACTCTTTAAAAAACTTGCAGAGTAAGGAACACTTCCAAACTCATTTTACAAGGTCACCATCACCCTGATACCAAAATCAGACAAAGACAACACAAACAAAGAAAACTACAGGTCAGTATCACTGATGAACATAGATACAAAAATCCTCAACAAAATTTTAGCAAACAGAATTCAGCAACACATCAAAAAGCTCATACACCATGATCAAGTTGGGTTTATTCCAGGGATGCAAGGATTCTTCAATATATGCAAATCAATCAATGTGATACACCAAATTAACAAATTGAAAGATAAAAACCATATGATAATCTCAATAGATGCAGAAAAACCTTTGACAAAATCCAGCACCCATTTATGATTAAAACTGTTCAAAAAATGGACACAGAAGGAACCTACCTCAACATAGTAAAGGGCATATATAATAAGCCTACAGCAAACATTATTCTTAATGGTGAAAAATGGAAAGCATCCCCCCTAAGATCAGGAACAAGACAAGGGTATCCACTTTAACCACTATTATTCAACATAGTTCTGGAAGACCTAGCTACAGCAATCAGAGAAGAAAAAGAAATAAAAGGAATCCAGAAGAGAAAAGAACTAAACCTCTCACAGTTTGCAGATGACATGTTACTGTACATAGAAAACCCTAAAGATAACATCAGAAAATTACTAGTGTGAATTACTAAATTTAGCAAAGTTTCAGCATACAAAATCAATACACAGAAATCACTTGCATTTCTATATACCAACAATGAAAAATCAGAGAAATTAAGAAATCAATCCCATTCACCATTGCAACAAAAAGAATTAAATATCTAGGAAGAAACTTACCTAAGGAGACAAAAGAACTGAACATGGGAAATTATAAGACACTAACGAAAGAAATCAAAGATGACATAAACAGATGGAAAGATATTCCATGTTCCTGGGTAGGAAGAACCAATACTATGAAAATGACTATACTAACAAAAGCAATCTACAGATTCAGTGCAATCCCTATCAAATTACCAACAGTATCTTTCACAGAACTAGACCAAAACATTTCACAATTCATATGGAAACACAAAAGACACCAAAAAACCAAAGCAGTCTTGAGAAAGAAGAATGGAGCTAGAGGAATCAACCTTCCCGACTTCAGATTATACTACAAAGCTACAGGCATCAACACAGTATAGTACTGGCACAAAAACAGAATATAGACCAATGGAACAAGATAGAAAGCCCAGAAATAAACCCATGCACCTATGGGTACCTTATCTTTGACAAAGGAGGCAAGAATATACAATGTGGCAAAGACAGCCTCTTTAATAAATGATGCTGGGAAAACTAGGCACCTTCATGTAAAAGAATGAAATTAGAACACTTCCTAACACCATACACAAAGAAAAACTCAAAATGGATTAAAGACCTAAATGTGAGACCAGAAACTATAAAACTCTTAGAGGAAAACATAGGCAGAACACTTGATGACATAAATCAAAGCAAGATCCTCTAAGACCCACCTTCTAGAGTAACGGAAATAAAAACAAAAATAAACAATTCAGATCAGATCAGTCACTCAGTCATGTCCGACTCTTTGCAACCCCATGAACTGCAGCACGCCAGGCACCCCTGTCCATCACCAACTTCCAGAGTTCACTGAGACTCACGTCCATCGAGTCAGTGATGCCATCCAGCCATCTCATCCTCTGTCATCCCCTTCTCCTCTTGCCCCCAATCCCTCCCAGCATCAGAGTCTTTTAAGCCACCTTTTTCACTCTCCACTTTCACTTTCATCAAGAGGCTTTTGAGTTCCTCTTCACTTTCTGCCATAAGCGTGGTGTCATCTGCATATCTGAGGTGATTGATATTTCTCCCGGCAAGCTTGTGTTTCCTCCAGTCCAGTGTTTCTTATGATGTACTCTGCATATAAGTTAAATAAACAGGGTAACAATATACAGCCTTGACGTACTCCTTTTCCTATTTGGAACCAGTCTGTTGTTCTATGTCCAGTTCTAACTGTTGCTTCCTGACCTGCATACAAATTTCTCAAGAGGCAGATCAGGTGGTCTGGTATTCCCATCTCTTTCAGAATTTTCCACAGTTTATTGTGATCCATACAGTCAAAGGCTTTGGCATAGTCAATAAAGCAGAAATAGATGCTTTTCTGGAACTCATGCTTTTTCCATGATCCAGTGGATGTTGGCAATTTGATCTCTGGTTCCTCTGCCTTTTCTAAAACCAGCTTGAACATCAGGAAGTTCACGGTTTACATATTGCTGAAGCCTGGCTTGGAGAATTTTGAGCATTACTTTACTAGCGTGTGAGATGAGTGCAATTGTGCGGTAGTTTGAGCATTCTTTGGCATTGCCTTTCTTTGGGATTGGAATGAAAACTGACCTTTTCCAGTCCTGTGGCCACTGCTGAGTTTTCCAAATTTGCTGGCATATTGAGTGCAGCCCTTTCACAGCATCATCTTTCAGGATTTGGAATAGCTCAACTGGAATTCTGTCACCTCCCCTAGCTTTGTTCATAGTGATGCTTTCTAAGGCCCACTTGACTTCACATTCCAGGATGTCTGGCTCTAGGTCAGTGATCACACCATCGTGATTATCTGGGTCATGAAGATCTTTTTTGTACAGTTCTTCTGTGTATTCTTGCCACCTCTTCTTATATCTTCTGCTTCTGTTAGGTCCATACCATTTCTGTCCTTTATCGAGCCCATCTTGCATGAAATGTTCCTTTGGTATCTCTGATTTTCTTGAAGAGATCCCTAGTCTTTCCCATTCTGTTATTTCCCCCTATTTCTTTGCATTGATCACTGAAGAAGGCTTTCTTATCTCTTCTTGCTATTCTTTGGAACTCTGCATTCAGATGTTTATATCTTTCCTTTTCTCCTTTGCTTTTTACTTCTCTTCTTTTCACAGCTATTTGTAAGGCCTCCCCAGACAGCCATTTTGCTTTTTTGCATTTCTTTTCCATGGGGATGGTCTTGATCCCTGTCTCCTGTACAATGTCACGAACCTCATTCCATAGTTCATCAGGCACTCTCTCTATCAGATCTAGGCCCTTAAATCTATTTCTCACTTCCACTGTATAATCATAAGGGATTTGATTTAGGTTCATACCTGAATGGTCTAGTGGTTTTCCCTACTTTCTTCAATTTAAGTCTGAATTTGGCAATAAGGAGTTCATGGTCTGAGCCACAGTCAGCTCCTGGTCTTGTTTTTGCTGACTGTATAGAACTTCTCCATCTTTGGCTGCAAAGAATATCAATCTGATTTCGGTGTTGACCATCTCGTGATGTCCATGTATAGAGTCTTCTCTTGTGTTGTTGGAAGAGGGTGTTTGTTATGACCAGTGCATTTTCTTGGTAAAACTATTAGTCTTTGCCCTGCTTCATTCCGTATTCCAAAGCCAAATTTGCCTGTTACTCCAGGTGTTTCTTGACTTCCTACTTTTGCATTCCAGTCCCCTATAATGAAAAGGACATCTTTTTTGGATGTTGGTTCTAAAAGATCTTGTAGGTCCTTTTATACCAATAAACAACTGGTATCTGATTAAACTTAAAAACTTTTCACACAGCAAAGGAAACTCTAAGCAAGATGAAAAGTCAACACTCAGAATGGTAGAAAATAATAGCAAATGAAACAACTGACAAAGGATTAATTTCCAAAATATATACAAGCAGTTCATACAACTCAATGCCAGAAAAACAAACAACCCAATCAAAAAGTGGGGGAAAAAAACCTAAATAGACATTTCTCCAAAGAAGACATACAGATGCATAACAAATACATGAAGTAATGCTCAACATTACTCATTATTAGAGAAATGCAAGTCAAAACTACAAAGAGATTTCACTTATACCTGTCAGAATGGCCATCATCAAAAAGTCTACAAAAAATAAATGCTGGAAAGTGTGTGGAGAAAAGGGAACATTCTTGCACTCTTGGTGGGAATGCAAATTGATACAGCCACTACGGAAGACAGTATAGAGATTCCTTAAAAAGCTAGGAATAAAACTACCATATGACCCAGCAATACCACTCCTAGACATATACCCTGAGGAAACCAAAATTGAACAAGACATGTTTATCTCATTGTTCATTGCAGCAGTATTTACAGTAGCTAGAACATGGAAGCAACCTAGATGTTCATCAACAGATGAATGGATAAAGAGGTTGTGGAATATATACACAATGGAATATTACTCAGCTATAAAAGGGGATGCATTTGAGTCAGTTCTGATGAGGTGGGTGAACCTAGAACCTATTATACAAGAGTGAAGTGAGTCAGAAAGAGAAAGATAAATATTGTATTCTAATGCATATACATGGAATCTAGAAAAATGGTACTGAAGAATTTATGTGCAGGGCAGCAATGAAGAATCAGACATAGAGAATAGACTTATAGGCATGGGAAGAGGGGAGGAGAGGTGAGATGTATGGAAAGAGTAACATGGAAGCTTACATTACCATATTTAAAATAGTTAGTCAATGGAAATTTGCTGTATGGCTCAGGAAATTCATACAGGGGCTCTGTATCAACCTGGAGGGTTGGGGAGGTTCAAAAGGGGGAGGATAAGTGTATACGTATTGCTGCTTCATGTTTGGGTTTGACTGAAAACAACAAAATTCTGTAAAGCAATTATTCTTCAATTAAAAAAAAAGAAAAAAACAGTGATATAATTTAAGACAAGGTAATTCAGGCTCAGCTTTGTTTTCTTCCTCATCTGTTAAATGTAAAGCCATAATCTAGGCCTACTTGTTGAACTTAAGTCATTTGATCTAGGCTACTACTTAAATTATATGTTGCTGCCTGTCAAACTAGCTCCAAACGTTGTGGCTTAAAATAACAGTTATTTATTTAGTGCTCATGTTTCTGTGCCTTGGGAAAGGACAGTTCTGCTGTTCTTTGGGGTCTCATGTTTATAATCAGATGCCATATGGGGCTGGACATCCACATGGTTTTCACACATGTCCCTTGCAGGGATTTGTATTTCAGAGGGAAAAATCCTCAGTATGCAAGGGCTTATGAAAAACTCTTCTTTTATCACACTTGCTAATATTCCATTGGCAAAGACAACTCACATGATCAGAACATGCCTAGAGATAATGTAATTAAGAACTACACAATGATGTGAATAATATGCTCATTGAAGATCTCCAATGTGGCATCACACCACAGTTATACAAAAAGTTCAAGTTGAACTCAGATTTGTCTGACTCCAAGGTTATCACATCACCACAGTACAATGACTTCTCAGTCATTAATGTAGTGATTTTTTTCATTGTAACTTGAAAATTTAGTAATAATAAGGCAGAAGAGAAAGATAAAGGGAAAAAAAGCCTAACTACCATTATTTTGTTTCCTCCTACAGTTCTGTTTTCTTAACTAGTGCTTGACTATACTATTCATGGAGAAGGCAATGGCACCCCACTCCAGTACTTTTGCCTGGAGAATCCCAAGGACAAAGGAGCCTGGTGGGTTGTACTCCATGGGGTCGTGAAGAGTCGGACATGACTGAGTGACTTCCCTTTCACTTTTCACTTTCATGCATTGGAGAAGGAAATGGCAACCCACTCCATATTCTTGCCTGGAAAATCCCAGGGACCAGGGAGCCTGGTGGGCTGGCGTCTATGGGGTCGCACAGAGTCGGACACGACTTAGCAGCAGGAGCAGCATACTATTCATACTAGATGTAGCCAGAGCAGCATTCGAAGTCATCTTTTTTTTTTTTTTTTTAAATAAAAACCTGGTGATTGTGCTCTCTTTCCCTGTATTTTTCTTGAATATATTTCTGTTACCTAAAATCTCTTGATAAAATAGATGAGGAGTGACATTTCCTTGGTGTAGTCTTCTTGTTCCATTCCCTAAGTTTCAGAAATGTGTACACACACACACACACACACACACACACACACACACACTCTCTCTACAGTGTTAGGTATACAAAGGACCATTTTATTAGATGTTTTATATGTTTCTTGACTTTGTTGTTTAGTGGCTAAGTCATGTCTGACTCTTGGCAACCCCATAGACTGCAGCACGCCAGGCCTTCCTGTCCATCACCATCTCCCAGAGTTTGCTCAAACTCATGTCCATGGAGTTGGTGATGCCACCCAAGAATTTTATCCTCTGTTCCTCACTTCTCCTCCTGCCTTCAATCTTTCCCTGTATCAGGGTCTTTTCCAAATGAGTCAGTTGTTCACATCAGGTGGCCAAAGTATGGGAGCTTCAGTTCAGCATCAGTCCTTCTAATGAATATTCAGGTTTTATTTATTTATTTATTTATTTTAGGATTGATTGGTTTGATCTCCTTGCTGTCCAAGAGACTCTTAAGAGTCTTCTCCAGTGCCACAGTTCAAAAGCATCAATTTCTTGACTACATGATTGTAGTATTTCCACTCTATAGAGGTCTTGGAAACATTAAACAATGCCTATAATACTACTTCAGAGGTTATTTCTAAGACTAGCCCTAAAGTAGCCTTTCTAAAATGACTTAAATATCCTATGTTTAAAACTTTTATAAGTGATAGCAAACATTCCCAAAAAGTAGCATGAAAACTTAAAGCCAGACACCATCTATATACAAAATAATAAATAAAGGAAAAGATGTGCAATGGATTTCAGTAAAAGCTAGTGAATGACATGATCTATTCTGACAAACCAAAGTTTAGAAAGTGAGGACATGAGGCAGAATTCTGGCAAGATTAGGTAGCATTGACAGGTTGTTTTTTTTTTTTTTTCAAGTGTGAAAGATATTAATGGAAACAAGATATGGACCAATTTCAAAACTTGTGATGAAATTTTGAACTTTAAGAATGTACCATATTAGAAATACTAATAACTTTGCTCTGATTTTTTATGCACTTGGCCTTAGTACCCCCTGAAATTACAGAAGTATGAAGGGATTGATCCATTTTCATTTCTCGAACATTGATAGTCCCACTATGTCACTAATTATAATCATTCAGTTCAGTTCAGTTCAGTGGCTCAGTTGTATCCGACTCTTTGCGACCCCATGAATCGCAGCACGCCAGGCCTCCCTGTCCATCACCAACTCCCAGAGTTCACTCAAACTCATATTCATAGAGTCGGTGATGCCATCCAGCCATCTCTTCCTCTGTCGTCTCCTTCTCCTCCTGCCCCCAATCCCTCCCAGCATCAGGGTCTTTTCCAATGAGTCAACTCTTCGCATGAGGTGGCCAAAGTACTGGAGTTTCAGCTTTAGCATCAGTCCTTCCAATGAACACTCAGGACTGATCTCCTTTAGGATGGACTGCTTGGACCTCCTTGCAGTCCAAGGGACTCTCAAGAGTCTTCTCCAACACAGTTCAAAAGCATGAATTCTTCGGTGCTCAGCTTTCTTCACAGTCCAACTCTCACATCCATACATGACCACTGGAAAAATCATAGACTTGACTAGATGGACCTTTGTTGGTAAAGTAATATCTCTGCTTTTTAATATGCTATCTAGGTTGGTCATTGGAGAAGGAAATGTCAACCCATGCCAGTGGTCTTGCCTGGAAAATCCCAGGGATGGGGGAGCCTGGTGGGCTGCCGTCTATGGGGTCACACAGAGTCAGACACGACTGAAGTGATTTAGCAGCAGGTTGGTCATAACTTTCCTTCCAAGGAGTAAGCATCTTTTAATTTCATGGCTGCAATCACCATCTGCAGTGATTTTGGAGCCCCCCCAAAATAAAGTCTGACACTGTTTCCCCATCTATTTCCCATGAAGTGATGGGACCAGATGCCATGATCTTCGTTTTGTGAATGTTGAGCTTTAAGCCAACTTTCACTCTCTTCTTTCACTTTCCTCAAGAAGCTTTTGAGTTCCTCTTCACTTTCTGCCATAAGGGTGGTGTCATCTGTATATCTGAGGTTATTGATATTTCTCCCGGCAATCTTGATTCCAGCTTGTGTTTCTTCCAGCCCAGCATATAATATATGTAATGTATAATCATTACATAGATTCATATTTATCCATGACTTTTGCATATCAAGATCATGCAATATGCTTCACAAAATGATAATAACATGCCATTAAAATCTGATACTATACCTTTAGGTTAAGAAATTGATGTAATAGCTTTTCCTTCACTATATAATTGGGTTAACAAAATATTTCACTTAGTCTCTCATGTTGCAGGTATGAAGTAAACAGAGTGTTTGCTAGACAAGGTTAATATATTAATTTCTTCCTATCCCCAGGTCTGATATGCGCCTGGCACTTGTTAGGAAGTTAAGATAGCATAATTAGGTGAACTAATTTTTTTTTGTTGTCACTGAAGAACTGATTTAATATCCCTTGAAGTAATTATTTCAATCCTGGGAAATAGACAAAAGAATCTACACATGGTCCTGCTATATTCTATATGACACAGAATTCCAATATTTATTCAGGAAATGAGCCACAATGCCTTTCTTGATTGAACACAACTTTGTTTTGGAAAAGAAAACAAGCTTTTGTTATCCTTGAAGCCATTTTTTGGATATCAGTTGGCTCATTTAGACAGATGGGTTATAAATTGCACTGCTAAACTGTAACTGCGTTAGTTGGTTTTGTAATCTTCCTTCTACTAGTAACACCTCGTAAACAGGTATGGTACAAGCTTAAATTCTCAAGAAACTGAGAAACTAGTTAAAGGCAGAAAGTTTATGATTTGCTGTCATAGAGATGATTGAATCTCTTTGGTAAAGTGACGAAAAACCTTTGCCAATCGCTCTGAAAGAACTTACATATGTTAGTGATAGACAAAATGTTTATAAAGACCAGCTAGCTTATCTATCAGAGATTACTTATTTCTATGGGAAATCTATTAACATATCCTCTACATGGAACATACAACTTGAAGAAACTATGAGTTTTCATGAGCCTATTTAAGTGCCCATCAATTCATTAAAATATTTAAAGATTTCGGCTTTTGGTTCTTTGCCTCCAGATGCTAGCATGACAGGCTCACCTAGGAGCACATGTTCTCTCTCTATTTTAGACTTTTCTCCTATAGTAATTAGTGCTAGGTAGAATGGTTTTACACAAATATATTTAGCAGTGTTTCCTTCAGCTTTAAATCTGGTTATTTTAAAAAATATTTTCTGAATGAGTATTTAAAAAATCCCCTAACACCTTAAATCTCTCATGACAAATTAGATTTTAACATAGTTTAAATATATATTTCACTTTTTCACAAATTTCTTAATCTTTTTGAGTTCTCACTTAGATGATGTTTGGGGATTTTTCAAAATCTTTATTTAACTTAAAGTTTGGGCTGTTCTGCTATGATCACTAAAGAACGTTAGATAATATTTTATCACATTTCATTCAAACCACGTCAACATGACATTGACAAATTTTGACTTCTTAATTAAACATTGGTGATAAGTAAATTTTTATTCTTCTAGAAATACATATGCATGAGCTCAGGACAGAGTTCTTTCACCGTGTCCCCTGACCACATTTGCATTCCTTCCCTATTTCATTCCATCTGGAGATGAAATCTCTAGTTTTCCTCATAACCAACATGTATTCCTTTATCACACTGCTCACCTCTTTTTTAGATTTTAACATATCGGTTTAAATTCTGTGTCCCCTGCTTGACTATAGCTGCCACGAGAGCAGGGAAAGTTCCACATTTGTCAATTGCCTGGGGCAACAGCTTTTTAGAAATGTGTTTATTGTCTGTGACCAACACTGGGGAGGGTAGGATAAAATAACAAAATCTATCTTCAAGACACTTCTTTTATGCTTTCTACTGCATCTCTCTTCAGACAACCTGGAATGCAAATTAATGAGAGAGATGTGACATTATCCTGTTGTTTCTCTCTTCACCTACAGCTCCCCTGTAGGAAAATGGCTAAGAAATTTGGCCCACCTGACAGATTAAGATTAATTACACAAAATGCAAAGTGTTTGTTACCAGGCAAAAAGGCTTCCTCAGGCAACAATTTATTTTATATTAAGCTAGGGAAAACATTACTGTGTTGTAGCCAAGCATTCCGGGGAAACAAACTCACTCAGAAGGACAATGCAGATAGTGAAGCACAGTTTATTGCACCAGTGGGCCTAAGGCAGAGTTTCCTCTTAACCAAGGATCCTGACCAGTTTTTGTGAAAACCTTATATACCCTAAGTGTATGTGCCCAAACTCACCTCCCCAAATTCCCTGAAACTAGTCTGAACAAAGGAAAAGAATGATATAATCAAAGTTAACCGTGATTCATATGCCTTAAGCCTAGGTAGTTAACAGTGGACAATTATCAATAGGCCTGTGGTCATACCCCAATAAGCATAATAGAATTTATGATTCTATTCAGTTACACAGATAATTAAGGTATTCTTTTAGGAGTGTTTAGGGGCAACCCACTCCAGTGTTCTTGCCTGGAGAATCCCAGGGACGGGGGAGCCTGGTGGGCTGCCATCTATGGGGTCGCACAGAGTCAGACATGACTGAAGCGACTTAGCAGCAGCAGCAGCAGCAGAGGCTTTTAGAAGCCCTGGGGCTCTTCCATCCTGGAGGTCTGGTTTTCCAATTGGTATGTCGTTTCCATAGATACTGGGCATATAGCTCAAAGTCCACAGCCCGGCCCAAGATGGAGTCCAGCTTTCAAGATGGAGCCTCTTCTGTCTGTTTCCTCCTTCAATTGTTTAGGCTTTATCTCAAAAGATAGTTAACAATGGGATAATAATTTACTCTACTAACTCAAGGGAGAAAGTTCCTTAAAAGTATTTTTATAATAGTCTCTTTTCTACAAAATAGTCTTTCTCTAATTGATATGTTTTAAACTCTATGACTATTATTTATTTTTAATAAATGTTATCTCAATAGTAATATGATTACAATACTTTGAGGAAACCTCTCTGTACTTCATCATTATTGTTATCTTTAAAATCTCAATCTTGAAAGGATAGTGGTTTATATAACTTTATCATTTATTTGGGACTTATGAATATAATAAGATGGGTCATTCTCTGAACAAGTAAACATATTATCTTCATATGCATTTTAAACTTAATTTCAAGTGAAAGAAAGGCTTTCTGAGTAGATTAATTATTACATTTCAGCTTAGGTGTATGTTATTCACTTTTTATTCAGATAGGTACTGAGATGTTAAACTCAGATGTAGAAAATAGCTCAGTTTCTGACTTACCATCTTAATATACTGGAGAATGTGTCAGAGTAAATATTAGCAAGAACTTCAGCTTTCCTGTCTCTTCCCATTTTGATCCGCTTGGGAGAAGAGCCTCCAGACATAGCCAGTGGGCTAAAGAGCTTAGTTACTTGCTATCTGAACTCCCCAAAGATCTGCAGGCTATTTCTTTGCCTGTGGGGAGGAACTTCAGATTTCCATCATTACAAAAGAAAACAAATATGTCAACATAATTGACCAGCACTCTTCAAGATTGTAAAGATCGTGAAAGATATGAAAAACCAGACACAGATTTAAGGGGATTAAATGCAAAATCAGATCCTGGAAACAAAAAAGAGATTCTTATTAGAGATTTTTGCTTAAAAAAAAATTAGTGAAATTAGAATGAATTATAAAGTTAATAATAGCATTATACAGATGTTAATTACTAGTTTTTATAATTGTATGATGGCTATGTAAAATCTTCACATTAGAAAAAGCTGAGTGGGGGAATATAAGACCTTTGCATTATTCTGTCACTTTTGTATAAATCTAAAATTTATTGAAAATGGAAGCTTAAAAAATAGTTTTTAAAAATAGATGGACTTTTTTTTTAAGGGCATTTTCTTTAAATGAGCATTTCCCAATCCTGTAATGACATATCAACATTTGCATACAGCCAGTCTGTATTATTTTCTAAAATGCCAAAATCACAACACAAAATTCTATGTTGCTATTCATGCAAATTCTTTATTTACCAGAATGTGCTATTTAAATGAGGTAATAAAATGATTAGCAACATAAAATGATTAGTGACTCTATTCTTTGTTTTAATTTCAGATGTTATTAAAAGTCCAGTTCCAAATATTTTGAAAACCATGGAATTGTCATTCTTAAAGTTACTTCATTCAATAAAGGATATACTAGAAACTAGGGAACAAATAGTAAGAAAGACTTGCAGGCCTCTGACTGCCTTCTCAAACCTCTATCATTAAGACAGGGGAGATTATGTGCCAACTGGCCAGTTGGCTGAGCAATACTTCCTCAAGAAAGAACGCTGCAGGGGATTTTCTGCTGATAATCTCTCTGAGGATGGGCTGCAAGAATTCTTATTCCTCAAGATGTAGCAGTAAGACTGCTAAAGAAGACATACAGATGGCCAAAAGCACATGAAAAGACTCTTAACATCACTAATTATCACAGAAATAAAAATCAAAAGTACAACGTGGTAGTACCTCACACCAGCCAGAATGGCCAGCTTCAAAATGTACACAAACAATAAATGCTGGAGAGGTGTGGAGAAAATGAAACCCTCTTACACTATTGGTGGAATGTAAATTGGTATAACCACTATACAGAATGGTATGAAAGTTCCTTAAAAAGCTGAAAATAGAACTATCATATGATCCAGCAATCCCACTCCTGGGCATATCCAGAGAAAACCATAATCCAAAAAAGAAACACGCACCATGATGTTTATTGCAGTGCTACTTACAATAAAAAAGACAAGGAGGCAACCTAGATGTCCATTGACAGAGGAGAGGATAAAGAAGATGTGGTACATATATACATGGAATATTACTCAGCTATAAAAAAGAATGAAATAATGCCATTTGCAGCAACAGGAATGGACCTATGGATTATCATACTAAGTGAAGTAAGTCAGACAGAGAAATACAAATATATACTATAACTCATATGAGGAGTCTAGTTTAAAAAATGACACAAAAGAACTCATTTATAAAACAGAAATAAACTTAAAAATCTCAAAAACAAACTTAAGGTTGCTGTTGTTGTTGTTTAGTCACTATGTCATGCCTACTCTTTTTGCAACCCCATGGACTGTGGCCTATCAGGCTCCTCTGTCTATGGGATTTCCCAGGCAAGAATACTGGAGGAGGTTGTCATTTCCTTCTCCAGGGGATCTCCATGTCCCAGGTATCAAACTCGTATCTCCTGCTTGGCAGACAGATTCTTTACCACTGAGCCACCTGGGAAGCCCAATACTTATGATTACCAAAGGGGAAACATGGGGAGAAGGTAAATCAGGAACTAGGGATGAAAATACAAAACTACTATATATAAGATAGTAACCAATAAGATCATACTATATATCATAAGGAACGCTATTCAATGTTCTCGGACAATTTATAAAAGAAAAGAATCCAAAAAATAATGCATAGATGTATATGTATAACAATCACTTTGCTGTATACCTGAAACTAACACAACATTGTAAATCAACTATACTTCAATAAAATTAATATAAAAAGATGTAGCAGTAAGGAAATTACGTAATTAATCTTCCAGACTTGAAGATCAGCACAGATCTGATGTCCCACATTTAAGAACCACTAAGACTTTACAGAAGTAAGATCTTCTATTCAGGGCTAAGCAAATTTTTCTGTTTAAAAAAAAAGTATATATTTTAGGCTTCATCCTACAGAGTCTTTTTTACAGCTCTCATGTTTATCATTGTCTACTGAAAGTAGTCATAGACAATAATAAAACAAATAAGCAAGCTTGCATTCCTATAAAATTTATTTACAAAAGCATATGATGGGCTAATTTCTGGACCATTAGCTACAGTTATCAGACCTCTGCTCTATTTCTTAATCTCTTAAAAATTATGACTTTACACCTAAAAGTTCTAAACTATAAAATTAACAAATTTTTTAGAGATGCTTAGCCAGGGAAGTGGTCTAGATAATTCTCTGAGACAGACCAAAGGTCATGAAAACATTATTTAAGCACTTGTTTGTACATCTTCCATTTTAATGTACCTTTGCTACATCATAAATAAGGTTATAGAGTAGTTTTTGTACAAACATATGTATTGATTTTTGAAACAGGCCAACTTGGACTCCAGTTCTTGCTATTATTTGCTAGCTGAACAAGATTTTTTTTTTTTTAATTTTTGACCTTTAGTTCCCTCATCTATAAAACAAAAATAAAACATACTATTTAAAAGTTAAGAATGATGGCAACACGTTTGTATACTGTACATGAAATAGGGCCCTCCATTTTCCTGAAAATAATATAACTTTCAAGGAAGATTATTCCAATATTTCAAAGATCATGAACATAAAAAGTGTTAGTCGCTCAGTTCTGTCTGATTCTTTGTGACTCCATGGACTGTAGCCTGCCAGGTTTCTCTGTCCATAGAGCTTTCCAGGCAAAAATACTGGCATGGGTATCCATCTCCTTCTAATATTTAATGTAATATTCAATATTTAATCTTTCAGAGAGAATTTCAGGTAATTCTAGTTTATAACATCCACTAACTCTTCTTAGCAGTCTCTGTTTTCTTTTGCACATCTTGTTTATATACCTGAATAGGTAAAGAACCTCCCTCACAATAAATTCTCAACCTTTTCCAGACAATTATTCCTTTTACTCCCTTCTTTTCCAACTGTTTATTAAACATGTTGATCTGTCACTTTTGACTTTTCTTCTTTTTTCTCTGATCTACACATTTTCTTCCTCTATGATAAAAAATTTACTTATTTTCTATGTTAATAGAGTAGTGCTATTTTCTCTTTGCTGAATAAAAATTCTGTGAAGGCAGGAATGTTTTCTCTTTTGTTCAGTTGGTATGTTTCACATACCCAGAACAGTGCCTAGCATAAAATGAGTACTTCATAAATATTGTTGAAGAAATGAATGAATGAATTGTAATTTTATATTACAGAGGCTCTAGGAACCAGTCTGGCAAAGATAAAATTTTTCCTGTGCTAGAAAGAAAATTGAAAGAGGAGAAATTGTGGTGGAAAATTCAAGTTTATTTTGAGATTGGGGCAACTGAAACAAATTACACTTTAGGATATGCTGACCTCAGTGTTAACATACATTGCTTAACAGCAAGAAACCTCATAACAAGTAGGAGTTTTTCTACATAACCTGTATATTAATATTTTTATTACACAGAATTGTGACATTTTAAAATCTTTTCACAAGGATATTTCTGCCTGAAATAGCTGAACAAACAAGACAGACTGTGTGAAACAACAGATTTTAAGACATTGAGTATATGGAAGTAAAGGACAGTGATCTCTGAAAAATAGGATATGTGAAGATAAGTCCTAGATTGCTTTGACTTGTTACCTAGAGACAGTTGCCAAGTAATGGCATGGAGAAGTAGAACCCAGTTGGAGGCCTGAGTCAGGAACCAGCAGTCAGTTTCCCTGAGTTTAGGAGAAAATAGGCAAGAGCTGAGAGGGCAGAGTATCAGGGAGGAGACTGCAGTGCAGAATGAGAATTTTGGAGATCTGCAGAATCTTCATCTCAGGACTAATCACTGCATTTGTGTGAGGATTCTACCCAAGAAGGAATCTCTTGGAAAGATTAGAGGAAACCATTTCCAGCACTCACATATGACTGGTAATAGTACCTGATCACACCAGTAGTGGAAAATCATATAATTGATGAGACATTGGGTTTAGTACTCAGAAAGATTTTGCCACAGTACTGGAGCAAAATTAGCCCTAACTAATGTTGCCAACAAAGGTCCATCTAGTCAAGGCTATGGTTTTTCCAGTGGTCATGTATGGATGTGAGAGCTGGACTGTGAAGAAAGCTGAGTGCCGAAGAACTGATGCTTTTGAACTGTGGTGTTGGAGAAGACTTTTGAGAATCCCTTGGACTACAAGGAGATCCAACCAGTCCATTCTAAAGGAGATCAGTCCTGGGTGTTCTTTGGAAGGAATGATGCTAAAGCTGAAACTCCAATACTTTGGCCACCTCATGCGAAGAGCTGACTCATTGGAAAAGACTCTGATGCTGGGAGGGATTGGGGGCAGGAGGAGAAGGGGATGACAGAGGATGAGATGGCTGGATGGCATCACCGACTTGATGGACATGAGTTTCAGTGAACTCTGGGAGTTGTTGATGGACAGGGAGGCCTGGCATGCTGCAATTCATGGGGTTGCAAAGAAGTCAGACACGATTGAGCAAATGAACTGAATTGAACTGAATGTTACCCTGGTTCTCCCTAGAAGACTAAAAAGCAAGACCCAAGAAGATGAAAGTGTTTCTAAGTAACTAAATGGAATTCCAGAAATAAAAGCCAAGAATAGCTGATGAATGCAAAATTATAAAGCACCCAAAAATTTACAATATTTAGCAACAAAAAATTACCAGGTATGCAAAGAGGTATGAAAATACAACCCTTATATAAGAGAAAAATTCAATCAAAACCCAAACAAATGGCAGGTGATATGACTAGTAGAAAAAAGTATTAAGATAATCACTGTAACTGCATTCCATCTGCTTAAGAAGCTAGATGAAAGGTTGAGACATGGAAGATACTTAAAAAGAAAAGATCCAAATAGAACTTCAAGAAAATACAAACAAAAATATCTGAGATGAAAAAGGCATTAAATGGGATTAATAGCAGATTAGATGTTACAAGTGTGAGTGAATGAAAAGATATGGCAATAAAAAATTATCTAACAGGAAACACAATTTAAAAAAAGAATTAAAATGAATGAATAAACTAAATGAATAGAACATAATTTATTTGTCAGACAACTTCAACCATCTTATTATATGTATAATTAGAGTCTGAGAGAGAGTTGGTATTGACTTGGATAGAAAAATATGAAAAGAAATAATAGTTAGATATTTGTCAAATTTGATTAAAATTATAGATACAAAAAGATCAACCAATACAAAGAAAGTAAAATATGAAATTACAGAAAAGGCAAATTACTTAAAACCAGAGAAGATCCTAAAAGATACCTTAAAATTAAGAATTTTTCATATATACAAAAGCTGAAAACATTGATCACTAGGAGACTAACAGTTTGATAAATATTAAAGACAGCCCCCCACCCCCACCCCCCTGCCCCAAGTAGGAGGAGTCTGGATCTGCAATAAAAAGAAAAAAAAGAACCAGGATGGCAGATATGGTAACTGCTCGGTAAATATAAATATTTTTCTAATTTAAATTTCTTCAAACAAAACTTCACAATTGCTCTGTTCATTTGGATTCTGCTTCCTAACACCTCTTTCTATTCTTTAAAACTAGGAGTTACTCTGAAAGTAACTTAATAGTAAGACTATTCTAACTAATGTTACTAAGAAGGCCTGGAAAATGTTTTTTGGATGCAACGTGAATACACTTTGTTAGCTTGAATACAAATTGGGCATGGCTCTCTTCACCCCTTAGGTCCCTCTGTTTATCCATTCCTTACGTTACCCAGCCTTACTGTCTTCTTTCCAGTAAGTACTATTAGTCCATGTTTGTCTTATTAGATACCTTCAGGTTCATGAATTTCTCCAGAGAGTAGCCTTGTCTCTACTTGTTTTGTTACTACTGGTGTTGATTATATATCCTAAATTAGAAAAACTGGGTCTTCTCCAGCACCGTAGTTCAGGAGCATCGATTCTTGGGTGCTCGGCTTTCTTCGCGGTCCGGCTCTCGCATCCGTGCATGGCCACTGGAGAGGCCCTGGCCTTAACTGGACAGACATTTGTTGGCAAAGTACTCTCTCTGAGTCAACTGTATAGGACCTACTATATAGCACATGAAGCTCTGCTTAGTGTTACATGACAGCTTGCATGGGAGCGGAGTTCTGGGAGAAAGGATACATGCATATGTATGGCTGAGTCCCTTCCCTGTTCTCCTGAAACTATCACGAACAACATTGTTAATCGGCTATACCCCAATACAAAAGAAAATAGTCCTTACATTTAAAAAAAAATAATGATCCATCAACATCAAAATAAAATGAAATCAAAATCAAAAAAAAAAAGAAAAACTGTGAAACTAATCAACATTCTTTTCACTTTCCTGACGATAATTGAGGTGGTCATACTGAACTAGACAATGACGTTGGCATCTAAAGTTCTTCCTCTGGGCTCCATTCCCATACTCAGCCTCTCCAGTTTTTGTTATCTTTCTATTTATTTTCTGAAGACACTTTCAAATCTCTGACAGGTTTCACTAAAAGTCAGTTTATATTTTATTTTTAGGATTTGTTTTGATCAATCAGAAAAAAAAAAAAAACAGTATGAAAATGACACAAAAGCATAAATGAGAGTTGATTTCTAATAAGGCAGCAAGACATTAAGGTTATGGAAATATTTAGACTTCCAGGCTCTGAATGACACACAGAAACTTTTTCAAATTGCCTGAGGCATTGAAACGCTGGGGACTGTACAATCTGTAGTGATCAGCAAAAAAATCATTAAACAGAGCTTTAACCAAGCAAGACCCATATGAAAGATTCTTCCAGAGGTATTTTTACAGAAAACACATTTACATGACTTGCTAATTATCATTCACTTAACAAAGCATTTTGAGCATCAACTCTGTGTTGATCTTTGTTTTCAGCACTGTAGATTCAAGCTTAAATATGATATGACTTTGCTCTAAAGGAGCTCACAGTCTTGGGGGAAACACACAAGTTGGATTATTAAAATAAATTTTATGTTATATAAGTGCTATCAATTCATGCAATCACAGATGTGACAAATGTCTATTATGGTGTCATGCATTTAATTGTATCTCACCAAATTTCATATGGTAAAATCCTAAATCCTCAATATTTCAAAATGTGACCTTATTTGGAGAGAGGGTCTTTATGGAGATAATCAATAAGAGTAAGTAAGGTCAAAAGTGTTCCAACATGTTCCTTAATCCAACATGAATGGTGTCTTTATGAAAAGGAGATACCTAGTCACAAAGATATGTTAAAAAGACAATGATAGGAAGATACAGGAAGAACAACATATGAAAATGAAGATGGGCCTTTACAAGCTGAATAGAGAGACTTTTAAGAGATCCTTCCCCCAAAGTCCTCAAAAGGAACCAAATCTGCGAAGTCCCTGATCTCAGATTTCTAGTCTCCCAAACCGTGAGACAATAATTTTTGTTATTTAAGCCATGCAGTTTATGGTGCTTAGTTATAGCAGCCTGGAGAAACTAATACATGTGGGTTGTGTGCATGCTCAGTCTTATCTGACTCTCTGTGATCCCGTTAACTGTAGCCCACCAGGCTCCTCTATGCATGGAATTTTCCAGTCATGAATACTATAGTGAGTTGCCATTCCCTCCTCCAGGGGATCTTCCCGAACCAGGGATCAAAACTGCTTCTAGTGCATTGGCAGGCGGATTCTTTAGCACTCAGATACCTGGGATGCCCCATATGGATTAGGTACTTTATTATGTTCCATGGATACCTGGAATGGCAATGTAAAAAGATAATTGCTTTGAAAACTTTATACCTAAAAATAAATCAAGAGGCTCTTTAGTTCTTCTTCACTTTCTGCCATAAGGGTGATGTCATCTGACAGGAAGAGAAGGGGGCGACAGAGAACGAGATGGTTGGATTGCATCACCAACTCGATGGACATGAGTTTGTGTAAACTCTGGGAGTTGGTGATGGACATGGAGGCCTGGCATGCTGCAGTTCATGGGGTCGCAGAGTCAGACACGATTGAGTGACTGAACTGAACTGAAGAATAAACTGGTTAATCTGTACTATGATTAAGTAATCATAATACAGAAAAAAATATCTCCTACAATAAATGAGCAGAGAATGCTACCAGACTGCACAGTAAACAAAATAAGGCTAATATCTAGAGTGAGATATTACAGTCAACAAGGAAAGGACAGGAAAATGATATTTTATAACACAAAAGGCATAGACATCCATTTCGTGGTTGGGTCTGTACATCTTTGCTTCCTTGCTGTCTCTTTTGTCTAAGTGTTTAAGCTTAGAAATATATGATAAACATTTTTGAGTACTTGTGGCAAATGAGTCATGTGTGTCCATTTGTGTAGCATCGGTCTATCAGATTATATTATTGATGTAGATTATGGTCTAGAATTTTTACACAAAATCCAGTTGGAACCAACTCTACAATATTATCTCTTGATAGATTCTTGAACAATTCCATTTCTATAGAATCAATCTGCTTTTCCTCAGTTCAGTTTAGATCAGGTCACTTGCTCAGTCATGTCTGATTCTTTGCGACCTGGTGGACTGCAGCACGCCAGGCTTCCCTGTCCATCAACATCTCCCGGAGCCTAAGCAAACTCATATCCATTGAGTCGGTGATGCCATCCAACAATCTCATCCCCTGTAATCCCCTTCTCCTCCTGCCATCAATCTTTCCCAACATCAGGGTCTTTCCAATGAGTCAGTCCTTCGCATCACGTGGCCAAAGTACTGGAGTTTCAGCTTCAACATCAGTCCTTCCAATTAATATTCAGGACTGATTTCCTTTAGGATGCACTGATTGGATCTCCTTCCGGTCCAAAGGACTCTCAAGAGTCTTCTCCAACATCACAGTTCAAAAGCATCCTTTGTTCAGTGCTCAGCTTTCTTTATAGTCAAGTCTCACATCCATACATGACTGCTGGAAAAGCCATAACTTTGACTAGATGGACATTTGTTGGCAAAATAATGTCACTTCTTTTTAATTTGCTGTCAAGTTTGGTTATAACTTTTCTTCCAAGGAGCAAGCGTCTTTTAATTTCATGGCTGCACTCACCATCTGCAGTGATTTTGGAGCCCTAAAAATAAAGTCTCTCACTGTTTCCCTTGTTTCCCCATAGATTTCCCATGAAGTGATGGGACCAGATGCCATGATCTTAGTTTTCTTAATGTTGAGTTTTAAGCCAACTTTTTCACTCTCCTCTTTCACTTTCATCAAAAGGCGCTTTAATTCTTCTTTGCTTTCTGCCATAAGTGTGGGGTTATCTGCATATCTGAGGTTATTGATATTTCTCCTGGAAATCTTGATTCCAGCTTGTGCTTCATCCAGCCCAGCATTTCTCATGATGTACTCTGCATATAAGTTAAATAAGCAGGGTGACAATATACAGCCTTGACATACTCCTTTTCCTATTTGGAAACAGTCTGTTTTTCCATGTCCAGTTATAACTGTTGCTTCTTAATCTGCAATACAGATTTCTCGGGAGGCAGGTTAGGTAGACTGGTATTCCCATCTCTTGAAGAATTTTCCAGAATTTGTTGTGATCCACACAGTCAAAGGCTTTGGCATAGTCAATAAAGCAGAAAAGTGAAAGTGAAGTTGGTCAGTAGTGTCCAACTCTTTGCGACCCTGGGGGATTTTCCAAACAAGAGTACTGAAGTCGGTTGCCATTTCCTTTTCCAGGGGATCTTCCCAACCCAGGGACTGAACCCAGGTCTCCCACATTGTAGGCAGACACTTTACAGTCTGAGCCACTAGAAAAGTCCTAATAAAGCAGAAGTAGATGTTTTTCTGGAACTGTCTTGCTTTTTTGATGATCCAATGGATGTTGACAATTTGATCTCTGGTTCCTCTGCCTTTTCAAAATCCAGCTTGAACATCTGAAAGTTCATGGTTCACGTATTGCTGAAGCCTGGCTTGGAGAATTTTGAGCATTACTTTACTAGTGTGTGAGATAAGTGCAACTGTGAGGTAGTTTGGACATTCTTTGGCATTGCCTTTCTTTGGGAATGAAATGAAAACTGATCTTTTCCAGTCCTGTGGCCATTGCTGAGTTTTCCAAATTTGCTGGCACATTGAGTGCAGCACTTTCACAGCATCATCTTTTAGGGTTTGAAATAGCTCAACTGAAATTCCATCATCTCCACTAGCTTTGTAGTGATGCTTCTGAGGTCCACTTGACTTCACATTCCAGGATTCTGGCTCTAGGTGAGTGATCACACCATTGTGGTTAACTGGGTCATGAAGATCTTTTTTGTATAGTTCTTCTGTGTATTCTTCTGCCACCTCTTCTTAATATCTTCTGCTTCTGTTAGGTCCGTATCATTTCTGTCCTTTATTGAGCCTCTTTGCATGAAATGTTCCCTTGGTATCTCTAATGTTCCTGAAGAGATCTCTAGTCTTTCCCATTCTATTATTTTCCTTTATTTCTTTGCATTGATCATTGAAGAAGCCTTTCTTATCTCTCCTGGCTATTCTTTGGAACGCTGCATACAAATGGGTATTTCTTTCCTTTTCTCCTTTGCCTTTGCTTCTCTTTTTTTCACAGCTATTTGTAAGGCTTCCTCAGACAACCATTTCACCTTCTTGCATTTCCTTTTCTTGGGGATGGTCTTGATCACTGCCTCCTGTACAATATCATGAACCTCTGTCCATAGTTCTTCAGGCTCTATGAGTACCAGATCTATTCCTTTGAATCTATTTTTCACTTCCACTGCGTAATCGTTAAGGGATTTGATTTAGGTCCCTACTTTCTTCAACTTAAGTCTGAATTTGACAATAAGGAGTTCATGATCTGAGCCACAGTCAGCTCCCGGTTTTGTTTTTGCTGACTGTATAGAGCTTCTCCATCTTTGGCTGCAAATAATATGAATTATCTTGTTTTGGTATAGACCATCCGGTGACATCCATGTGTCGAGTCTCCTCTTGTGTTGTTGGAAGAGGGTGTTTGCTATGACCAGTGCATTCTCTTGGCAAAACTCTATTAGCCTTTGCCTTGCTTCATTCTGTACTCCAAGGTCAAATTTGCCTGTTACTCCAGGTATTCCTTGACTTCCTACTTTTGCATTCCAGTCCCATATAATGAACAGGACATCTTTTTTGTGTGTGTTAGATCTAGAAGGTCTTGTAGGTCTTCATGGAACTGTTCAACCTCAGCTTCTTCAGCACTACTGGTTGGGGTTTAGACTTGGATTATTGTGATATTGAATGGGTGCCTTGGAAATGAACAGATATCATTCTGTCATTTTTGAGATTGCATCCAAGTACTGCATTTCAGACTCTTTTGTTGACTTTGATGGATACTTTATTTCTTTTAAGGAATTTTTGCCCACAGTATCTACTACTAAACCTCCCCATTTCTGTATTTTTTAAGGTATCATACCTAAAGTACTGTGTCTCTTCTCTGTTGTTCAAACTGAGCTCAACTCAGTCAGTTTAATCTTGTTTCTGTCCTCTCCAGAAACATCTATCTACAATGACCATTCCCTTCAGTGGATCACTGAAGAACTTAAGGTAGTACAGAACTTAGAATGAAGCCATGCAGTTTGCTTGATATGTAGCATTATTACCCCAGACAGAGGGTAACAGATATAGAAGTAAACATGTAGATGTACATAAAGACACAGAAGTAGAGGTACAGATAAACATATATCTGTTGATATATCATTTGGCTTTTCTAATTAGTTTGCAAAGTTTTTGAAATTATATCTGATTATCCTTCACAATCTGTATATACTTAGACTGATTTTCTTTAAAGGTGATTATTTTTCATGGTCTAATGGTCTTAGCAGTAAAGAATCCACCTGCTAATGCAGGAGATATGGGTTCAATCTCTGGGTTGGGAAGAGCCCCTGGAGAAAGAAACGACAATTCACTCCAGTATTCTTGCCAAAAGAACCCTATGGCTAGAGGAGCCTGGCAGATTACAGTTCATTGGGTCACAAAGAATGGGACATGACTGACACTTTCACCTTATTTTTGGGCTTCCCAGGTCAGGAGACACAAGAGACTCAGGTTTGATCCCTGAATGGGGAAGATCCCCTGAAGCAGGAAATGGCAACGGACTCTAGTATTCTTGCCTGGATAATCCCATGCACAGAGGAGTCTGGAGGGCTACAGCTCATGGGGTTTCCAAAGTCAGACATGACTGAGTGACTGAGCACACACAGAACTCTCTGATTTTGAGTTTGTATCCTCAGAATTCAAGTTTCTTCAGGCTTATAGGTCAGTTAATTTACTAGGTGTGTAAATGAAACATTTAAATCATTCTCCTATTATTAATGGGTAAGGAGCTGGAGATAATACCTGAATATAACTAATTTAGTTGTAGTCAAACAAAACAAACTGTTCATTAAAATATCAGTGCTGCTATTAAGCATTGCCATAGAAATTTATTTTAAATGGCACTTAAATTAATAATAAATAATATTAATGAACGTAAATTCAAAGAATATTGTTGTGGTGGTAATTATTAATCATGATGATAATATTATATCCTCTTTTATTAAACACCATATCTAATATTCCCAACAATCCTTAAAATTGGTAATGTTGCTTCACTATTCTTATTTAATGGTTGAAAATGAAATGATGCTTAGAATAGTTTATTTGGTCTCAAAGGTCTTAAAGTGAGAATACAGAACAAGAACTTAACCAGTTCCTCAGAGGTCAAAATCTCTTGTCCTACTAGGCAAACTATGTTTGGAACATTTATATTTAGACACACTGAGGGCTCTGTGTATCAAAGTTGGAGGCAAGGAGGCCAGGCAACTAGTGCTTCAAAGGTCAAAACTCCTTAAAGACTTTTAGGGAAACTTTTTAAAATACATTTTTATTCTGTTTTGGGGTATAGCTGATTACCAACCTTTTGATAATTTCAAGATAACAGCCCAGGGACTCAGCCATACATATACACACATACATTCTCCCTCAAACTCTCATTTTTGTTTTTTTCACCAGAAGTAATGCAAATCTATTTGCTGATAATATTTAAAACTGTTTCATTTATCTTTTAATGACTCCTGAAAAGTCTGTATCATCTAAATAATAAATGGCTTTTCATAGGCAAAAGTGATCTGTCCATCTCAGAAGCAAAATACATGAAAATAATATGTAATATCATTATATAAGTTCAATCTGCATAAACTATAGTAACCAGGAGGAAAACCTCTTGTATTCTATAGAGGACAGCCTTCTAAAAAAGAACTTTATAGGATTTAGTTTTTGAGATATAATAAGTTTTATGACATGAGATATTATACTTAAAGACACATAAAGTAATTTTAATATTACTGTATCTGTCTCCATAAGAGATCTTCCCATCCTTAGGTATCAGGAGATTTCTCCTGGAAATATTTTGGTTTTTCATTATTTTTACTGTTTATTGAAGTAAATGTCAAAGTTAGTTGAAAAGAACTCAAAAGTAAAAAATGCAATTTTCCTAAGATGTTTAGTGAGTATGTTTGGTGTATACAATAGGGAAAAAAATAAAAATCAGACTCTGTATAATAGATACTGAAGTTAATATTTGAACTAACTATAACTAAGAATATGACTAGAAATGATGACACCAACAAGGGAAAATTCAGTTTAATTTTGACGTATGTATATTATTACACGAATTTTCTATTTTTACTCTGGTATTTTCAATATGATGAATTACATAGAAAGTGTTTCATTCTTTCAGATATTGGTCTTTGAATTTATTTGAGGAGAATACATAGAATTGTGGGATAAAGAAATGGAAAGATCTCTGCTAACCTAAATAAACTAGCCAGGTCTAGCACTAGGCATTGTTTGTAGTAGGTACTGTATCATCTCTTTAATTAAAACTTTTCTACTTAATTTTGGGGGGCAGCCCTTTCTGGTAATTTAAGACTGTTGTCATCTGAAAGATGCAAATCTCTCTAATAACAGCCTGTTGAGATGGCCTTGAAGAGTCTACATTCATGCTAGGCAAGTAAATAACTTGATTCCACAATCTAAACAGAGGGAGATACAATTTGCTTTTCCCTTCCCCTTCCACTCTTATTCTTGATATACCCATTTGTTTTTTTTCTGAGGAACGGGAATATGCTTTTCTTGGATAATGAGAGCCAAGTAAATTTCTATGTGACTTTCAGAATTCTCAAGTGGCTCAGTAAAGCTTTATTGAGTGTATTCTATGTGAGCCACTGCATTAGATTAAGGTCAGCAAGCATCCTCCTGGACTCGTAGAGTTAATTATCTTATAAAGAAACAAACAAGCTAACATAAAACCATAAGAGTAGATATTAAAATCAATAGTGCTTCACTTCATCTACTTTTTGAGTTCTGCCTTGTGGAAATGAGTATGAGAAGAACAAAATAAAGTTAAACCTTAAGAGAATGAGAAAAAAATTTCAGCAAAAACTATGCAGAAATTGAACAATACATTTAAAGAGATTTGACTGTTTGATTATCCAGAATATTCTCCAGGGAGTTCAGTTCATTTAGAGGGCTGAGAGTGGAAATGACTTAATTCCAAAAGCTGAACAGAGGGAGATATAATTTACTTTTCCTTTCCCCTTTCTTTCTAATTCTTGATATACTCATTTTCACTCATGATTAATCCTACTACCATAATTCATTTCATTGAATTCATTATGGTCTTTTTATCATTTTATAGAATAAAACTGGACCATGTGTTTAAATAATATTGCTACCTAAGCCATCAAAAAGATTTTGATTTAAATTTTAGAATAATTGTTTCATTTCCTTCCACTGGTGAACCTGCTATTCATCCTCATTACAATGAAGAAAGTGCCCAACAGCTTCCTAATGTTAATAAGAAGGTGATGAGTCTTTCTATAATCATATCCAATGTAGTAGCAGTTTAGTATTTGTCTCTATACATGAATTTTTACTAATTGAGTATATCCTTTTCTACTGCATTATACTGTCTTTAGATCAATCATATATATACATATATAAAACACTATGAAAAGCCCAAGTTTCTATCTCTATATGCAAATATCATAGTGTATACTGTGTTTATTATTATGATTGTGTAGACTGATTCTTATAGTTGTAATCATTATGTATACTGCCTTTCAAGTTCTACCTTTTTTCAATTATATTATTCATTCTCAGTTTGCACATAGATCTCACATTTGTAATTCTGATGGCAAGATGATATTTTTTTTAATTTAACATAGCACTATCCTATCTGCTTAGCATTTCTTTTACAATTGGTCATTTGGGCTTTATTTTTCATTTTTCAGGTATATTAGATAATGTGGCTGTAAACATTTTTTAACATAGAGGCTTTTCTTACTTCTTGCATTATTCCCATGGGATAGGTTCTAAAACATGGCATTACTAGGTTAAAAAAAATAATGATTTTTATTATTTGTGTCATGAGTTGTCAACTTGCTCATATTGCATGAACTTCTGGTATCAGCACTTATGTAGAAATTTACTTGCTGCCACTCAGCCTGGAGATGTGAAAGCTGTGGTACATATATACAATGGAGTATTACTCAGCCATTAAAAAGAATTCATTTGAATCCGTTCTAATGAGGTGGATGAAACTGGAGCCTATTATACAGAGTGAAGTAAGCCAGAAGGAAAAACACCAATACAGTATACTAACGCATATATATGGAATTTAGAAAGATGATAACAATAACCCTGTGTACAAGACAGCAAAAGAGACACTGATGTATGGAACAGTCTTATGGACTCTGTGGGAGAGGGAGAGGGTGGGAAGATTTGGGAAAATGGCATTGAAACATGTAAAATATCATGTATGAAACGAGATGACAGTCCAGGTTCAATGCACGATACTGGATGCTTGGGGCTAGTGCACTGGGACGACCCAGAGGGATGGTATGGGGAGGGAGGAGGGAGGAGGATTCAGGATGGGGAACACATGTATACCTGTGATGGATTCATTTTGATATTTGGCAAAACTAATACAATTATGTAAAGTTTAAAAATGAAATAAAATTTAAAAAAAAGTTCATGTCAATTAAAAAGTTTTCTTATATACTAGAATGATATAATATTTCTTGTGATTGTTTTTTTTAGCATTTTACTACTTTATTAGTTATCTGGACTTTTAAAAGGTACTTTAATGTTCATAACTCTTTGTGTATCCATGGTACATGGCTCATAGAAGGTGGTAAGTGTTCATTGAATGACTAAGTAAATGAATGCCTAACTCTTTAACCATTTATCCAGTCGGATGGTATTTTGTACTTTAGATCCAAAAATAATCCTCACTTATTTTAGAGATTAAATATATGCTTGTTATATTTCTGAGAAGAGTGCATGTAGCCCATTATCTTTTTTTCTCATCATGTTATGACTATTCTACTTCTACACATAATCAGAGACATATATGTTTTATTATGTAAATGGCAAATGACTATTTCTTCTTCAGCCTTATAACATGAAATGCATTTCTTAGTGCAATTGGGATCTGTATAAAATTCTATTTCCCTATTAATTGGTTTTTTAAATTTTCAGCTACATTGAGGTAAAATTTATAAATGAAATTGTAAGATATTTAAATTTTACACCATGAAGATGTGATATATATATACATTTTGAAAAGATCCTCCCATCTACTTAATTAAAACATCCATCACCTCACATATTTGACTTTTTATTTGTGTTTGAAAACATTAAAATTCTAGTCTCTTAGCAAATTTCAGTACAATACAATGTTATTAACTCTTTTGTCATGCTTTACATTATATTCTCAGACCTCACTCATCTCATAGCTGAAATTTTATGCATGTTTCCCAGATAGCTCAGTGGTTAAAATCTGCTTGCCAATGTAGGAGATGCAAGAGACATGGATTCAATTTCCTGGAGAAAGAAATGGCAAACCACTCCAGCATTCTTCCCTGGGAAATCCTATGGACAGAGGAGCCTGGTGAGCTACAGTCCATGGAGTTGCAAAGATTTGGACACGATTGAGCACACACACACTGATCTCGATTTCTCCCACATCCCAGCTTCTGGCAACCACTTTTCTACTCACTATTTCTATGTTTGTTTGTTTGTTTTTTCCCCCATTTCCACACGTATGTAACACCATGCAGTATTTGTCTGCCTGTCTTATTTCACTTAGCATAATGCCTTCAGGTTCCATCCAAGTTGCAAATGCAAGGATTTTGTTCTTCCTCATGGCTGAATAAAATTGCATTGCATCACTTGTTATCAGGAGATAACACTTGCTTTTCCTTGTTTTCTTGATGGTAGCCATTCTACTAAATATGTTGTGGTATTTTATTGTAGTTTTGATTTGCATTTCTCTGATGATTAATAATGTTGAGCACATTTTCATGTATTCATTGGCCACTCATATCTCTTCACTGGAAAACAAACTTTGGATATTAACCCCCTTATCAGATAAGTTTAAGTTAAAGTGAAGTCGTTCAGTAGTGTCTGACTCTGCAACCCCATGACTATACCTACCAGACTCCTTTGTCCATGGGATTTTCCAGGCAAGGATACTGGAGTGGGTTGCCATTGCTTTCTCCAGGAGATCTTCGCAACCCAGGAATTGAACCTGGGTCTCCCGCACTGTAGGCAGACGCTTTACCATCTGAGCCACCTTATCAGATAGATCATTTGCAAAACTTTTCTCCCATTCTGTAGCTCATCTCTTAATTTTGTTGATGGTTCTTTTGCTGTTGCAGAAGTACTTTAGTTTGATAGAGTCCCATTTATTTATTTTTGCTTAGTTTCCTTTGTCTTTTTTTTTAAATTTTATTTTATTTTTTAACTTTACAATATTGTATTGGTTTTGCCATATATCAACATGAATCCGCCATAGGTATACACGTTTTCCCCATCCTGAACCCTCCTCCTTCCTCCCTCCCTGTACCATCCCTCTGGGTCGTCCCAGTGTACCAGCTCCAAGGTTCCAGTATCGTGCATCTAACCTGGACTGGCAACTCATTTCATATATGATATTATACATGTTTCAATGCCATTCTCCCAAATCATCCCACCCTCTCCCTCTCCCACAGAGTCCAAAAGACTGTTCTATACATCTATGTCTCTTTTGCTGTCTCGTACACAGGGTTATTGTTACCATCTTTCCAAATTCCATATATATGTGTTAGTATATTGTATTGGTGTTTTTCTTTATGGCTTACTTCACTCTGTATAACTGGCTCCAGTTTCATCCACCTCATTAGAACGGATTCAAATGCATTCTTTTTAATGGCTGAGTAATACTCCATTGTATATATGTACCACAGCTTTCTTATCCATTCATCTGCTGGTGGACATCTAGGTTGCTTCCATGTCCTGGCTATTATAAACAGTGCTGTGATGAACATTGGGGTACACATGTCTCTTTCAATTCTGGTTTCCTCAGTGTGTATGCCCAGCAGTGGGATTGCTGGGTCATAAGGCAGTTCTATTCCCAGTTTTTTAAGGAATCTCCACACTGTTCTCCATAGTGGCTGTACTAGTTTGCATTCCCACCAACAGTGTAAGAGGGTTCCCTTTTCTCCACATCCTCTCCAGCATTTATTGCTTGTAGACTTTTGGATCGCAGCCATTCTGACTGGTGTGAAATGGTACCTCATTGTGGTTTTGATTTGCATTTCTCTGATAATGAGTGACGTTGAACATCTTTTCATGTGTTTGTTGGCCATCTGTATGTCTTCTTTGGAGAAATGTCTAGTTATTTGGCCCATTTTTTGATTGAGTCATTTATTTTTCTGAAATTGAGCTGCAGGGGTTGCTTGTATATTTTTGAGATTAGTTGTTTGTCAGTTGCTTCATTTGCTATTATTTTCTCCCATTCTGAAGGCTGTCTTTTCACCTTGCGTATAGTTTCCTTTGGACACTAATAGTTGGAGAAATATACCATGTTCATGGATTGGAAGAATCAATATAGTGAAAATGAGTATACTACCCAAAGCAATTTATAGATTCAATGCAATCCCTATCAAGCTACCAACAGTATTCTTCACAGAGCTAGAACAAATAATTTCACAATTTGTATGGAAATTCAAAAGACCTCGAATAGCCAAAGCAATCTTGAGAAAGAAGAATGGAACTGGAGGAATCAACCTGCCTGACTTCAGGCTCTACTACAAAGCCACAGTCATCAAGACAGTATGGTACTGGCACAAAGACAGAAATATAGATCAATGGAACAAAATAGAAAGCCCAGAGATAAATCCACACACCTATGGACACCTTATCTTTGACAAAGGAGGCAAGAATATACAATGAAGAAAAGACAATCTCTTTAACAAGTGGTGCTGGGAAAACTGGTCAACCACTTGTAAAAGAATGAAACTAGAACACTTTCTAACACAATACACAAAAATAAACTCAAAATGGATTAAAGATCTAAACGTAAGACCAGAAACTATAAAACTCCTAGAGGAGAACATAGGCAAAATACTCTCCGACATACATCACAACAGGATCCTCTATGACCCACCTCTCAGAATATTGGAAATAAAAGCAAAAATAAACAAATGGGACCTAAATAAGTTTCCTTTGTCTTATGGTGTCAAATCCAAAACAATCTTTGCCAATAAAAACGTCAAGAATCTTATCCTCTATGTTTTCCTCTAGGACTTTCATGGTTTCCATTTTTACATCCAAGTCTTTGCTCTATTTTAAGTTGACTTCTGGGTGTTGTGCAAAATAGAGATCCAGTTCTATTATTTTTCTTATTGCTTTCTAAAATGTTTATAGTATATTTAGAACATATTGAGAAGAATAATATCAGACTTTAATCAGATATAATTTTTCATAATGATAACCATAATTTCCTTACTAAATGAGTTACTAAATATTTGTTTTAAATGTTTGTTGAAAAGAAACTGACATAATGAATGCAACTTTAGTAACTGTGCAGTATATATGTGTCTGTTTTGATATTCTATTTTACTCTTTGCTAGCCGTGCAAACTTGGGTGAGTCACTTAAATTCTTTAAGTCTCATGTATGAATGGAGAAAATAGTACTACTGGCTTAATAGGACAGTTAAGAGAATTAGAGGAGATGGTACATGCCATGTGCTCAGGACAGTGTGTGTCTGTTAAGAGTTCAGTATGTGTTAGTGGTTATCCTTTTCTCAGCACCATCAGATGTGACGTCAACCAAGTGCAATAAAGCATTACTTTTAATAAATTGTTTTCAGTTATATTTTCATCATATTTCATCGAACATAGTGTAGGTTATTCTGTATGACTAATTTTTAAATGTCCTATTGTTTCTCTACAATATGATATTTTTATATCATTATTTTGTTAAAATCATTTTTATATCTGTGTAATGATGATGATCAAATACCCAATAAATTGCCTAAGAACATTTAAGTTGTCCAGTTGTTCACTATTATGAATAAATCTTCAGTGATACTCCTTGCATACATATCCCTGATATATCTTATATTATTCCCCTTTAGATAAATTGCTGAAAGAATTATTGAGTTCAGTTTTCTTATACATACATACATACTTGTTGCTTTCCGGAACAGTTGATCTAACATAATACAAACAGCAGTTCCTATTTCACTGCAGCTTTGCCAACATTAAGTGCATTTAAAACATCCTTACCAGCTCGATGATATAAAAAATGATATCTCATTGATGTTTTACTTTGAATTTGATTCCTAGTAAGTATCACTGTTGTTTTTGTTTGGTCACTGAGTCAAGACTTGTGACCCAGGTAGGGTAGTCTGCCGGGTTCTTCTGTCTATGGAATTCTCCAGGCAAGAATACTTGAGCGGGTGGCCATTTCCTATTCAGGTAATCTTCCTGAACCATCGAACCTGCATTTCCTGCATTGGCAGGCAAATTCTTTATCACTGAAACACCAGAGAAGACCCAAGTATCATTATATACATTTATTAGCCATTTGAAATATTGAAGGCAGGAGAAGCAGATGGCAGAGGATGAGATGATTGGATGCCATCCCCTACTCAATGGACATGAGTTTGAGCAAGCTCTGGGAGATGGTGAAGGACAGGGCAGCCTGGCACGCTACAATCCATGGCATTGTAATGCATCATACCATAAGCATTATGAATGAGTGACTGAACAACAATTAGCCATCTGAGTTTTCTTTTTTGCAGAGTTCCTATAGGCAAATAGAACCTCTTTGCTTATTTATCTATCCTGGGTCTTATGTTTTCTTTATTATTTTATAATAATTTTTAAAAATTTAAAACATTTTCTGGAGTTTGCTTTCAGTTAATTTTATGCTATTTCTTATGATATGGATATTTCATTCAATCTATCAGATATTCTTGGTGCATTTTATCACTGATTTATAACTTTAATGCTCCCCTTACATCTAGAAATATTTCAGTTGCACCTTCAACTCATTGTTACATTTAAAATATAATTATTTTAATAAGGTAATTTATTTTATGTGTATTATTTAATATGAGGATCTAACAAATTTTCCCTTTAGCCAACAAATTGTTCCTCTCATTATTGACTAAATGCCTCTTGTTCTACTCTTTTTTATGGTGATACTAATTTCATAATACAGAAATTTATTTTTATAACTTTTGGTCTTAGTGAAAATGCCATATACATCAATCATTAGGAACAAATAACAAAATCAAATTACCAGTAACTTTACAAAACCGAGATAGTCTCTAACATACTGACACGTATTTTTCCAAATATATAGATTAATCATTGACCAATTTAGTTTAGAAATATAATATATTAATAAACTATACATTTTTAAGCCTTTATGGCTTATTGAACAAATATTAATTTTCCTCCTAATCTGTTTCAGGCATTATGGTATATGCTAGGAATACAGTGGCATGGTGGAGCTAACAGAGACTACAGTATTCAGCTTTTCAATAAAAGTTAATAGTACAAAATAAAATCACATGAACAGTTCCTTGCTCCATTTACAGTAACTTTGACCAGGGAGCAAAGGAGAAAACACTTCAAAAGAATGTAACAGAAGAACCTTAGATTTTCTAAGTATTCTGGAAAAGTACCTCCAGTGTTTGGTCATCTGAAGGATGACCAAAGTTAGATAAACCCTTCTATGCTCTGGTTTCTCTAAAATTATCAGGGGAAAAAACAAACAAACCTCAATTTGAACTTTTGTTAGAATTCTTGTAGGAAATGTTGATCCACAGATTGAGATTCAGAATAGCAATTGTAGTTATTAGATTTATTTGAGGATATACCCTGAACAAACAGCTTCCCAGGTGGCAGAGTGGTCAAGGACCTGCCTGCCAGTGCAGGAGACACAATAGACATGGGTTCGATCTCTGAGTCAGGAAGATCCCCTGGAGGAGGGCATGGCACCCTGCTCCAGTATTCTTGCCTGGGAAACCCCATGGACAGAGGAGCCTGGTGGGCTACAGTCTGTGGAGTTACAAAGAGTCGAACATGATTAAGCACACACACACACACACATACACACATACTCTCAAAAAGCTAATTTCTAGATTATTACACTTGACAAACTACTTTAAAAGATATATTTTTAGTCTTTAATTTAAAATGTGGAGAAAGAATATTTGCTTTACAAAACCATTTTAAGAAAAGTTTCCTTGAAATAGTTTTATGACCTGTAGAAGCTTTCAAGGCAGAATTCTATACACAAAAAGTAATTTATTTGCAGCTCCAGAAAACCATATTTCTAAGAAAAAATATGTGTCCAGAATTTATATGGTAGTAGAAAGAGAGTGGCCTTGAAATTGAGTAATCCAGGTTTGAGTCTCTGCCTTGATACTTGTCGAGTGATCTTAAGAAAGTCATTTTACTTTTCTGAATGGATTTCTTCTGTAAATTAGGATACTGGCCTAATCCTCAGCACCATTGTGAGTTTTATGTGAGATTTGTGGAAACAACTTGAAAAGCATTCAGCTCTTTGTACTTTTATGTATTCATAGTTTATGGATAACTTTATTGCAAAAGTATCTGTTTTGCAAATTATTTGGGATTGTGATCATCGGAAGTGTCATCCTCAGTGAGATAGCTATAAAGCATGAATTCAAGGCTTACTTTTACATCCTATAAATAAAACCCAAGTCACCATTAGGTAATTTTTAACTGTTATTGACAGCTACTTATACAACCCTGGCTCTACTTCAGTAGAAAGAGACTGAGAAGGCAACTGAGCACAATAGTTATGTCCCCATGGTTCACAGTTATAGAAACACCTGGGCAAAAAAGAGAATGTTCTGTTGATTCACCATGATAATCCATGAGACTCAAGGGCCCTCCGCATATCTCAGTCCTTGCCAGAAAGTAGGCCGATGGTTTTCAAGTGACTACAGAATGAAACAAGAATGAACTCAGTCAAAAAATACCTCTTACGATGACTGTTTCAACAGAAACACTACTTGTAATGAACACCTGTGCCACTTGACTTTACAACAGTTTTATGTGTTCTATTAAAACACTCGCTTTATAAGTTACTGCTTAGAGCTATGTACATGCAAGGAAAATGAAAGCAACTTCAGCTACACTGATATGTTTTTCTATGATTCTAGGAAATTATTCTCTATATAAGGATTAATATTTTTCCTTATTGAATATCACAATGAATGCCCAAGCTCAATTTCTTACATTTTTGTTATTTAAAATAATCTGGCTGCTGCTGCTGCTAAGTTGCTTCAGTCATGTCCGACTCTTTGCGACCCCATGGATTGTGGCCTACCAGGCTCCTCTGTCCATGGGATTTTCTAGGCAAGAGTACTGGAGTGGGTTGCCGTTTCCTTCTGCAATTGACTACACAAGCAGATAATGAAAATCTCACAGGCTTTATCCAAATCCCAAGTATGTTAAACCCCAGAAATAATGTGTTATGAATTTTTGTTTACGTATATTAAATTTTTGAACCATGACCACTCTAATTCAGCTGTGTTTGACTCTGCAACTCTACAGACTGTAGCCTGCCAGGCTCCTCTGTCCATGGGGCTATCCAGGCAAGAATACTGGACGAGTGGCCATTTCCTCCTCCAGGAAATCTTCCCAACCCAGGGATCGAACCTGGGTCTCCTGTATTGCAGGCAGATTCTTTACAGTCTGAGCCACCAGGGAAGCCCAATGTTTGTATCGTACCTTGCAAATTTTAGACCTTTCAAGATTTAGAAAAAAGCCAGTATTACTAGTTACTTCTATTTTAGGCATTCTTCTAATTGAGTAGAGAACCAAAGTCTTAAAAATACTTCATGTCAATCCATTCCTCTTAATAATTCTGCTTAAAATATTAATCATAAATGTTTTTCAAGCTATTATTATGCATCTGACACTGTTCTGAGTGGTTTGATTTCATGTCTTTTTGATCACTATTATGACCAGGTACAATCAGGATATTCATTTTACAAATGAAGCATTAAGGTTTATAAAAGTTAAATAATTACTCAAGTTGTAAAAATAGGATTCATACCTAGGTTTGACTCACAGTCTATGCTTTTCTGTCTGGGTCTGAAGCTCAAGGAGAGAAATGGAAAGTAAAAACAACTTACTAATGATATAGAAGAGAAACTCAAAAATTACTGAGATTAACTCTATTTCAGATCAGTCATTTTGCTAGTAAGCAGAATTGTTCAAGGGCTTTTGTGATAGCTCAGTTGGAAAAGAATTGGCCTGCAATGCAGGAGACCCTGGTTTGGTTCCTAGGTTGGGAAGATCTGCTGGAGAAGGGATAGGCCACCCACTCCAGTATTCTTGGGCTTCCCTTGTGAATCAGCTGGCAAAGAATCCGCCTACAATACAGGAGACCTGGGTTCGATCTGTGGGTTGGGAAGATCCCCTGGAGAAGGGAAAGGCTACTCACTTCAGTATTCTGGCCTAGAGAACTCCATGGACTGTATAGTCCATGGGGTCACAAAGAGTTGGACACGACTGAGGGACTTTCACTTTCACCTTTCAGAATTACTCGAAAGGCAGAAGTGTTGTTATCACTAGCTATCATGCTTAGAAAATTATACAATAGCAACAATTGCAGATAAAGAAATTGAATGAATCTGAGATTCTCAAACCCAGTGGAATTATTAGTAAAAAACCATTTTTTATTATTAAAATCTATAATATAGTTGCTTTCCTGGTGGCTCAGATGGTATAGCATCTGCCTGCAATGCAGCCAACCAAGGTTTGATCCCTGGGTTGAGAAGATCCCTTGGACAAGGGAATGCTACCCACTCCAGTAGTTTTGCCTGGAGAATTCCATGGACAGAGGAGCCTGGCGGGCTCCATGGGGTTGCAGATTTGGAGAAGGAAATGGCAACCCACTCCAGTGTTCTTGCCTGGAGAATCCCAGGGACGGGGGAGACTGGTGGGCTGCCGTCTATGGGGTTGCACAGAGTCAGACACGACTGAAACAACTTAGCAGCAGCAGCAGCAGCAAGCACCTTTCACTTTTCAAACTATATCATGGGGATTTTATTTTAGTGAATGGTATGTCTCATGAAAGCTGGTGGGAGACTCCGACACTTTTTTGCCATTAGGGTTTTAATTGTCATGAAGTCACCCAGTAGAGCTTTTATTTTGCTCCATGAGGGAGCAGTAGAAATCAGTCATGGCAAGAGTAGCAAGATCCAGACAGACTCCAGGCCTCGTTCTGGAGGTGGTTGGATGAGGCCAAGCTTGGAAGCAGCTCTCACACTCCTCTGCTGTCACCTGATGGTATGGAGCAGCACCTGGTTCCTATAGCTCCTGCCAGATCTCTTTAAACTACTCCAAGTTCTGAGCCTAGACTTTGCACAGCTCCATGGCAAAGATCACCAGTCTTCCCTCCAGGTCAACCTCAATACTAAGATGGAGATCATGAGGGACAGACCCAGAGGACAGTCTACCTACGCAGCTTTCAGTTTGTCCTTGTTCTCAAATGCTTTGTTTCCTGACTGCCTGTCAGCTGATTTACACTGACTTCAGGCTTAAAAAGCACCAACCTTCATGGACTGACTTTAGGATTAATGCTAGTTGTAGGATCAACAGCTTTCATAGATAGCACCTCAGCTCTCCATAGAAAATGCCTCAGTTTACATTACTCATAGCAATTCTACCTCCTTAATCAGACTTCAACTGACACAATACTTATTACACCTGTTCCTTTAGCTTCTCAAATGAGTTGTCCTAACCCATGGCATGTGATCAAAGAGTCATGCATATGTACTCCACTATAACTGTTCTCTTGAGATTGCTTTTATGAAATTTTATTTAAGCTTGTCATGTGCCTGTTGGATGGAGATGATAAGAAATAGCCTCATAGAAATCATGTCATCATACTTACTGTAGAGTATTATTGTTTTTTATTTCATACTGTGCCTTTATGAGGGCAAAGGAGAGAAATTTCTCCTTGAGCTTAGTAATAGAATTAACTGTGCCAATATTTTATTTTTAGTTTATGAACACTAGGAATCTTATACAAAAACCTATTTGCCTATTCAGATCAACCCTCGCAAGATCAGAGCCACATTTGTTTCCTACCTGGAACAAGCTGATAGCTATCTCTTTCTGTATCTATTTTCCTTTTGTGCTTTTCTTATTCTTTTTAATAGGTTTTCATTTTTAAACCACCTGAACATTTTTTTTAAACAGAGCAATATAAAAATTAAAGTACCTGATTAAATAAAGTACCTGGTTCATTCAAAGTAGAAGGTTTTAATTTCACAAAACTGTTTAACAATTTCTTTTTTTTTTTTCATTCTTTTCCTCCTGAAAGATTTTTATACATCATTAAAGGAAATACACCAGAAATCCCTTCTTACTGCTTTTAAAACAATATTTTAAAAATAAAGTCTCTCAACCACCCTCCAAGATAGATCGTACAATAATTAGACATAGAGTTAAGAAACTGAAAGATATCTAGCTAATATTATTGAACACTTACTTCCAAATATTATTCTAAACACTTATCATGTAATAACCTCATTTTACAACTGAGAACATTCTAGAAGAGAGGGCCTATGTCTTCCTAGCGCAGAGAGGTTTTCTAACTTGCCCAAGGCCATGCAGCTAGTAAGTGGCACAAGAACAAACCTGAGAACCACGACTCTGGAGTCCACACTGCCAGGCACTCGAAGGTATTGTCTCATCTAGGTCACACAAGTCTTTGCTTTATACAAGTTTTCATTTATGAGTTTCAGGAATAATATAATTTTTCCATTTAAAATAAATTTTCATTTCCTCAATCTGCGCTTATAGAGTCATTTCCCTATTTTTTCCTTTCCTAAGAATAATTATTTAAATTATCTTCTTTGAAAACCTAAATCATATTCTACTAATTTAAATCTGTGGGTTATTTTATTAGTGCAGATTAAAATTCATTGTTATTCCTATCATTAGGAATGATAGTCCTCTAAATTTATTAGCAGTGATGAATAGGTTTTTTTTCTTCAATATTTACTCAAGAATTTTGAGCAACATATTTAGAGTATAAAGCAGAGATTATTGGGCTTTCCAGATAGCACTAGAGGTAAAAAATCCACCTGCCAATGCAAGAGACTCATGAAACTCAGGTTCTATTCCTGGACTGGGAAGATCCCCTGGAGGAGGGCAGGCAACCCACTCCAGTACTTATGCCTGGCGAATCCCGTGGACAGAGGAGCCTGGCAGGCTATGGTACATAAGGTTGCAAAGAGGTGGGCACAACCGAAGCAACTTTGCACATGCACACACGTGCAAAGATTATTAACTTTTAGTCTACGGATTAAATTTTGATTCAAAGATGTATTTTAATTTGTCAACCTATAGTATTAAAGCCTTTGACTGTGTGGATCACAATAAACTGTGGAAAATTCTGAAAGAGATGGGAATACCAGAACACCTGATCTGCCTCTTGAGAAATTTGTATGCAGGTCAGGAAGCAACAGTTAGAACTGGACATGGAACAACAGACTGGTTCCAAATAGGAAAAGGAGTACATCAAGGCTGTATATTGTCACCCTGATTATTTAACTTATATGCAGAGTACATCATGAGAAACGCTAGACTGGAAGAAACACAAGCTGGAATCAAGATTGCCGGGAGAAATATCAATAACCGCAGATGACACCACCCTTATGGCAGAAAGTGAAGAGGAACTCAAAAGCCTCTTGATGAAAGTGAAAGTGGAGAGTGAAAAAGTTGGCTTAAAGCTCAAAATTCAGAAAACGAAGATCATGGCATCTGGTCCCATCACTTCATGGGAAATAGATGGGGAAACAGTGGAAATAGTTTTCTGGGCTCCAAAATCACTACGGATGGTGACTGCAGCCATGAAATTAAAAGACACTTACTCCTTGGAAGGAAAGTTATGACCAACCTAGATAGCATATTCAAAAGCAGAGACATTACTTTGCCAACAAAGGTCCGTCTAGTCAAGGCTATGGTTTTTCCTGTGGTCATGTATGGATGTGAGAGTTGGACTGTGAAGAAGGCTGAGTGCCGAAGACTTGATGCTTTTGAACTGTGGTGTTGGAGAAGAGTCCCTTGGACTGCAAGGAGATCCAACCAGTCCATTCTGAAGGAGATCAGCCCTGGGATTTCTTTGGAAGGAATGATGCTAAAGCTGAAACTCCAGTTCTTTGGCCACCTCATGCAAAGAGTTGACTCATTGGAAAAGACTCTGATGCTGGGAGGGATTGGGGACAGGAGGAGAAGGGGACGACAGAGGATGAGCTGGCTGGATGGCATCACTGACTCGATGGACGTGAGTCTGAGTGAACTCCGGGAGTTGGTGATGGACAGGGAGGCCTGGCATGCTGCGATTCATGGGGTCGCAAAGAGTCGGACACAACCGAGCGACTGATCTGATCTGATAGTATTTTTCTTTAGTTAATCTTTTGAAGTGTAATTTGCATTTCATAAAGAACACATATTTTAAGTTTACAGAGTGACATTTTCATAAACACATATACTCCCATATGCATCATCAGTTAAGATTTGGAACATTTCCATCATGCCCACAAATTTCCATCATTTCTCTTTAAATGCAATGCATTCCTACCTTCCTAACCCAGATAATCACTAAGATTTCTATCACAGTAAATTAATTTTGCTGGTTTTTGAATTTCATACAATTACATTATACAGAGTGTACTCATGTGTTTGGCTTCTTTCATGTATCAACAGTTTTGTTCCTTTTTGTTTCTGAATAATATTCACCGCATGGTTACATTAACATTTGTCAGTTCACTTATTAATGGGAATTTGAGTTGCTTCCAGGCTTTTGGCTAAAGTGAATAAGGCTTCTATGAATATTAATGTGCAACTCTTTCTGTACACATTTTCTTTTTTCTTAGGTAAATACTTAGGAGTTAAAATTTGGGCCATACATTAAAGGTATGTTTGACTTTATAAGCAACTGCCAAATTGTTTCTCAAGTTATTGTACTAATTTTGTTACAACCAACACTATCTGAGCACTACAAATTTGAGCCAACACTTGGTATTGTCACTGTTTCATTTTGCTTATTTTAGCCTTTCTAGAAAGTAAAGTATCACTATATACTTTGGACATAAATCCTTTGCCTGATATATATATGTGTGTATCTATATATATATATATGTAATTGATATTTTATCCCTGTCTATGGCATCTCTTTTTATGTTCTTAACACTGTTTTGAAGAATACAAAGGTTTAATTATGATGAAAAT
Organism: Bos javanicus; assembly: GCF_032452875.1. Lineage (NCBI taxonomy): Eukaryota > Metazoa > Chordata > Mammalia > Artiodactyla > Bovidae > Bos > Bos javanicus. The sequence continues at coordinate 3,657,688 of NC_083896.1, read as the reverse complement.
TGATTTTTTTAACTTATATGATTATTGCTTTTCTGTGCCTATATAACAAATTTTGATTGCCATAAGACTCGTAAGAGCTTTCTAGGCGAACAACCATGTCTTCAGCAACACTGTTAATTCTTTCAAATGTAAAAGGTAAATCTCCTTTTTCTTGACTTTTGCATTGGCTAGAGCACTCAGTATAGTTTTGAATAGAAATGTGGATAACAGACACTATTGTTTTGTTCCTGATGTTATTGGGAGAGCATTCAGTTCAGTCACTCAGTCGTGTCTGACTCTTTGTGATCCCATGGACTGCAGCAAGTCAGGCCTCCCTGTCCATCACCAACTCCGGGAGCTTACTTGAATCATGTCTATTGAATCAGTGATGCCATCCAACCATCTCATCCTCTGTTGTTCCCTTCTCCTCCCACCTTTAGTCTTTCCTAGCATCAGGGTCTTTTCAAATAAGTTGGCTCTTCGCATGAGGTGGCCAAAATATTGGAGTTTCAGCTTCAACATCAGCCCTTCCAATGAACACCCAGGACTGATCTCCTTTACGATGGACTGGTTGGATCTCCCTGCAGTCCAAGGGACTCTCAAGAGTCTTCTCCAACACCACAGTTCAAAAGCATCGATTCTTCGGTGCTCAGCTTTCTTTATGGTCCACCTCTCACATTCATACATGACTACTGGAAAAAACATAGCCTTGACTAGATGGACCTTTGTTGGCAACGTAATGTCTCTGCTTTTTAATATGCTGTCTAGGTTGGTCATAACTTTTCTTCCAAGGACCAAGTGTCTTTTAATTTCATGGCTTCAGTCACCATCTGCAGGGATTTTGGAGCCCAGAAAAATAAAGTCTGTCACTGCTGCCACTGTTTCTATTTGCCATCAAGTGATGGGACCAGATGCCATCATCTTAGTTTTCTTAATGTTGAGCTTTAAGCCAACATTTTCACTCTCCTCTTTCACTTTCAAGAGGCTCTTTAGTTCTTTGCTTTCTGCCATAAGGTGATGTCATCTGCATACCTGAGGTTATTGAGATTTCTCCTGGCAATCCTGATTCCATCTTGTGCTTCATGCAGCTCAGCATTTCTCATGATGTATTCTGCATAGCATTCAGCTCATATTTTTTAAAAAAGTGATGTTAAAAATGTTTTACTTACTTTAAGTTATTCTCCTTTTTCTGGCTTTTAAGGTGGAAATTTAATTGTCATTTAACTTTTTTTTCTTTTTTAATAAAGGAATTAAAACTACAGATTTCTAAACAAACAAACAAAAAAAACCACTACAGATTTCTTTATACACATTGGATTAGCTGCAAACCACCAGTTTTGATATATATTATCAGGTAATATATTTTCTAATTTCCCTGTAGTTTTTAATTCATGGATCATTTAGAAATCTGTTATTTAATGTCCAAATGCTTTGTGAATTTTTAGATATTTTATTATTATTAATTTCTTTAATTCTGGGTCAGAGAATAAACTCTACAGCATTTTAATCTCTTAAAATTAATTAAGAAAAACTTATGACAATATACATGTACAGAAAAAATGTATATTTTGAACTGGTTGGATGTAGAGTTGTATAAAGATCAAATATACAAGTTCATTGTTCAGATCTTCTATATCTTTATTTTTATTTTCCTGCTTAATTTATCAGTGACTGAGGAAATGTTAAAATCCTCAAGTATAACTACCAAGTTTTGCTTTGGTGAATTTTGAGGTTCTATTACTAAGTGTATAAGTATTTGTGATTTTATATCTTCCTGATTAATTTTATCTCATGCCATAATGAACTGTCCTTTATTTCTTATAATATTTCTTACAGAATCTTTTTTTTAATATAGATAAAATCACATTTGTTTGGGGGTTTGTTACATATATTTTCACATATATTTTCCATCCTTTAAATCCCATGTTTTGTGTATCTTTATATTTAAAGTGCTTTCTTTTATAGCATATGTAGAAGCCTTTATTTTTATTTGACAATGAAAGTGAAAGTTGCTCAGTCGTATCCTACTCTTTGTGATCCCAAGGACTATACAGTCTATGGAATTCTCTAAGCCAGAATATTGGAGTGGTAGCCTTTCCCTACTCCAGGGGGTCTTTCCCACCCAGGGATCGAACCCAGGTCTCCTGCATTGCAAGTGGATTCTTTACCATCTGGGCCACAAGGGAAGCCCAAGGATAGGGGAGTGGGTAGCCTATCCCTTCTCCAGTGGATCTTCTGGACCCAGGAATCCAACCAGGGTCTCCTGCGTTGCAGGGGATTCTTTACCAACTGAGCTAACAGGGAATATGTGTTCTTTAATTGGAATGTTTTATAATTTTTGTAATTATTGATATTTTCTCAGTCACTCAGTTGTATTTGACCCTTTGTGACTCTACGGACTGCAGCCTGACAAGCCCTCCTGTCCAGGGAATTCTCCAGGCAAGAATACTGGAGTGGGTTGCCATTCCCTTCTCAAGAATTATTGATGTAGTTGGATTTAAATTTACCAGATTGTTGGTTGTTTTCTCTTTTGTTGTTCAGAAGTTATTTTTAGAGGTTGCTCTAGGATCTAGATTGTTCATACTAAATCTAATTAATATTTATTTGAAATCGGTACTTTACCACTGCACTTTTCTCACCTCCAGTCTCACTCTTTACTGTTTGTACTTTCTATGTCCTACATCTCAATTCACACCTGATATTTCAGAGTTCTCAATTCCAGTTTCCCACTTCACAAGTATAATAAACTTACAAGAGCAAATTCCATTTAACCATCTTCTCTGTTCTATTATTGCCTTATTTTAATTTCTGTATATGTTAAATAGCATTTTACAGTATTATTGTTTTTGTTTTAATGTGTTATCTTTTCATAAATATTAGTAGAAGTATTATTTTTATGTTTACCCACTTAATATTTCTGGCACCTCTTTCTCTTTAGTGTATATACAAGTTTTCTTCTAATAAAATTCCCCTTCATCATGAAAAATAAATTTTAGCATTCTTGTAGTTTAGGAATGCTGGTAAATGATTCATTGGATACATATACTTTTGTGTTAAGAGATTATTATTTCTTTCAACAATACATATGTTCTTCTGCCTTTGGGTTTCCGATATTTCTGATAAGAAGTCAGCCTTATTTGTTTATTATTGTTTTCTGTATCTAATATGCTTGTAATGTGGGAGATGTAACCTGTATGTAGTACAGGAGGGTTAAATCTCTGGATCAGGAAAATCTCCGGAATAGGAAATAGCAACCTGCTCCAGTATTCTTGGTTGGAAAATTTCATGGACAGAGGAGCCTGGTGGGCTACAGTCCAGGGATTGCTACAATTAGGACATGCGTTAGCAACATAGCACACACACACAATGTATATGGTAAGGATTTTCTTTTTATTTTGATTGTTAGTAGTTTCATTTTGATGTGCCAGTGTGTGGTTTTCTTTGTATACATTAGACTGGTTTTCGGAGAAGGCAATGGCACCCCACTCCAGTACTTTTGCCTAGAAACTCCCATGGACGGAGGAGCCTGGTAGGCTGCAGTCCATGGGGTCGCTAAGGGTGGGACACGACTGAGCGACTTCCCTTTCACTTTTCGCTTTCATGCATTGGAGAAGGAAATGACAACCCACTCCAGTGTTCTTGCCTGGAGAATCCCAGGGACGGGGGAGCCTGGTGGGCTGCCGTCTATGGGGTCGCACAGAGTCAGACACTACTGAAGTGACTTAGCAGCAGCAGCAGCAGACGACTGGGTTTTACTCAGAACTTTGGAATATGTAAGTCAATTTTTTTTATTAAACTTGAAAAGTTTGGAGAAATTATAACTCAAAATTTGATTCTCTCCACTTGTTCCTCCCTTCTGTTTTTAAAGTTTCTATTATATATGGGATATAGAATTTGATATTGCTCCATAGGTTTCCGTTTCTGAAACTCCAGTTGTTAGATAATGTCTATTAAGCTACAATCAAACTTACCTATCCATTTTTTCCTGACATCCTTAGTCTGCTGTTAATGTTATCTATTTTTTAGAAATTTAATTTTTAGTTCTAAAATATCCATTTAATATTTTTTAAATATTTTTCTCTACTGTAGATTGCTACCTGTTCACTTATTTAGATCAAATTTCTCTCTTTTTTAAAAAAAGTTGCATTCCTTTGTTTCTTTGCACATTACTCTATGGGGTGCTTTAAAGTCTATATTTAATTAATCTTAATGTTTTTGGTGAAGTTGAGTCATCTCAAGATAAATATCTATTGAATTATTTTATAGTGAGCTCCGTTTTCCTTTTTATTTACATGACTACTAATTTTTAATTCTGTTCTGGACATTGTTGGTGGAACATTGTAAAGACTAAGTTCTGTAAATTTTTTCTGAAGAGTATATATTTTGATCTGGTTAATAGTATAATTATTGGCTTTCTGTCTTGAACTTGTTTAGGCTCAGTTTCATGGCCTGATAGGGCAAATTTATTGAAAGCCCAAAGTGTTTCTCAAGTTTCCCTAAATTTGGGTTATTTAACTACCAAAATTTGCCTCCTTGTTTATCTTTTAGAATTTATTTTGAGCTACTATTAGGATAAGCATACACCAAGCCCTTCTTTAAGACTCAGTCTTTATTTCTGTGGGTAGACTTTGTGAGTTCTCAGCCAGGTGCTTTGTACGCTAATGAAGTCTCTTCAGTCTGGCTGAGCCAGGAAAACAATGCCTCCAACTTTGTTTGACACGAATATTTCTGTTTCTTTTTCAACCCTGCATAATCCACTCTCTAGTAAACCTTATACAGTCTCTACCTAGGCATGCGTAGCAAAGCTATCTGCCAAGAAATTGAGGAAAACCCCCAACCCCCACTGACATTCAGATTCCAGCTTTATCATCAGCTGCCACAAATTCTGATCCTTGCCTCCTCAGTTTGAAGGGATCACCGTGCTTGGATTTCAGATCACAGTTCCATAGTTGGGATATTTCATTTTTGCAAAATCAGAGGATCACCATGATTTGAGAGCATTCCTTACACATTCCTTTGCTAAGGAACTGAGGCTTTATGCTGCCTGTTGTCCTATGCCTGAAATTAGTTGCCTCCTATAATTTTGGTTTTATGATTTCTATGGCATGGGGACCTAATCTGGTATTATCATTTACTTAGTCAGAGCTGAAATGGAAATTCAGCATAGCATTAGTTAAAAATTAACTTGTAAGTATTTTTAAATTGGGAGTTTTAAAACAAAAACCTGGATTTCTGTTTTCTTTTTGAAATTCTAGAAAAAATATATATATAGTGTCGACTGAAAAAGATGTACAACTTGAGAGTTGTAAGTTTTATTTGGGACCAATGAGGACTGCAGCCGGGAGGCAACATCTCAGATAGCTCTGAGAGACTGCTCCAAAGCGGCAGTGGGGGCAAGTCAATATATAAGGTTTTGGTGAAGGGGGAGTTCAATACCTTGAAGCATTTTACAAAAGGTTTTTCGTTAGTCATGAGGATCTAATGTCACCATGAAGGGATTTAGTGCTTCTCTAGATATGAGGAGATGCAAGGATTGAGACCATAAAATCTGTTCCTGAAAACATCCAACTATCTAAAGACCTGTCCAACCAGATTCCCTGGAGCACAGAGTGCTTCACTTCACCCTGAACTCCCTCTGGGGGTGCTGAAGGTCAACAGCTATGGCAGCATGGGGTTCAATATCCATAGAGGCAGATGGCAAATGCCTTTGTTGTTCAGTCGTTGGCAACGCTCTTGGTAAGTGCCAATTTGTAGTTGACAATAGCAATCACTAACTAGGCAAAAGTAGTATTGTGTGCTCTCTTTTTAAAAAATGTCTTATCCATCTTTATTGATTTTCTATTTCTGGTTTTGAATTTACATACAATTCAAATAATATTAAAAACAAAAATTTGGTAACAACACAAATAAAACTCAGTTCATCCCACTTACAAGTCATTATTTTCTTGGAGTCCTCTCTTTAGGAAGGCATGATCCCAGGAGCTCACCACAACTCCAAATACCAAATAGATTCCTCTGTACAGAGAATGACTATGAGTTCTACCTATTTGGGGGTTTTATTATTGTTTAATATTCACCTGGCCCATTTCACTCTTTTTCTCTACCTACTTAGCAAATCTTGTCACAAAGCAAGAGGTGTCTTTTTGGTAATCTAGCCTTTATTACTCCCATACCAATATGTTTTTCTATTACATTATATTGTCTTTCCTCGAGTTCTGCTATACATGAAGCTTTTGTCCGAGGAGACACATGCACTGACAAAGCAAGAGATTGTACTGGGAGAGGGCACACGGGTGGAGAGCAGTAGGGTAAGGGAACCCAGGAGAACTGCTCTGTCACATGGCTTGCAGTCTCAGGTTTTATGGTGATGGGACTAGTTTCCGGGTTGTCCTTAGCCAAACATTCTGACTCAGAGTCCTTCCTGGTGGTGCACGCCTTGTTCAGCCAAGATGGATGCCAGAGAGAAGGATTCTGGGAGGTGGTCGGACATGTGGTGTCTCCTTTTAGCCTTTCCCGAATTCTTCCAGTTGGTGGTGGCTTATTAGTTCCATGTTCCTTAGCAGGACCTCCTGTTGTAAAACAACTCATGCAAATGGTTACTATGGTGCCTGGCCAGGGTGGGCAGTTTCAATCAGTATGCTTCCCCTAACAAAACCATGATGTTTTCCATGAGAAAGATATTATTCCTAGGAGAAAATTTTGAGTATAATTTGCCAAGTTAATTGTTTTCATTTATACTTAACTGTATTTCTTTTGAAATATTTTGGGCTTCGGACATTTTACCATGCTACAGAAAATTCCATTTCTTTCCTAATATCCAGGTTAAAATAATTGGTAGATGCAAGTTAAATAAACTATTATTTCATTTTAATATTGCAATGGAGTTTGGAAGAGATTTACTAGGTTTGCTAGCTGAAAAGTGAGTACAAATATGCCTTACTATGCTGCTGTGCTAATTTGATAAGGTCTAAATTAAGTATTTAACAATCTCAAGCTGAATGTATACAGTTTTCAGAATTTTGCATAGCTTACAAGCTTTGATATGGCTCTTTTTTTTCACTCCTTATGTTAACCTAACCTAAATTTTTTCCACATAAAGAGAGGAAGATATACCCATATATAAAATGCAATCACTAACTGAGTCAGAGATAAATATATATGAAGAATTTTGGTTTGTGGTTACCATGAAGTTTTTATATAGCAGTCTATATATACACATAATTGTTTTAAGCTGCTGATCTCTCAATTTCACATGCATTTTAAAAACCCTGCATTTGTACTGTCTTCCCTTCCTGATTACTGTTTTTGATTTGACATCTAATTGTTTTATATATCCCGTAACTGCTTACTGTGGATATAGATGATTTTGCTACCTTTGTCTTTTAACCTCCCTACTCTCTTTGTCTATGGATAATTCCCTAACTTTACTGAGTGCTTGCCTTTATCTGTGAGCTTTTACATTTCTTAAGTCTCTTGTTCCTAGCTGTGGCCTTTTTTTTTCTTTCTTTCACTTTTTCTTCACCTAAAGAAGTTCCTTTAACGTTTGTTGTAAAGACAATTTGATGGTGCTGAATTCTTTTAGCTTTTGTTTGTCTGTAAAGCTTTGGATGTCTCCATCAAATCTGAATGAGAGCTTTTGGTGGGTGGGGTATTCATGATTGTAGGTTCTTCCTTTACATCATTTTAAATATATCCTGCCTCTTGTTTCTGGTTTGATTTGTTTTAAACACACTGTGCTGTCTTTCCAGAAAAATTATAAGAGGAAAAATATAATTTTTTATGCTTCCCAACTTAATATTTCTGGTGCTCTCTCAAAGAATTCAGTGAGTCTAAATTTATAGGTGATAATATATTTTTCACATATATTATATATATAATACTACATATTACATGTAGTGTGAATCTAAATATATAATGCATATATGTTCATCAGATCAGATCAGTCGCTCAAATACATGTATATATATATACATATTTGTCAGTATGTATCTATACATATGAATAATATATGTTACATAACTATATGGATGCTGTAACTAATTTAAAATGTCTAACTACATAAAAATAATGTAAAAGTAAAAGATCAGGGTAGCCCAAGCATATAGCTTTACTACAACTTCATGTGAGACCTCAACCCAAAATCACTCAGTTAAGCTGTTTCCAGATTCTTTTTTTTAATAAGTTAATTTATTTTTAATATGAATTTATTTATTTTAATTGCAAGCTAATTACTTTACAATATTGTAGTGGTTTTAAAACTGTGAGATTATAAATATCTATTGTTATAAGCCATGAAGTCTGTTATGATTTGCTATACACTATTTGACAACTAGAATTTCCTCTAACTAATAAAAGGTAGGGCTTCCCTGATGGCTCAGATGGTAAAGAATCTACCTGCAATGCAGGAGACCAGACTCAATCCTTGGGTCAGGAAGATACCCTGGAGAAGGAAAGGGGAACCTATTCCAGTATTTTTACCTGTAGAATTTCATGGACAGAGGAGCCTGGCAGGCTATAGTCCGTGGGGTTGCAAAGGGTTGGACACAACTGAGGAAAAAATATTTTCACTGCTATTTTTATATGATATTCATGAAAAGTGAAAATATTCACGACCCAGATAATCATGATGGTGTGATCACTGACCTAGAGCCAGACATCCTGGAATGTGAAGTCAAGTGGGCCTTAGCATCACTACAAACAAAGCTAGTGGAGGTGATGGAATTCCAGTTGAGCTATTCCAAATCCTGAAAGATGACGCTGTGAAAGTGCTGTTCTCAATATGCCAGCAAATTTGGAAAAGTCAGCAGTGGCCACAGGACTGGAAAAGGTCAGTTTTCATTCCAATCTCAAAGAAAGGCAATGCCAAAGAATGCTCAAACTACCGCACAATTGCACTCATCTCACATGCTAGTAAAGTAATGCTCAAAATTCTCCAAGCCAGGCTTCAGCAATATGTGAACTGTGAACTTCCTGATGTTCAAGCTGGTTTTAGAAAAGGCAGAGGAACCAGAGATCAAATTGCCAACATCCACTGGATCATGGAAAAAGCAAGAGAGTTCCATAAAAACATCTATTTCTGCTTTATTAACTATGCCAGGCCTTTGACTGTGTGGATCACAATAAACTGTGGACAATTCTGAAAGAGATGGGAATACCAGACCACCTGACCTGCCTCTTGAGAAATTTGTATGCAGGTCAGGAAGCAACAGTTAGAACTGGACATAGAACAACAGACTGGTTCCAAATAGGAAAAGGAGTTTGTCGAGGCTGTATATTGTCACCCTGTTTATTTAACTTACATGCAGAGTACATCATGAGAAATGCTGGACTGGAAGAAACACAAGCTGGAATCAAGGTTGCTGGGATAAATATCAATAACCTCAGATATGCAGATGACACCACCTTTATGGCAGAAAGTGAAGAAGAACTAAAAAGCCTCTTGATGAAAGTGAAAGTGGAGAGTGAAAAAGTTGGCTTAAAGCTCAACATTCAGAAAATGAAGATCATGGCATCCGGTCCCACCACTTCATGGGAAATAGAAGGGGAAACAGTGGAAACAGTGTCAGACTTTATTTTTCTGGGCTCCAAAATCACTGCAGATGGTGACTGCAGCCATGAAATTAAAAGACACTTACTCCTTGGAAGGAAAGGTATGACCAACCTAGATAGCATGTTCAAAAGCAGAGACATTACTTTGCCAACAAAGGTTCGTCTAGTCAAGGCTATGGTTTTTCCTGTGGTCATGTATGGATGTGAGAGTTGGACTGTGAAGAAGGCTGAGCACCGAAGACTTGATGCTTTTGAACTGTGGTGTTGGAGAAGACTCTTGAGATTCCCTTGGACTGCAAGGAGAACCAACCAGTCCATTCTGAAGGAGATCAGCCCTGGGATTTCTTTGGAAGGAATGATGCTAAAGCTGAAACTCCAGTACTTTGGCCATGTCTTGTGAAGAGTTGACTTATTGGAAAAGACTCTGATGCTGGGAGGGATTGGGGGCAGGAGGAGAAGAGGACGACAGAGGATGAGATGGCTGGATGGCATCACTGACTCGATGGACATGAGTCTCAGTGAACTCTGGGAGTTTGTGATGGACAGGGAGGCCTGGTGTGCTGCGATTCATGGGGTCGCAAAGAGTCGGACACGACTGAGCGACTGATCTGGTCTGAACAGCAAACTTGATGGGCTACCCTGGTAGGTCAGTTGGTAAAGAATCCACTGACAATGCAGGAGACCCTGGTTTAATTCCTGGGTCCCAAAGATCCACTGGAGAAGGGATAGGCTACCCACTTCAGTATTCTTGGACTCCATGGTGGTTCAGCTGGTGAAAAACCTGCCTGCAATGTGGGAGACCTGGGTTTGATCCCTAGGTTGGAAAGAACCTCTGGAGAAGGGAAAGGCTACCCACTCCAGTATTCAGATCTGAAGAATTCCATGAAATGTATAGTTCATGGTGTCACAAAGAGTTGGAAAAATATGAGTTGGACACAACTGACCTTTCACTTTTGCTTTCATTAGCAAATTTATTGGTGGAATATTGAATGCCTTTCCCTGACATGAGGAATAAAGCAAGTGTGACTGCTCTGACTATTTCTAATCAAGTTAGTTTATGACTAAGGAATAAGATACAAAAAAGAAACCAAAACAGATAGGTTGGATATAAATAAGTAAATCTCTATCTGTAGTTTATTTTTTACTTTCTATGTAGAAAATGCTATGAAATCCACAAATATGTAAAGAGACTTAATAAGTGAGCTTATCCAGGTTGCAAGATATAAGGTTAATCTATAAAACCATATTACTGTTTTATATGAAAAATAAAAAGCTGACATTTAAAAATATTATTTATAGGAACATCATCAAGATACAATATTTATGGATAAATGTGACACAAGGTGTGCCTACTAATGTACTGGGAACTACTAAACAATGCTGAGAGAAACTGAAGAATAATTAAATATGTTGCTGTTCAGTTGTTCAGTCCTGTCCAACTCTTTGCGATCCCATGGACTGTAGCATGCCAGGCTTCCCTGTCCTTCACCATCTCTCACGGCTTGCTCAAACTCATGTCAATTGCCATCCAACCACCTCATTCTCTGTGGTCCCCTTCTCCTCCTGCCTTTAATCTTTCCCAGCATCAGGGTCTTTTCCAATGAGTTGGCTCTTCACATCAGGTGGCCAAAGTTTTGGGAGCTTCAGCTTCAGCATCAGTCCTTCCAAGTATATTCAGGGTTGATTTCCTTTAGGATGGATTGGTTAGATCTCCTTGCAGTCCAAAGGACTCTCAAGAGTCTATTCCAACACCACAGTTCAAAACCATCAAATTTTCAGCTCTCAGCCCTCTTTATGGTTCAGCTCTCACATATAACTACAGGTAAAACCATAGCTTTGACTATATGGACCTCTGTTGGCAAAGTGATGTCTCTGCTTTTTAATACACTGTTTAGGTTTGTCATAGCTTTTCTTCCAAGGAGCAAACATCTTTTAATTCCATGGCTGCAGTTGCCATCTGCAGTGATTTTGGAGCCCAAGAAAATAAAGTCTATCATTGTTTCCCCATCTATTTGCCATGAAGTGATGGGAGCAGATGCCATGATCTTAGTTTTGTAAAAGTTGAGTTTTAAGCCATCTTTATCACTTTACTCTTTCACCTTCATTAAGAGGCTCTTTAGTTCCTCTTCACTTTCTGCCTTAAGGGTGGTGTCATCTGCATATATGAGGTTATTGATATTGCTCCAGGCAAACTTGATTCCAGCTTCTGCTTCATCCAGCCTGGCATTTCTCTAAATTAAATCCCTTGCAATTATACAGTGGAAGTGACAAATAGATTCAAGGGATTAGATACTCCAATAGACAGAGTATGTGAAAAACTGTGGACAGAGGTTGATAACATTGTACAGGAGGCGGTAATTAAAACCAACCCCAAGAAAAAGAAATGCAAATAGACAAAATGGTTGTCTGATAAGGTTTTATAAATAGCTAAGAGAAAAGGAGAAGTGAAACACAAAGGAGAAAAGGAAAGATATATCCATCTGAATGCAGAGTTCCAAAGAACTGTAAGGAGAGAGAAAACCTTCCTAAGTGAACAATGCAAAGAAATATAGGAAAACAATAGTATGGGAAAGACTAGAGATCTCTGAGAAAATCAGAGATACCAAGGGAATATATCATGCAAAGATGGGCACAATGAAGGACAGAAATGGTATGGATGTAAAAGAAGCAGAAGATATTAAGAAGAGGTGGCAAGAATACAGCTATACATAAAGATCTTAATGAAGGAGATGGAAGAAGATGGTGGAGGAGTAAGATGGGGAGATCACTAGGCTCCTCACAAATACATCAAAAACTAATCAAGATATCAAACAACTCCTACAAAGGATCTTCTAGGTGAAAGCAGAAGACCCCAGGCCTCCAGGGGGACAAGCTAAGCTCCCTGAAATTAGGTAGGAGAGAGGACAGAGACATAAAAAGGGAAAAGATGGAGACCTTCTGGGCAGGAGCTTGTGCCCCAAGGGAGGGAGGAAGCCCTAAACAGGAGTTCCCCTGCACAAGGAAACTCCCTCACAGGTGGGTCTCAGGGGGAGCTGAGATATCGCAGAAAACTAGGCAAAGCAGGGACTTGGAGGGCAGTAAACAGCGAAAGATGCTCTTCTCAGCCAGTTAACAGCTCATGGACTGTGGCCTCAAGCAGAAGGCGGGATCGGGGATGACAGCGGTGCAGCTAAAAAAAAAACAAAAACAAAAACCAGCCAGCACACCCAACTCCTGCCGCACAGAAGACTTGACCCGGTAGCTGAGTGTGATGCAGCAAACACAGCCATTGCAGAGTGGGCCCAGGGTGCCAACAGAGGTAAAGCATGCAGACTTGGGCAGAGCATACAACCCTCCCAGCACAGCCGAAAGAAGAACACAGAACCCCCGTGACAAAGACGGTAGGCGGTGAGACGAATCAAGTGCACATAAACCGCCTGACGCAGAGGGCGGGCATGGGGAGCCAAACAAGTCCACGCTAGCCCCATGTGGCAGAGGCCAACCCCCGGGCTGAAACAAGTGCACACAAGCCCCATGAAGCAAAGGGCAGGCCCGGGGAGCCAAAACAGCTGCACACAAGCTCCGCGACGCAGAGGGTGAGCTTGGGGCAGAGGGAAGCCCACACAAGTGCCCGTGAAGCAGAAGGATCCACACAAGCACCTGCCTAGCAAGCTTGGGCCAGCTGCGCAGGGCGGGACAGGGGAACAGAAGCAGCAGCAATGACCCCAGGGACAGGCAGGGGCTGGCGGCACTGCAGTTATGCTGAGAGCGGCAATCGGAAGCAGCTGTGGAAATAGATGCGCCTAACACCCCCTGGTGGGCTGCAGTCCATGGGGTCGCTAAGAGTCGGACCCGACCGAGCGACTTCACTTTCACTTTTCACTTTCATGCATTGGAGAAGGAAATGGCAACCCACTCCAGTGTTCTTGCCTGGAGAATCCCGGGGACAGGGGAGCCTGGTGGGCTGCCATCTATGGGATCACACAGAGTCGGACACGACTGAAGCGACTTAGCAGCAGCAGCAGCAGCAGCAACACGGCCAAAGCTTGAAGGACTGACCAAAGACATACAGAACCCATAAGTTCAGTTCAGTTCAGTTCAGTCACTCAGTCATGTCCGACTCTTTGCGACCCCATGAATCACAGCAAGCCAGGCCTCCCTGTCCATCACCAACTCCTGGAGTTCACTCAAACTCATGTCCATCGAGTTGATGATGCCATCCAACCATCTCATCCTCTGTCGTCCCCTTCTCCTGCCCCCGATCCCTCCCAGCATCAGGGTCTTTTCTAATGAGTCAACTCTTTGCATGAGGTGGCCAAAGTATTGGAGTTTCAGCTTTAGCATCATTCCTTCCAATGAATGCCCAGGACTGATCTCCTTTAGAATGGACTGGTTGGATCTCCTTGCAGTCCAAGGGACTCTGAAGAGTCTTCTCCAACACCACAGTTCAAAAGCATCAATTTTTTAGCGCTCAGCTTTCTTCACAGTCCAACTCTAACATCCATACACGACCACAGGAAAAACCATAGCCTTGACTAGACGAACCTTTGTTGGCAAAGTAATGTCTCTGCTTTTGAACATGCTATCTAGGTTGGTCATACCTTTCCTTCCAAGGAGTAATCGTCTTTTAATTTCATGGCTGCAGTCACCATCTGCAGTGATTTTGGAGCCCAGAAAAATAAAGTCTGAAACTGTTTCCACTGTTTCCCCATCTATTTCCCATGAAGTGATGGGACCAGATGCCATGATCTTAGTTTTCTGAATGTTGAGCTTTAAGACAACTTTTTCACTCTCCTCTTTCACTTTCATCAAGAGGCTTTTTATTTCCTCTTCACACTCTGCCATAAGGGTAGTGTCATCTGCATATCTGAGGTTATTGATATTTCTCCCGGCAATCTTGATTCCAGCTTGTGCTTCTTTCAGCCCAGCGTTTCTCATGATGTACTCTGCATATAAGTTAAATAAGCAGGGTGACAATGTACAGCCTTGATGAACTCCTTTCCCTATTTGGAACCAGTCTGTTGTTCCATGTCCAGTTCTAACTGTTGCTTCCTGACCTGCATATAGGTTTCTCAAGAGGCAGGTCAGGTGGTCTGGTATTCCCATCTCTTTCAGAATTTTCCACAGTTTATTGTGATCCACACAGTCAAAGGCTTTGGCATAGTCAATAAAGCAGAAATAGATGTTTTTCTGGAACTCTCTTGCTTTTTTGATGATCGAGAAGATGTTGGCAATTTGATCTCCTGTTCCTCTGCCTTTACACACCCCAAAACATACTACTGGGCACTGCACTGCCCTGCAGAGAGACGAGATTCAGCTTCACCAACCAGAACACAGGCACTCGCTCCCCCAACCAGGAAAATATCACAGGACACTAACCCAACCCTGTCCACAGAGGCAGACTCCACAACTGAGAATTATGACCTCGAGAACCATCTTTTAATTTTTTAATTTTTCTTTTTTTTCTTATAAAACATACTGTTTACCCCCTCGATATAGCTCCATCTTCAAAATAGCCTTCTGTGATGTTGTGGAGTTTTCCTCATTGTTTTCCTTGTTTAATTAAAAAAAAAGAAGAAGAATTCATTTTAAGATTTTTGGTTGTTTGTTTTTTTCTTATAAATCATACGGTTTATCCCCCCTACATGTTTCCACCTCCATGTTAGCCTTCTGTGGTGCTGGGGAGTTTTCCTTTCTGTGTTTCTTGTCAAAAGAAAAAAATTCATTTTAAGAATTTTTTTCACTTTTTCTTTTTTATTCACTTTTTTTCTTGATGATTTTTTTCAATTTTATTTTTATATATTAAACTACTTTTCCTATAGTTCTTTACCAGCTTTAGCTATTCTTGAATATATAAAAATCTTTTCTACATACATAGAAAGTGTATTCATTTTTGCTTTGTTAGTTTTCTTCTCTCTCTCTTTTAATCTTCTTCTCCACCCCCTCCTTTTCTCTTTCTCTTCTCTTCTCCACTTTTTTCTCTTTTTTTTTTTCCTCCTTTTTTTTTGCCTTCACTCTTTCTTCTTTCACCAGGTAAGTTAAATTGCTGAACTCTCTTTGCTATATTCCCCAGCTGGCCCTCTGCTCATGCTCAGATTTCTAGGTTGAGCATTAGCTAACTCTGCTTTCAACTGGTTGATATCACCTCTGGTTTCCCTTGCTCCCCAAGTCAAGCTCCTGTACTCTTTTATTTAGAACACTTTGGTTCTAACTGTATGTGTAGAAGTGTGTGTACATATGTCCCAGAATATGTAGCTACCTTCTGGGTCTCCTCCCACTAGAACACAGGCACAAGTCACCCGTAACAAGAAATAAACACAAACCACACAACAAACATTACCCTCCAAGGGAAAAAATCAAAGGGAAGAAGTAATACAACCCTAAAGCCTTGGAAAAGGAGACCTCAAGTGGAGCAAGGTAGGAATAAAATAATAATAATAATGAAAAGACACATAAATACAGCACAAATGAAAGAGAAAGGTAGAAACTCATCAGACCAAATAAACAAAGAAGAAATAACTAGTCTCCCTGAAAGAGAATTCAGCATATTGATAGTAACAATGCTCCAAAGACTTGAAAATAGAATGGAGAAAATGCAACAAGCATTCAACACAGTTAATACAATCACCAATGATATAGAAGAAATAAAGAATAAGCAAACAGAGATGAATAACACAATTAATGAAATTAAAAATAGTCTAGAAGGCATTTACAGCAGAATAATGGAGGCAGAAGAATGGATAAGTCAGCTGGAAGATAGAATGGTGGAAATAACTGCTGAAGAGCAGAATAATGGGAAAAGAATGAAAAGAATTGAGGACAGCCTCAGAGACCTTTGGGACAATATTAAATGCCCAAAATTCGAGTTATAGGGGCCACTGAAGAAGAAGAAAAAAAGAAAGGCACTGAGAAATTTTTTGAAGAAATTATAGTTGAAAACTTCCCCAACATGGGAAAGGAAATAGGTTCCAAGAAGAGCAGAGTCCCTTACAGGCTAAACTCAAGAAGAAACACATCAAGACACAAATTAATCAAGCAAACAGAGATTAAGAACAAAGAAAGAATATTAAAAGCAGCACGGGAGAAGCAACAAGTAACATACAAGAGGGAAAAAAGCATACAATTAACGGTGGATCTTTCAGCAGAAACTCTACAGGCCAGAAGGGAATGGCAGGGTATTTTAAAGTTCTAAAAGAGGAAAACCTACAACCAAGATTACTATACCTGGCAAAGATCTAATTCAAAACTGATGGAGAAATCAAAAGCTTTACAGACAAGCAGAAGTTAAGAGAATTTAGCACCACCATACCAGCCTTGCAACAAGTACTAAAGGGACTTAGATATCCAGTAAACGGCAAGAGAAAGGAAAGACATACAAAAACAAACCCAAAACAATCAAGAAAATGCCAAAAGGAACATATGTATCAATAGTTACCTTAAATATAAATGGATTAAATGAACCAACCAAAAGATACAGACTGTTGAATGGGTACATAAACAAGACCCATATATATGGTGCCTATAGGAGACCCACTTCAGACCTAGAGACACAAAGAGACTGAAAGTAAAAGGATGGGAAAAGATATTCCATGAGAAAGGAAACCAAAAGAAAGCTGGAGTGGCAATCCTTATTTCATACAAAATGGACTTTAAAATAAAGAATATTAGACAAAGAAGGACACTATATAATGATCAAGGGATCAATCCAAGAAGAAGACATAACAACCGTAAATGTCTGTGCACCCAACACAGGAGCACCTCAATACATAAGGCAAACACTAAAGGCATAAGAGGAGAAATTGATAGCAACACAATAATAGCAGGAGACTTTAACACCCCACTTTCACCAATGGACAGATCATCAAAATAGGGAATCAATAATGAAACAAACGTCTTAAATGAAACATTAGACCAAGTGGACCTAATTGATATCTTCAGGACTTTCCATCCAAATGCAGAAGAATACATTTTTTTCTCAAGTGCACACAGAACATTCTCCAGGATAAATCACATCTTGGTCCACAAATCAAGCCTCAGTAAATTTTAAAAAACTGAAATTGTATCATGTATCTTCTCTGACCACAACTCTATGAGACTGGATATCAACTACAGGGGAAAATAAAATAGCAAAAAACACAAACTCATGGAGATTAAACAATACATTACAAAATAATAAAGAGGTAACTGAAGAAATAAGAAAGGAAATCAAGAGATTCTTAGAAACAAATGACAATCAAAATACAACAACACAAAACCTATGGGATTCAGCAAAAGCAGTTCTAAGAGGGAAGTTCATAGCAATAGAGTCATACCTCAAGAAACAAGAAATGTATCAAATAGACAGTCTAACCCTACATATAAAGCATCTGTTAAAAAGAACAAAGAACCCCCAAAGTCAGCAGAAGGAAGGAGATCATAAAAATCAGAGCATAAATAACTTAAAAAGAAATGAAGGAAACAACAGCAAAGCTTAATAAAACTAAAAACAGGTTCTGTGATAAACAAAATTGACACTAGACTCATTAGGAAAAAAGGAGAGAAAAATCAAATCAACAAAGTGAAATGAGAAAGGAGAGGTTACAACAGACAGCACAGGAAAAACAAAGGATCATAAGAGAATATTATGAGCTGCTACTGCTAAGTCACTACAGTCGTGTCCGACTCTGTGTGACCCCATAGAGGGAAGTCCACCAGGCTCCCCTGTCCCTGGGATTCTCCAGGCAAGAACGCTGGAGTGGGTTGCCATTTCCTTCTCCAATGCATGAAAGTGAAAAGTGAAAGGGAAGTCACTCAGTCGTATCTGACTCTTAGCGACCCCATGGACTGCAGCCTACCAGGCTCCTCCATCCATGGGATTTCCCAGGCAAGAGTACTGGAGTGGGGTGCCATTGCCTTCTCCAGTATTATGAGCAACTATATGTTAATAAAATGGACAACCTAGAGGAAATTGACAGATACTTAGAAAAGATCAGCTTCCCAAGATTGCACCAGGAAGAAATAGAAATTATGAACAATGCAATTACAAACACTGAAATCAAAACAGTGATCAAAAATTTGTCAAAAAACAAAAGCCCAGGGCCAGATGGCTTCACAGGGGAATTCTATCAAACACTTAGAGAAGAGCTAATGCCTATTTTTCTGAAACTCTTTCAAAAAAATTGCAAAAGAAGGAACACTTCCAAACTCATTGTATGAGGCCACAATCACCCTCATACCAAAACCAGGCAAAGACAATAAAAAAAAGAAAATCACAGGCCAATATCACTGATGAACATAGATGCAAAAATCTTCAATAAAATTCTAGCAAACAGAATCCAACAACACATTAAAAAGCTCATACACCAAGATCAAGCCCGATTTATTTCTGGGATGTGAGGATTCTTCAATATATGTGAACAAATCAATAATATACACCATATCAACAAATTGAATGATAAAAACCATATGATCATCTCAATAGATGCAGAAAAGCCTTTGACAAAATTCAGCATCCATGTATGATAAAATTACTTCAAAAAAGGGGCATAGAAGGAACCTATCTCAACATTGTAAAGGCCATATATGAAAAGCCTACAGCAAACATCATTCTCAATGGTGAAAAACTAAAAGCATTCCCTCTAAGATCAGGAGCAAGACAAGTGTGTCCACTCTTACCACTATTATTCAATACAGTTTTGGAAGCCCTAGCTACAGCCATCAGAGAAGAAAAAGAAATAAAAGGAATCCAGATCGAAAACGAGGAAATAAGACTATCACTGCAGATGACATGATACTATAGATAGAAAACCCAAAAGAAACTACCAGAAAATTATTAGAGCTAATCAGTGGATTCAGCAAAGTCCCAGTATACAAGGTCAGTACACAGAAATCACTTGCACTCCTGTATACTAACGATGAAAACTCAGAGAAATTAAAGAATCAATCCCATTCCTCATTGCAGCAAAAAGAATTAAATATCTAGGAAGAAACCTATCTAAGGAGACAAAAAAAAAAAAAAAAAACTGTATATGGATAACTATAAGACACTGATGAAAGAAATCAAAGATGACATGAAAAGATGGAGAGATATTCCATGTTCCTTGGTAGGAAGAAACAATATTGTGAAAATAACTATTCTACCAGATACAATCTACAGAGTCAATGTGATCCCTAATAAATTACCAGTGGCATTTTTCACAAAACTAGAACAAAAAAATTTCACAATTCATATGGAAATATAAAAGACCCTGAATAGCTAAAGCAGTTTGAGAAATAAGAATGGAGCTGGAGGAATCAACCTTCCTGACTTCAGACTATACTACAAAGGTACAGTCATCAAGACAGTATGGTACTGGCACAAAAAAAGAAATATAGACCAATGGAACAAGATAGAGAACCCAGAGATAAACCCACACACCTATGGGTACCTTATTTTTGACAAAGGAGGCAGGAATATACAATGGGGAAAAGACAGCCTCTTCAATAAATGGTGCTGGGAACACTGGACAGCTACATGCAAAAGAATGAAATTAAATCGCTACATAACACCACACACAAAGATAAACTCAAAATGGATTAAAAACCTAAATGGAAGACCAGAAACTATTAAACTCTTAGAACAGAACACAGGCAGAACACTCAACAACATAAATCAAAGCAAAATCTTCTATGATCCGCCTCCTAGAGTAATGGAAATAAAAACAAAAATAAACCTAATTAAACTTAAAACTTTTTGCAAAGCAAAGGAAACTACAAACAAGGTGAAAAGACAACCCTCAGAATGGGACAAAATTATAGCAAAGGAAACAACCAACAAAGGATTAATTTCCAAACTCTACAAGCAGCTCATACAACTCAATACCAGAAAAGCAAACAACCCAATCAGAAAACGGGAAAGGGACATGAAGAGACATTTCTCCAAAGAAGACATACAGATGGCTAACAAGCAAATGAAAAGATGCTCAACATCATCATAATTAGAGAAATGCAAATCAAAACTACAATGAGATACCACCTCACACCAGTTGGAATGGCCATCATCAAAAAGTCTACAAGCAATAAATGCTGGAGAAGGTGTGGAGAAAGGGAACCCTCTTGCATTGCTAGAGGTAGAAATGTAAATGGATACAGCCACCATGGAAGAAGGTATGGAGATTCCTTAAAAACTAGAAATAAAACCACCATATGACCCAACAATCCCACTCCTAGGCATACACCCTGAGGGGAAAAAAAATTGAAAAAGATATATGCATCACATTTTTTCATTGCAGCAGTATTTACAATAGCTAGAACATGGAAGCAACCTAGATGTCTGTCAGCAGATGAATGGATAAAGAAGCTGTGGTACATATATGCAATGGAATATACTACTCAGCCATAAAAAGTAACACATTTGAATCTGTTCTAATGAGGTAGACAAAACTAGAGCCTTTTATGCAGAGTGAAGTAACTCAGAAAGAGAAATAGAATATCATATACTGACACATATATAAGGTATCTGAAGAGATAGCACTGATTAATTTATTTTCAGGGCAGCAATGGAGAGGCAGACATAGAGAAGAGACCCATGGACATGGCGGGAAGAGAGGAGGGAAAGGGGGAGATATATGGAGAGAATAATGGAAATTTACAATCAGTTCAGTTCAGTCACTCAGTCGTGTCTGACTCTTTATGACCCCATGAATCGCAGCACACCAGGCCTCCCTGTCCATCACCAACTCCCGGAGTTCACTGAGACTTAACGTCCATTGAGTCAGTGATGCCATCCAGCCATCTCATCCTCTGTCATCCCCTTCTCCTCCTGTCCCCAATCCCTCTCAGCATCAGAGTCTTTTCCAATGAGTCAATTCTTCACATGAGCTGGCCAAAGTACTGGAGTTTCAGCTTTAGCATCATTCCTTCCAAAGAAATCCCAGGGCTGATCTCCTTCAGAATGGACTGGTTGGATCTCCTTGCAGTCCAAGGGACTCTCAAGAGTCTTCTCCAACACCACAGTTCAAAAGCATCAATTCTTCGGCGCTCAGCCTTCTTCACAGTCCACCTCTCACATCCATACATGACCACAGGAAAAACCATAGCCTTGACTAGATGGACATGTGTTGGCAAAGTAATGTCTCTGCTTTTGAACATACTATCTAGGTTGGTCATAACTTGCCTTCCAAGGAGTAAGTGTCTTTTAATTTCATGGCTGCAATCACCATCTGCAGTGATTCTGGAGCCCAGACAAATAGTCTGACACTGTTTCCACTGTTTCCCCATCTATTTTCCATGAAGTGGTGGGACTGGATGCCATGATCTTCGTTTTCTCAATGTTGAGCTTTAAGCCAACTTTTTCACTCTCCTCTTTCACTTTCATCAAGAGGCTTTTTAGTTCCTCTTCACACTCTGCCATAAGGGTGGTTTCATCTGCATATCTGAGGTTATTGATATTTCTCCTGGCAATCTTGATTCCAGTTTGTGTTTCTTCCAGTCCAGCGTTTCTCATGATGTACTCTGCATATAAGTTAAATAAGCAGGGTGACAATATACAGCCTTGACGTACTCCTTTTCCTATTTGGAACCAGTCTGTTGTTCCATGTCCAGTTCTAACTGTTGCTTCCTGACCTGCATACAGATTTCTCAAGAGGCAGATTAGGTGGTCTGGTATTTCCATCTCTTTCAGAATTTTCCACAGTTTATTGTCATCCACACAGTCAAAGGCTTTGGCATAGTCAATAAAGCAGAAATAGATGTTTTTCTGGAACTCTCTTGCTTTTTCCATGATCCAGCAGATGTTGGCAATTTGATCTCTGGTTCCTCTGCCTTTTCTAAAACCAGCTTGAACATCAGGAAGTTCACGGTTCACATATTGCTGAAGCCTGGCTCGGAGAATTTTCAGCATTACTTTACTAGCGTGTGAGATGAGTGCAATTGTGCGGTAGTTTGAGCATTCTTTGGCATTGCCTTTCTTTGAGATTGGAATGAAAACGGACCTTTTCCAGTCCTGTGGCCACTGCTGAGTTTTCCAAATTTGCTGGCGTATTGAGTGCAGCACTTTCACAGCATCATCTTTCAGGATTTGAAATAGCTCAACTGGAATTCCATCATCTCCACTAGCTTTGTTCATAGTGATGCTTTCTAAGGCCCACTTGACTTCACATTTCAGCATGTCTGGCTCTATATGAGTGATCACACCATTGTGATTATCTGGGTCGTGAAGATCTTTTTGTACAGTTCTTCTGTGTATTCTTGCCACCTCTTCTTACATCTTCTGCTTCTGTTAGGTCCATACCATTCTGTCCTTTATCGAGCCCATACTATATGTAAAATAGATAGATAGATGGTGAAAGTGAATTTGCCTTGTGACTCAGGGAACTCATACACAGGCTCTATGACAAGCTGAATGGTGGGATGGGGAAGGAGATGGGATGGAGGCTGGGAGGGAGGGGACATGGGTGAACCTAGGGCTGATACTCATTGATGCATGGCAGAAAACCACAGAATTCTCTACAGCAACTATCCTTCAATTAAAAAAAAATACTGGAAAAGTGAAAAAAAATCTTAATGATAACCATGATGGTGTGATCACTCACCTAGAGTTAGACATCTTGGAATGTGGAATTCATGTGGGCCTTAGGAAGCATCACTATGAACAAAGCTAGTGGAGGCGATGGAATTCCCACTGAGCTGTTTCAAATCCTAAAAGATGATGTTGTTAAAGTGCTGCACTCTGTATGCCAGTAAATTCGGAAAACTCAGCATAGGCCACAGGACTGGAAAAGGTCAGTTTTCATTCCAATTCAACAGAAGGCAGAGCCAAAGAATGTTCAAACTACTGCACAATTGCACTCATTGTGCATGCTAGCAAAGTAGTGCTCAAAATTCTCCAAGCTAGGTTTCAACAGTGTGTGAACTGGGAATTTCCAGATGTTCAAGTTGGCTTTAGAAAAGTCAGAAGAACCAGAGATCAAATTGCCACATGCATTGTATCATAGAAAAAGCAAGAGAATTCCAGGAAAACATCTATTTCTGCTTTGTTGACTATGCCAAAGCCTTTGATTTTGACAACAAACTATGTAAAGTTCTTAAAGAGATGGGAACACCAGAACACCTTACCTGCCTCTGTCTTAGTTGGCCCTACATGGCATGGATCATAGTTTCATTGTGTTAGACAAGGCTGTGGTCCAAGTGATCAGATTGGTTAGTTTTCTGTGATTGTGGTTTTCACTCTGCCTTCTGATAGAGAAGAATAAGAGGCTTATGATGCTTCCTGATGGAAGAAACTGACTGAGGAGGAAACTGGGTCTTATTCTGTTGGGCAGGGCCATGCTCAGTAAATCTGTAATACAATTTTCTGTTGTTGGTGGGCCTGTGTTCCCTCCCTGTTGTTTGACCTGACACCAAACTATAGTGGTGGTAATGAAGATAAGGAGGACTTCCTTCAAAAGGTCCCATGCACACACTGCTGCACTCAGACTCCCCAATAAGGCTGCAGGCCATTGCCAAACCATGCCTCCTCCAGAGATTCCTGGACACTCACCGGCAAGTCTGGGTCAGTTGCTTGTAGGGTCACTGCCCCTGGCTCCCAGGTTCTCATGCACACAAGGTATTCTTTGTGCCTTCCAAGAGTCTGTTTCCCCAGTCCTGTGTAAATTCTGGCAGCTCTATTAATGGCAATCTCCTCAAGAGGACTTATGCCACACCCAGGTCTACTGCACAAAGAGCCTCTGCCCCTGCAGAAGTTTACTGCTGACCCGTACCTCCACAGGAGACACTCAAACACAGTTCTGGCTCAGTCTCTGTGGGGTCTCTGGGTCCTAGTGCACATAAGGTTTGTTTGAGCCCTCCAAACATCTTTGGCAGGTATGGGGTTTGATTCTAAATGCAACTTCATCCCTCTTGCCTTCGTTCTGGGGCTTCACCTTCACCTTTTCCCTTGGACATGGGGTATCTTTTTTTGGTGGGATGCAACATTCTCCTGTCGATGGTTGTTCAGCAGTGAGTTGTAATTTTGGAGTTCTCGCAGGAGAAGATGAGCACACGTATGTCCTTCTACTCCACTATCTTTGAATAATAACTCACAGAGCTCTGACAAAACATGGTCCACTGGAGAAAGGAATGGCAAACCACTTCAGTGTTCTCGCCTTGATAACCCCATGAACAGTATGAAAAGGCAAAAAGATAGGACACTGAAAGATTAACTCTGCAGGTCAGTAGGTACCCAATATGCTACTGGAGATCAGTGGAGAAATAACTCCAGAAAAAATGAAGAGATGGAGCCAAAGCAAAAACAACACCCAGTTGTGGATGTGACTGGTGATGGAAGTAAAGTCTGATGCTTCAAAGAACAGTATTGCAAAGGAACCTGGAATGTTAGGTCCATAAATCAAGGCAAATTGGAAGTGGTCAAACAGGAGATGGCAACAGTAAACTTTGTAATTTTATGAATCAGCAAACTAAAATGGACTGGAATACCAGACCACATGACTTGCCTCCTGAGAAATCTGTATGGAGGTCAAGAAGCAACAGTTAGAACTGGACATGGAACAACAGACTGGTTCCAAATCAGAAAAGGAATACATCAAGGCTGTATATTGTTACCCTGCTTATTTAACTTCTATGCAGAGCACATCATGTGAAATGCTGGGCTGGATGAAGCACAAGCTGGAATCAATATTTTTGGGAGAAATATCAAAAACCTCAAATATGCAGATGACACCACCCTTATGGCAGAAAGCGAAGCAGAACTAAAGAGCTTCTTGGTGAAATTGAAACAGGAGCTTGAAAAAGTTGGCTGAAAACTCAACATTCAGAAAACTAAGATCATGGCCATAGATGGCATAGATGGCCATAGGTGCCATAGATGGCACCAAGATCTGGTGCCATCACTTCATGGCAAATAGATGGGGAAACAATGGACACAGTGACAGACTTTATTTTTGGGCTCCAAATCACTGCAGATGCAGAGTGCCAAAGAATTGATGCTTTTGAACTGTGGTGTTGGAGAAGACTCTTGAGAGTCCCTTGGACTGCAAGGAGATCCAACCAGTTCATCCTAAAGGAAATCATTTCTAAATATTCATTGGAAAGACTGATGCTGAAACTCCAATACTTTGGACACCTGACATGAATTGACTCATTTGAAAAGACCCTGATGCTGGGAAAGACTGAAGGCAGGAGGAGAAGGGGACGACAGAGGATGAGATGGTTGGATGGCATCACCTACTCAATGGATATGTTTTGAATAAGCTCCAGGAGTTGGTGATGGACAGGGAAGCCTGGCATCCTGCAGTCCATGGGATTGCAAAGAGTTGGACATGCCTGAGCCACTGAACTTATCTGCCTCCTGTGAAACATGTATGTAGGTCAAGAAGCAACAACATGAAACAACGGACTGGATCAATATTGGGAAAATAGTACATCCAGACTGTATATTGTCACCCTAATTATTAAACTAAATAAGTGTATAGTTAATATTGGGAAATTTAAAATTTAGGGAGAGAATACTACAAACTTACTAGAATGTCTCAAGTTAAAAGGCTAACTGGACCAAATAAGATGGAAATAGAAAGGACTTCAAGATCACAAATACTATTGGCTGGAATGGAAATGATACAAACACTTTGGAAAATAGTTTAGCATTTTCTTAAAAATTAAAACATACACATATCGTGTGATACATAATTATCACTTGTCAATGCCACTTCTGGATAAATAGTAGGAAAACATACAAAAGGCACAAATTATAATGTTCATAGCCACAAGATTTAAAAAAATAGACGTTTAAACAACTCGTGTCCAACAGGATAGTTGACATGAAATATTGTTTATTTTTAATCAATTCTTATTGGACTATAGTTGCTTTAGAATGTGGTATTGCTTTCTACTGTATAGCAAGGTAAACCAGTTACACCTACACATACATCTCTTTTTGGATTTCCTTCCCATTTAAGCCACCACAGATCACTGTGTAGGGTTCCCTGTGGTATATAATAGGTTCTCACCAGTCATCTACTTTATACATAGTATCAACAGTGTGAATACATCAATTCCAGTCTTCCAGTTCATCTCATCCTCCCTCTCCCTGGCATCCATATGTTTGTTCTCTACCTTAACATCTCTATTTCTTCTTTCCAAATAAGATCATCAATTCTGTTTTTCTAGAGTCTACATATATGCATTGATATAGAATATTTGTTTTTCTCTTTCTGATTTACTTCATCCTGTAGACAGTCTTCCATTCACATCTTTAGAAATTAACCCAATTTTGTTCCTTTTGTGGCTTTGAAATATTTCACTGTGTATATGTACAATGTCTTTATTCATTCCTCTCGTGATGGACATTTAGGTTGCTCCCATGTCGTGGATATTGTAAAGAGTGCTGCATTGAACATTGTGGTGCATGTGCCTTGAAAATCTTGCCCATTAATTGAAACAAATACTTCCATGAGAATTAGTAAATGAAACACATATTGTTGATGAAAATAAACCAGAAAAGTGCACTTATTGTATAATGCTATTCATACACAGTTCAAAAATAGATACAACTAATCAGGGGAGTTAAAAACCCAGATAGAGTTATCCTTGATGACATGGGGGAATAGAATGTCAGGGAGGAGGCATGAGGGAGGCTTCTGTGGCGAGGTAATATGTTGTTTCTTCATGTGAATGTACATTGCACAGATCTTATACATTTTAAAACAAAGGAACTTTACTGAAGTGTAACTGTCACATGGTAAATGCAGATATTTAAACTGTAAAATTGTATAAGTTTTGACACATGTAAGCCAATTAAACCATTGCCACAATCAAGTTAGAGAACATACACTCCCTCCTATTCATCCCTTCTAATCACAAGATCAGCTCTACTGATCCAGTTTCTGTCACTAAAGAAAAGAATTTGCATTTTCTAGAGTTTATGTAAATATAAGTTTTGGTGTGCTCCTTTTCTTGTCTGGCTACTTATACTCAATATTATTTTGAAATTCATCTATGTCATTACATGCATCAATACTTCATTGATTTTATTTATGAATAGTATTCATTTGCATGAATATATCAAAATTTATTCATACTTTCACCTCTTGATGAAACTCCAAATAGTTCCCAGTTTGTGGCTACTACCAATAAAGCTTCCATGAACATTTGTCTACACATTTTTTCATGACTGCATATTTTCTTTGTGATGATTCATGTTTTGAAATCCAACTTGCAGTGTACTTAAAATTTGTGCTATTCTATGTATGTATATTTTAATTGTATGTGCACAATAAGAAAAATAGTGAGAAAGAAAACAGAATATTTAGTGAAAACAGTAGTGATGACACACTCTAAGGAAGTTTATAGTTAGAAAGAAAATAAAAACAAATAAATTGATTATAAAAATAAAAACTATTCCATTTTAAGGAAATATTACATGCACAACAAAATATGCTCTTGTTTTTAAAATTATAATAAAATATTATATTTATTCTAGTAAAGAATATTCCACAGTTGTTTGAAACACACACACACAAAACATGCTAGAAAGGCCACAATTAAATATTACATTAGATAATTCTAGTTTAGTCCAGTCCTCCAGTAGATAGTCACTGCCAAGATGCCTGGCATGTGAGTAAAACTATTTAGATCCTCCAGAAGAGCCCATCTGCCAGTACAATTACCCTGTCACCTCTGCATATTATGTGTAATGAGTTTTCCCCACTGAACCCCGCCAGATTCCTAACCTATAGTATCCTGAGAGAGAAAAATGATGAATACTTTGTAACATAAAGTTTTGATGCAGACTATTCCAATAGGTAACTGGAACAAACGGCTTGGATTGGATTGGATTGGTGTGATGGAACAACAGACTGTTTCCAAATTGGGAAAGGAGTACATCAAGGCTGTGTATTGTCAGCCTACTTATTTAACTTCTATGCAGAGTACATCATGCGGAATGCCAGGATGCATGAAGCACAAGCTGGAATCAAGGTTGCCAGGAGAAATATAAATAACCTCAGATACATAGATGACACCACGCTTATGACAGAAAGCAAAGAAGAACTAAAGAGCCTCTTAATGAAAGTGAAAGAGGAGAGTGAAAATTTGCTTAAAACTCAACATTCAAAAAACTAAGATAAAGCTGTGGTACATATACACAATGGAATATTACTCAGTTATTAAAAAGAATGCATTTGAATCAGTTCTACTGAGGTGGATGAAACTGGAGCCTATTATGCAGAGTGAAGTAAGCCAGAAAGAAAAACACCAATACAGTATATTAATGCATATATATGGAATTTAGAAAGATGATAATGATGACCCTATATGCGAGACAGCGAAAGAGACACAGATGTAAAGAACAGAGTTTTGGGCTCTGTGGGAGAGGCGAGGGTGGGATGATTTGAGAGAATAGCATTGAAACATGTATATTATCATATGTGAAATAGATTGCCAGTCCAGGTTCAATGCATGAGACAGGGCGCTCAGCGATGGTGCACTGGGATGACCCTGAGGGATGGGATGGGGAGGGAGGTGAGAGGGGGTTCAGGATGGGGACACATGTACACCCACAGCTGATTCATGTCAATGTATGGCAAAAACTACTACAATATTGTAATTAGCCTCCAATTGGAATAAATATATATATATAAAAAATAAGATCATGGCATCTGGGCCATCACTTCATGGCAAATAGATGGGAAACAGTGGAAACAGTGACAGGCTTTATTTTCTTGGGCTCCAAAATCACTGCTGATGGTTACTGCAGCCATGGAATTAAAAGATGCTTACTCCTTGGAAGAAAAGCTATGACCAACCTATCAGCATATTAAAAAGTAGAGACATCACTTTGCTGACGAAGTTTCATCTAGTCAAAGCCACGGTTTTTCCAGTAGTCATGTATGGATGTGAAAGTTGAACCATAAAGAAAGCTGAGCACCAAAGAATTGACACTTTTGAACTGTTGGATAAGACTATTGAAAGTCCCCTGGACAGCAAGGAGACAAACCAGTCAATCCTAAAGGAAATCAGTCCTGAATATTAATTGGAAGGACAGATGCTGAAGCTGAAGCTCCAATGCTTTGTCCATCTGATGTGAAGAACTGACTCATTAGAAAAGACTCTAATCCTGGGAAAGATTGAAGGTGGGAGGAGAAGGGGATGACAGAGGATGAGATGGTTGGATGGCATCACTGACTCAATGGACATGAGTCTGAGCAAGCTCTGGTAGCTGGTGATGGACAGGGAGGCCTGGTGTGCTGCAGTCCATGGGGTCACAAAGAGTTGGACACAACTGAGCAACTGAACTGAACTGAGCTAAACTGATGGATAAGGGAAAGAGAATAATAAAGAGAAGAGGGTAGAAAGAAGAGGAACACAGTAGAAAATCAGGACCCCTTGAATAGTTGTTCTTGTTATTGTTTAATGAGGCTACTTGGGTTCAACCCTCAATTTTCTAATTTGCTTATTGTTTCTGATATGAGGACTGGGAATCAGAACTTGTAAAAGCATTAGAGGTGCCTCTACTAAGCAGCCTAGATTTACATACATATGTTATTGTTGTAAACTAGCTAAGTCATGTCCAACTCTTTGTGACCTCATGGACTGCAGCCCGCCAGGCTCGTTTGTCCTCCACTATCTTCTGAAGTTTGTGCATATTCATGTCCATTCAGTCGGTGATCTTAACTATCTCATTCTCTGCTGCCTCTTTCTCACTTTGCCTTCAATTTTCCCAGCATCAGTTTCTTTTTCTATGAGTCAACTCCTCGCATCAGGTGCCCAGAATATTGGAGTTTCAGCTTCAGCACCAGTCCTTCCAAATCAGGGTTGGTTTCTTTTAGGATTGACTGGTTTGATCTCCTTGTCCAAGAATTTCTCAAGAGCCTTTTCCAGAACCACAATTTGAAAGCATCAATTCTTTGCTGCTCAGCTTCCTTTATGGTCCAGCTGTCACATCCATATGACTACTGGAAAATTCTAGTAGTCTAAGCTATAATCTAGCTTTGATTATAAAGACCTTTGTCAGCAAAGCGATGTCTCTGCTTTTTAATACACTGTCTAAGTTTGTCATCGGAGAAGGCGATGGCACCCCACTCCAGTACTCTTGCCTGGAAAAATCCCATGGACAGAGGAGCCTGGTGCGCTGCAGTCCATGGGGTCGCGAAGATCGGACACGACTGAGCGACTTCCCTTTCACTTTTCACTTTCATGCATTGGAGAAGGAAATGGCAACCTACTCCAGTGTTCTTGCCTGGAGAATCCCAGGGATGGGGGAGACTGGTGGGCTGCCGTCTATGGGGTCGCACAGAGTCGGACACGACTGAAGCGACTTAGCAGCAGCAGCAGCAGCAAGTTTGTCATAGCTTTTCTTCTAAAGAGCAAGCATCTTTTAATTTCATGGCTTCAGTCACCATCTGCAGTGATTTTGGAGCCCAAGAAAATAAAGTCTCTCACTGTTTCCATCTATTTAACATGAAATGATCGGGCTGAATGTCATGATGTTAGTTTTTTGAATGTTGAGTTTTAAGCCAGCTTTTTCAATCTCCTTTTTCACCTTCAACAAGAGGCTCCTTAATTCCTCTTCATTTTCTGCCATTAAAGTCATATCATATGCATATCTGAGGTTATTGACATTTCTCCTGGCAATCTTAATTCCAGCTTGAGATTCATCCAGCCTGGTATTTCACATGATGTGCTCTTCATATAAGTTAAATAAGTAGGGTGACAATGTTCAGTCTTGTCTTACTCCTTTCCCAGTTTTGAACCAGTCCATTGTTCCATGTCTGGTTCTAACTGTTGCTTCTCAGCCCTCATACAGATTTCTCTGGAGGAAGGAAAGGTGGCCTAGTATTCCCATTTCTTTAAGAATTTTCCACAATTTGCTGTAATCCACACATCCGAAGGCTTTTAGTTTAGCCAATGAAGCAGAAGCAGATGCTGTTATGGAATCTCCTTGCTTTCTCCATGATCCAACAAATGCTGGCAACTTGGCTGCTCTTCCTTTCAAAACCCAGCTTCTGTATCTGGAAGCTCTCAGTTCACATACTGCTGAAGCCTAGTTTGAAGGGTTTTGAGAATTACCTTGTTAGCATCTGAAATGAGTGCAATTGTGTGGTAGTTTGAACATTATTTGGCATTGTCTTTCTTTGAGATTGCAATTAAAGCTGACCTTTTCCAATCCTATGGCTACTGCTGAGTTTTCCAAATTTGCTGACGTATTGAGTGCAGCACTTTAACAGCCTCATCTTTTAGGACTGAAATAGCTCAGCTGGAATTCCATCACCTCCATTCGCTTTGTTTGTAGTCTTGCTTCCTAAGACCTACTTGACTCCACAATCCAGGATGTCTGGCTCTAGGTGAATGATCACACCACTATAACCCATGGTTACCTGGGTTACTGTGATCTTTTTTTGTATAGCTCTTCTGTGTATTTTTACCACTTGTTAATCTCTTCTATTTCTATTTGGTCTTTATCATTCTTATCCTTTTTCATGCCCGTCCTTGCATAAAATGTTCCCTTGATATTTTCAATTTTCTTGAAGAAATTTCTAGTCTTTCCCATTCAATTGTTTTTCTCTACTTCTTTGCATTTTTCATTTAAGAAGGCTTTCTTATCTCTCCTTAAAAACAATTAGAGTATACCTATTCTTAGTCTTTGAAAAGAAATAAAAATGTCCATTTCATTATTTTATTTCAATAATCAGAGAATACATATTAAACACTCTCTTGGAAAACTTAAAAATAATTGATATGTTTAAAAATAACTGAACAAAACAGACATACATTTCATAGAAAGTAAGTAGAAAAATAAAAGGCAAAGGTAGAAATAAGTAACCAAACTAAAATATATCAGGTGAAACAGAAAATATTCTTATAAAGTGCTTCAGTTGAGCAACAAGTATTCTCTTTATAAATGATTTTAAAAATACATCAAAGATATAGTCATCACATATTTTTTCAGAAAAATGGAAATAAACATAAAAAGGTCAACATTAATTTTTAAATAGCTAGAAAATTCACTATGCACCAAAAATATTATTTATAATGAATAAAAATAAAAACTACAACACTGACATATTGCTCCCCACAGAACAAATAGGAAAATGAGACTTTATACAAATCTTTTCTTTTTCTGTACTAAGTTCACAAAAATTAAATAAGAATGAAGAAGTTGAATGAAAAAGCTAGTAAGTTTTATAGTAATTCATCAAATTTATATCAATCAGTTTTCCCTCATAAACCTCAAGCCCGATAGTTGAATCTTTGCTTATGTTCCACATCCTATCAGCCACCAAGTACAGTGAATTCTACACTTTATGCATTTCTCAAATGTACCTTTTCTTCTTCATTTCATAGTAATGTGACACCATTACTCACAAAACAGTCAACTCTCCAGTGAACCACTTATTTACTGCCTTTGTCTCTTCTCTGGGCCCTCCAATATTTTGACTCATCGCTTGACAAAATACTCTCCTTTTTTAAGACAAAGTGTTTTAAAAATGCAAATCCTATTCTATCATGTCACATCCATTCTCCTGCAATACACTGAAAGATAGAAATATGCTTATATAGGTAAATGTTATCCATATACTTATTCTTTAAGTGAAAAAAAAAAAAAAGACTAGGTGGATTTTCACCGAATTTTCAAAAAAAGAAAGAAATCTGATGCTCTCACTTGAAAAATAGGCTCCATGAGATATACAAAACTCACTGCTGGGAAGCTCCTGAGGGTACCTCAAAGAAATAAGCAGTCTTTCTCCACAGTAGCCTGGAGTATTGACTTACCGTGGAGCTGATGCTGCACACTGGCTTGTGGATACATAGCTGGAGGGTCTGAAGCAGCAGGTTTATGATTTTACCCAGCAGCGTTGTGGGTCTGTAAAATACAAGTTAAAAGATTTGAATCAGTCTGAAGATATCTTCTACTATAAAAAAGTAAATAAGCACTGATGTTAGAACTTGAATGCTTATTCATATCACATATACATATATATATATATATATATATATGTGTGCACACAATTACATACCATAAATGGATTAAGAGTTCCAGAAACCTGAGATTGGAGATATATGCAAATAAATAGTTATATGTATGATTGATTAAATTACAACTGCATTGAAGAATCTTGATTTAAATTGTGGTTCTCAGCTATACTCTCTTCTCATGAAAATGCTGCAGAACGAAGCACTACATGACCATTACCATATTTGGTGATGATGGCTATGTGGGGTCAGAGATTCTGAACTTTCACAGAAAGAAGATGTAATCACACCTTCCTCAAATGTATTAAAACTGCTCTATTTCTACTTCTGAAGTGATATGTCTCATGGTATCACTATAACAAAAAAGGTACTTAAAATATTTATGAAAAATAAAACAAGACTTATTTTAACTCTTTCCCAGAGAAATTACTCTGAAGTTTGGAAGTAGAAGGGGCATTCAGAAAGTATCTTTTCCCCCTTTGGTGAAGTAAGTGAATCCCAAGGAAGTGCAACGGCTTGCCCAAGGTCACTCAGCTCTTCTGTAGCAAAGTCCCTTGATTTTATTATATCAAAATGAAAATCACGTGGTATTACTTTTAGAGAGCAAGCATGTGCAAATAGGATAAATACTTTTGAGGATGCATGTGTGCTAAGTCACTTCAGTCACATGTGACTCTGCGATGCTAAAGACTGAATATTGGAGTGGGTTGTATGCCCTTGTCCTGGGGATCTTCCCAATCCAGGGATCAAACTCAAGTCTCATATGTCTCCTGCATCTGGAGGTGGGTTCTTTACCACCAGCGCCACCTGGGAAGCCCACTTCTGGGGGATAGTTAATCTTAACTCATTAGTACATTCATTTAATCAGTATGTGTTTACTGAGCACCTACTAAATAGGCTTAGTAAATACATGTTTATTGTCGGAGAAGGCAATGGCACCCCACTCTAGTACTCTTGTCTGGAAAATCCCATGGACAGAGGAGCCTGGTGGGCTGCAGTCCACTGGGTTGCTAAGAGTTGGACATGAGTGAGTGACTTCACTTTCACTTTTCACTTTCATGTACTGGAGAAGGAAATGGCAACCCACTCCAGTGTTCTTGCCTGGAGAATCCCAGGGACGGGGAGCCTGGTGTGCTGCCATCTATGGGGTCACACAGAGTCGGACACGACTGAAGTGACTTAGCAGCAGCAGTAGCAGCAACCCAATCCACTATTCTTACCTGGAGAATCCTATGAACAGAGGATCTTGGACCCCACAGTCCCATAGGGCTACAAAGAGTCAGACATGACTGAAGCGACTTAGCACTTACACACACATGAGCACCTAACAGACAAGGCTCTAGGAAGGCCACAAGTTGAGTGAGATTTGTTCTGTGCCTTTAAGGAGACGACAATTCATTTGAAAGAATAAAGTAAACAGACTATCTTAGCAAACTGAGAATTGAATAATAAACACCTAGCTTATTATCACTGTAAACCTGGATTCTTTTTTTTTTTTAATTCTTCAGGGTATGAGAATTAAATGAGATAAAATATAAAGCAGTGCCTGAAAATAGTAGGTAATTATCAAATGTTTTTCTTTAAAGTTACTAATTGCCATAAAATCATTAAAAGATGAAAAACAACAACAAAGTGTTGGTAAAAGACAGTACCTCAAAGACGGTGACACTTGTACATGTTAAGTGAAATGAAAGGTTGATCTTATTCTCCAGATAATGGAGTAGGGTAACATATAAATCTAAGATACCAGGCTTATTTCTCTGCCTTTAAGGCAGCAGTTCCCTTTTAGGATGTAGCCTCAAAGCCCCAACCTTCATTGTTTACTGATTCAGTTGACGGACAGGGCCTGAGCTTCCACGGTAATGCACTGATTGCTATTTGCTTCTAGAAATAAATGTGGCTTAACTGGGTTTTACTTATTGATTTCTTGGAATGGGAGCAGACTGCCAATGAAGTCTGTAGGAGGAAACCAAGGAGGCCTGCTTTCAGAAACGGCAATTTGTTAAAATGCTCTTCTGGCTATGTTGGGGCAGAAATAAATTGTCCAATGCCAGCCACGCTTTGGGGTGCCCTTTTCAGTTTCATTTAAGCCATTCTGTAGGTTGTGACAAGAAGAGAGCAAATGCTATTTGATGCTACACAAATACACTTGGCAAAATCTCCCATCCCATTGAAGGCTTGGAGGATGATGCTGCACATGGCAAATTGCCTGACATGTAGACAACATGAAAAGAGTTCCTACCCCCAATGATTACACAGAATCGTTTTCTCTTTAATGCAGGATTCCTACCCCAGAACTTCACTTCATATTATCGTTTGCTGTAGGGCTACTGTCAGCTTCAGGGCACCGCTGATTGGGAGACCGTAATGAGTTACTTAACCACAGCAGCCTGCAGAAACCAAAAGATGAGACAAAAGCGAGGAATGGCCCCACTAGCTCAGGGGAAGAGCTGCGAACTAGCCGAAGAGAAAGGACACTCCTACGTCAGGAAACATCGCAGACATCTCTCCATGATGAACACTCCTGAGCCTACAGCAGACAAAATAGTAACAGTAGTAAAGCTGAGAGCTCCTACCTACTGTTTCCTAAGTGTGGAAAGCTTTGATTTAATCATTCCTCATCCTTACTCAACTTTGTGAGAGAAGTAGGATTATTCCTTTTCTATCCATGAGAAAACTGAGGCTCAGAGAATTTAATGACTCATCTCCAGTGACTGGTCTGGGGAATAAACACAATCTGCCTTATTCTGAAGTTAATGCTTCTTTCAAAACATCATATTATCATAAATGTTTCTCCTACCTTGATGCACACCAAATTCATGGTCCTACTTACCTCTGGGGAAGAAGACAGGAGAAATGAAGCTTCAACTACGATCTGTCTGTAATGTTTTATTTCTTAAAGTGTAATGATATAAAACACATATGGCACAATGTTAGCATTTAAAATGGATTTTTGTTGCATTGTTTTCTAGTTTCTCTGAGTTTGAACTATTCCATCTTAAAAAAAATTGTTTCCACTAATAAATGGCAAAGTTGTGGTTACTTCTTTGCTAATGGAATGATGTCAGGGATTCAAAACATTACTCATAAAAGGAAAATAAGATGGTGCTGATAAAAAATTAAGCCCCTTCTTTCCTCTTCTTATTGATACAGATTAATGGCTATCAAGAATACAGTCAACTCCCTTTACAAACGATAAAGGTTTTCTTAGATAGCCGTTATTTGTGTGCATGCTAAGTCACTTCAGTTGTGTCTGACTCTTTGTGATCCTATGGACTGTAGCCCACCAGGTTTCTCTGTCCGTGGGATTCTCCAGCCAAGAAAGCTAAACAATTCTCATTTTGTACAATAGTGAGAGACCATAAAAATAACCAAGCAATCTGAAACTTTGTAAAACAGTCTTAATAATCATGAAAAGATTATAATTTTCAAAATGAATCCGCCACAGGTATACATTTGGCAAAACCAATACAATATTGTAAAGTTTAAAAATAAAATAAAATTTAAAAAAAAAGAAAAAAAAGATTATAATTTTCTCTGACTTATTTTGTCAAAACATTTAAAACTCTGTCACTGTAGATAATAAGTATGTAGAAAATTTTAAAATAAAGTTACTTTAGTATACTATATTTTAAAATACCAAAATACTGAGAATTAATGTTTGAGTTCTTTGTAGAAGATATCAGAAGTAACTTAAGTACTGCTTACCTTCTCATCAGGTAACTTGTACTTTGAGATAAGCATCTCTGCTATGCCTTTGTGAATTATCTTAATTCCTACTATTTCATATTTTGTATTTAAAATGTTATGCAAGAGCTCCTTGATTTCCTATAACATGAAGCTTTTTCACCATTGTGTCTTCTTTGGGATATTGCTGTTCACTTCATCACTATTATAGCCCTTATCTCTGTTGATAAGTTCCCTTTTAATAAGTTTCTCTCATTGCACATATGATAGTGTCAGTGTGAACATTCCCACTGCCAGCTATTTTTTCTATACCTCATTGACGTTAGATTTCAATTTCAGTTTCAGCATCACTACTTCTTATTTCGTTGTTGCACTTTCATCTTTCTTGGCCAGTTTCATCTTTCAGTCATCCATTTTTGTGAAATGCTGTGTGAATTTATCACTAAGAGATGGGAAGGCAGTACAACACTGCTTCACTACCCCTGGGAGAACTGGATACCCATTGTCTTGTGACCAGTCAGTGACAGATCTGACTGTCAGATGCGATTGGTCACTGAGTGTGTATGCATCTGTTATTTCCGTAGTGTTTTGTGAACAGGGGGGCAAGCAATTAGTCAGTTATTTAATGCAAATTGTTGGGTTTCACATATTTAGATTTCTACTAAATCTGAAATGCTGGAGGTTGAACCTGGAAACTGTTTCTTTAACGTCTCCTCACTCTCATGATTCTTTCATGTGCTAAAGTCTGAGAATCACAACTTTGAGACAACTTTTGTTGTCTTAAAGACTTGGCTACATATTGGTATCAACTGGAGTGTTTTAAACAATATTGATACCTGAGGTACACACACTGATTTCAGTTTAATTTTTCAGGTACAGACCAGGTGGAAAACAGCACTTCAACAAATAAAATGATAAGGTGAAAAAGCACTAGACTTCAATAATTGCTAAATTACATAATCAAAAAAGCATGAAGGTTGCACGACTATGGAAACTAGCACAAGTTCTTCAGAGAAGCTGAGCTTCAACAGGATGTATAAGGAAGGGTAAAGTCTGTAAGTCGAGAGTAATAACTCTACATGAGCAAAAGGAACATTGGCATAATGGTGATATGAAATTACTGTTGAAAAAATGATACATGGATATAAAATACATAAACATAGGCCTCTTAGCCTATCAGCAATACCCTAGTTGATTAAATTAATTCTGTATTGATAAAGAGGGATTTCAAAAAAATTTTACAAAGATGCTCATAAGGCAACAAGCTAGAAAATACACTAAAGCCCCTTTTCGGTTGGACCAATTATGAGTATTTCAGGGGTGTAAACTTGATTTAATATTTTTAAATCTGTCAATGTAATATACCATCTTTAACAGGATAAATAAGAAAAATTATGTGAACAAAACCCTTGATGCAGAGAAAACACGTGACAAAATTCAACACTGTTTGTAACATAAAAATCCTCAGAAAACTAGGAATATAAGGGAAATATTTCAATTAGATTAAAATATTTAACAAATACTGAAGTTAACATTAGACATATTTGTAAAAGACTAAATACTCACTCCCTTATAGGAACAAGGCACAAAGATATTCATTCTCTCCATTGCTATTCAACGTAGTAATGAAAGTACTAGCCAGCGTTATAAGGCAAGAAAATGTAGTAAAAGGCATACAGATGAGAAAGGAAGAAATAAAATAGTCCCCATCTGTAGATGATATAAATATCTATATGGGAAACTGAGTAACCTAATAAAATTATAAATTGTTACTGTAAGTCCTAGCAATTCATAAGACAAATTAAGAGAAATAAAATGTATTATAATTGGAAATAAAAAGAAAAAAATTTCTACTGGAGGATAATGTTTGCTGTGGGTTTGTCATATATAGCTTTTATTATGTTGAGGTTTCCTTCTATTCCTGCTTTCTGGAGAGTTTTTATCATAAATGGATGTTGAATTTTGTCATAGGCTTTCTCTGCATCTATTGAGATAATCATATGGTTTTTATTTTTCAATTTGTTAATGTGGTGTATTACATTGATTGATTTGCAGATA
Source organism: Bos javanicus (assembly GCF_032452875.1). Classification (NCBI taxonomy): domain Eukaryota; kingdom Metazoa; phylum Chordata; class Mammalia; order Artiodactyla; family Bovidae; genus Bos; species Bos javanicus. Next base: position 3,618,511 of record NC_083896.1, on the reverse strand, counting down.
TTGAAGAATCCTTGCATCCCTGGGATAAAGCTCACTTGGTCATGGTGTATGATCTTTTTAATGTGTTGTTGGATTCTGATTGCTAGAATTTTGTTAAGGATTTTTGCATCTATGTTCATCAGTGATATTGGCCTGTAGTTTTCTTTTTTTGTGGCATCTTTGTCAGGTTTTGGTATTAGGGTGATGGTAGCCTCATAGAATGAGTTTGGAAATTTATCTTCCTCTGCAATTTTCTGGAAGAGTTTGAGTAGGATAGGTGTTAGCTCTTCTCTAAATTTTTGGTAGAATTCAGCTGTGAAGCCATCTGGACCTGGGCTTTTGTTTGCTGGAAGATTTTTGATTACAGTTTCAATTTCAAACCCACAGCAAACATTATCCTCAATGGTGAAAAATTGAAAGCGTTTCCTCTAAAGTCAGGAACAAGACAAGGGTGCCCACTTTCACCACTACTATTCAACATAGTTTTGGAAGTTTTGGCCACAGAAATTGGAGCATAAAAAGAAATAAAAGGAATACAAATTGGAAAAGAAGAAGTAAAACTCTCACTGTTTGCAGATGACATGATCCTCTACATAGAAAACCCTAAAGACTCCACCAGAAAATTAATAGAACTAATCAATGACTATAGTAAAGTTGCAGGATATAAAATCAACACACAGAAATCCCTTGCATTCCTATGCACTAATAATGAGAAAACAGAAAGAGAAATTAAGGAAACAATTCCATTCACCATTGTAACGAAAAGAATAAAATACTTAGGAATATATCCACCTAAAGAAACTAAAGACCTATATACAGAAAACTATAAAACACTGGTGAAAGAAATCAAAGAGGACACTAATAGATCGAGAAATATACCATGTTCATGGATTGGAAGACTCAATATAGTGAAAATGAGTATACTACCCAAAGCAATTTATAGATTCAATGCAATCCCTATCAAGCTAGCAACGGTATTCTTCACAGAGCTAGAACAAATAATTTCACAATTTGTATAGAAATACAAAAAACCTCCAATAGCCAAAGCTATCTTGAGAAAGAAGAATGGAACTGGAGGAATCAACCTGCCTGACTTCAGGCTCTACTACAAAGCCACCGTCATCAAGACAGTATGGTACTGGCACAAAGACAGAAATATAGATCAATGGAACAAAATAGAAAGCCCAGAGATAAATCCATGCACCTATGGATACCTTATCTTTGACAAAGGATACAAGAATATACAATGGAGAAAAGACAATCTCTTTAACAAGTGGTGCTGGGAAAACTGGTCAACCACTTGTAAAAGAATGAAACTAGAACACTTTCCAACACCATACACAAAAATAAACTCAAAATGGATTAAAGATCTAAACATAAGATCAGAAACTATAAAACTCCTAGTGGAGAACATAGGCAAAACACTCTCCGACATACATCACAACAGGATCCTCTATGACCCACCTCCCAGAATATTGGAAATAAAAGCAAAAATAAACAAATGGGATCTAATTAAAATTAAAAGCTTCTGCACAACAAAGGAAACTATAAGCAAGGTGAAAAGACAGCCTTCAGAATGGGAGAAAATAATAGCAAATGAAGCAACTGACAAACAACTAATCTCAAAAATATACAAGCAACTCCTACAGCTCAATTCCAGAAAAATAAACGACCCAATCAAAAAATGGGCCAAAGAACTAAACAGACATTTCTCCAAAGAAGACATACAGATGGCTAACAAACACATGAAAAGGTACTCAACATCACTTATTATCAGAGAAATGCAAATCAAAACCACTATGAGGTACCATTTCACACCAGTCAGAATGGCTGCGATCCAAAAGTCTACAAATAATAAATGCTGGAGAGGGTGTGGAGAAAAGGGAACCCTCTTACACTGTTGGTGGGAATGCAAACTAGTATAGCCACTATGGAGAACAGTGTGGAGATTCCTTAAAAAACTGGAAAAAGAACTGCCTTATGATCCAGCAATCCCACTGCTGGGCATACACACTGAGGAAACCAGAATTGAAAGAGACACGTGTACCCCAATGTTCATCACAGCACTGTTTATAATAGCCAGGACATGGAAGCAACCTAGATGTCCATCAGCAGATGAATGGATAAGAAAGCTATGGTACATACACACAATGGAGTATTACTCAGCCATTAAAAAGAATACATTTGAATCAGTTCTAATGAGGTGGATGAAACTGGAGCCTATTATACAGAGTGAAGTAAGCCGAAAAGAAAAACACCAATACAGTAAACTAATGCATATATATGGAATTTAGAAAGATGGTAACAATAACCCTGTATGCATGACAGCAAAAGAGACACAGATGTATAGAACAGTCTTTTGGACTCTGTGGGAGAGGGTGAGGGTGAGATGATTTGGGAGAATGGCATTGAAGTATGTATAATATCATATATGAAACGAGTCGCCAGTCCAGGTTCGATGCACGATACTGGATGCATGGACTGGTGCACTGGGACGACCCAGAGGGGTGGTATGGGGAGAGAGGAGGGAGGGGGGTTCAGGATGGGGAACATGTGTATGCCTGTGGCAGATTCATGTTGATATATGGCAGAACCAATACAATATTGTAAAGTTTAAAAATAAAATAAAATTTAAAAAAAATTTCTATTTGAGCAAAAATATTTTCTACCAAAAACGTCAAGATAAAACTTGGAGCATTCACCTGTTTTTCTGATAAAGTCCAATCTTTAAACAATTATAGCATTCTTATTAGTAAAAAAAAATAACTGATGCAATAACAATAATAACTCCTATTTAATAAGCACCATCACTGTGAGAGGTATAGGAACAGCTTATCAAAAGATATGAATATTTTGTTCAAGAACAAATAAAATAAACAATAAAATAAAAAGACATGGACAAATAGAAATATATGCCATGTTCATAGATGAAAACATCTGAAATCATAAAGATGCAAATGTCTCCACTATAACCTATAAAATTAATACAAATAAAATTAATACTTATATAAGTTTTTCTACTTTTTGGTACAGCCCCAACCACAAATTCATGTAGAAAGTGGAAAGAAAATAAAACAAAATTTGAAAGAAGAACCATGTAGTAGGATTTACTTACTAAATATCACTTTATAATAATGAGCCTGGAAAGAGAGCAACACATATATAAATTTAATTTCGGTTTGTAGTAGCATGACAAGCCAGTAAAAAATTTCAGATTACTCAGTAATGTTAGTTATCCTTGTGGAAAAAATAACAATACATTTAAAATAAATCATTTTAAATGAGTATAAATATAGTTGTTGTTACTGCTGCTAAGTCGCTTCAGTCGTGTCCGACTCTGTGCAACCCCATAGATGGCAGCCCACCAAGCTCCCCCATCCCTGGGATTCTCCAGGCAAGAACACTGGAGTGGATTGCCATTTCCTTCTCCAATGCATGAAAGTGAAAAGTGAAAGTGAAGTCGCTCAGTTGTGTCCGACTCTTAGAGACCCCATGGACTGCAGCCTACCAGGCTCCTCCATCCATGGGATTTTCCAGGCAAGAGTACTGGAGTGGGGTGCCATTGCCTTCTCCAATAAATATAGTTATTTTTATATTTAAATGCTAATAGGTGACACTAGTGGTAAAGAACCTGCCTGCCAATGCAGGAGATATACAGGCATAAGTTTGATCCCTGGGTTAGAAAGATCCCCTGGAGGAGGGCATGGCAAGCCACTCCAGTATTATTGTCTGGAGAATCCCATGGACAGAGGAGCCCAGCAGGCAGAGTCCCACAGAGTCAGACATGACTGAAGGAACTTGGCACACATACACACACATTTAAAATTTTACCAAGTAAAATATAACATTTTATGAACTTAAGATGGAAAAATATTTATTGCAAAATTCATGAATTGCTGGTCATATAAAGAAAAAACATCAATAAATGTGAGTACATTAAAATGTCTGTGAACAGAAGAAATATTAAAAATTTTAAAAGTCAAGTGATAAAGGAAAATTATTAATAAAGGACAAGCATCAATAATTTATTTTAAAATATTTTAGGAATCTTAATGCAAAAGCATAATCAATGCAGTGAGAAATTGACAAAAACTACAAAAGACAATTTATAGAGGAGGAAGTCAGAATAAACAGTAAACCTACAAAAATATTTTAATTCTATCATTATTCAGGAAATGCAAATTAAACAAGCTGCAATATTTTCCAATATTCAGCATGCTGAAAATCTGAGAAGTCTGAACTTTTTAATTAATAGTGAGGATATGAACAAGTCAGATATCATATACATTATTGTTGGGATTTTATAATTTTTATTAGTTTATATTAATACAATTTATTTTGAAAGCTTTGGTTAGTGAAAAATAAAATGAAAGAGCATGTGTCCATCCAATACCTGTGGATTTATAGAGAAAATGTAGCACACATCTCTTTTGAGATATAAACAAGAATGTTCATGTGGCTAACAAGTTAAAAATGGAAACCATTTAAATGCTTATTAATAAAAGAATGAACAAATAAATGGCGGCATATTCAGACAATGGAATTATGAAGAGCTAGTATGTTTCCCTATAGGTAATTACCTCTCTCTCTCTTTTTTTATTTTCTTGGCTGCTCCAGGAAACATATTTAACTTCCAACACTGGGACAGAACCTGTACCACTGCAGTGGAAGTACAGAGTCTTAACCACTGGACCACCAGCGAAGTGCCCATAAAGTGTTTTAAAATGAAAATCTCAGATACAATTTTATAAATTTTGCAAACATTCATTTAAAAATACACATGAATATGTAACACTGGCCATCATACAGTGTATTTTTATGAATATGTAAACATGAAGAAAGTATATGTGGCCATAAACATGTGTCTCCCTTTTCCTGATTAAGAAAATAAATTTAAGATAAGAAATTTCTGTGAGAAGATTGGGAAATTGGATAAAATAAGGTGTCTTGGGGTTATCACTTTGATCTATAGTTACTTGGCTTCTTAAGAAGTAAATATGAAGTAAATATGGTGAATGTTAGTAACTGAGAAAAATGGAATATAGATATGTATCTTTTTACTCTCTCTGTTGCATGTTTTATATCTTTTACATTAAAAATCTAATATTTTATAATAAAATCTATTAAATTAAGAGTAATTTTGTCTCTTACCATCAACATATTTCCTTACAATATAAGCTTTGCTAGGTATACCATTCCTTTCCTTTCTCATGAAAAAGTTCACCATCATTAGGAAGTGTGAGACTAATGTTGAAAGCAAAATTTTCTTTACTTCTAGAGGCAATTAAATTTAGCACCTGGCCGCCTGTTAATCAAAGCATTGAGTTCACTTATTCTCCTGACAGATCTTTCTTCTTCTTTGGGTTTCTCATTTTACACAGCAGGAAATCAGGTTTGCTGAAATCCACAACTAATTTCCAAAGCATAGCAGAGTTACTTTACCAAAAACCACTTTTTTAACCCAGGATAAAAAAAAAAAAAAAGCTTTTCACTCCAGCTTTACTGCAAAGATACATATAAATCACATACACATGAAAACTGTGATAAGCAATTACCTTTCTTAAACACACTAAGCATTTATCTCAGTTCTAGGCTTAAAACTTTTAGCATTACACTGACCTCAACACACTATCTTTATAAGAAAAATTCATAAAACTAGACTAGAAACACTGATGTGACTCCTGATTTTTCTCTCCCCTTTATCCTTCTGTTCTTTCTGTCAAAAATCCAATAATAAAGACATTCTCCCATATGTATCACTGACTTTTTCAGGCTCAAGATGAAAGGAAATTAAGGAAACATTATAATAAAGGCATGTTGGTTTGAAAACTCAGGAGCTTCCTGGATGAAATCTGAAATTGACTCTCTATACAGAGGACAAGGAGAGATTGGAGAAAGGGGTGAGTCACTCTAGATTGGCGGGAGGCAGATTTAGGAAGCAAAAGAATTACATGCAAAGCTTGTCTTGGGCAGTCTCAAGATGAGTAGATCTCCACATCTTCCTACCAGAATCTTCAAAGCTTTTATAGAGGCTCTAATGTGAGTAATCAGTCACATGGACCATCCAGATGGTCTCAGCAGCACTTTGCTTTCTCAAGGCTGTGTCCTTGAAAATGGCTCCCACTGCAGGAACAATGTGGAAAATACACTCCAAGGATGGAGAAGACATTCCAAGGATGCAGGAACAATGTGGAAAATACAGTCCAAGGATGAAGAAAATACATTCCAAGGATGCAGAGCTTCTGATTACTCTAGACCAACAACGTCAAGCAATGGTCATGGTCTCTTAATGATTTCCTCCAAAAGGCATCGTGAAGATGAACTAAGTCCCAGAGAAAACAAGTGGCTTGCTCCAGGATACAGACCAGATGAGAACAGAGTCAGTGCTAGAACTTGAATAAATCCTTTGTTCTCAAGAATGCCTCATTTCATGACATCTCCCATGCTTGTGTTTTTTCCATACTTACAACCATCACATTAAACTGAAATAAAGGCTTTAATCTCACTTTAAACTTCCAAGACGGTCCACCTGCCTCATAGTATCATTCCTCTATATGTAATTTTTTCCCTTTTAGTTCCACTATCTCCTTACTATAGAACAGTCTTCTGTGTTCAACTCTTAAGGCCCTCAGTAATCTTGATCCTAAACTTATTTCCCTCTATTCCTTTGTCTCCTCTGTCTTGTACTAGATGTTCTCTTCTAAATAGACGATATTACCTGTGACTTAACATTATATTGAACATTCTTTCTCCTAAATTCTGGAAGTCCTACACATCATTGGAGGCACATATATAACTCCTATCCTGTCTATGAAATCCAAGACTATATTCACCCATAATTCTGCTATTATTTAACTATTATATATATGCTGCAGAAATGAATAATTTATTTATTGATTATCTCAAACGCTTTGTTGGTTTTGCCCACAGTTGTTTTCTAAATTCTGTTATAACTAGTAATATATCTTATGATTGCCTTGCAATCTCTCCAGAGTTTAAGGTAATGATGATCTACAACAAGTGCTCAAATCTACTTGTCAATTAATTGATTAAATTTCATTTGGAAAGTCAAATTACAGAGGAGGAGTAGTGAATAAGGTAGACAGTAGGTGCCTAAACAATTTGCACTGTTTGTAACATACTGGAGTATGAGAGTCAATTTGCTAGTCCCACAGAACTCCAGAAAAGCGACATAAATAAGCACATATCTCCACTAAACAAGATGGTAATACCTAAATTTAAGCAAGGCTAGGCAGCCCATTGGCATAGTGGATTCTTCTTGAGAAAATGAACTAGAAGACAGAGAGGTTAGCCACGGGATAGTATGTTTTCTATAGATAAAAATCTGTGTATTGTTGAGGCCAGACTTTGCAGAGTTTGTGCCAAGATAAATCAGAGCCACATTCAAGCTATAGTTACGGGGAAAATAACACAGAGAGTTAATAGACCAGCTGGTTTCCAGTAGGTAGAATGCATCAGACAAACTGATAGAGAAGGAAAGACAGGAAAAAGGAAGGAAGGAATTTTTGGTGTGTTATAAAAGGAAGGAAGGGAAGCCATAGTGCATTTGCATTTGTGTGTGTGTATGAGAGAGAAAGAGAGAGGAAAGGGAGAGAAATTAGCTTCTGACAATCTAGAATCAAGCCCATGAGGCCCAGCTATATACTTCATTCCTTATTATTAATGTAAATGAGATTGTTCATCATATTTATATAATAAACTCTCCCCTCATCCATATTTGAACAAATTTTATTGGGTCTTCTTCTTTGCAACTCAAATTTCTTCATCTATATGCCTCTTTGGGCAATGAAACCTAACTCTGAGGTATAAGATTATTGTCTTATTTTGCTAGTTAATTCTGATATTTAGGTGCATGTCCAGTCCAGTGACACACAAAATTTCTTGGATGTACGTTTATTTACAACTGGCTCACTCCTCCGTCTATCCTCTTTATTATGCCTTACTTCTGTGTGGTTAATGTAGGAGAAATAGAAGGCAGAGAAAAAATTATTATGCAGCTTATTGCCCATTTAAACCTCGGAGGCAAGTATTTTATATTATCCCAAATTATTTAAAAGCACTCATTTAAATAATTGTATTAAAACAAGTGAAGGAAAGTATTTTCAATTCAAGTTCTTTGTCAAAGCATCCAAAACGGCAGGTTTAATTATCATGAACTCACGCACTACAGAAGCAGCATGCACTACATTAGATACTAGTCATTCCTGAGGATTTCTTTATGAATACTGTGACAGCGATGCAATGGCATCGGTTTCTAGAATGATGTTGAGGTACCCTGGCTCAAATTAATATGCCTGCAGTTTGGGGGAAGAAAAGGAACTTCAGTTCAGTTCAGTCGCTTAGTCGTGTCCGACTCTTTGTGACCCCACGAACTGCAGCACGCCAGGCCTCCCTCTCCACCACCAACTGCTGGAGTCCCCCCAAACCTGCAAAAGTGTATGAGAGACACTTGCAAATAACACGTTAGATATGTGTATGTGTATATGGATGTTGACATATGTGGACATGTGCACACATTTATGTGTCTATGTATTCATGGATCAATATATGTCATTATGCACATGCACATGCAGTTACACAAAAAATGCACACAAACTCTCATTGACTTTTATATCTCCCTGCTTCTATTATTTCAAAGAGGCCAGACTCCATTCACAACTAAGGACATATGCTGAAGCTCACACTATATCATTTTTATTGAAGTTTTTGGTGGAAGAAGTGGAGTTATTAGTGAGACAGTCTGTCTTCTCCAAGATCTCAGATACCAGGGGAAATCATCTGCTTTTCAGTTCATAGGGATATGTCAAGACAGTATCAATCCATTTTCTCTTGTCAAGCATCTCTGTTCAGGATTTTAGCTCATGCAGAACTAGTCTTTATTTATCAACAAACCGATCATATGTAAGAGAATTCTCTTCTATCATGAAACAAAGCAGATTCTATGTTTTTTTCGTCATCATCATCACTACCATCATCAGCATCACTATCATTACCATCATCATCCTTTTGTCAAACACACACGTATGGATTTATACTTTGTAAAGTGCTTTCACCTAGTTGTTGAAAGTATCTATACAGTGGATTTACATGAAACAAAAAGAACTGAAGAATGTTTCTCACAACACCCTAGACTACTATTCGACTGTTAATTATGGACAGACATACAATTGTGCTTTGAATTATTCTGGGACTTTGAGGCGTGTCATATTTCTAAGAAATAGAATACATCCAAGATAAGCATAAAGATATTGATAGTGAACAGCTTAAGACTCACAAAAAGGCCTTTAAAACAGATCTTGCTTTCTTAATGCTCTTTCCATTGTTCATGCTATTCTCTGCTTCTTCTAAGTCTAGAACATTTGTTTAGTTATCATCATTTATTCTATAAAGGCTTTATTGAGTCCATTATTACACTCACACTTCCTATCCCCAGGAAATCAGAGCCTCCATTAAATGTTCACAATGTGTGGTGAAGAGTCACTTTTGATAGTAATATGATCTTATTTTATATAAATTTATTTACTGAACTGTATGGATCACAACAAACTGTGGAAATTTCTTAAAGGGATAGGAGTATCAGATTACTTTACCTGTTTCCTGGAAAACTATATGAGAAAAAGTTAAGAAGCAACAGTTAGAATTGGACATGGAACAACAGACTGGTTCAAAATTGAGAAAGGCATAGAGCAAGACTATATATTGTCACCCTGCTTATTTACCTTATATGCAGAGTACATCATACAAAATTCTGGGGTGGATGAATCATAAGCTGGAATTAAGATTGCTGGGATAAATATCAACAACCTCAGATATGCAGATGATACTTCTCTAATGGCAGAAAATGAAGAGGAACTAAAGAGCCTCTTGATGAAGGTGAAAGAGGAGAGCAAAAAAATTGGCTTAAAACTCAACATTTAAAAAATGAAGATCATGGTAACTGGTCCCATAATTTCATGGCAAATAGATGGGGAAAAGTGGAAACAGTGACAGATTTTATTTTCTTGGGCTTCAAAATCACTGCAGACAGTGCAGAAATAAGATTAAGAGACACTTGGAAGGAAAACTATGACAAATATTAAAAAGACAGCATATTAGAAAGCAGAGACATCACTTTGCTGATAAACATGCATATAATCCAAGCTATGGTTTTCCCAGTAGGCATGTATGGATATGAGAATTGAATGTAAAGAGCACTGAAGAATCGATGCTCTTGAATTGTATTGCTGGAGAAGACTCTTGAGAGTCCCTTGGACAGCAAGATCAAGCCAATAAATCCTAAAGGAAATCAGCCCTGAATATCCATTGGAAGGACTGATGTTGGAACTGAAGCTCCAATACTTTGGCCACCTAATGTTGCTGACTCAGTGGAAAAGACCCTGATGCTGGGAAAAATTGAAGGCAAAAGAAGAGGGTGGCCAAGGACGAGATGATTAAATAGCATCACCAACTCATTGGACATGAATCTGAGCCAACTCTGGGAGATAATGGACAGGAAAGCATGACATGCTGCAGTCCATGGAGTTACAAAGAGTTGGATACAACATAGCAACTGAATAACAACAGCAGCAATGGTAGTTAGTCATGGAGAATCTTAAGGGAAGGTATAATATCTTTTTAATTACTGAATCTTCAGGCATGAAACATTTAACTTGGCATATGGTAAGCACCAAGTAATGCTAATTGTCTTTCTTCTAAGTTACTTTGCAATTGAATTCCTAAAGGACATACCAATCATTTTATTGCAATGAGCAAGACTATAGATGTAAAATTACATCATTTCTAATATTTGCAATTAAAAACATACAATTATGATGAATCATCATATGTCACTTTGGACATGAGCAATCATATCTGTTGAATATTACTAGAGTAAGATTCACTGGATGGAATTATATGTGCATTTTAAATTTTGATAGATTTAATGAAGGCCTCCCACAAAAGTCATATTAACCTACATTTCAACAAGAAATACATGAATCTGGATGTTTCCTGATTCCACACCAATGCAATATGTTGGTAAACTTTCCAACCTACATGATTTAAATTGCAATTCTCTTATTATTTGTAAAGTTGAACACTTGTATATGCTTAAACAATTTGTATTTCCATTTTTTGTGAATTGTTTGTATGAATCATTTGCTTATTTTTTAATCAGGTGATTAATTTTTTTTGTTTTAATAGAAGTTCTTTATAAATATAAAGTAAACCTGGCCATAGTGATTTCCAAAGGGCATAATATGGAAAATGACTTTAAAAAATAACTATATTAGAGAAATCTGACAAATGCTACCTCAACCAGGTCATCTACGTCAGTAGCAACAACGCTATCTCATCCTGGTATTATCTACACTTGATTTAATGTGATAAAAATAACACTTTATCTATGTGGTCTTCCTCTCCAAACCCATAATCTCATTCTAATTATGAAAATAAAAAATCAGACACATTTGAATTGACAGACACCTTACAAAATACTTGGCCAGTACTCCTGAAAACCAGCAAGTCATCAAAAACAAGGAAAGGTTGAGGATTGGTATAGCCAACAGGAACCCAAGGAGACATAATAGCTAAATGTATTATGAAATACTGAACGAGATTTTAAAAAAGAAAGATATTAGGCTAGAATTAAGAAAATCTAAATAAAGTGTATACTTTAGTTAGTAATAATGTATCAATATTGGTTCAGGAAGTATCAGTTCAGTTCAGTTTTTGTGACCCCATGAATAGCAAATGTAAAAAAAAGTACATGTTTATTGGAATTTTTTTTTGGTTTTGTTTTTGCTGTTGTTGTAATAACCATTTTTTTCCAAATAAAACCTTTCAATAAGAAAAACAGCATGCAATATATCTTCAAATGAATTCTACACAGTGACAGAAATGAGCTAAAGAAACTTAACCAAATGGAGAAATTTTGAGTTTGGAATAACAAAGCAAATTATCTGGAATCTTTCACATAAAAGATTTGCCTCTTCTCCTTCGTTTGTTTATTTATTCAATAATTTATTCATGTAAGTGTAGCTTCATTGATATTTATTTTATACTTTGAGTTATATACATTAATTTTTTTATTCTGCTCTGTAAACTGTTAAGAGCTCTTTCAGTTGGCTCCTGTGTACCTTTAACCTACTTCCATCATTGTTTTCTCCCTGATACTTTCATACTTTCATTCATGTCTTTTTACATCTTCATAGCTCATTCAGTTTTATCACTGAGTAATATTCCATTATATGGATATTTCATAACTTGCTTATTAATTCTCTTAATGAAAAACTTTGTTGTTTCCAGTTTTTGGTGATTATAACTAAAAATTCCTATAAGTATTTGCATGCAGGATCAGATTTTCACTGAGCCATCAGGGAATAGCAACCCATTCCAGTATTCCTCCCTGGAAAATCCCATGTACAAAGGAACCTCGTGGGCTACAGTCCATGAGTCACAAAGTCAGTCATGACTGAGCGATTAACACATACACTCAGATTTTCAAAGTGCAACCACCACAAATTGCAAAGTTCCTACCATATCAAACCCTGTTTAGGTTTGGTCCCTCAGATCTTCCATTTTAAACAATTTTGCAAGGCAAAACATACAGATACATGCTTATAGATGTCTATTTCTATGTGTTATAGTCTTCAATTAGAATTTCTGAGTAATGAAATACATATTGACCAAGCTGATACATGTTGTCCAACTAACTTCTCTCCCCAAATTTTGTCAGTGTACATTGGGAGGGGGGTTCAGGATTGGGAACATGTGTATACCCGTGGCTGATTCATGTTGATGTATGGCAAAACCAATACAATATTGTAAAGTAATTAGCCTCTAATTAAAATAAATAAATTTAAATTAAAAAGTTATTATTTTAAAACATGTACATTTTAAAGGATATACTTGGTCTTGAAATGCTAATGATAATAATAATAGAGATTATATTTCACCAATTATATGTAGATCTAGAGATGAAATTTTTGTTTAGGAAAATGTAAGTGAAAAAAAATTTCTGCAATTGTTGAACTCATTAAAACCTTACAAAATGTATCTGTTGTATTGGATGTGGTACCTTAGTGAGAGAGAGTCACTAGATACGGAATTAAGGGGTTTCTGAAAGACCGGAAAAGTCTCTTCATCTATTCTTCAGTGGCTTCTGGTAACATAAATAGGTTCTTTTTCTGAAAATGTATGCAACTGTATTTATGATTTGTGAGTTTTTTTCTCTATGTTACATACCAGTAGTTAGCTTGATAAATAAATTAAATTAAGTGAATTGATAAACAAATTAAGTGAATTTTGAATACTGCTATCAAACTTGTTACAGAGAAAACCAAGGAAAAGTTTAATAGAAAAAGATCATAGATGCTGCTAAGTCACTTCAGTCATGTCTGACTCTGTGTGACCCCATGGACAGCAGCCTACCAGGCTCCCCTGTCCCTGGGATTCTCCAGGCAAAAACACTGGAGTGGGTTGCCATTTCCTTCTCCAATGCATGAAAATGAAAAGTGAAAATGAAGCTGCTCAGTCATGTCTGACCCTTAGCGACCCCATGGACTGCAGCCCACCAGGCTCCTCCGTCCATGGGATTTTCCAGGCAAGAGTACTGGAGTGGGGTGCCAGTGCCTTCTCGGATAGAAAAAGATCATGGGTGAGAAGGCAAAAAGGTACTTCATGTAGATTTATAAGGTATAAAATGCTGTTACCTGTGTCTATTGCTGTAGAAGTAAGTGGGAGTTTTTAGGCAAAATGAAACAACGTAGCCACAGCAATCGATTTTCACAGCATTCTGCAGCAACCTTTGTAAGAACTTACAAAACAATAATGTCACAGCATCAGCTCTGAGAGATGGTTTAAACTACACCTGGGTTCGTTGAGAGCGCTGTACTCAGACTGTGTTGAACATGCCTGGTCCCTCCTGATCATTGAAACTGCAGAGCTGGATCTGAGCAGTACCCAGATAAGACGCTTTAACGACAGGAAGGAAGTAGTAGACTTTATAAGATTCTGACAAGCATCAGATGTCCACTTATGTGGTAGGGGGTTTCTTCCATACTCAGGAAAGAGACAAAGGTAGCCACTGCCTCTTAAATTGAGTCCTAAATCATAGAAGTAAAGAGGTGACTGATATGACTGCAAATAATACAGATTAGGTTCATAATGCTGCAAAATGAATTAGGAAACCAAGCAGGACCATATATAGTAGTCTGTATCTCTCAGAACATGGGTCTGCAGCCTCCTTGAAGGACTAGTAAAATTTCTACGTATTTGCTCTCATTGCATTGTTCCCCAGGTCTTTGATAATTCAGCTTTAATATTAATAATTATAGGGCTACATCTCACAGATTTCATTTTAATTTCCTCTTTAAGGATGCTTTTGTCTCTTGCGTCCTAGAGGCATCCATAAATTCAAGGATCAGTACAAGCAAAGAAGAGAAATATTAATGAGGTATACTTCTCAAAGACAAGGTATAAAAAATTTGCTATATGCCTGTTCTGTACTCAGGAGCACATTATTTAATACTCACACTAAATAATTTAACATGTGAGTGAAAGGGAAGTCAGAGTCTTTGTGACTTCAGCAAAGTCACACACACACACAAATGAGAATCAGTGCTAAGATTTTGTTCTCAATTTGTCAGGAAAGAAACTCACTCCTATTTTCAACACTAGACACCACCAGCCATAGGACTTTCCATCACTATGTGATACTGACTCATGTTCCCAGGAAAAGAAAATTAAATTAGAGCTCACCTAAAACTGCCAAAAAGAGGACAACAAATCATCCTTAAGTTAAAAGGCACATAAGCCTTTTAATCAAAAAGAAAGATATACTTATGACAGAATATCAATACTCAGAAAATATGTACCTGTCATTATCTGATTCAAAAATTCATTTGAACATGCGTTGCTATGTTGATGTGCAGGTAGCAACAACCTTCTGATTAAATATAGCTTACATAAGATCAACTTCTTGTTTTGATAATGATTTGTTTTAGGAGGGCTTCCTTTGTGGCTCAGCTGGTAAAGAATCTGCCTGCAATGAGGGAGACCTGGGTTCGATCCCTGGGTTGGGAAGATCCCCTGGAGAAGGGAAAGCCTACCCACTCTAGTATTCTGGCCTGGAGAATTCTATGGACTGTATAGTCAACAGGGTCACAAAGAGTTGGACATGACTGAGCTACTCTCACTTGTTTTAGGAGACGCGTACTTGAGCTTCACTACTGTATATTTTTGGAATAGAAACAAGTTCCCTTCTGCAAATCAGAAGGAACAATGTTCTATTAATACTTCAGCTTTTGCAAGTCACTTCCAAATCACAGAAAAGCTGGGAACAAGCATTAGGTACTCAAGTCAAGCCGGAGTTCCCACGTCCAGTAAAGCTGTCACTTAAAGGTCCTGAATGATTCAGCCTGCAGAATTTAGGTCAGTGATGCTATTCTCTAAATTTCTCCTGTAGTGAGACTTACATAGTACTTAAAACAGGTCTGATAGAGAACAGACTTATAGACACGGGGAGAGGGGAGGAGAGGGTGAGATGTATGTTTAGAGTAACATGGAAACTTACATTGCTGCTGCTGCTGCTGCTGCTGCTAAGTCGCTTCAGTCGTGTCTGACTCTGTGCGACCCCAGAGACGGCAGCCCACCAGGCTCCCCTGTCCCTGGGATTCTCCAGGCAAGAACACTGGAGTGGGTTGCAATTTCCTTCTCCAATGCATGAAAGTGAAAAATGAAAGTGAAATCACTCAGTCGTGTCTGACTCCTAGCGACCCCATGGACTGCAGCCCACCAGGCTCCTCCGTCCATGGGATTTTCCAGGCAAGGGTACTGGAGTGGGGTGCCATTGCCTTCTCCGGAAACTTACATTACCATATGTAAAATAGATAGCCAATGTAAATTTGCTGTAGATCTCAGGGAACTCAAACAGGGGCTTGAGCTTGAGCTTGAGCTCTGTCAACCTAGAGGGAGGGATGGCAAGGGAGATGGGAAGGAGGTTCAAGAGGGAGGGAACATATGTACACCTATGGCTGATTCATGTCGATGTTTGACAGAAAACAACAAAATTCTGTCAAGCAATTATCCTTCAATTAAAAAATTAAAAAAATAAACTTTTCTTTTTTTCTTAGACTTAAGAAGACTATGTATGTGGTAAGAAATCAGCATCTGAGAAGAAAGTAAGACAAAATCATTTCCTTTAGGAAAATTGTAGAGATTAATTAAATTAGTGTGGTTAAATCAAGTTCTCTCTGATTTGCTGTTAAGGAAGTGTGGGCTTGTGTAGTGAAATAGTTAAACAAATATTCCAAATGAATATAAAACAATAGTAACTGCTCTCTTTTATTAGGCACCAGCTCTATGAAGAACATGGTTTCTGCATTAGACAGATTTGGCTTCAAGATTAACTGTTGCAGCAGCTGTGTGACTAAGGACAATCTTCTGAATTGCTCTGATATTTCATTTTCCCTTTCTTAACACTGGCGTAGTAACGTTCTTGGCTGGTTATTGAAAGATAAATGAGATGACACACGCAGATGGTTTTTATGTCTAATAGTATATAGTATAAGTAGGTGCTCACTTTGTATTAATTACTGATCTCTTATCTGAGCATTGTTATTCTACAAAGGTTATTTGTGTTCTTTTGTTTTCCTACTAGACTCTAAGTTTTCAGAGGCAAAGACTAGGTGTTTTGAATTTTTCTTCCTCACCATCTTGTAAAGTTCATGATATATATTCACCGAAAGGAAATGGAAGAAGCAAAGTCTTCCGTGAAATCATAGCTGCTACTAAAAAACATTCTCCTAGGTGAGAATAGGTCATAATATTAAGCAATTGTCCTTAATGGTCAAAATTTAAAGCTCCATCAAGTATGCTATGACCCAGAGGGATGGTACGGGGAGGGAGGAGGGAGGGGGTTCAGGATGGGGAACACATGTATACCTGTGGCGGATTCATGTTGATATATGGCAAAACCAATACAATATTGTAAAGTTAAATAATAAAATAAAATTTAAAAAAAAAGAAGGCATGAATACCAGGCTTATGTGTATTTTTGGAATAGAAACAGTTATGAAGAAAATAGAAAAATATATGAAGACTCTCTCAATAAATCTCTTTTTTTTCAGATATATTGTCAAGATGTGTTCAGTCACTCAGTCATGTTCAACTCCTTGAGACCAAATGGACCTTAGCCCTCCAGGCCTCTCTGTCCATGGGATTTTCCAGGCAAGAATACTGGAGTGGGTTGCCATTTCTTCCTCCAGGGGATCTTCCTGACCCAGGGATCTAACCAGCATCTCCTTTGTCACCTGAATTGCAGACAGATTCTTTACCCTTGAGCCACTGAGGAGGGCCCATTGTCAGGATAACATGAAATAATATTTGAAAAATGCTCATTTCAGTGTTTGGCACATCTTGCTTTTAACAAATGGGTCAGTTTTGGTTCCTGTCTGGCGAAACCTCCATGTCCATCTCCTCATTTGTGTCTTTATTATATTTTTCCACGTGGAATAAACATCATTACTTCTTTCTAAAGTAGATTGTATCCTACCTTCTTGAAGAGGCTTAAAGATAAGGTATCTTTTTTTTTTTTTTCCCCTAATCTCAGCTCTCTCATCTCCAGTGTATGGGCTGAGGTGCATCTGTGGCCAAAGGTTGATTTTGAATCCCTTTGCTAGCCTGTGAGCTATTTGACTCTGTCTCCCTTAGTCTCTGTCAGGTCCCTTCTGCCTTTCAGGACACTCTAAAATTGTTCAAGTCTTATGGTGTTTGTGTTCTTCATCACTGCTTCATGTGTGCTAATTTTGTTCCTTGATTATCTACTTCTAAACTGTCAGTCTCTGAGATGTATTTGCTTGAATGTGTCCTTCACAATGCCATGCTAATTGATCTGAAAAAGTACTTGCTGATTGATTCAACTGGAAAAAGTCACAGCAATAACCAAGTTTGGCTTTGTGATGAATGCAATACTTTTACCAGTGACCTTGGCATTAGAGGTACCACTGTCAACACCATGAAAAAACTATCAGAATGGCAATTGGAAAATCCTAAGTAACTAAGGTTTGGATGGCAAAGAGTAGCCCTTTAGAATCCTCATTCTGGGTTTCTAGGGAAAATAAGAAATAAAAGAAGTCTTCTGAGACCTTTGAAAATTTAACTCAAAGGACTAGCTTTGACCCTGAATTTCAGTAGCTTCATGAACTTGATAAGCCATATCACTTCCCAGAAGCCTGGATTCTACAGAATGGCATAATTATATGTGTTTTTGTTTCACAAAGATCCAAAAGTAATGTGCATATAACATACTCCAAAACTATAAATCACACAGTGTAAACTTAAGGTGTTCTATAATTTTTCAGCCAAAGTTTAGCATTTGCATAGAATGCGGGTACTGAAAATACCACTAGGTTAATAGATTGCAGCTTCAGTAATGATGTAGATGTTAATGTTCCAAGATAAAAAATGAACTTAGCAGCCAAAGCACTTAATAAAACATGTATATTGTATCATAAATATTTTAGGGGGGGGGGTGATTTACCATACTATTTTAGTAGAAAACACTGTAACATGCTTAATAGTTTGCAGCTTACATTGTGAAATTGAAATTCAAGGTTAACTAATGGTAATTATAGGGGAAATAACCAAATTAACTGCATTATACATTTCCATGCTTGAGAGAAATGCACAAGGACTTTTTATTTCTCGTCGAAGTGAAGGTTTCTTGGAATCTAAATGAACAAACTTCTGTTAATGTTCTGACCACATGTACGTGCACATGTCCACCCAGAAAACTAAATCAAGCAACGTTAGGAATTGTAGAGTTTGCAGCTTTGCAGATAAGAATACACGTCAAAATTCTCAAAACCAACTTTTTTTTTTTTTAATTTCTTTGGGTAATGGAAGTTCAGGCTTTGAACAAAACTGTCATAATTAAAGGAGATCTGGGCATGAGGTGGGATCTACCTCAGCAATCTGCTGATGGGAAGGGGAAGAGGCAGGGGTCAGGATTAAGTGGACATCTGAATGAAATTTCACATCCAGAAACTAACCTTGTTGATAAAGAGTAGCTGGGTATAACTTACTGGGTGAGAAGTTGAGATGGAGGGCATGTTTTTGTCACACTTTGTGAAGAAGAAATGCAGTCCAAAAAGCAGTGAGTATCAGAATCTTCTAGCCACAAATTCAGGCATAATGATAGTTCCAGATGGTCAATTTACAATTAATCCATTCAACAAATATTTATCAAATGCCTAAAGCAGATAAAATGGTGAGGGAAAGGACATAGCCTTACTCTCATGGAACGTATAATCCAGTAGGAGAAATGAATATTAATCACACAAATAATGGTGTCAAAAGAGGTAATTATTATAAAAGGAAATTAAATGACTGCATGAGAATTTATGTGTGTGTGTGTGTTGGGAGTGGCAGGTAGTTCAGGGAAAACTTTCCTGAGGAAATTTTTAAGCTAAGTTCCTCAATTATTGAGACTGAGGAAAGGAAGGTATCATTACAAACAACCTCAATTATTAGTGGTTGAATTTACATAAGGTCAGTATGGAAAATCCTGGTTGAGAAGCATTATTCCTGAGCATATGTCCTCCAAACAGCAGCTAGGTTACCCAGACAATATTTAACAGTTCTGCCACTTCAATATAGAATATTCATGAAATGAAAAGAAAAAACATGGAATGGCTCACACACTGAAAATTGCCTCAGCCCAGGGTAACATATAACTATACTTATGTGTAGTGGGGAATGAAGTTTAGCTATGTCCCCAGAAAGAGTGCATGAACCAAGAAATTCCAGATGAACAAGCTGGAACTAAAAAGGCAAAGGAACCAGAGATCAAAATCCCAACATCCGTTAGATAATAGAAAAAGCAAGGGAATTCCAGAAAACTATCTACTTCTGTTTCACTGACTACACTAAAGCCTTTGACCACGTTCAGTTCAGTTCAGTTGTGTCCAACTCTGTGACCCCATGGACTACAGCGTGCTGTTTGACCATGTGGGTCACAACAAACTGTGTAAAATTCTTAAATAGATGGGAATACCAGAGCATCTTATCTGCCTCCTGCAAAATCTGTATGCAGGTCAAGAAACAACAGTTAGAATCAGACATGGAACAACAGATCGGATCAGATCAGTCACTCAGTCGTGTCCGACTCTTTGCGACCCCATGAATCGCAGCACACCAGGCCTCCCTGTCCATCACCATCTCCCGGAGTTCACTCAGACTCACGTCCGTCGAGTCAGTGATGTCATCCAGCCAGCTCATCCTCTGTCGTCCCCTTCTCCTCCTGCCCCCAATCCCTCCCAACATCAGAGTCTTCTCCAATGAGTCAACTCTTCGCATGAGGTGGCCAAAGTACTGGAGTTTCAGCTTTAGCATCATTCCCTCCAAAGAAATCCCAGGGCTGATCTCCTTCAGAATGGACTGGTTGGATCTCCTTGCAGTCCAGAGGACTCTCAAGAGTCTTCTCCAACACCACAGTTCAAAAGCATCAATTCTTCGGTGCTCAGCCTTCTTCACAGTCCAACTCTCACATCCATACATGACCAATGGAAAAACCATAGCCTTGACTAGACGGACCTTTGTTGGCAAATGTCTCTGCTTTTGAATATGCTATCTAGATTGGTCATAACTTTCCTTCCAAGGAGTAAGCATCTTTTAATTTCATGGCTGCAGTGACCATCTGTAGTGATTTTGGACTCCAGAAAAATAAAGTCTGACACTGTTCAGAAGTGTCAGATTCCACTGTTTCCCCATCTATTTCCCATGAAGTGGTGGGACAGGATGCCATGATCTTTATTTTCTGAATGTTGAGCTTTAAGCCAACTTTTTCACTCTCCACTTTCACTTTCATCAAGAGGCTTTTGAGTTCCTCTTCACTTTCTGCCATAAGGGTAGTGTCATCTGCATATCTGAGGTTATTGATATTTCTCCCGGCAATCTTGATTCCAGCTTGTGTTTCTTCCAGTCCAGCATTTCTCATGATGTACTCTGCATATAAGTTAAATAAACAGGGTGACAATATACAGCCTTGACGTACTCCTTTTCCTATTTGGAACCAGTCTATTGTTCCATGTCCAGTTCTAACTGTTGCTTCCTGACCTGCATACAAATTTCTCAAGAGGCAGATCAGGTGGTCTGGGATTCCTGTCTCTTTCAGAATTTTCCACAGTTTATTGTGATCCACACAGTCAAAGGCTTTGGCATAGTCAATAAAGCAGAAATAGATGTTTTTCTGGAACTCTCTTGCTTTTTCCATGATCCAGCAGATGTTGGCAATTTGATTTCTGGTTCCTCTGCCTTTTCTAAAACCAGCTTGAACATCAGGAAGTTCACGGTTCATATATTGCTGAAGCCTGGCTTGGAGAATTTTCAGCATTACTTTACTAGCGTATGAGATGAGTGCAATTGTGAGGTAGTTTGAGCATTCTTTGGCATTGCCTTTCTTTGAGATTGGAATGAAAACTGACCTTTTCCAGTCCTGTGGCCACTGCTGAGTTTTCCAAATTTGCTGGCATATTGAGTGCAGCACTTTCACAGCATCATCTTTCAGGATTTGGAATAGCTCACCTGGAATTCCATCACCTCCATTAGCTTTGTTTGTAGTAATGCTTTCTAGGGCCCACTTGACTTCACATTCCAGGATGTCTGGCTCTAGGTCAGTGATCACACCATCGTGATTATCTGGGTCATGAAGATCTTTTTGTACAGTTCTTCTGTGTATTCTTGCCATCTCTTCTTAATATCTTCTGCTTCTGTCAGGTCCATACCATTTCTGTCCTTTGTTGAGCTCATCTTTGCATGAAATGTTCCTTTGGTATCTCTGATTTTCTTGAAGAGATCCCTAGTCTTTCCTATTCTGTTGTTTTCCTCTATTTCTTTGCATTGATTGCTGAAGAAGGCTTTCTTATCTCTTCTTGCTATTCTTTGGAACTCTGCATTCAGATGTTTATATCTTTCCTTTTCTCCTTTGCTTTTCACTTCTCTTCTTTTCACAGCTATTTGTAAGGCCTCCCCAGACAGCCATTTTGCTTTTTGCATTTCTTTTCCATGGGAATGGTCTTGATCCCTGTCTCCTATACAATATCATGAACCCCATTCCATAGTTCTTCAGGCACTCTATCTATCAGATCTAGGTGCTTAAATCTATTTTTCACTTCCACTGTATAATCATAAGGGATTTGATTTAGGTCACACCTGAATGGTCTAGTGGTTTTCCCTACTTTCTTCAATTTAAGTCTGAATTTGGCAATAAGGAGTTCATGGTCTGAGCCACAGTCAGCTCCTGGTCTTGTTTTTGCTGACTGTATAGAGCTTCTCCATCTTTGGCTAAAAAGAATATAATCAATCTGATTTCGGTGTTGACCATCTGGTGATGTCCATGTATAGAGTCTTCTCTTTTGTTGTTGGAAGAGGGTGTTTGTTATGACCAGTGCATTTTCTTGGCAAAACTCTATCAGTCTTTGCCCTGCTTCATTCCATATTCCAAGGCCAAATTTCCCTGTTACTCCAGGTGTTTCTTGACTTCCTACTTTTGCATTCCAGTCCCTTATAATGAAAAGGACATCTTTTTTGGGTGTTAGTTCTAAAAGGTCTTGTAGGTCTTCATAGAACCATTCAACTTCAGCTTCTTCAGCGTTACTGGTTGGGGCATTGACTTGGTTTACTGTGATATTGAATGGTTTGCCTTGGAAACGAACAGAGATCATTCTGTCATTTTTGAGATTGCATCCAAGTACTGCATTTCAGACTCTTTTGTTGACCATGATGGCTACTCCATTTCTTCTGAGGGATTCCTGCCTGCAGTAGTGGATATAATGGTTATCTGAGTTAAATTCGCCCATTCCAGTCCATTTCAGTTTGCTGATTCCTAGAATGTCAACATTCACCCTTGCCATCTCTTGTTTGATCACTTCCAATTTGCCTTGATTCATGGACCTGACATTCCAGGTTCCTATGCAATATTGTTCTTTATAGCATTGGACCTTGCTTCTATCACCAGTCACATCCACAGCTGGGTATTCTTTTTGCTTTGGCTCCATCCCTTCATTCTTTCTGGAGTTACTTCTCCACTGATCTCCAGTAGCATATTGGGCACCTACTGACCTGGGGAGTTTCTCTTTCAGTATCCTACCATTTTGCCTTTTCATACTGTTCATGGGGTTCTCAAGGCAAGAAACTGAAGTGGTTTGCCATTCCCTTCTCCAGTGGACCACATAAAGGAGCTCTCCCACGTTGAAGGTCAAGAAGGGTGGTGGTGAGGAGATACCCCTCATCCAAGGTAAGGAGCAATGGCTGCGCTTTGCTGGAGCAGCCATGAAGAGATACCCCACACCCAAGGTAAGAGAAACCCAAGTAAGACGGTAGGTTGCAAGAGGGCATCAGAGGGCAAACACACTGAAACCATACTCACGGAAAACTAGTCAATCTAATCACACTAGGACCACAGCCTTCTCTAACTCAATGAAACTAAGCCATGCCTGTGGGGCAACCCAAGGCGGGCGGGTTATGGTGGAGAGATTTGACAGAATGGAACAACAGATTGGTTCAAAATTGGGAAAGAAGGACGTCAAGGCTGTACGGCAAGGCTGTATTCAGCCTCAGATATGCAGATGACATCACCCTAATGGCAGAAAACAGAGGAACTAAAGAGCTTCTTGATGAAGGTGAAAGAGGAGAGTGAAAAAGCTGGCTTAAAACTCAACATTCAAAAAACTAAGATCATAGCATCCAGTCCCATCACTTCATGGCAAATAAATGGTGAAGCAATGGAAACAGTGACAGACTTTATTTTCTTGGGCTGCAAAATCATTGCAGATGGTGACTGCAACCATGAAATTTAAAAATGCATGTTCCTTGGAAGAAAAGCCATGACCAACCTAGACAGCACATTAAAAATCAGAGACATCACTTTGCTGACAAAGTCCATATAGTGAAAGCTATGTTTTTTCCCAGTAGTCATGTACAGATGTGAATATTGGACCGTAAAGAAGGCTGAGTGCCAAAGAATTGATGCTTTTGAACTGTGGTGTTGGAGAAGACTCTTGAGAGTCTCTTGGCCTGCAAGGAGATCCAACCAGTCCATCCTAAAGGAAATCAGTCCTGAATATTCTTTGGAAGGACTGATGCTGAAGTTGAAACTCCAATACTTTGTCCACCTGGTGCAAAGAACTGACTCCTTGGAAAAGACCCTGATACTGGAAAAGATTGAATGTGGGAGGAGAAGGGGACAACAGAGGATGAGATGGTTAGATGACATCACCAACTCAATAGACATGAGTTTGAACAAGCTCCAGGAGACAGGGAGGCCTGGTGTGCCACAGTCCACAGGGTCAGGAAGAGGTGGACATCACTGAGCGACTGAACAACAACAACAATCATCTTTACTTCCATAGCACCTATTCATTTATTCAATAAATATTTCTTGGGCACCTATTATGTGCCAGGCCATTCTCATTGCAAAAAGATCAACAGTAAAGCCTGATTATAACCCTATTTTCCTTGGAGGAAGATAGAAATTTAAGCTGGAAATTATGAATTACAATAAGTATATGTGCCTTATATCATCCATGTCACTTGAGCTCACTGCACACATGCCTGTCAAATTGTTTAAACTCTAAAAAGCTGGGAAGTGATCAATTTTCAGAAGCTATGAAGGATGTTAATGAATCCTATTCCAATATTTATACTGGTCATCAATTCACCAGTTAGAGACAAATGGTGGTGAGAGGGCCAAGGACCAGGAGTAAGATTTTCCAAGAACTAAAGATAAAGTAAAATGCAAATTATAAGCTATGCCAAAATGCAAAATAGAATGTGATCCTTTCAGAGGATCCAAAAATGGTCAAAGTATAAAGGGGTTAGGAGTGCAACCTGGCTTTAAAGCAGAGCCTTGGCTATTAAAATTAGATAAAGGAATAAGTCAAACAATAAAGTCTAGACAGAAGACAAGGTTGGATGCCCAGAACCTGAGGAAGATAACTCTAGAAGACAGGGAAAATAAATACATGGAATATAAAGGCAGATGGAACAAAATATATGGGCAACCAGTAGGCTGCATAAATCTGTTATTTTGAGGATCGTGGCCAGGATTCAAGTGAAGAATAAATGTGGTTTCAGTGACTTTTCTGAAGGTGGCATCTTACACATATCAGCAAAGGACAAAGAGAAAGCATGCAAAGAATGGTTAATTGGAGAAAAAAAAAAAAAAAAGGCAGCAGATGAATTTCTAGTCTGTTACTGATTTTTCAAAGAACTCTGATTACCAATATCCTGTTTACTCAGAAATCCTCCCACCAAGATCCAATGACTATTACAACCAGCATCCACTGGGAAAAGTTTAGTCAGTTTGTAAACAACTACCTTTCAGTTTCATATTTTCCAGAGTCCCTGTTCATTATTGGCAATTATTTCTATATCTTCTGCTTACTCCAAAAAATGTATCACATGGTATTATGTTAGATATAATTTATAACCCAATAAAATAATTAAAAAGGAAAATAAAATTAATTACAGGAAAGAAAAAAAAAGATTAGATCAAAAATTCTAGACTAAGGAAAACTATTACAAATTAGAAGTAGCTTAACTGGGAGGACTAAGTAGGAGCTAAATTTAAAAAGAAAATTTAAAAAGTCAAAATCAAGCTTGAAAATTTCCTTAAATATTTCTAGATGACCAGATAGTAGATTTTTTGAAACTCAAACTGCATTTTGTTTTCTCTTCCTTATCTTCATCCTTCATTGACTATCTTAAACAAAACCTTTTTTTTTTTTTTTTGCATTGTTTTTCAGTTACTCTCTCACATTGATTATATAAACTCCAAAAGTTTCTTTTCCTAGGTACTTTCTCCAGACTTTTTTTTTTTTTTTCTAGCACTTCCACTTTCTCTGATCCTACTATTGGTTTTTTTACTTTCTTCTTTACCCAATAAGATTCCACAATCCCCCCACCTCCCCGCAAAAAAAAAAAAGATTCCACAATCCATTTTGTAATCATTCCCTGGAGAAAATAAAATGCTTATTCTATCCAACTTTTATATAAATATATATGTGTATGTATGTGTGTTTGCCTAGGAATAAAGAATTTGGGACATACATGTTCATGTTGCATATAAACTGGCCATTCACCTCTTTATCTGAGCTCTGCTATTACCTCTTAGGTACCTTTCATAGTAACTTTAATTGGTTCTTTGAATTAATCATTCTAATGATCTCTCTCTCTCTCTTTTAGGACTAGATTTCCTTAGATCTCTTAGATATTCTCCCTTTTTTTTAATCAGACAAATAATTTACAAAAAAATGGCACCTTGAACAAATTTAACCAGATCAACAACAGTGAGGGAAGATATGAGTATGAATGAAAAAGGCATTTAAAATTAAGTAAATAAGTAGGAAAATGCTCAGAAGCATAAGGCCTATGGCACATCGAGAAAATTACTGACACGGTAATATAAACAGTCACATTGACTTCTTTATGTAGGCATTCACATTCTCTGGTTCTACTGGGAGTCTAATTAAGTCACAAAGTTTCTTCCTATCTAACAAAACAGACATTAACTGTTATCATTATTATAAATAAACTTCAACTTTACTCAATACCAGAACAACTAATATATTTGCTAACCAAAACAATGCATCCTATTAAACAACAGAAGTTGTCTCCCTGACATACTCCCTTACCTTTAATGATTTAAGGAAAAGAGAATCAAGAAAACAGAAGAAAACAGCAAACTGGAGAACAAAGTAAGTTTATTACTGTTATTGTGAACTCCTTAACTTTATCACTTCCAGTGCTATTTAGTTCTTTTCAGATCAAATAACAAATGGAGAAAATCAAAGATCTATGTAACTATTTTTTCCCCCACTGGCTTTGTTGTTCCAGTCATTCAGTTGTGTCAAACTCTGAAACCCCATGGATTGCAGCACACCAGGTTTCCCTGTCCTTCACTATCTCCCAGAGTTTGCTCAAACTCAGGTCCACTGATTCGGTGATGCTATTCAACCATCTCATCCTCTGACATCCCCTTCTCCTCATGCCCTCAATCTTTCCCAGCATCAGGGTCTTTTCAAATGAGTCAGTTCTTAGCATCAGGTGGCCAAAGTATTGGAGCTTCAGCTTCAGCATCAGTCCTTCCAATGACTATTCAGGACTGATTTCCTTCAGGATGGACTGGTTGGATCTCCTTGCAGTCCAAGGGACTCTCAAGAGTATTCTCTAACACCACGGTCTGAAAACACCAATTCTTTGAAGCTCAGCTTTCTTTATAGTCCAACTCTCACATCCATACATGACTACTGTAGTTTTGACTATATGGATCTTTTTCAGCAAAGCGATGTCTCTGCTTTTTAATGTGTTGTCTAGGTTTGTCATAGCTTTTATTCCAAGGAACAAACATCTTTTAATTTCATGGCTGCAGTCACCATCCACAGTGATTTTTAAGCCCCCCAAAATAAAGTTTGTTATTATATCCATTCCCCCCCCATCTATTTGCCATTAAGTGATGGGACCAGCTGCCATGATCTTAGTTTTTTGTTTTTTGTTTTTTAATGTTGAGTTTTAAGTCACTGGTTTTAATTTCAGCTAAACAGTGAACATAATTTAGTTGCTTATTACATTGAATCATTGAGGCCTGATTGAGTAAGTAAAGCTAATGCAGACATATGAAAACATCATCCAAGGAGTTATGAACGCTTAGCCCTGTACCCGTTCTCAGTAGGTGAGTTTGAAACCTACAAACCAGAGATTGACTCATGGATCAATTATATTTTAGGTATTCTCTGCTAGTGCTACTCAAGAAAGGCCATAACTCCTTAAATAACTACTTAAACATCATTCATCAGAAAATTAAACCAAATCACTTCTTTCATAAAAACATTTTTAGTAAAGAGAAAACAGTAAGCTAAAAGCTGTTTATCTTCCTAATTACATCATGATACATTCTTGCATTTTCTTCTCTAACTTGCATACTTGGTAATGCTTGGCAAAGTCTCTGTCAGTGAGACATTTCTACCAGCTCTCTTCATTTAAGAAATCCCTTCTTCTAATCTATATCATGGTTACTGCTCTCTTGTAGCATATATTCCTCAAACTATCTGATTTTCTCACTGACCTTTGGCATAAGGTTACCTTCAACTGCCATATATTTTCACTGATCGTATGTTTAAACCACATGTTCTGATTTTTATTTGGGTGCCATTCTTTTAAAAATAAATCCCTATATTCTAGATTTTAACTGTGAAGATTCACAGTAAAACTAAATGACAACAACAGAAAGGAACAGAATTAACCCTCTCAAATATATCTAACACAGAAAAACATAGATCATTTTTAAAGAAATGTTACTGAATTTCAAAATCAACAGCAGCAACAAAACTTCAAATGTTTCTAAAATCTTTTGAGAACAAGCACATTTTAACAATATATTTTTAAAAGAATGAAGTTTCTCTTGATATGAATAACCAAAATCTTAGTAAGTTGATTCAAATAATTTGGGCTTATTTTTTAAAATGGAATACAGAAGTGTACATACAGAATATTGTTGTTGTTTAGTTGTTAAGTTGTGTCCCACTCTTTGCGATGCCATGGACTATAGCCTGCCAAACTCCTCTGTCCATGGGATTCCACAGGCAAGAATACTAGAGTGGGTCACCATTTCCTTCTCCAGGGGATCTTCTCTACCCAGGGATGAAACTTGCATCTCCTGCACTGCAGGCACATTCTTTACCACTGAGCCACCAGGGAAGACCACATACAGAATACACTAGAGTAAATTTAAACTGGGCACTTATATTTTTAAGACAATAAATCCAAACATTGTCTCCTGGCCTAAAGAAGTTCATAATCTTCTCTTTTCTTTCTGTGTATGTTATAGAGACATATTTTGTTAAGCCAGTTTACTATTTTGTAAGTTACAAACAATTCTCTACCAAGAAATCTTAGATAAAAATCTGGATTTAAAATATCTATGAAAATGAGAAAATTTGAGCACATTGGTTCTGCATTCCTATGCAGTAATAATTACAGGCTCTAGGAGAAGCTATTCCCTTCAGAAAGGCCAAGTACTATCCAAAAGTCCACCCTGCCTACTCTCCTGACTCACTCACTTACTTGACTTGCCACCGTAGGCATTTGCATTGTGACCCTGTAATAAGGCTTTTAGTTCACATAGGGATATAACTGTTTTCCTTTTTCTCTCTAGGTTGACAGTGAAATGACTTTGGGGAAAATCTATCTTCTTTACAAAGAAGTGGCATGGACAGATTAGGGAAAATGTCTTGATAGATATCAGAAAAGTGAAGTCGCTCTGTCGTGTCCGACTCTTTGCGACCCCGTGGACTGTAGCCCATCAGGCTCCTCTGTCCATGGGATTCTCCAGGCAGGAATACTGGAGTGGGTTGCCATTTCCTTCTCCAGGGGATCTTCCTGACCCAGGGATCGAACCCAGGTCTCCCACATTGCAGGCAGAGGCTTTAACCTCTGAGCCACCAGAGAGTGATATAGTCCCTCCCTCTCCCTTCCCAATCCCCCACAAGCTTGCACATTTCACAGGATTTAGCTTGCCTTTGGAATTGGAAATAGTAACAAGCATAGACTTAGGGGAAAACAAGTCAAGGAGCAAGGGGTTTGCAGTTTGGTTCCAATGTAGTTCAATGTTCTTCATACTAGGTTTGGGGAAAAATCTTCATTATAGGGAGTATAGCTTTTTCTGGCCTTGATAAGTCTCTCTTCCTCTCTCTCTGTCTCTCTGTCTCTCTGTCTCTCTCTCTCTCTCTCTCAGTCACTGGAAAAGGCTCTGATGCTGGGAAAGACTTAGGGCAGAAGGAAAAGGAGATAACAGAAGATGAGATGGTTAGATGGCATCACCAACTCAATGGACGTGAATGTGAGCCAACTCCGGAAGACAGAGAAGGACAAGGGCCTGGCGTGCTGCAGTCCATGGTGTCACAAAGAGTCGGACACAACTTAGCCACTGAGCAACAGCAACATATTCCAGAATGGTATATAAGTGACTATAATTTAAGACTCAGGTCCTATATCCAAGCCAAATAATATCACTCCAACACAATTTCAAGCCAGTAAATTTATTAAACATACGGATGTATAAGTCTATCTGTGACCTATGTGATAATTAAGAACTGTTCATTATTAATTTCCACCCGTTCCATCACAATTATAAATCCATATAGTTAACAATACTGAGAAACAGACCTTGTTTCACCACCTTTTCTGAAGAGACTGGAAATTGGTATGCAAATACTGAATGAAATAGAAAGGCATTTTCATCTGAGACAATGAATAAATGACCAAGATTTATACCAAAGCCAAATAAGAAGGATAAGAAATTCTCAGGGCAGAAAATTTGAGAGTGATAGTAGGAAAAAATTAACTTCAGAACAGGAAAATACCTGTCAATTGTATGCTAGAAACTTTACATTGGTTATCTGATTTAATTAGCACATAACACCTAAGAGGAAAGAATGGCCATCACTGTAAAGATACATAAAAAGAATAAGTAATTGATCCAGGGTCATACAGCCAGGAACTGAAAAAAATGGAATGCAAATATAGAATTTACTGACTCTTAACTGGATCCTTTTCCGGGTATGGTGATTTAGTCCCTAAGTCATATTTGACTCTTGCAACTCCTTGGACTGTAACCAGCCAGGCTCTTCTGTTCATGGGTTTTCCCAGGCAAGAATATTGGAGTGGACTTCTATTTCCTTCTCCAGGGGATCTTTTCTCATTATACTATTATGGAATAATTAGGAGGTGTTATCAAGTGAGAGTTATCCTATGAAACAAGTGATCTTAGGAATTGCTACAGGTTCAGTTCAGTTCAGTCGCTCAGTTGTGTTCAACTCTTTGTGACCCCATGGGCTGCAGCACGCCAGGCCTCCCTGTCCACCACCAACTCCCGGAGTTTACTCAAACTCATGTCCATTGTGTTGGTGATGCCATCCAACCATCTCATCCTCTGTCGTCCCCTTCTCCTCCTGCCTTCAATCTTTCCCAGCATCAGGGTCTTTTCAAAGGAGTCACATTTTTGCATCAGGTGGCCAAAGTATTGGAGTTTCATCT
This sequence comes from Bos javanicus, assembly GCF_032452875.1. Lineage (NCBI taxonomy): Eukaryota > Metazoa > Chordata > Mammalia > Artiodactyla > Bovidae > Bos > Bos javanicus. Next base: position 3,587,440 of record NC_083896.1, on the reverse strand, counting down.
TCAGCAACAATCCTTCCAATGAATATTCAGGATTGATTTTCTTTAGGATGGACTGGTTGGATCTTCTTTCTGTCCAAGAAACTCTCAAGAGTCTTCTCCAACACCACAGTTCAAAAGCATCAATTCTTCAACACTCAGCTTTCTTTATAGTCCAACTCTCACATCTATACATGACTACTGGAAAAACCATGAAAGAAAGCATGAAAGTGAAGTTGCTCAGTCGTGTCCAACTCTTTGCGACCCCGTGGACTGTAGCCCACCAGGCTCCTCTGTCCGTGGGATTCTCCAGGCAAGAATACTGGAGTGGGTTGCCATTTCCTTCTCCAGGGGATCTTCCCAACCCTGGGATCGAACCCAGGTCTCCCACATTGCAGGCAGATGCTTTAACCTCTGAGCCATCAGGGAAGGAGAAACCATAGCTTTGACTAAATGGACATTTGTTGGCCAAGTAATGTTTCTACCTTTTAATATTAGCCTAGGTTGGTCATAACTTTTCCTCCAAGGAGCAAGAGTCTTATCATTTCACAGCTACAGTCACCATTTGCAGTGATTTTGGAGCACAAAAAAATAAAGTCGGACATTGTTTCCATTGTTTCCCCATCTATTTGCCATGAAGTGATGGTACCACATGCCGTGATCTTAGTTTTCTGAATGTTGAGTTTTAAGCCAGCTTTTTCACTCTCCTCTTTCACTTTCATCAAGAGGCTTTTTAGCTGTTCTTCACTTTCTGCCATAAGGGTGGTGTCATCTGCATATCCGAGGTTATTGATATCTCTCCCAGCTATCTTGATTCCAGCTTGTGCTTCTTCCAGCCCAGTGTTTCTCATGATGTACTTTGCATATAAGTTAAAAAGCAGGGTGACAATAACAGCCTTGATGTACTCCTTTCCCAATTTGGAATCAGTCTGTTGTTCCATGTCCAGTTCTAACTGTTGCTTCCTGACCTGCATACAGATTTCTCAAAAGATACGTCAGGTGGTCTGGTATCTCATCTCCTGAAGAATTTTCCAGAGTTTTTTTGTTATCCACACAGTCAAAGGCTTTGGCATAGTCAAAGCAGAAATAAATTTTTTTCCCCCTGAACTCTCTGATCCAACAGATATTAGCAATTTGATCTCTGGCTCCCTTGCCTTTTCTAAATCCAGCATCAATATCTGGAAGTTCATGGTTCATGTATTGTTGAAGCCTAGCTTGGAGAATTTTGAGCATTACTTTATTAGTGTGTGAGATGAGTGCAATTGTGCAGTCGTTTGAGCATTCTTTGACATTGTCTTTCTTTGGGATTGGAATGAAAACTGACCTTTTCCAGTCCTGTGGCCACTGCTGAGTTTTCCAAATTTGCTGGCATATTGAGTGCAGCACTTTCACAGCATCATCTTTTAGGATTTGAAACAGCTCAACTGGAATTCCTTCACCTCCACTAGCTTTGTTTGTAGTGATGCTTCTCATTCCAGAATATCTGGCTCTAGGTGAGTGATCATATCCTTGTGATTATCTGGGTTTTGAAGATCTTTTTTGTAAGTTCTTCTGTGTAGTCTTGCCACCTCTTCTTAATATCTTCTGCTTCTGTTAGGTCCATACCATTTCTGTCCTTTATTGTGGCCATCTTTGCTTGAAATATGCCCTTGGTATCTTGAATTTTCTTGAAGAGATCTCTAGTGTTCCCCTTTTATTGTTTCCCTCTATTTCTTTGCACTGATCACTAAGGAAGTCTTTCTTATGTCTCCTTGCTATTCTTTGGAACTCTGCATTCAAATGGGTATACCTTTCCTTTTCTCCTTTGCTTTTCACTTCTCTTCTTTTCACAGCTATTTGTGAAGCCTCCTCAGACAACTATTTTTCCTTTTTGCATTTCTTTTTCTTGGGGATGGTCTTGATCCCTGCCTCCTGTACAATGTCAGGAACCTCCATCCATAGTTCTTCAGGCACTCTGTTCATCAGATCTAATTCCTTGAATCTATTTGTCACTTCCACTGTGTAATCATAAGGGATTTGATTTAGGTCATACCTAAATGGTCTAGTGGTTTTCCGACTTTCTTCAATTTAAGTCTGAATTTGGCAATAAGAAGTTCATGATCTGAGCCATAGTCAACTCCTGGTCTTGCTTTTGCTGACTGTATAGAGCTTCTCCATCTTTGGCTGCAAAGAATATAATCACTCTGATTTTGGTATTGACCATCTGGTGAGGTCCATGTGCAGAGTCTTCTCCTGTGTTGTTGGAAGAGGGTGTTTGCTATGACCAGTGTGTTCTCTTGACAAAACTCTATTAGCCATTGCTTACTTCATTCTGTACTCCAAGGCCAAATTTGCCTGTTACTCCAGGTATTTCTTGACTTCTACTTTTGCATTCCTGTCTCCTATACTGAAAAGAACATCCTTTTTGGGTGTTAGCTCTAGACGGTCTTGTAAGTCTTCAAAGAACCATTTAACTTCATCTTCTTCAGCATTAGTGGTTGGGACTTAGGCTTGTTGATAACTCCCTTTGTTTACCCAATTTTTCTCTAATTTATGTGACAATGGGCATTAATTCTCACCATTAAAGCTTTGCTGAATAAACTTGAGAAAGTTCTCATATCCTCATCCTTCAATTTGCAAATGAGGAAATTGGTCCATTTCTGCTTACCTGGCACTCAGAAAAGAAGCCTGGTACACAATCTCTTTGGAATATAACAGAAATGACCATTTAAGCTCTCAGATTTGCTTTGAAAACTACTTTCCTTTAAATTATAATCTTCAAAATGATGATTTCATTTTATATTATGATTAGAAGCTATACCAGAAAGACCAGATTAGTTATCCTTAGAATTGAAGATTGTCCAGAGAAAGAGAAAATTTTACAAACACTCAAAATTCTTTTCTGTAACTTAATTTGCAAATACAAGAACAATTTATTTTTGCTTGTTTCATATTAAAACTAAGATTGGTCTTACCTCTTAGGAGGAAGCTATTTGAAATCTAAGAGTTTTCATCTAGAACATAAAAAAATGATGCAATTTTGTTGATGGCTAAAGATTATTGATTGAAATCTTTATTATTGACATAAGTTGTAGGTGTCAGTCACTAGAATGAGACAAAATACCTTTAAGACAGAGAGAAAAAAGATATATAATAATGGAGTAAGCGTATATATAGGGGAAAAGGAGATGGGAAAAATTACTGAGAGATCCATGGATATTGACTCCAGGTTCTAAAGAATAAAGGACCTTAGTTCTTTTTTTTTTTTTCTTAATATAATTTATCCATGCCCTCCTTTGACTTGCGTGGCTCAGCAGTACTCTAGTCTCATTCTTAAATGTTTCCTTCCTTCTGTGTCAGGGAAAATCATGAAGGGGGATGGGAAGATGTGACATAATATGTTACAGTGTTGAATTAAAGACAGTAGGCTTTGTAATGTCACCTCAAATTGGGAAGAGCATCAAAATTATGCAGTTACAGAGAGGATATGAATATCATAAGGCAGGCAAGAGGAAATCAACTGGACAGGGTTAAATTCTACAGCTAAATTTGCCTAATTCTTAAAGAGACATATCACAATAAGAAAAGAAAGAAGAATGCTGTCACCTGGCATTCACCTTCTTTCCTGTCCTGTTAACACACAGATTTTCTTGCTTTTTACAAACCAGCAGTGAAAATATTTGAAGGAAGGAATGGATATGCCATTAAAAATTATCTCAAAATTGGAAAGAGGAAAAGAAAAACATTATGCTGTGCCCTACTGATGTCAAACTGGATCACTGTCTAAAGATATAATATTTAAAAAGGTAACTTTATTTGATTTACTATTTATTAAAGCTCAGATTCTATAGAATAAGATGTTAACTTTTATAGATTGAGAAATTGCATATAATTTATTTTTTGTTAACCCCATACTCTTAATGTACTCCTCTCCCACCTACTCTTGGTAGCTGTAAGTTTGTTCTCCAGGTCTGCAATCTGTTTCTATTCTGTAAATAAATTCATTTGTATTATTTTTTTTACATTCCATATATAATGCTTGTCTTTCTCTGTCTGATATTTCACTTACTATTATATTCTCTAGATCAATTGATGTGGCTGCAAAAGACATTATTTCATTCATTTTTATGATTGAATTATATATATATATATATATATATATATATATATATATATATATGTCACACCTTTCTCATTCATTTATCTATTGGTGGACACTCAGGTTGCTTCCATGTCTTGGCTGTTGTAAACAGTGTTGCTATGAACATTGGGGTGCATCTTGCTTTTCCAGAGTTTTCATCTTTTCCGGATATATGCACCAGATTGGGATTGTTGGTAACATATGGTAATTAGATTTTTAAGGAAGCTGCATATTGTTTGGCATAGTTGCTGCACCAATTTACACTTCCACAAAAAGTGTAGGAGGGTTCCCTTTTCTCTACATCCTCTCTAGCATTTAATATTTGTAAAATTTTTGATGATAGCTATTCTGACTACTGTGAAGTGATGCTTCATTGTAGCTTTTATTTGCATTCTCTAATAATTAGTGACTGCTGCTGCTGCTGCTGCTAAGTCACTTCAGTCGTGTCCAACTCTGTGCGACCCCATAGAAGACAGCCTACCAGTCTCCCCCGTCCCTGGGATTCTCCAGGCAAGAACACTGGAGTGGGTTGCCATTTCCTTCTCCAATGCAGGAAAGCGAAAAGTGAAAGTGAAGTCACTCAGTCGTGTCCGATTCCTAGCGACCCCATGGACTGCAGCACACCAGGCTCCTCTGTCCATGGGATTTTCCAGGCAAGAGTACTGGAGTGGGGTGCCATTGCCTTCTCCGTTATTTAGGTCTTCTGCAAGTTTTTTCATTGGCTTGTTTGTTTTTTATACTGAGTTGTATGAGATCTTTGTATATTTTGGAAATTAACCCATTGTCTGTAACATCACTTGCAAGTATTTATCCCAACCCATAGGATGTCTTCCATATAATTTTTATATACATTTTATATAAATGATTTAAATCATTTATATTTGCATCAGATAAAAATTATCTATCGAGTGAACACTGACATTTTAGGAATCAGTAAACTAAAATGGACTGGAATGGGAGAATTTAATTCAAATGACCATTAATGGAGTAGTCCTCATAGTCAACAAAAGAGTCTGAAATGCAGTATTTGGAAGCAATCTCAAGAATAACAGAATGATCTCTGTTTGTTTCCAAGGCAAACCATTCAATATCACAATAATCCAAGTCTGTGCCCCAAACAGTAATGCTGAAAAAGCTGAAACTGAAGGTTCTATGAAGACCTACAAGAACTTTTAGAACTAACACCCAAAAAAAGATGTCCTTTTCATTATAGGGGACTGGAATGCAAAGGTGGGAAGTCAAGAGATGCATGGAGTAACAGGCAAATCTGGCCTTGGAGTACAAAGTGAAGCAGGGCAAAGGCTAATAGAGTTTTTCCAAGAGAATACAACAGTCATAGCAAACCACCTCTACCAAAAACACAAGGGAAGACTCTGATAGTCAATAACAAAATCAGATTAATTATATTCTTTGCAGCTGAAGATGGAGAGCTCTGTACAGTCAGCAAAAACAGGAGTTGACTGTGGCTCAGATCATGAACTCCTTATTGCCAAATTCAGACTTAAATTGAAGAAAGTAGGGAAAACCACCAGACAGTTGAGGTATGACCTAAATCAAACCCCTTACAATTATACAGTGGAAGTGACAAATAGATTCAAGAGATGAGACCTGATACAGTACCCGAAGACCTATAGATGGAGGTTCGTGACACTGTAAAGGAGGCAGTGATCAAGACCATCGCCAAGAAAAAGAATTGCAAAAAGGCAAAATGGTTGACCGAGGAGGCCTTACAAATAGCTGTGAAAAGAGAGGTAAAGGCAAAGGAGAAAAGGAAAGATATAAGCATCTGAATGCAGAGTTCCAAAGAATAGCAAGGAGAGATAAGAAAGGCTTCCTCAGCAATCAGTTGAAAGAGGAAAACAATAGAATGGGAAAGACTAGAGATCACTTTAAGAAAATTAGAGATACCAAGAGAAATTTTCATGCAAAGATGGGTACAATAAAGGACAGAAATGGTATGGACCTAATAGAAGCAGAAGAGATTAAGAAGAATTGGCAAGAATACACAGAACTATACAAAAGAGATATTTATGACCCAGATAAATCACGATGGTGTGATGACTCACCTACAGCCACACACCCTGGAATGTGAAGTCAAGGGGGCCTTAGGAAGCATCAGTATGAACAAAGCCAGTGAAGGTGAAGGAATTCCAGTTGAGCTACTTCAAATCCTAAAAGATGATGCTGTGAATGCCAATATGAACTTAATATGAATGCCACTGAACTCAATATGCCAGCAAATTTTGAAAACTCAACAGTGGCCACAGGACTGGAAAAGGTCAGTTTTCATTCCAATCCCAAAGAAAGCAATACCAAAGAATGTTCAAACTACTGCACAATTGCACTCATCTCACACACTAGCAAAGTAAAGCTCAGAATTCTCCAATCCAGACTTCAACAGTACATGAACTGTGAACTTCCAGATGTTCAAGCTGGTTTTAGAAAAGGCAGAGGAACCAGAGATCAAATTGCCAACATCCATTGGATCATCAAAAAAGCAAGAGAGTTCCAGAAAAAACATCTACTTCTGCTTTATTGATTATGCCAAAGCCTTTGACTATGTCAATCACAACAAACTTTGGAAAATTCTTCAAGAATTGGGACTACCAGACCACCTGATATGCCTCCTGAGAAATCCATATGCAGGTCATGAAACAACAGTTAAACCTGGACACAGAACAACATACTGGTTCCAAGTAGGAAAAGGAATACAACAAGGCTGTATATTGTCACCCTGCTTATTTAACATATATGCAAAGTACATCATGAGAAACGCTGGGCTGGAGGGAGCACAAGCTGGAATCAAGATTACCGGGAGAAATATCAGTAACCTCAGATATGCAGATGACACCACCCTTATGACAGAAAGTGAAGAAAAACTAAAGAGCGTCTTGATGAAAGTGAAATAGGAGAGTCAAAATGTTGGCTTAAAAGTCAACATTCAGAAAACTAAGATCATGGCATCTGGTCCCATCACTTCATGGCAAATAGATGGAGAAAAAATGGAAACAGACTTTATTTTCTTAGGCTCCAAAAATCACTGCAGATGGTGACTGCAGCCATGAAAACAAAAGGCACTTGCTCCTTGGAAGAAAAGTTAGGACCAACCTAGACAGCATATTAAAAAGCAGAGACATTACTTTGCTGACAAAGGTCTGTCTAGTCAAGGCTATGGTTTTTCCAGTAGTCATGTATGGGTGTGACAGTTGGATTATAACGAAAGCCAATCACTGAAGAATTGATGCTTTTGAACTGTGGTGTTGGAGAAGACTCTTAAGAGTCCCTTGGATTGCAAGGAGATCCAACCAGTCCATCCTAAGGGAAATCAGTCCTGAATATTCATTGGAAGGACTGATGGTGATGCTGAAACTCCAATACTTTGGCCACCTGATGTGAAGAACTGACTCATTGGAAAAGACCCTGATGCTGAGAAAGATGGAAGGCAGGAGGAGAAGGGGACAATAGAGCGTGAGATGGTTGGATGGCATCACCAACTCAATGAAGATGAGTTTGAGCAGGCTCCAGGTGTTGGTGATGAATAGCGAAGCCTGGTGTGCTGCAGTCCATGTGGTCGCAAAAGAGTTGGACATGACAGAGCAACTGAACTGAACTGAACTGAACTGGTATAAAGAGAATCCCTGATTTTTTGAAAATCTTCTGGATAATATTGACAATTCTTAGGCCTAACATTTTCACATTTTGCCTTTTAAAGTGTCTTCCATTTTTTTTTTCAGTTTCACCCTTCTTCTGGACACTTATGTAAAAAGACTATAAAACCTACTCTAAGCCAAAGCATTAATTTTTTTTTTCAGTATTAATAAATCTAATCTTCAGCTTGTAAAGTCAGCATGTATTGGCTCCTTTCACAACTTGGACTCTTTGCAAGATGACAGGATTACAAAGATGAGTCAACTTTCAAATTTCAAGGATTTTTCAATCAAATGAAAAGGTTAGACAAAGAGCTCCACAATTAAAATATAGCAAAGACTATGCAGCAGGCACAGAAAAGGGCATATTGAATGAATGTGGGAATCAAGGAAGCATTTCCCAAAGTGGTGATATTTTACTTGTCTATTGAAAATGGAGTAGGGACTAGCCAGGGAGAAGGAAATGGTGACCCACTCCAGTATTCTTGCCTGGAGAATCCTGTGGACAGAGGAGCCTGGAGGGCTCCTGTCCATAGCGTCACAAAGGGTTGGACATGACTGAAGAGACTTAGTGTGCATGCACACATTGGAGAAGGAAATGGCAACCCACTCCATTGTTCTTGCCTGGAGAATCCCAGGGATGGAAGAACCTGGTGGGCTGCTGTCTATGGGGTCGCACAAAGTCGGACACGACTGAAGCGACTTAGCAGCATCAGCAGCAGGGACTAGCCAAGCAATGAAAATTTCCGTATAAAGAGTATAAAAGAGTGTGAAGTATAAAGTCTGTATAAAGAGTGTGAAGAAAAATATTGTAAAAGAGCTACTTACTTGTTCAGAGACTTATGGGTGAAGTAGATGTCCTGAAAATGTTTGGAGTCGCTGAGATGAGAAGGACAGTCCGGAACCAGTCCTAAAAGGCGTTATGGAAAAGAGTTGAAGCACAAATTTTGTATAGGATATTTTGCAACAGCAAGCTGTCAACAGATATTTATTTTGGGGTGTTTACTCTGACAGCCCAGACACAACAGTATTAGGGGGAAACAAGACAGAGGTGGGGAGACTGAGTAGGATATGACCACAGTAACTCAAGAGGAGCATGACCTGGAAGGTTGTGGCCAGTTGCTTTAGACTAATTTACAAATTAAAATCAACAGTTCTCACTGAAAAATAAAGGAATGAAGGGAAGTGGGGGCTGATCGATATGTGGCCAAGTGTACCAATTCCAAGTGAGAAAGCACCAAGGTGGACCATGCTCAGTGTAGTAATTTTATATTGCTGGATAACACATTAGCACACTTTAGCATCTTAACACAACACAAATGTGTTATCTCACAGTTTCTGCAAGAGTCTAGCCTATTTTAGTTGGGTCATCTGCTTGCAATCTCAAAAGGCTGAAATGAAGGTACCTGCTAATTGACTAGGAAAAAAAAAAAAATCCACTCACAGATTTTCTTGGGTTGACAGAAGAACTCATTTTCTGGTGGTAGTAAGACTGAGATCTCCATTTTCTTGCTGTCAACTGGAGGATGCTGTCAGCTCCTAGAGCAGTTTATTCCTTCACAACCAGTATGAAGGTGTTTGCTGCTGCTTTCAATATCTCCTTTCTTTTAGCATACTGTTATCTCAGGCTTACCCAGAATGATCTCCTTTTAATTAACTCAACTGATTAGGGGACTTAATTATAACAGCAAAATCCCTTCTTCCTTACAAGATAAAGTGATTATAGGCTGATATTTCAAAGTATGCAATGCTCCTTCCACCATGAAGAGGAGATTGTGCAGGGTGCATTCATCAGAAGGCAAGAGCCTTAGAGGCTCTCTTAGACTTCTGCCTATCACACTGAGGAGGAAGATTATAAATGGGAATCAAAGCCTTATCAGAAGATGTGATTGCCCAGGAAAGAAGAAAATTACAAAAGCAGCACAGAAAAGATTTAACACAGGAACAGAAAATTAATGACTAGATAGACAGATATGATTTAATTCATCTTAAGGTACTCAAATCCATAGGACACACCTCAATTTTCAATCCCATTGTTGTAGTTTTTCCTGTCAGACTCTTTGTGACCCCATGGACCACAGCACGCTTAAATCCCATACAGTTTTATTTTTGAAATGTAGGTAGCAAGAAAGATGTCTAACAAAGAAAGTACAAAGCAAATAAAGTGATTTCCCATTTCAAATTTCATTTCCCCTGTTCTTTTTCACTGTGAGAGAAGCTCTGTACAAACACTCATCTTTGTTTCTCCATTCTGCTGGAGCTGCTCCAAGTCTCCCAATTTTAGGTGAGGTTTTTGAGACCCTCAACTGTCATAACAGTACAACAAAAGCCTGATGTCTGCTAAGTATAGAGAACTGTCTCACAGTCTCTGCGATAATTCTCCTATTTATACAGCCTAGACTCTCAACCTCATTTTAAACAACAGTACCAAACTGTATTTGTGAACCTCCCCCAACCTGCTTTTCTAAACATTTTTCCACTGTTATTTTTTATAAAAATGTCTTTACTTCAATTAGCATTTCCATCACTGAAAACATTTACTGAAGCAGTGGCTCTTTGAGGTTATACTTCATAGAGCTCACTTCAGGATGGGATTGTTGGGCTATAAGAGATCTCGATGAGGTCATATAGATCATGCTCTTGTTTCCAAGCAACCCCCTTAAAGATAACCACCTTATTACAGAAATCACTCCCCAAAAGGAAATTACAACAGCCATGCCTTCAGAAACTTATTTCTGTGTTTAATTACCCTTGCAGTTAAGGACCTCTTGCACAAGTCTCTCTGGACATGTAGAACAGCTGGTAACCACACTCCTTATAATGGCTGTTCATAAATCTGCAACCTTTTCTTAAGTCATCTTCATTATCTCTCTTACAGAGTATCCAACTGTACTCTATGTTTAATAGAATGTTTAATAGTCAACTTTAAACATCTTGAGCATTCAAGAACCAGGCTTTTGGCAAATTCATAAATGATGTCAAATCTAAATTCTTTTACATTTAAAGGAAATACAAATTAAAGATGAAGTAAGATGGTGCTGCTGTCTATAGGGTCGCACAGAGTCGGACACGACTGAAGCGATTCAGCAGCAGCAGCAGCAGCACCATGCAAACCAATTGTTCACCTAATTATCTGTCTTTCTAGCAGCTTAAGTACCCAAAGTCATGGTCAGAGGCCATGCACGAAAAGCCATAACTATATGATTACTGTTCTCATCATCTTCTCATCTTATCTGAGAACTAATTTCACTTCCTTTTTGGAATGCTTCTTTTGTAAGAGATCTGGGTTGCAGACAAATATGGTCAATGTGACATTGGTACTTAGCAATTCTCTGCTGCTCTTTTTAGTCTTCTGATTGAATAAGTAATTGATAGGGTAGAATTCAGTGCCTTTCTTCCAACATTATCTCAGACTGGTCCTGAATACATACATATATTTAAAAATCACTATGCTTTAATTTCTCTGTAAAATGTCAATTTTCATCATTTTTAATCTGTTTATTTCTGTCAATATTGCAAGTTCTCCACACAATAACCATTATAGCCTGTTATGCGTACTCTCCATAGAAGCTGTTAAAATTGACAGCCACATCTCAGTCAGAACTTCCTAAATACTCTTTTTTGGCTGGGTGTCAACACTGTCCAATTGATTTTTCTTTGTTTCTACTAATTCTGAACAATATAGTGAACTACTAAAATTCAGTCTAGCCTATCTTCTTATTTATATAATCAGAGACTCGCTATTCTCATCAATATTGAGGTAGCGAACAAAGCTTACTGAAAAGCATAATTCTGTTTCAGTACAAGCATTGGACGGCATTCAGGATTCTAAGTTTCCAATATTTTAAAACACTTTTTTAAAAATAGAAAGTGGCATATTTTGAAGAAATCTATTCATATAGGAGAAATATTATTTTTAGATACACTTTTCTCTTTTTTGCACTAATTTGCATGTCTCTGAATAATAGTGTTTGTAAATTGAATAAATATATCTAAGGTGCTTAGTCACTCAGTTGTGTCTGACTCTTTGTGACCCAATGGACTGTGGCCCGCCAGCTCTGCTGTCCATTGGATTCTCCAGGCAAAAAAACTGGAGTGGGTTGCCATTTCCTTCTCCAGGGGATCTTCCCAACCCAGGGATCGAACCCAGATCTCCCTCACTGCAGACAAATTCTTTACCAGCTGAGCCACCAGGGTAGCCCATATATTTATATGCACACATGTATATGTGTATACACACATATGTGTGTGCATGTGTGTGCTCAGTTATGTCTCACTGTTTGCGATCTCATGTACTGAAGACCACCAGGCTCCTCTATCCATAAGATTTCCCAGGCAACATGGAAGAAACCTAGATGTCCATCAGCAGATGAATGGATAAGAAGCTGTGGTACATATACACAATGGAGTATTACTCAGCCATTAAAAAGAATACATTTGAATCAGTTCTAATGAGATGGATGAAACTGGAACCTATTATACAGAGTGAAGTAAGCCAGAAAGAAAAACACCAATACAGTATACTAACGCATATATATGGAATTTAGAAAGATGGTAACGATAACCCTGTATGCAAGACAGCAAAAGAGACACAGATGTATACAACAGCCTTTTGGACTCTGTGGAAGAGGAAGGGGGCAGTGATTTGGGAGAATGGCATTAAAACATGTATAATATTATATAAGAAATGAATCGCCAGTCCAGGTTCAATGCAGGATACAGGAAGCTTGGGGCTGGTGCACTGGGATGACCCAGAGGGATGGTATGGGGAGGGAGGTGGGAGGGGGTTCAGGATGGGGAACACATGTACACCCGTGGTGGATGCATGTTGATGTATGGCAAAACCAATACAATATTGTAAAGTAAAATAATAATAATAAATTAAAAAAAAAAAAAAGATTTCCCAGGCAAGATACTAGAGTGGGTTGCCATTTCCTCCTCAAGGGAATCTTCCTTAGCCAGGAATTGAATCCATATCTCTTGCATCTCCTGCACTCAGGAGGTGGCAGGCAGATTCTATACCACTGAACCATATGTACACATATATATGTATATATGTATTTAATTTTACACTCCTCTGAATTGTCTATTTTCTTGAGTTATTGCTCATTTTACTAATTTGTTAGAGCTTCATTTATGTGCCATTTAAGTTGCAAACATTTTCCAAACAATGGCCTATCAGTTTTTTTCATGTTGTCTTTTGCCATACAAACTTTAAATGTTACACTTCCTTATATAAGCATATTTTATTACAGATTTTGAATGTCTTATTTGGTCAATAAAATCACTTCTATTATTGGGTACATCATGTTACATCTTAGATGTTTTTCTAACCTGTCATTATGTACACGACTATGTTAGAAGGAAATACATAATCTATTTCAAATTTAGGTTTGCTCATGGAGTGATAATAGGACTATAATTTTATTTTTATAATGGTTAATCACTTCATGGGAAATATATGGAGAAACCGTGGAAACAGTGGTCAGACTTTATTTTGGGGGGCTCCAAAATCACTGCAGATGGTGACTGCAGCCATGAAATTAAAAGACGCTTACTCCTTGGAAGAAAAATTATGACCAACCTAGATAGCATATTGAAAAACAGAGACATTACTTTGCCAACAATGGTCCGTCTAGTCAAGGCTATGGTTTTTCCTGTGGTCATGTATGGATGTGAGAGTTGGACTGTGAAAAAGGCTGAGCGCCCAAGAATTGATGCTTTTGAACTGTAGTGTTGGAGAAGACTCTTGAGAGTCCCTTGGACTGCAAGGAGATCCAACCAGTCCATTCTGAAGGAGATCAGTCCTGGGATTTCTTTGGAAGGAATGATGCTAAAGCTGAAACTCCAGTACTTTGGCCACCTCATGTGAAGAGTTGACTCATTGGAAAAGACTCTGATGCTAGGAGGGATTGGGGACAGGAGGAGAAGGGGATGACAGAGGATGAGATGGCTGGATGGCATCACCAACTCGATGGACATGAGTCTGAGTGAACTCCAGGAGTTGATGATGGACAGGGAGGCCTGGCGTGCTATGATTCATGGGGTCGCAAAGAGTTGTACACGACTGAGCAACTGAACTGAACTGAACTGAACTGAACTGAATCATTTCTTAACTGAATCATCATTTTCCCATTGAGTTTAACTATTATCTCAATTATACACTAAATAATCACTTATATTAGATTTATTGCCAGAGTCTCTACTGTGTACTTTGTTTTTCTTTTATTGTGTACTTTGTTGTTCTTTTGCTGACTTTCATGCCATTATAATATTAATTTTACTATGGTGCATTTACAAAAGTTTCTGTATTAAGTAAAGCAAAGTGTTAGTCACTCAGTTGCGTTCGATTCTTTGCAACCCCATGGACTGTAGCCTGCCAGGCTCCTCTGTCCATGTGAGTCTCCAGGCAAGAATACTAGAGTGGGTTGCCAAGCCCTTCTTCAAAGCAAAGCAAATCCCCTCCTATTTCTCCTTTCTACTCTATAATTTTATTTGTTTTTCTTGGGCATTTATTCTTACATACACATTTTAAAAATCATTTTATCTATTTCAAAGACAAAGTATCTTCCCAAGAAAATCTTCAATTTGCTAATTGTTGTTGCTCTTGTTTAGCTACTAAGTCATTTCTGACTCTTTGCAACCCCATGGACTGCAGACCGTCAGGGTCCTCTCTCCTTAGGATTTCCAGGCAAGAATACTGAAATGAGTTGCCATTTCCTTCTCAAAGTGATCTTCCAAACCCAAGGACTGAACTTGCATCTCCTGCACTGGAAGGGGAATTCTTTACCATTGAGCCACCCAGTTCAGTTCAGTTCAGTCTCTCAGTCCTGTCCGACTCTGCAACACACCAGGCCTCCCCATGTACTGCAACACACCAGGCCTCCCTATCCATCACCAACTCCCGGAGTCCACCCAGACCCATGTCCATCAAGTCGATGATGCCATCCAACCATCTCATCCTCTGTCGTCCCCTTCTCCTCCTGCCCTCAATCTTTCCCAGCATCAGGGTCTTTTCCAATGAGTCAGCTGTTCATATCAGGTGGCCAAATTATTGGAGTTTCAGCTTCAACATCAGTCCTTCCAATGAACATCCAGGACTGATATCCTTTAGGATGGACTGGTTGGATCTCCTTGCAGTCCAAGGGACTCTCAAGAGTCTTCTCCAACACCACAGATCAAAAGCATCAATTCTTCGGCACTCAGCTTTCTTTATAGCCCAACTCTCACATCCATACATGACCAATGGAAAAACCATAGCCTTGACTAGACGGACCATTGTTGGCGAAGTAATGTCTCTGCTTTTTAATATGCTGTCTAGGTTGGTCATAACTTTCCTTCCAAGGAGTAAGTGTCTTTTAATTTCATGGCTGCAATCATCATCTTCTGTGATTTTGGAACCCAGAAAAATAAAGTCAGCCATTGTTTCCAAAGTTTCCCCATCTATCTGCCATGAAGTGATGGGACCAGATGCCATGATCTTCGTTTTCTGAATGTTGAGCTTTAAGCCAACTTTTTCACTCTCCACTTTCACTTTCATCAAGAGACTTTTGAGTTCCTCTTCACTTTCTGACATAAGGGTGGTGTCATCTGCATGTCTGAGGTTATTGATATTTCTCCCGGCAATCTTAATTCCAGCTTGTGCTTCTTCCAGCCCAGCATTTCTCATGATATACTCTGCATAGAAGTTAAATAAGCAGGGTGACAATATACAGCCTTGACGGACTCCTTTCCCTATTTGGAACCAGTCTGTTGTTCCATGTCTAGTTCTAACTGTTGCTTCCTGACCTGCATACAGGTTTCTCAAGAGTCAAGTCAGGTTGTCTGGTATTCCCATCTCTTTCAGAATTTCCCACAGTTTATTGTGATCCACACAGTCAAAGGCTTTGGCATAGTCAGTAAAGCAGAAATAGATGTTTTTCTGGAACTCTCTTGCTTTTTCCATGATCCAGTGAATGTTGGCAATTTGATCTCTGGTTCCTCTGTCTTTTCTAAAACCAGCTTGAACATCTGAAAGGCACCCAGAAAGCTCTCAATTTACTAATTAGCAGATAACTAAATTAATATATTAATTTTTGTGAAAATTAATATTTAGTATCTCCTTTCTAAACATAAGGCATTGCTTTATTGTTTCTCAATAAAAGAATTTATATCCTGTATTTTTTCATTTAATTTATTCTTAAATGTATATAGTCTTTGTTACTAATATGGATAGATTTTTCCATGTCTTTTTCCTGCTTTTTATTTAATTGAAAAATAGCTTTGAATTTTATATATTCTTAAGTTCATTAGTACTGGAAATTTTCTTATTGGTTCACATAGCTGTAAACTAAAATCTCTTGGCTTTCCTAGGTATAAAATATAAAAATAAATCACTTTATTTTCTCTTTTTATTTTCTTCTTTAGAGTGATGATAATATCTATTAATATTATATAAGGTATCTGTGAGGAATAAAATAATTAGAATACATAAGACATTTTGAACAGCACCTAACAAGCTAGTCCTTAAACAAACAGCTATTTAAGGCAATATTAGTGAAGTGAAGTCGCTCAGTTGTGTCTGACTCTTTGCGACTACTCAGTGGACTGTAGCCTGCCAGGCTCCTCCATCCATGGGATTTTCTAGGCAAGAGTACTGGAATGGGTTGACATTTCCTTCTCCAGGTATCTTCCTGACCTAAGGATCAAACCCTGGTCTCCCGCCCTGTGGGCAGACACTTTACCGTCTGTTCAGTCGCTCAGTCGTGTCCGACTCTTTGCGACCCCATGAATCACAGCACGCCAGGCCTCCCTGTCCATCATCAACTCCCAGAGTTCACTCAGAATCACGTCCATTGAGTCAGTGATGCCATCCAGCCGTCTCATCCTCTGTCGTCCCCTTCCCCTCCTGCCCCCAATCCCTCCCAGCATCAGAGTCTTTTCCAATGAGTCAATTCTTCGCATGAAGTGGCCAAAGTACTGGAGTTTCAGCTTTAGCATCATTCCTTCCAAAGAAATCCCAGGGCTGATCTCCTCCAGAACGGACTGGTTGGATCTCCTTGCAGTCCAAGGGAATCTCAAGAGTCTTCTCCAACACCATAGTTCAAAAGCATCAATTCTTCGGCACTCAGCCTTCTTCACAGTCCAACTCTCACATCTATACATGACCACAGGAAAAACCATTGCCTTGACTAGACGAACTTTTGTTGGCAAAGTAACGTCTCTGCTTTTGAATATGCTATCTAGGTTGGTCATAACGTTCCTTCCAAGGAATAAGCATCTTTTAATTTCATGGCTGCAGTCACCATCTGCAGTGATTTGGGAGCCCAGAAAAATAAAGTCTGACACTGTTTCCACTGTTCCCCCATCTATTTCCCGTGAAGTGATGGGACTGGATGCCATGATCTTTATTTAGGCATTCATAAATGATAAATGTATATCCATACACGAGGAGATTCAGTAGTCCCATTCATGGTTCTATTTCTTGGCTAGATGGAAAAAAAAAAACAAACAAACAAAACCCTATACTCTTTGATTTGAAGCTTGTTTTGAATGTTATTGTCTTAAAAATAAAAAGAAAAGCTGTTATCTAGAGTCATTAGGTTATTATTTTAAATTATGATTTAATAACCATACAATTTTGAAAAACTTAAACTCAAAACCCAAAGCTTTTGTTTTATAAATACAAAATGAGGCTAACTTCACCTCCTAATCCTGGATTTTATGAAGATTAAATGAGATCCTGTTCCCAAAGTTCTAAGCACTATTCCTGGTAGAAAGCAGATGTTCAGTGCAAGCTAATACTTCTTTTCTCCCTCATTCTCACATTTCCACCATATAGGGAATGTCTTTTATACATGACCTTCAAATGATCCACAGAGATACTGTGTTGTCTTTTATTCCCAGCATACGACTATCCTTATTAGTCTTCATTTCACTGATTAAAAGCAAATAAGACCCTTGTGTTTTTCTATCTAAATATATCCCTACATATATTCCCCAAAATAGACAAGTTGATCCAATATACTCTAAGACCCTGTGTTTAACAAATGGTAGGCCATGGAAATATAAACAAGGTTTTTGACAGATCATTTAGAATGAAAAGTATTCATTCAAAAGTATATTAGAATCTAGCATTGATGGTGGTACCAAATTTTAGTAATCAAATGGTTTCAGCATTTAATAATTCAATTTTCCAAAATCCAATGTTTACACATTTAAAATGAATGCTTACATAATTTATTATTTTAAAATAACATATATACAAGCAAAATTGTTCATTCATCAAGAACAAAGGCAACTTAAAACTGGAATGCCAGTGTTAGCATTTTTTAAATAAGCATCTCTATCCCATACATTGAGAGTAGGATTATAATCACTAAATCAGCCTGTATCTAGAAACACATATAAACTGCAAACTAATGAGGTAGGCAATTTTGGTTAATTAGAATTAATAGTTAATTCTAATTAACAATATTGATTGTATCATAGAGAGGGAAGTTTTTCAAAATAATATTCTCTTAAGCAATATGTCTTTGCCTTGCCAAAATACGTCAAGGGGCAAGTTCATTTTGACATGGGCTATCCTGTCTCCACCCTTGCCAGTATAAGAGCATTTTATAGTTATGAAGTCAGAACTGGAGAGATTTCCAAATCCTATTATATGACTTTTGATACTCCAGTAAGTGTGAAGTTTCTTTTGACCTGACACAGAAGCTTCTTGATGGAAACACATCATTGGTCAGTCATGAAGAGCTTATTTTATTATGGTTAAAACTAAAAATATGGTGATAACAACCAACTTTTACTATTTTATATAATTTGTCTTCAATTATTGTGAAATTTGGAAAATGATTATTTCCACCTGAATGCCCCTCTATACTCTCAGCTCTGTGAAGGCAAGAACTAAGTGTATCTTGTTCACCATGATTTCCCTTTTGCTGAGTACATGCAAAGTACATGATACAAAGTAGACATGCCACAGGTAGTAGTGAGTTGTCAATTGTTTCTTCAATGGCCCATCTGACATGTGTAGACAGCCCATAGGAGCCAAGAACCACGAGGCCAACCAAACTGTTTAAAGTCACGTTGCCCACGCCCTCAGTCTGACTACATGGAATTCAAAAGGATCACTGCATCGTCAACCAGCAATCTACCAATCTACTTTTTCATCAATCTCACTTTCAACAGATCTATTCTTACTGTTTTTGTTTAGTCGCTAATTCATGTCTGACCCTTTTGCAACCCCATGAACTATAGCCCACCAGGCTCCTCTGTCCATGGGAATCCCCAGGCAGTAATACCTGTAATGTAGTGGGTGCCATTTCCTGCTCCAGGGAATCTTCTTGATCCAAGAATTGAAGCCACATTCTCTTGCAGGTGGATTCTTTACCACTGCATTACCAAGGAAGTCCTCTTTTTATATGTAATCTAAATATCTCATGGTATAATTTTAAGTCTATTTCCTTTTATTCTGTCAGCAATAGAAATGGAGAATAGCTGGGCATTAAACCTGTATCTATTTGAAAAACGTTAACATAACACCACTCTAGACAGAGAAAGAAGTTACTGAAATGTCTTAATATGCTACACTTCTATGAAGTAAATGAGAAATTACTAGTGCATAAAAAGGACAAAATAAATATGAGAATGTTTTAAGAGCACACATTCTCTTCAGTGGGTGATATTATTCCAGATCCTTTATCATTTTCCCATAGGCTTTATGTTGCAGTTGTTTGAAATGAGTCTTTAATAAACACTATTCAGTTGATTGGAACTGAATGTCTTTAAATTTACTCTGGATTATATACAGAGAATACCCAAAGAAATAGAATAAAGTAGCAAAGCCAAAACTGAAGCTCCAATACTTTGGTCACTTGATGGGAAAAGCTGACTCATTGGAAAGATTGAAGGCAGGGGAAGAAGGGGATAAAAGAGAATGAGATGGTTGAATGGCATCACTGGTTCAGTGGATATAAGTTTAAGCAAACTCCAGGAGATGGTGAAGGACAGGAAAGCCTGGAGTGCTGCAGTCCATGGGGTCGCAAAGCGCCAGACAGGACCGAGCAACTGAACAACAGCAAGTTTCCTGTTTTTCCTTTGTAAAATGAGGATGACAGCATATACCTTATTAGTCCGCTATAAGGATTAATCAGAATATTGTAGTAAAAGTGCTTAGCTTCAAGCCTGGTGTATTGTAAATCTTAGCTAGTTTTTATTAGTCATGCTGCTCCTCCTCAAAGAGCTTATTTGAGGGCAGACTCCTGGTCTCCTGCTCCTCAGATCATGGATGTTTCTATTATAGCTCTCAGGTTGTTATGCAGCCACTCATACAACTCATCCCATTCCATAAGCCTACTATGTCAGCAATTCTTCTGGAAAACAGCTTATCATCTATTAGCAGGGAAGCATGCATGAATACAATTTATGCCACCATAAGATAAAGTGAGTGGTTCATTCCCAAAGCAAGCAGGGCATCTGGCTGTGGAGGTTGGGAGCTCTGATATTACAGGGATGTGGATGCTTCATGAATGCAGCACAAGCAAAACCACCTTGTGAAGTGATTTGGATCCTCAACTGGCTGCAAAGGGCAAGTGGTACAGGTGGATATAGTATGAAAGTTCCTTTACCCTGAAATTTGACAAATAAGGCAACAATGTTTATACACAGTCCCTTAACACTGAAGTAATTGGGTAAAAAATCATGACAGGGTATGGAAATATGCAGGAGTTGCAGCTCCTTTCAGTTTATTAAAAGGCACCCTGCTAACGAATTTGTTGGAAATGGGCCGGCCTATAGGCCAAATTACTTAATTTGAGCTACTGAACCAGGTTACCAAATTCCAGTATTGAATAGCCACAGTAACCCCATCTGCTACTTAGGATAAGGTAGATTGTCTGGTTACTCCCCTGATCTAGGCTACTCAACAATATACTCAACTCAGTATATTTTCTAGCATCATCAGGAGCTGAGCAGAGAAATTCAAAGATATTAGAAGCATAGTTCATATTACCATGCAAATCAGACAAGGAATGTGGCCAGTCCTGACATGGTGTTTTCAGCAGAAACCAGGACTACTTTGACATTGCTCATGTGAAGTTGTGACTCAAAGAGAGACAGACCTGCCTTTTTATGGGGAAGAAGGAAAGGGAAAGGAAAATCACCCTCCACT
This sequence comes from Bos javanicus, assembly GCF_032452875.1. Lineage (NCBI taxonomy): Eukaryota > Metazoa > Chordata > Mammalia > Artiodactyla > Bovidae > Bos > Bos javanicus. Next base: position 3,566,547 of record NC_083896.1, on the reverse strand, counting down.
GAAATTCCAAGTTTACTTATGAAATCATGTTTTTCTTGCCCAAAAAAGAGAATCATATTTAACATTGCAAAATGCAAAAGCCACGTCATACTTCAGCCCAAGAAACAGAGATTTTAGGCTACTAATTTTTTCTGAGCTCTTTTAACTAGGTAAATTCTATGTTTGCTCTTAGATGCCCTTACTAATAATTGTTCCAGTGAGTCAAACTTTATGGTTGCAAAACACAAGATTAAAATCTTAATGACAAATATTTTGATTTAATTAATATGTGCTGATATATAGCTTGAAAATATATTCTTCAGGAAGTTTTTAATAATTTGCAGCATCTGATTTTTGGCGGCACTTAGGCCATGCAAATCTCATCGAGAGTTTGAACTCACATGACAGATAGCAAAGTCCATGAACCCATGAAAGAAAACCAATATAAGCCCTCACTGACAGTAGCATTCCCTGCAAGTACTGGCAGTCCTGGCTTCTACTCATGGCAAATTCTCTCCATTATAGAGAATATAGCAGGAATAGAACATTTGTGTGTAAATGTTTCATACCCCTCTCAACTCCAATAGATTTATAACATTTTAGATGCCAAAAGAGAAAAATCTTTGTATGAAAGAAAACAAGGGAACTCTTAGAAAATATTCAATGTTAAATTATTTTATGAATTATCAAGGATCATAAATCTCTCTACAAAGCAGATTTATATAACAATCAATGAGCAAACTATGAACGACTACAAGAAAACATTATTGGTAGTCATCTCTACTTTGATGATGATATTCCATTTTGCCTCTGGTTGAAGACCTGATAACTTAGAGATCAAATTTTTGCTTTCATTTTCAGGGGTAGTGAGATATCATTTAAGAAATGTTTCTTGACTATTGCTCTGTGCAAGGTATCATTCAGGTCTGTAGGGGTACAGAGGAGGCCTTTGAAGCATGGACTGTAGAAAATTAAATTGAGGCTGTTGCAAACTGAAGAACTATTATTTAGAAAGTATTTCTCTAATTAGGATCACTCAGTATATGCACATATGTGATCATCAGGTATTTATCAAAGCTAAAACTTGAGCAAGGTAAGTTGATAGAGATCCTAGGAATGATTCTATTTCATGGAACCAGGGACTTCCCAACAAATGCCTTGTTTTATTGGTAATTTGTTTCCTGGATCAACTGTTACCAAATTTTTCTTAATAGGTTTTATTCCTTTGCAAATAAATGGGAAATCATGGATGTATAAATAGGACGAAATATTATGAAAATATTTTAAGAGCAGGCTTTCTCTTTAGTAGACTAAATTATCCCAGATCCATTATCATTTTCTCAAAGGCTTCATTTTGCAATTGCGAGAAATGAATCTTCAGTAAATGCAATTGAGTTGATGGTACCTGCATGCCAGCTCTGAATTACTTCCAGATACGCACTGTGAAGAAATCCAAAGAAGTAGAAAAAATGCAGCAATGTCTAGCAGTTCTGGACCTCATGGATTAGTTCCCCAGATAGGTGATGTCTTTTGTACCTGCATTAATAATCAAGGTGGTGCTTCTTCCTGACGGTGCAGGTGGTGGAATGTAGGCACAACCTCTATATTTTAACTTTTAAGAAGTGATTGGCTCTTAGGAATATATTAATGACTTGCATAAGCACGGGGAAGAGAGACAGTCCATAATTGCAGACTATTCCCAAAAAGAGTTGACTATGTTAAAAAATTTTGTTCTATGGTCCCTGGGACTTCCTGAAATTGTCAGGTATGCACTTCGGTTTTTATGCTGCTACAATGCCTGAAACTCTGAAAAGAACTTCCATCTTTCCTTTAAATGAACACGGTGGCAGATCTCACCACCAGAACAGAGGCAAACCCCTTCTTCACGCACCTCATTTTACCAGGAACAATAATATGTATAACTCAAACCCTGCCTGGGCTAGGGGTGCCCATGTTCCTCCCCATCTAGACAGGAGAGAGCTATTTTACCTATACTTTTTTCTATTCATGTGAGTAGACAGGGAGATAGTTCCTTCTATATCTACCTCTAGACACTAGGTGATCATTCAGTTACTTGGATGAAATTGAATAAACAACTAAATAGAAAACTGAATAGAAAATGAAAACAACTTAGCAGTTTTATAATGCTACGTTACTGTCACATGAAAAACTACTGGACATGTTCCTTTGGAAATGAGGTAGATTGTCTTTTCTAACTCACTGGAACATCTGCAATGTGTATGAATTAGGAAACAATAAAATAAGTATGTTATGTTTCTGATTGCATTACTGGTATTTGATTCCCAGATAGTGCTAGTGGTAAAGAACTCTCCTGCCAAGCCAGGAGACTTAAGAGAAGCGGGTTGGATCCCTAGGTCCAGAAGATTCCCTGGAGGAGGACACAGCAACTCATTCCAGTATTCATGCCTGGAGAATCCCTATGGACTGAGGACCCTGGAAGGTTACAGTTCATGGGGTCACAAAGAGTCAGACACAACTGAAGTGACTTAACAGGCATCCACATAGGTATTCCGTTCAGAGAACAGGAAATAATATATATGTATGTATATGTTGAGTTATATGAACAACAATTGTATAATTACAGCATGTTTTTATCTGGGAATGAAAGACACCATTTGTTCACAGATCATGTTCTTTGAGCTTTAATTCCTTTTCCTTTCAGTTCACTAGAGGATCTCTAAAAAATGTTATTTACCTTTCTGACTTCAACTTGTCTCACTCATATAGCAAATTGATCTTAATAAGAGATTAAGTTTCAATACCATTCACCATTTTCTGAGCATCAACAAACATTCAGTTCAATCCAGTTCAGTTCAGTCGCTCAGTCGTGTCTGACTCTTTTCGACCCCATGAATCGCAGCACACCAGGCCTCCCTGTCCATCAACAACTCCCGGAGTTCACTCAAACCCATGTCCATTGAGTCAGTGATGCCACCCAGCCATCTCATCTGTCGCCCCCCTTCTCCTGCCGCCAATCCCTCCCAGCATCAGAGTCTTTTCCAATGAGTCAACTCTTCGCATGAGGTGGCCAAAGTACTGGAGTTTCAGCTTTAGCATCATTCCTTCAAATGAATACCCAGGACTGGTCTCCTTTAGAATGGACTGGTTGGATCTCCTTGCAGTCCAAGGGACTCTCAAGAGTCTTCTCCAACAGTTCAAAAGCATCAATTCTTCAGCACTCAGCTTTCTTCACAGTCCAACTCTTACATCCATACATGACCACTGGAAAAACCATAGCCTTGACTACACGGACCTTTGTTGGCAAAGTAATGTCTCTGCTTTTGAATATGCTATCTAGGTTGGTCATAACTTTCCTTCCAAGGAATAAGCATCTTTTAATTTCATGGCTGCAGTCACCATCTGCAGTGATTTGGGAGCCCAGAAAAATAAAGTCTGACACTGTTTCCACTGTTTCCCCATCTATTTCCCATGAAGTGATGCCAGATGCCACTTTCTCTTTCAACTATTAATCATCCTTTTTTGGAACAAACAACTAGAAATCAGTGTTCATAGACTAGCTGTGATTAGATGTAATTATTGAGAGTCTATGATTGGCAAATCACTGTTACCAGATTGTAGAGATTAAAGAGTGACTAGGTAAGACATGATTCCCATTTTCTTGAGATTTACCAACTAAGAAATTAACCTTCCCCCCTCCCCCCCACCGCCACACAGATACACAAAAATGAATATCTGTTGTTTTTCAGTCATGAGTAAAATTTATGATTTGGCCACTGTTGTAAAAGTGAGGAAAGGGAACTTGTCAGTTTATATTTCACATCCAGTTGGTTAAATTTTTAGTTGTTTCATAAAACTGTTTAAAATGTGCTATTTACTACAAAGTGAAATAAATGCGATCCCAGTTACTCCTTTTTTCATGTTTATCTTCTCTCACTCTAGCTCTCACTGTTATTCTTTCTTTTTCAAGCTAACTGTCATTCACACAACAGGAGACTAAGAAGAGACTCCTTGAGTGTGAATATTAATACAGAAAGGCAGTGCCACCAGTTAAGATGCCTCAGGAAAAAGTGATTAAAGACTTCAATAAATCGACAGAAAATCACGTGATATGAAAGGATTTTGTCTAACTCTTCACTTTCTGTTAGTTTCTTTGTTTCAGAGTAGTTTTTTACTGGGGGTCTTTATTTTATTTTATTTTTACTTCTCTTCATGCTAACCTAGAGGAATTTTCTTGCAAGTTAAGCAACAGCTTTCCTGAAATGCATGCAAATTTTGTTAAGTTTTTTCAGGATACTTCTAAATTTCAGAAAATATATAGACTTTGCAGTTTTAAGAAGGAATTTGCTAAATGAATTGACAGGCATTCAGTTTTACAATTATGTTCAGGGAAATATTGCTTGCAAATTACATGATTTTCCTTGCCTTCATTTGGTGATCAATCTCTTGATAACAAAAGGTTTATTTTACCATACCTTTCATATACATTTATCTGCCTCACTTTCCTATATCATAAGAAGTAATTATAGAATTTTTAAATTAGAGAAACTGTGGGTGTGTGTTTGTGTGTGTGTGTGTGTGTATGTGCTCAGTCATGTCCGACTCTTTGCAGTTCTATGGAATGTAGCCTGCCAGGCTCCTCTGTTTATGGGATTTCCCGGGCAAGAATATTGGAGTGGGCTGCCATTTAGATTATCTAATTCCCAAATTTGCAGTGTTTGCACCAGTCAAAACAAGTTCTCTTTTTTTCATTTATGGAAATTACTTCTGAAAAAAAATCCTGCCTACCAATAAATGGAATAATAGCTTTCATATTTTTATTAAAGATGTCTGAAATAAATAGCAAGTCCAGTATATGTAAACTGACTAATATCAAGCCACTTACTGCTGCTGCTGCTAAGTCGCTTCAGTCGTGTCCAACTCTGTTCGACCCCATAGACGGAGGCCCACCAGGCTCCCCTGTCCCTGGGATTCTCCAGGCAAGAACACTGGAGTGGGTTGCCATTTCCTTCTCCAATGCATGAAAGTGAAAAGTGAAAGGGAAGTCGCTCAGTCATTTCTGACTCTTAGCGACCCCATGGACTGCAGCCCACCAGGCTCCTCTGTCCATGGGATTTTCCAGGCAAGAGTACTAGAGTGGGATGCCATTGCCTTCTCCAATCAAGCCACTTAGGAAGAAATAAATTAAATGTTTTGGGGTTAGCCTGTGTAACATTAAAGGGTTGATATGGTTTTTATTAGATTTTCCCCAAACATTGCTGGTATTTCATATTCCTTAATTAATTCTTCCAAAGGGATATATTGGTATTGGGTTGACCAAAATGTTGGTTTGGGTTTTTCTGTAACATAGAATCTTTTGGCCAAAAACCCAGTATACAGGAGACTTCAGCTGTGGAACTTATGGTTCAGCTAGCCAACTAATCTGTTTATAAATTAGAAGCTACATATAATCTGGAAACTCAAATGAATGGCACACTGTGGAAAATTATAAGGCAAGTTATTGTCATATTTTAAAACTGCTTAAGTATAATACATTCAAAAAATTACACAAAACATAAATACATAAGTGAACTGAGACAGAATGAATACCTTTGTAACCACTGACTACTAAGAAACAGACTATTTCCAGTACTACATTAGTGCCCCTTCCAATCACTCCCCGAGCCAGAAGCAAAAGACATGTGTACTATCAACATTAGTAGATAATGCAAAGCTCATTTCCAAAATCATGGCAACTATTTGAACCCCCACTAATAGAATATCCCAATTTCATTCCTAACAGTTCTCTTTGCATCAACTTTTTTTCATACATAGTACTTTGGGTATTCTCAATTTTAGTATAGAATGAAAGCTCATATGATTTAATTTTTATTTCCCTCTTTACAAATAATATTTCCAATTTTTAATACATTCAATGAACCCTTTTTTATGAAGTTCCACTACTAGATGCACAACTTATAAACATGTACTTATCTATGCAAAAACATATATATATATATATAAGAATGTTGATAGTTATTAATAGTCCAATACTGTAAATTACCCAAATATCCATCAATACTAGATAATTATGGAGAAGTCACACAATGAAACATTACAGAGAAATAGATGTATGAAAATAATTTAGCAAAATAAGAGTCTTATTTTTGTATTGAGTTGGCCTTTCTCCTTATTGATTTATAACCATTCATTATGTATTTGAATGCAAGTCCTTTGTCAGCTTATGTATTATAACTATCTTTTCCCATTGAGTGGCTTTCCTTTGGACTCATAAATGACAACTTTTGATGGACATAAAGTTCTAATTTTAATGTTGTTCAACTGATCATTCTTTACTTGTGGCTATAATAGCCACAAAGGTATTTTTTGCCTACAAAGGTATTTTTTGCCTACAAAGGTCCGTCTAGTCAAGGCTATGGTTTTTCTAGTGATCGTGTATGGATATGAGAGTTGGACTGTGAGAAAGCTGAGCACTGAAGAACTGATGCTTTTGAACTGTGGTGTTGGAGAGGACTCTTGAGAGTCCCTGGGACTGCAAGGAGATCCAACCAGTCCATTCTAAAGGAGATCAGCCTTGGGTATTCTTTGGAAGGAATGATGCTAAAGCTGAAACTCCAGTACTTTGACCACCTCATAAGAAGAGTTGACTCACTGGAAAAGACCCTGATGCTGGGAGGGATTGAGGGCAGGAGGAGAAGGGGACGACAGAGGATGAGATGGCTGGATGGCATCACCGACCCGATGGACATGAGATTGAGTGAACTCTGGGAGTTGTTGATGGACAGGGAGGCTTGGCATGCTGCAATTCATGGGTCGCAAAGAGTCGGACATGACTGAGCGAATGAACTGAACTGAACTGAACTGAAGGTATCTTAAGTCTAATTTAAAAATCTTTCCTTTATTTCTAGATCTCCTCTATTGTCTTTTTTATTACTATAAATGTTTGTATTATTTTGCCCCATTCTGCCAATCTTTTGTCCTAAGATTCTTAAAGCAAAGTATCTGATAGATACCATTTTCAAGATCAAGGTCATTACACTGCTATTCTAATGCCAAGAAATACAAGAAGTACTTTGTACTAACCCTAACCCTCTGCCTTACCATTCATATGATCCTAAAACTGTCACCTGCCAAGGCCAGAAACAGATGGATCACTATAAACCCTTACCTCACATACCTGTTCCTTGGAAGCAGCATTGAACTGATGCCCCCTCTTTAATATCTTTTCACTTGAAATTTCTCTTACTTAGAATTCTATATTCTCTATTATCCAACTTGAAATTCTTAGCTCCCTCCATTTCTCCAATTCAAAGGTCAGATTCTACCCTAAATTAATACAGCTCGGCTCCTTTGGCCCTCCAATATCATAATAGCACATATATAGTTTATAGGGCTTCCCAGACGGCTCACTGGTAAAGAATTTGCTTACCAAGCAGGAAAAGTGAGTTCAATCCCTGGGTTGGGAAGATCCCCTGAAAAAGGAAATGGCAACTCACTCCAGTATTCTTGCCTAGAGAATCCCGTGGTCAGAGGAGCCTGCTGGGCTACAGTCTATGAGGTCGCAAAGAGTCAAGCACAACTTATTGACTAAACACAATAATGTATTTAACAACCAGAGTGATATTTTAAACTCAAGTCATCCCTCCGCTCAAAACCTCTTAATGATTTCCGATCACAATTAAGGTACAGTCTAAAGCACATTGCAGCATTTACAGTGTTCTTCATGGTCTGGCCCATGACTACTTCACCAACCTAAAGTCTGGCTACCCTTCCCCTTTGTCATCCCTACTCTAGCTATATGGGGTGCTTTCTGTTCTCAAAATATGTCAAATGCATGCTCACCTCCTGGTTGCTGAACTTTCTTCTATGTTCCCCCCATCCAACACCAATATTCCCCCAACCCAACCCCATATGCTTCACTACAAATCATCTTGAAGTTAATTCCTTGTCGAATCTTTCCACGAGCACTCCAGACTCCTCCTTTCAAAGACTACAATAGATCCCTCTATTATATCTTTTCATAGTATCCCGCTCTTCCATTTTTATTGCATTCCTTACTTTTGTCATTAGGTGTCATATATCAGAGGTCCCTGTTTCTTGGGGTTTCATTAAGTATGGTAGCAATATTATTAATAGGTAATATCATGATGAAATAGTGCATATCAAAAACAATGTATAATCTGCAAAAAATGTCCCATAAATGTTGTGAGAATATTCTGTACTGCCAACTGCCTTAAGTTCTCAAGCTTAAAGATCTTATGCTTTCATTTTATCACCATCAGTACATAACATAGTAGATATTTTGAAAGAAATTGTTAATGGATGAGCTGATTTTCCAAATGGAAATACTGAAAGTTAATTTCTGAAAACCCTCAAAGTGGAATAATCACCCTCCATGCTATTCAATGCTACTCATTAAAAAAAGCAAGAAAGGAAAGAGGAAAGAAAGAAAAGAATGAAGGGAAGGAGGGAGGAACAAACACGACAACCACAGACTGCTAGCCTTTGTAGTCAGTTGTTGCAGATGTCACAGGAGCCAGGCAAAAACCGAAAATAGCATTCTGAATAAATATACTCTGTGAGAGTCCTTTGGACAGCAAGGAGATCAAACCAGTCAATCCTAAAGGAAATCAACACTGAATATTCATTGGAAGGACTGATGCTGAAGCTGAAGCTCCAATACTTTGGCCACCTGATGCAAAGAACTGACTCATTGGAAAAGACCCTGATGCTGGGAAAGATTGAAGGCGGGAGGAGAAGGGGATGACAGAGGATGAGATGGTTGGATGGCATCATTGACTCAGTGGACATGAGTTTGAGTAAACTCCAGGAGATGGTGATGGACAGGGAAGCCTGGCATGCTGCAGTCCATGGGGTCACAAAGAGTTGGGTACAACTGAGTGACTGAACAACAACTGTCTTCTAGATTACAAACATTAAAACAGCTTGTAACTTTAAAACATTAAAACAAATATAAAATGGCTTGTGACTCATTCATAATCAAGAAATTAATGTACTAATATTCCAGTGAGTCATTAGAGACATTTAGGTTCTCATGCAGTTTAGGAAGTAGAGTCTCTAGGTCAGAACTTACGTGACTCATTTAACAGCTCTTGAAAGCAGATTTCTTCACTTAAAAACCCTTAAGTTTCATCTAAACATGAATCATAATAAACAATCTTCTTACAATTTGACACTCACAGAACCATTTCTTGAACATAACTTCTGAGCACTACAGCAACCAAAGATGAGATGAAGTGTTACTATCTCCATCTTACAGAGCTATATAGTCAAAATGATATTTAATTAGCCAAGAACACATAGTTAATAAGTAGCAAGACAATCTTTGGAGAAGGCAATGGCACCCCACTCCAGTACTCTTGCCTGGAAAATCCTATGGACAGAGGAGCCTGGTGGGCTGCAGTCCATGTAGTCACTAAGAGTCAGGCACGACAGAGCAACTTCACTTTCACTTTTCACTTTCATGCATTGGAGAAGGAAATGGCAACCCATTCCAGTATTCTTGCCTGGAGAATCCCAGGGACAGAAGAGCCTAATGGGCTGCCATTTATAGGGTCATACAGAGTTGGACACGACTGAAGTGACTTAGCAGCAGCAGCAGCAGCAGCAGCAAGACAATCTTAACTAGCTTAAAATCCACTCTTTGCTGCACAAAACTGTGATCACAGTTTTGGGTTTCTACTGCTTTATCCATCTAGTGACTTGTCTCTAATATTACTTATTTCTACAAAAGCATGACCACTAGTCCCCTTAAAAAGCTTAGAATTTACTATCAAAAGCTCATAAAAAAACTTAAAAATGTATATATTTTCCAAGCAGCCAGATGAAAGGAAAATCACCGATAATGTAGCTAATGCGTATTGGAGTATCTGGTTATTGTTCTTCATAACAGATATACTATCTCCTGGAGGCTTTCAACCCTATGATAGGTATTATTACAAGCCTCACCTTGTGAATGAGGAGACTCAGGCACGAAGACTGAACAATTTCACCTGTCATACATAAATCAGTGATGGAGCCAGAATACAAATGCAGGCCAAAGTACTGACCCCTTCCCCAGGAGGCTCTATCACAAAGCAAATAGAACTTTGATCTGGCTCCAGACACAGCCAGCATAGTCAGGTGAAGGATTATTTTTTAAGAACCTCAGAAAGTTGTACCATTTTCAAAGCCTGAAAGACTATGCCCCACAGAGTATCAGCGTGAGGTCAGCCCTCACTCAACAGTCATTTCAATTTTCTCTGATTTATTATCCACAGTTATTTTTCCTCCTAACCTTACAATTTCTCTTAATGAGAAAGATAGACAAGAAAATAAAATTGTGAATCCCAGACCGAAAGAAAAATTGGGGATAAGTTTAAAGAGCTATTTTGATTGATCCATTTTGGCCTCAACAAAAGCGCATCGAGGCCAACAATACCTATTTTCTAGGCTTATAAGGATTTAGTATCAACCTTCAAAGCAAAGTAGTCACACAGACAATAGCCATGTAGACAGCAGGCAGCAGAAACAATGTAGAACAGCACAGACATTGGGCAGTAAGTAAAATGGCACCATTTCAAATCACCTCAATCTTCCATTGTGAAAAACGGCCATAAGGTCTATCCTGCTTGCCTTACCCAGTTGTAAGAATGAGGTTAATTAACACACTACATAAGCACAAAGTTGGGTAGTAGTATTTGAAGGATCAAAGCTGTAGGCAAGTGAAAAACAAGACTCCAGTTTATCTGAAACAGATAAAGATAATATCATTATGATAATATCAATATGATCAAGATAATATCATGATATGTGCTTATTGCTAATGCAAACTAAGTTATCTGACAGCTGGACTCAGCTCCTACAGGTGTGTCACACAGCTGTGCTGGGGGGAGGACCAGACACACTTCTGCATCGCAATCTCTCTCTGTTTCTCCTGCACGTGCATCATGAGCAGTATTGGCTGAATGGAGTCAAAGACAAGGAGGAGGAAAGCTGTCAACAGAAGACAGACATCACCATCCCAGAAATAAAAATTAAACAATGGGTTGGGGTGGGTGGGGGGAATCAAGATGGTAGAAATCTGAACATTTGATTCTGAATGAATTCCACTCATAGTCTCAATCTGCATTTAAGGACTTAGCCTCCCCATAAAATGTGGCTCTCTGATAACCACTTCTCCTTTGTTCTCCTGGTCTGAGCCCTAAGCCGCATTGATGGCAAAGTTTAAACTTTCTGGTTTCCAGCTGAGGCAGGGGCAGGAATGGTGCAGTATTAGCAGCAGCAGCAGCAAAAGGACATGATTCATACGGGATGAGGAAAGGGAAAGCCCTGTGCTCATGCTTTAATTTCCCCAGTGTGTGCTGGCTGCCAGCTTATTGCCTTGCTTATAGGCACATTAGCTAAACCGAGAGCTTGAAATGATTCTTACCATCCCAAGGAGGTAAATGCTGCCAAATATTTCCATGCCGTCTTTAGGAGCTTTCAGAGTTCAAAGATCCCCCAAGATATTTATGCCTTCTTTTTGGAATTTAGGCTGGTGGTTCTCTACAGAAAAATCATTTTTATGAGATTAAAGCCCCTCTTGGCAAATATATTCCCATTATAAAGGACAAAAATATTTATGTTCACAATTGCCATTTCCTTCATGTTTGTGAAACTAGTTCACTTTATGTCTTACTCATTGTTTTTTTCTTTCACCTGCCTTTCTAACCTTAAAGACGGCTAGGTCTCGGTTTTCTGGAAAAACAGTACTTCACTGAGAACCATATGTGCATACAGGTTGAGATGGCCTATTGTTGGCAGAGAGGAGCAATACCTTTAAACTCATTTTATTCAACACCAACCTGTGATGCCTTCTGACTTTCCACCTGAAAATCATGTATCTCCACATTGAGTAAGCATATCTAGAGGAAGATAACAATTCAAAGGCAAGACTTCAAAGAATTCCGAGAAGGTAAACCCAGAAGAGAGTAGAAACAGAAGTTGGGTTCAAAGACAACTGTTAAGAGTAATCCAACTATTTCTTATTTTAGCCATTCTGACCAACCTAGACAGCATATGAAAAAGCAGAGACATTACTTTGTCAACAAAGCTTTGTCTAGTCAAGGCTATGGTTTTTCCAGTAGTCATGTATGAATGTGAGAGTTGGACTATAAAGAAAGTTGAGTGCCGAAAAATTGATGCTTTTGAACTGTGGTGTTGGAGAAGACTCTTGAGAGTCCCTTGGACTGCAAGGAGACCCAACCAGTCCATTCTGAAGGAGATCCGCCCTGGGATTTCTTTGGAAGGAATGATGCTAAAGCTGAAACTCCAGTACTCTGGCCACTTCATGCGAAGAATTGACTCCTTGGAAAAGACTCTGATGCTGGGAGGGATTGGGGGCAAGAGGAGAAGGGGATGACAGAGGATGAGATGGCTGGATGGCATCACTGACTCAATGGACATGAGTCTGGGTGAACTCCGGGAGTTGGTGATGGACAGGGAGGCCTGGTGTGCTGCAGTTCATGGGGTCTCAAAAAGTCAGACACAATTGAGTGACTGAACTGAACTGATAGGCATATTGTGATAACCCATCGTGGTTATAGTTTGAATACTCCTAATGGTTAATGATGTTGATCATTTCCATATATTCAGCTGTCATTGTAAATATATCCTCTTTAATGAAATATTTCCTAAACTACCTATTTTCTAATTGGATACATTATTTTTTTATTGTTGAGCTTTGAAATAATTAGATATTGTGGATATGAATTCTTTGTTGAATATGTGGTTTAAAAATATTTCCTCCCACTCTTTGTTTACTCTATTTTATCAATTATTCCTTTTGTGGGCTGTGGCTTTTCCATCAAAGCTAAGCATTTTTTACTAACTCTGGAATCTCCAAATTTTCCTTTTTCTTTTAAAGGACTTAAACACTTTTATATTTTACATTTAAGTTCATGAACAACTTTGAGCTTTTGTATGAAGTGTGAGAATTGGATTGAAGTTCATCTTTTCTCCCTATTAATGTCCACCCACTCTACTACTATTTGTTGAAAAGACTATCTTTCCCCCATTGAATTGCTCTTGCATCTTTGTCAAAACTCTTTTCAGCATGTTTGTGTGAGCTCTCTGTTCTAGTCCATTGATCTACACATGTATCCCTCTACCAGGACCGCACAGTTTATTATTGTACTTTAGTTGTATAATAAATATTGAAACTAGGTGGACTGATTCCTTCCACTTTTTTCTTCTTTTTTCAAACTTATTTTTAAGTAGAGTTGATTTGTAATATTATGTCAATTTCAAATATGCAGTATAGTGATTCAGTATTTTACAGATTTTACTCTATTAAGTCATTATAAGTTAATGCTTATAATTCCCTGTGATGTACGATGTACCCCTGTTGTTTACCTGTTTTATACATGGTGGTGGTGGTTTAGTCACTAACTTGTGTCCAACTCTTGCGACCCCATGGCTCCTCTGTCCATGGGATTCTCTAGCCAAGAATACTGGAGTGGGTTGCCATTTCCTTCTCCAGGGGATCTTCCCAACACAGGAATCGAACCCGGGTCTCCTGCATTGCAGGCAGATTCTTTACAGATTGAGCTACAAGGGAAGGTCAGTACATGGTAGATTGTATAACTTACTCCCATACCCCTAACTTAATCACTCCCTCCTTTTTCTCTCTCCTCTGGTAACCAGTAGTTTGTTTTCTATTAGTTCCTTTTCTTTTCCTTATAAATTTTAAATTAATTTTGCATATAACTACAAAAAGTTTTATAGAGTTTAGACAAGAGGTGTGGTAAACTTGCATACCAACTTGGGTAGAATAGACATCATTTTTACACTCAGCCTTCCAATGTAGAATCATAGAATGTCTATTTATTTACATCTTATTTTATTTCTTTCATCAGCTTTGTGTCCTGTGCACATAGTGCTGAAAATGTTTTGTTAGATTTACACCTATTTCTCTTTTTCACCAGTTTTTTTAAAAAGTTTATCAGAGTATAGTTGATTTACTATGTTAGTTTCAGGTGTACAACAAACTGAATCAGTTATACATATACATATATCCACTCTTATTTTAGATACTTTTCCCATAGAGGTAATTATAGAGTACTGAGTAGAGTTCCTTGTACTGTGCAGTAAGTCTTTATTAGTTATCTATTTGATATATAGTAGGCAATGACATCCCACTCCGGTACTCTTGCCTGGAAAATCCCATGGATGGAGGAGCCTGGTAGGCTACAGTCCATGGGGTCGCGAAGAGTCAGACATGACTGAGCGACTTCACTTTCATTTTTCACTTTCCACTTTCATGCATTGGAGAAGGAAATGGCAACCCACTCCAGTGTTCTTGCCTGGAGAATCCCAGGGATGGGGGAGCTTGGTGGGCTGCCGTCTATGGGGTAGCACAGAGTCGGACACAACTGAAGCGACTTAGCAGCAGCAGCAGCAGTATGTATATAGGGCTTCTCTGGTAGCTCAGTTGGGAAAGAATCCACCTGCAATGCAAGAGACTCCTGTTCAATTTCTGGGTCAGGAAGATCCCCTGAAGAAGGGATATACAGAGATATCCTGGAGAAGGGATAGGCTACCCTCTCTGATATTCTTGGGCTTCCTTTGTGGCTCAGGCAGTAAATAATCAACCTGCCATGTGGGAGACCTGGGTTGGGACGATGTCAGAGGATGGCACGGCAACCCACTCCAGTATTCTTGCCTGGAGATTCCCCATGGACAGAGGAGCCTGGGGCCTACAGACCATGGGGTTTCAAAGAGTTGGACATCACTGAGCAACTAAGCACAGCACAGCAGTGTATATACCAATCTCAATACCAACTTTAAATGGTATTGTACTTTTAAATTGAGGTCCACATGTTCACTGTAAGTGTATAGAAATAAAATTGATTTTTGTATTCTTATCCTGTATCCTGCAAACTTGCTCAACTCACTAGTTTAAGGCATTGGTTTTTAACTTTTTGTGGAGCTTCTTTGGGATTTTGTACTTAAACAATTATGTCATATACAATAGGAGCAATTTTATTTTCTCCTTTTCTGTTGATATTGCTTTTATTTTCTGTATTTTTTATTACATTGACTGAAAGGTCCAGGATTGTGTTGAGTGAGAATAAATCAGCATCTTTGCCTTTCTCCTAATCTTAGGGAAGCACATGCAGTCTTCCAGGTTAAGGATAATGTTAGTGAAAATTCCAAAGGTAATTTTTGTCAAACTAAGAAAGTTATCACTATTTTTCCAGAAGCTCTTATAAATTAGTGGGGAATTTTGTTAATGCTTTTTCTGCATTAATTGATATGCTCATTGATTTATTTCTCTTCAGCCTCTTAATGTGGTGAATTGCATCAGCTGATTTTTTAATATTGCATCAGCTTTTCATCAGTGTGATAAAATCTGCTTGGTCATTATGTTTGGTTTTTTATCTATCTATAAATTTCATTTGCTAATATTTTGTTGAATTTTGTATCTACAGTCATGAATATATATGTCTACATTTTCTTACTTTGGAATGTCTATGTGTGGTTTGGGTATCAGGATAATAGTAGTTTCATAAAATCAACTGGGAAGTGTTTTTTTTTTTTTTCTTATTTTCTGGAAAGAAATGTATAGAAGTTCTGTTCATTCTTCCTTAAATACTTGATATATTTCCCCAGGGAAACTTAGTCTGGAGATTTCTCTTTTGGGAGAATAATAATTATAAATTCAACTTCCTTAATAATTTTAAAGCAATTAAAATTATCTATTGACTGAGTTCTGGTATTTTTTTGTTTTTTTCAGGAATTGGATCCATTTTCTGTCATAAATATACTATCATATTTATTTGTAGAGATTTTCATGGTACTTTCCTAATTATTGTTTTGATGTCTGTAGAATCTGTAGTGATATTCCAGTTTCATTCCTGATATTTGAATTTGTGTCTTCTCTCTCTCTCTCTTTTTCTTTTCCTTTGTTAATCTTGGTAGTGTTTTGACTATTTATTAATATTTTCAAAAAAACAGCTCTTTATTTCATTGATTTTTCTCTATTGCTTTCAGCTTTTAATTTCTTTGGCTTCTACTTTTATCTTTATTATTTTCCTTCATCTGTTTGTTATGGGTATTTTGACCTTTTTATAGGTTACTAAGGTTGGAGTATAGATGACTAGTTTTAAATTTCTTCTTTTCTAATATATACATTTAGTGCCATAAATTTTCATCAAAAAATTTGATGAAATTTTTCCAAAAAATTGGAAAAATTTTTTCCAAAATTTCCAAAAAATTTGATATATTGTATTTGCATTCTTATTCGGTTCAGTGTATGCTTTTTAATCTCTTTTGAGACTTCCTTTTTGACTCGTAAATTATTTGGAAGTATTCTACTCAGTTTCCAAATGCTTAGAGATTTACCTATTATGTCTCTGTTGTTGATTTGTACTTAGATTATTTTGTAACCAGAGAACACACTTTTATAATTTTTAGAAATGTTTAGTTTTTATTTATTATTGAGGTATACTAAACATACGTGAAAGTGCACATGTCCTACTTGTGTTGCTCAGTGAAATATTTGTGTTGTAAGAACCTATATCAAGAAATCAGCATTTGCAGAGCTTTCTTATTTTTTTTCATTTACTACTCCCAGAGGGCCTTCACTTTCCTGACTTCTACATGCTGCATGTAATATGTGGATATTCTTTGTCAGTATAAAGCATTACCACTTTATTAGTATTCTAGAATTGACTTTTTCTAATGTGTTATAATATAAATAGCATACAACTTATCATTTTAACTGCTATCTACAAGGAGATAGCAGGTTTGATCCCTGGTTTGGGAAGATCCTCTGGAGAAGGGAATGGCTACCCACTCCAGTATTCTTGCCTGAGAAATCCCCTGAATAGAGGAGCCTGGCAGGCTACAGTTCATGGAGTTCCAAAGAGTAGGACATAACTGAGTGACTAATGCTTTCACTTTCATACTTGTAATTGTTTGAAATTTACAGAGATTTGTTTTATATTCCATGATATTGTCTATCTTGGTATACGATCTATGTGTACTTGAAAAGTATGTATTCTGAGCACTATGGATAGAGTGCTCTCTAAATGCTTATTACATCCTATTAATATATGTTGTAGAGTTCTTCTATCTCTTTGATGATTATAAGTCCAGTGATTCTGTCAATACTTGAGAGAGGGATTTTGAAGTTTTTAACTATATTGTTGATTTGTCTATTTTTCCTTTCAGCTCTGTCAATTTTTGTTTGATTTATATCTTGACTGTCTTGCTTGTTGCATACATAGGACTGTTATGTCCTTTGGTAAAATGACCTGCTTAACATAAATAATGCTCCACTCTGTCTCTAAAGTTTTTCTTTACTCTCGTATATTTTATTTAATATTAATAATTATAGTAATTACTAATAATTAATGTTAATTATTAAAATATATTTATATATTAATAATTATTATAAAAATAGCTCTTTCTGTTTTTCTTTGATTAAACTGTGTTTTATATATCTTTATGCATCCTTTTATTTTCATCATAGCAAATATTTATATTTAACATGACTTTCTTATAGACAGCATATAATTATATCATGTTTTTCAATTCATTCTTTCAAGTTCTGTCTCATAATTGGTTTATTAGAAAATGTATATGTAGTTTATTCATTGTCATATTTTGGACTAAAGTCTCACATTTTATCTTTTGTTCTCTGTTCTTTTGGGTTTTGTTTCTCTGTTTTCTTTTTCCTGCCTTCCTCTAAACTAGTTTAATATATTTTACAGCTTGATTTTGACTTATCAACAGTGTTTTTAGTATGTCTCATTATATAGTGTTTTTAGTGGTTGTTCACTGTCTTGCATTATATATACATATACACTAGTCTACTAGTGTCATCATTTTATTACCAGTTAAAATGAAATATTAAGATCAAATTGCCAACATCTGTTGGATAATAGAGAAAGCAAGACAGTTCCAGAAAAATATATGTTTCTGCTTTATTCATTATGCCAAAGCCTTCAACTGTGTGAATCACCATGAACTGTGGGAAATTCTTCAAGAGATGGGAATACCAGATCACCTGACCTGCCTCCTGAGAAATGTGTATGCAGGTCAAGAAGCAACAGTTATAAACAGATGTGGAACAACAAACTGGTTCCAAATCAGGAGAGGAGTATGTCAAGGCTGTATATATTGTCACGCTGCTTATTTAACTTATATGCAGAGTACATAACGAGAAACGCTGGGCTGGATGAAGCACAAGCTGGAATCAAGATTACCGGGAGAAATATCAATAACCTCAGATATGCAGATGACACTACCCTTATGGCAGAAGGCAAAGAGAAACTAAAGAGCCTCTTGATGAAAGTGAAAGAGGAGAATGAAAAAGCTGGCTTAGAACTCAGCATTCAAAAAACTAAAATCATAGCATCTGGTCCCATCTCTTCATGGCAAATAGATGGGGAAACAATGGAAACAGTGAAAGACTTTATTTTCTTGGTCTCCAAAGACATTGCAGATGATGACTGCAGCGATAAAATTAAATGACACTTGCTCCTTGGAAGAAGAGCTCTGACCAACCTAGACAGCATATTAAAAAGCAGAGACATTACCTTACCACCAAAGGTCCATTTAGTCAAAGCTATGGTCTTCCCAGTAGTCATGTATGGATGTTAGAGTTGGACCATAAAGAAAGCTGAGTGCCAAAGAATTGATGCTTCTGATCTGTGGTGTTGGAGAAGACTCTTGAGAATGAGTCCCTTGGACTGCAAGTTCAAACCAGTCAATCCTAAAGGAAGTCAGTCTTGAATGCTCATTGGAAGGACTGATGCTGAAGCTGAAACTCCAATACTTTGGCCACCTGATGCAAAGAAGTGACTCATTGGAAAAGACACTGATGCTGGGAAAGATTGAAGGCAGGAGGAGAAGGGACGACAGAGGATGAGATGGTTGGATGGCATCACCAAGTCAAAGGACATGAGTTTGAGTAAGTCCTGGCATTTGGTGATGGACAAGGAAGGCTTGCGTGCTGCAGTCCATGGGGTCACAAAAAGTCGAATGTGAATGAGTGACTGGACTGAAAAATCAAATATACAAACCTCACCTTTGTTTACATTTCTTCAATTTCCTTCATTTATAAAAAAATTAATTAGCTATTTCCTCCAGAAACATTTAGAATCACATCAGACTGTGCAATAAGTCTTGTTTCAATTTTCAAACAGAATTGAAACATAAGAGGAGGAGAAAAAACTATTATGTTTACTCATATTTTGCATTTCATATTCTTTCTTCTTTCCTGGATGTTCCCAAGTTCGTATTGCTTTCATTCCCTTTCTGTTTAGAGAACATTCTTTAGCCATTCTTTTATAGTACAACTACCAGCAACAAGTTCTCTTATGCTTTCTTCATCAGAAAACGTCTTGATTTCCCCTTTCATTCCTGAAGGGTATTTTCACTGTGTACTAGAACTGGGTTGACAGTTCTTTTCTTTTAGCACTGAAAAAAGTATCACGCCACTTCCTTCAGTCCTTCAGTTTCTGATGTGAAAGCCACTGTCACTCAACTTGTTTTTCCCTAGAAATGTTATTTTGCTCTCACTGGCCTTAAGAATTTTTTCTCTGTTTTCAGCTTTTATAAGTTTATTTATGATGGGCTTTGGCATGGATTTCTTTGGGTTTATACTGTTTGGAATTCACTCTCTAAGTTTTTCTTCTCTAAATTTAATTATCTCAAGGCATATACATTATGATAATTTAATAAATGTATTCCATGCGAAATGGTTAGTAAAACCAAGCTCATAAACACATTCATCTCCTCACATAGTTACCACTCTATTAGCAACTTTCAAGGATAGAATGCAGTGTCATTAACTACACTTATCAGGCTGCATTTTAGTGTCCCATAGCTCCTTCGTCTTATAATTAGAAGTTCATACTCTTTGACCAACATCTTCCAATTTCTCCTGTCCCCAGTCCCTGGCAACCACAATTCTACCCTCTGTTTCTATGCCTCTGACTGTTATAGATTCCTCACATGAGTGACAGGATACAGTATATGTCTCTCTTTATTTGGCCTATTTCACTCAGCTTCTTGAATCTATAGGTTTACATGTATTGCCAAATTTGAGAGTTTTGAGCCATTTTCTTTTTTATTCCTACCCCCTTTCTTCTTTCATGAAATTCTGATCACATGGATATTAGATTTTTTGTTTTATAATCCCACAAACACCCTAAGGTTTGTTCATTCATGGTCTCGATTTCCTCTCTGCTGTTCAGATTGTATTATCTTCCAGTTTATTGATTCTTTTCTCTATCTCCTCATTCATACTGGAAACCCAACCACTGTGCTTTTTAATTTTGTTATTGTATTTTCTGGGTCTAAATTTTCTACATGTTCTTCTTTATATCTTTTATTCCCTTGTTGAAATGTTTCTAATTCTTTCTTAAGGCTTTCTGGTCTATCATTTATATCAAGATTGCTCATAATTGCTCACTGAAGCATTTTTGTCATGGATGCCTTGTTATTTGCCAGATAATTCTAACTTCTCTGTCATTTCACTGTTGGCATCTATTGTATTTTATCATTCAGTCTGAAATCTTCCTGCTCTTGCTACAAGAAGTGATTTTCAATTAAGCCTGAATATTTTCATATTATATAGGAACTCTAGATCTTATTTAAACCTTTTTATATTAACTGGCTTTCTCTGACACTACTCAATTGAGAGAAAAGTGAATGCTGTTTTGTTATTGCCAGGTAGATGTAGAAAGGCAGGATTGCCAATCAGCCTCCATTGGTACCTGAGGGGTGGGTTGTCCCTGTTATTTCTGGGCTGAGTACGAGCTCTGATTCCCCTTATTGTCTCCACTAACCTTGAACTGAGGGTGGCCTCATTATCCCTGGGAGATGTTGAACCTGCTGACTCCCACCGATACCCTCTTCAGCAGATAGGAGAGATGCCTTACTGCAAAGTAGGGGTTAAAAACACAGGCTCCCCACATGAGTTCCAACAGCTCTATGGGGGAAAGACAGCTCGTTACCAGCTGGCAGCAATGAAAGTCTTGTGTCTCTGTTTTTCCCCAACAACACCTGTCATTGTTGATTAGCATCTTGTTACAGCCTCAAGAGGGTAGATGTCTGGGTTCCCTAGGGCTTTTGCTGGCATAGACAGACGTGGGACTGTAGAAACCATGGTATTTGACTAGTTTAGGGAAGTAATTATCTAAATGTTTTCTATCTTGCTCTCTAGCCCCTCTTCTGATCATTAGTGAATAAAGAGTAGGTTCTTGATGGGATTTTGGTGTTTTAAGTTTGCTGGCCTCTTCAGCTCCAAGCCTGGGATATATGAGGCACAAAGAAAATTCGGGGATACTGTGCGTCATTCCCTTGGTCCCAAGATTCCTTCCTAGTCTGCCTTATTCTCTCCATCTTTCTCTCTTTGTGTTTGTTTTATGTGTGATGTCCAAGAGTTCTAGTTGTACTTACCAGGAGGACCAGGGGAAATATATTCCATTTCTCCAGAAGAAGAATTTCTTTTCTTGTAATTTAGAAATATACTTTATAAACAGTTAAATTTTTAGCATCTGAATTTCCTTATCTCTATTTCTACTTGTAATGTATTATGTTATCTAATAACATAACTTAATATAGTTAATATAATTTAATATTGTTTTGTCTTCATTGTATTTCCCTATATTTCTCCATATGGTTACCACCTCTTTCTAGCAAAAGTACTGTTTGTTTGTTTTTTTATAATTAGAGTAATGTAATGGGTGTTATTAACTTAACAACAATAAAGCAGAGACAATTATTTGGGAGAAAAAATAATTGTATGTATTGTATGTGTACCCTAAGAGGGTAGACCAAAAACTGTGAAACTATAGTTCAAATCACAGACTTAAAAACTGCTGAATTCCTTGACGTTTCTTTCCCCTCCCTGTGTCTACCAGGGTGTTATCATAGGGTGTCCGTAGGTATACAGTGTGACTTGAACTGTTCAGTCTATTATGTCTTAGCTCCATCACTTTAGCCTCAACAAGCAGATACCCAATATGCCAGAATCTCTCCGGCATCGTTGGAGAAATGCTTTTCATTTCATTGTCAGGACATGCTGTGTCCCCTGGTAGTGTTTTGTGCACAGTTTCTGATTTTCATTCTCCGGGGGGTATCTGCAGTTCTGAAACAATTAAGTTCAACCTGGCATGTAAATTGAAGCATGTCTTGCAAACATGAGGTGCATGTGGTGACTGTAGTAAAACTACACATTGATTTCTGACCTAAGGCTCTCCGAGGAGTGTCCCCGATTTCCCAAGGGTAAAGTTTGTGAGGGAATCTTTGATTAAACTATAAGATTAAAGCAAGTTTAAGTGACTGGACAGCTCCCTATTCACTGCATGTTCGAGACGTCTTGAGAACATGTGTTATTCTTTTCAAAGTTGGTTGTAAATCAAACTCTCTAAATTGCTTCCAGATCAGTCTTTTCAGGCGAAGCATTAAGATGATGGTTCTACCAGCCAAAATGCTAATGTTTGCTCCAATCACACACACGATTATATATTCCCCTTTCCTAATATAGAAGAAGGAGATGCCAATCCAGCCAGTCATCGCTTCTCTAGGTCAGCAGATGTGCTGTCTGCATTAGAAGATGCTGTCAGCAATTTGGTCACGATATAGCTCAGATTTTTGAGAGCTCAGTTGTGTGTCTCCGTGAAAAGACTTTGGCATAAATTCCCAAAATATTCTTCTTCTGAATACTGAATGTAATATCAGATGAAAGTAGAATACTCAAGCTGAACTAAAGTAGACATTCTGACAGGAAAATATTTTATAGTTCTTCAGACTTTAGTCTTTGATTATCCTGTTTGAAATGCATGTAAAACTCATTCCTGGGTCTTCTCTTTCAGCTTTTTCTAATAAACTTTCATTTTAACTAGACTTTAATGACTGACTACTTAATAGTAATAAATATGCTGATCATAATAGAAATTCTTACCTAGTTTTCACAGATGAACTCTAATCCATCTGTAAAGCCCTAAATTTTGTGCTTCTTCTTTTTTTTTTTATTTTTCTGGAAAAGGGGTCCATTGCTTACATTAGAGTCTCAAAGATGTGTATTAATTCAAATTTTTACTATTTTATCTTGTTAGTAGACCCAGTGATTTAAATTATCTGAAGAAAGATAAAAATAAAGTATGGACCAATATTTATTAAATACAAATATATATCCTCAAATTAAAAAAAAGAAAAACAATTTACAACTAATATTATAGATACATTCATATTACTAAACCAAAGTTGCTTTGTTTAACTGTGGAATGTTGATTGTGTATGCCATTCTGGAACTATTTAAGACAATACAAAATGGGCTTTATAACTTCCAAAATAGCAAATGCTAACTTTTACCTTGTTGAGATCAAGTCTTACTCAATGCCCATTGACAGGGTCATGTGTTCACAGGTGGCATTGCTGATTCTACATAAATATGCCTGGTTGGCATGGAAAGTTTTCATAGCTCCTCAAAAGAAAAGTAAAGGCTTAATAAATAAGAACAGATATTTAAAAATAGCATATGCATTTTCAATCCTGAATGAAACAGAATAAGCACATTTTACCCTGTCTTTCCCACTGAATGCAACTATAAAAACTAGATATAATGCATGGAGCAGATTTTGAGGGTTCTGGAAACAGTAATACCGGAAACTTGTGTATCATGACTAGAATTCAAAGTAATACCAAACCAGAGATGAGATTACTACTTTTACCAGGATATCCTTTAAGGTTTTCCTGGTGGCTCGGTGGTAAAGAATCCATCTGCAATACAGGAGATGTGGGTTTGATCCCTGGGTCTGGAATAACCCCTGAAGAAGGAAATGGCAACCCACTCCAGTATTCTTGCCTGAGAAATCCCATGGACAAAGGAGCCTGGAGGGCTACAGTCCATGGGATTGCAAAAGAGTTTGACACAATTTAGAGCCTAAACAACAACATCCTAGAGCTAAATTAAGTAAAGCCTGAAGGAAATGGCACAGGGATCATCCAGAGGGCGTTCTAGAAGACCACTCTAGTTCAGACTTAAGAAGCAGGAAAATGAACATCTAATATTTAGATAGACTACAGAAACCACCTTTTTGTATTTTTCCCTCTTTCCCCATCCTCTTGCATTTGAACCCCCAAACAATACTTCTGTGTGTGTTAGTCGCTCAGTCATGTCCGACTCCTTGGAACCCCTGGTGGACTGTGGCCCACCAGGCTCCTCTGTCCATGGCATTCTCCAGGTAAGAATACTGGAGTGGGTAGCCATTCTCTTCTCCAGGGGATCTTCCTGACTCAGGGATCAAACCTGCATCTCCTGTGTTGGCAGGAAGATTCTTTACCATCTGAGCTACCAGGGAAGCCTGAGTAAATAAAAATTCTAATAGAAACCTGAGCTTCCCTCATAACTCAGTCAGTAAAGAATCTTCCTGCAATATAGGAGAGCTGTATTTGATCCCTGGGTCAGGAGGATCCCCTAGAGAAGGAAATAGCAACCCACTCCATTATCCTTGCCTGGAGAATCCCATGGACAGAGGAGCCTGGTGGGCTATAGCCCACGGGGTCACAAGAGTTGGACACGACTGGGCACCCACACACAACAGAAACCTATAGGAAGCAAAACTGTGAAACAGGTGGACATTCAGCCCCTTCAGTGCAGCCATGGTCCCAAGGAGGTGAGGCGATCCTTCCTTGCCTTTTCTCTCACTCCACTGTATCTCTGCTTCATCAAGAGGTGGGTATATTTATGAAAGGGCAAGGAAAGAGGATTAACTAAAACCCCAGCTTCCTGGCCACATGACCTAAAAGGGGGGCTCCAGGGAAAAGGAACCAAAACATCCAGTTCAGTTCAGTTCAACTCAGTCACTCAGTCGTGTCCGATTCTGCAACCCCATCAATTGCAGCACATCAGGCCTCCCTGTCCATCACTAGCCCCCGGAGTCTACTCAAACTCATGTCCATTGAGTCAGTGATGCCATCCAGCCATCTCATCCTCTGTCGTCCCCTTCTCCTCCTGCCCCCAATCCCTCCGCTGGGAGGGAGGGTCTTTGCCAATGAGCCAACTCTTCGCATGAGGTGGCCAAAATATTGGAGTTTCAACTTTAGCATAAGTCCCTCCAATGAACACCCAGGACTTATCTCCTTTAGGATGGACTGGTTGGATCTCCTTGCAGTCCAAGGGACTCTCGAGAGTCTTCTCCAGAGAGATTGCAAATAGGGTGGATGGAGCTTGGAAAAGCAATATCATAGAATAATTTATAAACTTCTGAGCTAAAGCTTGAGCTGTTTATGTGTGGATCTGATAGTAATAAAAATACCAAACAATTTGAGAACTAAACCAACACACAGATCATCCCCAGGTGGGAGACAGATGCAAATAGTCTAATAAGGTCTTTTGAAACTGAACCAACAAGGGAACCATTACTGATAGAAGATAAACTAGAACTTGCAATCTGAACATAATTAGATTGTTAACTAAAACAAAAATAAGTTATCCATAGAATTTAAAAAAAGACAAATACACTCATAATACTCAAAATATCTAGGATACAATTCAAAGTTACTGAGCAGATTTTGGGTCCTAAGATGGCAGAGGAATAGGACAGGGAGACCACTTTCTCCCCTACAAATTCATCAAAAGAACATTTAAACGCTGAGTAAATTCCACAAAACAACTTCTGAAGGCTGGCAGAGGACATCAGGCACCCAGAAAAGCAGCCTATTGTCTTCGAAAGGAGGTAGGAAAAAATATAAAAGACAAAAAATAGAGACAAAAGAGGTAGGGATGGAGCTCCATTCCAGGAAGGGAGTCTTAAAAAGAGAGAAGTTTCCAAACACCAGGAAAAACTCTCACTGCTAAGTCTGTGACGAGCCTTGGAAGCACAGAGGACAACATAACAGGGAGGAAAAATAAATAAATAAATAATTAACACCCACAGATTATGAGCCCAATGGTAACTCCCCCAGTGGAGAAGCAGCACAGACACCTACACCTGCCACTAGCAAGTGCTTAGAGTAAGGACCGGGCCTGAATGCCCCAAGGGCAATCTGAGGGAATTAACTTGGGCTAGCAAACCAGACTGTGGGATAGCTACCACGTGCAAAGCCAGCGTTAACCTAAGACATGGCCAGACCCGCGCACAGAACAAAGGACTGAACAGAGGTAGCCGGCTGCAGACCATCCCCCTTCAGTGACAGGCAGCCAGAGCCAGAAGGGGGCAATCACAGCCCCAGAGAGATATTATCTACCAAACTGTAAGCAGGCTTCTTTGCTAACTAAGACTTCTTGGGGTTCTGGACAGTCAACATCCGCCTGAGAAGGTGCACTGGTTGTACACCCAGAAAACCTAGCAGCAGGGACGGGGGAGGTGATAAATCACAGTGACCGTGCTCGCCAAACACCTCATCACCTGAGCTGCTTGGACCTGGGAAAAGCACAAAACACAGGCTCAACAGAGTCTGCACCTGTGAGGACTACCCAAGTGCCTGAACCTGAGTGGCTTAGACCTGGGAGGTGCATGCAGCCCAGGGCCAGCCTTGAACGGTTCCCAGTGTAGCAACCTAGAGTCTGAGCAGTGTGGACAGGGAGGACACATGCGCCATGAGCAGTGGCAGGCCCATTGTGGCTGAGACACTGCGAGCACACACCAGTGCTTTTTGTTTGCAGCTTCCCTCCCTCCCCACAGCGCGACTCAACAAGCCTGCCTAAAAAGGTGTCCACCACCGCCCCCTTGTGTCAGGGTGGAAATCAGACACTGAAGAGACCAGCAAACAGAAGAAGCTGAAACAGAGGGAACCACCTTGGAAGTGACAGGTGCAATAGATTAAAACCCTGTTTTTAGTACCGACTACATGGGAAGGGGCCTATAGATATTGAGAAATATTAGCCGGACCAAGGAACTATCTGAAAATGAACTGACCCCACAATACCCACAACAACACTGGAGAAAGTCCTAGATATATTTTTACTATTTTTACGACCATTCTTTTTTTAAATTTTTTTTTTAATTTTTAAGTCCTCTATTACTCCTTTAATTTTCACTCTTATAATCTACTATTACTTTGCAAAAAAAAGACCCTATTTTTTAAAAGCAAACTTCATATATATATATTTTTTAATTTTTGTGACTTTTTTTTCTCTTTCTTTTTTTTTTCTTTTCTTTAATATTGTATTTTTGACATTCCAAACTCTACTCTAGATTTTAATCTGTGCTTTTTGGTATTTGTATCAATTTTGTACCTTTAAGAACCCAATATTCAGTACCCATTTTTACTTGGGAGCAAGATTACTGGCTTGACTGCTCTCTCCCCCTTTGGACTCTCGTTTTTCTCCACCAGGTCACCTCTGTCTCCTCCCTACCCCCTCTCTTCTCTACCCAACTCTGTGAATCTCTGTGTGTTCCAGATGGTGGAGAACACTTAGGGAACTGATTACTGGCTGGATCTGTCTCTCTCCTTTTGATTCCCCCCTTTTATCCTCCTGGCCACCTCTGTTTCCTTCCTCCCTCTTCTCTTCTCTGTATAACTCCATGAACATCTCTGAGCAGTCCAATTGTGGAGTGCACATAAGGAAGTGATTTTTGGCTAGCTTGCTCTCTCCTCTATTGATCCCATCTCATCTCATTCGGGTCACCTATAGTTGCCTCCTCCCTCCTCCCTCTTCTCTTCTCCATGTAACTCTGTGAACCTCTCTGGGTGTCCCTCACTGTGGAGAAACTTTTCATCCTTAACCTAGATGTTTTATCAATGGTGCTGTATAAAAGGAGAAATCTTGAGACTACTGTAAAAATAAGACTGAAAACCAGAAGCAGGAGGCTTAAGTCCAAACCCTGAGAACACCAGACAACTCCTGACTTCAGGGAACATTAATTGACAGGAGCTCATCAAACGCCTCCATACCTACACTGAAATCAAGCACCACCCAAGGGCCAACAAGTTCCAGAGCAAGACATACTATTCAAATTCTCCAGCAACACAGGAACACAGCCCTGAGCTCCAATATACAGGCTGCCCAAAGTTACTCCAAAACCATTGACATAACTCATTACTGGACACTTCTTTGCACTCCAGAGAGAAGAAATCCAGCCCCACCTACCAGAACACCGACACAAGCTTCCCTAACCAAGAAACTTTGACAAGCCACCTGTACAACCCCACCCACAGTGAGGAAACTCCACAATAAAGAGAACTCCACAAACTGCCAGAATACAGAATGCTATGCTAAGTCGCTTAAGTCATGTCCGACTCTGTGCGACCCCGTAGACGGCAGCCCACCAGGCTCCCCCGTCCCTGGGATTCTCCAGGCAAGAACACTGGAGTGGGCTGCCATTTCCTTGTCCAATGCATGAAAGTGAAAAGTGAAAGTGAAGTCACTCAGTCGTGTCCGACTCTTAGCGACCCCATGGACTGCAGCCTAACAGGCTCCTCCATCCATTGGGATTTTCTAAGCAAGCGTACTGGAGTGGGGTGCCATTGCCTTCTCCTAGAATACAGAAAGGCCACCCCAAACTCAGCAATATAAACAAGATGAAGAGACAGGGGAATACCCAGCAGGTAAAGTAACAGGATAAATGCCCACCAAACCAAACAAAAAAGGAAGAGATAGGGAATCTACCTGATAAAGAATTCTGAATAATGATAGTGAAAGTGATCCAAAATCTTGAAATCAAAATGGAATCACAGATAAATAGCCGGGAGACAAGGATTGAGAAGATGCAAGAAAGGTTTAACAAGGAACTAGAAGAAATAAAAAAGAGTTAATATATAATGAATAATGCAATAAATGAGATCAAAAACACTCTGGAGGCAACAAATAGTAGAATAACAGAGGCAGAAGATAGGATTAGTGAATTAGAAGATAGAATGGTAGAAATAAATGAATCAGAGAGGAAAAAGAAAAACTAATTAAAAGAAATGAAGACAATCTCAGAGACCTCCAGGACAGTGTTAAACACCCCAACATTCGAATCATAGGAGTCCCAGAAGAAGAAGACCAAAAGAAAGACCATGAGAAAATATTTGAGGAGATAATCATTGAAAACCTCCCTAAAATGGGGAAGGAAATAATCACCCAAGTCCAAGAAACTCAGAGAGTCCTAAACAGGATAAACCCAAGGAGAAACACCCAAAGACACATATTAATCAAATTAACAAAGATCAAACACAAAGAACAAATATTAAAAGCAGCAAGGGAAAAACAACAAATATCACACAAGGGGATTCCCATAAGGATAACAGCTGATCTTTCATTAGAAACTCTTCAGGTCAGGAGTGAATAGCAAGACATACTTAAAGTGATGAAAGAAAATAACCTACAGCCCAGATTACTGTACCCAGCAAGGATCTCATTCAAATATGAAGGAGAAATCAAAAGCTTTACAGACATGCAAAAGCTGAGAGAATCCAGCACCACCAAACCAGCTCTCCAACAAATGCTAAAGGAGATTCTCTAGACAGGAAACACAAAAAGGGTGTATAAACTCGAATCCAAAACAATAAAGTAAATGGCAACGGGATCATACTTATCAGTAATTACCTTAAACGTAAATAGGTTGAATGCCCAAACCAAAGGACAAAGATCGGCTGAATGGATACAAAAACAAGACCCCTATAGATGTTGTCTGCAAGAGACCCACCTCAAAACAGGGGACACATACAGACTGAAAGTGAAGGGCTGGAAAAAGATATTCCATGCAAATAGAGACCAAAAGAAAGCAGGAGTAGCAATACTCATATCAGATAAAATAGACTTTAAAACAAAGGCTGTGAAAAGAGACAAAGAAGGACACTACATAATGATCGAAGGATCAATCCAAGAAAAAGATATAACAATTATAAATATATATGCACCCAACATAGGAGCACCGCAATATGTAAGACAAATGCTAGCAAGTATGAAAGGGAAAATTAATAATAACACAATAATAGTGGGAGACTTTAATACCCCATTCACACCTATGGATAGATCAACTAAACAGAAAATTAACAAGGAAACACAAACTTTAAATGATACATAGACCAGTTAGACCTAATTGATATCTATAGGACATTTCACCCCGAAGCAATTCATTTCACCTTTTTCTCAAGTGCACACGGAACCTTCTCCAGGATAGATCACATCCTGGGCCATAAATCTGCTGCTGCTAAGTTGCTTCAGTCGTGTCTGACTCTGTGCAACCCCATAGACGGCAGCCCACTAGGCTCCCCCATCCCTGGGATTCTCCAGGCAAGAACACTGGAGTGGGTTGCCATTTCCTTCTCCAATGCATGAAAGTGAAAAGTGAAAGTGAAGTTGCTCAGTCGTCCTACTCTTCGCGACCCCGTGGACCGTAGCCTACCAGGTTCCTCTGTCCATGGGATTTTCC
The DNA here is from genome assembly GCF_032452875.1 of Bos javanicus. Taxonomy (NCBI): domain Eukaryota; kingdom Metazoa; phylum Chordata; class Mammalia; order Artiodactyla; family Bovidae; genus Bos; species Bos javanicus. The sequence goes on along the minus strand of NC_083896.1, from coordinate 3,536,224 downwards.
AGGCAAGAGTATTGGAGTGGGGTGCCATTGCCTTCTCCAGGGCCATAAATCTAGCCTTGGTAAATTCAAAAAAATTGAAATCATTCCAAGCATCTTTTCTGACCACAATGCAGTAAGATTAGATCTCAATTACAGGAGAAAAACTATCAAAAATTCCAACATATGGAGGCTGAACAACACACTGCTGAATAACCAACAAATCACAGAAGAAATCAAAATATGCATAGAAATGAATGAAAATGAAAACACAACAACCTAAAACCTGTGGAACACTGTAAAAGCAGTGCTAAGGGGAAAGTTCATAGCAATACAGGCATACCTCAAGAAACAAGAAAAAAGTCAAATAAATAACCTAACTCTACACCTAAAGCAACTAGAAAAGGAAGAAATGAAGAACCCCAGGGTTAGTAGAAGGAAAGAAATCTTAAAAATTAGGGCAGAAATAAATGCAAAAGAAACAAAAGAGACCACAGAAAAAATCAAAAAGGCAAAAGCTGGTTCTTTGAACGGATAAATAAAATTGACAAACCATTAGCCAGACTCAAGAAACAAAGGGAGAAAAATAAATCAATAAAATTAGAAATGAAAATGGAGAGATCACAACAGACAACACAGAAATACAAACGGACAAATTCTTAGAAAAGTAAAACTTTCCAAAACTGAACCAGGAAGCAATAGTAAATCTTAACAGACCCATCACAAGCACAGAAATTGAAACTGTAATCAGAATTCTTCCAGCAAACAAAAGCCCAGGTCCAGACGGCTTCACAGCTGAATTCTACCAAAAATTTAGAGAAGACTAACACCTATCCTACTCAAACTCTTCCAGAAAATTGCAGAGGAAGGTAAACTTCCAAACTCATTCTATGAGGCCACCATCACCCTAATACTAAAACCTGACAAAGATCCCACAAAAAAAGAAAACTACAGGCCAATATCACTGATGAACATAGATGCAAAAATCCTTAACAAAATTCTAGCAATCAGAATCCAATAGCACATTAGGAAGATCAGACACCATGACCAAGTGGGCTTTATCTGAGGGATGCAAGAATTCTTCAATATCCGCAAATCAATCAATGTAATACACCACATTAACAAGTTGAAAAATAAAAGCCATATGATTATCTCATTAGATGCAGAGAAAGCCTATGACAAAATTCAACATCCATTTATGATAAAAACTCTCCAGAAAGCAGGAATAGAAGGAACATACCTCAACATAATAAAAGCTATATATGACAACCCCACAGCAAACATTATCCTCAATGGTGAAAAATTGAAAGCATTTCCCCTAAAGTCAGGAACAAGACAAGGGTGCCCACTCTCACCACTACTATTCAACATAGTTTTGGGAGTTTTGACCACAGCAATCAGAGCAGAAAAAGAAATAAAAGGAATCCAAATTGGAAAAGAAGAAGTAAAACTCTCACTGTTTGCAGATGACATAATCCTCTACATAGAAAACCCTAAAGACTCCAGCAGAAAATTACTAAAGCTAATCAATGAATACAGTAAAGTTGCAGGATATAAAATCAACACACAGAAATCCCTTGCATTTCTTGATCCAAGGGATCCAAGATCCCTTCCAGATCTTGGAATTTTCTGAGAAAGATTTTAACATAGCTACTAAAAAATTACTCCAAGAGCAATCCTAAGCATTATTGAAATGAATAGAAAAAAGTTATCAGCAAAAAGAAGAAGAAAGAATATCTAAGCACAGTTTAGAACTAAGTAAAATAATTGAAATTTTGGAATCTTTGAATGGAGATTACAAGGAAGGTACTCAGTGAACCTGAAGACAAATTAACAGAAATTATTCAGTCTGAAAAACACAGGGGGAAAAATATGAAACTAAGTGAATAACACATCAGAGACCTGAGCAACAGTAACAAAAGATTTTATTTTTTTCTATTTCCAAAATTCATTTATTTTTAATTGAAGGATGATTGCTTTACAGTATTGTGTTGGTTTATGCCATACAGCAACATGAAATCAGCCATAGGTGTATATGTCCCCCCTCTTGCACCTCCCTCCTGCCTCCCACTCCATCCCACCCCTCTAGGTTGTCATAGAGCCCCAGGCTGAGTTCCCTGAGTCATATAACAGATTCCACTGGCCATCTGTTTTACATACAGTAGTGTAACACCAAGAAGATATCCGAAGAAGCAATGGTTGGAAATATGACAATAGACATAAAACTACAGATTCAAGAAGCTCAGCAAACATTTAGCAGTACCCCAAAAGTCCATGCCCAGACATATAAAAATCTGAAAACTAAAAGCAACAAAAATAATTTAAAAACATCTAGAAGAAAGAGAAGCATTTTCTATGCAGGGAAAACACCTTGAATTATTATAGACTCCACATCAGAAACTATGGAATCCAAAAGGAAGTGACAGGACACTTTTTAAATGCTGAAAGAAAAAGCTATCATGTCAGTATTGCCCAGTAAAAGTATATTTCAAGAATGAAGGTGAAATAAAGAATTCCTAGATGTGACAGTAAAAGTACAATCTATAAAAGAAAAGAAAATTGGCAAATTGATCCCCATTAAAACTAAATACAAAATAAATCCATGATGAGACACTACCACCTACCCTAGTAAAATAGCTAAAATTAAAAAAATAAAAACCAGGAACACCAAGTGCTGGTAAAGGAATGAAACAATAGAGCACTCATACATTGCCCTGGAGATTCAGAATGGTACAACCCTTCTGCAAGACCATTTTTCAGTGTCTTAAAATGGTTACCACACACTTACCATATGACTCATCATCTCCCACTCTTAAACTCACCCCAAAACCTATATACTTTTTTTTTTCATCAGTTCCATTCATCATCTTCAAAAACTGAAGACAACTCCAATTTCTTTCAACAGGTAAGTGGATAAGGAAACTGGTACATCCATATAAAAGAATCCAAATTGGCAATAAAATAAGAAAAAATCTATTGATGCCACAAGAACTTGACTGTACCTCAGATGCAGTATACTGAACGAAGGAGCCAGTCTCAAAAATTCACATACTCCGTGATTCAACACAGATGACATTTTCATAAGCAGAAACCTGCGGTGACGGAAAACAGGGGTTAGGAGGTAGGGAGGGTGTGATGGCAACACTAGGAGCTTTGTTTGGGGGGTAATGGGATTGCTTCGATCTATACATGTTAAAATTGGCTAAACCAAAAGAAAAACTTACTTTAGCATATGACAAATTAGAAATAATATTGAAGAACTTGTACACAGCAATTTGACAAAGAAGAAAATGAATAAAAATAAAGTATGTTTAATATAAAAAACAGCATTTGTCAAGTGCTACACATTTGGTGCTACCAGGGTAGTTTGCACTATTAGGACTATAATTAAGATTAATTTTCATTCCATATGGATTTTGCCATGTCTGCTTGATGACCTATTAAATTGTTAAGATTCATTGGTTCATCCATCCCTGAATCTTTTCATTAATCTTCCCTCTGTCTTTCAGGTGAATTTGTCCAACCCTTCCTTTAGGTCATCTCTTTACCCTATGCATAATTTTATCACAGCATTCTTGGGGATATTTCCCATATTAATCTATAAATTCCATAAGGGAAGGGACAATTCACTTTTCAGCATCAATTTCTAGCAAAGAGTGGTGTACACTAAACACCGAATAAATGTGTGTTGAATGAATGAAATGTTTAAAGCTACACATTATTTAAAGCTACAAACTAGGGAGGGTTTTATCACTTCTGTGTTAAGGCTGAAATGTATAACTATTGTTTTTTTGATTCAGATCTTCTCTCCAAATAATTATTTTGGTGAAATGCCAAATCACCTTTCTTGGTTTATTATCTGTTAGTGCAAATCAGCTCTTCTATATTTTGTCATGTATGTGTGAAATTATTTTATGCCCTGTGCTTCAAAGAAAGTGAAAGTTGCTTAGTCATGTACAACTCTTTGCGAATTCTTCAGGCCAGAATACTGGAGTGGGTAGACTTTCCCTTCTTCCAGGGATCTTTCCAACCCAGGGATTGAACCCAGGTCTCCTGCATTGCAGGCAGATTCTTACCAGCTGAGCCACAAGGGAAGCCCAAGAATACTAGAGTGGGTAGCCTATCCCTTCTCCAGAGGATCTTCTGGAGTCAAGAATCGAACCAGGGTCTCCTGCATTGCAGGCAGATTCTTTACCAACTGAGCTATCAGGGAAGCCCCCTGTGCTTCAATACTGTGCCAATAAAACAACATTTTTCTGTCAGCAGGATCAATATGGCAGAGTAGGGATCAAGATCCTGAGCTCACTTTCCCCACAAACACATCAAAGCTGCAATTTCATATAGAGCATCTCATGCTGAGAATCACCTGAAGATTAGCAGACTACAACCAAGGCTATCAAGAAAGAACTACACAGTGCTGGTAGGAAGACGGGAGAAGTGAATTCGTTGGGTTCCGAATCCCCAGCAGGTGACCCAGATAAGAAGGGCGCGATCATGGGTTCAAGGGTCTTCCCTAGGGAAACAAGTGTTTCGAGCCATGTATCAGGTGCCTCAGCCCTGAAGTCTGACATCAGAGAGATAAGCCCCCTTAGCTATTTGAACAGTAGTGTGACTTTTAAAGTCTGAATACTGCAAGAAAAACGGAGAGTTTTGAGAGCACAAGTACAGACTTGCTTGCCTCGAGTCTCAGTATACAGGCAGCAGACTGAAAAGTGCCTGTGTTCTGGCCTTCCAGCCTGCCAGGACCACCCCAGGGACCCCCAGGTCTACACTAGGCTCCCGCTCTGACACCATTCCATCCAGGGCCAGAGGCCACCGCTGCCCACTCACAGGTGCACACACATGGGAAGGAACCTTCAGCCTGGGCCCGGGCCCTGCTTCCAGTCAAGGAGGAGGTTGCCATCGTCATCCTGCCTGCCAGAAGCAGGAAGGAGCAGAACGAGTGCAGCAGTGCAGCTTCAGCCTCTCAGGACCCAACTTATTCCTCTAACCGAGGAAAGGGTAGGTGTTTGGAATTGCACCCACAAGCCCTTGGGCTCTAGCCACAAGCCTTTGGCTTCCCAACCACAGCAGAAGACATCACATTGGGTAGAAACCCAACTCCCTCTGGACTCTCATCCCTAGTAGAAAGAAGACCACAATAAAGCCCAAAACAAATATAAACCTGGGGCTGAAGGACATTTTTAAGTTTGAAAGAAATATGATTTGGGACCATGTCTGATTACACAGCATAAAAGACACAGGTTCAATCCCTGGGTCAGGAAGATCACCTGGAGGAGGGCATGGTGACCCACCCTAGTATTCTTGCCTGGAGAATCCCCATGGACAGAGGAGCCTGGGGGGCTACAGTCCATGGGGTCAGAGAGTCAGACACGACTGAAGCGACTTAGCATGCACGCATGTGCTAACTAGGCAGACCCTATAGTAAGAGAGGAGAATGAGACATACTTGACTCCTGAATGAATGAAACAGAGAAGGGTGAGGAAGTATAGCATAAATCAGCAAATAAAATACTCGGTGAAGGAGGAAAAGCCGACTCTGGTACAGAAATGCTGTTTCACACTCCAGGGACACTTTAAGGGTGAAAAGAGTGTATACATCACGAAACACAGCTCAGGTAGAACTTCAAACTTAAACCCCATTCCACAACTCCATTACCTTTTCCATCTATTACCATGAAAGAAACAAATGTGATCAGTAAATCCTGAAACTAAGGCATCTACATGGTTTAAAGTATCCTCAAATCAAGCATGTTAAACCTCTTATATCAAAACAGGCTTGAGAAAGGGGGAAAATGAAATGGATTCACTTTATTGAAGCATGTATCAATTCATCAATAGCTATTTATTGAGCCCCTACTAAATACAAGGCACTTAAGTGTTAGTCACTCAGTCGTGTCTGACCCTTTGCTACTCCATGGATTGTCGCCCACCTGGTTCCTCTGTCCATGGGATTCTCTAGGCTAGAGTACTGGAGTGGGTAGCCATTCCCTTCTCCAGGGGATCTTCCTGACCCAGGGATCAAACCCAGGTCTCCCACATTGCATGCAGGTTCTACAGATTAATTATGGATCAATGAAATATAATTCACAATGTGTCATTCCTGTAGACTATAACTTAGTGTGTACAATATCTAATATCTTGGCAGTATGAGTTCAACTATTCTTGGTAAGTAAGAATCACTTCAGTTCAGTTCAGTCGCTCAGGCGTGTCCGACTCTTTGCGACCCCATGAATCGCAGCACCCCAGGCCTCCCTATCCATCACCATCTCCCGGAGTTCACCCAGACTCACGTCCATCAAGTCGGTGATGCCATCCAGCCATCTCATCCTCTGTCGTCCCCTTCTCCTCCTGCCCTCAATCCCTCCCAGCATCAGAGTCTTTTCCAATGAGTCAACTCTTCGCATGAGGTGGCCAAAGTACAGGAGTTTCAGCTTTAGCATCATTCCTTCCAAAGAAATCCCAGGGCCGACCTCCTTCAGAATGGACTGGTTGGATCTCCTTGCAGTCCAAGGGACTCTCAAGAGTCTTCTCCAACACCACAGTTCAAAAGCATCAATTCCTCGGCGCTCAGCCTTCTTCACAGTCCAACTCTCACATCCGTACATGACCACAGGAAAAACAATAGCCTTGACTAGACGAACCTTTGTTGGCAAAGTAATGTCTCTGCTTTTCAATATGCTATTCAGGTTGGTCATAACTTTCCTTCCAAGGAGTAAGTGTCTTTTAATTTCATGGCTGCAGTAATAAGTAAGTAAGAATCAAGTATCCTATAATTGACAGGCTAAGTGATAGAGTTGGAAACCTCCAAGTGCCCCTGAAGAATTAACTTAAGATCATAAATAATCCATACAATCTGGTGGGGGGAAGTGTTGTCTCATTCATTTTGGTTACAGGAAATAGTAACTTAAACATGTAATAAGACTTTGACTTAAGTGTTATGTTCTGCTGCTGCTGCTGCTAAGTCGCTTCAGTTGTGTCCAACTCTGTGCGACCCCATAGACAGCAGCCCACCAGGCTCCCCCGTCCCTGGGATTCTCCAGGCAAGAACACTGGAGTGGGTTGCCATTTCCTTCTCCAGTGCATGAAAGTGAAAAGTGAAAGTGAAGTTGCTCAGTCGTGTCCGACTCTTCGCACCCCATGGACTACAGCCTACCAGGCTCCTCCGTACATGGGATTTTATAGGCAAGAGTACTGGAGTGGGGTGTTATCGCCTTCTCTAGAACACATTAATTCATTTTAAAGGCATAACAGCTTATTAAATGGTTTGAATAACATGCAGTGATCATTTCTATGCCTGCAACTTATTAACAGAGGGATCTAGACACTCTATGTTGTAGATGTGTTCAGTGGAAATCAGTTTGGTGGGTGCTCAGTGGGGATTCTAGCATGTTAGGCTTTGTCTGACTGGCTAGCAAGGTGAGCCCAGAATTGATTTCTAGATGTACATGGCAAAGCACTGATCAGAAGAGAAGAGGTTCCAAAGCCATTAACATAATGACCTCAGTTGTCATGTCTGAGCTTCTCCAGATGCCTACTGTTAGTAATCCTTGGGAACAGAGCTACAAACAGTAAAGGTTAGTCTTGGAGCAGCGATTTCTATGGAGATATCAGTAATACTATGGCTATAGTTGCATTACTAATAATATGCATTATCTTAAGGGTTCATTTTAAGTAGGTTATGCTAAGAGATGAACCATACAAAGAGGTACAAAAATATTGACCAGTGATCTGAATTTAAATTTACATGTCTGTTTTGCATTTAGCCCTCTACTGTAGAGAGTTACAAAAGAAAATAACTTGAAAGCTTTTAGACAGAATTTGCATGTCCTTTCTAGTTTGCCTAAGTTCCCATCTCTTCCTACTGACTCACTCACTCTGCTGCCCTCATTTGTGTTACTGGCTCATCCCTAGATAATCATCTCTACCTTTTAGGAACTTGTGACCTCTGGTTTAGGTAAAATAATGCATGACAGATTTTTACTGGATAAAACCAAAACTCAGAAGAAATTTGCAATCATAATTCTCCCAAGCCCCCCATCCTAACCTTTTATACTTATCTGTCTGAAGTCCCCTTATACTCGCATCACCCAACATACCCCCATTTCTCCAGCTGAAGTCACAACGTCACCCATTCAGGTGCCACCCAGCACTACACCAACCACGCCCAGCGCTTTCACTGCTGTGGTTCTTCTGAAGCGGGAGTGAATAAATGTCCTTTTCTCTTGGACCAACTTGGAACAGACAGCAATTTTTCAATAAAATTTGCTAAGAAATTACATTGTGAAACAAAAAGAAAAGTTCAAAACAGTAGAAATGGTGACAAAGAAAAAAAAGAACACATTTTTAAGCCTAAAAACCTAAAATAGTCTTATAAAATCATTTGTTGATTCCACACCTTTTGTAAGCAGTAACTCTTTGTCAGCATTATATCCTCTCCTGGGAGTTTTTAGAACAGTTGAAAAAATTTATGCGAATAAATTTGCTACAATGTGATTTTCAAGAGGAGATTACCATAGTCTAGATATAGTTTGCTTGACTGACCCAATATACTCTGTACAAAGTCAATATTTCTACCTTAGGTTCAACTCTATTTGAAGAATTCACTCCAAAACTATTTAACCTCCTACTTGCTGCTTCCTGGAGAGGCTAGGTCTGTCATAACCAGGTTCCCTCGTAAGATGAATTATAAGTAGTGGCTGGGAAAAGAGAAAAAGCATAAAGTTCTAATGAGTTTATGAGTATAGGAATAAACACATGGAAGGTATCTGGTTTCCCACCCTCTCAACCACACCAATGGTTCCTCAAGAAAGTGTCTTACCTCATTGCAATTTCTAAGAAAAATTTGGTATGCCAAAATGCATTCTAGATTTCTGAAATTTTATGTTATTTAATTTACCTGATACTATGCTATTATTATACAATTATAATCCCTCAATCATTTCTGACTCTTTGTGACCCCATGAGCTATATAGTCCATGAAATTCTCCAGGCCAGAATACTGTTCCCTTCTCCAGGGGACCTCCCCTACCCAGGGGTCAAACCCAGGTCTCCCTCATTGCAGGCATAGTCTTTTTTAGCTGAGCCACCAGGGAAGCCCAATTTATTTGATAGCATGCCACCTATTACATATCTGGTACTTTACCAGATGCTAGAGATAGAACCAGAGAAGGCAACGGCACCCCACTCCAGTACTCTTGCCTGGAAAATCCCGTGGACAGAGGAGCCTGGTAGGCTCAATGGGGTCACTAAGTTGGACAAGACTGAATGACTTCATTTTCACTTTTCACTTTCATACATTGGAGAAGGAAATGGCAACCCACTCCAGTGTTCTTGCCTGGAGAATCCCAGGGACGGTGGAGCCTGATGGGCTGCCGTCTATGGGGTCGCACAGAGTTGGACACGACTGAAGCGACTTAGCAGCAGCAGCAGCAGAGATAGAACACTGAAGACAATTACCAGTTCTTAAAATTTATAATTCAATGTCCACGACCAATAAGCCTACAAGTATTAAAAAAAAAAAAAAACCTTTTCTGTTATAATAACCCAAAAGAGGGGTGCCTGATCCAGAATCCAGGAAAATAGATGGGTTATTGGAAGAGTGCCGCGTGATCTGGGTCTTAATGGATGAGCCAGATTAATACAATGGAGATGTAAGTATGTTCTAAAAACTTTCCCACAGAACAGTCCATGGTATCAATGTCAGAAACAGAATACCAGCTTGAAGGTCAGGATTACAGGGTGACACCTGTAACATTTTAGATATGCCAAGCTAAGCACTCAGTGATAAAAGCAGTTTAATATACCATTAAATGTGTATATCAAACAATCAGCTCCCACATGTCAACCCTCAGAGTAAATGGTACATCTGAATCCTGCATCTTGGATGGCTTTTGCCAGCTAAGATTCATCCAAAATGCTGAATCTGTTATTAAAAAAAAAAAAGAAAAAAAGGCTTTTAATCTTTTGGGGGGATTGGAGCAACACCATTGATAAACTTACCACACAGAAACATGTAATACCACTGTTACAAAAAGGTTTATTAAACACCTATTGAATATATATGTATCTCCCCCACATAGGATTGTTTATAATGAGAGAGGTCTTAATGTGCTGTCCCTAAAGCTTGAGAACATTGATGTAGTACTGCCTATACCCAGGATGGCTCAACTGAATAAAAAGCCTTTCCCCTCTGATACTATGCATGTGAATCAATGGAAAAAACCTATGATTCTGATAGAATTCAGCCAACCAGACAACTGGTTCTGCTAGGGATGCTAGTGGGAGATAATCTGATTACAAAGCATCAATCTAGTAAAAACAACCCTGTAGCCAAAATAAAATGAAGCAAGCATTAATAACAACAGGAACTCTGAGGGGTAGTCTCATAAAACCTCCAGGGAACATCTTCAGTGAGATGGATGTCTGTACATCATTTAGCAGATGATTTTGAAGGCCTGTCATTTTCTAGACATTTTTGTGGCTAAAAGGATGTTTATTATAAACAGTCGTGGGTCCTGCCTCAAGGAGCTTGCTAATAAAGCAGACTTGACTCCCACATAAATAATTTACATATGTCGTAGACGGTGGTAAGTGCTACAGGGCAGTACACGTAGGCTGCTATGGGTGTGTGAGAAATAAAGATTCTTTCTAGATGAAAAATCTAGAAAAATTTCTTTATATATGTGATTCTGTTGTGGTCCAGGCTTGTGTATCCAACTGGCTTATGATCATTTCTTTTTATAAGCCCTAGTATGCTTAACATGGGCTTCCCTGGTGGCTCAGATGGTAAAGAATCTGCCTGCAATGCAGGGCACCCAGGTTTGATCCCTTGGGAAGATCCCCTGGAGAATTCCATGGACAGAGAACTGGAGGGCTACAGTCCATGGGTAAAGAGTCAGACATGACTGAGCTACTAACACTTTCACTTTTCTTTAATCTTTTACATACTATGTGCTGAATATCTGTGGAATTAATCTTCTCTAGTCACACTCCCATTATTATAGTTATCTTCTAAAAATTGCTACTATAAACACCTGCAATGGTTAATTGGAGAAGGCAACGGCAACTCACTCCAGTGTTCTTGCCTGGAGAATCCCAGGGATGGGGGAGCCTGGCGGGCTGCCGTCTATGGGGTTGCACAGAGTTGGACACGACTGAAGCGACGTAGCAGCAATGGTTAATTACATCACTGCTCTACTTAAAATCTTGCAATAACAGTCTGTAACTCCCAAGATAAATTTCAAACTACTTAGGTCCTTAATAATCTAGTAATTCTTAGAGTTCCTATCCATAGTAGGTAATCAATAAGTATTTCTTTGAATTAGTGGTGGGATAAATAGACTACTGGATAGATTCAATATGTTTGACGTATATCCAGAAATAAATGCTGACACATCAGAGGGATTCCAACTAGGGGAAATGTTCTCAGGGGCCCTCACTTTGGGGACTAGTTGGAAGAGATTGCCAACTAGTTGGAAATCTAGATTACCACCTAGATTCCAAGACTCTAAGTATGGGAAGCTTCCTGCCTTAGTAACCTATTTCTTATGAGAGCAGGAGAATAGCTTTGAAAATATTATTGCACCCTCTCCAAAGATGCTGTTGTTGTTTTTTCACTAAGTTTGTGATCCAGTGGATTATGGACCATCAGGCTCCTCTGTCCATGGAATTTCCCAGGCAAGCATACTGGAGTTGGTTGCCATTTCCTACTCCAGGGGATCTTCCTGACCCAGGGATCAAACCCACATCTCCGGCACTGGCAGTTGGAATCTTTACTGCTGAGCCACCAGGAAAACCGTCTCCAAAGATAGATAAACTCAAATTTGAGATGGCAAGCAGCTTATAATCATACAAAAAAGTCATGATAGAGATATTGGTTGATTCACAATTCTACCTGATTATGGAGAGTGAGGAGTGGGAGAAGGAGAAAGAAAGAAAAGGAAAGAAAGGAAAGAAGGAAGGATGGACGGAGACAGAGAGAAGAAAAGGTTATTCTGTAATAAGATTGTTTTCAGCTTTTTAAAATTCATAACACATTTCAAAAATATAACCTGAAACTAGCCTAATGCTAAAGTTTAACTGAAATTCTATTTAAATTTTCATGAAAAAAAATCACAGATAAATATTAAAAAAAACCCACTCACATTTATATACAAAGATATGACTAAAAATAACCTTTAAAATAATTTATAATTTCTTGGATTCATGCACTTGTGTATATACTCTGACTTAAAAAAATAGACTAGCATTTTTATTGAGGAAATCTGTGGTTTGCTTTTTAGTTTGGTTTCGTTTGCTTGTTTGTTTTTAAAATTAGTCAGATACTATGCTCTATTTTTTATAGAGATTTGTGGCTCCCACAGTTCTAGAGTAGCAATGGAAATGTTCGAAGTCATTCTTTACAGCAGCCAATTTTACCCTTAGCTGCTTGAAATCAAGCACTGATACAACAGGACTGAGCCAGGAAGATTCAGGGTCCATCTGCTACCCAACTTGGATCTTGGCCTAGAAAAATTACCATTTTAATCATTTTGCACTTTGTAAATTTTTTACCTCTAGAAAATTTTTTACTTCAGAAAAAAAAAAATGTTTCAAAAATGAAAGATTAACTTCTTTCTTCTTTTCTCTGAGGCTCCTTCCTTTCTAAAGACAGAAGGGATTTCTCCAATATGAACAATGTATAATGCTAATCTGAATCCTATTTTTAAGTACATGCAATTCACAGAATTATTACAAAGATTTGGTCCAATAAAAATAATGGTGCTCAGTTCAGTCACTCAGTCGTGTCCAGCTCTTTGCAACCCCATGGACTGCAGCACGCCAGGCCTCCCTGTCCATTACTAACTCCCAGAGGTTACTCAAGCTTATGTCCACTGAGTCAGTGATGCCATCCAACCATCCCCCGTCCAGTTCTTTGGGACCCCACAGCCTGTAGCTAACCAGGCTCCTCTGTCCATGGGATTCTCCAGGCCTGAATACTGGAGTGGGTTGCTATGCCCTTCTCCATGGGATTTTCCCAACCCAGGGATTGAACCTTCATCTCCTATGTTCTTGCCTGCATTGGCGGGAGGGTTCTTTACCACTAACACCACCTGGGAAGTTAAAAAATAATGGAAAGTTATCTCTATTCATTAGTTATCCTTTGAATCCTTGCATTTCAACACTTCGGAGGTAAAGGAGACACTGGAAATTGTTGCTTATCCTATAGATACTCTGATAGCCTTTTAAATGACTTTGTTATTGGTAATCAGAAAATAGAGCTTTCTCCAAGAGACTGTTTGTCTTCCAATAAATATGCACATTAAAATCACAAAGATGTCCTTTCTTTCCATGAGGGCTACTTACTTACTCATCTAATGTAATCTGTCAGCAGAATCTAATACAATTTGACATACTTGTGGCTAAGTTTAGGATATTTGGATTGTTTTAGTTGATGTTGTTGACTTTTTAACTATTACCACTTTTAATCTTTTTGAAATAATGCATTTCCACATTTACCCAATCAAGTTGTCTGGAATATCATAATAGAGACAGAGGTCCTTTGATATGACTCCATATCCTTCAAGTAGAAATTGAGTTTGGACTGTTTTTCTGATATGTATTATACCTTTTCTAAGTAATTATATCCATTTCTTGATTTTTTAGCAATTATTAGTTATTCTATTTATAAAATACGAGGGTCTAATTATTTTAAATGCCGTACACTCAATATAATTAGGTGATTATTTTTAGAAACAGCAAATGTTTATATGAAGATTACTATAAATTATTATTTATAGACATGCCAAGTGATAACAAACAACTCTATAAACAAGATTAATTCTTCCTGTGCTTCATCAGATACCACTAGCCTCTGTCCTCTATTTCATTACAACATTAAACATGAAAAATACCCCTTTGTGATACCCATGGCCTATACATCACCTTAGTGAGGAAAGGTTTCCAGAAACTTACAAAGATAAACCAGATATTATCTGTCTTGCTGGTATTCCTGGAATAAACTCAACTAGGGACTTGGGGACTTCACTTTGTATGAGACTTTCTTTGCACACCAAAATGTTTCCTGAATTATTAAAGCTTAGTCTGTGGCAGATTCATTTTGATATTTGGCAAAACTAATACAATTATGTAAAGTTTAAAAATAAAATAAAATTAGAAAAAAAATAAAAAATAAATAATAAAAACATAAAAAAAAAAAAAAAAGCTTAGTCTGGCTGCCACAATGAAGTTATACCACAGCCATTTGATTTTAGAATCTATCACTGTGTCTGTAATACACCAATGTGGTAGTCTTGAAACTGCTCTTTGTGCCTGGATAGTCCAACCCTTACATGTATTCAGCTGTCCCCATTAATGGATAGTAACCAGTAGCTATCTGTTGGGGACAGTTTGAGGCAATAAGGTACACACAATTTATGCCGTTCACATGAATCCCTATGATACCTTCTGGGAAATGTTGTTCATTTCCTGACTACATAAGGAAGGACCCACATTCTTTGGAAACCAGAAAACTGCTGAAACAAGCCCATCTCTGTTTTCTCTATTGTCAACTTGAACCTCAGCCTACCTGGCATGCTGAGAAGCAAAAGGACTTTACTCTTTCTTTTGGATAGTAGCCATTCTCTTTCTTTCTCACTGTGTTTGTTAAAGATTATTTCGGCTAAGTCCAGCTGCTCGGTCGTATCTGACTGTTTGCGACCCGCTGCAGCACGCCAGGCCTCCCTGTCCATCATCAATTCCCAGAGTCCACTCAAACTCACATCCATCGAGTAGGTGATGCCATCCAACAATCTCATCTTCTGTCATCCCCTTCTCCTCCTGCCCCCAATCCCTCCCAGCATCAGAGTCTTTTCAAATGAGTCAGTTCTTCGCATCAGGTGGCCACAGTATTGGAGTTTCAGCTGCAACATCAGTCCTTCCAATGAATATTCAGGACTGATTTCCTTTAGGATGGACTGGTTGGATCTCCTTGAAGTCCAAGGGACTCTCAAGTCTTCTCCAACACCACAGTTCAAAAGTATCAATTCTTCGGTGCTCAGCTTTCTTTACAATCCAACTCTCACATCCATACATGACTATTGGAAAAACCATAGCTTTGACTGGACTGACATTTGTCAGCAGAGTAATGTCTCTGCTTTTTTATGCTATCTAGGTTGGTCATAGCTTTTCTTCCAAGGAGCTAGTGTCTTTTAATTTCATGGCTGCAGTCATCATCTTCAGTGTTTCTGGAGCCCAAGAAAATAAAGTCTGTCACTGTTTCTGTTGTTTCCTCATCTATTTACCATGAAGTGATGAAACTGGATGCCATGATCTTCGTTTTTTGACTGTTGAGTTAAAGATTACAAGTGACACTAAAACCTACTTACCTTTCCTCGTTGTGTCGGTGAGTGTCCACTTAAGAAAACAGGAACTAGTTGCTCTTTTACTGACAACGGAAATCATATTCTAAGGAATTGTTTAAGTAACAATTGAAGGACTGAAGACCAAAAGGGGGCATTGAAATAACATAGAAATAATGACTAGAAGAAGCTGCTACCATTCTCAGAGCTGATTGAACAAACAGCTGGAGGTTACTAGGATTTAGAAACTTGGAGAAGTCGCTGTTCACCTGGGACTGAGAGCTCTAAGGAGAGAAGACGTCACCGCTGACTCTCACACTCAGAAGGTCTGGGGAGCACCCCTTCCCCCTAGCAGGATTAAATCTTTGAGAAGGGGTTTAAGCAGCCCCAGGGAGTACTGCTGGTATCTGTGAGGTGAGTTGATTGAGGTGGTTCTGAAATTAGGTGGGGTTAGGGGGACACGAAAACCAGAGCCAACTGCTGCTCTTGGATTCAACAGTTGCAGCCAGAGTGGAAGGTGGTATTTGGAGTTGTGCAGAAACAAACAGGAATCAAATCGAAAAAAAAAAAAAAATCAATTTTCTGTCTTTCCTTCCAGTCCCTGGTGTTCTCATCAATGAAGCCTAACAGAGAGCAAGCTGACCAAGGAGAAATCCGATCTGTGAAGTCCCGGCCTCACAAAGCAAAGTATAGATTGGTGAGTTTTGAATCAAGAAGCCAAAGCTTAATAACCATCACATCCAAACCTATGTAAAAATTCATTGCTTCAGGGAAAAGAGAATTAACAGCTGGAGCCTCACTAAAACTAGACCGTTAGCCCTTAATCAAATCAATACCTAATAATACCTAATTCCAGTCTTATAAGGCAATTGTTCCCAACACTTTTGGTGCCAGGGACCGGCTTTGTGGAAGACAAGTTTTCCACTGACCAAGATGGAGGTATGCTTTCAGTTTTGCCCAACTCGTACCTCCTGCTGTGTGGCCCAGGTCCTAAAAGGCCACAGACTGGCCCTGGTCTGTGGGGCCGGAGACTCCTGTTATAAGGAATGTTACCGTCACTATAATCATGCTCCCCCAAACTTAAGAAACTTGAGATGAAATTCA
Organism: Bos javanicus; assembly: GCF_032452875.1. Classification (NCBI taxonomy): domain Eukaryota; kingdom Metazoa; phylum Chordata; class Mammalia; order Artiodactyla; family Bovidae; genus Bos; species Bos javanicus. The sequence continues at coordinate 3,519,804 of NC_083896.1, read as the reverse complement.
TTCGCCTCATTAATTAAGCACTCATCTAGGATAATGGTACACAAGATTTCAATGACCCCATGATCAAGTCTGATATTATCAGTTATTGAACAGTGACCACTGACTCCTCCACTTCTTTTTAGTTAGAAGAGATGCAGCTGTGGTCCTCTGATTTCCTTTTAACTGCTCCAGTTTTCTTGCTAGCCCTCCTCTGGCACAGGTGTCCTCGCAGCGCTACCTGAGATCTTCAAAGAAAGATCTGACTTCTCTGGTGGTCCAGTGGTTAAAAATCCATCTACAGTGAGGGGCACAGGGGTTCGACCCCACATGCTCTGGGAGACTAAGCCCTTGTGCCCCAACCACTGAGCCTGTGTGCTGCACCTGCAGAAGCCCTGTGATCACAGCTGACGCTCTGCAGCAGGAGAAGCCACCATAGTGAGAAGCCCATGCACCACAGCTGGCCACAACTAGAGAAGGCCAGTGTGTACCGCAAAGACCCAGCACCATCAAAGATTTTCAAAAAGAATAAGTAAATAAATAACATTTAAAAAGTAAAACTATAGTGTCACGAAATACTGTTATTGTTTAGTCACTCAGTCGTGTCCAACTCTTTGTGACTGCATTCACTGTCATCCCGTTTACTTCCTGTCCTCAGTCTTTCCCAGCATCAGGGTCTATTCCAATTAGTTGGCTCTTGGTAGCATTGAAGGCTAGAGGAGAAGGGGATGACAGAGGATGAGATGGCTGGATGTCATCACCGACTCAATGGACATGAGTTTGAGTAAACCCCGGGAGTTGGTGATGGACAGGGAGGCCTGGGGTGCTGCAGTCCATGGGTTCACAAAGAGTCTGACACAACTGAGCGACTGAACTGACTGACTCGTATCAGGTTGCCAAAGTGTTGGATCTTCAGCTTCAGCACCAGCTCTTCCAATGAATATTCAGGGTTGATTTCCTAGGGTTGATTTGTTTGATCCCCTATTTTAATTCAATTATTTTCAGTAACATTCATGTTATATGTAGGGCACTATTTTGAGCTGTGTGGGTGACACAAGATGAAAAATAATCTGCTGATCTTAAGGACCACATTATATGGTAGAAGAGACAAACATAAAAACTTGGTGACAACAGATTTTTCAGCAGTTATTAAAACAATGTTTCTTCTTATTATTATTGCATCTTTGACCCCTTGAGCTTCTGAGTGATCACAAATTTTTCTAAGTCTTAGATTCCTAGGATAGTTTAGTGATGTCATGATGCCTGTCACACCTGGAAGGAAGCACAAATTTCTCCTGTGGCCAGTCCTAATTCAGAGACATACAAAAAAGAGATTCTCAAAATGTCATTCCAGCCTATCTAAGTTGACACAGCACAAAACCATCACACCCAGTTAATAAATACAGATCAGGGATTCAAACTCAGGCAGTCTGTCTCCAAATGTACACTTCTAACTGCACCCCGACACCATTTTTCACACAGACATGACAGGAAGGGCCTGGCCCTAATTGGAGAGTTATGATGTTGTCTTATTTTTCTGTGAATTCTCAGTATCCTAAGTTCATCTGCTCAAGAACATGGCGAAGTGTGCAAGTAGAAGAGCATTTATTCTCTGCTTCTTTCCTAGGATGAATCTGAAGTTAACTCTCATGTTCAACATGAACAGATCAAATGAACAGCAGCTTTGCAAAAAATTCCAACACACCAGTGGAGGAAAGAGGAAGCTAGTATGTTCGAAGATAAAAGTACAGATTATCACCCTGGTAAATACATAATGAAATACAGGAATACAGAGAGCTGAGATGAGCCCTAATGCTAGAGACTAAAATATTAAACAAATCCAATTTGACTTCAAAAATTTACTAGCTCCTCATAAATTCCAGAGTAGTTCCCAACATTCTTGTGAAGGCTCCCTCAACACAAATGAAAATTAAATGCTTGCTATAATCAAGATATACACTGTGAGGCATGGAAGAAAGAGTAACATCCCAAATGGGAGGTCAGCTTCAAAGACAAAAAGGCATTTGAGAACAGCCTTGGGTAGTGGCTCAGATGGTTAAGAATCTGCCTGCAGTACAGAAGACCCAGGTTCCATCCCTGCTTTGGGAAGATCCCCTGGAGAAGGGAATAGCTACTCACTCCAGTATTCTTGCCTGGAGAATTCCATGCACAGAGGAGCCTGGTGGTCTACAGTCTCTGGGGCTACAAAGAGTTGGACATGACTGAGCAGCTAACAACAACAATAACATTGGATAACTGGTAAGATTTAGATAAAATACTACTGTTGAAAGGGCAGTCAAAAGACACAATGACTCCGATACAGTAAAATAGTTATACTTTCTATGTGCCATGCACTGTGCTAGGGTTGAGATAAGTATTGTAGAAAAGGAAAGATAGGTCCACAAAAGAGGATACTGTCATGTATTTAGAATGTAGGGTGGGTTGCATGAAAATGGAGGCAGATGAGTTTGGAAAGGTGGAAAGAGAACAGATTGTAGTTAATGGAAGTTCTATTCAAAGTAAACATTTTTCCTTTTGTGGATGGAATTCAAAAGATACAATGTATAAAGATTTTTGAAGAGTTCACAATAAGCAAAGCAACGCTGTATAATGGAAGAAAATTGCCACAGCCCAGCTCTTTTTCTCTTTAGAAATGTATTTGAATGCAGAAATGTATTTATAATATAAACCATTTCTATTTCCTTTGAGATGATGAGGGAAGAGCCACCTTTTATGAAATTTATGGAGTTTAAAATTCAATAAGCACAATGTTTACAATGTTTCTTAGCCAAAAAGCAATGCCATTCAAAGTGCTCTCTGCAAGAGTGACTTATATTTTATTTATTGGAAAGCACATTGACTTCCTCCATAACCAAACTTCTGTGGTGCTTGAATACTATTCAACTCATTTCATCTTCCTGGAGCCTTTTCTGTTTTATTTTCCTATGAATTTTATTTCCTTATGACATTTAACTGTGAGAGACTTACAGTAAAGATTTCTTATTGACTGCATTCTGGATTTGCCTGGCTACCACTCAGGCATCCATATGTCACGGTTCACACAGTTCATGGCTTACTGTTTCTCTAAGAACCTGGTACTAATTGTGTTCTGGAAGGTGTGGGCTGAGGTATGGGTCACAGAAAAAAATGGCCGAAGTATTTGGGAGAAACACTTAGCAATTTCAATTCCTGCCTTGACTTACCCAGTATCACTGATATAAAGAAAAGAGTTTCAGAGAAAAAAACACTGCAGACATGTTTTCACCTTGCTTTAATCTTGAGCCTTCATGGCCCAAAATTACAGAGGAGAAAGATGCAGACATCCTTCAGGGATAGAGAAGAGAAATGAGTCAGAAATTCTACATGCTTCTCACATGTTCCATGACAAACATGGTTCCATATCCTAGCAGAGAGGTCATGTCAATAAGAAGTTTCATCTTTACAGTTATTCTTTTGAACAAAAAGAAAAATACACATTGTTCACAAATATATAAGAGGATAACAATCACACTTCTTACATTAAAACATCTTCCTTTGTTTAACTTAGTGTGAGAACTGGGAATTAAGACCAATATCAGAGAGAAGTTTTGATTCGGGCCTGGGGGATGACAAGAAGAGATGTATGTTCAGAACATGCAATCCCAATGCAAAGGGGCCAAAGTTGAGATTCTCAGTAAATAAGATATGTGTGATGTTTTTGGAATCCCTGAAAATTTGGAGAAATATATGTGGAGCTAATGTTTCCCTGTTTTTTGTTTTTTTTTTTTTCCCTATAATCAGATGGTACATGATATATTTCTGAAGTAATATATGGTTTGGTGACCAGTTTCTAGAGTCCACTAATAGCTGGGTGGCTGGTGGATAGAACCCATGATCTCCACTTTCTGGTATCTATGTCTTGTGTAATGCCCTTCCTTGTAGGGTAACAGGGGACTGTATTAATAGCTTGCTTCCAGTCGATATAGTGTAATAATGGTGATGGGCCATCACTTCTGTGGCAGCATTCTATAAGACTGTGGCTGGGAGAATACTTCTTACTTCCTAGTTTTGAGGAAGACCCATATAGCAAGGACCTGAGGGTGACTTCTGGCCAACAGGTAGCAACAAACTGAGTCCCTGTGAGTTTGGGAGTGGATACTTCCCCAGCTGAACTTCTGATTAGACTGCAGCTCCAGCTGACACCATCATTCGTCTTGTGAGACTCTGAAACAGAAGGTCTACATGCCTTGACTTTTGACCCATAGAAGCTGTGAGACAATAATGTGTGGGGGGAGGGGGGGAAGGCAGGGTTTCAGCTGATAAGTAAGTGGTAATACTGTTATACAAAGCAATAGAAAACAAATTCACTGAGCTTGGGGCATGTTAGCCAACCTCCCTATGCCTTAAGTCTTTTCTTGGTTTGTTTTTTCATCTCTTGCTTATACACTGCCCCTTATTGTAGGCTAAGTGAATTACATCAAAGAAGGAACCATTAAAAAGAATTCTGCAAAACAGCAACACCATGAGGTCCAAGGATGCAGCTTTCTGACAGTTTCACAAGGAACAGTGCATATTGTTTCTGTAGCATAATTTCTCTGTTTCTCATAAAACTAATTTTTCTGAATGTTAATAAGTTTCAAGTTTTTCCACTGCAAGGTAACGCTGAGGAAATAGAGAGATTTAAAATGAATCAAACTGCGTTTTTCAACTTTTAAGATGTTCTAAAGTATACTGTGAATCTCTAAAAAGCATTGAAAACTAAAAAGCTGAACCAAAATTGTCTGAGGAAACACCTGAGGAAGAGATGAGAATTTTCTAGGAAAACGATTTGTAATCTGCTTTAAAAGCAAAATGAGGAAAAATAAATAAATAAATAAATAAAAGCAAAACGAGGGTGTCCTCTAGGTCCAAGAGGCCTTTGATGAAAAACATGCCTACAGAATTTTCAACCAAGAATGTTTTTCATGATTATTACCAAAAATTCAACTCAGCAATTAAAACAAGTAACCTGACAGGCTTCATCAGATTTTAAGCTCGCCAGGGTCATGTACAATTCTCTTCCTTAATTTGGGGCACAGGGGTAGAAAAGTCTGAGAAACATCACTTTAATGCCCTAGCTGGGCTGGGTTCTCCCACACTGTCTAATTCAGGGGTGAGCTGAGTCAAGAACGGAAGGCTGGGTGTGCAGTGAAGCAGGGGGCACTAAGGCGGGAGGGAAGAAAGCCCATAGGAGGATCCCTGTCACTCACCACCCAACCCCCTTGCAAGTCGGCATCAAGATCCTAGTTAGCAGAGTCCTGAAGGCCTGAGGGCTGCATTTTGAAAATGGTGACCTCTAGAAGGAACTGCTATTTTTAAAGAAAGTGCATGAAGAAGAACTCATGCTTGCAGACACAACAGACCACTTTCCAGTTGAGAAAGAATAGCTTCATAAGGGGATGTTGTCAACCCTTAGAATCTAAATGGAAATGCTATCTGAAAAAGACACATTTTTCCCCTTAAATTGTTTTCATCTCTAAATCAGACATATCCTGAACATCAAAATGTTCTTTATATTCCTTTTTATTTTTGACTGCATACACACACCAACTAAAGTAGGTCCAAGCAGTTATCCAAGACTAACAAATCGCCTTTATCAGAAAATTTTAGATAACTGGGAGCAACAGTGTGCTTTTTTACTTGGTTTTAGTTTGCTTTGGTTATCAGGATAATTACGTTTATTCCAAGCTTTATTATAGGGGATAGGATCACTAGATTTAAAATTTCTCTATAAATCTTACAATTTAAGGTTTAATTTAGTATATATTTAAGAAGATCAGATCAGATCAGATCAGTCACTCAGTTGTATCCGACTCTTTGCGAGCCCATGAACCGCAGCATGCCAGGCCTCCCTGTCCATCACCAACTCCCGGAGTTCACTCAGACTCACGTCCATCGAGTCAGTGATGCCATCCAGCCATCTCATCCTCTGTCATCCCCTTCTCCTCCTGCCCCCAATCCCTCCCAGCATCAGAGTCTTTTCCAATGAGTCAACTCTTCACATGAGATGGCCAAAGTACTGGAGTTTCAGCTTTAGCATCATTCCTTCCAAAGAAATCCCAGGGCTGATCTCCTTCAGAATGGACTGGTTGGATCTCCTTGCAGTCCAAGGGACTCTCAAGAGTCTTCTCCAACACCACAGTTCAAAAGCATCAGTTCTTCGGGGCTCAGCCTTCTTCACAGTCCAACTCTCACATCCATACATGACCACAGGAAAAATCATAGCCTTGACTAGACGAACCTTTGTCGGCAAAGTATTGTCTCTGCTTTTGAATATGCTATCTAGGTTGGTCATAACTTTCCTTCCAAGGAGTAAGCGTCTTTTAATTTCATGGCTGCAATCACCATCTGCAGTGATTTTGGAGCCCAGAAAAATAAAGTTTGACACTGTTTCCACTGTTTCCCCATCTATTTCCCATGGAGTGATGGGACCAGATGCCATGATCTTCGTTTTCTGAAAGTTGAGCTTTAAGCCAACTTTTTCACTCTCCTCTTTCACTTTCATCAAGAGGCTTTTGAGTTCCTCTTCACTTTCTGCCATAAGGGTGGTGTCATCTGCATATCTGAGGTTATTGATATTTCTCCTGGCAATCTTGATTCCAGCTTGTGCTTCTTCCAGTCTAGCGTTTCTCATGATGTACTCTGCATAGAAGTTAAACAAACAGGGTGACAATATACAGCCTTGACAAACTCCTTTTCCTATTTGGAATCAGTCTGTTGTTCCATGTCCAGTTCTAACTGTTGCTTCCTGACCTGCATACAAATTTCTCAAGAGGCAGATCAGGTGGTCTGGTATTCCCATCTCTTTCAGAATTTCCCACAGTTTATTGTGATCCACACAGTCAAAGGCTTTGGCATAGTCAATAAAGCAGAAATAGATGTTTTTCTGGAACTCTCTTGTTTTTTCGATGATCCAGCAGATGTTGGCAATTGGCTCTCTGGTTCCTCTGCCTTTTCTAAAACCAGCTTGAACATCAGGAAGTTCACGGTTCACATATTGCTGAAGCCTGGCTTGGAGAATTTTGAGCATTACTTCTTCTGGAAATAAAAATCGTGTTTCCTCTGTTTGATATTTAAACAGAAGCGGTGGTGGTGATTTCAAGATGATGATACAGAAAACACCCATTTTCCTCTATACACCATCAGCAGATTAATGGCAGACTGATCTGTATCCAGTTAATAGGTGTAAGTTTATTATGTGTCTCTGTTGAGGCCATGAAAGACAGGGCATGGGTCTTCTAACTATAAGAATACTGAGTGGATACTAAAAGTACCATGATCCTACTACAAAGTAGGCCAACATACTGTATTTTTTATTATTTTATTTTTTCTCAGAAAGAAAACATAATGTTACTATACCATTTCTTTAAAATGTCTAGTTTAACCAAGTTAACTACTTAGATACATAAATGATGGACGGATGGATAGATGGATGGATGGATGGATGGATGGATGGATAGGTGGATGGATGGGTGGATGGATGGATGGATGGATGGATAGACACACAGATACATAGACAGACAGGGACTTCACTGGTTGTCCTATGGTTAAAACTCTGCACTTTCACTACAATAAGTGTGAGTTTGATCCCTGGTTAGGGGACTAAGATACTGCATGCTGTGTGGCCAAAAAGATAGATAAATAGATATAGAGACAGAGATCTATTCATAGAGACGGTATTGAATAAAGTTAATATGTGAGAAATATTCCCTTATAAATATATTGGCTAATTTGTAATCTGAAACATAGGGAGGACAAGCAATTTGACCAAAGTTCCACAGTTATTAAGGTGCAGAAATGGCATTCACATCAGATCTGTCTTACTCTCTGGCTTATACCTTTAAATTCTAACTTACAAATAGTGTTAACAAGGGTACAATCATAACACACCTTTCTTCTTCCCCTTACCTCTAAACTTGTCCTTTTCTGGGTGAAATCTCAGACTAATTCTACAGTCTCATCAGTCAGAAATATTAGAAATATCTCAGGATTCCTCTAGTTCCAAGAATTGCCCCCATGTCATTAACTGAAATACCCAAGAGAAAATGTTAGTTGTTCAGTTATGTCTGACTCTTTGAAACCTCGTGGACTGTTGCCCATCAGGCCCTCTGTCCATGGAATTCTCCAGGCAAGAACACTGGAGTGGGTAGCCATTTCCTTCTCTGTGGAATCTTCCCAATTCAAGGATCAAAGCCAGGTGTCCTACATTGCAGGCAGATTATTTACCACCTGAGCCACTGGGGAAGCCCTTGTAGAGAAATAATCCAATACTGACACCCAGCCAGCTCCTCCCTTTGTTGCCCTCTTCGGGTCTCTGAGGCACAGAACGTGGGCCAGATTCTCAGTGGAAATGTGGCTGGATCCCAGGGTGCCACCTCTCTTCTCTTTACTAAGTCAGAGAAGTCCAGCCATAGCCCACTGTCTCTGAGTTTTGCAGATATGGGTCGAACACCAATCCTTTATATTTCTTCAACTTCATGAAACAGATATCATGCTCATCAAATAATTCAGTTATTCATTCAACATGTATTTACTGAGCATACACCGTTTGGGAACCATTGTTCTTGACCCATGAACAAAACAGACAAAAATATTTGTTTTTAGATTAATCAAGCCAAGACTTCACAGGTGGCACAGTGGTAAGGAATCTGCCTGCCAATACAGGAGATATAGGAAATGTAGGTTCTATCTCTAGGTGAGAAATAAAAAAGATTCCCTGGAGTAGGAAATGGAAACCCACTCCAGTACTCTTGCCTGGAAAATCCCATGGACAGAGGAGCCCATTGGGCTACAGTCCATGGGGCTCAAAGAGTCAGACACGACTAAGCAACTCAGTTCAATTCAGTCACTCAGTTGTGTCCAACTCTCTGCAACCCCATGGACTGCAGCACACCAGGCTTCCGTGTCCATCACCAACTCCCGGAATTTACTCAAACTCATGTCCATGGAGTCAGTAATGCTATCCAACCATCTCATCCTCTGTCATCCCCTTCTCCTCCTGCCATCAATCTTTCCCAGCATCAGGGTCTTTTCCAATGAGTTGGTTCTTCGCATCAGGTGGCCAAAGTATTGGAGTTTCAGCTTCCTTATCAGTCCTTCCAATGAATATTCAGGACTGATTTCCTTTAGAATGGACTGGTTGGATCTCTTTGCCATCCAAGGGACTCTCAAGAGTCTTCTCCAAAACCACAGTTCAAAAGCATCAATTCTTCAGGGCTCAGCTTTCTTTATAATCCAACTCTCACATTCATACATGACTACTGGCAAAACCATAGCTTTGACTAGGTAGACCTTTGTTGGCAAAGTAATGTCATTGCTTTTTAATATGCTGTCTAGGTTGTTCATGAATTTTCGTCTAAGGAGCAAGAGTCTTTTAATTTCAAGGCTGCACATACGAAGTGTGGCACCATACTTTGGAATATGAGAGTATTCATAGCATATTACTGGGTTATTATCTTTTTGATGACTGAGTTCAACAGAGACAGTAGTAATCCCCTTTTAACACCATGCTTATATAGACAATTACATGTGCACTGGCACACACATATGGCAAAATCAAGATCATGTTTCTGACATAAGTTTTATTCATTGAAATCTCTGTCATGAAATATTTTTGAAAGCATGAGTTTTTCCTCGTTGCATTATTGCTTCATATGACTAAAATATGTGTTTAATCATTCACCTTTTGTTAGATATTTAAGATTTTAATGAACTTTCATCATTCTATAATTTTCTTTGATAAATTTAGCTCTATTGATCTCCATATCCATTTCTGAATAATGAATCTCTAAATAGCCATCTCCTAATATCCCTTTCTGGGCTTATCTGGCTTAGTGGTAAAAAATATGTCTACCAGTGCAGAAGATGTGGGTTCAATCCTTGGATCAGGAAAATTCCCTGGAGAAGTAAATGGTAATCCACTCCAGTATTCTTGCCTGGAAATCCCATGGACAGAGGAGCCCAGGTGGGCTATAGTCCAAGGGCTGCAAAAGAATTGGACATGACTAAAAAACAACAACAAATATTGCTTTGTTATTAATGATATTAATATTAATAGAACAATGCTAAATAACATTATTAAAATGCTTAATAGAGTTTATGTATTGCCCAAAAAAGTTGCCTCAATTTAGATTCTCATCAGCAACATATTAATGGATTACTTCATTGCAATCTCAGCATCACTACTAGGTATTTTTTTTTTATAAGCTGGATTTGCTTATAATTTATTTTTTAAATTTGTAATGGTTCACTGAGGTTTAGCAAAGAAAATCTATGGCTATATGGTATATTAATTCTAAGTTAAATATATGTACATATTTAGTAGAGCTAATATGAATATAAAACTTAAAATATGTTTAGATATAGCTTGCAAAAAGATAGGTACAATACATAAATAATTTTTAATGCTCTCTCTGAGCTTAAAATTTCATGCCCCATGATCTATTAAGGAAAAAGAATAAAACGTTTATATGTAGTAAACACCTATGCAACATTAATTTTTTTACAAAGCCCACTGTTTAAGTATAGCTAGGCACAGAGTGTTCATTTTAAGGAAAGATGAACTCTTCATGAAGAAAGGTGATTCCTGAGCAGACTTTAATAGATTTAGTTTTATCTTCCTCAAGGGAAAATATCACATTTCAAATATTGGTAGAAGCCAGATAAAGTGAGAAAATGGCCAGAGACATCCATGAAGTAGTTAGATGAAGCTCCGAGATTTGGGTTATCCTCTTAAGTTAGAAAAACAAGGACATTGGGGAGAAAATATACTATGACAGATAACTCATTGAAAGATGCGAAGGGTATATTAGTATTATTTTTATCATATTATTATTGCTAATATTATTAGTCTTCAAACTTCACCAGTTCTCATCCTTTCTAGTTTCTGAGCCTTCCTCAAACAGATTACTATGGTGAATTCTCATTCACCTCAAATATTTCCTTCTGCTGATTAAAGGAATCATGCTTTCTCTATTTCAGCCTGCTGTACTCATTCTCAAATATCAATATATGTATCCAGGTCAGAACAATATACATTATTTGGCCAAAGTCACATTTATCTCATTTTCACAGCTTATTTTTTTCATAAAAAGTTGTTTTGTAAAGGTTGTCATTTAATGAGGGCTTATTTGGTGATTGATATATAAAAAGAATTTAATAAATGCATGACCAGAAATAGTTTTAGGTAATCATCATTATCCACATTTTGTATTCAGATCACCAGATACTTGAAACTTGAATTAAGCATTATGCAGGAGTTTTAATAAAGGTAGGATGGGATCATAACATAGAAGTAAGTTACATGTCCTTGGTCACATAGTGAGGAAAAATTGCATTAGTCAATCCCAGAACTGTCTGATTCTCCCACCTTCATAGTGATCTTCCTAACTAATTCCAAGACTCTCAAAATCAGCAACAGCTGAAAGATCTTTCTTCTCTCACTCTGCCTACCATGAGTACATAGGGAGTTCACAGTCCACATCAGTTCCAGGGATGAAAATCTAACTTCACACTGCAAGTAACCTTCTACTAAATTATCAACTCTGTGACTTTTGATGCTTTTGAGATTCCAACTCTAGCATTTCAAATCAGGAAAGTTAGGTGTGATTTCAGGGTAAGAAGCAGGAATTACACTTTTTAGGAGATAATTTATGCTTACACTCAACTAAAGTTGATTTGAAGTGAAAATGGGGGTGCACCTCAACCAAATTTTGTTACTGTCAGATTTTCGATTTGTTTATTTGTGTGTGATTTGAATTTAGACATGATGTCTGGTTATCAGAAAATTATATAAATTCAAGAGTCATTAAATCAAACACATTCTTCATTTCAGATCCATTCAAGAATACTTATTAAACACAATGCAGTTATATGCAAGACAATGTGCCAGGTGATATGATAATTAGAAAGATGGAAACTTTCAATTCTGGTTTCCTCGATGTGCATGCCCAGCAGTGGGATTGCTGGGTCATAAAGCAGTTCCATTTCCAGTTTTTTAAGGAATCTCCACACTGTTCTCCACAGTGGCTGTACTAGTTTGCATTCCCACCAACAGTGTAAGAGGGTTCCCTTTTCTCCACACCCTCTCCAGCATTTATTGCTTGTAGACTTTTGGATCGCAGCCATTCTGACTGGCGTGAAATGGTACCTCATAGTGGTTTTGATTTGCATTTCTCTGATAATGAGTGATGCTGAGAATCTTTTCATGTGTTTGTTAGCCATCTGTATGTCTCCTTTGGAGAAATGTCTATTTAGATGAATGGATAAGAAAGCTGTGGTACATATACACAATGGAGTATTACTCAGCCATTAAAAAGAATACATTTGAATCAGTTCTAATAAAGTGGATGAAACTGGAGCCTATTATACAGAGTGAAGTCAGCCAGAAAGAAAAACACCAATACAGTATACTAATGCATATATATGGAATTTAGAAAAATGGTAACAATAACCCTGTATACAAGACAGCAAAAGAGACACTGATGTATAGAACAGTCTTTTGGACTCTGTGGGAGAGGTAAAGGGTGGGATGTTTTGGGAGAATGGCATTGAAACATGTATAATAGCATATATGAAACAAGTCGCCAGTCCAGGTTCGATGCATGATACTGGATGCTTGGGGCTGGTGCAATGGGACGACCCAGAGGGATGGTATGAGGAGGGAGGAGGGAGGAGGGTTCAGGATGGGGAACACATGTATACCTGTGGTGGATTCATTTTGATATATGGCAAAACCAATACAATATAGTAAAGTTAAGAAATAAAATCAAATTTAAAAAATTAAAAAAAGAAAGATGAAAAGTATAAAGGCAGATCTCAAGGAATTTGAAATCTACTATAGGAGATGAAACCTATAGAAAAGTGACAAGATCAAAGACAGAATATATATCTGTAAGTAAAATTTGATAGTTCAGAAGAGTTATGGTTTTCAATAAACAGATGAGGAAGAAGATGTGGAAGGCATATAAACTGAATTGAGAAGGAAGGAAGAAAAACAACTTTTCCAGCCATCAGAAACACACCAGGAACTGTGCTTAATGTTTTAGCATTTTTAAATGTAATCCTCTAGAAATTCTTCCAAGTGTCTAAGACTCACTCTACAGAGGGAAAAGGTCATCACTTTTCCAAGAAAGGTCCTGAACTTCCTGATGTTCAAGCTGGTTTTAGAAAAGGCAGAGGAACCAGAGATCCAATTGCCAACATCCGCTGGATCATCGAAAAAGCAAGAGAGTTCCAGAAAAACATCTATTTCTGCTTTATTGACTATGCCAAAGCCTTTGACTGTGTGGATCACAATAAACTGTGGGAAATTCTGAAAGAGATGGGGATACCAGAACACCTGACCTGCCTCTTGAGAAATCTGTATGCAGGTCAGGAAGCAACAGTTAGAACTGGACATGGAACAACAGACTGGTTCCAAATAGGAAAAGGAGTTTGTCAAGGCTGTAGATTTTCACCCTGCTTATTTAACTTCTATGCAGAGTACATCATGAGAAACGCTGGACTGGAAGAAGCACAAGCTGGAATCAAGATTGCCGGGAGAAATATCAATAACCTCAGATATGCAGATGACACCACCCTTATGGCAGGAAGTGAAGAGGAACTCAAAAGCCTCTTGATGAAAGTGAAAGAGGAGAGTGAAAAGTTGGCTTAAAGCTCAACTTTCAGAAAATGAAGATCATGGCATCTGGTCCCATCACTTCATGGGAAATAGATGGGGAAACAACGTAAACAGTGTCAGGCTTTATTTTTCTGGGCTCCAAAATCACTGCAGATGGTGACTGCAGCCATGAAATTAAAAGACGCTTACTCCTTGGAAGGAAAGTTATGACCAACCTAGATAGCATGTTCAAAAGCAGAGACATTACTTTGCCAACAAATGTCCGTCTAGTCAAGGCTATGGTTTTTCCAGTGCTCATGTATGGATGTGAGAGTTGGACTGTGAAGAAGGCTGAGTGCCGAAGAATTGATGCTTTTGAACTGTGGTGTTGGAGAAGACTCTTGAGAGTCCCTTGGACTGCAAGGAGATCCAACCAGTCCATTCTGAAGGAGATCAGCCCTGGGATTTCTTTGGAAGGAATGATGCTAAAGCTGAAACTCTAGTACTTTGGCCACCTCATGCGAAGAGTTGACTCATTGGAAAAGACTCTGATGCTGGGAGGGATTGGGGGCAGTAGGAGAAGGGAACGACAGTGGATGAGATGGCTGGATGGCATCACCGACTCGATGGACGTGAGTCTGAGTGAACTCCGGGAGTTGGTGATGGACAGGCAGGCCTGGCGTGCTGTGATTCATGGGGTCACAAAGAGTCAGAAATGACTGAGCGACTGAACTGAAATGAAATGAACTGAACTGATGGTTTTTCTAGTAGTCATGTATGGATGTGAGAGCTGGACCATAAAGAAAGCTGAGTGTCAAGGAATTGATGCTTTTGAACTGTGGTGTTGGAGAAGACTCTTGAGAATCCCTTGGGCTGCAAGAAAATCCAACCAGTCCATCCTAAAGGAGTTCAGTCCTGGGTGTTCATTGGAAGGACTGATGCTGAATCTGAAGCTCCAATACTTTGGCCACCTGATGAAAAGAGCCAACTCACTAGAAAAGATTATACCCTCAGTGAAAGAGTGACTAGAAAAAACATTCTACCCTATTTGACAAAAATAGGTAGCAAAGAACTCTATCTAACATAACTGATTTTGATGTGAGGGGAAATTAAGATTTCAAGATCACAAACTGACATTCAAAAACATGGAAATTTCAAAATCATACCAACTGAGAGATCTGAGAGGTTTTATATAAACAAAATTATATAAAATAAATTAATTTAAAATTTTCACACATGCCTCTGGTTTTGCAGGAAAAAAATCAAGCCCTCTAATGAAAAAAAAAAAAATTCCTCTGAATAGACCTTATGAAATTTGCACAGGTAATGTCATAACAAGTGTAGTCTCATTTTCAAATATCACTAGTAAACAAACAAGAAAAGCCAACCTTGTAGAAATTTATCAAATATTGGGAAGTCAGGATACAAACGTAAAATGAATATTCTAATATAAATCAGTATAAGATAATTAAAATTATCAGCCAAAGAAAGTAGCATAGAATTATCCATGATTATTTGAGAAAGGTACAAATTCATGTAGAAATGAAAAACATAATTGTTGAACTTAAAGTCTCACTAAAGGTCCGTTCTTAAGTGCTTATATAACAGAAATGGAAACTATGTCTTCCAAAAGATTTGAGCACAACTGTTCAAGACCATCCATTCCCATCCAGAAGAGAATCACTACACAAATTGTGGGAGATCAAAAAATGGAATGCCACTCAGGAAAGGAAAATACTAAATTACTGATACATGCAAAGCCACTGGGTTGAGACAAAGCCAGGCATAAAAGCACACATATTGTACAATTCCATCTATAAGAAGTTCAAACACGGGCACACTAGTCTACCATTATTCAACTTTCTATCGTAATGGAAATCAGGTAAGTAGTCAGAAAGTTTGGGAAGGCAGGATTAGAAAACTATCTAAAGGAATTTTCTGAGTGGCCATCTTTTTATGGTTAATCTATGCAGGTACTCATATGCTGTTGTTCAGTCACTAAGTTCTGTCCAATTCTTTGAGACCTCATGGACTGTAGCATGCTATGCTCTGTCCTTCACTATCTCCCAGAGTTTGCTTAAATTCATGGCCATTTGAGTATGAAAAGTCAAAAAGCAGATACTTATATAGATGTATCAATAATATCAATAGTCATCTGTCTATTTTATTGTATATGAATTATGCCTCAAAAACCATTTGGGAGCAATTTTTAACACATTTGAAGAGAGAATTAATAACTTTATAGTAATAGTTAATGTCTATTGAGTGCTGAGCATGACTCTATTTTGCTGCTGCTATGCTTCAGTCATGTCCGACTCTGTGCGACCCCATAGACGGCAGCCCACAAGGCTCCCCCATCCCTGGGATTCTCCAGGCAAGAACACTGGAATGGGTTGCCATTTCCTTCTCCAACGCATGAAAGTGAAAAGTGAAAGTGAAGTCGCTCAGTCATGTCTGCTCTTTGCAACCCCATGGACTACAGCCCACCAGGCCCCTCCGTCCATGGGATTCTCCAGGCAAGAATACTGGAGTGGGGTGCCATTGCCTTTTCTGGACTCCATTTTACTTATAGGGAAATTCTGTTAATCCAGTGAAGAAGGGGTTGTTTTCACCCCCAATTTTTTCTATTAAGAAACTGAGGCAGATCGAAATTTGAATCTCCCTGTGCACAACAATGAACTGGGATTCTAACCTAAGAAACTGGACCCCTTACCATACCTGGAGATGCATCAGATACTGATTCCGCAAGATAAGTAAATCAGATACTCTGAGGTTAAGTCTGAGTTAACAAATGAACACTACTGCCCTAGACAAACTTGAAGATTTGCTCCCTGGAACATTTATAAGAATGTTCACAGCCTATTTATTTGTGTTAGCACATGACTGAAACCAACTAAAAACAAGAAAGATGAATAATATTGGATTCTATTTATAAGAGATTGTTTAGCAGTAAAAATAAATGCCTTTCAGCTATTTTCATGGATATGAATATCACAAAAAATAGAATGAAAACAGCAAGTTGCAGGAGATTGTATGCAATATGATATTATTAATACTAATTTCATAAACATTTAAACTAACCAATATATTGAATAGGTAGAATAAAACCATTAAGAAAAGCAAGAACATTATAAATAAAAAATTCAAAGCAGTGGCTCCTCTAGGGTGAAAGTAGAGAAATAAATCAGACACAAAGAATTTCAACTACTATGAAAATATTCCTTGTTTAAATTCAGTTAAAACTATAGGTGTGTTCTTTACATTATTCTTTATGCACGATATTTTTGTTATTAAATATTTATATAAAATTACTAGTAAAAAGTATAACAATTCTAACACCCTAGCAGTGACTAGTTCGTTTCTGTAAAATTAAACTTATGCTATATGTGCAAATTTTAAAGAATAGATAACATATTACAAGTCATCAGTTCAGTTCAGTCACTCAGTCATGTCTGACTCTTTGTGACCCCATGGACTACAGCATGCCAGGCTCCCTGTCTATCACCAGCTCCTGGAGTTTATCCAAACTCATGTCCATCGAGTAGGTGATGCCATCCAACCATCTCATCCTCTGCCATTCCCTTCTCCTCCTGCCTTCAAACTTTCCCAGCATCAGGGTCTTTTCCAATGAGTCAGTTCCTTGCATCAGGTGGCAAGGTATTGGAGCTTCAGCTTCAACATTAGTCCTTCCAATGAATATTCAGGACTGATCTCCTTTAAGATGGATTGATTGGATCTCCTTTCAGTCCAAGGGGCTCTCAAGAGTCTTCTCCAACATCATAGTTCAAAAGCATCAATTCTTAGGTGCTCAGCTTTCTTTACAGTCCAACTCTCACATCCATACGTGACTAGTGGAAAAACCATAGCTTACTAGACAGAACTTTGTTGCCAAAGTAAATGTCTCTTCTTTTTAATATGCTATCTAAGCTGGTCATAACTTTTCTTCAAAGGAGCTAGTGTCTTTTAATTTCATGGCTGCAGTCACCATCTGCAGTGATTTTGGAGTCCAAAAAAATAAAACCTCTCATTGTTTCCATTGTTTCCCCATCTGTTTGCCATGAAGTGATGGACTGGATGTCATGACCTTAGTTTTCTGAATGTTGAGCTTTAAGCCAACTTTTTCACTCTCCTCTTTTACTTTCTTTTTTTTTTTTTTCACTCTCCTCTTTTACTTTCATCAAGAGGCTCTTCAGTACTTCTTCACTTCCTGCCATAAGGGTGGTGTCGTTTGCATATCTGAGGTTGTTGCTATCTCTCCTTGCAATCTAGATTCCAGCTGGTGCATCATCCAACCTGGAATTTCACATGATGTACTCTGCATATAAGTTAAATAATCAGGGTGACAGTATACAGCCTTGATGTACTCCCTTCCCGATTTGTTGTTCGATGTCCAACTCTAATTGTTGTTTCTTGACCTGCATAGAGATTTCTCAGGAGTCAGGTCAGGTGCTTTGGTATTCCCATCTCTTGAAGAATTTTCCACAGTTTATTGTGATCCACACAGTCAAAGGCTTTGGCAGAGTCAATAAAGCAGTAGTAGATGTTTTACTGGAACTCTTTTGCTTTTTCGATGATCTGAAGGATGTTGGCAATCTCATTTCTGGTTCCTCTGCCTTTGCTGAACCCAGCTTGAACATCTGGAAGTTCTTGGTTCACATACTGTTAAAGCCTGGCTTGGAGAATTTTGAGCATTATTTTGCTGGCGTGTGAGATGAGTGCAATTGTGTGATAGTTTGAGCATTCCTTGGCATTGCCTTTCTTTGGGATTGGAATGAAAACTGACCTTTTCCAGTTCTGTGGCCAATGCTGAGTTTCCCAAATTTGCTGACATAGTGAGTGCAGCACTTTCACAACATCATCTTTTAGGGTTTGAAATAGTTCAACTGGAATTCTATCACCTCCATTAGCTTTGTTCGTAGTGATGCCTCCTAAGGCCCACTTGACTTCACATTCCAGGATGTCTGGCTCTAGGTGAGTGATCACACCATCATGATTTATCTGGGTCATTAAGATCTTTTGTATACTTCTTCTGTGTATTCTTGCCATCTCCTCTTAATATCTTTTGCTTCTGTTAGGTCCATACCATTTCTGTCCTTTATTGAGTCTATCTTTGCATGAAATGTTCCCCTGGTATCTCTAATTTTCTTGAAGATATCACTAGTATTTTCCATTCTATTGTTTTCCTCTATGTCTTTGCAATGATCACTGAGGAAGGCTTTCTTATCTCTCCGTGCTATTCTTCGGAACTCTGCATTCAAATGAGTATATCTTTCCTTTTCTCCTTTGACTTTAGCTTCTCTTCTTTTTTCAGCTATTTGTAAGGCCTCCTCATATAACCATTTAGCCTTTTTCCATTTTTTGTCTTGGAGTTGGTCTTGATCACTGCCTCCTGTACAATATTACGAACCTCTGTCCATAGTTCTTCAGGCACTCTGTCTATCAAATCTAACCCCTGGAATCTATTTGTCACTTCCACTGTATAATCGTAAGGGATTTGACTTAGGTCATACCTGAATGGTCTAGTGGTTTTCTCCACTTTCTTCAACTTAAGTCTGGATTTGGCAATAAGAATTTCATGACCTGAGCCATGGTCAGCTCCTGGTTTTATTTTTACTGACTCTACAGAGCTTCTCCATCTTTGGCTGCAAAGAATATAATCAGTCTGATTTCGCTGTTGACCATCTGATGATGTCCATGTGTAGAGTCTTCTCTTGTGTTGTTGGAAGAGGGTATTTGCTATGACCAGTGTGCTGTCTTGGTAAAACTCTTTTAGCCTTTGCCCTGCTTCATTTTGTACTCCAAGGCCAAATTTGCCTGTTACTCCAGGTATCTCTTGACTTCTTACCTTTACATTCCAGTCCCCTATAATGAAAAGGACATCTTTTTAACAAATCATAGATTCTAGAAAATGTTATATAAATAAAAGCCTGAATATGCCACTCACTTATTCCTTAGTTATAGTTTAAAATGAGGAACATTCAAAGTGTAAAACCTTAATATTTCTTCTCAAGTTCTTTAGGAATCACATTGCCATTATGTTGCTCCATTCAATACCAGTTTATGGAGGGTTGAAAACATGACTCTTTTTCTAAACCATATTTGTGTATTTTATATAGGACCACTTAGATGTACAGAAAAATGCAGATAGGAGAGAGTTTCCATACATCCCTCATCTAATAAATTCCCTAAGCTGGCCTCTTAACATCACCATGGTATGTTTGTCAAAACTAAGGAGCTAACACTGTGCATGTTTGTGCATGCTAAGTCGCTTCAGTCCTGTCCAACTCTTTGTGACCCCATGGACTGTAGTCTGCCAGGCTCCTCTATCCATGGGAATTCCCCAGGCAAAATTACTGGAATGGACTGCCATGCCCTCCTTCAGGGGATCTTTCCAACCCAGGGATCAAACCCAGGTTTCCCGCATTGCAGGCAGATTCTTTACTATCTGAGCCTCTAGGGAAGCCCAAGAATACTGGAGTGGGTAGCCTATCCCATCTCCAGGGGATCTTCTTGACCAGGGTCTCCTGCACTGCAGGCATCAGCTGAGCTAATGGGGAAGCCCAGATACACAGCGTAGTGATTCACTACTTCTGTACATTGCAAATATACAGGATGAGGATATATACAGTAACACACATGGTTGTTTCAAGATGCTAATGTCTTAGGTTTGAACACATTTTAATAACCCTGCATGTTTCTCCCCTCACATGTTTATTGTTTTTGACATTATATTTTACATCTTTTTGTTTTGTGAATCCTTTAACTACTTACTGTGGCTATAGATGATTTTACTACTTTTATTTTTTAAATTTCCTACTAGTTTTATAAGTGGTTGATCTAAAATCTTTACTATGTATTTTCTTTTACTAATGAGATTTTTTTCCTTTCTTAATTTTCATATCTCTAATTTGTCCTTTCCTTTCCACGAAGAGAAATATCTTGAAAAATTCTTAAAAAGCTGGTTTCCAGGTGCTGAATTCCCAAGCTTTTGATGGTATGTAAAACTTTTGATCTCTTTTTCACATTTAAGTAAAAGCCTTGCTGGGTAGAATATTCTTGACTGTAGACTTTTCCCTTTAATCACCTTAAATGTATCAGGTCACTCCCTTCTGGCCTATAGTTTCTGCTGAAAATTTAGCTGATATCTTTATGGGAGCTCTCTTGTGTGTAAATTGGTGATTCTCCCTGCTGCTTTTAATATTCTCTTTATTTTAAATTTCTGCCATTTTAATTTATGATGTGCATTGCTGTGGTCTTCTTTGGGTTGATCTTGTTTGAGACTCTGTGCTTCCTTGACCTGGATGTCTATCTCCTTCTCAGGCTAAGAAAATTCTCAACTATTATGTTTTCAAATATGTTCTTTTCCCCTTTTTCTCTCTTTCCTTATAAGACTCCTGTAATGTGAAATTTACTATACTTGATGTGGTTATAGAAGTTTCTTAAACGGTTTTCATTTTTGTTTCCTTTTTTCTATTCAGCTTCAGTGATTTCCAGTACTTCATCTTCTAGG
Organism: Bos javanicus; assembly: GCF_032452875.1. Lineage (NCBI taxonomy): Eukaryota > Metazoa > Chordata > Mammalia > Artiodactyla > Bovidae > Bos > Bos javanicus. The sequence goes on along the minus strand of NC_083896.1, from coordinate 3,498,700 downwards.
TTGCTGAACCATGCCTCTGTGTCATTTAATCTACTGTTGAGTCCTTCTAATGTATCTTTAAGTATTGCATTCTTCCTATATACAGTACAAAGGAGCAAATGGCAACCCACTCCGCTATGCTTGCCTGGGAAATCTCATGACAGAGGAGACTGGCAGGCTACGGTCTGTGGGGTCACAAAGACATGACTTAGTGACTAAGCAGCAACAATTGTGTACTTCTGTTTCGTTCTTCTTTATATTTTCTAACTTTGTGAAAAACCTCTAACTTCTTAACTCTGTTCATCCATTCTCCTCCTTAGTTCTGTGAGCACCTTTATGATCATTTCCTTAAACTATTTATTGAACATATTGCTTATCTTCAGTTAAGTTAGTTCTTTGAAGGTTTTCTCTTGTTCTAACGTTTGGAACATATTTCTCTGTCACCTAATTTTACTTAATTCACTGTTTCTATTTCTGTGTATTTGGTAGATTGATGATGTTTCTCAGTCTTTGAAAACTGGCCTTATGTAGGAAATGGCCTGGAGGGCCCAGCAATGCACAGCACCCTGGTCATAGAGCTGTGTAACTGAGGGGTCCCTTGCTCCTTGGGGAGAGCCGCTGCAACTGTATTCATCTTCTCATTTACAGGTCACCTATCTAGGGGTATGGGTCTTGACTATACCACATCTCTGCTCTTCCTACCTGTCTTGTGTTTCCTTCTTCATGTCTTTAGCTGAAGATCTTGTCTGCTATTGTTTAGTCACTTGGTCATGTCTGATTTTTTGCAACCCCATGGATTGCAGCCTGCCAGATTTCTCTGTCCTTAAGATTATCCTGGCAACAATCCTGGAGTGGGTTGCCATTTCCTACTCCAGGGGATATTCTTGACCAAGGGACTGAACCCATGTCTCCTTCATTGCAGTTGGATTCTCTACCACTGAGGCACGAGGCAAGCCCTAGTCTTTAGATCCCTTTCATGGGATAATTGCTCTGTAAATAGTTTCAGTTCTGGTGTGCCTGTGGCAGGAGGTGAGGTCTGTCTCTTTCTACTCCACCATCTTGACCCCAACACTTATCAATTATTTCCAGAAGCATGTGATTAATTGTTAGCTACAGCTGAAATAAAACGTGTTAACTTGCACAAAGCTCCCAGTACTCCACCTGCTATTCTATCTGCCTTGCATGTATTATTGCATATAATCTTAGGACACTAGCATGTCATATGCTTATGATTATCTCCAGTAAACAGTGATGTAACTAAGGGACAAGAAGTTTACACAACTTGTCTAAGGTAACACTTCTGGTTGGGAACAGAGCTAAGATTTAAATCCAGGTTCTATGATTCCATGCTTGGATCCTCAATCTATAAGCAATACACACTCAGTTCAATTTAGTTCAGTTCAGTCGCTCAGTCGTGTCTGACTCTTTTCGACCCCATGAATTGCAGAATGCCAGGCCTCCCTGTCCATCACCAACTCCTGGAGTTCACCCAGACTCACGTCCATAGAGTCAGTGATGCCATCCAGCCATCTCATCCTCTGTCGTCCCCTTTTCCTCCTGCCCCCAATCCCTCCCAGCATCAGGGTCTTTTCCAATGAGTCAACTCTTCACATGAGGCGGCCAAAGTACTGGAGTTTCAGCTTTAGCATCATTCCTTCCAAAGAAATCCCAGGGCTGATCTCCTTCAGAATGGACTGGTTGGATCTCCTTGCAGTCCAAGGGACTCTCAAGAGTCTTCTCCAACACCACAGTTCAAAAGCATCGATTCTTGGGCGCTCAGCCTTCTTCACAGTCCAACTCTCACATCCATGAATGACCACAGGAAAAACCATAGCCTTGACTAGACGGACCTTTGTTGGCAAAGTAATGTCTCTGCTTTTGAACATGCTATCTAGGTTGGTCATAACTTTCCTTCCAAGGAGTAAGCGTCTTTTAATTTCATGGCTGCAGTCACCATCTCCAGCGATTTTGGAACCCAAAAAAATAAGTCTGACACTGTTTCCACTGTTTCCCCATCTATTTTCCATGAAGTTTTGGGACCGGATGCCATGATCTTCGTTTTCTGAATGTTGAGCTTTAAGACAACTTTTTCACTCTCCTCTTTCACTTTCATCAAGAGGCTTTTTAGTTCCTCTTCACTTCCTGCTATAAGGGTGGTGTCATCTGCATATCTGAGGTTATTGATATTTCTCCCAGCAATCTTGATTCCAGCTTGTGCTTCTTCCAGTCCAGCGTTTCTCATGATGTACTCTGCATAGAAGTTAAATAAGCAGGGTGACAATATACAGCCTTGACGTACTCCTTTTCCTATTTGGAACCAGTCTGTTGTTCCATGTCCAGTTCTAACTGTTGCTTCCGAACCTGCATACAAATTTCTCAAGAGGCAGATCAGATGGTCTGGTATTCCCTTCTCTTTCAGAATTTTCCACAGTTTATTGTGATCCACACAGTCAAAGGCTTTGGCATAGTCAATAAAGCAGAAATAGATGTTTTTCTGGAACTCTCTTGCTTTTTTGATGATCCAGTGGATGTTGGCAATTTGATCTCTTGTTCCTGTGCCTTTTCTAAAACCAGCTTGAACATCAGGAAGTTCACAGTTCACATATTACTGAAGCCTGGCTTGGAGAATTTTGAGCATTACTTTACTAGCATGTGAGATGAGTGCAATTGTGCGGTAGTTTGAGCATTCTTTGGCATTGCCTTTCTTTGGGATTGGAATGAAAACTGACTTTTTCCAGTCCTGTGGCCATTGCTGAGTTTTCCAAGTTTGCTGGCATATTGAGTGCAGCACTTTCACAGCATCATCTTTCAGGATTTGAAATAGCTCAGAGTTCCTAATAAAGGCAACCGGTTTACTCCCATGCCTCTAAAGTGCCAAGAACAGAGCAAACACATGAACTGCGTGTTAACCTGCAAGAAGTTCCACCCTCATTGAATGGTTAGGGTCAGCACAATGGTCAGCACAATGAATATAAACACTCTCCTGTCTGAAAAGCAGAAGAGATCCGCACACACTGTGAGAGTGTGGGTCTACCCTGAGCAGAGCAAGGGTTAGCTGGCATATTTTTTGAGACTTTGAAAGTCTGAAACTCTCTTTCTCTTTCCCTAACCAAAGGAAAAGTTTTTGGTTTGGTATAAAGTTATTGGATCTCTTTTATCTCTATCTCCAAATTCTATAGACACTCTTCTGGTATTTGTTTTTTGCGAAAGAGACATCTGGGTCAACTTTTTTTTCATGTTTTTTCTTATTATACTAGTTTGCCTTTGTAAGTCTATAATTTTTTTCCTTGTCAGTGTATTTCTTTTTTCTTTCTGTTTTATTGAGACATGTGTCACACAGCACTGTAAAAGTTTACAGTGTGTAAGATAATGATTTGATTTACATGCACCATGATGTAATTACCCCAATAAGTTTAATGAATATCTATCATCTCATATACATATAAAATTAAGACAATAGAAAAAAAATCCCTTGTCTTGAGAACTCATGGTTTATTTTCAATAAATTTCATATATAAAGTGCTTAGTCACTCAGTCGTGTCTGACTCTTTGCGACCCCATGAAGTGTAGCCCGCCAGTCTCCTCTGGGGATTCATCTCCATGGGGATTAACCAGGCAAGAAGACTGCGGTGGGTTGCCAGGCCCTTTTCCAGGGAATATTCCCAACCCAGGGATCAAACCCAGTTCTTCTGCACTGCAGGCAGATTCTTTACTATCTGAGTCACCAGGAAAGTCCAAGATAGAACAGTGCTAATTTAGCATGTTGTACATTACAATTCTACCATTTATTTATAACTGGGATTTTGTACCTTTTGACTATCTTTATCCAATTCACCACTACTGCTTATAAGTGTGTTTCAAAGCTCTTTACAAGACAAATCTAGTTATGGTTTCCTTTATATTGACTTTTTCAGAAAGTATGATTTTAGATTTCCATATACACACCTCTTTCAAATTCTGAAAGATTGACTTTGATGCCCCTTTGATAATCATTTTATTTCTGGTTATGTGGATTATACCCTCAGGAAAATACAGAATTCTTAAGCTGAATTCTGAGGGGATTTTAAACGTCTTCTCACCTTTTTTTTTTTTCATCTCTGCATTCTGTGCAAGTTTCTCAAGTTCATCTTCCACATGACTGACTTGATTTTCCAAGGTTATTAACCCTTCTTAACTACTTTCACTGAAAATTTTATTTCTATTATTACATTTTTGGTTCCCACATAAAATCTCATTATCTTACACATTTTCCTGTTTTCTAATCTCAGTGTTTCTTTTTTTTATGGTTTTCTGAATTTGTTTCAAAGCAGTCATACATTATGATACTTTATTGAGAACACTAAACACTTCTCGAAATTTTTCTTTCTTCAAATAAGTTGCAAAGATCTCCTTTTCTTCTGCACATCCATAATGATAATTTTTTTCCCTTGCTTTTTCATAGACTCTTTCCTTATAGGGAGTGGACAGGATGAGTTTATTATAAATTGGATAGTGCAACGTTCCTGAAACTGTTAGCACCTCAGCTGTGTTCAACTCTGAGACCCCAAGGACTAACCACAGCCCATCAGGCTCTTCCATCCATGGGATTCTCCAGGCAAGAATACTGGAGTGGTTGCCATTCCCTTCTCCAGGAGATCTTCCCAACCCAGGGGTTGAACTTGGGTCTCCCACATTGCAGGCGGATTCTTTACCATCTGAGCACCTACAGCAACTTCCCACTAGCTGTTTCTATACTGTATGTGTTTCAACGCTACTGTCTCAATTGGCCCAGTCTCTCCTTCCCCTCGCTGTGTCTGTAAGTGTGTTCTCTATGTCTGCACCTCTATTCCTGAGCTGCAGATAGGGTCATCAGTACCACTTTTCTAGATTCCATATATATGCATTGGTATATATTGTTTCTCTTTGTCTGACTTACTTCATTCTGTATAACAGGTTCTAGGTTCATCCACCTCAGCTCCACTGACTCAAATTCATTCCTTTTTATGGACAGTAATGTTCAATTGCATATATGTACCACAGCTTCTTATCCATTCATCTCATCAACAAATATACCAGTTCTTTTTGATTCAAACTATGAATCTGTCTGGTGAATTGACTTGTATATTCATTGGTGAGATTACAAAAGACTCATGAGTTTTCACTGACTCTGTGACTGTGGCACTAAAATAGCCCAGCCCTCTCATTCTCAGAACATAATAAATATTTGGAAAAATAAAATCTCCATGATGCTGGGCTAATGGGCTATTTTCTGATGCTGTCTGTTGATATTTCAGTTGCAGGAATCAATGTGCAACCATGGGAACCACCGCACTGTATTCTCCCAATCCAGACAATAAACGTAAAAAGAAACACTTTTGTTGAGGAAAGGAAGCAGAAGTCTGTTTAACCTCAAAGAGAAACTGCCAATCCATACATTTGTTATTTATCTTAGAACATGCATTTGATCAGTGAAACCAACAACTCAAAAGCACAAAAGGTCTTACTACATACTTTGAGGCAGGTAGACACACTTTATGCTTATGAATTACCATTTTTAATTTGGTCCTATAGTTCTTTTAGTGAGTAGACATTTCTTCCAGATTTTTTTTAAACATTCAAATTTATTTAGTTTATTTTTGGCTGCACTGAGTCTTCATTACTGCCTGCAGGCTTTCTCTAGTTGCGATGACTGGGGACTTCTCTTCACTACAGTGACTTCTCTTGTTGCTGAGTCTGGGCTCTAGAGCCTGCTGGCTTCACTAGTTGTGGCACATGGGCTTAGCTAGCCCCACAACATGTGGGATCTTCCCCGACCAGGGATTAAACACTCATCCTCTGCTTTGGCCGGCAAGTTCTTAACCACTGGACCTCCAGAGAAGTTCTGTTTCAGATTTTGACATAACTTGTCTAGGCAAAATTTTAAGTTTTCATCTGTTTGAGAATTGAATCCATGGATATATTTTAGTGTAACATTTGAAGATATTGTGCCAAAAGGTCTTTCCAAATAACATTGAATTTCACAGGCCCCATTATCTTGGGATTTATATGACAAAGGATTCCATGCACCCATTCACCTCATACTTATATTTTTCAACTGGATGGTAGGTTGCAGCATGTTTATCCTTTCAAATCTGCCAATGACTGAAGAAATAAAGTGTTATTGCTGTCATTGTTGTTTCCCATGGTGCCATAGAATTGAGGTTGGAATGTTCTTAATCAGGATTTTTAAGAAGTAGTCAGAGAGGCATTAAGCATTCATTCCATCTACTTTGTTTCCAATGGATTTTATTTTCATGGAAAATCTTAACAAAAGTGGAATGGAATACATAGAAACATTCCATTACAGGTTTTCAGTACATAACTGTCTCCTTTCCTTTCAGTCCTGGATGCTAGCATAAGCCAAGGGGCTTTGAGGGGCATTATAAAGACACTGTATATAGAGTGCCACTTTAATAACCTAGACATTTCATAAATGGAAATTCATAACAGGAAGTAACTTGTCATGCATGTGTTGCTGTTCAAAATACAATTTGCATGCAAAGTAAAATCATGCATAGCTAACGGATTTTATTCTGTCATTAATAATGAATGCAACTCACCTTAATGGATGTAGTCTATAGGTAGATTGGAGCAGAGAACCCGAGGGAGTCATATTGCATTTCAGAGAGGGATGCAGACAGGTTAGGGAGAAGGGAGGCTAGCAACCCAGAAGAGAATGTTACTGCCAGTTATCACTGAGCTTCAGTGGGAATCCAGAGATGCTAACGGAGAGCAAAGAAAGCTGTCAACAAAAAGACAGATTTGCCTCAGGTCACTTGTGTGTCACCCAAACCATTGAAGAGCTTCAAGGACAGCAGCCCATGACCCCATCACACTTCTCACTGTCACAAGGTTCTTTCTCATTATTATAAATCTCCCATGTGAAAATCCATGTCTGGCCTTAAGTTTTGATAAACATCGTGTTTCTAACCTCGATAAAATAAGATGTCATGGCTTTCTTGATAGGAGACAGAGGTCACAGAATCATAGAAAAGGATCTCAGTCCAGCAGCCTCAGGTCTATCAACAGGGAAAAACATCTCAGGCAGAGAGAAGCACTTTATCAGTTCATAGAACGGCTCATGTCAGAGCCACCAATGAAATGTTAGTAAAGGGGCAGACACTGTTGTTTAGCTGCTCAGTCGTGTCCAACTCTTTGCGACCCCATGGACTGCAGCACACCAAGCTTCCCTGTCCTTCGTCTCCTGGAGCTTATTCAAACTCATGTCAATTGAGTCAGTGATGCCATCCGACCATCATCCTCTGCTCTCCCTTTATCTTCCTGCTTTCACTCATTCCCAGCATCAGGGTGTTTTCCAATGAGTTGGCTTTTTCCATCAGGTAGCCAAAGTATTGGAGTTTCAGCTTCAGAATCAGTACTTCTAATGAATATTCAGGATTGATTTTCTTTAAGATTGGCTGCTTTGATCTCTTTCCTGTCCAAGGGACTCTCAAGAGTCTTCTCCAACACCACAGTTCAAAAGCACCAATTTTTTGGTGATCAGCCTTCATTATGGTCCAGCTCTCGCATCCATACATGATCACTGAAAAAACCATAGCTTTAACTATACAGCCTTTGTCAGAAAAGTGTCTCTGCTTTTTAATATGCTGTCTAGGTTGATCATAGCTTTTCTTCAAAGGAGCAAGTGTCTTTTAATTTCATGGTGGCAGTCACCATCTGCAGTGGTTTTGGAGCCCAAGAGAATAAAGTCAGCCGCTGTTTCCACTGCTTCTCCATCTATTTGCCATGAAGTGATGGGACCGGATACCATGATCTTAGTTTTCTGAATGTTGAGCTTTAAGCCAACTTTTCACTCTCCTCTTTCACTTTCATCAAGAGGCTCTTTAGTTCTTCTTCACTTTGTGCCATAAGGGTGGTATCATCTGCATATCTGAGGTTATTGATATTTCTCCTAGTGATCTTGATTCCAGCTTGTGCTTCATCCAGCCCAGCATTTCTCATGATGCACTCTGCATATAAGTTAAATGAGCAGGATGACAATATACAGCCTTGATGTACTCCTTTCCCAATTTTGAACTGGTCTGTTGTTCCATGTCCAGTTCTAACTGTTGTTTTTTGACCTGTTTACAGGCTTTTCAAGAAGCGGGTAAGGTGGTTCAATATTCCCATCTCTTGAAGAATTTCCCACAGTTTGCTGTGATCCACACAGTCAAATGCTTTTGTGTAGTCAGTGAAGTAGAAGTAGATGTTTTTAGTGTGAATGAAGGAGATCTGTGTATTGAATCTCTCAATAGGATACTCAAGCATGCTGTTGTATCTTGACTTCTTTTTTTGACTTGTGTTTCTCTCTGGCTCAAAACAAAAGACTTTTTTGAAAAGCTCCTAAAATTTTTAGTGAGCTTGATAAAGTTATTAGCTGCTTGCTTATTCCTGTAAAATAACAATCTGTCCTTCTGTAAAGTTAAGATGTTCTTCTAAGAACACTCAGCTTTCAAGAAAACTGAATGATTCTGAGTTTGACATTTCTTCTGAATTTGAAATAAGCTCTTCAGTTCAGTTCAGTTCAGTTCAGTCACTCAGTCGTGTTCGACTCTTTGCAACCCCATGAATCGCAGCACGCCAGGCCTCCCTGTCCATCACAAACGGCTGGAGTTCACTCAGACTCAGCTCCATCGAGTTAGTGATGCCATCCAGCCATCTCATCCTCTGTCGTCCCCTTCTCCTTCTGCCCCTAATCCCTCCCAGCATCAGAGTCTTTTCCAATGAGTCAACTCTTCGCATGAGGTGGCCAAAGTATTGGAGTTTCAGCTTCAGCATCATTCCCTCCAAAGAAATCCCAGGGCTGATCTCCTTCAGAATGGACTGGTTGGATCTCCTTGCAGTCCAAGGGATTCTCAAGAGTCTTCTCCAACACCACATTTCAAAAGCATCAATTCTTCGGCACTCAGCCTTCTTCACAGTCCAACTCTCACATCCATACATGACCACAGGAAAAACCATAGCCTTGACTAGACGGACATTTGTTGGCAAAGTAATGTCTCTGCTTTTGAATATGCTATCTAGGTTGGTCATAACTTTCCTTCCAAGGAGTAAGCGTCTTTTAATTTCATGGCTGCAGTCACCATCTGCAGTGATTTTGGAGCCCAGAAAAATAAAGTTTGACACTGTTTCCACTGTTTCCCCATGAAGTGATGGGAGCAGATGCCATGATCTTCATTTTCTGAATGTTGAGCTTTAAGCCAACTTTTTCACTCTCCACTTTCACTTTCATCAAGAGGCTTTTGAGTTCCTCTTCACTTTCTGCCATAAGGGTAGTGTCATCTGCATATCTGAGGTTATTGATATTTTTCCTGGCAATCTTGATTCCAGCTTGTGCTTCTTCCAGTCCAGCGTTTCTCATGATGTACTCTGCATAGAAGTTAAATAAGCAGGGTGACAATATACAACCTTGACGTACTCCTTTTCCTATTTGGAACCAGTCTGTTGTTCCATGTCCAATTAAAGAGGCAACTTGATGTTTAAGAACACAAATTTGCAATAAGTAGATAAAAAATTCCTGGACATCTAATGAATGACATAGTGATTACAGGCAATAAACTCTGTAATAGGCTTCCAAGTAGCCAAGAAACTAGATCTTAATTGTTCTCAACACAAAAAAGAAATAATAATTATGTGCTGTGACAAAGGTGTTAGCTAATACTAAGATGGTGATTATATTGCAATAAACCATATCAGCACATTGTATCAAATGTATCAAATCAACACATTTTACACCTTAAGCTTACACTATATGTCAGTTTTAGCTCAATAAAAAATAAATAAAATAAAAGCACACACACAAAAGACAAATTTCGCAATAAATATCATGCTCTATAATGAGACTTTTTCATTCCAACTAACCTGTTTATTTCACACTTCCCCAATTATAAAATATTTAACAAAAAGCTTTCTAGAAAAACAGTGTCAAAAAATTCACTGAAAGCAAAGCGTGATTTAAAATAAAAAAATTTCTATAAAGAGAAGATATATTTTCAGCTCTCCTATTATAAGAAAATGTCCTGGAAGTTACTTGAAAGGAAATCACTGGGTTTGGTCCTTGAAATCTCTACCTAAGACCTAAAGAAACATTCAAGAAAAAAACTGTAGCAGCAATTTTTTCTGGGGTTGGGGGCGCGGTCTCAAGTACAAAGTATGCCATATAATGTAAATACTGTGAATAAAACTTAATTTTGTGTGGCAGTATTCTATTTTTCAAAAATAAGGAATGTATCATATATGGAATCAGAAAAAAATGTATATTTATTCAAATTTAGAGTTGGAACTATCTTTATTTTTCACCTACAAGAACCTATAGTTAGAATTGAACTGTGGTGTTACGTGTGTGTGTGTGTGTGTGTGTGTGTGTGTGTTCAGTTGCATATGACTCTTTGTGACTTTTCCAGGCAAGAATACTGGAGTGAGTTGCCATTTCCTCCTCCAGGGTATCTTCCTTACCCAGGGATAGAACCTGCATCTCCTGAATTAACAGGCAGATTCTTTACCACTGTGCCATCTGGGAAGCCCTATGGTTATTAAACACATTCAATTAACTGTGTGCTAGACACAGTTCTCCCTGGAGGAGGGCATGGTAACCTACTCCAGTATTCTTGCATGGAGAATCCCCATGGACAGAGGAGCCTGGCGGGCTACAACCCGTGGAGTTGCAAAAAGTCAGACAGGACTGAGTGACTAAGCACAGCACAACACAGCTAGAGTTCTAGGGATTGGATATAGAGCAGTGAGCAAGATAGATAAAGATCCTGCTCTTACAGAATTACATCCTATGAAAAAAGAGTGGTTGAGAAAAGTTTAGACGGTGAAGAACTGTGAAGAAACAGCCGACATGATAGAGTGACTGGAAACATTTTTAATTTGGATGCTAAGGGAAGTCTTCTCCAAGGGTGCAGTGTTTCACTGGGAATCTGAATGAAGAGGAATAAGCCAAGTAGAGGTGTAGCAGACGATCATTCCAGAGAAGAACAATGATTGTGAAGTACTAAATGCAGAAACCAGTTTAGCATTTGGGAACTAGAAAGACCTATTCCTGGACTCTGCGGAAGCTGAAAGCAGTAGGTGAAGATGTCAGGGAAGTGGGCAGGCGGGTGCCTCCGTGGGTGTGTTGGGACATTTTCACAACCTGCTCATTGATCTGTGCTTGTGCTCATTCTCAGTTGCCCAGTTGTATCTGAATCTTTGCAACCCCATGGACTGTACCCTGCCAGGCTTCTCTGTACATGGGATTTTTGAAGCAAGAATACTGGAGCAGGTTGCCATTTCCTCCTCCAGGGGATCTTCCTGACCCAGGGATCCAACCAACATCTCCTGCCTTGGCAGGTGGATTATTTATCACTGAGCCACCTGGGAAGACCTCACTGATCTGCAGTGCTTACCAAGTTTCAAGTTTCAAGATGGGAATACTCCCCCCATAAATAATTTTACACTCTCAAAAGTTTCAAGGCTAGCTCACAGAATTCCTGCAGATTTAACAATCCACTGTGAGTCATCCAGTAAGTAAGGACACTGGATTGCATCTGTTGGGAGGAAAGCCAAGCAGGATTTTTCTCAGATTTCACCACACTGGTTTCCATTGAAGGGAGACTATCCATCCTATTTTATAGGCAGATAAAATATACAGCAACAACTCCATATTTCCTCTGTTCCCATCAGAGGCAGCAGGAGTGACTTACCTGATTAGTGGATTTCTGAAAACAAAGTGGACATGTCAGGTAGTGTCTCTTGCAGACATTCTCTTGTTCAGACCAATGTGAACATAAGGAGACCACACGCTAACCTGATCACATGTGCAAGAGAATAGTTGAAGATGGCTTTCCCTGGGTAGAGGGGAGGCTGCAAAAGTTCAGGGAAGAGAAGTCACAGGTCCGCTGTGGTCTCACAACTAGGGCATGTTCTCCAATTATCATTACCGCTAAGGGTGACAGGTCTCTCTGACCCTTACATGGTATTCTCAGTTCTAAACCCAGTGGGGAGATTAATGGTTGCCATTTTTTTTTACCCTTACAGCTCAACATTATCATAAGAGCAACATGGAGTGAGGCATGAGAATGATCTGATCAAATCTGTGTTTTATATGAACAGAATGCAGTGTCGGAGAAGGACAGGGAGAAGTTGGTGAGAAACATCCTTTCTAAAGAGCTGTAATTTAACAGGCTCATGAGAGGAAACCAGCAAGAAAAAGGTCAAGGAATAGTATTTCTGGCAGAGAGCAAAGATGCTCTGGTAGGAAAGGGCTTGGTAAATTCTAGAAACTGACAGAAGCCAGTATGATTGGAACAAAATGAGTAAGAGAATGATGGGCACCTGATGGGGTGAGAGCAAGGGAGGGCCAGACTATGTAAGGCCCTCTCAAGGCTGCTAGCACATTTGGCATCTCTGCACAAATTTGAAAAACGTGCTTCCCCAGAGCAGATTCATTAGAAAAAAGTGTTCTCCTTGGGAAGGAAAATTAGAAAAAGGTGCTCCATCCTTTCTGTTGATATAACCCTAAGCTGTGGAACAGAACTTTGGTAGCAGCAAGCTGGAGGAAGAAAGACAGGCAGCACAACCAACCACATGAAAACAAGTGGGATTGTATTTTAAGTGACGGAGAGAGTGGCTAAAGAGTGAGCAAGTGATGAAAACAGCAGAGGATACAGTTTAGGACACCATGGTGCTTGAGTTTCACTGTTGACTCCTTTGCTTGGGCTAGATGATAAACTTCGGTGTTTCTTCATTTCCCTATCTATCCATAACTGCATGCTAAGTCGCTTCAATCACGTCCAACCTTCTGTGGCCCTATGGACTATAGACTGCCTTGCTCCTTTGTACATGGGATTCTCCAGGCAAGAATATTGGAATGGGTTGCATGCCCTCTTCCAGGGGATCTTCCCAACCTAGAGACCAAACCCACTTCTCCAGCGTCTTCTGCATCTACTGTGTCTCCAACATTAGCGTGTAGGTTCTTTACCACATGTGTGACCTGGGAAGCCCTCCGTATCTCTAAGATAGGCATATAATTATGGGGTTAGTTCTTGGAGGGATTGCTATTACTAAATATGAGCAATACATGTGAAGCACTTAGAACTGTGCCTGAAGTAAAGCAGGTATTTCATAAATGTTTGCTAAGATTATTATCTAAATTATAGGTTTGAAATATTATCTGGCTGATGTGCTGAGAATAAACTTTAGAGGACAAAGAATAGACATGGAAAACCAATGAGAAATCCCTTTTATTATTGCAAGTGAAAAATGATGGTCTTTGGACCAGAGTAACTTTAATGGATATGTAATTATGTGATAAGTGATACTTAAATATAGTAACAGATCATTCATATAAATATGGGCTTCCCTCATAGCTCAGTTGGTAAAGAATCCACCTGCATAGCAGGAAACCCTGGTTTGATTCCTGGGTCATGAAGATCCCCTGGAGAAGGGATAGGCTATCCACTCCAATACTCTTGGGCTTCCCTTGTGGCTCAGCTGGTAAAGAATCCGCCAGCAATGGGAGAGACCTGGGTTTTATCCCTAGGTTGGGAAGATCCCCTGGAGAAGGGAAAGGCTACCCACTCCAGTATTCTGGCCTGGAGAATTCCAAGGGCTGTATAGTCCATGAGGTTGCAAAAAGTCAAACACCACTGAGTGACTTATACTTTCACTTCACTTCAAAAACATAAGAAACCTTTTAAAACACTGACATAATGCCTTCATCACACTTTGAAATACTGATAACTCCTTACTGTTGTCAAATATCAAGCTGGTGTTTCAAAATTCTATATTGTCTAATTTTTTATTTAGTTCAACTAACTATATCTATCTTTCCTCTGTACTTGGTGAAGAAAAAAGGATACTCCCTTAGAATATCCTTCTATCTGGATTTTGCTATTGCATCCCATAATGCTATTTAGCATGTTTCTCTGTCCCATGTTTCCCTGTATATCAGTACTTTGATGTATATATTTTATCTACATTTTCTTATTAGTATTTAATCTACATTTAACCTGCATATTCTCATTAGTTCTGCCTCCAGTCTCTCTACAGAGGAGGCTTATATTTCGGTCAGAAGATGCATGCCAGACACACACAAAAGACCTTTATGATTTTACATGATAGTATCTGTTTTATTCACTCTCTAGCAGATTCTTCCAGGAAATATTTTGGTAATATTATTTCTTGAGGTATTAATATCAAAATAATCATGGAATTCCATGGCAGCTCAGCAGTAAAGAATCCACCTGCAATGCAAGAGATGCTGGTTAGATCCCTGGGTGGGGAAGACTGCATGAAGAAAGAAATGGCAACCCACCTCAGTATTCTTGTCTGGAGAATTCCATGCACAAAGGAGCCTTGCAGGCAACAGTTCAGGGGTTGCAAAAGAGTTGGACATGACTTACCAACTAAACAATGCTCTATGTACTCTCTAGTAGAATTTCTAAGGAAATCTTCAATACACTTCATTCACTCAGTCATGTTTGACTCTTTGTGACCCCATGGACTGCAGCATGCCAGGCCTCCCTGTCCATCACCAACTCCAAGAGATTGTTCAAACTTACATCCATCACTTTGGTGATGCCATCCATCTCATCTTCCATCATCCCCTTCTTCTCCCTCCTTCAATCTTTCCCAGTATCAGAATCTTTTCTAATGAGTCAACCCTTCACATCAGGTGACCAAAGTATTGGAGCTTCAGAATCAGTCCTTCCAATGAATATTCAGGATCTTGCCATAATATTACTTTCTGAGATATTAAAATAATCATGATAAATTTTCTGATGCCTTTAAATTTAAATCTGCCTGCAATGCAGGAGACCTCGGTTGATCCCTGGGTTGGGAAGATACCCTGGAGAAGGAAAAGGCTACTCACTCCAGTACTCCGGCCTGGAGAATTCCATGGACTGTATAGTTGCAAAGAATCGGACACGACTGAGCAACTTTCACTTTCACTTAAATGTAAAGGCTAGTTTAAACAGATATAAAATTCTAAGCTCATATTTTCTTTCTTTGATTCCATTTGTCTTTTGGCATAAACTACTGATGTTAAAAAGTCTGATGACAATTCAGTTTCTTTCCTTTTTAAGATACTTTGTTTTTACCCTGGATGCAAAGGAATTTGTTTTTATTTTCCATTATATTTTAAATCACAGTTTTACTAGCCTACATCTTGGTATTACCTACTCCAGTTGGATTTTTCCCAGGTGTGTGGCTCATCATTTTAATATGTGCTTTCATATATTTATTTCTAGAAAGTATTCTTGATGGTAATACCTGGCTTTTGTTCTGTTACCTGGCTTCCCCTTCCTTCGTTGTTCTGTTACCACGCATTGAATGGTCTTCTTTATCTTCTCTGTCACTTTTCTTGATACTTTATGTCTTTCTTACTTTCTTTAGGATTTTAAGATATTTTTCTTCTTCCTATTTTTAGTTCTTTTAAAAACTTTTAAGAAGTGTTTATTTGCTCTTCTGTTAGTTTAGACTTTCTCTTACAAGTGTCTATTCTCTTATTCCTAACTCTTTCCTAAGTTCCAAAATTCTCCCTCTAATCATCTCATCTCTGAGTGATTCTCTTTATTATTTTATGTGCTTGTTGACAGTTTCTACTACTTGTTCATCAGTTTGCTTGAGAATTTTAGGTCACAGTGTGTGATAGTGTTCACCTGCTTTTGTGGACGTGTTTGCTGAAATGCCTTCTTTGTCTGTGAAGAGTTACTCTGCTTCCCTCACTCTTGTTCCCATGGTCATACATTCTCTTTGAATAAAAACCTCAGATGTGGGAATTTAATGGCATGGTATTCTGGTTCTGATGGTGCTGTGAGGTGGTTTTTCTGGTGCTCTTCACAGGAGCCTGTGAACCCCACTGTATTTTTTTTTTCACAGTTTTCTAGAACCTACAATCTTCTTTCAGTGCTCAAATTGTAGCCTTGCCCTTTTTAAAATCTCTGTCTGCTTCTCCTCCCCTTTTTATCTGCTCCTTCCCTCTTCTATCTGGTTCTTCTTTTTTCCTCCTCCCTCTTATCCTTGTTCTATCCAATTTAGGTTCTACTTCTAGCAATTTCTCTGTTCTCCATTTTGTCCTGGAAAATTGCTTTGGCTTGTTCCTGGATCTAGACTGCTCTAGTGCTACCCAACTCTTGCTCTTACAAGTGAGTTTGAGCTACCAAGTTTCTCCCCCAGGTCTGACTCCTATTTGCAGATTGGCCAGACATGTTCCCTTGAGAATCTATGGGAAACCTGGGTGTTCTGCGCCTTTGTTGGTTAAAATCCCTTTACCTTTCATCTGTCGCTACACACACAGCCATTGATAACCTGTTAGTTTTCATTGCTGTGAGTGGTTCCCTAGGCCTCCATTTTTTAAAATTTGATATGTGTGGGGGTTGCATACCTTATGTATAGGAAATTTGGGAGAGATTTGATAACCATGTCACAACCCTACAATCTCCCCAGCAATCATTTCCCATCCTTGCAACCATTCAAGATGTAAGAAGGAAAGTTTTATTACCTCCATTGCATATATGGAGAAACTAAAGCTAGGAGATATTTAAAACCTTAAAACAAATTCTTAGAAATAGAAAGAGGCAAAGACAAGATTTGAACCTGGGTCTATCTGACTCCCAAACTCATTTCTTTGCACTGCAAAAATATTTTTCCTGTTATCATTAGGAGCAGGGTTTCACTTTCTTTGTCTATAATTCATTGGTATGAAAAGACCAAGAAGGTCGGAAAAGAGACTCACTGAGCACTGGAGTAGGAAGGGCCCTAAGACAAGGCTGTACGTGCTGTGGTTCTTCCCTAAGTCACCTTCACTGAACCAAATTTTCTTGGAGGAAAAGGGACTCTAGACTTAAGTTTTCACTGTCCAGCTGGATAAATAAACATTGAAAACAGTTTAAGAAGTGTGTTTAACTTGTTCGGTAATTAAGATAGATCTCTATCTGTGATGGTTTGCACATGGTCCTGCACAGAACTAGGGCTGCCGGTGCAATGCATGATCTCTTAGTGTTTCTTTTAGAAATATAATCTCTGATTGTGTAAATTCACTACTTCAAGTCCATTGAGTTTAGGCTGAGTGGGGTCAAGGTTTAAGGAGAGATAGGCAATGTTCTGAACTACTTCTAAGAAAGAAATGAATGGCTGATTGGACCCCAAACTTATCTGAAGACAGGTCACATGAGTCATACATGAGACAATCACACATAATCTGTTCTCTGCTTTATGAATAGGCCAAAGTGAAGTAGATGTTCAGAATATTACTCAGGTACTCAGATTTGGACAATAACAGGTAAACAGTGAGGTCAGGAGATGATTAGAGACGAAGGCATTGCTCCAAGGAACCGATCCTTGAGTCAGGAGGGAATTCACAAAGGCACCAAACAGCAGCCAGTGATTCTATAGGGAAGATGAATTAAACACAAGAAGTCACTGAGTCCCACATCATAAGCATTCATTCATATTATTTTGCTGAATTTCCTTTCAGTGAAGGTGAAAAAAAAAAAAGGATCCTGGAACATATTTTGCCCACTTTAATCCATTTACATTCATGTCAGATTAATTATTTATACTTAATTTGCTAGAATTCAATGTTTAATTTTAAAAAATTAATGCCTTAGTAGCATTTTAATAAATGATATCTAATAGCTAGTAAAGATCATTCAAAATACACAGTAACTTAATTTCACAGCACAACTTTTTTTGTGGCCCCATAAAAAGAAACAAAACATTGCCTACAAGGAAACTCAGAACTTGGACTCATTTACGAAACACGTCCTTAGTTCTTCCTGTATTGTTAGTGTTAAAAGTATCTCTGCACCCTCTTAGAATCTGTAACTCAGAATAATTTTATAAAACAAAAATATCTACAGGAAGAACAACCCAATTTCCAAAGGTAAAAACAGTACTCTATTCCCACATATGCAACTTAGTCTCAAGAGAAATTTGGGATAACCATATAGCATGTTTAATGATCAGTTTTATATGTGTGTGTGTGTGTGTGTGTGTATCACAAACTAGTAAGCATTACAACTCCCACTACTTCATCTAATTATTATCTTCCTATATTTTCCACAGAATCAACTATGAAAAAGGCCAATCTGACACCACCATTTTTAGAAGAGAAGGAAAGGTACACAAAATTAATAAAAGTTCATGATGAAAATTCAACCTTTTTATGATATAAGAAAGAATTATAAAGAGTAGAGATATGCATGTGTTATTTTAACAGTTAATTTTATTAGTACACAAGTTTAGACTGGACAAAACTTAGAATTCTAAATGAATAGCCTGCTTGGTTTATATACAGTCAAACATGCCTGATCCAATATAGTCCTCACCCATCTTTTTAGCCCTCTATACTATCTCTTCCCAGCACCACTGAGTTTCACTTACATGAGTCTTTCTCCATGGTCCTCTTAGAAGTCCTGCCTCCTGATCCCTTTTTGTCTCCTTGCTTTTTCTTCTCTTTACTACATTCTTTCCCCACACTGCTTTTTGTACAAGTTTTTACTTTCCCTAATAACTCAATCCAGATACAACACTTAATAAATCAAAATTAACCCCCTCTCTGGGCTTCCCAGGTGGTGCTAGTGGTAAAGAACCCACCTGCCAATGCAGAAGATATAAGAGACACAGGTTCGATCCCTGGGTCAGGAAGATCCCCTGGAGGAGGTCATGGAAACCTACTCCAATATTCTTGCCTGAAGAATCCCATGGACAGAGGAGCCTGGCTGGCTACAGTCCAAGGGTTTGCAAAGAGTTAGACACTACTGAAGTGACTTAGCATGCACGCATGTACCATCCCTTCTGTGCTTCCACTCCCCCTATACCTACACAGAAACTTGCAGACACCTGTTTTATAGCAATTTGCTAGTTATACAGTCCTTCTTTACTTATCTCACACTAAAGCATCATCTCCCTTGCAGGACATTTGGTCTTGTCCAAATTGTCCTTCGAGAAATTTGGTGCATAGTAAAAGAACCATATGTGGTCCTATCCAAAATGTCTATTGAGACATTTGATACATGCCAAAATGTCCTCAATATTTTTCCCTACCCAAAACATCCATTGAGTCATTTTGTCCAGTTCGGTTCCGTTCAGTCACTCAGTCGTGTCCGACTCTTTGCGACTCCATGAATCGCAGCACGCCAGGCCTCCCTGTCCATCACCAACTCCTGGAGTTCACTCAGACTCACGTCCATCGAGTCAGTGATGCCATCCAGCCATCTCATCCTTTGTCGTCCCCTTCTCCTCCTGCCCCCAATCCCTCCCAGCATTAGAGTCTTTTCCAATGAGTCAACTCTTCGAATGAGGTGGCCAAAGTACTGGAGTTTCAGCTTTAGCATCATTCCTTCCAAAGAAATCCTAAGGCTGATCTGCTTCAGAATGGATTGGTTGGATCTCCTTGCAGTCCAAGGGACTCTCAAGAGTCTTCTCCAACACCACAGTTCAAAAGCATCAATTCTTTGGCGCTCAGCCTTCTTCACAGTCCAACTCTCACATCCATACATGACCACAGGAAAAACCATAGCCTTGGCTAGATGGACTTTTGTTGGCAAAGTAATGTCTCTGCTTTTGAATATGCTATCTAGGTTGGTCATAACTTTCCTTCCAAGGAGTAAGCGTCTCTAATTTCATGGCTGCAACCACCATCTGCAGTGATTTTGGAGCCCAAAAAAATAAATTCTGACACGGTTTCCACTGTTTCCCCATCTATTTCCCATGAAGTGATGGGACCGGATGCCATGATCTTCGTTTTCTGAATGTTGAGCTTTAAGCCAAATTTTTCACTCTCCTCTTTCACTTTCATTAAGAGGCTTTTAAGTTCCTCTTCACTTTCTGCCATAAGCGTGGTGTCATCTGCATATCTGAGGTTATTGATATTTCTCCTGGCAGTCTTGATTCCAGCTTGTGCTTCTTCCAGTCCAGCGTTTCTCATGATGTACTCTGCATATAAGTTAAATAAGCAGGGTAACAATATACAGCCTTGACATACTCCTTTTCCTATTTGGAACCAATCTATTGTTCCATGTCCAGTTCTAACTATTGCTTCCTGACCTGCATACAGATTTCTCAAGAGGCAGGTCAGGTGGTCTGGTATTCCCATCTCATGATTCATCAAGTAATACAAACATTTGACTTTATTAAAATATTATTTACATTATTCTTATTGTCATTCATGATGAATTTGGATTTCACATTTATCTTTGTTCTGCCTTGTCATAAAGTTCAGCAGGGTTACTCTTAAGTCAATGAGCAGTTGCTTTCAAGCATATATTGACTTGATTATTGGCTCTTTTATTAGCTATATCTGCTAACAACTTTTGTTACACAAATTTCATTTTGTTGATATCATCATGAAGTTGCTTGTCATATCTGACTGTGATCACCAAGAATCTGGGTCATAACTTGTTCATGGCTTTGTTATTCATCTTTTCGCACTTCAATAAATCTCCACTTTGAAGGATAATGCACAGCATCAGCTTCTGAAATTTGCCATGCCAGCCTTCCACTGCACTGTTTGTCCTGTGATTGTCTTTCCAGGCTGATGTATAAAAATCCCAAGTTTTCTAGGGAAATCAAGTTTCCCATGGTCTTATTTTGCCTCTGCCCAGCCTTCCATGGACATATATGCTCTTAACAGAATCCATTAGGTCATTCATACTTCTTTCTGCATTCTCCAAAAAGTATTCAAAGGTTTCATATACCTCAAAGGAATAAATGGAAGTTCGAACAATCTGGATGCACACTTATGTGTGTTACTTTACATTTTCATATATTGGATTAGCCAGAAAGTTTATTTCATAAGATGTTATAGAAAAACTTGAATGAACTTTTTGGCCAATCCAATACTTTCATGTTAGATCCAAAGAAGATATATTTGTTTGTTTGTTTTTTCCACA
The DNA here is from genome assembly GCF_032452875.1 of Bos javanicus. Taxonomy (NCBI): domain Eukaryota; kingdom Metazoa; phylum Chordata; class Mammalia; order Artiodactyla; family Bovidae; genus Bos; species Bos javanicus. The sequence goes on along the minus strand of NC_083896.1, from coordinate 3,477,821 downwards.
GTGATTGAGAAAAGTGCAACAATCATCCTTTTACTTATACATTTGATATGAGTATTTGAATCATATCTATATTAGCAATCTCAAAATCCATCATGCCCAATGAAGTGTTAGTGTCAAGATTTCTTTTCCATGAAAATGCAAGTATTTTTCATATGTATATTTGTAAAGGTCTTCTCACACTTTCACTGTTAGTGCATCAATCAATGGTATCATACAACTCAATATTATATCACAAGGTAAATGAATTTAGTGAACGATCTTGGTAATGTCTTGAAGATGTCATCAGTTAACAATGTGGTTCTGATTCTTAAATATCTAATCTTGTCATAAGTTTTATAAATAAGATCTGTTCTGTTATCTTGAGCACTGGAATTGAACACAAAAGAAAAAGTTCTCCCCATCTGATCACTTTATGCTCCACTGGAATTTCATATCTGTACAAGGAAATTGGGTTTGGCAGTTAATCTCTGTTTTGAATTCTGTTTACTTGTCTCCTTAGTGGGTTTCTGGTAACATCAATAAGACTCTTTAACACAAATATCATGAGAATTCTTTGAGGTACCTGTGATGATGCTGCTTTTGGTTCTTCTTCTGCTAGATGTTTTACCCTGTTTATGGTTTTCCTTACTTCCCCTTCAACACTCAGGTCCTGCTGATATTATCTTGTCCCATTTTTAATGACTGTAATGTCTTCCAGCATTATCTTGACTGGTTGTATATGAGGCACTGAAGATTCTCCTCTCTTCACAGATCCCTGTTAAAGGAACGTAAAACTATATCAAGGAGGCATTTACTTTTATTTTGGTGGGGATACTTTTTCTGCCATACTCCACTGAGAATTTTCAAACAAAAATCTCATATAGCTAACTATGAAAGAATTTTTTTCTTCTTCTTTTTAAGTCATTTAACCAATGGCTTCTGGTTTACTGGTAAAGAAACCTTACTAACATTTTATAGATTCAGCACCTCAGCCAGTAGGCAGGTACCAGCTGAGGGCATGCTGGTCCGTGCTGATTGGTAGGTTAACATGGAAGTCACACCCACTAAAACCCTTTCAAATAACAACAGACATCTCCTTCAGTCTATTGGATCATGCCCCTATAGGATGTCAGTTCAAGGGAAACACCATTCATTAACCCTGGGCAATAGTTTTGGGGGTTAATTAGGTGCCCAGAATCCCCCTTACGGACGCTTACTATTATACCTGATCACTATGTGGTGGAGAGCCACACCCATTTTCATTCCTCCCTAACAAGCAAGATGCTCTGTAAAATGTTTGCTCAGTGCATTCCAGGTTGTTTGACACAGTGGCTTGATCAAGTTCCTCCTATCAAACTCCTTTCTTATTCAACAATCCAGCCACATTCAGGCAAATGCTCAGTGACATATTAAGGCAACTTGCATAGAGAAATTCCATCTTCAGATTATCCTCTGTACATTTCTCTAACTGTAGGACTCTCTTCCTCCATTGTTGTTCAGTCGATCAGTCGTGTCTGACTTTTTGCGACCTGATAAACTGCAGCATGCCAGGCTTCCCTGCCCTTCACCATCTCCCAGAGTTTGCTCAAACTCATGCCCATTGAGTCGGTGATGCCATCCAATCATCTCATCCTCTGTCGTCCCCTTCTCCTCCTGCCCTCAATCTTTCCCAGCATCAGGGTCTTTTCCAATGAGTCGGCTCTTCACATCAGGTGACCAAAGTATTGGAGCTTCAGGTTCAGCATCAGCTCTTCCAATGAATATTCAGGGATGATTTTATTTAGGATTGACTGGCTGGATCTGTCTTTAACTGTACGACTCTCTTCCTCCATATATATGGTTAATATAAATCCTACTCTCTTGCAGCATCCGAACCCCAATCCATCTCCTTTAACCCTCGGTGCAATTAACAGCTAGACTAAGAATGGTTATTATTGACCATACAGCCACAATACAATTATTGAACAAATAAAACATGATAGTATTTTATGTATTGATCCTGTAAACCAAAGGTATAAGTAAACTTTATGGGCTATTTGAACCCAAGGATGTTTTCTAAGTGTGGACATTTGTGACAGGACCTTTTGGCACAGACCAAGTGTCTTCCCTGGGAGTTCAGTTGGTAAAGAATCCACCTGCAATGCAGGAGATCCCAGTTTGATTCCTGGGTCAGGAAGATCCCCTGGAGAAGGGATAGGCTACCCACTCCAGTATTCTTGGGCTTCCCTTGTGGCTCAGCTGGTAAAGAATCTGCCTGCAATGTGGGAGACCTGGGTTCAAACCCTGGGTTGGGAAGATCCCCTGGAGAAGGGAAAGACTATCCACTCCAATATTCTGGTCTGGAGAATTCCATGGGGTCACAGAGAGTTGAACACTACTGAGTGACCTTCACTTTCACTTTTTTCAAGTGTCTCAGAGGACATTTTGGACAAAGCCAAATGTCCCCTAATCATGAGCTCGTCTCCAAATTAAATTCTTCTAAACATTGCTGTATCTATAGTATCTTAAGTAAGTCCTGGCAGGGGCAAGTAATTCACAGTTTTGTCATCCATTCTGTTTATCTCATTAAGGCAAAAATATTCTTGAGTGAGGTGTTTATATTTATTCATGCAACTGTCTGTTTGAAATCTCTGCTTGAGAGATTATTCAGAAAACTATGGTCCTTATATTCACCTTCCCTGTGTAAACTGGTCTTTTGCATTTCAATAAGTAATATCACACTCCATAGAAATATAGGGATTTCTTTTTCTTTTCTTCAACCCAACATCCAAACTTTTAGCAAATTAAGTTGGTTTCAACACTGAAAGTAAATTTTGAGCCCATAGCTATGGTATATTATGCTAAACTGCTATCAACGTTTTTCTGGACTACTGCCATAGCCTCCTAAGTGACCCTATTTTATTGTTTTCTCCTTCTAGTCTATCCTCCTTAAGTAACAGAAGCATCTTTTAAAGTGCAAATAAGATAATGCCATCTCCTTTTTAAAATGTTTTACTTAAAATAGTAGCTTCTTGTACTACTTATGTTGAAATTCCACCTGGTTATCATGAATTATAAGTAGGGCTGCTAGAATTAGCAAATAATAATAGAGGACCCTCATCTAAATTTGACTTTCAGATAAACAATGAATTATTTTAGTACAAGTATGTCTTGTGCAATTTTTGAGATATAGAAACAAAGACATTAGTCACGTGAAATTCAAATATAACTGGGCATCTTATATAGAATTATCTTGCAATTCTAGTTTTAAGGCTCAGTAAAATCAGGCTATTGTTTGACTTTCTAACTTTATTTGGTATTGTGCCTGTGTGTGTTCAGTTGTGTCAAACTTTGTGATCCCATGGACTATTGGCTTTCAGGATCCTCTGTCCAAGGAATTTTCCAGGCAAGAGTACTGGAGTGGGTTGCCATGTCCTTCTTCAGGGAATTTTCCCAATCCAGTGACTGAATCCATGACTCTTGTGTCTCCTGCATTGGCAGGTGGGTTCTTTATCATTTGGGCCACCTGGGGAGCCCATTGCCTCTCACTTACTATGCACAGCTCTTACTAACGTGCTGACAGTTCCTAGAATATGCTGTTTATTCCCATGACAGTGGTTCTGCATTTTTTTGTCCCTCTACCTACAGCATTTCCCCAGTCTTTTTTATGCCTAATTCCTTCTGATCATTCAACTATCAACTTGAATGCTGTCCCTCAAAGAAGCCCTCTCTGACCATCTATTTCTGCTTTATTGACTATGCCAAAGCCTTTGACTGTGTGGATCACAATAAACTGTGGAAAATTCTGAAAGAGATGGGAATACCAGACCACCCTACTTGCCTCTTGATTAACCTATATGCAGGTCAGAAGCAACAGTTAGAACTGGACATGGAACAACAGACTGGTTCCAAATAGGAAAAGGAGTACATCAAGGCTGTATGTTGTCACCCTGCTTATTTAACTTCCATGCAGAGTACATCATGAGAAACACTGGACTGGATGAAGCACAAGCTGGAATAAAGATTGCTGGGAGAAATATCAATAACCTCAGATATGCAGATTATACCACCCTTATGGCAGAAAGTGAAGAACTAAAGAGCTTCTTGATGAAAGTGAAAGAGGAGAGTGAAAAAGTTGGCTTAAAGCTCGACATTCAGAAAACTAAGATCATGGCATCCTCCGATCCCATCACTTCTTGGGAAATAGATGGGGAAACGGTGGAAACAGTGTCAGACTTTATTATGGGGGGCTCCAAAACCACTGCAGATGGTGATTGCAGCCATGAAATTAAAAGATGCTTACCCCTTGGGAGAAAAGTTATGACCAACCTAAACAGCATATTAAAAAGCAGAGAATTACTTTGTCAACAAAGATCCGTCTACTCAAGGCTATGATTTTTCCTGTAGTCATGTATGGATGTGAGAGTTGGACTGTAAAGAAAGCTGAGCACCAAAGAATTGATGCTTTTGAATTGTGGTATTAGAGAAGACTCTTGAAAGTCCTTTGGACTGCAAGGAGATCCAATCAGTCTATCCTAAAGGAAATCAGTCCTGATTATTCATTGGAAGCACTGATGCTGAAGCTGAAACTCCAATACTTTGGCCACCTGATGCAAAGAACTGACTCATTTTAAAAGACCCTGTTGCTGGGAAAGATTGAAAGCAGGAGGAGAAGGGGACAACAGAGGATGAGATGGTTGGATGGCATCACCAACTTGATGGACATGAGTTTGAGTAAACTCCAGGAGTTGGTGATGGACAAGGAGGCTGGGCATGAAGCACACCATGGGATCGCAAAGGGTCAGACACAACTGAGTGACTGAACTGAACTGACAACCTGAACTGATCCCAGTGCTGAGTTTATTTTGTTCACAGTACTTATGACAGTTCAGTAAATCCTTTTTGTTTGCTTATTTATCTCTTTTTTGTTCATTCAGTTCAGTTCAGTTAGTAGCTCAGTCGTGTACGACTCTTTGCAACCCCATGGACTGCAGCATGCCAGGATTCCCTGTCCATCACCACTCCTGGAGCTTGCTCAAACTCATGTCCATCGAGTCAATGATGCCATCCAAGCATCTCATCCTCTGTCATCCCCTTCTCCTCCCGCCTTCAATCTTTCCCAGCATCAGGGTCTTTTCGAATGAGTCAGCAGTTTGCATCAGGTGTCCAAAGTATTAAAGGTCCAGCTTCAACATCAGACCTTCCACTGAACACTCAGGATTGATCTCCTTTAGGATGGACTGGTTGGATCTCCTTGCATTCCAAGGGACTCTCAAGAGTCTTCTCCAATACCACAGTTCAAAAGCATCAATTCTTAGGTGCTCAGCTTTCTTTCTCTTTTTCTTTTTTTAAATTTTTATTCTTTTTTATTTTTCTTAAATTTAAATCTATTTATTTTAATTGGAGGCTAATTACTTTACAATATTGTACTGGTTTTGCCATACATCAGCATGAATTTACCATGGGTGTACACGTGTTCCCCATCCTGAACCCCCCTCCCGCCTCCCTCCCCATACCATCCCTCTGGATCATTCCAGTGCACCAGCCCCAAGCATCCTGTATCCTGCATCGAACCTGGACTGGCGATTAGTTTCTTATATGATATTGTACATGTTTCAATGCCATTCTCCCAAATCATCCTCTCCCTCTCCCGCAGAGTTCAAAAGACTGTTCTATACATCTGTGTCTCTTTTGGTGTCTCGCATACAGGGTTATCAGTACCATCTTTCTAACTCCATATATATATGGTAGTATACTGTATTGGTGTTTTTCTTTCTGGCTTACTTCACTCTGTATAATAGGCTCCAGTTTCATCCACCTCAGTAGAATTGATTCAAATGTATTCTTTTTAATGGCTGAGTAATACTCCATTGTGTATATGTATCACAGCTTTCTTATCCATTCGTCTGCTGATGGACATCTAGGTTGCTTCCATGTCCTGGCTATTATAAACAGTGCTGCGATGAACATTGGGGTACACGTGTCTCTTTCAATTCTGGTTTCCTCGGTGTGTATGCCCAGCAGAGGGATTGCTGGGTCGTATGGCAGTTCTATTTCCATTTTTTTAAGGAATCTCCACACTGTTCTCCATAGTGGCTGTACTAGTTTGCATTCCCACCAACAGTGTAAGAGGGTTCCCTTTTCTCCACACCCTCTCCAGCATTTATTGCTTTGGATCGCAAGCCATTTTGACTGGCATGAAATGACACCTCATTGTGGTTTTGATTTGCATTTCTCTGATAATGAGTGATGTTGAGCATCTTTTCATGTGTTTGTTAGCCATCTGTATGTCTTCTTTGGAGAAATGTCTATTTAGTTCTTTGGCCCATTTTTTGATTGGGTCATTTATTTTTCTGGAATTGAGCTGCAGGAGTTGCTTGCATATTTTTGAGATTAGTTGTTTGTCAGTTGCTTCATTTGCTATTATTTTCTCCCATTCTGAAGGCTGCCTTTTCACCTTGCTAATAGTTTCCTTTGTTGTGCTGAAGCTTTTAATTAGGCCCCATTTGTTTATTTTTGCTTTTATTTCCAATATTCTGGGAGGTGGGTCATAGAGGATCCTGCTCTGATGTATGTTGGAGAGTGTTTTGCCTATGTTCTCCTCTAGGAGTTTTATAGTTTCTGGTCTTACATTTAGATCTTTAATCCATTTTGAGTTTATTTTTGTGTATGGTGTTAGAAAGTGTTCTAGTTTCATTCTTTTACAAGTGGTTGACCAGTTTTCCCAGCACCACTTGTTGAAGAGATTGTCTTTAATCCATTGTATATTCTTGCCTCCTTTGTCAAAGAGAAGGTGTCCATATGTGCGTGGATTTATCTCTGGGCTTTCTATTTTGTTCCATTGATCTACGTTTCTGTCTTTGTGCCAGTACCATACTGTCTTGATAACTGTGGCTTTGTAGTAGAGCCTGAAGTCAGGCAGGTTGATTCTTCCAGTTCCATTCTTCTTTCTCAAGATTGCTTTGGCTATTCGAGGTTTTTTGTATTTCCATACAAATTGTGAAATTATTTGTTCTAGCTCTGTGAAAAATGCCATTGGTAGCTTGATAGGGATTGCATTGAATCTATAGATTGCTTTGGATAGTATACTCATTTTCACTATATTGATTCTTCTGATCCATGAACATGGTATATTTCTCCATCTATTAGAGTCCTCTTTGATTTCTTTCACCAGTGTTTTATAATTTTCTATATATAGATCTTTAGTTTCTTTAGATAGATATATTCCTAAGTATTTTATTCTTTTCATTGCAATGGTGAATGGAATTGTTTCCTTATTTTCTCTTTCTATTTTCTCATTATTAGTGTATAGGAATGCAAGGGATTTCTGTGTGTTGATTTTATATCCTGCAAATTTACTATATTCATTGATTAGCTCTAGTAATTTTCTGGTGGAGTCTTTAGGGTTTTCTATGTAGAGGATCATATCATCTGCAAACAGTGAGAGTTTTACTTCTTTTCCAATTTGGATTCCTTTTATTTCTTTTTCTGCTCTGATTGCTGTGGCCAAAACTTCAAAAGCTATGTTCAATAGTAGCGGTGAAAGTGGGCTCCCTTGTCTTGTTCTTGACTTTAGAGGAAATGCTTTCAATTTTTCACCATTGAGGATAATGTTTGCTGTGGGTTTGTCATATATAGCTTTTACTATGTTGAGGTATGTTCCTTCTATTCCTGCTTTCTGGAGAGTTTTTATCATAAATGGATGTTGAATTTTGTCAAAGGCTTTCTCTGCATCTATTGAGATAATCATATGGCTTTTTTTTTTCAATTTGTTAATATGGTGTATTACATTGATTTGCGGATATTGAAGAATTCTTGCATCCCTCAGATAAAGCCCACTTGGTCATGGTGTATGATCTTTTTAATGTGTTGTTGGATTCTGATTGCTAGAATTTTGTTAAGGATTTTTGCATCTATGTTCATCAGTGATATTGGCCTGTAGTTTTCTTTTTCTGTGGTATCTTTGTCAGGTTTTGGTATTAGGGTGATGGTGGCCTCATAGAATGAGTTTGGAAGTTTACCTTCCTCTGCAATTTTCTGGAAGAGTTTGAGTAGGATAGGTGTTAGCTCTTCTCTAAATTTTTGGTAGAATTCAGCTGTGAAGCCGTCTGGACCTGGGCTTTTGTTTGCTGGAAGATTTCTGATTACAGTTTCAATTTCCGTGCTTGTGATGAGTCTGTTAAGATTTTCTGTTTCTTCCTGGTTCCATTTTGGAAAGTTGTACTTTTCTAAGAATTTGTCCATTTCTTCCATGTTGTCTATTTTATTGGCATATAATTGCTGACAGTAATCTCTTATGATCCTTTGGATTTCTGTGTTGTCTGTTGCAATCTCTCCATTTTCATTTCTAATTTTATTGATTTGATTTTTCTCCCTTTGTTTCTTGATAAGTCTGGCTAATGGTTTGTCAATTTTATTTATCCTTTCAAAGAACCAGCTTTTGGCTTTGTTGATTTTTACTATGGTCTGTTTTGTTTCTTTTGCATTTATTTCTGCCCTAATTTTTAAGATTTCTTTCCTTCTACTAGCCCTGGGGTTCTTCATTTCTTCCTTCTCTAGTTGCTTTATGTGTAGAGTTAGGTTATTTATTTGACTTTTTTCTTATTTCTTGAGGTATGCCTGTATTGCTATGAATTTTCCCCTTAGCACTGATTTTACAGTGTCCCACAGGTTCTGGGTTGTTGTGTTCTCATTTTCATTCATTTCTATGCATATTTTGATTTCTTTTTTGATTTCTTCTGTGATTTGTTGGTTATTCAGTAGTGTGTTGTTCAGCCTCCATATGTTGGAATTTTTGATAGTTTTTCTCCTGTAATTGAGATCTAATCTTACTGCATTGTGGTCAGAAAACATGCCTGGAATGATTTCAATTTTTTTGAATTTACCAAGGCCCAGGATATGATCTATCCTGGAGAAGGTTCTATGTGTGCTTGAGAAAAAGGTGAAATTCATTGTTTTGGGGTGAAATGTCCTATAGATATCAATTAAGTCTAACTGGTCTACTGTATCATTTAAATTTTATGTTTTCTTGTTTATTTTCTGTTTAGTTGAGTATCCATAGGTGTGAGTGGGGTACTAAAGTCTCCCACTATTATTGTGTTATTGTTAATTTCCCCTTTCATACTTTTTAGCATTTGTCTTACATATTGTGGTGCTCCTATGTTGGGTGCATATATATTTATAATTGTTATATCTTCTTCTTGGATTGAGCCTTTGATCTTTATGTAGTGTCCTTCTTTGTCTCTTTTCACATCCTTTGTTTTAAAGTCTATTTTATCTGATATGAGTATTGCTACTCCTGCTTTCTTTTGGTCCCTATTTGCATGGAATATCTTTTTCCAGCCCTTCACTTTCAGTCTGTATGTGTCCCCTAATTTGAGGTGGGTCTCTTGTAGACAACATATATAGGGGTTGTATCCATTCAGCCAGTCTTTGTCTTTTGGTTGGGGCATTCAACCCATTTATGTTTAAGGTAATTATTGATAAGTATGATCCTGTTGCCATTTACTTTATTGTTTTGGGTTCGAGTTTATACACCTTTTTGTGTTTCCTGTCTAGAGAATATCCTTTAACATTTGTTGAAGAGCTGGTTTGGTGGTGCTGAATTCTCTCAGCTGTTGCTTGTCTGTAAAGCTTTTGATTTCTCCTTCATATTTGAATGAGATCCTTGCTGGGTACAGTAATCTGGGCTGTAGGTTATTTTCTTTCATCACTTTAAGTATGTCTTGCCATTCCCTCCTGGCCTGAAGAGTTTCTAATGAAAGATCAGCTGTTATCCTTATGGGAATTCCCTTGTGTGTTGTTGTTTTTCCATTGCTGCTTTTAATATTTGTTATTTATTTTTGATCTTTGTTAATTTGATTAATATGTGTCTTTGGGTGTTTCTCCTTGGGTTTATCCTGTTTTGGACTCTCTGGGTTTCTTGGACTTGGGTGATTAATTTCCTTCCCCATTTTAGGGAAGTTTTCAACTATTATCTCCTCAAGTATTTTCTCATGGTCTTTCTTTTTGCTCAGCTTTCTTTATGGTCCACCTCTCACATCCATACATGAATACTGGAAAAACCACTGTTTTCCTTATTTATAGTTTTATTAAATAATTTTCTACATAATTTTCTTCTATGAAGGTAGACACTTGTCTGTCTCATATAGGATAAGTTGAATATTTATTGAATTGATGTAGAAAGGAAAAAGGAAATTCAGCTCCAATAGATTTCAATTTAATGCCTGGCCTCAGTGATAGGATAGAGTTTAAAATAAAGACTGAGTCTGATTGCCAGGGTTTAAAATCCCAGTTCTTGTAGTTTGGGTAACTTGTGAACAGGTCATCTAATTTTTAAAGTTTTAAAAGCATTATATCTTCATTGTTAAATTTGGAATAATAGTGGTACCTGCCCCATAAGGCTACAATAAAAATTAAAAGAGAAAATTTTTTCATACCCAATAAATAAAAATATTGAATAAATGTTAGATATTACCATCACTATTGCTGTTTATATTCTATAAGCAAGCCTATTTACCACTGATTCTTTAGACACTCTCCAGATTCATAACACATTCAAGTTCCCATCTGAGAAGTTTTACTTAAAAAAAAAAAAAATAATAATGCTTAATAAAGGGTGATTTAAAAGTGAGCAAATGTGGAAAAAAGCTACAGGACTATTTCCCTCAGTAAACTAGGGTAAACAAGGAACAAGTCAAAAACAAAGAGTAACACAAATAGTAAAGAACTATTTGCCCTATCTGCCTGAACTTTAATATTCTCAGGGCCTTCCAGGGGGATGCAAGAAAAAAAGAAAAAATAATTGTTCTATTTTCCACCTCTTCTAGTCTCATTGTCTAATTCACTTATCAGAATGAACTTGATAGGGCCAGAAAAAAAATAAATAAATAAATAAAAAGCAAGTTAAAAAAAGGGGAGAGTGGTTGTTGACCAAATGGTATTACCGTATGGACAGCCAAACATTCTAGAGCTGGCACTATGTGTGCATCTGATTCCTATTATCTCATGGGGGAACTGTCAGGATGGCCTTTCTGATGTAGAGAGTCTGAGATGAGCAAATATCTGAGAGAGAAACCCTACGTGTTTCTGAATAAAATCGGAGAGACATATTAAGCAAATCCAAGGATATTTTAAATACATTCTACATTCTTAAGTCTGTTCAAAATGGATGAACCCCAGAATCCAGATGTTTTTGTATAATTTCAATGTTAAACAAATTGCTTTTGCAGATACAAAGTTATTGATTTAAGTGTAATTTTCTGACAGTACAGAGAAGGAAGGGAAAAAATCCATTATATGATGTTAATTGTTAGAGAAATTTAGGTCTTGAAAATCAATCTTTCCTTCCCAGAATGGAGAGAGAAGAAAAAATTTTAAAATCACTCCAAACTATTTTCTTTCTCTCAGATCAGAATATAAAGAGGTTTGTTCATTTTCAATTGAATTAAAAATAAAGTTGTGGGGATGAGGAACAGTATATCAACTTTATGTTCAAAATGCATGTTTTTAACATTAGATGTAGTGTCATAAACATGATGCTATTGTAACTGAAATCAAGCTTTGGGTACTCTGCCAAATGCATGTTTTTTAGGCATGCAAATAGTGTCCTTTTAAAACATGTATTTATAACTCACTCTGAAAAAAATTATTCAAAAGGATTCCTTCATTCCTTTTTAAGTCCACTGTTTTCTACAACTGGATCATCCCAGGAATATTATTGAGCTTAACATAAATATGGCTTTCATTTGACTAGCCACTGCCAATTATACTGTAAATACCAAAGGTTATTCTTTACTAAACAAATTTACCTAAGAGAAAAATAAGAAAGTCGAAGAGAGATCTGGCCTCAACTAATCAACCATTTACTTGTTTCTGAAGTTCCATAATCAGACATTGAAGTGTAATCATACAATGGAAGGAGAAAGAAATTACAGACTAAACTTCAAAGCAGCCATTAGAAAATGACACAGAAGTGCTGTTCTTTATTAGCTGAATATGTGAGGACTGGATTCTTCCCATACACTCCTTTCAAATTATAGCATAATGTCTTTGGAAGATAGTCATAGTTGCCTAGGAAATTCAGTCAAGACTATCCAGTTAGATAATGCTGTAATCATTGGCTTGAAACATTTTCAATGGTGTAAGTTTATAATCAAATTATAGACATTATAAATGGCACAATAAGAATAATTCATACATCAATATATCTATTAATTATTTGTCCATAACTAAAGGACTACTTTCAAGGCAGCCCATTATCCACTGAATGGAAAGAACTGATAACTGTCAGAATATAATTAAAAAATGCTGAGTTATGTTGGTAAACTTGAAGGCATATTCATATACATCCAACCGTGCTTTATATTATGCAGCAAAATGAATTTTCAATAATATACATCATCTAACAACTTATCATTAAAACTCGTGATTTATTTTACATATACTGATGGGTGCATATTTTAAGTTGATTTGATGACCTAAAAACACACTAAGGACATGAATGAACTGGAATCTCCAATCATATCTAATACGCAAAAGAGGAGTATTTTGAGCCTTATAGTATCCAGTCAGCATATAAATACATTTAACCCCATTATAAAATAAAAAGTCTTCAGTTGTGCTAAGCTGTGTAATGCCAGCATGACTGACAAGCTTTTTCACAATAACTATATAAAATGAGCTTTTAGCACAAACTTAGGCAAAATAATGAATATTGAACTCAGGTTTTCTTGGCTTCTCTTCCAGACTCCTCCATGTATTATCAAAATGAGCATATGAACTTGAGCTTATGATTTAGCTTCTCTGGATCTCAATTAACTCCTGTGTAAAATGAGGACAACTTGCCTTATGGGATGTTTTTGCTAACAAGTCAATATTGCTGGCATTTAGCACATGCTCAGAAGTGTTATTTCCTTTTCCCTCTTGAGAATGAAGCAAGGATGGTCAACCTTCACAAGTTGAGGAGACAGGCTTGAGTTTTTAAAGGACACTGAGAACCACTGCAAACTTGAGTTTGTATTAATGTTTGATATGGTTTTAGTTCGACATTCCAGATACTCCAAAACAAGCAACTAGCCTTCCTTCCAAGTTAGAATGTTCTAGAAGAAGTAGTAAAGGCAAAGAGTCTGAATAGAGACTGAATCAATGAAGATTGAGATTTGCTTTGTAAACGTTTCCCTGGCAGTCAAAGGGAGCTTGAAGAAAAACCTTAGAAATTACTTTTGGGGTAGAGTACCTAAAAGACACAAACAGACGCCATTAGCTTATTCCTCACGATACGCACCCTTACCACCATTATCCTGTCTTCCCCATCATCAACTGGTCATTACATGTTCAGGGCACAGTGCCACGTATTAGCCATCTCTCTATTTCATATCACTATAGCATGCTTAGGTTATCACTTCTTAGCAAGCAAAACCTAAGAATCATAACTTCACAATCTATTTTATCATTTCTCAGTCTGTGGAGCAGGCTATAGACCACCAGGTTCTCAGAGACCTTGTGACTGATGTAGATCCTGCCTCACTGACATCAGATTCTGCTTGTCAGTATTAACCCTGTGAATCTGTGATTCACTCTAAAGAGGCAAGATAGCTGCTAATTTCTTTCTTCTATGTACTATTTAATAGCACAGGCCAACAAAGATCAATGCGGGCCCTGCAGGCTATATAACGTGATGTAAAATTATCTGATATGGAATTCCTTAGTTTGGAAAGTGATGCCATATTTCCCCTGGAAAGTCTTTGCTGACATTCCCTGGACTAGGTAGACACTCACACAATACTGAGTGACCTCCCACTCATACATTACTTTAATTATAGGTTTATTTTTGGTCCTCCCAATAAGACTATATTCACTGTAAAAACATGGGGTTTACCTGTTTTATTGTATTCTAGGGATTAGGCATTTTGCTTGGTTCATAACAATGTTTAAGCACTTTTGTCAAATGACTGACGTTAGCAATACAATGTTTCTTCTCCATATGATTAAGAATACCATTCTTTACACTTGGGGAGAATTTTTCACTCTAGGAGTACTTTACAAATATATGCCCTTGCTTTCAGCTTAAATATTTCCTATCTTTCTATTTGTAGGTATATACCTACTTTAGCCAGGGCCTGATACACAGAAGACAATTAATCAATATCTTTGAATGAATAGATTAGTTAATAAATTAATCCTCAACATTGTATTCTAAGGACATTGATTTATAACTAAAAATCCCTGGGCCATATAATAGATTTCTATTTTGTTCTTAACTAAAGTTAGAGCCCTCCAGTGGTCAAGTTGACTTTTTCAGATTTTTTTCCATTACATACACCATAAACCATGAAACTACAATTTGTGAGAAGATAGTTCTGCTGTGATGCATTTTAAAGGTAAGTGTTGGCTTTTTCTGTTCCTTGTTAAACATTTATATGATAATAGCTTCATACTTAGCATTCTCCTGTTAAAGTAGATACTAGACTTGATTTAAAATAAACATCTCTAGTTAAGTGTTAGTGTCTTAATGGTCTTGTTCTTAATGCTCTCTTATGAAAATGCAAACATTCTAAGACCTTCTCTAGCTGTGCAAGAGTCATTCCACAGTTTTGTTTTGTTTTTAATTCCAAGTTGATTCAATTTTCTCACAAAACTCCAGTTAAAAGAAATTAGAAATTCTTAATAGGTATTATGAATGCTCCAATACTTCATAACAGATATTATAAACAGATTTTTAAATTCATAACAGATATAATGAAGCTCTAAAACTTTGGCTACCTAATGCAAAGAACTGATTCATTGGAAAAGACCCTGATGCTGGGAAAGATTGAAGGCAGGAGGAGAAGGGGGCAACAGAGGATGAGATGGTTGGATGGCATCACCAACTTGATGGACATGAGTTTGAACAAGCTCCAGTGGTTGGTGATGGACAGGGAGGCCTGGCGTGCTGCAGTCCATGAGGTCGCAAAGAGTCAGACATGACTGAGTGACTGAACTGAACTGAACAGGTATTATAATTCAGAATCACATTAATAAAGCACAGGAAAGTTTTTTCTGAATCAAGGGACCATTCTCTAAGGTCTTATTTGTGGCCATACCAAGAATGGCCTACTAATCTCGATGCAGTTTTGTCGGCCAGCGGTCTTACAGTGAATGTATATGACCATACTGATTTCACTGTCAGCTCGAGACCTCTTACAGCCGTTTTTACACAACCCATCTGGTTCTGAAATCCAAAACAGCCTTTTATATTTGAAAGGAGGAATTTTGTATTGAAACTCTTCCCTCTCAAGACCATGTGAGGCTAAACTGGCCAGCCTAAAGATGAAGTCCCAGGTCCCAGGAACCTGAGGGAACAGTGTAGCCATAGACATTTTTGAGGAGTCGAAAGACTTAGGTCACTCAGCTCAGCGCTAAAACAATTCTGAAAAGTTTTCAAAGTAACTTTATAACTCACATAGACTCAAAATTAAAACTGTGTTTTATGTTTGCTTGCTTTGGTATGCCTATGTGGTTTTAACACAGCACATCACAGTCACTGGGATCCATAATTTAAACATAATGTTAAAGTGTCACCTTAACTCTGTTGGGCTATGAGTCATAAGATGCCTTCTGTTAAACAAGTGAGAGAGATCCCTCTGGAACCTACTAGTTAAGTCAGTCTGACTCAAGAGGGCATTAGGCTAAAAAAAAAAAAAAAAAAAAACAGAATAAGCAAACTTTGAATAAATGCCCACGGTCCCTTGAGAAAACATTCTTTGGTTATGTGTAGTTATCCATGAAGATCTTCTTACTAGCTTTGTTAAATATAATCTAGAAGTGAGCCCACAAACCCCTTTTTTTGTGTGCTACCAGAGCTGTAGTTTGTAATGTATAAAAAATTATACAGTTGACCAAAATAGCATGGTGAGTAAAATCTGGAATATTTCTTTAGAATTGCTATTTTCTGTCTTTCTTTTTTTAATTTATGTTTAAGCTAAGGAAAGTTAAGTGCTGCTTGTTTAGTAACAAACTACCAGGAATTTCAGATTAATATTGGGCTATTCTTCCTTATGTCCCAAATCTTTGTTTATGTCCATGAAAATTATGTCTATTTAATACTACTTTTATATAAACTCCATTCCCAGAAACCTTAGGAGAAAATATTTATGCAAAGGTAAGTTCTTGACAGTAGTTAGATTTCTTGCCTAGATTCTCTTGAAGTGTCCAAAAAAGACCATCCACTGGGCTGTATTCTTCAACTTTAAAGGCAGGATCACCTTCCTCAAGGAGGCAATAGAAACCCCATTAAGAAATCCCTAACACTCTGCTGTCATTGCTGCTACCTGGGTTCATGGTTGCTGGAACATTCTTTAAAGTGTCCTGCTTTTTTCTTTTATTCCTTTATTGTCACCCCCTTCTCTTAATTGCATTCTTCCTTTTTAACCTCTTCTGGATGTGGAAACCATCACCTTTGCCTGCCCCCACTCTCAAAGTGGCACAGAAACACGCTTGAGCCCCATCGGTCATAGTTTATAGTTTCTTAACCATGGTAAAATGCCTACTATCCTTTGTTAACTGTTGAGTCTAACTATGTGTTAGTTTACTGGCTTTCACTAAATGCACTGAGTTAACTTTCTTTTAGCTTTATTAGGTAGTAAATCTGTTAATTTGGCACAACCTTGTGTTTCCTTGCCTTGGCATCGTGGGTTAGCAATTGCTTCCCTATAATCAATGGATTTACTCATTTCCTAATAAATGCTCCTATTTAGCTTCCTAATTGTAGATCTTCATCTTTATTTAAAAGCCAATTTAGGAAAAATGGCATCTTTGCCTCTTTAAATTTGGATATTAAGTAGAAACAGCACTTCCTTCATCTAATAAGCATTATTGAGTGGTTAGCTAGTTTTTAGCATTCTGCTATTGAAAAGCAGAGACATTACTTTGCCAACAAAGTTCCGTCTAGTCAAGGCTATGGTTTTTCCAGTGGACATGTATGGATGTGAGAGTTGGACTGTGAAGAAAGCTGAGCGCCGAAGAATTGATGCTTTTGAACTGTGGTG
Source organism: Bos javanicus (assembly GCF_032452875.1). NCBI lineage: Eukaryota > Metazoa > Chordata > Mammalia > Artiodactyla > Bovidae > Bos > Bos javanicus. The sequence continues at coordinate 3,460,836 of NC_083896.1, read as the reverse complement.
TTGGAGAAGACTCTTGAGAGTCCCTTGGACTGCAAGCAGATCCAACCAGTCCATTCTGAAGGAGATCAGCCCTGGGATTTCTTTGGAAGGAATGATGCTGAAGCTGAAACTCCAATACTTTGGCCACCTCATGCAAAGAGTTGACTCATTGGAAAAGACTCTGATGCTGGGAGGGATTGGGGGCAGGAGGAGAAGGGGACGACAGAGGATGAGATGGCTGGATGGCATCACTGACTCGATGGACATGAGTCTGAGTGAACTCTGGGAGTTGGTGATGGACAGGGAGGCCTGGCATGCTGTGATTCATGGGGTCGCAAAGAGTCGGACACGACTCAGTGACTGAACTGAACTGACTGAAGTACTATGGAGGAAACAACTGTGTTCTCATGTGTTCATGCTCAGTCGTTCTGACTCTTTGCGACCCCATGGACCATAGCCCACCAAGCTCCTCTGTCCATGGGATTTTCCAGGCAAGAATATTGGAGTGTGTTGCCATTTCCTCCTCCAAGAAATCTTCCCAACCCAGGGATCAAACCTATGTCTCCTGCTTGGCAGATGGACTCTACCTCTTGAGCCATTGGAAAAACCCAAACAGTTTATACATACCACTGGCAATTTGAATAATAACTATGTAGTATAAATTACTACTACTAAGTCACTTCAGTCGTGTCCGACTCTGTGCGACCCCACAGATGGCAGCCCACCAGGCTCCGCCATCCCTGGGATTCTCCAGGCAAGAACACTGGAGTGGGTTGCCATTTCCTTCTCCAATGCATGAAAATGAAAAGTGAAAGTGAAGTCTCTCAGTTGTGTCCCGACTCTTCGAGACCCCAGGGACTGCAGCCTACCAGGCTCCTCTGTCCATGGGATTTTCCAAGCAAGAGTACTGGAGTGGGGTGCCATTGCCTTCTCCGATGTAGTATAAATAGGCCTTTATATATCTATGTTTTTCACTACATGACACTTTTAAGTGTGTAAAATGTTGTCATGAACTTCAACATTCCAAGAATTTAGCTAAAAGCCTAGCTTGGATTCGTCCATCCTTAAGTCAGAATCTCAGCGATCACAACTCCATTTCACAGAATCTACAGTAAAGCTTTTACTACATTTGAGGAAAATAAGAAGCATACTCATTGGGTTTCAGAACAGCCCCTGGTGGTATGTAGCCTACCTTGAATAAATGTTGGTTAGATTTTAAGTATCAGCCAAAGATGTTTGGACCAGGAAATAACAGAGACCTGAGTCTGCTACTCTCTGCTAATGTGGCCTGGGCAGTTTATTTCACTTCCCTGGGTCTTAGTTTCTTGATTAATATTACAAATGTGGTAGAATTAACACTGGTTAAAAGTACCTTGCTATGTGAAGAAAATGCAATTCTATCACATGGGATTGGTAAAGTATATAAACATTTAGGCAACATGGAACAATTCTAAGCAAATGCCAAATTTTCCACGATTAGACAATATGTATTAGATACATTTAGAGGAGAGAGAGTTTGGGACACTGGAGCCAAAAAGTCAATTATAGTTATTGTAAAATGATCTAGATGATCCAAAGCGACAGACCATGAGGATAAACTGGACAGGCATAGAAAACAGGGAGAAGTCATTAGCCTTCCTCAGACAGATGGGTCCCCTGGTATATTACACTAACACATGTGAGCCCAAAATGAGAGGTTACATCAGCTGTTATTCCTAGAACGTTCCTAGATGGACATTGCCAGGTGGGTTGACTTCAAAGTAACTGGATATTACATTTCATCAAACTGAGAAGGAGAAAAAGCAGGTTCATGGTAAGAATATAGAGGATGATCATCTTTCCCCCATAAGGTTTTCTGGAAAAGAAAAATAAACACCACAGGCAGATTACTTATAAAAGTTGTTCTAATATAAATTTGCAGTTGATGAGAAAAGTAATGAGAAGTGAGTCATGGCATTCAAGGAAAAAGCCAGCCTCATTTAGATGAACTGGGAGCCCAAAGCACCCACTAGGAATTATAATGACTCATGTGAATGTGCAAATCAGTAGACTGTCAGATATCTGTATCTGGAGGCCAGCATCTGAGTGAAGCTAGACTAATACACGAGGAAGGCAACAGCTTTACAGTTGTGTTTTAGAAGAGATCCTAGAAGAAATGAGGGTAGATGTTACATCCGTAATTCAGGCTGGTCTCCTCAAAATGGTTATGCTTAGTCACGTCTGGGGAGAAGGCAATGGCAGCCCACTCCAGTACTCTTGCCTGGAAAATCTCATGGGTAGAGGAGCCTGGTAGGCTGCAGTCCATGGGGTCGCTAAGAGTTGGACACGACTGAGCGACTTCACTTTCACTTTTCACTCTCATGCATTGGAGAAGGCAATGGCAACCCACTCCAGTGTTCTTGCCTGGAGAATCCCAGGGACAGGGGAGCTTGGTGGGCTGCTGTCTATGGGGTCACACAGAGTCGGACACAACTGACATGATTTAGCAGCAGCAGCAGTAGTCATGTCTGACTCTTTGCAACCCCATGGACTGTAGCCCACCAGACTCCTCTGTCCATGGAATTTTCCAAGCAAGAATACTGAAATAGCTTGCCATTTCCTACTCCAGGGGACCTTCCCAATCCAGGAATCGGAACTATGTTCCTACATTGGCAAGCAAATTCTTGACCACTGTGCCACCTGGGAAGTCTATAACAGGGCTGTATGGGAAGTCAGATTTTGAAAGGAACTTGTCCTTCTATGCACTAAAGGTTTGCACTTGCAAACATTAGTGACCATGCTGCCAGAAGGAGTTCTGAAAGCAGCCCAGGAGGTCAGTGGAAAATTAAGTCAGCAAGCAGGTAATTGTTCTGTCCATGATCCAATTAGGGACACAAAGAACCACAATTCACTTCCTGCAGTCATTAAAGGCAGCAAGGGACATGAACTGCCATTGTCATAAAAACATAATTAAACATGCATTACGACTGCAAATAGGGAGAAACAAACTGATTTTTCAATAGGCCACTAACATGTTTTAGCACTTACTTTGTTCCTAGCAGGCAACAAATTGACAGCACAACTTTGGTCACAAACTGGTTGAAGATCACAGAAGGAATGAAAATACCCCCTTAATGAAAGACTTCAGATGAGAAAGAACATTTTATCTGGAGAATCCATTACAAATGTTTTCTAATGTAAGCTATACATAGCTGAATCCCCTGCTTTTTGTTTTTTGTTTGTTTTTTTTTTAAGGAATCAACAATTTCCAGATTCCAGTCCAAAAAAATTGAATAAGAAACTCTGAAACTAGGAGCCAGGTATCTGCATTGTTAAATGCTTCCCAAGGTTTTGAAGCAACTAGCTCAGCACAAGAATTCTGCTGACTGCTGCTGCCCATTAAATATGAAATAGAAAAGAGCTACGGTCAATTAAAATAATACCATTTTATTTTCTGTCTATATGTGTGTCCACGCCAGGCTCATCAAAAATAAAGTATAAAAATGAATTCCTCCTAAGTTTTAGCTATAAAACTTCCCTGTTCAATTTTCAAAGAAGGTTTGAAGCACTCTTTTAGAGAAAATTAAAGATTGGGGAACAATATACAAAAGCAAAACAATAGAATGACCGGAATAAAATATCTAATATAGTCTAAAATCAACATAATCCATCATGATGAAAAGAGAAACAAGCAAGCACAACCAACAAAAAATAAAATGCCAAAAAGAGCAACTTGCCAGAAGTTTCATTCCATCACGGTTTGTATTTCACTGTTGGGTGTTTACCTTTGTTGGGTTTGAAGAGCTGGAAGTAGACTACAAAATATTACAGTGTCTGAGTTGGCAGAAAAGATTCATTTTTAAAATAAGTAACTGCGGAGACATGGATAGACATAGACTATCACACACGGTGAAGTAAGTCACAAAGAGAAAACCAAATACTGGTCATGAATTCATGCATGCGGAATCCAGAAAAATGGTATAACAATATATAATAATGTGTGCTTAGTCGTGTCTGACTCTTTGTGATCTCAGGGATGATAGCCCACCAGACTTCTCTGTCCATGGGAAATTTCCAAGCAAGAATACTGGGGTGGGTTGCCACTGTCTTCTCCAAGGGATCTTCCTGACCCAAGGATTAATACAGGCCTCCTGCATTGGCAGGCGGATTCTTTACCACTAGTGCGACTGGGAAGCCTGGAGAAGGGAATGGCAACCCACTCCAGTATTTTTGCCAGGAGAATTCCATGGACAGAGGATGCAGGTAGGCTACAGTCCATGGGGTCACAAAGAGTTGGGCATGACTAAGCGACTTTGAGAGAGAGAGAGAAATGGTGTAGATGAACTTGCTTGCAAAGCAGAAATAGAGACACAGATATAGAGAACAAGTTGCAGAAACCAAGGTGGGAAGACGGGATGGGATGGATTAGGAGATCAGGATTGGCATACTACCATGTATAAATAGATAACTAATAGATAACTAAACCTACTGTATGCACAGGGAACTCCATTCAGCGCTCTGTAATGACCTAAACAGAAAAGAAATCCACGAAAGAGTGGATATATGTAAATGCACAACCAATTCATTTTGCTGTACAGCAGAAGCTAACACATCATTGCACAGCAACTATATGCCAATAAAAAATAAATAATAGTTGATACTTATCCCAGGTCATGCTCTGTGCTGTGTGCTGAGTGCAGATCAGTGGTTCTCAACCAGGAGCAACTTTGCCTCTCAGGAGACATTTGTCAACATCTGGAGACATTTTTGCTTGTGAAAACTGGGAAAGGTGAGGAAGGTGGGATGCTCCTGGTTATCTGGTGAGTAAAGCCAGGGTTCTGCTAAACATCCTACTGTGCCCAGGACAAGCCTTCACAGGCAAGAACTATTCTGTCCAAAATGTTAATAATGGCCAAGTTAAGAAACTTTTGTATAGACTGAAGAACAAGCCGATAATCTGTTTGACTTTAATGTAATTTATTTAACATGGCCTTAAACAAACATGTAAATTAATGTATGACAAAATATTGTCAAAAGTGCTTTGACTAAAAGAAGTACTAAAACATATTATAACATTAGAACTAGATGTCCATCAGATCAACAAAAAAGAACCAGGTCTAACAGATGGTAGGCATTCAGATCTGTGTTGAATGAATGAAATCCTCTCTATACCCACAGCTACAATAGCCTGTAGAATGAAGACCTTTTTCTTTCAATTTCCTTTAACCCTATTGCTCTTCGATTATTATCAACCTACGTGAAAGTGGACACCCAGAGTGTTGTCTGAACTTTATCCCAGTACCAGCCACAGCAGCCATTCCTCCAATGCCTTTCCAGACCTGCTGTCCATGGTCTCTCTGCCACATCAATGGAATTTCAGCTGTTTAATCTGGTCATCTTAGAGTAATGGTCAGTGACTGGGAGTGGATGAAGGAGATTTTCTCTGTTGACATTAAGATAGAATATGAGATTGTATAGAAGTACCAGCAGAATAAACAGTCAGTTACAGGATAGGTCTCAATTTAGTATCTGTAGAGCAGTGCAACAGCATCCTCTCATTTTCCTTTTTTCCTGATTGGAGAACCATTTTCCTAGAGAGAAAACACTTCCTGACTGTGGATCTCAAATTTCTGGTTCTAGGGAAACACAAAAGCCTAAGAAATAAAGGCCAATGGTATTCAAGTCTGGACATTGGTTACGATTTTGGGGGAAAAGGGTGTTCTCTTTCCATTGCAGTTGTTGACAAGAAAATATAAGAGTCTGTATTGTCTGACCACAAAGAAAGGTGTACTTTCCTAAAACTAGAGTTAATTGAGAGAAACAAAGTAGGGCATGGTACCAAGGATATCACTTGATCCCCAGGATCCAGCTTTATGCCAGATAACCTAGGTGAATGTGTCAATTTGATTTAAACCGTAATAAAACTAAGCAAAATTAGATACTTGTGTGGTCCTAAACTAAAATCCAGTTGAACTCACAGGCAAATAAGATATGCTCCTGCCATTAAGAATTTCACAGCTGTTTAAAAGGAAACAGTTTTATTTGTGAGCATCTGTCATGGCTTAGTTCTTGTACCTAGATACTGGTTAGGTACAAAGTAAGACCTAACTTTTCTTTGTTTTGCTAGACGCTGTGCTTAGTAACTTTCCCAAGTCATAGAAAAAGTAAATTATCATCCAGACTTTGAATATAACTCTTTCTGATTCTAAAGCTTCTGCACTTTGTTTCACATTATATTGCCTCTGCAATGATCATACAAAGAAAATAATTTAATTGTAATAATAAGATTCAAAGACATTGCTGCTAGTACGCGGAAGTAGGAAAAGTAGAAAATTGTGCAAGTGTTTCACAGACCATCATTTTTAGTTTGCAGAATGAGGAAGAAAGAAAAATAAAAGATGGTCTTTTAGGAGACTAATTTTTATGGATCCTTTGAGCCAAGCACTGTGCTTAGCATATTACTATATTAACTTATTTATCCTCACAGTAACCCTATCAAGTGATTGCTATTATTTTTACCATTTGTAAAGCTACCATGGACAGCTGAAGCAATTCACCCATATAACCTTTTCGTAGGATTAAGATATGTACCCAGGTAGTCCAGCTTCAGAGCAGACACTTTATACCCTATACAGACACCTATAAGACTATCCACAATCCTATATTTGATCTCATATGGACTGTACACACGTGACACAGTAAGTTTAATGAGTATCAGTGGCAAGAAATAAATGAATATGGTGAATTAGATCCCAGTCTGGTATTTGCTTAGATCACTTATAGATGGCTTATATAAATTTATTTTTCAAAATAATTAATTCATTTGAGATGCTCTCACTATCAATGTACACGCTATCAATTTGCCATGTTTTAACAGAACAAAGACAATTATAAAAGTTAATATGTTATAGTTAAAGGTTAAACTTTAGTTAAATAGAGAAGACATCTCTGACAACTCATTTACTGGCAGTGCAGTACAGTTAAGTTCAATATATTTATTCAGCAACAATTTTGTGTTCCTACCCTTACCAAAATCACTGTAGATGGTGACTGCAGCCATGAAATTAAAAGACGCTTACTCCTTGGAAGGAAAGTTATGACCAACCTAGATAGCATATTCAAAAGCAGAGACATTACTTTGTCAACAAATGTCCGTCTAGTCAAGGCTATGGTTTTTCCTGTGGTCATGTATGGACGTGAGAGTTGGACTGTGAAGAAGGCTGAGTGCCGAAGAATTGACGCTTTTGAACTGTGGTGTTGGAGAAGACTTGCGAGTCCCTTGGACTGCAAGCAGATCCAACCAGTCCATTCTGAAGGAGATCACCCCCGGGTGTTCTTTGGAAGGAATGATGCTAAAGCTGAAACTCCAGTACTTTGGCCACCTCATGCACAAAGTTGACTCACTGGAAAAACCTCTGATGCTGGGAAGGATTGGGGGCAGGAGGAGAAGGGGACAACAGAGGATGAGATGGCTGGATGGCATCACTGACTCGATGGACGTGAGTCTGAGTGAACTCCGGGAGTTGGTGATGGACAGGGAGGCCTGGCGTGCTGCAATTCATGGGGTCTCAAAGAGTCGGACACGACTGAGCAGCTGAACTGAACTAAACCCTTACCAAACATATAATCTATAAAGTGAATTGCAGTCTGTCAAATAAAATCATAAGATAAAGCTACATTTTTAGATAATATGCTTTATGTTTATGTGTATGCATGTGTCTATGTATATACATGCGTGTGTGCACGCAAAGTCACTTCAGTTGTGGTTGACTCTTTGTGACCCTGTGGACCATAGCCCTCCAGGCTCCTCTGTCCATGGGATTTTCCAGGCAAGAATACTGGAGTAGTTTGCCATGCTCTCCTCCAGGGGATCTTGCTGATCTAGGGATTAAACCAGCATCTTACATTTCCTGCAGTGGTAAGCAGGTTCTTTACCACTAGCACCATCTGGGAAGCCCTATATACACACACGCATATATGTAAAATATATACACATTAACAAACACAGAGATGTAATTCCCTTTATCTTTTTATATATGCTGGGCTACATCTAGAAAAAGATAAATAAATCCTAATGATTTCAGGTGAATCTGCTTTTGCCTCAAAACATGGCATAGAAGTAGTTACATTCCCTATAGCATAATTTTAAATAAAAGATTCTACAAAAATCACATTTAATCAACTCTGCTACTTGTATAATACAAAGCTTTAATAAACAGACAAATACAAAAATAAACACGATCACGATGTAATATCAAATATCCTGGAATTTATTGTATGCTATGAAAAAGTGGCTCTACCACACTTGCTATGAGTTTGGTGAAATTACTCAAACTCTCTGGAGCTTAGGTTTTTCTTTTCTTTTTTTTTTTTCCATAGTTAAGTATGAATCTAAACTTGTTGTAAGATCATTGAGATAATTAAATTAATTATGCTGATGCCACATTATAAAGACTTAATAAATAATTGCTTTAATTATTTAATGTGTATAAACATTGGAAAAGACCCTGATGCTGGGAAAGATTGAAGATAGGAGGAGAAGGGGACAACAGAGGATGAGATGGTTGGATGGTATCACTGACATGATGGACATGAGTTTGAGTAAACTCTGGGAGTTGGTGATGGACAGGGAAGCCTGGCGTGCTGCAGTCCATGGGGTTGCAAAGAATTGGACACAACTGAGCAACTGAACTGAATTGAACTGAGAGAATTCTAATTGTCAAATGGGTCAAACAGAAAAATTCTTCGGCAGTACGTCTCCTCCATTTATTTTCATTTCATTTCACAACTGAGCTACTGAACTGAACTGATAAACAGTTCCAGTGTATATAAGCTGTGTATTATTCATAATCCATAACACTTTTCTGAAATAAATCAGAATGTTAAGAAGCACCTTAATAAAAATATTGACATCTAAAAGAAATTCTCTGGAGATTTTTTTCAAGTTGTCTTTCAAAAGGATTGAATGTACTAAGAGAAATCAGGACACGTTTTGAAAAAAAAAATTTAGAAAAGCATTCTGAGAAAACGTTGTCTTCTTTTCTTTTTGCATAATCCCTTAGAGTCAGTATCTACACTAGAAAGAAGCTACAGTGTCTGTCTTTTGGTCGCCTTGGAGCCTGCTTTCATGAAGCTACCTTAGTACAAAAGCACCTTTAATTCTCCCCTGTGGGCGATGGATGCAAAGCAGGAGACATGGCCCTGTTGGTTCAGTCCTTCAACTCCTCACCGATCTCTGACGCCCCCATGTTACAGAGTGAAAAACTTTCTTAAAATATGATTTTAAACTATGATATTAATTTGCTCAAATTAGCCAAGAAGCATAAGCACTTAAAAGTGCATCAGAATATAAACCGTGTCCACCATGATGGGCATAATTTACACAGAGTAAATTGTTGGAACACAAGAAGATACATGTACATGTGTGTTACATATACATGTAACATGGAAACACTGCTTTATAGAGACAAATTGAAAATGAAATTAATATCAATTGGGTGCTGATTAAGCACATTTTGTTAGAAATTTATAGTGCAATCCTATACAGTCACTAAAAAGAGCATTGTATATCTGTACATATTGAATCAGAAAGCTACCCACAAATGCATCCATGAGGAGAAAATAATCAAGCCACAGAGCAACAGGTCTTTTTTGAAACTATTTCTACAACAGTCTACATATAGGTATAAATATATATATATATATGAACAGAGATGTATCTGAAAGAAATATTATTTTCCAAACCTCAAAAATTATTCTCTTTGAATATTATGATTTTAGGTAATTTTTGTCTTTATATGATTTTCTTATTTTTTACATTAAATATGTACATTGACATTTTTATTAAGTAAATGTAAAACTACTTTATCAGATGCAGAACTCCAATATTCATTGGTGTTGGTGGGGAACTTGCTGAGTTGTATCCAACTCTTTGCAACTCCATGGACTGTAGCCTTCCAGGCTCCTCCAACAAAATTTTCCCTGCTGTTGCTGCTGCTAAGTCGCTTCAGTCATGTCCGACTGTGCGACCCCATAGACGGCAGCCCACCAGGCTCCTCTGTCCCTGGGATTCTCAGGCATAAGTAAAATTTTCCAGGTGGGTTGCAATTTCCTTTTCCAGGTTGATATTCATTGTGCCAAACTAAAGTAAAATTGTATTGATTTTGATCCAGAGGAAAAAGAGCAAATACCTGTTCAGTTGTCATTTTGATCTATAAACATTTAACATGCTAAATCAGCTGGACTTCACATCAATGGATTGAGAAAAGTAGGATCACACTTGTAGTTAAAATAAACAAATTGCTGCTAAGAGAGGTCAAGTCACTTAGTCAAGTTTACACAGCTACCAAGTAGTAGCTAAAACCAGGATTCAAACCCAAGTTCCATTTTCTTTCCAAATGCACTACACAGAGAAGAAATGTTATGAACCAAAGTAAACCTAATCATAACTTTTTGCTGCTTCCATCTCAAGATTTATTTATTTTAAATATCTAACTAATGTAAAAAACTATTAAGGAGTTTATGCGATTACTTTTAGTGATTATATTTTATGTTATAGGTAATAAAGAGAAGAATTACAAGAGTTTATTGAACCAGGTTCTTTTTAAAGTTTTGACATGGATTACCTTATCTAATATTTACAACCAGCCAATGAGTTACATGATGAACAGGAGTAATTGAGAGTCACATAATGAACAAACTGTGGCAAATATTTAAATAACTTATCCAAGTTCCCTTAGAAAGTGAGCAGTGAACCTGAGGAGTCAGTCCCATGTACCCTAACTCCAAAGCCTGCCCTCCTAACTATAATTCTTTCATAATGGCCATCTTTGCAAGCCAGGTGTTTGCCTCACTAAGCTGCTATTTTTAATGTAAATTTGGGCATTTTAATAGCTCCAGAGTGTCTCCTGGTTATATACAGGCACTTCTTCTAGGACTGATAATTTTGGGTGCCTTTCTCTTTTTTTTTTTTCCTTTCTGCCACAGCTCATATCACAGTAGGTCTTCCCTATGACCTAACAGACAAAAGTGAAAGAACCATGGAGTTACTCAGCTGTTGCCCTTGGCTTTTAGTTGCTGCTCATCAACTGAGCAGGCTAGAAGACCCCTCACATGTCTGGCCAGAAAACAACCAGGCTGAATTCCGTCCATTTGCACTCTGCTTACTGGCCTTACTGAGCCCTAATGAGATGACCTGGGAAGAATGAGAACTGTAGAATGTCACAAATTGAAGGCTACCTATGTCCAAGCAGAAAATACCAATTTACATATGAAAGGATAATCTTCTGTTTATACTTCAAAACAAGGCTGTAATTACTCCTCTAAATACTGTGCAGTTAGAGGCCATTAACAGTCATTAATAAGTAATACTCTCTTGTATTTCTTCTGTATATTGAAATTTCAAACCAAGAAGCAACACTTAGCTCATTCAAATTAATTCGCGTGTGATCCAGAACTTAGACTAATAAATATTTAGAGTGTGAATCTCAATGTGAATACAGAGAAGATTGTAGGGTGCATATTATTAGAATTCTGTGTAAATATACTCCATATATTAAAGTTATAAAAGTTAAAAAAATTAAATTTCTGAATAAGGTAATTTGTATATACCCCAAACCAATCATCAAATCATGTTTGATATTTTCCTATAGTAGGAATACTGAAATTTGTAATAAAAATAGTTCAAGCGTTTTCATACCCATTGAAAGACACATGCCCAGAAAGGTTAAAAAAAAAAAAAAAAGCATCCCTAAGTGCTTTTCGCTTTAGTATTATTCAAGTAATTACTCATACTATTCTGGTGTGGTTACTGGGCTTGAATCCTAGGCTAGCTTCTCTACAGGAGATCAGAAGAGTGTGAGCTACTCCTGATGCACAGTAGGAAGCCACGAGATGCAAACTGCCAGAAGCTTACCTATTGATGCAAAATTAAAATGAACGAAGCAATTATAGAGCTATAGAAAAAGTATATAATTAACCTTAGTATTCTTTCTCTCAGTTTGTTATTACCCAAATGGTTAGGTGGATTGAGCTAATGTTACTTTTAGCATATATATTCATATTTAATTAATATATCAATCCTATAGAATAATTAAAAATTTTATTTTTCTTAAAGGCATCACAAATGATTTTTTAATAATTTTTACAAAGAGAAGTGTAAAGGGACTGCCAAATTCACTACCTTCTAATAGACTTACTCATATGAAGTGTATTAAATCAGAAAAAAATGTTAAATGATTTCATTCATTATCTGCTTTAAATATATGTCTTCCTTATTGCTGTCATATAAATAGATAGACAGCTAGAAAATACATAAACTATGAATAGTAGAAATGATGGAGAAGGAAACGGCAACCCACTCCAATATTCTTGCCTGGAGAATCCCAAGGACAGAAGAGCCTGATGGGTTACAGTCCATAGAGTCTCAAAGAGTCAGACACGACTTGAAGCTACTTAGCACACATCTAGTATAATATATATTTGATTAACTGAATTGCATTGATTTTATTTTGACCATATCTATTGTTCACATACTCCGCTGAACTTCACTCCAGTCCCACAAGGTGCCTAGTCAAGCAAACTGTCTTTCTGACTCTGTGCAAGATGGCATTGTGGGAAAAAGAAAAAAACTACAGGGATTAAGAGAGGACAAAGGATCTGTCCCTAAGAGGCCCAGGATCTGATCGATGAGACCTAAGCAAACAAGAACCAGTCACAGAAACACACAAATCAGTGTGCCAGGACTGAGGAAAAGTGCCAGGAGGAGAATGTTGGCCTCTAAGAGACAGAGTTCCTGCCCCCGCTCTGCCACCATGTAGCTGCAGGAGAACAAGCTCATTTTCTCTAATCCTTTCTTTCCAATTCTGGAAAACAGATCTGAGCAAACCAGTAAGCCTCTACATTGGGCAAGTCTTTCTGGGCCATACCTACCTCCCTGGTGGCTCAGACAATAAAGAATCTGCCTACTGGATCATAAGGCAGTTCTGATCCAGCAATCCCACTGCTAGGCATACACACTGAGGAAACCAGAAGGGAAAGAGACACGTATACCCCAGTGTTCATCGCAGCACTGTTTATAATAGCCAGGACATGGAAGCAACCTAGATGTCCATCAGCAGATGAATGGATAAGAAAGCTATGGTACATATACACAATGGAGTATTACTCAGCCACTAAAAAGAATACATTTGAATCAGTTCTAATGAGGTGGATGAAACTGGAGCCTATTATACAGAGTGAAGTAAGCCAGAAGGAAAAACATCAATACAGTATACTAACACATATATATGGAATTTAGAAAGATGGTAACAATAACCCGGTGTATGAGACAGCAAAAGAGACACTGATGTATAGAACAGTCTTATGGACTCCGTGGGAGAGGGAGAGGGTGGGAAGATTTGGGAGAATGACATTGAAACATGTAAAATATCATGTAAGAAACGAATTGCCAGTCCAGGTTCGATGCACGATACTGGATGCTTGGGGCTGGTGCACTGGGACGACCCAGAGGGATGGTATGGGTAGGGAGGAGGGAGGAGGGTTCAGGATGGGGAACACATGTATACCTGTGGCAGATTCATTTTGATATTTGGCAAAACTAATACAATTATGTAAAGTTTAAAAATAAAATAAAATTAAAAAATAAAAAAATAAAGAAGAAACAAAGTAATCTGTAAAATACCAAAAAAAAAAAAAAAAGAATCTGCCTACAATGCCTGGGTTTGATCCCTGGATCAGGAAGATCCCCTGGAGAAGGAAATGGCAAACCACTGCAGGTTTCTTGCCCAGAGAATCTCGTGGACAGAGGAGCCTGGCGGGCTACAGTCCATGGGGTCGCAAAGAGTCAGACACGACTGAGCGACTAACACACTGTAGCTAGTGGGAGGCTTCTGTATAGCCCAGGAGCTTAGCTCAGTGCTCTGTGAGGACCTAGAGGGTGGCATGGGGGTGGGATGGGAAGGAGGCTCAAGAAGAAGGGGGTGCATGTATACATACAGCTGATTCACCTTGTTTTACAGCAGAAACTAGCACAGCATTGTAAAGCAACTACCAGTCAGTCCGTTCAGTCACTCATTCATGTCCGACTGTTTGCGAGCCCATGAATCGCAGCACGCCAGGCCTCCCTGTACATCACCAACTCCCAGAGTTCCCAAACTCATGTCCATCGAGTCAGTGATGCCATCCCACCGTCTCATCCTCTGTCGTCCCCTTCTCCTCCTGCCCCCAATCCCTCCCAGCATCAGAGTCTTTTCCAATGAGTCAACTCTTTGCATGAAGTGGCCAAAGTATTGGAGTTTCAGCCTCAGCATCAGTCCTTCCAATGAACACCCAGGACTGGTCTCCTTTAGGATTGCCTGGTTGGATCTCCTTGCAGTCCAAGGGACTTTCAAGAGTCATCTCTAGCACCACAGTTCAAAAGCATCAATTCTTTGGCGATCAGCTTTCTTCACAGTCCAAATCCCACATCCATACATGACCACTGGAAAAACCATAGCCTTGAGTAGACAGACCTTTGTTGGTAAAGTAATGTCTCTGCTTTTGAATATGCTATCTAGGTTGGTCATAACTTTCTTTCCAAGGAGTAAGGGTCTTTTAATTTCACGGCTGCAGTCACCATCTGCAGTGATTTTGGAGCCCAAAAAAAGTCAGACACCGTTTCCACTGTTCCCCATCTATTTCCCATGAAGTGATGGGACCTGATGCCATGATCTTCGTTTTCTGAATGTTGAGCTTTAAGCCAACTTTTTCACTCTCCTCTTTCACTTTCATCAAGAGGCTTTTGAGTTCCTCTTCACTTTCTGCCATAAGGGTGGTGTCATCTGCATATCTGAGGTGATTGATATTTCTCCCAGCAATCTTGATTCCAGCTTGTGCTTCTTCTAGCCCAGCGTTTCTCATGATGTACTCTGCATAGAAGTTAAATAAGCAGGGTGACAATATACAGCCTTGACGTACTCCTTTTCCTATTTGGAACCAGTCTGTTCCATGTCCAGTTCTGACTGTTGCTTCCTGATCTGCATATAGGTTTCTCAAGAGGCAGGTCAGGTGGTCTGGTATTCCTATCTCTTTCAGAATTTTCCACAGCTTATTGTGATCCACACAAAGGCTTTGGCATAGTCAATAAAAAAGAAATAGATGTTTTCATGGAACTCTTTTGCTTTTTCCATGATCCAGTGGATGTTGGCAATTTGATCTCTGGTTCCTCTACCTTTTCTAAAACCAGCTTGAACATCCGGAAGTTCACGGTTCACATATTGCTGAAGCCTGGCTTGGAGAATTTTGAGCATTACTTTACTAGCATGTGAGATGAGTGCAATTGTGTGGTAGTTTGAGCATTCTTTGACATTGCCTTTCTTTGGGATTGGAATGAAAACTGACCTTTTCCAGTCCTGTGGCCACTGCTGAGTTTTCCAAATTTGCTGACATGCTGAGTGCAGCACTTTCACAGCATCATCTTTCAGGATTTGAAATAGCTCTACTGGAATTCCATCACCTCCAACTAGACCCACCCCCCAGAAAAGATAGGGGATTCTCCAAACACAAAAATGAGTTTAAACAGTGAGCAGAGATTCAAAGATGAAGAACCCCCCCTTTATGTCACACACAGCCACACAAAGGACACTCTTCAGATATGGTGAACTGTTTGAGTCAAACTGAAATGAGTGTTGAGCACAAAAGAGTATTTTCAACACATTGCAGAAAGATCCTTCTTTTTCTCCCTCAGAACACTACATCTCAATCTTCTGAATATATACACATTTTAATGTGATTAGTGATGAAGTCTGCCCTCCCCCAGCAAGACTAGGCTTAGTCTTTGTATTTCTTGGAACATTTTAGGAATGAAATAAATATGTTACCTTGTGTGGTTCTGTTTGTGGAAGTTAATAGATAATAAAAACACATTTGAAGCACATATGATGGTCAATAGTTAATTTTGTTAATGCTTAAAAATGCATGAAATCAATAAGTAAATTACTAAAACTTTAATAGAAACCATATATAGCAAAAGGCAAACGGAGAAAGGAAATGTAACTCAATAACAATGTGAAAATTTTCAATAACCCAAAAAATAGAAAATAAGAACAAACACCATTTTCATTTATCTAATTATCAAGGATTTTTCCAAGCCATACTACAATATATAGTCTATAAAATCATGATACTATGTAACTCAAGGATTCAGTGAAATGCACAGATTCATATAATTATAGGAGAATATAAATTCATACTATTTAAGACAAGCAATTCCCAACATGTATCATGAGTCTTAAAATTTTGATATCCTTTGAGATTCAGCAATAACTATCCTAATTCTTTATGCAAAGGGGAAATGTAGGAATTAAAAAACAAAATGTTCACCAAAATGCCATTTATAATAGTTAAACATTAGGGTAAAAAGAGTACTTTCCAAAAGTTTATAAATGGTCTGGAATATAATGAAATATTTAACTTAAAATTTATTATGCCACCATTGAAAATGATGTTTATGAAATATTGATACCAATAGGGAAAATGTTCCCATATGTATCTTGTACAGACAGACATTGTAACTAATCATACCCCACTGCAATTGTTTCCTTACATGTCTGATCTCTTATAAAATTGTAATCTCTTCAAAGTCTCGTATCTCGTCTTATTTTTTTATTACAAGTAACTAGAACGCTATTACCTAATTTGAGCCCAACATATCGTTGACGTGTGAAATGAGTAAATGAGTAAGTAAGCACATAAATGTGTGTGTGTCATTAGGAAGTTTTCTCCCTGAACAGTACCTATGTCTGCTACTTTATGTGTTCTGTGACATAGAATGGTGCAACAGCAGACAATTAATCAATACCATGCAAATCCTGTGCCCAAAAAATCCCTTTTGAAATCCAGCACCTCATCAGGTAGAAAGCTTTTTACTTTCCCTTTGATTTTATTCAGCAAGTATAAGGCTAGATACAATGAGTTCCTGATAGGTCATAATCCTGAATGGATTTTCTAAAAACCTCTATAATTTAAATGAGACATAATTTCCAAAGCCCTTGAACAATATGATAAAATTTACATATGCGTGCAGGCCAGCACACACAGACACATGAACACACAATCTATCATGCTCTCAGTGCCTGCCTTTCCCAAGCTCTTAGCTCAGTCCTACTAGCCCTAAATATTGCCTGCAGAGGATGCCAGAGAGTGAAAAAAATTGCTGAGCTCTTAAGTGAGCATTGATTGACAATCTCATTTCGACTTTCAGATGTAAAGGAATGTTGAATTGTACTCAGTAGAATTATAGTCATGTCTGTTTTACCAGTTGCTTAATCTTCAGATCAGGCAGAGTATAATAGTACCACCAAGCCAGGTCAATTGCCAGACAGAGGCATGTGCCTCTAAGATCACATAGGGATACATGAAGCCTGCATCAAGGAATGTTCGTTGAAAAACGGATCTTCAAACACTCAAAAATGACTAAAATATGCTGACCCTGTAGGTAGCATTGGGGTTTACGCACATATTATATCAATTATTCATGAAATGGTTTATGCATAAAGAGTTTGTTCCAAGGTTATTTATAGACATAAATAGGAAAAATTCATAGGAGGAAAAACTTAAAGCCATATTCACACAGCTGTTCATTCTATCACAAGTTTCTCAAATCAGATACAAGGGCTCTAAAAATTGCCTTGTGATATAGAATGTCTTCTGAGTTAACAAGTAAATTCAGACAAGGTGGGAGCCATGCTGAACTGGAGATCGCAGCTGAATTGGTAAGAGGACAGGCTTTTGAGTCTGATACCAGAGCTCAGCTCCTAACACTGCCCTCATTACCTGAGGGCCTTCAGTGACACAATCCGTCTTGCTGCCACTTCCTCATCTATAAATGGGAGCGATGATGATGATAGCAATAATAGCAATGACAATATCTAACTCATTGATTCATTGTGAGAATTAAATGATCCCACAAACCACTTAGCCTAGTTCATGGGTCACACTAAATACTAAATAATGCTATTTAGTTGACTAAAATTTTAAGTTCATGTGACTCAAGTGATAAACCATAACACCTGACAACAATGGAAATGTTTTACCAATCTGAAAAGTGGCATGCATTTTTTTTCAGGTACAGTCTTGTAAAGAGATTAGGCAGCTTAACACAAAAGGCAAGAAGGTGAAAATTAAGACTAGTAAAGGCTAAGAATATCGGGATTGTCTTTATTTTTTTAATATAAATTTATTTATTCTAACTGGAGGCTAATTACTTTACAATATTGTATTGGTTTTGCCATACATTGACATGAATCCGCCACGGGTGTACATGTGTTCCCCATCCTGAACCCCCCTCTCACCTCCCTCCCCATCCCATCCAGATGGTAACGGGAATGTCTTTTAAAAGGCTCAGAAGCATAGAAACATTGCAATGTAAGTTGTCGACTAAAAATTGTCCCTTACTATCTGGTTCTACAAGCAGAAACAAAGAAACTAGCCGCTGCAGCTTTTGATCTTCAACAAAACTGATAAGATTTCAGGCTAGAGACCAGGAATGAGCTACTCAATGCCCCGGGAAAAAGTGTCAAAATAGGCCTCCAAATATACATTTTCAGGACAAAATTTTATGAGCCAAATTTCTTGCATTTTCTCATACCTAGAAAAACACTAAATCATTAATGGACACAGCTGCTCCTCAGAACTAGCAGCACGCCTCTGCCAAAATGTTCGCTTGACTGCCGGTACCCACCTCACCAATACCCCATGTACACAGACCTCTTCTTTGCAGCGGTTACCTGGAGCTATCTAAGCGGCTATCTCCCAAACTATAGTTCTCATTTAACCCCAAATAAAACTTAACTCACAGTTCTCACGTTGTGCCTTTTCTTTTCAGTGGACAAAGTAACAGAGTAACTCACTTCTGGGCCTCACTTCGATCTGATTACAGGCTTGGCATGGAAGCAGGGGAAGGGCAGGAACTCAGGTGCAGAAGTTCAGATGCTTCTGCTGTTACAGGGACTTTTCAGTCACTTGACTGCATTCACAGCAAAAACACAGCCCGAGGAAGGAATGGAGAAATGGAGAACTTACCTATAGCCTGCCTTTAAGAGATGAAAATAAGATCCTAAATAATATGGTCCAGAAAGGAAATGATGAACATTACCTATTCAATAAGCAATACTTGCTTTTCCTAGAATCCTCTGATTATCTAAGCATGCTAACTAGAACTGAAATATTACAGTAATAATTTTTTTAAAAAACATAATTTTTGTTTAAAAATATCACTTCATTTTTGCTAACAAAAGTCAAAAAAATTTAGTGACTTTACAATTAATAAAACAATCCTTCACGATACTCAGGTCCAGTTTCTCTAAAGAGAGCATTTTAAAAAGTATTACAGCTGCAAATATTATTTTGTTCAAATATTTTGGTTTCCCCTTCACTTTTTCATTACACAGTATTTTTTTAAGTATACACAGAATAGAGGCAATCAGTAAGTTAATACTTGCTGCTACTGCTGCTGCTAAGTCGCTTCAGTAGTGTCTCACTCTGTGCAACCCCATACATGGAAGCCCACGAGGCTCCCCTGTCCCTGGGATTCTCCAGGCAAGAACACTGGAGTGGGTTGCCATTTCCTTCTCCAATGCATGAAAGTGAAAAGTGAAAGTGAAGTCGCTCAGTCGTGTCCGACTCCTAGCGACACCATGGACTACAGCCTACCAGGCTCTTCCGTCCATGGGATTTCCCAGGCAAGAGTACTGGAGTGGGGTGCCATTGCCTTCTAGAGTTACACCATTACAATCATTGATCATATATCGAACTATACATTCGATCAACTGCTTCAAGTCTAGTCATCATTTCTGTTGAAGGTTCAGTCATATACTTGGTAATACAAGAAATAATAATCTTGTGAAACAAGCAAAATACAAATGGTATAGTTAGTAACATTAGTGGAATTAAAAGTAAATATTTTAGCCATGAGCCTCCCACACCAGTTTTTTTTTTTTTTTTAAGATCGTTAAGTCTAGGGAATGGGTCACTTAGAGCAGAAATCTGATTTTTCATGTGGTTCAAATGTGTTATATTAAAGGATTTATCAGGTACAAAAATACAGCATTCAGTTTGAATTATAGCACAGATATCTCCCTGAAATGCTGTAAGGTGTCAAGGGTCTTGCAGTTGTGTAGCACTGCCTTTCTCATCATAGACATCTCAGAATTCAATAGGCTAATAGCCCAGTTGCTGCTGCTGCTGCTGCTACGTCACCTCAGTTAATACTTAATGCTGTGGTATTTTGTCACATTTTCTGAACTACCAAAAATTACTATGATGGATGCCTAGTTTTCCTGAAAGACCAGTTGTCTCATAATGCAATCTACAAGACAAGAGAATTAAAAAAAAATTAACATTATAGTTAAGATCTGTGAATAGCTAAATGGGAAAGACCAAACAACCAAGAGGTTGTTTCTTAATTTTCCACACTTCAGCTTCCTTATCTCTAAAATAAAAGTAAAGTGGCATGCATCTATACATCAGAATCTATCATGAGCCCTAACAAATAAATTATTTTATTTGCATAGCTACCCCACTGAGGACAATATTATCTTCTCCATTTTACAGAGGAGGCAACTAAGACACAAAAAAAGAAATATCACACTTATTCAGAGACACACCCAGAATTCAAATACAGGATTCTCAAACTTGCCTTCTTAGTCACAATGCTATATTTTGGAGTATAAACAAGGACATCAGCAAAAGACCTTGGTCTATAAAGTGTACACAAATGTTTCCAGAGGATCAAACAGTTTAAAACAACTCTAGAATTAGGCATTTCAAATTTCTTCAGTCTGTAATCTGGGAGAAGGCGGTGGGGATTCTCACCAGAAATCAACATTGAATTTCACAACTCTGTAGTATTCTCTTGGGTTTAGAAAGAATTTGAGATGGAAATGAGTGCTGACATAAGAATTTGCGACCAGATCAATGTGTAATTATGCTTTGGGTACACAATTCTCTGAGGGAAAACTGCATTCAAATCGTCCTGAGAGACTCAGCTTTGGCTTATGGATGATTGGTGATAGGTCACATTAGGAAGAGAAAGGAATTAGTGATGAGAGGCAGCACACTGTGGAGGCATACTTCCAAAAATGCCCTGCCTCAGCCAACAGGGCAGGGAGCCTCTAGTCAAAAGGAGATTCAGCATTTCTTTCTCTTTTGCTGGTGACTGCATCAGCTGAGCATAAGTGCGTTCAGGTGCTTCAGTTTTGTCTGACTGTGTGAACCTATGCACTTTACCCCGCCAGGCTCCTCTGTCCCTGGGATTCTCCAGACAAGAGTACTGGAGTGAGTTGCCATGCCCTTCTCCAGGGGATCTTTCTGACCCAGGGATCGAACCCATGTCTCTTATGTCTTCTGAAATTGGCAGGCGGGTTCTTGACCACTAACACCATAAGTGTTTACTAAGTGCTAATCTTTCTGAAGAATATTTTTGTATTTTTTTGCTGTTCAAGATAAGAGTAAACAGCATATTGAAGATGATCTTTTCAACCAGGTCTTTTTCATCTCTATCTTCTACGTCAGAGGATAGCTGTTTAAAAATATAATAAGTATAGGTTTGGTTTGCAATTAGAAGTATAAAATATCACAGGAATTAAAAGAAGACATAATAATTAATAATATCAATAATAATATAATAGCTGACTCTGGAACCACTGTCACATTGCACAAGTCCAAGCTCAGTGACCACTGTGACCATCTACACCACAAATGTTGCCTTTTAGAACTATGGAGCATCATGATTCCACTGGTAGTTAACAGATCTAATCACTTTTTAATATTTTTTTTATTATTTGTTTATTTGGCTGTACTGGGTCTTTCTTGCTGCACACTGGCATTCCTTTAGTTGCAGGGAGCCGGGGCTATTTTTGTTGCAATCCATAGGCTCTAGGCGCATGGGCTCAGTAGTGCTCACACGGGCTCTGTGGCACCTGGATTAGTATGTGAGATCTTCCCAGATCAGAAATCAAACCCATGTCCCCTGCATTGGCAGAGAGATGCTTAACTACTACACTATCAGAGAAGTCCCTCTAATCACTGTTTATATGTTAACTCACTTAATTTTCAAACAATTATGGAAAAGCAACTATCATGTCTCCATTTCAAAAAATTTTTGTTTTTGTTTTAAAAAAAGAAGGCCAAGTCTTACTTTACACAGTAAGGAATGAAAGCATAATTCAGAGCAAGGCTTTCTGGTCCTAAAATCTACCTATAACCACCACACTCTGCTTCTTTGCTAGGAAGAAGAAAAATACAAGGAAAACAGAATCAAAAATAGTAGTAACTAAACTTAACAATGCATTTCAAGATAGACTGAGCCTATTTTCCCAACTAGTTAGAATTTAAAACCTAACATAATTTAAAGCTTAACTATCAGAGAACACTATGAAATAAACAATAGTGAGAGGAATGGGGAAGAAAATCAAAATGTGAAAAAGGACTCATGAAGGAAGTGATTTTTCCAGTTTGTTTCCCTCCTGTGTCTGTCAGCTGAACAGAATGAGTTGTGGAACATTGCAGTGGCATCAAGACACCAAGAAGAAGCCCCTCCTTACTGACCAGGAAAGGACCCTGTGAGCTGAAGAATGTGGGAAGCAGCCACATTTTGTTTCTTGAATTTTTCTTTCCATGTCCTGCCCAGGGACAGACCCAGTCATTAAGATCTGGCACTGCAACATCAGTGTGGGCATTTAAGGCTCCAAAGGGGAAAGAGAGAGAGAAAGAGTGGAAGGAGGGAAGGAAGGAAGGAAGGAAGAAATGAAGGAAGCAAGGAGGAAGGGAGGAAGGGAATGAGGAAAGAAAGGGAAAAAAGGGAAAGGAAAGAAAAAAAAGACAGAAAACATAAGAAAGGAAGGAGGAAGAAAGAAAGAAAGGAAATGTCCTGCCTGACTTCAGACTTAGAAGTTCAGACTTCAGACCTCTGGTACTGGCACACAGACAGAAATATAGATCAGTGGCAATGAAATAGAAAGCCCAGAGATAAATTCATGCACCTATGGACACCTTGTCTTTGACAAAGGAGGCAAAAATACACAATGGAGAAAAGACAATCTGTTTAACAAATGGTGCTGGGAAAACTGGTCAACCACCTGTAAAAGAATGAAACTAGAACACTTTCTAACACCATGCTGCTGCTGCTGCTGAGTCACTTCAGTCGTGTCCGACTCTGTACGACCCCATAGACAGCAGACCGCCAGGCTCCCCCGTCCCTGGGATTCTCCAGGCAAGAACACTGGAGTGGGTTGCCATTTCCTTCTCCAATGCATGAAAGTGAAAAGTGAAAGTGAAGTCACTCAGTCAAGTCCAACCCTCAGCAACCCCATGGATTGCAGCTCTAACACCATACACAAAAGTAAAATCAAAAGGATTAAAGATCTAAATGTAAAATCAGACACTATAAAACTCTTAGAGGAAAACATAGGCAGAACACTCTCTGACATAAATCACAGCAAGATCCTGTATGACCCACCTCCCAGAGTAATGGAAATAAAAGCAAAAATAAACAAATGGGACCTAATTAAACTTAAAAGCTTTTGCACAACGAAGGAAACTATAAGCAAAATGAAAAGGCAGCCTTCAGAATGGGAGAAAATGAAACAACTGACAAAGAATTAATCCCTAAATTATGCAAGCAGCTCATGCAGCTCAATACCAGAAAAATAAATGACCCAATCAAAAGATGCACCAAAGAACTAAACAGACATTTCTGTAAAGAAGACATACAGATGGCTAGCATACGTGTGAAAAGATACTTAACATCACTCATTATGAGAGAAATGCAAATCAAAACCACAATGAGGTACCATCTCACACCAGTCAGAATGGTTGTCACCAAAAAGTCTACATACAATAAATGCTGGAGAGGATGTGGAGAAAAGGGAACCCTCTTACACTGTTGGTGGGAATGCAAACTAGTACAGCTACTATGGAAAACAGTGAGGAGATTCCTTTAAAAACTGGAAATAGAACTGCCATATGATGGGCATACACACTGCTGGGCATACACACCAAGGAAACCAGAACTGAAAGAGACACGTGCACCCCCAATGTTCATCGGAGTACTGTTTACAATAGCCAGGATATGGAAGCAGCCTAGATGCCCATCAGCAGATGAATGGATAAGGAAGTCTGTGGTACATATACACAATGGAATATTACTCAGCTATGAAAAGGAATGCATTTGAGTCAGTTCTATTGAGGTGGATGAAACTGGAACCTATTATACGGAGTGAAGTAAAGTCAGAAATTAAATATGTTAATGCATATATATGTAATTTAGAAAGATGGTTATGATGACCCTATACACAAGACAGCAAAAGAGACACACATGTAAAGGACAGAGTTTTGGATTACGTGATTTGAGAGAACAGCCCTGAAACATGTATATCACCATATGTGAAACAGATCACCAGTGCTAGTTCAATGCATGAAGCAGGGCACTCAAAGCTGGTACATTGGGACAACCCAGAGGGATGGCTGGGGAAGGGAGGTGGGAGGGGGTTCAAGATGGGGGACACATGTACACCCATGGCTGATTCATGTCCATGTATGGCAAAAACAACTACAATATTGTAAAGTAATTAGCCTCCAGTTAAAATAAATTAATTTTTTTAAAAAATGGAAAAATGTCCAGAGAAACTCATAAAATGGGTCCTGTATCTAGAAGTCTGAGTACAATCTGTTATTTTTCTTTCTTTTTTCTTTTGCAGTTTCTCCCTCAGAACTGCTACAGCCATGTAGAGCTATGTGACTGGGCAGCAGGCTAACACCTTGGGTAAACACTGCTTTTCTGACCAGTAAAACTGGGAATGAGGTGCTCTACATGCTGGAGGTAGATTCTGCAAAATAAAATCTGGATAAAAGATCTCTTAATTCTGTAAATAAACTAACATGTGTCCCAGACTCAGCCCCAAGCCGTGTGTGCATGGAGCAAGCAGAAAGAAACATATCTAAGGCTATGAGAATTAAACAACAATATAAACCACCACCAACTCCCAAACTAAGACCTGACAAGCACACAACAAGAGCAGACCTAAAACAGCATAGCAGAGGATTTGAAAACTAAGCTAATCTTGGAGTTTAGCTAAAACTTGCTGTTTGAATCTGACTTTAATGATTGACTGCTAAAACAAACAAAAAATAAGTTTTCAGAGGATTTTAACAGGGCTCAGAACTTGGCAGGCAATGTTCAAAATGCCTAGGATATAATTTAAGATGAATTGGTATACAAAGAACCAGGAATATATGGCCAATTAAAACAGATAATTAACAGATGCCAACCTTGAGATGGTTTAGATGTAACTTTAAATCATCTATTATAAGCATAGTCTATGATATAAAAATAAGTACTTTTGAAAGACAGGCATTCTCACTACAAAAATAGAAAGTAAAAAAAGGAAACAAATTTAGAACTAAAAAATAAAATATCTGAAACTTTAAAAATCCACTCAATGAGATAAATAGAAAAATGAAGAGGTTAGAAAAGAATCAATGCACTTGAAGACAGAGCAATGAAAATAATTCAATCTAAAATTTAATGAGAAAAATGTATAAATGAAATGAGAACACAGCCTCAGGAACTTGTGAGAACTATCAAAAGCACTAATATTCATATCACTGAAGTCCATTGAGATATATACACACACACACACACACACATATATATGGGCTTCGCTGATGGCTCAGTGGGTAAAGAATACACCTGCAATGCAGGACCCACAGGAGATGTGAGTTCAATTCCTGGTCAGAAAGATTCCCCAGAGGAGGAAAATGCCAACCCTTTCCAATATTCTTGCCTGAAAAATCCCATGAACAGAGGAGCCTGGTGGACTACAGTCTAAAGGGTTGCAAAGAGTCAGACATGACTGAGCAACTAAGCACCTATATATATATTTAATATATGTGTGTGTGTGTGTGTGCAGAAATATACACATAACATAAATATATGAAGAATATATACATATATATGCAGAAATAATGGCTTCCCAATTTTGTTGAAAAATACAAATCTATAGATTTTTAAAGGTTATTATATACTCAAATAAATACATGATAAACTACATCATAATAAAACTACTAAATATATATATGATCATTTATATATATATGTAAATATTACATTATAAAAGAAAATTATCAACTAGAATTCAATGTTGAATAAAAATGTCTTCCTTTGAATAAAGACAAAATTTTTTCCAAATGAAGGAAAACAAAGAGTATATGTTGCTGTTAAACTTATTACAAATGACATGTTAAAGTATATTTTCAGGCACAAAAGAAATGACACCAGAGGGAAACTTGAAACTTCAGGAATAAAGGAAGAACAAGAACAACAAAGAATGATAAAGATGTAGGTGAATGCAAAGTGATTGTTTTCCATCTTGATTAATTTAACATGAATGACTATTAGAAGCAAAAATAATACTGTCCTCTGGTGATTAGTTCAAAGAACATAGATACATTACATATGACAATTATAACGTAAGACAAGGGAGTTAAAGGAGTAGGGTTAAAGGCTTATATATTTTCTTCAAGGTGATAAAATATGAATTCCAAGTATACAGTGAAAGTGAGACATGCATGCTTTATTTCCTAAAATAACCTTTAAAAAGTAACACCATGAGATACTAGAACTCCCTGTGGTTCAGATAGTAAAGAATCCACCTGCAATGCAGGAGACTATGAGAGATAGCTAAAAAGTCAATAGCTGTTGGTGTTCGGTCGCTAAGTTGTGTCCAATTCTTTGTGACTCCATGGACTGTGGCATTAAAGGCTTCCCTGCCCTTCACTGTCTCCAGGAATTTGCTCAGATTCATGTCCATTGAGCCAAAGATGCCATCCAACAATCTCATCTTCTGCTGCTTCCTTCTCCTGACAAAACATGGTCCACTGGAAGGAGGAATGGCAGACCACTCGGGTATCCTTGCCACAAGAACGCCATGAACAGTATGAGAAAGTCAGCGGATAAGCTGGAAAGAAATATTAAAATAGCAAAAGTATTCAAAAGAAGGTAGGAAAAAAGGAGGCAGAGAAACAAAATCATAGAAACAAACAGAAAGAAATCAAATAGTTGACCAAAAACCTACCATACTGTGTCATTTATTGATCCAATAAATTCATCTACTAATGTCATGAAGACACAAATTAAACAAAAGTCATTGTCATATTGGACAGAAACAAATTAATACCCAATTTTATGTTGTTTACAAGAAACATGTTTTAAATATAATTATCTAAATAGTACAACAATGAAAAGAGATACTATGCAAATATCAGTCTAAAGAAAGCCACAGTAGCTATATTAATATATGAATCAGTTCTAATGAGGTGGATGAAACTGGAGCCTATTATACAGAATGAAGTAAGCCAGAAAGAAAAGCACCAATACAGTATACTAACACATATATATGGAATTTAGAAAGATGGTAACAATAACCCTGTATACGAGACAGCAAAAGAGACACTGATGTATAGAACAGTCTTACGGACTCTGTGGGAGAGGGAGAGGGTGGGAAGATTTGGGAGAATGGCATTGAAACATGTATAATATCATGTATGAAAAAAAATAAAAATAAATAAATAAATATAAAATATATATATATGACAAATTAGATTTAATATCAAGGAAAATTGCCAGATATATTACTTAATGATTTTAAACAGGACTTTCCATCAAGAAATACAATTTTAAATGCATATGCTACAAATCAAGTTTCTAAATAAATGAAGCAAACTTTTAACAGAACTTGAAGTAAAAATAGTCAAATTTGTTTACTTTGTGAAAGACACTGGTTTAAGAATGGAAACAGAAGTCACAGACTGGGGGTAAATACTTGGAAATCATATACTTGACAAAGTACTAGCATCTAGACCACGTTAAGAATTCTCAAAACTCAACAATAAAAAATAAATAACCCAATGTAAAAAGTGATCAAAAGATTTGAATGTTAACTTCACCAAAAGAAGATACATGCATAGTTTGGGAAGCTGTCCAATGGTCCCCAGAGATGTCTACATCTTACCATCCAAACCTCTGAATGTATTATCTTACTTTAGATAAAAAGAACTTTGAAATTGTGCTTGTATTAAAGATTTTGAGGTGAGGAGGCTAGTTTCCATTACCCGGGTAGGTTTTATATAATCACAATGGTCCTTAAAAGAGGGAAGCAAGACAATCAGAGACAGTAGATATAAGTTGGGAAGCAGAGGTCATAGAGCAAAGATCGAGTTATACACCTTGCCTTGATGATGGAGGAAGTTGTCACAAGCCAAGGAATGCAAGCAGTTTCTAGAAGCTGGAAAAGGCAAGGAAGCAGATTCTTTCTTAGATTCTCAGAAGGAACACAGATCCACCAGCACCTTGATTTCAGGTGCTGCTTTTGGTGAAACTGATTTTAAACTCCTGACATACTGAATTATTGGATAATAAATCTGTGTTGTTTCATAAGCCACTAAATTTTTTTAGCAACAGTGTATAGATATATATCAAAACTACTACAGATGGTGAATACTTAAATGAAAACTCATCATTATCATTTGGGAAATGCAAATTAAAATTACAGTGAATACCACCACAAAGATACTAGGATTATAAAAGAAGTAAAACCTATTAATATCTAATGCTGATGAAGTTGAGAAACTAGAACAATTACACATTGCTGACAGAGCCGCAATACAATGCAACTATTTTGGGAAAAAAGTTGAGCAGATTCCTCTAAAATAAAGTAAACACTTACCCAGAAATTCCCAGCTGAGCCATTGACCCAAGAGGATTGACAGTTTATGTTCACACAAAACTGAATGCAAATGTTTAAGGCATCTTTATTTATCTCCAGAAACTAGAAGCAACCAAAAGGTCTTTCAACTGGTGAATAGACTTTAAAAAAAAAAAATCATGATACAATCATTAGTAGAACTCTACTCAGCAATAAAGAGGATTTAATCAATTATTGATACATGCAAAACATGGATGAATCACAAATGAAATATGTTAAAGGAGAAAATCAGAGTCAAAAGGCAATATACTATGCAATTTCATACATGTATAGCATTTGGTGATGGACAAGCAAGCCTGTGTGCTGCAGTCCACGGGGTCTCAAAGAGCTGGACACAACTGAGCAACTGAACTGATAGCATTCTGGAAGAAGCCAAAGGTCAGAGAAGAGCTCAGTGGTTGCCAGGGGGAGAGCAAGAAAGATTTAGAGAGTGATGATGCTGATGATGAGAGCTATATGACTATATTGTCAAAATTTCTACTGCCATGCACCAAAAAGAGTAAATTTTACTGCATATAAATTCATAATTTTTTGATAGTAGGAACAAACTTACTGTTTTCAACGTAAGTATGGTTCTGATTGTACCACAAAGTGTAACAGTGATTTTAAACAAATTTTTAAAAATTCTCTGACCAAAAACGTTCTGTCCAGAATGTAGGCTTGTAAGTTACATCCTAATACTGTGAATATTATATGAAAAAATGTATCAATAAGGTAAGTGGATCTTTTAAATGTCAAATCAGTTCAGTCACTCAGTCATGTCCTACTCTTTGCAACCTCATGACTGCAGCATACCAGGCTTCCCTGTTCATCACCACCTCCCAGAGCTTACTCAAACTCATGTCCAACGAGTCGCTAAGGCCATCCAATCATCTCATTCTCTGTTGTCCCCTTTTCCTCCCACTTTCAATCTTTCTCAGCATCAGGGTCTTTTCAAATGACTCAGTTCTTCACATCAGATAGCCAAAGTATTGGAGTTTCAGCTTCAGCATCAGTCCTTCCAATGAATATTTAGGACTGATTTCCTTTAGGATGGACTGGTTGGTTCTCCTTGCAGTCCAAGGGACTCTCAAGAGTCTTCTCCAACATCACAGTTCAAAAGCATCAATTCTTTGGCACTCAGCTTTCTTTATAGTCCAACTCTCACATCCATACATGACTACTTGAAAAATCTTAGCTTTGACTAGATGGACCTTTGTTGGCAAAGCAATATCTCTGCTTTTTAATATGCTGTCTAGGATGGTCATACCTTTTCTCCCAAGGAGCAAGTTGCTTTTAATTTCATGGGTGCAGTCACCATCTGCAGTGATTTTGAAGCCCCCCCCCCAAAAAAAAGCCTATCACTGTTCCCACTGTGTCCCTATCTATTTTTCATGAAGTGATGGGACCAGACGCCATGATATTTGTTTTCTGAATGTTGAGTTTTAAGCCAACCTTTTCACTCTCTTCTTTCAATTTCATCAAGAGGCTCTTTAGTTCCTCTTCACGCTCTGCCTTAAGGTTGGTGTCATCTGCATATCTGAGGTTATTGATAGGTCTCCTGGCAATCTTGATTCCGGCTTATGCTTCATCTAGCCCAGCATTTCTCATGATTTAAAGTTAAGTAAGCAGGGTGACAATATACAGTCTTGACATGCTCCTTTCCTGACTTGGAACCAGTCTGCCATTCCATGTCCAGTTCTAACTGTTGCTTCTTGACCTGCATACAGATTTCTAGGGAGGAAGGTAAGGTGGTCTCGTATTCCCATCTCTAGAGAATTTTCCACAGTTTGTTGTGATCCATATAGTCAAAGGCTTTAGTGTACTCAATAAAGCAGAAGTAGATGTTTTTCTGGAACTCTTTTTCTTTTTTGTTGATCTAAAGGATGTTAGCAATTTGATTTCTGATTCCTTTTCCTTTTCTAAATACAGCTTGAACATCTGGAAGTTCACAGTTCACATACTGTTGAAGACTGGCTTGGAGATTTAGCATTACTTTGCTAGCATGTGAGATGAGTGCAACTGTACAATAGTTTGAGCATTCTTTGGCATTGCCTTTCTTTGGGATTGGAATGAAAACTGACCTTTTCCAGTCCTGTGGCCACTGCTGAGTTTTCCAGATTTGCTGGCATATTGAGTGCAGCACTTTCACAGCATCATCTTTTAGGATTTGAAATAGCTCAACTGGAATTCCATCACCTCCACTACCTTTGTTCGTAGTGATGCTTTCTAATGCCCACTTGACTTCTCATTCCAGTATGTCTGACTCTAGGTGAGTGATCTCACCATTGTGGTTATCTCAGTCATGAAGGTCTTTTTGTATAATTCTTCTGTGTATTCTTGTCACCTCTTCTTATATCTTCTGTTTCTGTTAGGTCCATACTATTTCTAGCCTTTATTGTGCCCATGTTTGCATGAAACATTCCCTTGGTATCTCTAACTTTCTTGAAGCAATCTCTAGTCTTTCCCATTCTATTGGTTTCCTCTATTTCTTTGTACTGATCACTGAGGAACGTTTTCTTATTTCTGCTTGCTATTCTTTGGAACCTTGCATTCAGATGGGTATATCTTTCCTTTTCTCCTTTGCCTTTCACGTCTTTTCTTTTCTCAGCTATTTGTAAGGCCTCCTCGGACAGGCATTTTGCCTTTCTGCATTTCTTTTTCTTGGGGATAGTCTTGATCCCTATCTCCTGCACAATGTTAAGAACCTCCATTCATAGTTCTTCAGACACTGTGTCTATCAGATCTAATCCCTTGAATCTATTTGTCACTTCCACTGTGTAATCATAAGGGATTTGATTTCAGTCGTACCTGAATGGTCTAGTGGTTTTCCCTACTTTCTTCAATTTAAGTCTGAATTTGGCAATAAGGCATTCATGATCTGAGCCACAGTCAGCTACTGGTCTTGTTTTTGCTGACTGTATAGAGCTTCTCCATCTTTGGCTGCAAATAATATAATCAATCTGATTTTGGTATTGACCATCTGGTGATGTCCATGTGTAGAGTCTTCTCTTGTGTTGTTGAAAGAGGTTGTTTGCTATGACCAATGCGTTCTCTTGGCAAAGCTCTGCTAGCTTTTACCCTGCTTCATTCTGTACTCCAAGGCCAAATTTGTCTGTTACCCCAGGTATCTCTTGACTTCCTACTTTTGCATTCCAGTCCCTTATAATGAAAAGGACAGCTTTTGAGGTGTTAGTTCTAAAAAGTCTTGTAGGTCTTCATAGAACCGTTCAACTTCAGCTTCTTCAGGATTATTGGTCAGGGCATAGACCTGGATTATCGTGATATTGAATGGTTTGCCTTGGAAATGAACAGAGATCATTCTGTCATTTTTGACATTGCACCCAAGTGCTGCATTTCAGACTCTTTTGTTCACTATGATGGCTACTCCATTTCTTCTAAGGGATTCTTGCCCACAGTAGTAGATATAATGGTCATCTCAGTTAAATTCACCCATTCCAGTCCATTTGAGTTCACTGATTCCTAAAATGTTGATGTTCACTCTTGCCACCTCCTGTTTGACCACTTCCAATTTGCCTTGATTCATGGACCTAACGTTCCAGATTCCTATGCAATATTGCTCTTTACAGCATTAGACCTTGCTTCCATCAGCAGTCACATCCACAGCTGGTTGTTGTTTTTGTTTGGCTTCATCTCTTCATTCTTTCTGGAGTTATTTCTCCACTGATCTCCAGTAGCATATTGGGCACCCTACTGACCTGGAGAGTTCATCTTTCAGTGTCCTATCTTTTTGCCTTTTCATACTGTTCCTGGGATTCTGAGGGCATGAATACTGAAGCAGTTTGCCATTCCCTTCTCCAGTGGACCACTTTTTGTCAGAACATTCCACCATGTGCCATCTGTCTTGGGTGGCCCTGCATGGCATGACTCATAGTTTCACTGAGTTAGACAAGGCTGTGGTCCCTGTGATCAGATTTAAAATTTAATCAGGGTTTAAGGTATGCCCACTTGGCTGGATAATCCTATTTTGTTTGTCTAACTCAGACACAAGCAATATCGGCTGTGTTCTGTCCTTCCTCCCTTGCTTTTAAGTCAGTCTTAAAGTAAGGTTCATTTCTGTTTCAGTTATGATGAAAAAGCCCATACCTCTAAAAACAATGAGCTAATTCAATTTTATCTAAGAGATAGCTCATAAAGGAGAGAAGGAGATATTTAACATCAGTGTTTTAAATAGTCATTCCATTTGTCTCCTTTCCCCAATCTCCCTGAACTCAAACTTGAATCATTTCTTCATTACCAATCCCTGTTAGAAACCCAACCTCCCTAACAGCCTTCTGAGCTCTAGAGTCTTACTGCAGGCTCTCTTCATCTCTTAATATGATCTTAGCCAATGTAGTTTGAGACTTACCTATCATTGTATTTTTGTGTAAATGTGCATGAGAAATTCTAATAGGAAAGCAAAGCTAGCAATCAGATTGGCATATTTTGAGTAACAGCAAGGTGAATTAGAGGCAAAAACTAAAAAATCTTTCAGGAAAAGATACTGAATAAACAAACATTACATATAAAACAGGGCTTCCCAGGTGGCACTAGTGGTATAGAACCAACCTGCCAATGCAAGAGATTTAAATGATCCCTGTGTCCAGAAGATGAAGATTCCCCTGGAGGAGGGCATGGCAACCCACTCCTCTATTCTTGCCTGGAGAATCCCATGGACAGAGGACGCTGGTGGGCTACAGTCCACAGGGTAGCAA
Source organism: Bos javanicus (assembly GCF_032452875.1). Classification (NCBI taxonomy): domain Eukaryota; kingdom Metazoa; phylum Chordata; class Mammalia; order Artiodactyla; family Bovidae; genus Bos; species Bos javanicus. Next base: position 3,427,385 of record NC_083896.1, on the reverse strand, counting down.
AGAGTCAGACACGACAGAAGCAACTAAGCACACAAAAATGCACACGTAAAGCACACAGAACACTTAAGCCAGAGCACCTCTAAAAGTATTAAATTGTACAGTTCAAGTTAACTGGTGAGAAATTTCAAATAAGAGAGGGTGTTTTTCTTTCTTTCTTTCTTTCTTTCTTTCTTTCTTTCTTTTAACCTATAAGGTAATCAATCTATTGATTGAGTAAGTCTCTATTGGATACTCAGTCCAGGCTTGCATCATGAACAACCTCTACTGCTTCCCACTCAGACACACACACAAAATAAAACACCAGTATATCACTGCATGAATCAGTCATATAATAATTTAAATAGAGTGATTACATTTCTGCTAGCTTATTCCAGAAAAGTAGAACTTTCTACTTCTGGTTAACTAAGAACCCATCTTCCTCTGGAGAAAAATGAAATCATTTGCTTCCAGATGAAGTAAGATAAGTCTCAAAAGTTGGTTCACTCTTTTCATATTTTCCACATACTTGAAAATAACTACATCTGCAATTTATGGTAGAGATTAGAAGGCCCAAGAGTTTCTATTCACTCCAAATAAGACTATCAGATGTTTGTGCTTTTAGACTTAGACTTAAAAAATATTCACTACAGTGAAGAAAAAAACATGGAAAAACCTTGAAATCTAGTAGTTAGCAATTTAGTCTAAAATAATATTTGTCCTCTTTGCATTGCAATTAGTTTGATTATAATTAAAGTGATCTGGTAATATAAGTCCCTTATTCAGAAATATTGAATTGAACATCAGTTATATACAGAGCACCAAGTAGCAGGTAAGTTAAACAGAGGACAAAATTTGACACCTAACATTTTTAAAATAGTATCAGGATCAGCAAAATACTGCTTGCTTTTACAAATAAAGTTTTATTGGGACATAGTCACACCCATTTGTTTATGTGTTATGGGCTTCCCTGGTGGCTCAGAGGGTAAAGTGCCTGCCTGCAATGAGGGAGATCCAGGTTCAATCCCTGGGTTGGGAAGATCCCCTGGAGAAGGAAATGGCAATCCACTCCAGTATTCTCGCCTGGAAAATCCCATGGATGGAGAAGCCTGTAGGCTACAGTCTATGGTTGCAAAGAGACATAACTGAACACCTTCCCTTTCTTTTTCAGGCAGAGAAAAGACATGGTAGACAATTGAGAAATGTAGTCCATAAGCATTTATAAATGCTGCCTGGGCAGATCCAGAATTATTTTATGGAAGTAAGAGATGTGATTTCTGCAGATTAAATAAGAGAAGACCCAGGGAATGTGGCTTAAGATAAATATTATCAATCAAACTTGTGACATAGGTTTTCCTGACTCCATTCCTCTCCAAAAGACTGATGAGCAATGTCCATAAACAAGACACCATTGTGAAAATTCCAGAACAGGAGGTGAGGCTGAAGTATGCCCTGGACCTCAGAGATGGAGAAGCACATTGGAAGAGAAAGGGGAGCAACGTCACTCTGGGGCACTGCCCCTCCTCCGGTCAGCACAGTCACTCCCCACACGGGGAAGGACCCTGGGGTGCCTAGGTTCTGGGAAGGGAAAAGAGAACACCACAAGGGCATTCAGTTCCCCAGAACTGTAGGAGGCTTCCTGGGAGGCTCATTCAGGTCTTGTCTCATGGGGATCTCTGGGGAACCTGTGGGACTTGACGTCTGGGGATTTGATGGTGACGGGGAACAGGGCCCAAAGCAACCAAGGCTGAGATCTCGGCGGCTGCGGTCCTGCTTGCAGCAGCACCCACACAGAGATCCCAGCCATCCGGGAGGCTCTGTCCATCTGCACAGCTGAGGGTGACCTTGTAGAGCCAGGGCACTCAGTGCTACCTAATCCGGGCCCCAGGCAAAAGGTTGTACTGGTCCTGGAGCCTTTAACCACCCCACTGGGGAAGGGAGGCCATTTCACAGTCCTGCCCAACCGCTGAGTGTAGCCACCAGCCCCACCTAACCAGAGAACCTTGGCCACTCCAGAGCCCCTAGTATAGCCCCTCCAGGGCATGAAGCAAGCCAGCAGCTCTGTGTAGGCTCTGGCGCCACATAACCAAAGATCCTGCAGAGCACACCAGGCATCCCAGAGCCCAGCCTGCTGTAGCCCTGAGAGGTGGAGTCCAGCCTGCAGCCAACCCCGCCCCAGAGTCTAGCCTACAGCCCACCCCAGCAGAAAAAGCCCAGTCTGCACCCCTGCCTAGCTGCTGAGCAAGGCTTGAGGCTTTGCTCAGGCAGGAAGACCAGCCAGCGATGCCGCCCGATTGCAAAGCAGAGCCTGCAACCCCCCTAGACCAGGAAACACCCTGACAGCAGCCTTTTGTTAGCAGCTCAGTCAGCTGACTCTTTACGCCCCCATGGACTGTAACCCACCAGACTCCTCTGTCCACAGGATTCTCCAGTCAAGAATTCCAGAGTGTGTAGCCATTTCCTTCTCCCAGGGATCTTCCCCACCTAGGGATAAAACTTGCATCTCTAGCATTGCAGGCAGATTCTTTAATGTCTGAGCCAGATGGCATCAACATATGAATGATGTTCTTTACAATTCCTATTATATATTCACACATTCCAAATCAACTCTATGCAAGACATTATCCAGGACTCCATAGAAGATATAGATACGAAGCAGTTTTCTTCAAAACTACTACTAATAAGAGAAAGCAAGTACATACATATCAGAAACACAAGTTAGAATGTGATGGGACGTTTTTGTTCTGAGATCCCTTTTGGAGCCAACTTACTCTAATGTGTTTCTATGACCTCCTCGTGTATACCTTATTGCTCAAAATTACCAGAAACCATTTTATGTTACCTCATTTCAATTTTTTTTCACTTAAAATAAGAACTCGTGTCATGAGTTGTAGATCTATACCTTCCAAAAAATAGGTTCTCATAATTAACGCTAAACACATTTCCTTTCCTTTTAATGCCTCTTTTTCTACCTTATCAGAAGACTGCATAGTATTTATATATAAATATATATATATATATATATATATATATACACACGCATACCCAAAATGTTTTTTATACATGTGCAAGTATGGAGCAATATGCTTCCACAACCTGTGTCTTCCACATACATTTAAAAGTTATATTAAGGATCTCTTGCAAAAAATAATAAAAAGCCTAAATTTTCAAGATATCTGAATTGGCAATTCACTCTAATGATTAAATAACTCTGTTCTGCCTGCCCACAAGATATTGAAATTGCAGTTATCTTAAATGCATTGATGCATAAAAATGACTAAGATATACAAGTAACTCCAGGGGAATTGCTATATTATTCTGTCCCACAAATGTCACAGGCAAATTTAACAGCATGTGTTCAAACAGTATTGACACAATGGTTCTTTTATATACTGCTCCTCTGAATGCAAACTATAAAGATATGAAATGTACATCCCTATCATAGAGATGCTTCATAGTGAAATATAAATTCCGTTATGAAAGTAACTTCAAAGTTAAGTCAAAAGTTGACTCAAGAGTATAAAGCTAAAAGTGATACTGTAAGATTTGGATGTTCAGATTCTATTTTAAATGGTCATTACTGCAGGGTGGGGACTAGAGAGTAGGTTTCACAGCAGGAGAAGTCTTGGGTGTCAGTCACACAGTCTGGAGATCCCAGTAGCTCTCAGGAGTGGAGCAAAACTGATGGCTTGAGTGAGCAGTGAGATGACAGCACCTCTGTTCAGCATCTGTGAGGTTGTTCTGCTGATATATAAGGTCGGGAACACAGACCTGCTTATATGCAAGATCTGGAGACCATATGGGCATGGAGGAAACCACACTGAATCCATTCAGTTTAGGACACTAAAAAGTTACAAGGGGTTAGTTAGGGAGCAGCATAGTCCTCAATGGTTTTGTTTGAAAATTTCGGAAAATAAGCAATCAAGTTCAGCACAGTTCAGGAAATCTTTGTGAACGTACAACATACAAATCTTCACACTCAAAATTTCTAGTATTCAAGAGGTAGTTGGTTAACTGGAAATGGCAAGTCATGGTAATGCAGAAGGAAATTCTGCTGGTGAGCTCAGTTTTACTGGCAACCAAGAAATCAACAAGCTCTGGGAGACAGTGAAGGACAGGGAAGCCTGGAGTGCTGCAATCCATGGGGTCACAAAGAGTTGAACACGACAGAACAACTGAATAACAGCAAAAAGACACCGAAGCAAAGGTGATGATAAATTAATAACATTCCATATCTGCCCTGACCCTTTATTTCAAACACTAGATTTCTTCAGCACATTTAAGTTGATACCATCTTTGAGAAGTAATGCATATTAACCAGACTGTATGGACTGTATAAAATAGTAGTTAATGTATAAATATATATATATATATATGTATATATATATAATGATGTATAAAATAGTAGTTAATTAGCATAGAATGAGAACCACAATAACCAAAGAGAACAAACGCATATAGATTATAGCAGTTTAATCTCTCTTCGGAGAAGGCAATGACAACCCACTCCAGTACTCTTGTCTGGAAAATCCCATGGATGGAGGAGCCTGGTGGGCTGCATTCCATGGGGTCGCTAAGAGTCGGACACGACTGAAGTGACTTAGCAGCAGCAGCAACCTCTCTTAGAAGGTAAGTTACATAACAAGTCAAATAACTCAAAATGCCAGTGTATTAAATTGTAATTAATTAGAGAATACTATGATGTAATTAATTAGAGAATTCTACAATTCCATAATGGTATGACCACTCACCTAGAGCCAGACATCCTGGAATGTGAAGTCAAGTGGGCCTTAGGGAGCATCACTATGAACAAAGCTAGTGGAGGTGATGGAATTCCAGTTGAGCTATTTCAAATTCTTAAAAATGATGCTGTGAAAGTGCTGCATCCAATATGCGAGCAAATTTGGAAAACTCCCCAGTGATGACAGGACTGGAAAAGGTCAGTTTTCATTCCAAATCCAAAGAAAGGCAATGCCAAAGAATGTTCAAACTACCACACAATTGCACTAATCTCACAGGCTAGCAAAGTAATGCTCAAAATTCTCTAAGCCAGGCTTCAACAATACATGAACCGTGAACTTTCAGAAGTTCAAGCTGGATTTAGAAAAGGGAGAGGAACTAGAGATCAAATTTCAAACATCTGTTGGATCATCGAATAGAGTTCCAGAAAAGCATCTATTTCTGCTTTATTGAGTATTCCAAAGCCTTTGACTTTGTGGATCACAACAAACTATGGAAAATTCTGAAAGAGATGGGAACACCAGACCACCTTACCTGCCTCCTGAGAAATCTGTATGCATATCAAGAAGCAACAGTTGGAACTGGAAATGGAACAACAGACTGGTTCCAAATCAGGAAAGGAGCACATCAAGGCTGCATATTGTCACCCTGCTTATTTAACTCATATGCAGAGTATATCATGTGAAATACCAGGTTGGATGAAGCACAAGGTGGAATCAAGTTTGCTGGGAGAAATATCAATAACCTCAGATATGCAGATGACACCACCCTTATGGCAGGAAATGAAGAACTAAAGAGCCTCTTGATGAAAGTGAAAGAGGAGAGTGAAAATGTTGGCTTAAAACTCAACATTCAAAAAACTATGATCATGGCATCCGGTCCCATCACTTCATAGCAAATAGATGGGGAAGCAATGGAAACAGTGAAAGACTTTATTTTGGGGCTCCAAAATCATTGCAGATGGTGACTGCAGCCATGAAATTAAAAGACACTAGCTAGCTCCTTGGAAGAAAAGCTGTGAGCAACCTAGACAGTATATAGCATATTAAAAAGCAGAGACATTACTTTGCCAACAACGGTCCATCTAGTCGAGGCTATGGTTTTACTAGTAGTCAAGTGTGGATGTGAGAGTTGGACTATAAAGAAAACTGAGGGCCAAAGAATTGATGCTTTTGAACTGTGGTGTTGGAGAAGACTCTTGAGAGTCCCTTGGACTGCAAGGGGATTCAACCAGTCCATTCTAAAGGAGATCAGTCCTGAGTATTCATTGGAAGGACTGATGCTGAAGCTGAAACTCCAATTCTTTGGCCACCTTGGCAATGAACTGACTCATTTGAAAAGACCCTGATGCCGGGGAAGATTGAAGGTGGGAGGAGAAGGGGATGACAGAGGATGAGATGGCTGGATGGCATCACCAACTCGATGAACATCAGTTTGAGTAAGCTCTGGGAGTTGGTTGGACAGGGAGGCCTGGCGTGCTGCAGTCCATGGGGTCACAAAGAGTTGGACACAACTGAGCAACTGAACTGAAAGATTTCTAATTGTCAAGTGGATCAAACATAAAAATTCTTTGGCAGTACATTTCTTTCATATAAGCAAGCTACATGGAAAAGTAATTGGTAATCAAATGTTTGCTGGTATATCGTAGTCTTAAATGATATAGTTTGAAGTTTTAATGCTTATTGATTCAAGCTTGGGTAGCCTGATCCATTCAACCTGGAACCAGACAGATAGTATATTTGGAAGTACAGCCTTTCCTTGGACCATGCATGGAAGACCAGAGCCTCAATTGCTAATTATAGCCTCCTCAAAGCCGTCTTCCTAATATTTACATACAGTTTTTAATCCGTCTCCTCCAAGTCAACCCCTTGGCTTTTGAATTAAATATACTTCCCAGCTGCTTTCTCCTACCCTGGAGTTTAAGAAATGAAATACATTTCTTAATGTGATCCTTCAAGATCCTGGGGGTTTGAGGGTGGTGATGAGCCAAGTCTCATTTAGTTTTATGGTTTGTTTCTCACTTTCTTTTGCAAAATTATACCATTTAAAGTTGCATGGCATATCAATTTTTTCCTAACAGCACTTTGTTGTCCATGGCTCCACACTTAATTTTTAAAAGCTGTATAGATCTCCCATGATGACTCTAGGAAATTTCACACTCCTGCAACCATTGTACACTCCCCCTCTCTGGCAATGTATCTCTTCAAGTTTGTTATTCTTCCTCAGTCACGCTAGGCAAACTAGTCCAGTGAGGAAGTGTTGCTGTAAGACACACAAGCAATATAGTTTGGGTGTTTACTTTAAAGATCTCTATACTAGTATGGTTACAAAAATGCTTTAAGATTCTTGCAAACGGATACTGTTGGCTAGGACATATGTAACCACTCCCAGAGGAAAACAGTCATCCATCCCAGGAAGATAAGCATTTTGCCACCTCTTCTGTTACTTGCAAAATCCTCTGTTTGCACTGGAGCTAGCTTGTAGGCTTACCATGCGAAGTGATGCAGAGCAGTTTCAGTTTCTTTCTTCTACCTCTACACTCAAATCATTGCTCCCACCTCCATCTTTCAAATTATGCTTTGCTAAAAATCTCTATATGGGGGCTTCCCAGGTGGCTCAGTGGTAAAGAATCTGCCTGCCAATGCAGGAAATTCAGGAGTTCCCTGAGTTGGGAAGATCCCCTGGAGAAAGGAATGGCAACCCACTCTAGTATTCTTGCCTGGGAAGTCCCATGGACAGAGAAGCCTGGCATGCTACTGTCCATGGGGTCATAAAGAGTCAGATATGACTTAGCAACTGAGCAGGAGCACAGAAATAAAACAAGAAATTAAGAAATAAGCATATGATTTGTGCATATCCATCCTAATGGCTGCTCATTAGCTACACAAAAATCTCAGCTAAGGCTTTTAAAATGAACACTGAGAAATGGTACAAATGTAGATCTGACATTATGTATATTTTACCACAATTCAAAAAGAACACCTGTAAAGTATTTATCAAGCTGCCATCTTCCTTCTCAGACTGAACAGAGAGCAGGGAAGGAGGATAGTTTCCTTAGCCTAGTAACACCCCTTTAATTCTCCTTTTTGTGTTGTTTATTTCCATTGCAGAATAATCTCCCTGATGATTGACACATTCTTTCTTTAGATATGTTAATATCTTAACAATGCCTTACAGCTTTCAACAATATAGTTCAACTAGCCTGGAAATCATTCTTTGACAGAGGACATTCAGGGAAATCATTATTGCTTGCATTTCAAAGTTACTTGGGAACATTCTACCATTATTTCAGTGCATCACCTACTTTTGCTTTAGAACATTTTCCTTTATTAACTTTCTATAGGTAAGATAGGTATTATATGTAATAATGACTATGTTCATTAAAAGCATGAATTCCAGAGTCAGATTTCCTGGATCTGCATTCCAACTAATCCACAAACAAGCTGTGTGGCCCTGAACAAGTTATTTGATCTCTGTGTCTCTGTTTCCATAGCTGCAACATAGAGATAATAATTACATCCTCCATTAGAGTTGTTGTAAGAATAAGTGAGTTAACAGATGTAAAGAATTTGGGATAACGCATAGCACATTAGTGCTTCCCAGCTGGCACTGGCGGTAAAGAACCTGCTGCCAATGCAGGAGGCATAAGTGATGCAGGTTTAATCCCTGGGTTGGGAAGATCTCCTAGAGGTGGGTATGGCTACCCACTCCAGTATTCCTGCCTGGAGAATCCCATGGACAGAGGAGCCTGGGGGGCTACAGTCCATAGCATCCCAAGAGTCAGACACAGCTGAAGTGACTTAGCTTGCACACACACAGCACATTAACTATTATTTATTGAGATTATTCTGTAGGCTGTGTACTAGGAGTCAATGAAAAGGAAATTTGGATCCTGTAAAGGGGAAAATGCACTCTTTTCTTTTTATACTGTTAATACTACTTTAAATATTTGGGGATTTACTCTCATAATGACCAATTCTGATACCAGCTGGGTATCCAATTCAAGTCAGCTCAGTCACTATCTACCCAGAGTTAGCATCAGATTCTTCAGGTGAAGGGTTCAACTCTCACAAAACTGCCTCCACTTCAGCTGTAAAGTTCAAGTCCCAGCTTGCCACAAGGGCCTCTGACTTAGCAGCTATAAGTCAGGGTTCTCACAGCTCCCTCCTAGGATTTGATTATTTGTTATAACAGCTCCCCAAGCCCAGTGAAACACTGACTTACAGTTACCAGTTTATTTTCTAATAAGGGATCTGATAGAAGATACAGATGAACAGCCAGATGAAGTGATATACACACATCTCAGAAGGGTCCTGAGTTTAGGACCTTCTGTCCCTCTGGTATTAGAGCACACCACTCTCATGGTACATAGGTGTTGACCAACCCAGAAGGTTCTCAAACCTTGTTACTTCAGGGACTGTTTTATGAAAACTTCATCCCATAGGCATGATCCATTGCTAACTTAATGTTCAGTCCCTCTCCCCTTTCTAGAGAATAAGCGGTGGGGATAAAAGTTCCAAGCTTCTATTTATGGCCTGGTACTTCTAGTGACTAGATGCCATCTAAGAACCCACCAAGAGTTGCCTCCTAAGGGCAAAAGATACTGCTATCACCCAGGAAATTCCCAGGGACTTAGGAGCTCTGTGTCGGACACCCCTACTGAATGAGTTTGAAGACTGAATATTAGCTGAAGTGGGACAAAGACATAGATAGATAGAGATATACCTTCTTATTTCAGTTCCTTTCTCAATAGGATACATGAAGTTTATATTCCATTTAAAGTGACAGACAAAAAACTCAAATAACACAGGCAAATAAAACAACCACATGTTGTGCTCAGTCCCTCAGTCATGCTCAACTCTTTGCGACCCCATGAACTGCAGCCCACCAGGCTCCTCTGTCCATGGCATTATCCTGGCGAGAATGCTGGAGCAGTTGCCATTTCCTCCTCTAGGAAATCTTCCCAACCCAGGGATCAAACCTGTGTCTCCTGCATTAGCAGGCAGATTCTTTACCATTGAGCCATCAGGGAAGTAACAGCATGTTACAGTGGAGCTTATGAAGAAAAGAGAAAAAGAGTTGAGATAGAAAATAATAAAGGGAAATTTGTTCAGATAGAGAAGTCAGGGAAATTTTCTCTGAGGTGATCACAGTCAAGAAAGTGAATAATTACCAATTTAGAGATCAGTGACAAGAACATAGCAGTGTATAATGTCAAGAAGAGCTTGGTTTTGAGTAGCTGAAAGGAAGTGTTGGGAAAGATGCAATCTGTTGTTTGGTGGTATTCCATAAAGTCAGTCATCTACCAATATTAATGCAAAATTTCTTTTTACATTCATGAGCCCAGTGCCTGATCCCAGAAGCTTCCCATGTTGGTTTCTGTAATTCAAGCAAAGCTTAACAAGTTATCAAGGGCAAAAAAGAAATGCTATAGTATCATACTACAAAAGATATTAATTTTGAAAATTTACTGTTTTAGAATATGTTTTGGGATAACCTGTTTTCCCAAGTGTCTAGTGACTTTACAATTTTGGTCCCAATTCCTATATATGCATGTATAAAAGGACTTGAATCTGGATGCAAGCTATGAGATTTCACCTGTGACACCGTAAATGGCACCAAAACTCTGTTGACAGTGATCCTCTGTGAACAGCAGGAAAGAGACAGACCCAGAGCCAGAGAAGGACAAAAAAAAAAAAAGAGGAACAAACACACAAATGGTCAAGAAAGAATGGACTGCAAAACCAGGCAGGTGTGAAGACATCTAATGGATTGAGACAAGAGAGACAGGTGTACAGTCCTGAAGGACCAGAGGAGGTCACCCAGCCTGGATCGCTATCACAGACGATGCTATGCTGCAGCATCAAGTTATTATTCCATACTGAATATCCCAGTTGTAATTCTGGCATGTTTTCATGTAAATAATCTGACCTGCAGGTTTTCACAGAAGGAATTCTGGCAGATGGAGCCAACTTCTAGAACAGTTTAACACCAAAAGCAACATCTGGTAGTGCCCCAGGAGCAGTTCAGTGAACCCTAAACTATCAGCCAGGTGGAACGCTTGTTTGATGAAATCTCAAGGAAGACTCAAAGCAAGCACAATGTAATTAAGCACACTTCCTCTTACCAGGGAGTGTCAGTTGGATACATCCAAAGGTTCTTGATGTAACAGCCCCACCTTTATGATCAGACACAGCTCATTGCCTTAAAGTCATAGACAGAAATATTAGTCACTTCCTAAAGTATGAGTAACCAAAGATCCCAGATACCTTTTGTACAACCATCTTACCATGAAGTAGAGAATACTGATGCTTACAGGTTGATAGTAGAGTGACTTTTTTTTTTTTTTGAGATGTCCTGAAGTGAAGTGAATTCGCTCAGTCGTGTCCAACCCCATGGACTATAGCCCACCAGGCTCCTCCATCCATGGAATTTTCTAGGCAAGAGTACTGGAGTGGGTTGCCATTTCCTTCTCCTGGTGATCTTCCTGACCCAAGGATCAAACCTGAGTCTCCTGCATTGTGGGCAGATGCTTTACCATCTAATGTCCTGGAGTATGATAAAGAACACACTACCCACCGGTCAGAATGGCCATCATCAAAAAGCCTACAAACAATAAATGGCTGGAGAGAATATGGAGGAAAAGGAATCCTCCTAAACTGTTGGTGGGAATGCAAACTGGTGCAGCCTCAATGGAGAACAGTATAGAGGTTCCTTTAAAAATTAAGAATAGAACTGCTGTATGATTCAGCGATCCCACTCCTGGGCATATATTTAGAGAAAACCATACTTTGAAAAGATACATACACCCCAAACTTCATTGCAGCACTGTTTACAATAGCCAAGACATGGAAGCAACCTGGATGCCCATAAATGGATGAATTATTAAAATCATATTTTAATTTTCCTCTAAGAATCTCACCAAGTCATAGAGCATTATAGTCTACATACTGGAAGGATTAAAATACATATTTCCTTAAATCTTTTTTGAAACTGATTCATCATTATTAAACACATCATTAAGAAAGAAAAACCTCCTCCTATTAAACTTAGCACATTGCTAGGATACTATCAATTGTAAGATTTATCCCAGTTTCAGAAACATTGAAATATGCAAAAATAAATAAATTTGATACAAGTGTGAGGTAGCAATAATCTGGCTTAGTACCTGTTTAGCATGAAGATAACATGACCTTCAGAAGTGGAGGTATGTGACAGACAAGTTTAATTTCTTATTATCATAGGAAAGAAAACTCTGTAAATATGAAAGAAATAACAGATACAATTTGTGGATCATATAAGGCATTTATTTACCAAATGATATTTTCCTCAGTAAACTCAGAATGTATGATGCAGACAATATTATTCTGATAAAGCTTGTTGAATGATGATGTTTTCTGACACATTCGTTGATAAGAATCCATATACAGACACTTCATGGATCCAAGGTGCAGAGACGAGTAATATTCACAGTTGGTTTGTAAGTGAGTGGGTCTATGTTGAGGAAAACTTTTAGAAGTGTGAGTGGAGGTGGAGAGAAGAATCTGGAATCTGAGTTGCCTAAAAATATTATCAGTGTCGTAGATGAAAGAAGGATCCTTTCATTCAGTTTGCAGAAAGTAATAGTTTTTTAAAAACTAATTAAACTCAAAAAGAGAGAAACTAAATGCAAAGCAGACTTGATCAAGTAATTATCTATTCAAATATGCAAATAGTCAATAGCTGGTAGTAGAAGATACAGTCTGGAAATTAAAAACAGCCGTCTAAATATAGAATTGGAAACAATATGCAAAACAACCTAGAATGGGCCTAGACATTAAAAAAATAGAGAACATGAGTTTTGTACTTCTCAGTCAGTTCAGTTCAGTCGCTCAGTTGTGTCCGACTCCTTGCGACCCCATGGACTGCAGCATGTCAGGCTTCCCTGTCCATCACCAACTCCTGGAACTCCCTCAAACTCATGTCCATTGAATCGGCAATGCCATCAACCATCTCATCCTCTGGTATCTGTACCTGCTTAAAAAGGATTTTCAGAAAAATCATGGGAGGAGAAAAAGCTAAAGGCAAATCTTAAAAGGATGAAACAGTTATGGACAGTTATCTAGAGAGAGCCTAAAGGAAGTACTCACCTTTGTCTGCCCCATAAGAAGGGTTTTAGCAAGGACAATTATCACAAGTTAGACCTTTTCTGTAGGGCTTCCCTGGTGCCTCAGATGATAAGGAATCTTCCTGCAATACGGGAGACCTGGGTTCAATCCCTGGGTTGGGAAGATCCCCTGGAGAAGGGAAAGGCTACCCACCTCAGTATTCTTACCTGGAGAATTCCTTTTCTGTAGGGTCATCGATAGAAAATACAGCACACAGTGCAAAGAAAAGGATTTCAACGACATAAAAAGTAAATATGCAATTACCATCAAGTAACAGTGTTATCCCACAGGAAGTGATTGGGTCATTAGTTAAATATTCTTTCTAAATTCCTGTGGCCACTTGTCATTGATGAGATAGTGTTTCCCAAAGTACTTTTGACAAAGCAGCTCCACAGATGACAATATATTGAAACTGGGGGAGAAAAGGTTACATTATATAAATATGATAGAGAAATTCTGGGTTAAACAATAGCAAACAAGTAGCTTTATCTGAAGCATCTCACAATTTTTTAATGAAATCATGTAGGAATCTCCAACATAATCTCTAACTTAGACTTGACAATGGTACCTTCTTTCTCATAGGGAATGTTTAAGGAGCTGCTGGAGCTCTGTAGAGATCAATTCTGAAAATCCTGATGTAGGTGAATCTCTGCCCTAAAAGAGGGCCTGAAATAATATCTTCCTCAGACTATACCATTTCTTTATTTGAAAAATTATATGAAGTTTTTGTTTCACCAAACCATGAAGGTGTGGAGAAGATTCTTCTTTAGAAAACAGAGGGAAGGGGGCATTATCAAATAGTTCTAAAAGTAAACAAAGGACTCCCAAGGTAGAAATTTTTACTTGATACAGATATGAACAGTGTCTTGGGGATCTAATTCTAATCTCTTAGAAATGTGGTGGCTTGATTATAAAATCATTTTGCTTTCTTTCCTTTTGAGAAGCTACTGCATAGACATTACGCTTATGAGATTGAGTTACAATCTTCTAGCTCAACTTTACAGATTTTATTTTTCAAATGGAGAAGTATTAAATTTATCTGTTTGTGTATCAGGTAGTGCTAATCTGAGGAGTGATGAACATTGGCTTTAAAGCTCAGTTGAGCAAAACACCATTTCAGACCCTGCTGCCTGGGTTCTATTTGCAAAGAGTGAGAGCAGAAACAGGAATTCCTTGGAATCTGAACATGCAATGTCATCGTGTGGATCCTCCCATGGATTTTAATATTATGTCTGGTGAAATGTGAAGGTATGTAAGCAATACATCTTTGCTAGTGTCAGGAGAACATCAAATTCATATTAGACTCTAAGAAATAAGTGTTTATTCTCTTCTGGCTGCAAATAGCATTTTGGTAGCCTACCTGTTCTATTCATTTCTGCCTGTCTCATATTGCTCATAGAATATAGATTACTTAGCCTCTCATTTAGCCCATGATGGCATTTAAACATTGAAATTTTTTTATATAATAACATTGTTCGATGCTGACTATTTTTCATTTAGTAAAGATACCAGTCTTGTGAATTATCACTCCTATCTAATATAATTAAAGTACTGTCATGTCTGACTCCTTGAGAGCCCATGGACTTCAGCACAGCAGGTTCCCCTGTCTTCACTCTCTCCTGGAGTTAGTTCAAATTCAAGTCTATTGAGTCAGAAAGAGTTGCTTTTGACATTGCTGTTTGGAAAGAGTTAATTCAAGTATCCAAAGTCACACACCAAATAAATGGCAAAGCTGAGCTTTTTGATTTTAAAGTCCATGCTGTTAGGGACTGAGTACTAGTTATTCAGAAGATCAGCACTCTGTGGCCTTTATACTATAGGCTAATTGATTTGAATGGTCAAATATGTGATGCTGCTGCTGCTGCTAAGTCGCCTTAGTCGTGTCCGACCCTGTGCGACCCCACAGATGGCAGCCCACCAAGCTCCCCAGTCCTTGGGATTCTCCAGGCAAGAACACTGGAGTGGGTTGCCATTTTAATGAGCCCCAAATCACAAATCACTGTCAGGATTGCCACTGGTTTCACAGTTGGCCTATGAATAGGTGAAAAGTTTAGGCTTAGCTAAGGTCAGCTTAGACTACAAACCGAAGAACAACTTTGAAGTAGCCAGTGCTTTCTGATTACCACCACACATGCCTTTGCACATTTCATAGTGACTTTTGAGTTTGAGACTAGAAGCATAGGTCAATTGATTCAATATAAAATTACAGAAGTTAGATGTATAACTCAGTCTAAATACTTCCATCTTCCCATTTTGTATTTCTTCTCAAATAGCTCACTCTTCCCAAAGCCAAAGCACATTCAGTCTCCTTACTTAATATCACTTACATTTCTTAAATATATATGTTTAAAAATGATCATTTTTGCACATCACAACTTATTTCATAAACACAGCATCGTGCACCATGTGTATACACTCTATTGGGTCAGATTCTTTGGGACCTTGTGAACTGTAGCCCACCAGGCTCCTCTGTCCATGGGATTTCCCAGACAACAATATAGGAATAGGTTGCCTTTTCCTTCTCCAGGAGATCTTCCCAATCCAGGGATCAACCCCCCATCTCCTGCATTGGCAGATTCTTTATCACTGAACCCCTGGAGAAGTCTGTGTGTATATGTATACTTTACATTTCTTAGTTCATTTATTCAATCACTGACACTGCGTTGTCTTCCTCTCATGGCTATTGTCAATCATAGTATAATGATCATGATAGTACAAATGTCTGTTTTAGCAAATAATTTAGTTTTCTCGGGATATCTACCTAGAAGAAAGATTGTTGGATCATATGGTAGTTTTATTTTTAATTTCCTTTAAAATCTCCATACTATTCTTCACAGTGGTTTTATCAGCTTCTATTCATACCAACAGTGTACAAACGGTTTCTTTTCTCTACGTTCTTGCCATTTACTAGCTTTCATGTTCTTGATGACACAACAGGTGTGAGAAGATAGCTTTTTGTCGTTTTGACTTGACTTCCCTAATGATTAGTGATGCTGAGCAACTGCTCATGTACCTATTAGCCATTTGTATGTCTTCTTTGTAAAAATGTCTAGTCAGATCTTTTGCCCATTTTAAAAGTATGCTATTTGTGGTTTTATGCTATCGAGTTGTATGAGTTTACTTGCATATTTTAGGTATCAAAATGTGATTTGACCACATTATCAAATATGCTACTTGCAAATATTTTCTCCTATTTTCTATGTTGTCTTTTCATTTTGTTGATAGTTTCCTTACCTGTGTAGAAGCATTTTAGTTAGCTGTGGACTCATCTATTTGTTTTTACTTTGTTGCCTTTATTTTCAGTATTGAATTAGAAAAAACTTTGCCAATGTCAAGGAGCTTCAGTTTAGTTCTGTTCGGTCTCTCAGTCGTGTCTGACTCTTTGCGACCCCGTGGACTGCAGCACACCAGGCTTCCCTGTCCATCACCAACTCCTGGAGCTTGCTCAAACTCATGTCCATCAATTCGGTGATGCCATCCAACCATCTCATCCTCTGTTGTCCCCTTCTGCCTTCAATCTCTCCCAGCATCAGGGTCTTTTTCAGGGTGTCAGTTTTTTGCATCAGGTGGTGAAAATATTGGAGTTTCAACTTCAGCATCACTCCATCCAATGAACATTCAGGACTGATTTCCTTTAGGATTGACTGGTTTGATATCCTTGCCGTCCAAAGGACTCTCAAGAGTCTTCTCCAACACCACAATTCAAAATCATCAATTCTTCGGTGCTCAACTTTCTTTATACATCCATACATGACTACTGGAAAAACCATAGCTTTGACAAGATGGACCTCTGTTGACAGAGTATGTCTCTGCTTTTGAATATGCTGTCTAGGTAGGTCATAGCTTTTCTTCCAAGGAGCAAGTGTCTTTTAATTTCATGGCTGTAATGACCATCTGCAATGATTTTGGAGCCCCCCAAATTAAAGTCTGTCACTGTTTCCACTGTTGCCCCATCTATTTGGCATAAAGTGATGAGACCAGATGCCAAGATCTTAGTTGTCTGGATGTTGAGCACAAGCTGGAATCAAGACTGCAAGGGCAGGGAGCTTATTTATCCTTTATGTTTTCTTCTAGGAGTTTCCTAGATTTAGGTTTTATATCCAAATTTTTAATCCACTTTGGTTTGATTTTTGTGTAGTTTCACTCTCATTCTTGACTGGTGTTCTTGTCATTCTTTCCTCCATAGAGCATTTAAACCCAAGACATCTTTTCTTTCTACATTCCTCACTCACGATTATGATTTTTTTTTTCATTTCCACTCTACTATTCTTATAATCCTTAGAAAGAATCAATGAAAAAATAATCTCTGGTCTATATCTGGAAGGAAATCACAATTATTCGTACTTTATTTGATTCCCCAAGTCCTGCTAAATCTCTCTACCCCACACTTTGCAAATTCAGAGACAAAGGTTTAACATAATTCTTAATACTCATAAAATATCCATCTAGGGGTACTAAATGTTCATACTAAAGATGTCTATGAGACTAGAAGAAACTGAAATGATGTCTTAATTCATCACTCATGTACTAATTAAGAAAAATATTTTTAAAAATTCAGGAAGTTTCCATACATACATTTTAACAAGAATAGGAATATAGCAGAAATTCTGCTAAAATGTTACCACAGTATTATTTTCGTTGAAGTGTCATATTATAAAATTAAAACACTCTTTCCCAAGCAATTCCACGAGCCAAAGTCACTGTGTGCGGTTTTCAGATTATTGTATAATTACCTCTCTGCATTTAACATTCATTATCATGGGAAGATGAATCTGTGCAATCAACATTTGTTTAGACACACCGTTTTGTCAGTACTTGGGCAGCAAATGTCACCAAGCTAAATAAAAGCATTTCTTACATATGCCTATGCAACAGAAAAGACACTTGGGAAGTTAATTCTGTCCTGCTGTTGATTTCGAATGTCAGTTAGCTTTGACAGTGCAATAAAAATTGGTTCAGGTAGTGTTGACAGCTGATGAGGATGGGCTAGAGCAAGCAACTCACTGTTGATTCAGAATCTTAACATGGTAGTCCTTGAATGGAGAAACCGAGGTGACTGACATGTAATTCAGTAAGTACTAAAATAAATTATGGATCACTTTGTTAAATTGATTCAGATTTTTGGATGACATAGACTAGAAAAGATAATCCTTTCCCATGATCCAGACACTTTGATAAGATTCCTCAATATAGTATCTTAAACCATAAGTTAAGGGCATAACAACTGATGAAATGTTTTCAAAGACTATCATGACTATTTACATGGAAACTGGCACCAAATTCCATGCTATCTGCTGGACCAGGGGGTCAGCAAACATTTTCTACAAAGGGCAAGATGATAAAAAAGGGCCCATATACTCTCAGTTGCAACTACTCAGTTCTACAGTTGTAGCATGAAAGTAGCCATAGATAACGCCTAAGCAAACGAGCATACATGAGTTCCAGTAAAACTTTGTTTACAAAAGCAGGCAGTGGAACAGATTTGTCCCATAGGCCATAATTTCTTGACCCCATACTAGATTATGACTCCTCAGAAAGTTGATAGTTGGTGTGAGAAAGGTAGTATTTCCAACAGCACAAGTGTGTTTATGAGAGATGTTTCCAATCATCTTTGAAAGGCTCTTGGTTTCTGAACCTATGGAGGTTTAGACTGGAGTCACACAACAGAGCAATTGCACGTATGTGTCCTATGTGCAATTCATCATGCGTGTCCATTGAAAGCACTCCTTCCAATTAAAAGGAGTTAATCTAATCATCTAAGACTTTGGCTTAAATTTTCTGTCCATGACAGTACTCTATTTAAATGTTAGTGTTTTGTGCAGTGGAAAAAGCACTATATATATATATATATAAAGACTTCTAATTCTGTTCTAATCTCTCTGATAAATAAGTATACAATCTTGGGCACTTAATTTTAGGCCTTTGAACTTGAGCTTGTTCTGTATAATAAAAGCATTGAATTTGATTATTTACTGTCTCTTCCTACTCAAATGTTCTGTTCTATATACGGTCCATTTTCAGTATCTTTAGTACAATTGCTGCAGATAATGAACTAGAAAATACTAAGCCATTGATCCCAGGACGAAAACTAGAGTTAGGTTCCTGAGAGCCTCTCATGCTCCTGCTCAGTCGCTGCAGCCACGTCCCACTCTTTGTGACCCCATGGACTGTAGCCCACCAAGCTCTTCTGTCCATGGGATTCTCCAGGCAAGAATACTAAAGTGGGTTGCCATGCCTTCCTCTAGGGGATCTTCCCAACCCAGGGATCAAACTCGTGTCTCTTGCATCTCCTGCCTTGGCAGGTAGATTCTTTACCAATAGCACTACCAGGGAAGCCTGAGAGCATCTCTCTGATCAAAATATTCTTTTAACCTATCAATACAAATACTTGCTTTATGTGTATTTCTATTCAAAGATACTGTATTTAGTAAATAGTATTAACTTTTTAGCATTAAATTGATAGCCAGAAGCATGAAAACTCATGTTTGAGCAGAGTTTACCTAAGATACATTTTCTCCCTAAGGCATAGCACAGCCTTCTGGAATGTACGAACACTAGACAACACTTCATTATCCCTGGATACCATTTAGAATAGAGAAATGAGCAAGATAAAGCACCAAATGGTCAAAGTTAGTTCAGTTCAGTCGCTGAGTCATGTCTGACTCTATGTTACCCCATGGACTGCAGCACACCAGGCCTCCCTGTCCATCAGCAACTCCCGGAGTTTACCCAAACTCATGTCCATTGAGTCAGTGATGCCATCCAACCATCTCATCCTCTGTTGTCCCCTTCTCCTCCTGCCCTCAATCTTTCCCAGCATCAGGGTCTTTTCAAATGAGTCAGTTCTTTGCATCAAGAGGCCAAAGTATTGAAGTTTCAGCTTCAGCTGGTCCTTCCAATGAATATTCAGGACTTATTTCCTTTACAATGGACTGGTTGGATCTCCTTGCAGTCCAAGGGACTCTCAAAGGTCTTTCCCAACACCACAGTTCAAAAGCATCAATTCTTCAGTGCTCAGCTTTCTTTACAGTCCAACTCTCACATCCATACATGACTACTGGAAAAACCAGAGCTTTGACTAAATGGACCTTTGTAGGCAAAGTAATGTCTCTGCTTTTTAATATGCTGTCTAGGTTTGTCATGGATTTTCTTCCAAGTGTCTTTTAATTTCATGGCTGCAATCACCATTTGCAGAGATTTTGGAGCCCCCAAAAATAAAGTCTGTCACTGTTTTCACTATTTGCCCATCTATTTGCCATGAAGTGTTGGGACCGGATGCCATGATCTTAGTTTTCTGAATGTTGAGTTTTAAGCCAACTTTTTCACTCTCCTCTTTCACTTTGATCAAGAGGCTCTTTAGTTCTTCACTTTCTGCCATAAGGGTGGTGTCATCTGCATATCTGAGGTTATTGATATTTCTCCCAGCAATTTTGATTCCAGCTTGTGCTTCATCCCAGCCCAGCGTTTCTCATGATGTACTCTGCATATAAGTTGAATAAGCAGGGTGACAATATACAGCCTTGACGTACTCCTTTCCCTATTTGGAACCATTCTGTTCTTTCATGTCCAGTTCTAACTGTTGCTTCTTGACCTGCACACAGATTTCTCAGGAGGCAGGTCAGGTGGTCTGGGATTCCCACCAGATGGTCAAAACATGGTCTCCTTCGGTGTCTGCCCCCGAGGGCTCTGGGCTTCTGGATGCGCATTGCACTCCGGGCCTTTGGACCGCCACCTAGCGCCGGATTTGGCCCTGGTTCTGGAAACCCCCGCCTGGGCCTGTGGGCGTCTGGCTGACCCGACTTGCGGTGCCACTTTTGGCCTCTGGCCAACCCGAGGGCGGCGGGGCTGGCGGCCTGGGTCTTCTGCCCCGTGTGCCCCCTGCTGCGGGCGCCCGGAGTGGCCCGGACGACCCCCACCCCGAGGCTCCGGCGTCGGGCGTCCCTCCCCGCCCCGCCCCGCCCCGGGGGGCTCATACCCTCTCTGCCCCGCGGCGGGGGAGGCTGCTGGGGAGGCCGAAGGCAGCCCTGGTGACTGTCCTTGCCGGGCCTCCCCCTCGCCCGTGGCTCCACTGACGGCTGTGGCGACGCCTGCTCTCCCGGGCGGGCCTGAGCCGCACCGCACGAGGGACCGGCGTCCTGGCCCACGTGTCCACTCGCCTCTGTCTGTCCGGGCTCTCGCCGTCCTTCCCCTGCGCTGCGGGGAGGGCGAGGACGGCAGGGAGCGCCGCCCGCACCTTCGGTCTCCTGCCCGCTGCCTCACCGCGTCTTCTGACGCAGCAAACACTCTTGCTTTGCCTTCTTGGCGAAATGGCCAAAGCACGGTACTAGACTGCGCACAGGACACAGCTCCAGCATGAGGACAGAGCCAGGGAAGAAAACAGCAACAGGAAGGCAGAGCATCAGCTGGGACCATCCTTTTGGGCGACTCACATTTGTTGCCACTCAGTATCTGTCTGTGAATGACCCAAAATGCTACAAGTTTTGATGTGGGGGGTTACAAACAAATCGAGTAAGTAAGCAAATTTGCAAGACAGAATCTGCAAATAATAAGTATCAACCATAATTTTATTTAAATAAAGTTATTACAAATCTCTGTGTCCAGTAATCTCACTTTATGTTTTTCATTAAATTCCTGATGAGGACTCTATGTATCTACTCCACTCAAACCAAATGCCTTCAACTTTTATGCCTAGACAGCTACCACAATCCTGCACTTCTTGCTTTTTCTTCCACACTGATTCCAGAGTTATCTCGCTGAAAATAAATATGAGCTTTGGCTTCACTACCTAGCAATCCATGTTAATTCCTCATTAACCTTAGAAGAAAATCCTAAAATCCAAACTTCCTAGATTGGTATGTAACATCCTTTAATCTAAATTTGACTCATCTTCCATCACCACTCTTCTTATATTTTATTTGTTAATCATTCTCACATTCTTATTTACCCATTTTTTAATAGGCCTGTGCCTTTGCAGTTTGGAGAAGGCAATGGCAACCCACTCCAGTACTCTTGCCTGGAAAATCCCATGGGCAGAGGAGTCTGGTGGGCTGCAAGTCATGGGATTGCGAAGAGTCGGACACGACTGAGCGACTTCACTTTCACTTTTCACTTTCATGCATTGGAAAAGGAAGTGGCAACCCACTCCAGTGTTCTTGCCTGGAGAATCCCAGGGAGGGGGGAGCCTGAAGGGCTGCCGCCTATGGGGTCGCACAGAGTTGGACACGACTAAAGTGACTTAGCAGCAGCAGCCTTTGCAGTTGCTATGTTCTTTGTTTACTATGCTCATAGCTCGAAGTTTATCAACTCTGAATTCATTCTTGATTATCTTAGTAAAAAAAAAAAAAAGATTACCTATAGCATTGAAATTACCTGTTTACATGAAACGGTATGTACTCAAGAGTCATTTTCTTAAGGACAAGAGAAATCTCTTAAGGATATTTTACATTCTAAGAGCTCAGAATGAGGCTGTGGTGTAATGGGTGTTCAATAAAGCAGGATAACACAAGCAGAAGACTGCTTCTGCACTTAGTATTCATTTAAAATATTCATTTACTACCTATTAGTTACCAAGTATTATTCTAGATTTTTATGAATGAGACAAAATAGTGTTTGAAAATTATAGGCAAGTTACTGCACCACTTAAGATGTCAATGTCCTCATCTACTAAATGAAAGAAAAAAGGATTGTTTCCTAATAGGGTTGTTGTGAGGAATGAAGGAGATAATAGAGAGGTAGATGCCACGTAGCACCTTGCCAGAAGGTAGTAGATATTATATAGTAGATATTAATATTATAGAAGGTAGTAGATATTAATCTTATAGGACTTAATGTTGGATAAATTATCATTTCCAATGGTGTATACCTAAAACTCTTATAATGGTTTTAAAATGTACTGAGTCACAGAACTCTTTGCAATCTGGTAAAGCTTTAGACAATCTCCTGGGGAAGGTAGAAAGGTTATATACTCACATACATGACGTGGTTTACATAACCTTTAGAGTCTGTCTATAAATTTCCTACCCAGGGTCATTTTAGATCACTCTCTGTGTTTCATAATTGTATTCTTAAACTTCCTTTGTTAAAGGTTTTTCCTAATTCTTACTAAGGTGATATATCCTTTCTCTATTGGAAAAGAAAATATTCTCCTATGGGTATTTATGGTAAACACAGCGTATTATCTGGCTGCAAGGTACAGAAAAACCTAACTAGTTTGGCTTTAAAACATGAGTTTGTTTTTCTCATAAAGTCTAGAGAGATGTGGGAGCTGGAATTGGCTCAGTGCCTCAGTGTTAAGGCGAATATGTCTGTGATTCTGTTGTCCTTTCCATCATGATCTCTGAATGGCTGCTGTGATGAAGCCACCATGACTGCATTCAAAGAAGAAGATAAAGAAAGGGGGGCAGTGTGCGCATCAGAAGGAGCTATCTTTCTCAGAAAGTCACAGTGTTGTCCTATTTACATATCATGTGCGCTGACCATATTTCCTAACGATCCTGTAAGCTGCATGCCAGGAAGGCGTTCTCATGGGTTCCTTTGAGGTATGCCATTAGGATGTCATTTTCAATTTTTTTATAGTAGTAAGATACACATACCATAAAATTTGTCATTGCCACTCTTTTTAAGTGTACAGTTCATTGACATTACATATTTAACATGTATCGTGTGTATATCCAGAACTGCCATCAATCTCCGTAACTCATTTCATTTTGGAAAACTGAAGTTCTGTATCTACTATAGAATAACTCTTCATACCTCCTTCCCTCCAGCTCCTGAAAACCATCAGTCAGACGTTGTATGCATATATCACATTTTGCTTATTCATTCTTTTGTCAGTGGACACTGGGGTTCCTTCCATGTTTCAGCCATTGGGATTTTCCATTTGACTCATTCATTACCATCTCAAATAGATTTTATTTCTGTGGACAAGGAAGAGGAGGAATAAATAGATTTTATAAGCACTACTGCTGTTTCCATACAAAGTAAACAGCTGGGGGCAGATTTCATACCCCCAAAAGGACTTAGAATAATCCGGAATTATAAGCCTTCCTCAACACATTTTTAAAATAAATTTACAAATATATTTCTCTGACTCTAAGGTCCCTATTCAAAACATGAAATATAGGGTATCTCTTTGTATTAACAAAAATAAAAATTTACCTATTTCTAAAGTTTCCTAAAGATTGCTTCTCCTT
The DNA here is from genome assembly GCF_032452875.1 of Bos javanicus. Taxonomy (NCBI): domain Eukaryota; kingdom Metazoa; phylum Chordata; class Mammalia; order Artiodactyla; family Bovidae; genus Bos; species Bos javanicus. The sequence goes on along the minus strand of NC_083896.1, from coordinate 3,403,330 downwards.
CAGTACCTCTAAGACAGAAATTCTCAAGACATGTCTTAAAATCTAGACATTTCCCTGAGAAACATAACTATTCTCACAAATACCATCATTTCAAATGAGGATAGGTAGGTGTGAGAGAGAGACAAAGATAGTAGGGTGAGAGGCATGTGCCCTAGAGGTGTTAGAAGAGACAAAACTTACCACCTACATGATCAGCTTCCTCAGATAGGATAGGGGTAGGGGTTAAAACCAACACTTGGTTTTAGGTCACTATCTAAAGGAATACTGGGCTTCCCTGGCACTCAGTGGTAAAGAATCCACCTGCCAATGCAGGAGATGTGGGTTGGATCTCTGGGTTGGGAAGATCCCCTGGAGAAGGATATAACAACCCACTCCAGTATTCTTACCTGGGAAATTGTATGGACAGAGGAGTCTGGTGGGCTACATGGGGTCACAAAAGAGTCAGACACTTCCTAGCAACTAAATGACTAGCATAGATTAACACTAACCAACAGATTTGACTGCTTGTGTCAATACAAATAGGTTGATAGCAGCTGCCTGCAGCACTGTACTGAGTAGTGTGAGGCTACATCTAACCTCAGAGTGAAACACCGAGGTAATTTTTTACCAACATCTTTCATGAGTAAAGGAGAAGGAAGCCAAGGTTACAAAGTGTTTGCTGTATCTCATACAAGCTAATATATTCCTGACTATTGGGGTTGAAGCATGGAGATTACCTTGTACAATTATCTCATTTTCAAGATGAAGTAACATAGATTAAGCCAGAACCTGGTCCCCAGCCTTCACTCCCTTGTAAGGGAGGTATCAGGTATCAGGTTTGAAATATAATTTGGAATCTCAACCTCTTTGGTCTCTAGAGAAGATCCTCAACACACCTATCACCTCTTCCTTACATCACTAAAAGTTCAGGAACATATAAACCCTAAGGTCTCAAGGTCTACATGACTTTAAGAGCTATAACTCACTAGTCATTCACTGAAAGTCAAATTGGTTGCAGGAGAAAATGATGCTCCATTCCTTACAGTCCTTCTGGTATGCAGGCCCCTTCTCTTTGAGGCTCAGGTCTCCTCCAGGATAACTGGAGTGCCCTCCACACAGCTACACGTGTGGAAGGAAGGTGAGGAATCACCTAGCATGTGAGTTAGGGCCAGGTCTGTAAGAAACATATATCACTTCCAATAATATTCCATTTGCCAAGACCTCAGTCACATGATCACACATAACTACAAGAAAGCCTGAGAAATGTGATCTAGATACACATTATCCAAAAGGAAAGGAAATCTGAGTCAAGTAAAGGATTAGCCTGGCTCTGCAACAATAGTTAATCATCTTGTAGAATCTTTTCTGGGAAATGGTTACTAACTAGTTGTGTGTATATGTGTGTGGTATTTTAGACGTCTTTTAATAGCAGTTCAGAGTCGTGAGGAAAAGAGATATACAAGCACACATATTTTTGTCTCAAAGCGCACATATTTTTGTCTCAAAGCACACATATTTTTGTCTTGAAACTTTATTATATAGTCAACCTTGATTTCATGTAGTGGAAATGATTTATTGGAAATCAAGTTGTAAGCAAACGTTTAAATTTGTGATACATATATTTCTCTCTTTCTTTAAATTTTTCTTTTGAAGTAAGGCAAAGGTGTGAGACACTAGAAAATCGTACAGAGAGGTCCCATGCACTGCTTACCCACTTTTCCTCAGTGAGTACATTTTGTATAACTCGAGTGTAATAGCAAAACAGGAAACTGGCGTTGGTACAAAGTGAAAGTGTCAATTGCTCAGTTGTGTCTGGCTCTGACACTTTAGACTGTAGCCCTCCAGGCTCTGCTGTCCATGGAACTCTCCAGGCAACAATACTGGAGTGGGTAGCCATTTCCTTCTCCAGGGGATCTTCCTGATCCAGGGATCAAACCCAGGTCTCCTGCATTATAGACCGATTCTTTACCATCTGAGCCACCAGGGAAGACCTTCACTTTCCCTTTCATAGTGTAACAGCAAAACCAGGAAGCTGTCATCAGTACAATGTGCTGGGCTGCACTGGGAGTTCCAGGACCCTACTGTGCCTCCATTGCTATCTCCCTGGTTTAGAGGGGTAGGGACCCCCCGCCCCGTCCCCCACTCCCTGCACTGCCCCGCCCCTGTAACCTCCATTATTTCTGGGGAAATCCTGACTCCCCTCTAAGTCTCTTCTGATACCACACAGCAGGGGAGAAACTTCTTGCTTCTTTCCACCAAGTGGGGGTAAATATTTGGACTCTCCATACACTCTCCACTGACACTCTTGGGATTGGAGCTCATTATCGCCTAGCAATGTTATGTTGAGTTTGAGTTTACATCTGGACTCAAAGGGAAAGACACAAGCCATTTTTTAGCATAACATTACAGTCTTGCAAGGATGGAAGTTTCAGTTTTCTACTCCCTCTTTGCTGGCACAGATGGGGTGAGGACAGAGTTTATTCTTTGGTGTTTGGCTACAATAGAAGGTAACATACACAAGCTTTCTGTCTTGCTAATGCTGCTTTGGCCAGAAGAGCAGGCTTTTGTTGGGGATTTGGCAACCCACTCCAGTGTTCTTGCCTGGAGAATCCCAGGGACGGGGGAGCCTGGTGGGCTGCCATCTATGGGGTCGCACAGAGTCGGATACGACTGAAGAGACACAGCAGCAGCAGCAGCATTGTGTCTGTACTCCTAGGTGTTTCTGAGGTGCTGGCTTCTTCAGCTCCAAGCCTGGGGCATAGGAGACCAAAAGAAAGCCAAGAGAGTCACCACCGTGTTTTCCTTGGGTTCCTGTGTCCCTAGCATATCTGCCTTCTTTTCACCACCTTTCAGAGTTTACTGATTCTTGGTTTGGATACAATATTCAGAATTTTAGTTGCACTTAGTTAGAGGGATAGGAGAAAAAAAAAGGCATTTACTTTATCTTCCTGGAAACTGAAGTTTCCTGAGTTGAATTAAAAAAAGAAGAAAAAGGGAATCATAAAGATAACTTCCAAGGTAAAAATCATAGACCTGGAGATGACAGGCGTACCTCTCCTATGCTTCATTCAGTCTGGGTATTTGTTCTTTTTTTTTTTTTTTTTAATAATTCTATTATAGTTGAAAATATTTTTTTTTATGTGGACCATTTTTAAAAGTCTTTATTGAGTTTGTTACGATATTGCTTTGGTTTTATATTTTTAGTTTTTTGGCCTGAGGCATGTGGGATCTTAGCTTCCCAACCAGAAATGGAATCTGAACTCCCTGCATTAGAAGGTGAAGTCTTAACCACTGGACTGCTAGGGAAGTTCCCTGGACAGCTGTCTTTACGAAAACAACTCCACCCTGTGAAAGGGATTGGACATTAGAGTTATTAAGCACTTTTCCTCCGGGTATATCATGAGAAAAAAATAGTTCCATTTTTTCATGTATGTGTATTTTTTACCATAAATCAAATGTTTATTTATATGTACTATCATGAAATTCTCACTTGTAATTATTCAACAAATCTAAAATAAATATTTACATGAATTAATACATTAATGAGCTAGAACTAGCATATATGAACCCACAAATAGGTCACAACATTTTTTCTTAGAGATATTTAAGCCACTTATTTTCCCCAGCCCATAAGAAAAAGAGTACTGCCTTCAGGGAATTGCCTCTCCCAGTTACCACCAAAAGGCTACCAAGAATTGATGAAATAGTGACTTTGCTTCACAAACATGCTTGAGGCTTCATGCCATAATGAAGTAACAGTAGAAAAATATTCCTGAGAAATCCCAGGGGAAGTTCCAAAATTGGGAAACATCTTGGATCACAGAAGAAAAATAAAAAGACCATTTGCACTAATGATATATTCAAGAAGAGACAGGCAAGACGGCAAAGCAGCATTAGTCATTCTCGAACCTTCACTCTGTTTCTCCAGCACTCTGCTTTTTAAATGTCAAATACAAGGTTACAATGACAGTTGTCAGCAGAGAGGAATTACAGACCTGCAAAAACCACTCACTGCACTTCTTCCCTCAGGGAAGAGTCTAAGTAAACAACACACAGATAACATTTACCTGACATTTTCCCTTTCTTCACCTTGATTGGTAATTCACCAATAATTCATGTTCCCTTGGGCACACCTCTTGGGATCAACATAATCCTCAGACATCTTGAGAAAGAGAGAGAGAGGATGGACAACTTCCTTTCTGCCTCCGGTCTTCACTCAGATTCTATTTACTAAATGGCCTCACTCTTACCTGGGAATAAGAAGACTGAACATGTCAGGAAAGCACAGGTGACCACAGCTAGACTGGCGGAGTCTCGGAGTCCTTGAGAGCCAGCTGACAAACTAACATGATTACGCTCACTCACTACTGCCTGTTCTATCTGATGGAACAAGTGACCTGTGTCTCATCTAGACAGAAAATCATGTCACTGCCACTTTTTATTAGAGGTCTGATCATGTGAGAATTTTTCAGCATGCATTTTAATTATTCCCTAAGAATGGCAACTGGGTTGCTGAACAAAGTATTTCTGAGAAACCCTGACAGAAACCACTTGACTCAGGATAAAAAGGTTCTGTTAGGTGTCTCTGCTTGCCCCAGCCCAGGATCTTTAAACCAAGCCTGCCTAGCCACCAAGCTCACAGGGTAGCTGAGCCCTGTTCTCAGGGAGAGTCCTGCTAGCAGGGAGAGTCTTGTCCTCAGGGAGTGTACCTTCGTTTCTGACGATGTTCTGACTCTGAACTCCATGGCCCTACCCTTCAGAGTTGTGATGCTTTGTCTCCCATTTCTGACACCTTGCTCATCCTCTAAGAACTGACATTCACTTCTTTGCTACTGACCCCTCATCTCTCTCAGAACTTGACATGTATCCTCTTTCTAGTTCTTTCTGCAAATTGCCTTTCAGGATAAAAATCTACCAAGTTGATTTTATACCAAACTTGCATACATATATATATATATATATGTACTGTGTTTTTAATTTGTATCAAGAGGGAGACACTTGGCTGTAGCCTTCCCTAGAAGAAGGCAGTGAGGATAATACTGTCTATAGAATATATTTCAAATTATAGTAAAACTGCCTATAATTTATTATCCTTTTTCATCTGTATCATGTACCAGAAATTCTAAGCAATGTCAGTTATAAACACTCCTAACTACCAGAATGGACTGTTCCCATTGTTTTTTCCCTATCTTGGTATACATATATACGTTGGCCTCTTCTTTGATAAACTTGTGTATCAGTGAGTACATATGAACAAAATACCACGTGGCTTGAATTCTAAATGTCTAATAAGCATAATGTATGATAGGATACATTCCCTCCTTGTTTTTCTGGAATAAGTCTCGCTCTTGACCTTTTCCTCATGCGTATTGACTTTGACATCAGTTTGTCTAATTCCACAAAAACAAAACCAGTTGATGTTTTAATTGTATTACATTGAATTTATAGATCGATTTTGGGAGAATTGCCATCTTCTGACATATCGAATATTCTCAATCATGGATATTTTAATCGTTTCGCTTTGCTCTGTTTTAACACTCAACACTATACTGTAACTTTCTCCAAAATAGCGTGCCCTTGTTAGATGAATTCCTTGATACTGTGGATCCTTTATTATTTCATATAAAGAGATTTTTCCCTGCTATAAATTGATTATTTCTGATGTGTAGGACTGTCATTGATTTTTATATAATGAGCTTATGTCAGGAATGATGCTGAACTCTTTATTTCTAAAGTTCCTCTATAGATTCCATTATGTCTCTTCCTTTCAGTTCTATATTTTAATTTTTTCTGCCTAACTGCAATGCCTATATCCTCCACTACCATGAAAAGTTGTAACAACAGCAGGCTACTTTCTAATTTCAAAGAGAATGTTTCTTATATCTCATCATTGAATATGATTCTTGCTACAAGCTATAATAGATTCCTAACAAGGTAAAGATTTTTCCTTCTTATCCTATTAATAGTCTGAGAGTATTTAATCATTAACAAATGTTGAAGTGATTAGTATTTTATCTGTGTATTAAGGTTAGAGATGATAAAGTAGAATAATTGAATAACAGATTTTCTAATATTCAAATATTTCTTGCATCCTTTGTAGAAGCCCAATATAATAATGACATTTTTGATATAGTATTTGCTGAATTGTATATACATACAATGGACAGCAAGGCGATCCAACCAGTCCATCCTAAAGGAAATCTGTCCTGAATATTCATTGGAAGGACTGACACTGAAGCTGAAACTCCAATACTTTGGCCACCTGATGCAAAGAACTGATTCATTTGAAAAGACCCTGATGCTTGGAAAGACTTAAGATGGGAGGAGAAGGGGACAACAGAAGATGAGATGATTGGATGGCATCACCGACTCAATAGACATGAGTTGGAATGAACTCCAGGAGTTGGTGATGGACAGGGAGGCCTGGCGTGCTGCAGTCCATGGTGTCACAAAAAGTCACACATGACTGAGTGACTGAACTGAACTGATATACATATATCCACTATACGTCAATTTCTCTTTTCTTTGGGTTAATTGAAAACTGTATCTAAAAGAAAATCCGAGACTTTACAGGGAAGCCTGTTTGTTTCTATAAAGGCATACAGGTAAAATTTCTAACAAAAAACAAAGAATTAAAGCTTAAACAGGAGCAAAAAGCAAAAGCTTAGGTAAAATTTTGTCACATTATTGTTTAGTATTAAGTCTCTGCAGCCAGACACATGCCTCTTTTATTTGTTTTTCAAAATGCTGGATAATAATAGTACCTTCTTTGCAAGGACAAGATGATTCAATGCATTAATACATGTAAAGTACTTGGACATAAGTGTTAGCTATTACAGAGAATGGAGGAGTGATTTAGGACCTAAACTAAGTTCTACATATTTTTGAACAGCATGCTTTCAATACTGAAAATAAACTGACAGCAAAGAAGTCCTTTCAAGTAAGTAGATTTATGTTGCAAATATGGATAGTCCTATAATCTCTCCTCTGAGCTTCCCTCCAGAATTCACAAGATTGGTCTTCCCAGATGGTGCTAGTAGTAAAGGACCCTCTTGCCAATGCAGGAGACTTGAGAGACTCGGGTTCTACCCCTACATCAGGAAGATCCCCTGGAGTAGGAAATGGAAACCCACCCCAGTATTCTTCCCTGGAGAATCCCATGGACAGAGGAGCCTGGTGGGCTCCATGAGATTGCTTAGAGTCAGAAACAACTGAAGCAACTTAGCATAGCACAGATGAACCAAGTAGTATTTTGTTTGAAAGTACTTTGAGAGTAGCAAAACACTACAGGAGTGAAAGGTAATGACAAAACAAAAAATAACCCAAATTGCTTTGCATAACTGTCCACACTTCTCTGGATTTTCTCTTGCCATTCTCACCAGCCCTTGATAGACATCAGGCTTCTACTGAACCCTGTGGACATTTTATTCTTCCCCATGCTTAGAAAGCTGCTTTCCAGCGAATATATTCATCACTAATTGCTTATCCTTCACACTCTTTCAATCAGGAAGAGGTAGATAAGCTCCCTGTTATATACTTTCATATTTACTATATTGGGCTTCCCTGGTGGCTCAAAGATAAAGAATCCACCTGCAATACAGGAGACACAGGTCCAATCCCTGGGTGGAGAAGATCCCCTGGAAGAGGGAATGACAACCCACTCCAGTATTCTTGCCTGGAGAATCCCGTGGACAGAAGAGCCTGGTGGGCCACAGTCCATGGAGTAGTAAAGTATCAGACACGACTGAACCGACTGAGCACGTTTATAAATCTGGACTACAGTTAGAATGAATTATATGTATAATGGCTTTGTACTCTGCCAGACCTCAAGCACCTTAAAAGTGAGGTCTGTATTTACTTTGTCCTACACGTAGTAAGAAATTAAAAAATGATTGACTGAGTGGGTGAATGAGCCATCCATATAATGTGGTAACGAATAAAGTAAAAGAAGATGCTAAGGAAAAAAAGTCAGAATTCCCAATTCTTCCAACACCATCCTTTTATTTTAATGAACCTTAAAAAAAAAAATTCCCCCATGGACTTTGTGGGAAAAGAAAATGTTTTTGAAGTTGGCCCATAGTAAATAACTGAAAAAGGAGACCAATGCTGAATTTTTCCATAAACATACTGAAAAATTATGCTGCTTCTGTATACATATTTCTAACTTTGTGTAAATATACAATGAGGACATGTTTCCCTTTTTGTATCATAGTATGATTCTAAATATTGTTTTCAAAAGCAGTAATCATTTGATTGCTAAATTAATTTTAGGTTCTAAAAATAACCTCAGGTCTTCATTCTCATCAAAGCCTGAGTGGAATGCCAGCATTCCAATGCAGCCATACCAGACTCACTACACTCAACAGATGCATCAGCAACTACTAGAGAATAAAGCAAGGATCCAGGTAAATTCTTTCAGTTTCTTTGTAGTTTCGTGACAAAGTTGTAAATTTGGATGCTGTCCAAATTCAGAAGAAATAGAAAGATTGTTTATTTGAAATATTGTCTTGAGCCCAAATAGTGTCTCACAAGAGAAACAAAACCATTTATCTCAGAGAGGACAGAATGTACATTTTATCCTCAGCAGACCTTACAATAACAAAATTCAACTTGAAGAATAATGAGCGTTGATGTACCTAGTTGGGGGAAGTAATCTACAACAGAGCTAGTCAATTGCTATAAGGAAACTTACAAACAATATCAGAGAATAAAATCCGGGGCTACTAATAGGGAACAAATTGATAGGGCAATGGCACCCCACTCCAGTACCCTTGCCTGGAGAATCCCATGGACGGAGGAGCCTAGTAGGCTGCAGTCCATGGGGTCGCTAAGAGTTAGACACCACTGAGCGACTTCACTTTCACTTTTCACTTTCATGCATTGGAGAAGGAAATGGCAACCCACTCCAGTGTTCTTGCCTGGAGAATCCCAGGGATGGGGAGTCTGGTGGGCTGCCATCTATGGGGTCGCACGGAGTCGGACACAACTGACACAACTTAGCAGCAGCAGCAGCAGCAATTAAAAGGGCTTCCCAGGTTGCACTAGTTGTAAAGAACCCGCCTGCCAATGCAGGAAACTTAAGAGACTCAGGTTTGATCCCTGGGTCAGAAAGATCCCCTGGAAAAGGGCATGGTGACCCTACTTCAGTATTCTTGCCTGAAGAATCCCATGGACAGAGGAGCTTGGAGGGCTAGAGCCCATGGAGTCGCAAAGAGTCAGACATGACTGAAGTGACTTAGCATGCGTGCATGCATGTACACACAGCAATAAGTGCAGAGTCTGCAGAAAGTCAATTAGGAGAAATAGTCGAGATGCCAGGAAGTAAGAGGTCTCAAAGTTGGGCTCTGCAGCCACTCCTCCCTTCCATGATGACCCTGGATCAATGAGCACCTCTTTTTCTTGCTCTCTCCTCTGTATCTCCATTTCATAAAGCATCCCGCTCCTCTTTGGTGTCAACACCCCCTTCCCATGATGGGGAAAAGTACAGACCGCAAAGAGATGCTAAAACAATGCAAGAGAGGAGGATGGAGACAGATGGAGGCAGCATGAGAAAAGGAACAAATCATTGATCTTTTATATATCATTTAGCTCTCATCATAGCCTTAGGAAGGCTTTTCAATCATTTTCACTTTACAGATGGGCAGATTGACATACAGGGAGGTTAAATAACTTGCCCAGGGTCTCACAGTTAGTAAGTTTCAGCACCATAATTTCAACTTGAAGACCATGCACCTTTAATCATCTAATTTGGCTTCTTTTTACCCTCTCCTGATTGGACCTTTCTCTATTTTACTTTTTTTTTTTAAATTTTATTTTTAAACTTTACATAATTGTATTAGTTTTGCCAAATATCAAAATGAATCCGCCACAGGTATACATGTGTTCCCCATCCTGAACCCTCCTCCCTCCTCCCTCCCCATACCATCCCTCTGGGTCGTCCCAGTGCACTAGCCCCAAGCATCCAGTATCGTGCATCGAACCTGGACTGGCATCTCGTTTCATACATGATATTTTACATGTTTCAATGCCATTCTCCCAAATCTTCCCACCCTCTCCCTCTCCCATAGATGGACCTTTCTCTATTTTAAATGTGCAAATATGTTTTCAAAAGACTCCCAGATATCTTCTGAATGGCAGGCTTCAGGCTGTTCCCCAACTTCCTTTCTTCTTAAGCTAATCCCTTAAGCCACCACTCTCAGAGTTTGTACACTCCATCTAAAAAATATCCTAAACTATCCCAGTGTCCTGTCATCTGTTTGGAATATCGCCATATTCCTAGGCATAGCTTTCTGTAGAATTGTTTCATGACATTCATCTGCTTAAGGAAGCCAGTTCCATCTCAACTCAGGCATACAATCACTAACTCAGGCCACTCTTGGATTCTGTAACCATTTATCCTGCTCTTGATCTTGCCTTGAGGGCAAGAACTGAAATCAGTGCTTTGGTTTATTTAGTTCAGGAGTTAATACACTTTTCCTATAGAGGACTAGATAGTAAATTCTTTCAGATTTGTAGTCTATACACTCTGTGTTGTATCTACTGAATGCTGTTTTTGTCAGAATAACCACTGACAGTACATAAACAATGCTACTGAATCTAGGGAACTGGATGGTGGCATTCAGAGTATGCTGGTTATAGCTGTTCAGGAGGCAGGGGCCAAAAAAAAAAAAAAGAAGCCAATGTGGTAAAACAGGAAGTTCATATTTTCAGAGACAACAGTGAATAATGAATATGTATAAGTGCATGCCTATCTGTAACTAGGATAGTCTTATCAAACAAGATTTAATTCTAATAACTTCTAATTCAAGGGTTTCTCTGGTGGCTCAGTAAAGAGTTCACCTGCAATGCAGGAGACCTGGGTTTGATCCCTGGGTTGAGAAGAGCCCCTGGAGAAGGAAATGGCAACCCACTCCAGTCTTGTTGCCTGGAGAATCCCATGGACAGAGGAAACTGCCATGGGGTCACAAGAGTCAGACATGACTTAATGACTAGACCACCAACATCAACTTCTAAATCATAAATATCATAAAGCATAAAGCATATCAAGTCACGTTAATGTTTCCCACTTCTCATAATAGCCTAATAGTAGCCCCAACATGATTTGGTCTTCCACCTTCTAGCCCCACCGCTAAATCTATGTACTTCTCTAACTGAATCTTCACTATTTACTCTCCACTCCCTCTGAACACTGCCTGCTAGATCAACTACTACTAATCAACTAATCAACTACTCTGCTAGACACATTCCATCTCGGTGCCTTTGTTTCATGCTTCTATTTCCTGGAATGTTCTTTCTCCAGAAAGCTTCCTGGTTTCACCTCCATTTCTTTCAACTCTCTACTTGAAATTCACCTTTTAAGAAAGATTTTCCTGGCCACTTCTACTTAATATTGCAAAGTGACCACCCAACGATTTCCAAATATCTGTTACATTTTCCTATAGTACATATAATATACCTTTTCTTAAGGGCTTGCCTGGTGGCTCAGTGCTAACTAATCTGCCTGCCCAAGCAGAAGACATAAGAGACTTTTTCAATCCCTGGGTTGGCAAGATTCCCTGGAGGAGGAAATCGCACCCTACTCCAGTATTCTTGCCTGAAGAATCCCATGGACAGAAGAGTCTGGCAAACTACAGTCTGTAGAGTCGCAAAGAGTTGAATATGATTGAAGCAATTTAGTACACACACATTTTGCATGCTCACTCACTTCATTCGTGTCTGACTCTTTGTGACCCCATGGGTTGTAGCTTGCCAGGCTTCTCTGTCCATGAGATTCTTCAGGCAAGAATACTGGAGTGGGGTGCCAAGCCTTCCTCCAGGGGTCTTTCTGACCTAGGAATGGAACCCGTGCCTCCTGTATCTCCTGCATTGCAGGTGGATTCTTTATCACTGGCCACTGAAGAAACACAATATACTGTTTTATTTACTCATTTATTATATTGTTTCTTTTTTTATTATTATTTTTTGTTTTATTCTCTGATAATCCTAACCATCTAAAACAATATCTAGCCTGTAGCAGATCTCAGTAAATGCTTGTTGAATATGAATGAATATACTCAAGCAAACCTTTATTGAGCACCTATTATGTTCCAAGTGTATATTAGATTTCTTCACATATATTTTCTTGTGTAATCTTCATATAACCAACAAATATATTTCTATTTATTAAAGTTTTAGAAGAGGCTCATTATTTAAATAGAGTGAACCAAACACTAGAGGTAATCAGATGCTCTAAAAGTTTGTACTTTTCCCAATTTTGCCTCCAGAATTTTGACGATTATATAGAGACAGAGGTCTATTTGCTATTTGTATCAGAAATCTTCATGTGAACTTGCTTTAATCCTTTGTTTATAGACTATTTCATTGGTTTTCTAAATAGTATTATTGGAAGCTACTGAACATGATCATGGTTGGCTATATTTAGTAAGACAGTACAAGAAAGGATAAGCTCAGAGAAGAGTGGATTCATTTGCAAATAGAAACAATAGAGAATAGCATCCATAAATTCAGAAATTTGGAATATAGAAAGAGGACAATGTTTTGTTTTTAAAGAAGACAAACGAGAAATTCTTTGAGTAATGAAGTTCAAGTGAAACTGTTTGAGACAAGGATGAAAATAGATTAAGAATTTGATCATTATATTCACTGATTAAAAAAAAAAAGTCTGTTAGTGCATTAAACTATTATGCTCAAACTTCAGCTTGACCAGAACTACCTGGCTGCTGCTGCTGCTGCTGCTAAGTCGCTTCAGTCGTGTCTGACTCTGTGCGACCCCATGGACTGCAGCCTACCAGGCTCCCCGTCCCTGGGATTCTCCAGGCAAGAACACTGGAGTGGGTTGCCATTTCCTTCTCCAATGCATGAAAGTGGAAAGTGAATGTGAAGTCTCTCAGTCATGTCCGACTCTTAGCGACCCGATGGACTGCAGCCTACCAGGCTCCTCCATCCATGGGATTTTCCAGGCAACAGTACTGGAGTGGGGTGCCATTGCCTTTTCCAGAACTACCTGGAAGACTCGTTAAAACACCAATCGTTGGACTCCACCAGAGTTTCTAATTCAGTAGACTAGGGTAGTGTATGATCATTTGTATTTCTAACAAGTTTCCATGTAATGCTGATGGTGTCAACCTTGAAATTATACTTTGAGATCAACTGGGTTAATTTCAGTTCATGGGGTCACAAAGAGTTGGACACAACTGAGTGACTAACACTTTCATTTTCAACACTTAAGTATATCATTGACTGAATTAGATGCTAAGCTCCGTGAGTAGAAAAAAGGGGCTTCCCTGGTGGCTCAGACAGTAAAGAATCTGCCTGCAATATGGGAGACGTGAGTTTGATCCCTGGATTTGGAAGATCCCCTTGAGACAGGAATGGCTACCCACTCCAGTATTCTGGCCTGGAGAATTTCATGGACAGAGGAACCTGGGGGGCTACAGTCCATGGGGTCTCAAAGAGTTGGACATAATTGAGTGACTTTCACTACAATAAGACATGAGGAATTAGACAAAAAAGACTAAATGTGAGATTTCCCCATTAATATTGATAGGCCAAGTCCTGCAAATAGACCAACAGACAGAGTCAGACAGACATGAAATGAAAGACAAACAGATAAGAAAGTCCAGCATATCTAAAAAGTATGTTCAGAAAGAGCTATGGCTGGGGTTGTTGACATATAAGACTGATGAAAATCAGATAGATGTGAAGCCTTCAAATAATTTAAAAGCATTTTATAGGAAAAGAAACCAGAATAGTGAAATTTTAAAAATGGCAAATCTATGCAAGATTTAATATTACCTTTACAACCTCATTCATTTATGTGGGAAAAAAAATCTGCCTAGCCCCCAGGGAGGGAATATTTTTCATGCCCTCTTTAGATGTGGACAAGAAGAATTATGAAAAAGGAATGTCTCTCAGAGTTTAGAACTGTGGGTCAGCATGAGCAATGGGCTGCAGCTACTATGTCAGATTACCAAATAGGATCCTTAAAATGTCAGTCAAGGGCTATTTCAAAGTTACTGGTGACTACCAGATAACTTTCATCCTCATCAATTGCAAATGGAGGTTATGACAATTCTGGTACTAATGGTCTACCATTGTGTATTAGTAGTGCCTAGGACATATCACGTTTCTTTAATTCAGGCTTGTAGATTAAACTTGCATTCAAACTGGATGTAGTATTTTTCCTTCAGTAAAAATTCTGAGCAATTTCACTTGCCTAAAAAAGAATTAGCCAAATATTTGATAATCAGTGGGCTCTTTGACATATTTACCAAATATCTTAAGACTTCTTTTCCAGATAGAATTTGACTTCTCTACCTATGCTCCAAACTTAAGTATAGCCATGTAACTTTCTTTGGCCTAGGGAAGGGGAGCAGATGTAATGTGTGTCACTTCTGGATGGATGTTTTAAGAGCACATTGAAGTCCAAAATACGGTAATAGAAGAGTATTTCAATGCCTTATTTTTAGCAATAAATAGATTGTCCCCAAACAGAAAATCAATACGTAAATGTTGGACTTGAACTAAACTGTAAACCAAAACTAAACTATATATATATAGTGTTAGGTCCCTTTGGTTTTATATATATATATATATATATAGAGAGAGAGAGAGAGAGAGAGAGAGAGGTAGAACATTACCACATATTTATATATAGAGAGAGCAGTGGCAGAATGTAATGTTCAAGAGGACATGGAACATTCTGCAGGATAGATCATATATGAGATCACAAAACAAGTCTTAGCAAATTGAAGAAGATTCAAACCATGCCAATCGTCTTTTGTGACCATGAAACTAGCTGCTGCTGCTGCTAAGTCGCTTCAGTCATGTCCGACTTTGTGTGACCCCAGAGATGGCAGCCCACCAGGCTCCCCCATCCCTGGGATTCTCCAGGCAAGAACACTGGAAACCCTAACAAAAGGAAAATAAAAAATTACAAACACCTCAAAATTAAACAACACATTACTGAACAACTAATGGATCAAATAAATAATCAAAAGCAAAAAAAGTCCTGAAGCAAATAAAACTGAAAACACAAAATTCTTAAATTTTGGGGAGACAGTAAAGCAATTCTAACAGCAAGCTTTACAGAAATAAAATCTTACATTAAGAAAAAAAAAGAAATGTCTAAAATAAACAACATAACTCTACACTCAAGGAACTAGAAGAAGGCCAAATTAAGCCCATAGTTGGCAGATAGAACAAAACAAAGATCAGGGCAGAAACAAATGAAATAGAGAATAGGAAAAAAATAGAAATGTTTGATAAAATCTAGTTGATTTTTTTAAAGTTAAACAAAAATCCAAATCATAAGCTAGATTTACCAGGAAAAAAAAAAAAAGAGAGAGAGAGAGGGGATTCAAATGAATGAAATTAAAAATGAAAAAGGAGACGCCATACAAATATAAGGAATCATAAGAGACTACTATGAACTATTATATGCCAACAAAGAGGATGAACCTAGAACTGGATAAATTCCTAGAAATATACAACCTACCAGCACTGAATCAAAAAGAAATAGAAAACCTGAACTGACCAACAATGAGTAAGAGAATTGAATCAGAAATGTAAAACCTCCTAAGAAAGAAAAGTCCAGAACCAGATGGCCTTAGTGGTTAATTCTACCAAACATTTAAAGAAGCATTAATTCCAGTTCTACTCAAACTCTTCCAAAAACTTGAAAAAGAAATACTCCCACACAGGAGTTACAGGCCAATGTTACCCTGATATCAAAGTTAGGTAAGGTTACTACAAGAAAATAAAACTACAGGTCAATATCTATGAAGAATATACTTGCAAAAATTCTCAGTAAAATACTAAAAAAATTGAATTCAATAGCACATTAAAAGAATCATACACATTGATCAAGTGAAGTTTATACCTGAAATGCAAATATATTTCAACATATACAAATCAGTAAATATGGTATTTTTACCAAAAGGTGTAGGGTCCAGCTGCCTGCTGCTCAGAAACCAACAAACAGGCCAGACTGATGGAAAGGAAAGTTTGCTCATCAGAGATATTGGCCTGTAGTTTTCTTTTTTTGTGTTGTCTCTGTCTGGTTTTGGTATCACGGTGATGGTGGCCTCATAGAATGAGTTTGGAAGTGTTCCTTCCTCTGCAGTTTTTTTTAAGGAGTTTTAGAAGGATAGGCATTAGCTCTTCTCTAAATGTTTGATAGAATACTCCTGTGAAGCCATCTGGTCCTGGGCTTTTGTTTTTTTGGGAGAGTTTTGATCACAGCTTCAATTTCAGTGCTTGTAATTGGGTTGTTCATAATTTATATTTCTTCCTGGTTCAGTCTTAGAAGATTGAGCTTTTCTAAGAATCTGTCCATTTCTTCCAGGTTATCCATTTTTTTTGCCATATAGTTGTTCATAATAGTCTCTTATAGCGAGTGAGTGAAAGTCACTCAGTCATGCCCAACTCTCTGCGATCCCATGGACTGTAGCCTGCCAGGCTTCTCTGTCCATGAAATTCTCCAGGTAAGAATACTGGAGTTTGGTGCCATTATAATTTTTTGTATTTCTGCATTGTCTGAGGTAACCTCTCATTTTCCATTTCTAATTTTGTTGATTTCATTCTCTTTTTTTCTTGATGAGTCTGGCTAAAGGCTTGTCAATTTTGTTTATCTCCTCAAAGAATCAGCTTTTAGTTTTAATAATCTTTACTATTGTTTCTTTCATTTCTTTTTCATTTATTTCTGCTCAGATCTTTATGATTTCTTTCCTTCTACTAATTTATTTTTATGAACATAGATGCAAAAATCCTCAACAAAATTTTAGCAAACAGAATTCAGCAACACACCAAAAAGCTGATAAACATGATCAAGTTGAGTTTATTCCAGGAATGCAAGAATTCTTCAATATATGCAAATCAATCAATGTGATATACCATATTAACAAATTGAAAGATAAAAACCATATGACCATCTCAATAGATGCAGAAAAAGCCTTTGACAAAAATCAGCACCCATTTATGATTAAAACTCTTCAAAAAATGGGCATAGAAGGAACGTACCTCAACATAGTAAAGGTCATATATGATAAGCCCACAGCAAACATTATTCTCAGTGGTGAAAAACTGAAAGCACTCTCTCTAAGATCAGGAAAAAGATAAGGGTGTCCACTTTTACCACTGTTATTCAACATAGCTCTGGAAGTCCTGGCTACAGCATCCAGATAGGAGAAAGAAATAAAAGGAATTCAGATCAGAAAAGAAGAAGTAAATGATGATGACATGATACTGTACATAGAAAGCCCTAAAGATAGTATCAGAAAATTACTAGAGCTAACCAGTGAACTTAGCAAGGTTGCAGGATACAAAATCAATACACAGAAATCACTTGCATTTCTATATACCAACAATAAAAATCAGAAAGCAAAATTAAGGAATCAATCCCATTCACCATTGCAACAAAAAGTATTAAATATCTAGGAATAAATTTACCTAAGGAAACAAAAGAACTGTACACAGAAAATTATAAGACACTGATGAAAGAAATCAAAGATTGCATAAACAGATGGAGAGATATTTCATGTTCCTAGGTAAGAAGAATCAATATTGTGAAAATGACTATACTACCAAATGCAATCTACAGATTCAATGTGATCCCTATCAAATTACCAATGGCATCCTTCACCGAAATAGAACAAAAAATTTCACAATTCATATGGAAACACAAAAGACCCTGAATAGCCAAAGTGGTCTTGAGAAAGAAGAATGGAGCTGAAGGAATCAACCTTCCTGAATTCAGATTATACTACAAAGCTACAGTCATCAAGACAGTATGGTACTAGCACAAAAACAGAAATATAGACCAATTGAAACAAGACAGAAAGCCCAGAAATAAGCCCATGCACCTGTGGGTACCTTATTTTTTTTACAAAGGAAGCAAGAATATACAATGGGGCAAAGACAGCCTCTTCAATAAATGGTGCCAGGAAAACCGGACAGCTACATGTAAAAGAATGAAATTAGAACTCTTCCTAACACCATACACAAAGATAAACTCAAAATGGTTTAAAGACCTAAATGTAAGACCAGAAACTATAAAACTCTTAGAGGAAAACATAGG
The DNA here is from genome assembly GCF_032452875.1 of Bos javanicus. Lineage (NCBI taxonomy): Eukaryota > Metazoa > Chordata > Mammalia > Artiodactyla > Bovidae > Bos > Bos javanicus. Next base: position 3,385,275 of record NC_083896.1, on the reverse strand, counting down.
CAGAACACTCAATGATATAAATCAAAGCAAGATCCTCTATGACCCACCTCCTAGAGTAATGGAAATAAAAACAAAAGTAAACAAGTGGGACCTGATTAAACTTAAAATCTTTTGCACAGCAAAAGAAACTGTAAGCGAGATGAAAAGACATCCTTCAGAATGGGAGAAAATAAGACCAAATGAAACAGGTGACAAAGGATTAATTTCCAAAATATACAAGCAGTTCATACAACTCAATGCTAGAAAAACAAACAGTTCAATCAAAAAGTGGGGGAAAGACCTAAACAGACATTGCTCCAAAGAAGACATACGGATGATTAACAAACACATGAAAAGATGCTCAACATCACTCATTATTAGAGAGATGCAAATCAAAACCACAATGAGATATCACCTCACACTGGTCAGAATGGCCATCATCAAAAAGTCTATGAACAATAAATGCTGGAGAGGGTGTGGAGAAAAGGGAATGCTCTTTCACTGTTGGTGGGAATGTGAATTGATAGTCACTATGGAAGACAGTATGGAGAATTCCTTAAAAAACCTGGGAATAAAACCACCATATGACCCAGCAATCCCACTTCTAGGACTAAACCCTGAGGAAACCAGGGTTGAAAAAGACACATGTATCCAATTGTTCATTGCAGCATTATTTACAATAACTAGAACATGGAAGGAACCTAGGTGTCCATTGACAGATGAATGGATAAAGAAGTTGTAGTACATATACACAATGGAATATTACTCAGCCATAAAAAGGAACACATTTGAGTCAGTTCTGATGAGGTGGATGAACCTAGAACCTGTTATACAGAGTGAAGTGAATCAGAAAGAGAAAGATAAATATCATATTCTAACGCACATACACAAAATCTAGAAAATGGTACTGAAGAATTTATTTATAGGGCAGCAATGGAGAAACAGACATAGAGAAAAGAATTATGGACATGGGGAGAGGGGAGGAGAGGGTGTAGAGTAACATGGAAACTTACACTACCATATATAAAATAGATAGCCAATGGGAATTTGCTGTATGTCTCAGGAAACTCAAACAGGGGCTCTGTATCAACCTAGAGGTGTGGGATGGGGAGACAGATGGGAGGGAGGTTCAAAAGGGAGGGGACATATGTAAACCTATGCCTGATTCATGTTGAGGTTTGATAGAAAACAACAAAATTCTATAAAGCAATTATCCTTCAATAAAATAAGAAATTTTTAATTTTTTAAAAAATTTAAAAAAAAAAGAAAGGAAAGTTTGCTTTAATTCAGATGCCAGAAACTGGGGGGGAGGGTGGACATCTGTTCAAAGGCGAATTCCCCTCACCTGCAACCACAGGAGGAAGAGCTTTTATGGACAGAGGGAGGGAGCTACTTGCAGAGACAGTATGGTCAAGCTCTGACAAGCTCTGACAGTCATCTTCATGCTGGTGGTCTGACCAGCATCATCTTGGTTGTTTTAGGTACAGTTAACCTTCAGTTCCAGGATTGCCTTGTTTGCATTTCTTTGAGGCCGGTTCTCATAACTATGGCAGCTTACATCACAGCTACAGTCTGGTCATCAGGTAACTTCTTTGTCTGGTGAGGAATTCAGTTTCTATAAGACAATTCACAGGATATGGCTCAGAATAGTATCTGTATCCCTTGAGGAGAAACTAAAGGTCCTTGACTATACTTAATGAGTACATTATTATTATTTGGTCTCCTTTGACTGTTTTCCTTTGTTTCTGCATGTTCTCATTTCTCTGATTAAACTTATTCTTTGACTAAAGTTCTCCACAGACAAAAGGCAAGCAAGGGACATGGTCCTGCTCTGTTTCAATCGCCCCTTTTCTTTGATACTTCTCAATATTGTGCAGTATCAATAAAAGGGATATTACCTTGTCATAGTACCTGGTATATATATGGTACCTAGTAATCATGACTGGGGGCTTCCCAGATGGCACTAGTGGTAAAGAATCCACCTACCTTGAGGTTAGACAAGAACCTCCTGTCTAATTCATGTCTCAGGTTAGACATGAGAAATGCAGGTTCAATCAATATGTTTTCCCAGTGTTGCCAGAGTGACTTGATGGTCTGCTCTGGGTCCATCCATGAACTTCAGTGCTAGGTCTCCTTTTTGTTTCTTTGCCTAGTTATCAGTGTTTGGGGAAAACTAATCATGCATCATGAAAAGGCACAGAGGTTTGTTAATAGGGAAACACATTATAGACCATACATGTTATCATTTATACCCAATTGTCACACAAACATTTTACATGCGCTTTAACTAGTAAACTCAAAGCCAGCAGTGCTACCCATCATGAGAATTTTTACTCTGTGAGAGTAAAATTGTCACTGGACAATTTTTCCATAATCATAATCCTGATGATGGACAAAATTCTTTTCTCAAAATTCCTTTTTCACAAACCCTTTATCACTTTCTGTATCCAAACAAATTTGTCCTGTATTTCTCCATCCGGAAGCAAATAACTGTAGGACAAAATTATTATCATCATTTTTCCTCAACAAAAATGTTTCTATTCTTTCTACCACCTCTTCACCAACAACCCATATTCTACTTGCTTTACAAACTGAAATGCTTCCCTTAGCATTTTTATGCAATACAATTTTTAACCCTTGCAAATCTTAACAAAACCAAGAACAAATGATGGAAGCGTTAAGCCAACATTTTCTGATTTGCAAACTTATTTGAAAACTTAATCCATAACCTCTAAAAACATACATTTGTTCATAGCATAATTTTTCTTTAAGCATGCATGTTTAATAAATCCAAACATCTTTAGTTGGTCTTCAGTTCTGTTCAGTCACTCAGTCGTATCCAACTCTTTGTGACCCCATGAATTGCAGCATGCCAGGCCTCCCTGTCCATCACCAACTCCCGGAGTTCACCCAAACTCAATTCCATCGAGTCGGTGATGCCATCCAGCCATCTCATCCTCTGTTGTCCCCTTCTCCTCCTGCCCCCAACCCCTCCCAGCATCACAGTCTTTTCCAATGAGTCAACTTACAAGAAGGCAAATTAGGTACATTTAGATATGTTCAAATTTTAAGCACAAATTTTTTTACAGCAATTAAGTAGAACTCCTTTACAAATTAACCTCAGTAATGTTATCCAAAGACAAAAACACATACTGAGACATAAAACCAGACAAACAGAGATTTCAACTTTTTACATTTCATGATTTAGACATTGCAATTAAATTTATCAGTTTATGAATAATAGAATAGCCAAATGTACCCACTCAATTTTAAAAGGCTTCTCTCCTTTTATTCCCCCTTGGGTTGAAGTTTTATTAATTATCCTAAGGCTGAAGTTTCAGGGAAAGTTGACTATGTATTTCAAGAACATGATAAGGGTTAACTTCAAACTTTCTCCTAGGTTTATTTTTGCTTTCTCAGGGTTTGAAAAAGTGTTTTATTAAGTTAGTTTTTTCTAGCTGCATATACAAAAAGAACTGGGTTTTGGAATTTCAAGATAGCTTCATCTTAACCAATTTCTCCATGTGAAAATGTTAGTTGCTCAGTCGTGTCCAACTCTTTGGGACTCCATGGATTGTAGCCCGCTAGGCTCCTCTGTCCATGGAATTCTCCAGGTGAGAATACTGGAGTGGGTTGCCATTTCCTTCTCCAGGGGATCTTCCCAACCCAGGGATTGAACCTGGGTTTCCTGCATTGCAGGCAGAATCTTTACCTTCTGAGCCACCAGGGAAGCCCCATATTGTTGCCATACATTGTTCAAAAAAATAATCTTTCTTTTACTTTAGTCATAATTTCATAGCTAAAATTTTTCTTAATGAATTGAACCTAAATTTCTCATTTTGCATAAGGTGACAAGAATACTAGTCACACAAATGGAATACACATTCACAAACCAAGCAACAGATTTGTCACAAACCCTCTCTGAGGGTGACTGGTGCTGTGCTCGGCTGTGCTGGATCACTTTAGTCATGTCCAACTCTTTGTGACCTTATGGACTGTAGCCCACCAGACTCCTCTGTCCATGGTATTCTCTAAACAAGAATGCTGGAGTGGGTTGCCATGCCATCTTCCAGGTGATCTCCCCAACTCAGGGATCAAACCCACATCTCTTATGTATCCTGCATTGGCAGGTGGGTTCTTTACCACTTGTGCCACCTGGGAAGCCCCGAGTGTAACAGGTACAGAGGCCCAAACAAGTACTTTCTCAGCACAATGGGCCTCAGTGATAATCAGACATCACAACCAATTGGCAAAATGCCCAAGTGGCACTCAGTACTCAACAGCAGACAGATGTCAGAGTCAATTGGCAAGAACGCCCAAATAGCACTTCCTGCTCACAAATGGTCCTCAATGGCAGACAGACATCAGAATCAATTGGCAAAAATAACTAAATAGCAGTCAAGGCTCACAGATGATCCTCAACATCAGACACAGATCAAAACAAATTGGCAAAATGTTCAAAATGTCCCAAACAGTTCTCAACATCAGACATACATCAGAATCAACTGGCAGGAATGCTCAGATAGTACTAGTGCTCACAAATGGGAAGGCTGCCTGTGTGCATGCCCCTGGATTTATCCAGTCTCAGAGCTCATCAGCTCATCCCAAATTCAAGTTTCCATTCCACCAAGGAAAAGTGTAAGTTGACAGTCAGTGCTGAGCATGAGAGAAACAGGGAGGATTCTTGAAACAAATGGTGTTTGTAGCATAATAAAAAGCAGAGACGTTACTTTGCCAACAAAGGTCCACCTAGTCAAAGCTATGGTTTTTCCAGTAGTCATGAATGGATGTGAGACCTGAACTATAAAGAAAGCTGAGCGCTGAAGAATTGATGCTTTTGAACAGTGGTGTTGGAGAAGACTCTTGAGAGTCCCTTGAACTGCAAGGAGATCCAGCCAGTCCATTCTAAAGGAGATCAACCCTGAATATTCATTGGAAGGACTAATGCTGAAGCTGAAACTCCAATACTTTGGCCACCTGATGGGAAGAACTGAATCATTGGAAAAGACCCTGATGCTGGGAAAGATTGAAGGCAGAAGGAGAAGGGGATGATAGAGGATGAGATGGTTGGATGGCATCCCCGACTCTATGGACATGGATTTGAGTAAGCTCTGAGAGTTGCTGATGGACAGGGAGGCCTGGCATATTGCAGTCCATGGGGTCACAAAGAGTCGGACATGACTGAGCGACTGAACTGAACTGGTGAACATCCCCAAATCCCCTACATGTGTTAGCCACAAGCAGTAGGCTTAGACACTATCATGACCACAGCTTTCCCAGGGAAAACCCAGGAGAGCCAGGTGCCAAGGAGGCACAGTTGCCAGCAGTAGCCAGCCCCACATTGGGCATCAAAATCTGTTACCAAAACGTGTGTGGGGTGCAGCTGCTCACTGTTCAAAAGGCAACAAGCACAGTTTGGTGGAAAGGAAAGTTTGCTTTATTTCAGATACCAACAACTTGGGGGGAGGGAAGTCAACTTTTGGACAGGTGTCACCCCGCTTCCCCAACCCCCAAGCCGCTGACATTGGAAATACAGTACACTTTCCTTTTCAAAAATCTGACCTGTTTATTGCCTTTTAAGTAGCAAGCAATCAGAATCCACACAACTTTCAGTAACAATATGTCACATTAATATAATGAAAGATAAAAATCACTCAGACATCTCAATAGACAAAAAACCTTTTGACAATATTCATCATTTTATGGTAAAAATATCAACACATTAGCTAGAGAAAGAATATATTTTGACAGAATAAAGGTCATATATAATAAGCTCACAGCTAACAATGTGAAAACAGCTGAATACTTTTCCTCTGCAGTCAGGAACAAGAATTCCAACTCTTAACACTCCCATTGAACTTAGTATTGGACATGTTGGCCAGAGCAACTAGACAAGAAAAAGAAATAAAAGGCATCTAAATCAGAAAGAAAGAAATAATATAGTCTCGGTTAGAAGGTGGCTCATTAGTAAAGAATTTCTACTCACAGGTGGCTCAGTAGTAAAGAATTCACCTGTCAATGCATGAGCCTAGAAGACACAGTTTGATGCTTGAGTCAGGAAGTTCTCTTGAAGGAGAAAACAGCAACCAACTCCAGTATCTTTGCCAGTATAATCCCACGGATAGAGGAACCTGGCGGGCTACAGTCCATGGGGTTGCAAAGGGTCAGATATAACTGAAGTGACTAAGCATGTATGCACAATTTGAAGATGACATAATCTTCATAGAAAATCATAAACACTTCACTATAAAACTTTTGAATTAATAAGAAAATTCAGTACATTTCAAGATACAAAATCAACATACAAAAGTCAGTGGTGTTTCTATACATAAACAATGAATTGTCTGAAAAGAAATAAAGAACCATCTCATTTACAATAACATCAAAAAATAAAGTGAAATGAAATAGGAACCAATTGAACCAAGGACAAATGTACACATTGAAAACTATGAGACACTGATGAAAAAAAGTTGAAGACACAAATAAATAAAAACACAACCCATGTTCATGGATTGGAAGAGTTAATATTGTTAAAATGCTTATATTACCCAAAGCCATATAGAGATTGAATGTAATCCTTACCAAAATTTCAGCAGCATTTTTCACAGAAACAGGAAAAAAACAATTTTATAATCCATATGAAGACAGGAAAGACCCTAAATGTCCAAAGCAATCTTGAGAAAGAACAAAGCTAGAGATGTCACACTTCCTGATTTCAAACTATATTAGGCATAGCTATAGTAATCAAAACACCGGCATGAGAACAGACACATAGATCAGTGTAACAGAATGGAAAAGCCAGAAATAAGCCTATACTAGTGGTTAACTACTAATATGGTCAACTAATACTTTACAAGAGAGCCAAGAACACACCTTGTGGACAAGATAGGCTCTTCAATAAATGATATTCAGAAAACTATATTTTAGAATGAAACTAAATGTCTAAGTTACATCACTTATAAAAATTAACTTATAGTAGACTAAAAACTTAAATGTCAGACTAGAAACCATTAAACTCCTGGAAAAAGATAGGGGGAAAATTGATGACATTTGTCTTTTCAATGGAACATAAACATATAGGCAAAAAGAGAAAAAATCAATAAGCTGGACCGCCTAGAGCTAAAAAGCTCTGCAGAACCAAAAAAAGAAAAGAAAACATGATAGATAAAGGCAACCTACAGAATGATACAAATTATTTTCAAACTATATAATAATCTTACAAACAGTTAATATCCAAAATGCGTAAGAATCTTGAACAACTCAACAGCAAACAAACCAACCCAAATGCCACATAATCTGATTAAAAATAACCAAAAAACCCCACCTGTATAGACGTTTTTCAAAAGGAAACATACAAATGGCCAAGAAGTTCATTAAAAAATACTCCACATCACATAATCAGAAACATGCAAATCAAAACAATAATAAGATGATCTTATACTTGTTAGGATGGCTATATCAAAAGGATAAGATATCAGTGTTGGTGAGGAAGTAGAGAAAAGAGAATCCTTTACACTATTGATAGGCATGTAAATGAATATACTGCTACTGCTAAGTCGCTTCAGTCATGTCCGACTCTGTGCGACCCCATAGACAGCAGCCCACCAGGCTCTGCCGTCCCTGGGATTCTCCAGGCAAGAACACTGGAGTGGATTGCCATTTCCTTCTCCAATGCATGAAAGTGAAAAGTGAAAGTGAAGTCGCTCAGTCATGTCTAACTCTTAGCGACCCCATGGACTGCAGCCTACCAGGCTCCTCCGTCCATGGGATTTTCCAGGCAAGAGTACTGGAGTGGATTAGCCACTGCAAAAAAGAGTATAAGTTTTCTTAAAAAATTGAAAGTAGAACTTCTGGGCATGTACCCAAAGGAAACAGAATCTCCATCTAAAACATGAAGATCGACTCCTTTATGCTCGTTGCAGCCTTATCTACAACTGGGACTTCCCTGATAGTTGACACACAAATTCATGGAATGCTCCATATTTTTTTAGGGTATTCCCTGGTTGCTCAGTCAGTAAAGTCTGCCCACAATGTGGGAGACCCAGGTTCAATCCCTAGGTCGGGAAGATCCCCTGGAGAAGGAAATGGCAACCCGCTCCAGGATTCCTGCCTGGAGAATTCCATGCACAGAGGAGCCTAGGGGGCTACGGTCCATGGGGTTGTAAAGTCAGACACGACTAAGTGACTAACACTCACTTTCACATTTTCCATTTACAATAGCCAAGACATGGAAACAACGTTTTTATCTTCCAGGGATGACAGAGAAAATGTTATACAAATATACAATGCAATATTATTTAGCCATGAGAAAGAAGGAAATTCTGCCATTTGTGACAACATGAATGAAACTTTAGGGCATTATTCTAAGTGAAATAAGTCTTCATGCTAAGAGACAGACAAAAATTGTGAAATTGACTTACATGTGGACTCCAAATAGTGAAACTTTTAGAACAGAGAGTGGAAGAGTGAGTCTAAGGGTTGGAGAGTGGGGGAAATGAGACATGGATTAAAGGGAACAAATTGTTGGTGATAAGGTGAATAAGTTCTGGGGACCTAATGTAGGGCATAGTGACTATAGCAACAAAACTGTAATGTATACATGAAAGAGTAGATTTTAAATGTTCTTATCACATGGATGAAAGAATGATAATTGTTTAATGATATGAGAGGATGGATATATTAACTAATCTTATTGTGGTAATCATTTCACTATAATATATACTTGAATCAAATCATCACATGGTACACCTTAAGTTTCTAAAATGTTAAATGTCAAATATATATCAACAAAACCAGAAAAAAGTTTGAAATAAGTTCAATAAAAGAAATAGTTGCTTAACGTTTGGGAGCATTAGCCACCTCCTTCTCTCCTACTAGCTGTTCCCTACGTCACCTTGTATCTTGACAGCCTGTACCTTGACAGCCACACACTGTTAAATCTTATTGAAGATTTTAAATTAAATTAATTAAATCTTATTAAATCATCTTTCTAAGATGAATGAAGATTTAGGGAATATTTACAAACTTTAAACATGAATATGGGCATTAGGTGGCTCGGATGGTAAAGAATCTGCCTGCAATGCAGGAGACCTGGGTTCGATCCATGGGTCAGGAAAATCCCCTGGAGAAGGGCATGGCAACCCACTCCAGTATTCTTGCCTGGAGAGTCCCCATGGACAGAGGTGCCTGGTACCAGGGCTACAGTCCGTGGGGTCACAAAGAGTCGGATATGACTAAGCAATTAAGCACACACATTGGCATTAGGATTGTCCTTACACATCTTTAACAAGTGTTCATCCAACATCTATTTAGGAAAACTTCAAAGGCAAAGATGTGAATGTACTTACTAGCAGGCAGGAGCTACTTGTGTTGGATATTATTCATTCATTTAATCAAAAATTTTAACACCTATCTGTACTAAATGAAGATGAGTAAGACATTTCCCTCATCAAATATTCAGTCAAGCTAAGTAATTAAAAACTAATTTGTAATTAAAAGTTACATTTTAATTAATTACTAAGTAATTCAAAGTTAAATTTCATAATAAAAGCCATATAAAAGATTATGTGGGATATTAAATACAAATCTTTATTTTTAGGATCTCTTGTAGATGCCGATGATAGCAAAGATTCTTCCTTTTAATTAAAAAAGAAATAAGAATAAATAAAATAATTGTGCCAAATACATTCTCATCAACCTTACTTGACATCAACCCTCCTCAATGGATTAACATTAAAAAATGTGTCAATCAGATGGAGGCTTGATGAGACTTTTCATCTGCTTCTAAGACCAAATGTTGTCAGGGTCTCTTACAGGTACCATTCAAAGGAGCAAATTTGATTACTGGATTTTCCTGGAGGGCATATATCTTTACCATTACAATAGATTCAGCAGACTATCTCAGCCTCCTGAGAGTAAACGTTCAAACCCTGTAATTAACTCCCCTTGCTGATTTAATGCTCAACCAGTAACCTCTGATAATCTGGCTTTTTGAGTGGCTTGCTCATGGGGATTAAAAGTAAAGCTCAGTCTGGGGCTATTATCTATTCTCTTGAGCAGTTTTAGCTTTCCTTGTAATTTGCGAGTCTGGTGTTCTGATTGATGCATCAGTCTTCTGAGAGCTTTGTTATCAAAAGCCACTGTCCCACAGGGGGACCACCTCTGGAACACTGTGACAGGAGCAGGTGTTGAATATGAAAACCTAAGTTCCAAACCTTGTGCAGTAGGGAATCCCTTGCAGCAGTATGAGGAACGCTGTGGGGGTAAGGGTTCCACTACTGAGAGACTGCTGAGACGGACCTGGAAACAAGCCTCTTGCTCATTTGACAACAGTAGCAGGCCTGTAGCCTTCCAGGGATGTGAATGTGGAGTCCTGCCAGAGTCTTTCTGTGTATTATACTCTTCAATATTGTGTACAATATAAATAATTACTGGAATGTTTTTGATTTTTGAAATTTTCTGATTTCCTAGTATATACTAGTGGCTTTCCTTTTCCTTATTAGACTTTCCAACAACTTTAAATAGCTAATTTTTAACTTGAAATGCCTCCTGTTGATTCTCTACTTTTTAAAATTGAAATAACATTGTTTTATGACATGAGTTCCATGGATACATTAAATTTCAATTTCTGTATACACTGCAGTATTTTCGTCCATCACAAAGAACGGCCTGACGCTGTTCACCCTTTCCCCGACCCCTTTTCTCTGGTAACCACTACTCTGTACCTGTTTATTTTTGTTTGGTTCGGTTTGTTCTTTTAGTGTTTATTTTTTACATTCCAGTTATGGGTGAACTAGTTTTTGTTTTCCATTTCTTTAACTTTAATTTTAACTGGAGGATAATTGCTTTACAATGTTGTGTTCGTTTTCGCTATACGACAACATGACTCAGTTCTAAGTATACATATATCCCTTCCCTCTTGAGCCTCCTCCCCTTCCCCTATCCCACCCCTCTGGGTTGTCACAGGCTGAGTTCCAGCTGTACATTACCCATGGTAATGTATATATTTCCATGCTACTCTCAATTTATCCTACCTCTCCTTCCCCTGCTGTGTCCACAAGTCCTTTCTTTACATCTATGTCTCTATTCCTGCTCTGCAAATAGGTTTATCAGTACCATTTTCTAGATGGGTAGAATTTTGAAAGAGAAAAAAAAGTAGAACCAGTACATAGTTAGCTTCCAAATTTCTTAGGTTTTCTGCATGAATACAGTGGGGAAGCCAGAAAGAAACAAATTGTTTCTCCCAAATACTAGAAAAACCTAGGAGCTAGAGGGTCCAATTATTTCTCAATGTGATGAGATGTGATGAGATCATAAATAGGAGAATAGATTGAAATTTTGCATAAGGAGTTATTAGAAACCAGATCCCCTCTGGCACATGAGTGAAGAAGAGAATTTATCTCCTCCAAGATCTCTGACTATTCCTTACCCCTGTGAAAGAAACTGGAGAATCCCTATCAAGAAAAATTACCCACCAATACATTTAGTAGTATAAATGCCAGTTCTCTACCCATTCATTCACTGGGAGGCCTGTGAATCAAGAAGCTCTGTCAAAGTATAGAGATCTTGCAATAAACTGTTTTTTAAAAAAACAACTCATTCTTCATTTCCAATAGATATATTGCCTAAGAGCTTCTCTAGTAGCTCATTTGGTAATGAATCTGCCTGCAATGCAGGAGACCCTAGTTTGATTCCTTGGTTGGGAAGATCCCCTGGAGAAGGGAATGGCTATCCATCCAGTATTCTGGTATGGAGAATTCCATGGACTGTATAGTCCATGGGGTTGCAGAGTCGGACTTGACTGAGCAACTTTCACTTTCACTCACTTTATATTGCCTAAATATCTTAGGAAAGTCTCTAACCTAAAAGGCTGTAGCAAAAAGGAAAACAATAAGAAACATAAAATATACACAGTAGAAGATAATTTCAAAAATTATTCTGTATATTTTCAGAAATATATATATATGTGAAATATATACATATATATGAAGTAAAAAGAAAACATTGATTTTTATAAGAGGAACATAGCATAAAAAGGGAGCTTTTGAATTAAGAATTAAGCTCTTGAATAGAGGACTGAAAGATAAACTTGAAGGAAACTACCAAAAATCAGAAAAATATTAAAAAATATAGAAGTTATTTGAGAAAATTAGACTCAGTTCAAGATGTCCACCATCTAAGTCATATAAGAATTCCAGAAGAGAGTAGAAAATTTCCTGTAACTGGGAGGTGTTTTTCCAAATGAAAAGACCACAAAATACCCAACATAATAAATGACAACAACACAAAGATTTTCTACCAGGTATACCATTGTGAAAGTTTAGAATGCAAAAGACAAAGAGAATATGCTAAAGATCCCTGAGACCCAAAAAAAAAAAAAAAAAGGTTATATGCAATGTATAAGAAATTATAATACCATTTGGTTTTTCACCAGCATTGGAAGTTGAAAGACACTTAGCATTCTCTTCAAACTTCTAAGGAAAAATTATTTTAGAATACTTGAAAGTCTATACCCAGCCAAGCTATTAATAAAGTAAATGAGTAGAATTACAGTATTGTCAGATTTAAACATTTTTATCTCCTATATGTTCTTTTATATGAAATCACTAAAGGTTGTACTTCAGTAACACAAACAGCAAACTAAATAAAGGAGCAGGAAAAAATAAGGGAAGTAAGAGAAAAAAGAATTTCCAAGATAGTAATAATGAAAAGTTCCAAGACAACAGCCGTGAATAATTCCTAACCAGTGAATAACAATTAAGAGAGGAAGATAGTAGACTACAGAAGTAATGCTTGCAAGAAAAAAAATAAATCTGAAACATTTTCTCATACAGAGAGGATTTTCACTAGTATTAGAGAATTTCAAAGATTAGAGTCATAAAGTTAATAAAACAAACAAAATAATTATTAGCTTCAAGAAAAATAAATGAATAAGAAAGGAAATACAATAATAGCCAATAATGCAGTTTAACAATAAACATTTTCACTATTAAAAATATTACACAGAGCATTCAAAATTTATGATATAAATATATTCATATATGGTGGAAGGAAGGGTATTTCTGATTGTTGAAGAAGATATAAGATAAACCTTAATATGATAAGAAGTTAATAGAATACACCTGGAAGCAACAGCAATAACAAAAAGTCAAGATATCAAGATATAGTAAGTTAAGTAGATTACACAGAGGTAACCATGGGGAAAAATGGCTGAAAGTTGTTGCCTCATGGAAGCTGAAATAAAAGAATGGGTATAGCAAATCTCTCATTTAATTTTTAATTCATTTATTATTGTTTGAAATTTCAAGTTATGCACAGGTATTGAATTGATAGAAACAAATAATTAAAAGAAACAGCAGAGAAAAGGGAGGAAAAGATTATTTGTAATTTCCCTCTCATTGATAATCACTAAGATATTTTGATATGAATTATTTTAGTCAATTTTTTTCTATGTATACATGCTAATATGCATTTTGACCAAGTGATAATACTATGCAATATTTTCCCAATTATGAAAATATGAACATGTTCCATACCAAATTTCTTCCACATTTGCAGAGAGTGCACATCATATCATTTTAGGAATACATCACAATTTATTTAATCATCTTCTATATTGGGAAATTGGGTATCAGTATACTTTATATGTTAAAAGACTAAGATTCCTCCCTCTTTTTCTGACCAATTTATCTCCCCCTTGCAGGTGATACCATCCCTGTTGAAATTATGTGAGGAAAACATACATTGGATTTTTTAGCACACATTGTCAAATTCTTCCCCTCCAAGTAATTATCAATGTCAAGATTTGTCAAAAATGGAAATAAATTTCTCCACTTCACAAGCAACCATAGGGTTTATAAAATAATTACATAAATTTTTCTAAATAAAATTTTATCGGTGGAAATCTTAAAATTATTTATTTGCTTGAAAATATTCCTTAGCATAAAATGCTAGGATTGAAAATATTTACTTATTGCAGACTTTGTCCAACCATTATGAGACAATGACTCATTTCAAAACTTTCAAGCCATTTACATTTAAAAAGTGTACTTCTAAATGCCATCATGATCTTCACTATAATTTAGACTGTTTTAAGTCAATTTGTTATTGATTCAACCAGAAGGTCAATTATATCCTGCAGTTCTTCTTCAGTTTTGGAATTATTGACTTGGTAAAGTCAATTTGTAATTAGACAACTTTTAAAAAGTGCTTTCTCTCCGTAACTATCATGGTAGTTTTTGAAATGTTGTGAGTTCTCCCAGACTTCATGGTTATTCAGGTTTTACACTTTTTATCTATGGTGCTTTTTGTTTTATTGATGTATATCTTATGTTTGACAAAGGACTTGCAAGAATTGCATAGAACACTCCAACCTTGCACTGGGTTTCAGTATTAGTATATATATATATATATATATATATATATATAATATTCAGTATTAGTATATATATTAGTATATATATATATATATATATACTGAACTAACTATATATAGTATATATATATATATAGTATTATATATACTAATATATATATTAGTATATAAAACTGTCCTTTTTAAAGTAAAAATGATTAAACATCAGCAAATCCATATAATTCAATTTAATAAATTCATGTCCCTTTATACACCTTAGAAAAGAAATGAGTATTTATGAAGTATTAGGATTGCCTAGGCCCTGCCACGTAGATTTTGAATGCTTTGTTGAGATTTATACTGTTTGTAAGGAAGCAATAGCCCAACCAACCTAACCATAGCGGGTTTATAGTTTAGTCACTGGGTTAAGTTGGACTCTTTGTGACCCCATGGACTTCAGCATGCCAGGCTTCCCTGTCCTCTACTATCTCCAAGAGTTTACTCAATCTCATGTCCATTGAGTCAGTAATGCCATCCAAAAATCTCATCCTCTAACATGCCCTTCTTCTCCTGCCCACAATCTTTGCCAACATCAGGGTCTTTTCCAATGAATTGGCTCATCATATCAGGTGGCCAAAGTATTGGAACTTCAGCATCAGCATCAGTCCTTCCAATGAATATTCAGGCTTGATTTCATTTAGAATCAACTGGTTTGATTGCTTTGCAGTTCAAGGAACTAAAGAGGGGTTGATAACTTATTAATTTACAGATTGATACAAATATGGAAAAGCCTCCCTCCTCCAAATTAGGAAATCAGTCAAACCCAAACACTGTGTCATGAAGAAAGGGAACCCAAATTGCATTCTAGGCTTTTCCATTTCCCGTCTGTGTGAGTTTGAGCTAGGCACCATCGCTTTGCCATTCTTCAGGTCTCAGTAACAGTTTCGGTATTAGCTCCCCAGGGAGGCCTTCTCTGTGTAGCACTAAAATTAAAGTCTCCATATCACCTTCTGCTTTCCCTTTGGTAAAAGCGTTTCTTGCACTAAAAATCATTTATTTAAAGTCAGTGTTTCTCAGTAAAGAAGCATGAGGGCCAGGAGATGATTTTCTCGTTTATTCCTTTATCCCTGGTTGTTGTCGTTGCTGTTTGCCACTCAGTTGTGTCTGACTCTTTGGGGTTCCATGGACTGCAGCCTCCAGGCGCTCTGTCCATGGAATTCTCCAAGCAAGAATACTGGAGTGGATTGCCATTCCCTTCACTAGGGGATTTTCCCAATCCAGGGATCGAACCCAAGTCTCCTACATTGCAGACAGGTTCCTTACCATCTGAGCCACCAAGGAAGCCCTTTCACCTGGGAAGCCCATCCATGGTACCCGGCACAACGCCTAACACACAGTAAGTGACAAATGTGCGTTTGTTCAATGAATATGTGAACGAAATGAGCTTCATGGTTCAAAGTCTCAGTTTCATGACTTACAAAGGGATAAAGGAATAAACAAGATAAAGGGCAAATAGCAACTTCCAGGGTTGCTATGGTGTTGAGATAAGACTATTGAGTAGACTCAGGTGAGGACAGAGGATACATATATCACCTCTCCACTGTGAGACCTCTCTCAAATCTAAGAGGGTTAGTGTACATGAAAGTGTGTTGTAAGCTGAGTATTCTCTATAGGCAGAATTTACTGTTAGCTTTCATATAAGTAAAGATTTTATTATATCCACATATAAAGATATCCTTAAGGTGTCTTTCCAGTGGGCTAGACTTCTCATAGTTACATACACATATTTGCTTTTTCCCAATTCATTGCATGCACCATTTCACCCCAGCCTCCTAACCTCTACCCACTTTGGCAATTTGTTATCACTCACTGAGAACACACCCTAATCATAAAGACTATATCAACTAGAATTCATAGAGAAAAACAGAAGCCATTCTAGGTATTCCAGGAGGAGTGACTTAATATAGAATTAGGGGCTTATTCTGTAAGTATAAAACTTATCCTATAACATTTGAAGAGTTGAGAACAAAGACCAGAAGGGTAGCTACCAAAGATACTAGTTGCCCACAGCCCTGAAGTGGGCGATTCTTAAAAACTAACCCACAAGGCTTTGAAAATGTCAAGAGTCTCCAAGAAGCAATCACCAAGGGTCCCAGTGGTGTGCAACACCCATGATACACAGGATCTTAGCGAACACGCTGCTGAAAAACTCATGCAGCTGCTCACAAATCTGCCTAATTTCTCTGGGAGATAATGGCTTCTCCTAATACCACTTTAAATACCTTGAAGACCGAAATATACTGCTTCAAGTGGATCAATTAGGGAAGAGTGCAGCAGTCACTCTCTCGTATTTCCCATTGCTGCGTATTTTGGAGGTGGGAGAAACGGTTCCATACATAGGTCACTGACTATAAACAGCTTATTAGATAACACAACAGTACCTACAGGGTGTTTGCCACACCCCCCGAGCTGTAACTGTGTCTTCAGCAGTTGCTTTGGGGAAACAGGGTACACAAGCCCTGTGACTCCTGTAGGCATGATCCAATACCTCTTTTCATCTCTTCCATCAACTTTTTTGGAATGCTATAACATAGTGAGTAAAATATGAAACATTTTCTCTCTCTCTCCAGAAGCATGTGAGTTTGCTTCTGGCCCTTCTCCAGAGGTTTTGAGGATGGAAGGATGTCCTTCGACATCCCCTTCACCTCCCCAAGGGTCTTAAGACTGTTTCGTTGGAGTGAAGAGTCAGGGAAGCAGATGTCCTACGTATCTCTAAAGATACTTCCTACGTGTCTCAGCTGGTAACTTCTCACACATCGGCATCTCCAAAGTGGGGCCTCTTTCTTGTATTCAGGGTAGTGATTTTTAAGTTTTATTCACTGCTGTATTTCTAGACCCTAGGAATCTACCTGGCTGGTACACGGTGATACTTGGTGATGATTGGATTGGATGGACACATATTAAATAAGAAAGAAAGTCATAACTCAAATGATACAATTTAAATTTTAAAAAGTGCCTTCAATATGAAAATGTTTAGACAACCTGGCAATTTTCTCTTTTTTGGAAAGATGTTCTTAGGATCTTTCCTCACAATATGAATGTTCTTACCAGCCTGTCCAAATACATTAATCCTTTAGGGACACACTTAAACTGAAAGCATTCGCTGATGGCTCAGACCATGTGCTATCATTGCTATTTTCATCAGAAACACAAAATTTGGGGCTTATTCACACGACAGAACTTGGATATTTGGTCTTATGCAGATCTGAATTTAAATCCCAGATCTTCTATGTGACAGTTATGAGACTATGAATAAATCAACCTTTTTACCTGTTTTCCCATTTGCATGGTTAGGGTAACTATAATATCTACTAGAGTAACTATGTAGTTGCCTTAGAAATTGTGCATATGAATACAGACATGTGTGCATGTCTCATATAGTACTGAGATACTATATTGAGTATAGACATACTATATGATCTCATATAGTATTTATCATAAATATATCATATAGTATTTATCATAAACAGGGCTTCCCAGGTGGAGCAGTGGTAAAGAATCTGCCTGCCAATTCAGGATACACAAAAGACGATGCAGGTTCTATCACTGCGTTAGGAGGATCCCCTGGAGTAGAAAATGGCAACCCACTCCAGAATTCTTGCTTGAAAAACTCCATGGGCAGAGCAGCCTGGTGTGCTACAGTCCATGGGGCTGGAAAGGGTCGGATATGACTAAACAACTGAACACACACACACACACACACAAATAATAAATACTAGTTTTAATCATACTTTTATTTTTCATGGTTTCCTGTGATCATATCCTATCTCTGTAACAAAATTGTAAACTCTATAGGATGAAAAGACTGATTTCAAGATTTGAGTCCCCTTAGTAGGAAGGGTCATGAAGAGTTGGTTACGACTGAGCGACTTCACTTTCACTTTTCACTTTCATACATTGGAGAAGGAAATGGCAATACTCCAGTATTCTTGCCTGGAGAATCCCAGGGATAGCAGAGCCTGTTGGGCTGTCGTCTATGGGGTTGCACAGAGTCAGACACGACTGACGAGACGCAGCAGCAGCAGCAGCGGTAGGAAGAAAGAGTGCACTAGGTCCATAAATCCTTCGCAAGTGAATCATTTTGAATGTAGAGACAACAACATGGAAGACAAAAGAATTTCCTTTTGTATTTTTCCTCCATTTCTATTACATAGAGTTTCCCTCCACTTTGCATTTTTTATTACATCACCCATTACCTGGCTTAGAATCTGACTGAGAAACATTTGTTTTATCTTAGCAGAAATAGAACTAGCCTCCAGGGAATCAAATTCCTTCCATTCCACACACATTTACTTGTTTTTTTTTTTTTTTTTTTTTTATGCATAAGACGCAATGCAGGACTCAAGCATGATCCAGACACGTTTCCTGAATGTAAAAACCTTGGACATTGGGAATCATCAGAAGTTTGGGTCTGAGACAAGCTGACCTTGCCTGGAAAAACAGGAAATCAAAATTGTAACAAAGAGCTGATACTGGATATCCCACTAACACATTTCATTGTTCTTTGTTCTTGCCCTTTGAAAATAATGACCATATCTTACATTGGCATGGTGATTCTAATACCTGAAGGCATGCTTGCTTGTTTTACCTCATTTTATCTTTACTTCTTTCCTGTTCAGTGGAACAAATACTATATTTTAACAACTGAAGAAACCAAGGCTCAGAAGGGTTTCATTTCTTTAAATGAATTAAGCAGATTATTATTGCATTTCCCAGAAATGCAATAATAAATTATTTCAAACCCTGAAGTATAAACTAAAGATAGGGGAGGGTGCAAAAACTTATGTCCACAACCTGCACACGGATATTTATAACAGCTTTATAAATAAATAAAACAGATTCTCAAATCCTGGAAGCAACCAAGATGCTCTTCAGGAGATGAATGGATTAAATAATCTATAGTACATCCAGAAAATAATATATTTTTAAGCACTAAAAAAGTGAGCTATCAAACCACGAAAAACATGGAGCACCTTAAATTCATATTATTAAGTGAAAGAAGCCCATCTGAAATGACTACATGCTGTATGATCCCAACTGTATGACATTATGGAAAAGGCAAAATTATGGAGAAATAAAAAGGCCACAGATGCAGAGAACATAGTCGGGGTGGTGGTCGTTGCTTCTTATACCTGCACCTGTCTCAGAACTGCCCTGGACTGATGGGTCTACTTAGCGCAGAGGTGTTTAAGATGGTTCATTCTGCTTCTTCCAGAGAATCAGTCAATTCTCCAACAATCCCTGATTTCTCGTAACAGAGAATGATGTTTACAAACCAAAGTCTGAGTCTTGCAAGTTCTCATTTCTACCCAGGAGTAACTGCTTCTAGGCTCTCAGTGGACAGATCTAGGAACCATGTGTATGGATAATAACTCATGTGTACATATATATGTATATATATATTCTTTCTTAACTCTGTTTACTTTATACACATTTTAAAAAACATACCTTTGAGCTTTATTAATAACCCCAACCCAGTCCACCATATGATTCATTCTTATAGTCAACTCTATCCTGATTTGTAATTTGTAAGCAGTATGACTCATTATCTACAGTATATTTACTTGTTCAACCCTAGTATACATATAATGCAGTTTCAGAATTGCTGAATCCGTACCACTCTGAGAAAGGATTTTACCAACTAGCGTACAGCATTTCTGGACAGTTCTTTTCATCTTTCGGAGAAGGCGATGGCACCCCACTCCAGTACTCTTGCCTGGAAAATCCCATGGACAGAGGAGCCTGGTAGGCTGCAGTCCGTCTTTAACCCTCAGTTTTTCAGTCAGATCACTGTTTCCAGAGTTATGTAAGTTGGTTCCTTTCTTTCTGGCTTTCTTCAGCGTGGTTAGGTGAGTCATTTGTAACTCAGTTAGATTCCTTTGTCACAGTCTGCATTTCATTTTAGGTACCTCTTTATAATCTGGTATATATCAAACATTTATAATTTTCATACAGTAAACTTTACGCATCACGACACATAGTTCTATAGGTTTAATCAATGCAGTAGCTGTGTACCACTGCCACAGTTCCGTATAGAATGCTCCATTATCCCCACACTGCCCCTTTATGCTGCTGCTGCTGCTAAGTCGCTTCAGTCGTGTCCGACTCTGTGCGACCCCATAGACGGCCCTTTATAGTCAACTCCTATTCCCAAACCCAACCCCAGGCAGTCACTAATCTGTGTTCTGTCTCTATAGCTTATCTTTTATGTAGAATGTCATATAAAAGAAACTTTACAGAATACAGCATTTTTTGTTTAGCTTCTTTAGCCTAGCATAATGATTTCTGAGATGTACTCTTTAGTTTTGCTTATCCATAGTTACTTTGTCTTTTACTGTACAGTAGTATTTATTGTACAAACTTTGTACAATTTGTTTAAACATATATCAGTAGAAATTTGGGCTGTTTCCCACTTTTGCTATGATGAAGTTGCTAAGCATGCTCACACACAGGTCTTTGTGTGGACATATGCTATCATTACTCTTGAATACATTTTATTAAGAGTGAGATTATTGAATCACATAAGAGGTAAATCTTACATTTATAAGAAAGGTCCTGTTTTCCAAAGTATCTGTACTATTTTGCATTCTTTTTTAATCTTTTTAAAAATTGTATTCAATTTAAGTAGACAAAAAAAAAAAATCACCCATTCCTTGCCCCTCACCTTCCACCTCTGGCAACTACCAATCTGTTTTCTATACCTGTGAGCTTGGTTTTTGTTTTGTTTTGTCTAGATTCCACATAAAAGAAATATCATACAATTTTTTTGTCTGATTTGTTTCGCTTAGCATAATGCCTTCAAAGTCAATCCATATTATTGCAAATAGCAAGATTTCATTCTTTTTTATAGCTGAATAATATTCCATTGTCCTGGATCAGGAAGATCTCCTGGAGAACTTAGTGGCAACCCACTCCAGTATTCTTGCCTGGAGAATTTCATGGACAGTGGAGCCTTGTGGGTTACAATCCACGGAGTCACAAAGAGTCAGACATGACTGAGTGACTAGCACATGCACACAAAATTCCATTGTATATATAAACCCATACCTTTTATCCATTCATTCATTGACAGACCCTTAGGTTTTTCCATATCTTGGCTAATATAAAAAATGCTGTAAGTAATGAGGCTGGGAATATTTTTAAGTTAGTGTTTCTTTTTCTTTTGATAAATATCCAGAAATGGAATTTTTGGATAATATGGTAGTTCTAGTTTTAATTGTTAAGGAACCATCATACTGCTTTCCATACTGGCTGTATAATTTAAATTCCCACCAATAAGGGTTCCTTTTTCTCCACATACCTTTCAATATCCATTATTTCTTATCTTTTAGATAATAGCCATTCTAATAGATATGATGTGATACCTCACTGTGATTTTGATTTGCATTTCCCTCATAATTAACGATGTTATTTTTCATGGCCATCTATATGTCTTCTTTGAAAATATGTATATTTAGTTTTTTGCCCATTTTTAATCAATAGTATATTTGTGCTATTGAGTTGTATGAGTTCTTTATATATTTTGGATATTATTCCCTTATCAGATTTATGATTTGCAAATGTTTTCTCCCATTCAGTAGGCTGAATTTCATTTTGATCATGGTTTCCTTTTCTGTAAAAAGAAAACAGCATCAGTTGAGTTCAGTTCAGTCGCTCAGTCGTGTCCGACTCTTTGCCACCCCATGAATCGCAGCACGCCAGGCCTCCCTGTCCATCACCAACTCCTGGAGTTCACTCAGACTCATGTCCATCGAGTCAGTGATGCCATCCAGCCATCTCATCCTCTGTCGTCCCCTTCTCCTCCTGCCCTCAATCCCTCCCAGCATCAGAGTCTTTTCCAGTGAGTCAGCACTTCGCATGAGGTGGCCAGAGTACTGGAGTTTCAGCTTCAGCATCATTCCCTCCAAAGGAATCCCAGGGCTGATCTTCTTCAGAATGGACTGGTTGGATCTCCTTGCAGTCCAAGGGACTCTCAAGTCTTCTCCAACACCGCAGTTCAAAAGCATCAATTCTTCGGTGCTCAGCCTTCTTCACAGTCCAACTCTCACATCCATACATGACCACAGGAAAAACCATAGCCTTGACTAGACGAACCTTTGTTGGCAAAGTAATGTCTCTGCCTTTCAATATGCTATGTAGGTTGGTCATAGCTTTCCTTCCAAGGAGTAAGCGTCTTTTAATTTCATGGCTGCAGTCACCATCTGCAGTGATTTTGGAGCCCAGAAAAATAAAGTCTGACACTGTTTCCACTGTTTCCCCATCTATTTCCCATGAAGTGATGGGACCAGATGCCATGATCTTCATTTTCTGAATGTTGAGCTTTAAGCCAACTTTTTTACTCTCTACTTTCACTTTCATCAAGAGGCTTTTTAGTTCCTCTTCACTTTCTGCCATAAGGGTGGTATCATCTGCATATGTGAGGTTATTGATATTTCTCCTGGCAATCTTGACTCCAGCTTGTGTTTCTTCCAGTCCAGCGTTTCTCATGATGTACTCTGCATATAAGTTAAATAAGCAGGGTGACAATATACAACCTTGAAGTACTCCTTTATCTATCAATAAATATGGGTTTCCCTGATAGTTCAGTTGGTAAAGAATCTGCCTGCAATGCAGGAGACTCTGGTTCAATTCCTGAGTCCAGAAGATCCTCTGGAGAAGGGATAGGCTACCCACTCCAGTATTCTTGGGCTTTCCTCATGGCTCAGCTGGTAAAGAATCCACCTGCAATGTGGGAAACCTGGGTTCTTTATCAATAGATATCTCTATCAATATGTCTCTATCAGTAGATATAGGTAGGTAGATGATAGATAATAGATATTTATCTACCAAGAAATTTTAGTGAAACTTTCTAAATTATGTATTAATTTCTATAAACCAGAGGAATCAAATGGAGTACAAACTGGAAAATATGTTTCTGATCACACTTTATTATATTTTTCCGAGAAGAGTGGGAATCAAAAAGTCAATAATCCTTGTGATGTCATTAGCAAGTGTGGCAATGTGGAAACACAATGTCACACTCAGAAGATAGAAGGTCCAGGTGAGTGTGTGTGTGTACGTGTGTGTTAGAGAGACAGGTAGGTGCGGAGAGGGACATTCTGGAAAATGACTAGTATAGAAATTCTTTTTTTAGTAAACAGCTGGCAAAAGTCAATTTAAACCCCTGGTGTGAATTCTACACTTTCTCACTTCTTCTGGACTCCATCTCCATTAATCGAACTATTTTCTTCTGTATATCCAAATCATTTTCCCATAGCATATAAACAAGAATCATTTCTTACTGTTAAAGAAAATTAAAGTCTGCCATTGACCTCATGTGGAGAAGGAAATGGCAACCCACTTCAATAGTCTTGCTTGAAAAATTCAGTGAACGAGTAGCCTGGGGTGCTACAGTCCACAGGGTCATGAAGAGTCAGCCACAACTGAGCACTGTGACCTCAAGACTCATATCTCCCTTTTTTCAGAGGTACTTTTCTGGGAAAAGTATTTTCTCTTTTGATGTGAAGAAAAAAAATTAGTAAGTTCTAGGAGTTGATAGGGGGAGTAAGGGATGAATAGGCAGAGAACAGAGGATTTTTAGGGCAGTGAAAATATTCTGTATAGTTTTATAATGAATACATGTCACTGTACATTTGTCCAAATCCATAGAATGTACAACATCAAAAATAAACCCTAATGTAGATTGTGGATTTGGGGTGTTATAGTTTGCCAGTGCTAGGGATCTCAGTTTTGCCTTCTCAGGTGCAAAACAGCATGATGACAATATGCACACACACTCCTCCTCACAGGCTTGTTATAGTGATCCAATGGTATGCTGTGGATTAAAAGTACACACATGCAAGCTAAAGGGTATGATATCTCTAAACACATTAGTCATTGTCACTATGACTTGGCCTAGCTTGGGCCTGAGATCATAAATACCATGAAAGGACAACTAAGGCTCAGACACTGCCTCTCACTGCCAGTATAAACCCTCTCCAAGATCAGGATATAAAAATAGTGGTAGGAAAAAAAAATACAATCCAGAACAATATAACAGCAGCAAAACCAAAATTGTGTCAGACTGACCTGGAATAGAATTTTGGTTCAGTGACATATAAGATAGGTGTTCTGGAGAAAGTTCCTTCTTTCAAAGTTTTATTATCTTTAAAAATGGAGACTAGACAAAGGTTTTAAGTATTCTTGACAGAATTTAGAAATGTAAATAAAACTTTTTAATATCATTCTGCATATAGATTTTTGAAGCATGTTACTTTATTACTCCTGCTTCTATTCATTTTTATATTTGTCAAGCATTATTTTAATATCTCTGTTTGCCAGATTTCATGCAAGACATGAGGGATGCTGGTCTTTTCTCTCCTCTGCCTGTTATTTTTAGAAATGATAATTCTGAAAAGCTAAGAGCCACTATCAATGGTCTGCTTCCATAGAGTAAGTTGATTCAACTCCTCACACTTTCTCTCTCTCAAAAAGAGCTATTGGTTAGCAAGTCCAATTACAAATAAAGTCTACTGTGATTTAGCAGAAGAAGCATCATGATTGAAGTAAAGAGATGAATAGAAGTAGGTATAACCAGCATCTATTGAGTCAGAGATGAGAAGGAATTAGCAGGTATTAGAACCCAAAGAGGGCTTCCCTGGGGAGAAGGCAATGGCAATTCACTCCAGTACTCTTGCCTGGAAAATCCCATGGACGGAGGAGCCTGGTAGGCTGCAGTCCATGGGGTCGCTAAGAGTCGGATACAACTGAGCGACTTCACTTTCACTTTTCACTTTCATGCATTGGAGAAGGAAATGGGAACCCACTCCAGTGTTCTTGCCTGGAGAATCCCAGGGACAGGGGAGCCTGGTGGGCTGCCATCTATGGGGTTGCACAGGGTCAGACATAAGAATGCGGGTTTGATCCTTGGGTCAGGAAGATCCTCTGGAGGAGGGCATGGTAACCCACTCTAATATTCTTGCCTGGAGAATCCCATGGATAGAGGAGCCTAACAAGCTATGGTCCGTAGGGTGGCAAAGAGTCAGACATGACTGAAGGGACTTAGCATGCAGGCACAGAACCCAACTATAGCTTGAACCCAACTATACCAAGCTATTAAAGAGGTTTTTTACAGACCAAAATACTGAGATATAAAGCTGAGGCAACTTTCATGTCCTGAAGGCTGGATTTGAAACAACTTTGCATGACTCTCAGACTCTTGTTCTTCCCTCTCCACCAAGGTAACATTGAAATAAAGGGAAGCATTTTCTTCCATTGTCTGCCAAAGTAAATTGCTCATGAGGAGAGTAAGAAAACTTATAAACCATCTGTCTGTCACAAGCCACTCTGTTGCCAATGTTTGCTTTGTGACTCGCACATTTTGGCATTGACTGAAATACTCAATCCCCTTCCCATTGTCTCCTAAGTAAGAGTTAAGGGAAAGATAGGGGGAAAGTTCAGTCAGATGAGAGAAGTAACTTGTATCTTCTCAGCAATAAAGGGACCCCTTTCTGGGCTTGAGAGGAGGACAAAGCAGATGGAGGTGGCCAGTGTGGTCAGTGGTGAAGACCTGCTGCTCTGGGGGGACTCACCTTTTGTTTTCCTTTAGTGGTAATTTTTGCAGGGAGATTGATAAGGCTCTCACAGGTTGGGGCTTCCCAGGTGGCACTTGTGGTAAAGAATCCGCCTGCAATGCAGGAGCCACAGGAGGCCTGGGTTCAATCTCTGGGTCAAGAAGATCTCCTGGAGGAGGGCATGGCAACCCTCTCCAGTATTCTTGCCTGGAGGATCCCATGGACAGATGAGCCTAATGGGCTATGGTCTTTAGGGTCACAAAGAGTCAGACACGACTGAAGGGACTTAGCACGCAGAAAGAGAACCCAACTATGCCAAGTTATTAAAGAGGTGAGGATCAGAAGAGATCTGAGTATGGACTAAAGACTATTTTTTTTTATTTGTTGATCCTTTCATTCAATAAATATGTATTGAGTATCTATTATTTGCCATTATTTGCCTCAAGGTGTTGAATCCAAAAATCTTTACTGCAACTGGCTGGTGATGCCTCAGAATGTAGGATTTACTACAAGCCATGGCTTAAAGGTAAAAGATTTCAGATGCCATTACCAATCCCCGAAGTCATTTAGTCACCAGTATGAGCTATAATGGATTATTGATTTCATAGAGTATAAAGGCTTCCAAAGATCTATCATAGGCTGTGGGGTTAATCTGGAGACTGAATTTGCACACTTATTTGTGTATTGTCTGTCCTCATTCTCATGTATAATTTCTCCTTCTGGAGTTAATGGGAGTTATGCGCCTGCTTCCAAGGGTGAAAAAATACTTTCTTTTAGCTTTCATGCCTCAAATGCCAATGAAATAATAGCTCAGAGAATGAAGTCTCTGAATGTTTAAACTTGAATCCTTCAAATGTCATATTCAAGCATGTGTCCATCATCATTAAAATTGTTCAGAAATAAGGTCCTGGCAAATTTCATTTCAATTTAGATTCTTTGTGAAGCTGAAGTGCACACAGATACTAGCTCTTACATCTTCAGTGGTTCCGTGTTTTTATTTTGCATTTCATTAGGAGTGTGTGTGAGAGAGAGAGCATAAAGGAGGCAGAGTCAGAGATGGAGAGAGAAGGCAAGAGTCCCATGCGGTCTTCTGCCAACATTCTAAAATTAAATATCCTTATTTGAGAGCTCACTCATGATTTGCCAAGAGTAGACACTCCCTGGAAAAGTCTAATCCCCTGAAAAATAAGCTACATAATGAAAACATTTGCATAGTTGTCACCATAGACTTGCAAATATACATCACCAATAATCTTCCTCTATATGCATGAATGAGATATTTCAATAATGAGCAAAAAAAGGATAGATTCACAGTGAACCTATCTTTTCTGTACAGAAAGTCAAACAAGTGGCAAATTCACTCTAGTCAAGTTGTTGACTTAAATAAGTGTGATTACTCATTGAGAATGGATATGTGCTTTTGCTCAGTCACTTCAGTCATGTCCAAATTTTTCGACCCCATGGACCGTAGCCTGCCAGGTTCCTGTGTTCATAGAATAATCCAGGCAAGAATACTGGAGCACGTTTCCATTGCCTCCTCCAGGGGATCTTGCTGACCTAGGGATAGAACCTGCATCTCTTGCGTCTCCTGCATTGCAGGTGGATTCTTTATCGCTGAGCCATTGGGGAAGCCAAGGAATATATATACAGACAGATAGATAGATATAGATATTTCTATTAGAAATGACTTGTATAATATCCCAGAAGTCAGGAAAATATATGAAACCATTACCAGGGTTGCCTCCTCCCAGCATCACTCCAGGTAGAGGCATTATAAAGGAGCTCATAGATGCTCCACATAGACTCAAAATCATGGAATTGTGTGTTCAAGTTTAATTTTTCATTTGCCTGATGAAGAACCTGAGACTACAGATGTCATGGTACTTGCCCAAATTCTTCTAAAAATAAGCAAGTCATGAGGAAGAATGCACATCCATGTTTCTCAACCATTTTCTGTTCCCTTTCCATCTCCTCTCACACGTGATAGTCTGAAAGAAAAATGTAATCAATAGTTTTCAGAGAGTCTCAAGACCAAAAAAACAAAACAAAACAAAACAAAACTGCCTATTATTCCAATCCATGTCTATTGATTGAATATGCATCCATGTCTACCTATTGCTTCATCCATGTCTATTCTCTACTTTTAAAACTGTACATAACATTATCATATGCTATTTAAAAGCTAAGGATACCACTGTAGATACAATGTCTATTGAGTTTTAATAACCATATATAGATGCAGTCTTTCATCTATTTAATCTATCCTAGAGCCTAGTGAGGGGCTTCCCAGATGTCTCAGTAGTAAAGAATCCCCTTGCCAATGCAGGAGATGCCAATTAGATCCCTGGATCAGGAAGACCCTGGAGGAGGAAATGGCAATCTACTCTGGTGTTCTTGCCTGAAAAAATCCCACAGGCAGAGGAGCCACAGTCCACAGAGTTGCAAAGAATTGGATGCAACTGAGCATGAAAGCATGCAGAATATTCTGTAGGAATTGTTTCAGTATTCATTTCAGGTGTAAATCAGTAAGAATACACTAAAAATTCTCAATGATAGAGAACACAGCAATATTCTACTGTTAAAAAGGCCTTAAAAATGCTATTCAATTCTCAGGATTTGTCAAATCATTGCTTCTCCAGGTCCAGCTTAAGATCCATCTTATCCATGAAGTCTTTCAGGACTTCTAACCCTGATCTGCCATCTCTGCATTATAATTGTGCTTATATCCTTTGAGTATAGTGTATACTTTATTTATTTAATTATTTTTAGTTTTTCCTAGAGGCTACCTTTGCTTTCAGCCTAGTTTAATCAAGAAGAAGAAAATGTTCTCTGGTATCCACAGTCTTCATTGTCACATTCTCTTTGACATTACTGGCTTCCCTGGTGGCTCAGATGGTAAAGCGTCTGCCTGCAATGCAGGAGACCTGGGTTTGATCCCTGGGTCAGGAAGATCCCCTGGAGAAGGAAATGGCAACTCACTTTAGTACTCCTGCCTGGAAAATTCCATGGATGGAGGAGCCTGGTAGACTACAGTCCATGGAGTCACAGAGTTGGACACGACTGAGCAACTTCACTTTCTATGACATTACAGGAAAAGGGCCAGCATATGAATTAAACCTATGAGCTCAGCACTGGGATGAGTACAATGGACATCTTCATTGATTCTTTATGAATCCAGGCATTCTATTTATTTTGACCAAAATCCCTGTTCTGTCTGTAGACTAATAGGCCATGATTTTTATCACTTAAGCATGGGTTTAATTACTTGAACATGGAGGAAAGAAAAGCAAAAATGCAATCATTTTAACATCTCACATTTTCACATCTGTATTCACTCTAGAGTTCAACAGCCACATACATTCTTCATGTTTACAAGTTATAATTAACCCTTGCTATAGTTTATAAAATAGGTAGTATAAAATAATGGATAAAATTATGAGTTCCCTAGTCAGACAGCCCCTTGTTTTAATCAAGCATTTGGTATGATTTTAGTTTCCTCTGCTCTAAAGTTGGGATAATAATGTCCTTAGTTTTATTGTAAATATTAATGGAGATAATTCAAGTAAAGCAATTAACTCCTGGCAGAGAAAAGTGATCAGTAGATCTTCATTATTAATATTATTGCTTTTCCATATAATTCTTAAATTATTATTATTACAGAAGTATTACCTTTATGCTTTTCCCCCTTATTCATAGTTCCTGGCATGTGGCTCAGAGTCTGCACTAACCAATTTCTGCAGTTATCTTGGGTGATTGCAATATCCACTCACATCTCTGTTTGTTGACCTGTTCATACTCAAAGCCTTCTCCTCCACTTAACTCAGCTACCAGCTCACACAGGCATGGTTGCTCATTTCCAGTATCCAAATCTCTGTGCCCCCAAACCACTCATTCAAGCCCCATTTCTCAGATCACATAATTGTTCCTCTCTCTATTTCAGTCTCTTATGTGAGGGCACACATGTGTGAATATACACATGCACACACATACACAGATATGCACAGAGAAAGACACACATATACAAAGACACATCTTTTGAAATGCTCACGATCTTGAGGCTTTGGCCCTTATTTTCCTTCCCTACATTTCCCTCATTCTAAACACCACACAGTGGGTTTTCCCAAGATGGCCTCTGCTGCTGCTGCAGATAAATTGCTTCAGTCGTGTCCAACTCTGTGCGACCCCACAGACGGCAGCCCACCAGGTTCCCCCATCCCTGGGATTCTCCAGGCAAGAACACTGGAGTGGGTTGCCATTTCCTTCTCCAATGCACGAAAGTGGAAAGTGAAAGTGAAGTCACTCAGTCGTGTCCTATTCGTAGCGACCTCATGGACTGCAGCCCACCAGGCAGCTCTGTCCATGGGATTTTCCAGGCATCTATGCCCAAAGCATCAGATACTATTCATATATCATGGACTGCCTAATTTATATCCAGTTCAGACCTTTTTTTGAGTTCCAAATCTATATGTCATCTTGACTCCTTGCCATCTCCACTTGCACCCCTCAGTAGCATTTCAACATGCTGAAGACTCAATCCACCTTCCCCTTCAAACCTATTAATGTTATTTTCCATTTCCACAAATGATAAGACCATCTAACCATCCCAGTGCCTAAGTCAGGAATCTATAAATTATTGTCTCATTTCCCTCCTCCTCCAACAAGTATGTTAGCTCAAATCTCTAAAATCCATTTATTTCTCCTCCATCTTTAATCACCACTGCTGCTGCCAACTCCTGTCTAGACTGATGTCTTCTCTCGCTATAACTCTTTACAGGTCATATGTCTCCTCATTGCTCTTTATCGAGCCCAGACTCCAACTTTACTTAAAAAATAAATCTGAGCATGTTACTCTTATGTTTAAAATCTTTCCATGTTTTCATAACCCTGTTAGAATAAAGAAAAGTTCTGGAACCTATCCTGAACCATAGATAAGGTCACTGCTTATCCTTCTAGCCTCATGGCATCTGGTCCCATCACTTCATGGCAAATAGATGGGGAAACAATGGAAACAGTGACAGACTTCATTTTTTGGGGGGTCGGGGGGGGGAACTCCAAAACCACTGCAGATGGTGACTGTAGCCATGAAATTAAAAGACACTTGCTCCTTGGAAGAACAGCTATGACCAACATAGACAGCATATTAAAAAGCAGAGACATTACTTTGCCAACAAAGGTCCATCTAGTCAAAGCTATGGTTTTTCCAATACTCATGTATGGATGTGAGAGTTAGACTATAATGAAAGCTGACCACCGAAGAACTGATGCTTTTGAACTGTGGTGTTGGAAAAGACTCTTGAGAGTCCCCTGGATGGCAAGGAGATCCAGCCTGTCCATCCTAAAGGAAATCAGTCCTCAATATTCATTGAAACGACTGATGCTGAAACTCCAATACTTTCGCACTTGATCCAAAGAGCTGACTCATTTAAAAAGACCCTGATGCTGGGAAAGATTGAAGGTGATGGCATCACCGACTCAATGGACGTGCATTTGAGTAAACTCCGGGAGTTGATGATGGACAGGGAGGCCTGGCATTCTGCAGTCCATGGGGTTGCAAAGAGTTGGACAGACTGGGCGACAGACTGGGCGAATGAACTGAACTAAACTGAACTGAACTGAAGCAATTAATTAGTTAAGTGACTTGAACAAAGCTATTAGTATGATCAAAAAAAAAGTCCAGAGTAAAAACCCAAAAAGATGTTCTAGAAGAGTCTAGACTCGTCTCATCATTAACATATTAGGGATAAATTGAGTTGACTATGGGTCAGGAAAAAGCACAGGAGATGAATGGTATCTTTTCAGTAAGACGCGTGCCCGCAGTCCCTTTGATCATTAATATAATTAACCCTGCTGCTGCTGCTAAGTCACTTCAGTCATGTCCGACTCTGTGCAACCCCGTAGACGGCAGCCCATCAGGCTCCCCGTCCCTGGGATTCTCCAGGCAAGAATACTGGAGTGGATTGCCATTTCCTTCTCCAATAATTCATAATTCTAAAATATCACCCAACAAGAAGGAAGAGGAGGAGGAAGAGGAGAAGAAAAAAGAGGAGAAAATAAGAAGCAAGAGAAGAAATAAGGAGGAAGGGAAGAAAACAAGAGGAGGAAAAAGAAAGCAGCCGTGACTTTGTCAGATTCATATCCCACCTGTCACTGTAAAGCTGTTCATTAGAAATGTAAGATAACTGTACAGAAAAGAGCTTAAGGAAAGCAAAACTGGAACTATTTTGTTTTCATTTTCTGTTTTTAAATGCTTCTCTTTCGTTTTACCTTTATTGAAGTGGGTCTTTGAAAAAATCATCATTTTCAGCACTACAAACTGAACAAGCTCTTGGCATTTCTCATACAAAAGAGGTGCCATAATTTCATGCCTTTGCAAACACACACTGTGAGCAATCAAGGGAAAAAGAAAATTAAAAATTAATTCTGCTGTTTATTCTCCTCATTTATTTCATCAGCCATCTCAGTCTTACACTGAATAATAATCAACAGGATTTGATAGACACACCTAGGGGAGGCTAGACATCTTCTCTCAAAATCTACAGAAAGCTGGAAAGGAAAGTCAAATAACAATGCTTTGGGGAGGCATCTCTAATTATACAATCAAAACTATCTGTACCAACATTTCCAGGCTGTGGAAGTATTCTGAAATCAGAAGTTACATGGGGTAATAATAATTTGAAAGCTGGAGTTTATCATGGACTCAAACATTTGACAGCACCAAACCATGACCAAAAAAGACTCCAGAAAAGTATAGACATTAGAATTGTGACCAATGACTAACGTTTTTCTGTACCTGCATCTCGATTCTTCCTCCTTGAATTTTGAAAGTTCAGAGTTCACCTGGAGGTCCCGATGATGTCTTTAGTATAAATTCCATTTACACCTCTGCAGCATCATGGACACAATTCATAATGCATAAAACCAAATTACCCATCAAAGAAAAGTTTGTCATTTCTGAAACTCTCCTCAAGAGTTTAGTGTGGGAGCTATACAGGATGAGAGTCATTTACTTTATCTTTAAACATCAACATTACAAGTAATAGAGGAGCCTGCAGAAAAAGTGAAAGTGATCATCACAAAGTCATGTCCAACTCTTTGTGACCCCATGAACTGTAGCCCACCAGGCTTATCTGTTCATGGAATGCTCCAAGCAGGAATGCTGGAGTTGGTACCCCTTCCTTTTTCCAGGAGTTCTTCCTGACCTAGGGATCAAACTCAGGTCTCCTGCATTGCAGGCAGATTCTTTACCATCTGAAACACCAAGGAAGTTTATTCAAAGCACAAAGAAAAGTGAAACTGAGCACACTTTACAAATGAATGCTACTGAAACATATGGATCTCAGTCTTGAAAAAGTTACCCCTCATATCTGTAGCTGTCAGTAATAATAATTAATATATGTCTTAATGCCCTTTTTGTTCCTAAATAAATTTCAGTCAAGCAGACAATCAATAAGTATTTATTGAGGATTCATTGTAAGTCAGTTTCCCTGGAAGCAAACTGTGATGGATAATTGCCTGCAGGAGTTTATTGAAGATCAACACTTGCAGGGGAGTATAGGCCATGGGACTGAGCGGAGGGAGAAGCTGAATTGCCATGAAGTCACAGCCAAGGCCTCAGCTAACTATAGATTCTAAGGTAGCTCTGCACCTGGATAGACCTTCAGAGCTTAGAGAAGTCTTCAAATGTGGGTGAGAGAACTGGCCCTTTGGCACCTCCCTTGCCCCAGATTGACCAGTTATTGAATACAGGCTCTCTCTCATTATGGAAAGTGAAAGTGTTAGTCGCTCAGTCATGTCAGATTCTTTGCAACCCCAAGGACTGTAACCCGCCAGGCTTCTCAGTCCTTGGGATTCTCCAGGCAAGAATACTGGAGTGGTTTGCCATGCCCTTCTCCAGCGGATCTTCCCGACCCAGAGATCAAACTCAGGTCTCTTGCATTGCAGGCAGATTCTTTACCATCTAAGCCACCAGGGAAATCATTATGGAAGGAATTTCTAAAACAGTGATTCGTTTGAGTGGTATTGATAGTCTGGGTGACAGAGTACAGCATGTACTAAAAAGCATATTATGAATCTATCCCATGAGCCCTCTGGCATTAGCAAATTATAGAGAACACATTATTTGTATCTAGCATGCTCCTACTTTGTGTCCCAGCCCAGATATTTATGAGGTCTGTGCAGATTTTCCAGAGCAGAGAGTTGTTCCCTCCTCTTTGTTCTCTCATCACTGCACTCATAGATTTGTGGTACTACTTATCAAACTGAATCATATGTCATTAATCCCTGGTCTGTGTTCCACACCCAGCTACGTGTTCCTTGAGGGTAGGTTGCAATTCACATGCCATTTTATCACTAAACTCTCCCAATCCCCTATCTAAGTAACCATAGTCCATTTGTTATTCTCAGTCACATCGAGCTTATAACATTCATCCTGACTCATAATTTTTAGGTTTATGTGTTTACTTGCTTATTATCAAACAATTGGTGAAGCCATTATTTTATGACCACACTGAAATAAAAGCAATCATTTAAATAGCTGATGGCTTTATATTTGCATTGAGCATATTCAGTGACACACAATAAATTGAATTCAGGTTATGCATGATAATGTTGATGGAATTTAGCAAGCCTTTCATTTTCACACCAAGAAGCCAGTTTCTGGACAACACTGTTATATATTTCATTTATTTCAAAGACTTGATTTGAGGTACTTACTTTATGGCAGTTTTTTTAAGCTTTTTATTTTAGAGGAATTTTAGGTTCAAGGCAAAATTGAAAGCACATAGTAGAAAGTGGAAGGATTCCAGAAACACAAAAGGGATTTGACCCTAATGTTTAGATACAGGCTAGACCCATCCCACATTAGTTCATTTGCCCCAAAACATCTTCCCCAGACTGCTGGACATGCCTAAAATTTCTTCAAGGAAATTACCCCTACTCTAATACTGGATAAACAATACAGTTACACACATTGATTCTAGAGTCACTTTGTTAGGGTTCAAATCTCAGTTCTACTCTTGCAAACTATGTCACATAAACAATAAATGTTATTTCATTCTATGTTCATTTTCTCATCTGTAAAATAATGTCAATCGTGGGATGTACCTCACAGGATGTTTGTGGGGCTAAGTGACTTGCAGAAAATGCTTATAGCCAAGTGTGGTGCGTATGAAAGTGAAAATGAAAGTCACTCAGTGTGTCCGACTCTTTGCAACCCCATGGACTGTACAGTCCATGGAATTTTCTAGGCCAGAATACTGGAGTGGGTAGCCTTTCCCTTCTCCAGGGGATCTTCCCAACCAAGGGATCGAACCCAGGTCTCCCGCATTGCAGGTGGATTCTTTACCAGCTGAGCCACAAGGGAAGCCCATGGTGCATATGAAATATTATTAAAGGTATATCTGTTAGTTGGTGTCACCTATCCCTATAATAACAAGTTAACTGAGGCAATGAGAATTCTGATAGAAGGGGAAAAGATAATAAAGAAAACCTGGAGTGATGTAAAGTGAAGTGGTGTTTATTCAGAAGTAAAAAAAAAAAGAAAAGGCATAAGGTGCCAGAAAGAAAAGTCGCCAGAAGAAGAAAGGTGCAGAGTGGGGTGTAGGAGAGTGTCAAAAAAGATTTAACATGACAATTAAAATCTTGGCCATGATTAATGAAATTACATTAGAAACAAGGCAGCCATTTCTTTCTTCTTCTACATTTTCCTTTCTTTCACACAAAATGGCCAATGGCTCTTAGAATTCAGAATTCAATTTGGTACCAAGGTCTTCAAAATCTTTTAAGCAGTCTAAGAACCAACTGTTTCTAGCATTATTTCTATTGTAAGCCAAGTTCCAAATTCTAACTAAGGCTCTGCAAAGGAATGTTTCAATATCATCATTTACCAAGTCTCTTGCAACTACAAGTAGAAGCCTGAAAGAACAGCCTAAATATGGCACAAGGAATAGAAATATAGTGAAATACAATGCTGATGACAATCTGTGATTACCGACCCCAGAATGGAAACATAAAAAAAAAACATCTGTTACAAAGGGCTTCAAGACTTGTAAGCTACTAGGACCTTTAAAAGGTTTTACTATGTTCACCGTGTCTGGAATCACTCTGGTTATTGGGTGCTCTGTAAAGGGAGGAGGCCCCAGCTTACCTGAGCGCTAGTAGTAGAACTGGACATGGAACAATGGCCTGCTTCCAAATCAGGAAAGGAGCATGTCAAGGCTGTATATTGTCATCCTGCTTATTTAACTTATATGCAGAATACATCATGAAAAACACTGGGCTGGATGAAGCACAAGCTGGAATCAAGATTGCCCAGAGAAATATCAATAACCTCAGATATGCAGATGACACCACCTTATGGCAGAAAGCAAAGAAGAACTAAAGAGCCTCTTGATGAAACTGAAAAAGGAGAGTGAAAAGGTTGGCTTAAAGCTCAACATTCAGAAAATGAAGATCATGGCATCTGGTCCCATCTCTTCGTGGCAAATAGATGGGGAAACAGTGGAAACAGTGTCAGACTTTATTTCTGGGGGCTCCAAATCCACTGCAGATGGTGAGTGCAGCCATGAAATTAAAATATACATGCTCCTTGGAAGAAAAGCTATGACCAACCTAGACAGCATATTAAAAAACAGAGACATGACTTTGCCAAGAAAGGTCCGTCTAGTCAAGGCTATGGTTTTTCCAGTTGTCATGTATGGATGTGAGAGTTGGACTATAAAGAAAGCTGAGCACCGAAGAATAGATGCTTTTGAACAGTGGTGTTGGAGAAGACTCTTGAGAGTCCCTTGAACCGATCCAGTCCATCCTAAAGGAAACCAGTCCTGAATATTCATTGGAAGGACTGATGCTGAGGCTGAAGCTCCAATACTTTGGCCACCTGATGCAAAGAACTGACTTATCTGAAAAGACCCTGATGCTGGGAAAGACTGAAGGCAGGAGGAGAAGGGGATGACAGAGGATGAGATGGTTGGATGGCATCACCGACATGATGGACATGAGTTTGGATAAACTCCGGGAGTTGGTGATGGACAGGGAGGCCTGGCGTGCTGCAGTCCATGGGGTCACAAAGAATAGGACATGACCGAGTGACTGAACTGAACCAAGTAGTCCAACAGAAGGAAAGAAGACTATTAGATAGCTCTCCTCAGGTATCCTCAGGGAGTATCACAGGGGAAATAGAGGAAGGAGACTGGACAGGGAAATAAATCTATTTCCGTAAATGCTGTGAATCATTATTTCAGATTCTGACATTTTTGATCAGTGCTTGATTTTTCAATAAGGAGAACCACTTCAAAAAAACATTATGTTAAGGCAAGGTGAGAGAAATGCTTTTTCCAAAAGTTATATAATTCAAGAGAAGTCCCTTTTCCAGGAATTATGTAATTCAAGGTTTTTAAAAGACCTCTCAGGTCTTATGCTGAGCAATTATTTTGTGCCAAAATGAGGACAAATCACTCACAGGTAATATCTTAGTCAATCTTTTTTTAAAAATCCTGTGATTGGTATTATTACTCCACTTTCTAGATAAGGGAACTGACAATCACAGTGAATAAGAGAGTGAGTCATTTCTATAAAGTCACAAAATAAGTTTGTAGTAAAACTTCAAATTTCTCAGTAGAATCTATAAAGTGATATGGTTTGCCCTAATAAAGAGGCCATTCTGTAGAACACATTGCTCTCTATTTCCTAAACAAAGAAAGAGTTATAAAAATAATCCAGAATTTCACTAAAATCTTTAAACTTGCTTTAAACATAGTAGACTTTTGCAATTTCAGATGCACTGATGATTCCTAGAGGCAAATAATTGCCTCTGGCACATATAATTTAGTGAATCATCTTTCCCAAGGAGATTCCGTTACAAAGCCTTCTAACAGACCATAAAAGTTAGTAGACCCAAGAAGAAAGTACTTGTTTTTTTCTTTAAGAAAAATAAAACTAGTTGAAAACAAGTAACATGGTCTTGTCTCCTTTTCCAATGTACATGACTTCATAGGCACACACATGCATCCTCTTACTTATTCCCATCTCTGCAAACAGAAATGAAAATATACTATAAACACATTGAATTAATTCAGTCCTGTCTTTTCTGTACTGTTAATTTATTGCTTTATTCTTGCTCTCTATATGTCATTGTACCTCGACACAAGAGAAAAATTTGAATATCTGTTCCAAAGCTTAGCTAGACTTTATCATAATTCCTCCTCCTCCACAATTTGGTCTTTTGACCCCTTTTTAATCTATGTCCCAGATTTCCAGTTAGAGAAAGAATCGAGAGAATGATGTTAGTGTCAAGTAGCAACGTGCTTGGCCTTGGTAATTTCAGTATATAAAATCATAACTCCAGGGACCAGAATAAAATTTAAAATGCCATCTCTTAATATTATTTTAAAAAGATCTTTCAAGCCAACACAAAAATAGGAATGATGGAAGCAAACTGGTGGAGGCCTATCAGACTGTAATGAAAGCTACGGGTGTGCAGAGTACTGTCAGCCCATACGTGTACTGTCGCTGATAAAGAAAAAAAGAAAAGAGCTACAGACTTAAAAATCTTTTGCAGGTAAATATACCAAAAACATTCCAAGGCTTTGGAAATGTTGTATAATATGTGTCAAAGGGAAGTCTCTTTCTCTTTGCAGCTCTGCTCAATGTTTTATGTTCCCATCATTTCTGTTCCTTCCTCTTTTGATGGCGTACACGTCACGTGTCTATGAACCGAAAGGGAAAACTCACAAAAACACAGCATCTGCACTGACAAACTTAAAGTTCATCCCGAGTAAAGACAGCATCTGCTGAGTGTGATACACTTTCGCTGTCAGTGTTTCATCTACAGACTTCGTGAAAGAGAAAGCCTAGATGCTAAGCGCCTATTCTACCTACTAGATGGTCAACCACTTGTAAAAGAATGAAACTAGAACACTTTCCAACACCATACACAAAAATAAACTCAAAATGGATTAAAGATCTAAACATAAGACCAGAAACTATAAAACTCCTAGAGGAGAACATAGGCAAAACGCTCTTCGACATACATCACAGCAGGATCCTCTATGACCCACCTCCCAGAATATTGGAAATAGAAGCAAAAATAAACAAATGGGACCTAATTAAACTTAAAAGCTTCTGAACAACAAAGGAAACTATAAGCAAGGTGAAAAGACAGCCTTCAGAATGGGAGAAAATAATAGCAAATTAAGCAACTGACAAACAACTAATCTCAAAAATATACAAGCAACTCCTACAGCTCAATTCCAGAAAAATAAATGACCCAATCAAAAAATGGGCCAAAGAACTAAATAGACATTTCTCCAAAGAAAACATGCAGATGGCTAACAAACACATGAAAAGATGCTCAACATCACTCATTATCAGATAAATGCAAATCAAAACCACTATGAGGTACCATTTCATGCCAGTCAGAATGGCTGCGATCCAAAAGTCTACAAGCAATAAATGCTGGAGAGGGTGTGGAGAAAAGGGAACCCTCTTACACTGTTGGTGGGAATGCAAACTAGTACAGACACTATATGGAAAACAGTGTGGAGATCCCTTAAAAAACCGGAAATAGAACTGCCTTATGACCCAGCAATCCCACTGCTGGGCATACACACCGAGGAAACCAGAAGGGAAAGAGACACGTGTACCCCAATGTTCATCGCAGCACTGTTTATAATAGCCAGGACATGGAAGCAACCTAGATGTCCATCAGCAGATGAATGGATAAGAAAGCTGAGGTACATATACACAATGGAGTATTAGTCATTAAAAAATACATTTGAATCAGTTCTAATGAGGTGGATGAAACTGAAGCCTATTATACAGAGTGAAGTAAGCCAGAAAGAAAAACACCATACAGTATACTAATGCATATATGTGGAATTTAGAAAGATAGTAACGATAACCCTGTATGTGAGACAGCAAAAGAGACATAGATGTATAGAACAGTCTTTTGGACTCTGTGGGAGAGGGCGAGGGTGGGATGATTTGGGAGAATGGCATTGAAACATGTATAATATCATATATGAAATGAATTACCAGTCCAGGTTCGATGCATGATACTGGATGCTTGGGGCTGGTGCACTGGTTCGACCCAGAGGGATGGTACAGGGAGGGAGGCGGGAGGGGGGTTCGGGATGGGGAACGCATGTACACCCATGGCGGATTCATGCTGATGTATGGCAAAACCAATACAATATTGTAAAGTAATTAGCCTCCAATTAAAATAAATAAATTTATATTAAAAAAATCATGTACATTACTTACTTTTTCCTAAAGTTGAATGCTCCAGTTTGATCAAAGTTTAGTAAGTTTAAAAAAATTAAAATCTTATTTTTTAATGCCATGGTTTCATTTCAAATCAGGGAGAAATCATTCATTGATCTCAGATGAAATTCCTATTTGAGAACATTGCAAGCTGATTTCCACAACATTATGTACTCTAAGAATAGCTCATTAACTGAGATCTTATATATCTAGCATTTTTATGTAAGGCAATGATGATAGCAAATATTTGACTAAACTAAATGAATAAGCAAGACGGAATTCTTAAAAGCGGCAAATGTCCAACAGAGACTAACTTAAATCATAATGATAAAAGCGGTAGCAAATAGCATATATCGAGAGCTTACTATATTCCAGACATTTAGCCCAGTATTTCATATATCTTAGCTCTTAATCCTCAGAACAATCCATGAAGTTAGTACTATTTTCATCCTCTTTTTTTGACAGATGAAGAGTTAAGTTTATTGAACTCAACACACTTTTCCAAAACCCATAGAGAGAGTAAGATGACTTGAAAGTGAGACAGTTTGACACTGAAGCCCAAGCTTCTAATTATGCATGCCACCAGGAAAGAAAGGAAATTTATAAAAGAAAACTAGGAGTGGCCACAAATCAAACAAAGAACATAATGCCCCACAAGGCAGGAAAGGGAACAGGAAATGAACTCAAGAATTCTCTTATACCATAATCTTCCTGCATCTTCTCTTGCACACCAGTGGTCTCCATGTGGCAGGGAGAGTGGTCTCCCAGCCTCCTCCCTCCACAAGCAGAGTGGAAAGGACATAGCCCTACCATGACCAACACCCGAGACCGGAATATCCTGCAGAAGGCCTCTGATGAGAACCTTCTCTTCAACCTCACATCGTGCTGGGAAAATGCTTCAGATGGACCACTTACAGGCTTGAAGGGGGTGGGAAAGGTTTTTGAAGCATCATGGGACCACATAGAGGGACGGGGGAGGTATAGTTACTCATAGAAGAAAGGTACTGTTGACAGGAAAATTAAAGGCAGTTGTGTTGTTCAGTTGCTAAGTCATAGCTGCCTCTTTGTGACCCCATGGACTGCAGCATGCCAGGCTCCCCTTCCTCCACTGTCTCCTGGAGTTTGCTCAAATTCATGTTCATTGCCTCAGTGAAGTTGCATTAGATTAACAGTATATGTCCATTTTGCTTGAGAAGTTTCTGAATTCCAGCCTTGGCTCAAGTATGGATGAATCAGAGGCATTTGTGAATGTGTTTGCATTCTAATGTGTCTTTAAAATTGTCTAAAAAGGATAACTATTCCTGTCCAAACTTCTTCACAATCCTTTCAAATAAGGTAATATTTTCAAAAAATTAAAAATTATCCATGGGACAGATGACCATTCCAACAAAAGAATGCTTTGTACTATTTTTGGGGATAAAAATGTTTATGAGCTAAGTGAATTGTGAGCAAGATCTTGGCTTGCTCAAGAGAAAAAACTCTTTTCAAGTACTTTAATAGTACTGCAGAAGATACCAAACTCTAAGTGTGAAAAATATACTAAATACAAATTTTTCTAATTTACTTATTACGGCAGATATAAAAAGCCTTTGGTTGATAGGAAATTCTATGAACAGTGTTCATACTTCTGTAATGAAACAATTGATATCAACACTTTCTATAATACACTTTTTACTGAATTTGTATTTTTGCAATTCATTCCTTAACTCATCTCTTCATGTACTTAGATGTTTATCTAAGTTGTATTAAATTCCTACTGCGATGAACCCAAATTAAAAAGCCTGATTATATAAATTAGTAGCCACAAGGCTATAATGGGGCTTCCCTGGTGGCTCAGATGGTAAAGAATCTTCCTGCAATGTAGGAGAGCTGGGTTCAATCCCTGGGTCAGGAAGATCCCCTGGGGGAGGGCATGGCAATCCACTCCAGTATTCCTGCCTGAAGAATCCCGTAGACAGAGGAGCCTGGTGGGCCGCAGTCCATAGGGTCACACGGAGTTGGACACGACTGAGGTGACTGAGCACAGCACAACACAAAGCTATAATGACTTCTCCCAACACATCCTACCAACAATATGATATCAAATTTGCCCACTTTACTGATTCTAACAAAGTCCTGCTCTGCTATAAAATATGACGTTTTCCCCAGGACAATAAGAATTTTACAAAATATTAATGTTCTAGAATTACAGCTAACCCCTTCTGAATCTTTTTCACATGCTATCTCACTACTATTCGGAATTTAGTAGCTCCCTACTGGGAACTCCTGGTGGCTCAGTCAGTATAGAATCCCCTGCAATGGAGGAGACGTCTGTAATGTAGGAGACCTGGGTTTGATCCCTGGGTCAGGGAGATCCTCTACAAAAGGAAATGGCAACCCACTCCAGTATTCTTGCCTGGGAAATCCCATGGACAGAGGAGCCTGAGGAGATACAATCCATGGGATCACAAGAGTTGGACACAACTTAGCAACTGAAGCACCACTACATTGTTACATCAGACATAATACTACTGGAGGGCTTCACCCACATGTTTCCACTGCTCCTAAGTCGCTTCAGTCGTGTCCAACTCTGCACGACCCCATAGACGGCAGCCCACTAGGCTTCCCCGTCCCTGGGATTCTCCAGGCAAGAACACTGGAGTGGGTTGCCATTTCCTTCTCCAAGGCATGAAAGTGAAAAGTGAAAGTGAAATCGCTCAGTCACGTCCGACTCTTCACAACCCCATGGACTGCAGCCTACCAGGCTCCCCCATCCATGGGATTTTCCAGGCAGGAGTACTGGAGTGGGGTGCCATTGCCTTTTCCACATGTATCCACTGGAAGAGTTAAAACATCTCTTAAGAGAAAGAACTCCTCCTATGTATCTGAGAAAGAGTTTCAAGAAATGTTTTAACCAGAGAGATGCCTACTTGGATTTTGGAAACCCCTTTAACCATTTTATTCTTCTGAGCCCCTAATTTAGATTACAGTCTTAAGAGAAAATAACTTCACAACATCTATTCAAAGAGTTAAGTGAGTAAAAAGCAGTCTTTATTTATCCCAGCTAATAATACACAGACTAAGAATAGATACGAGCAAAGATTCTTCCTACTTGTCTAATGCACTATCACTAAGCTCCCAAGATTATG
Source organism: Bos javanicus (assembly GCF_032452875.1). Lineage (NCBI taxonomy): Eukaryota > Metazoa > Chordata > Mammalia > Artiodactyla > Bovidae > Bos > Bos javanicus. The sequence goes on along the minus strand of NC_083896.1, from coordinate 3,341,944 downwards.
TTTGCTCAAATATTTCCCATAAGATTAATAAATCTCTTCTTATATATGTATACTTCTGCTTCAGTCATGTCCAGCTCTTTGTGATCCTGTGGACTGTAGCCTGATAGGTTCCTCTATCCTTGGGATTCTTAGGCAAGAATACTGAAGTGGGTGCCATGCCTTCCTCCAGTGGATCTTCTCAACCCAGGGATCAAGCCCACATCTTACTGTATCTCCTGCGTTGGCAGCTGAGTTCTTCACCACTAGCACCGCCTGGGAAGTCCCGTCTGATATATAAACGCCCCCCAAGAGATAGTTCTTCTCATATTCCTCAGTGGTTCTAAGAAAGATTTCATATTTACCACCAACCCTTGAATGTATATCACCATGTAAATAAACAGCTCCAGTGGGCCACTTTGTATGTCACAAAGCGAACCATGAATATTTTGAAAGAATGGATCAATATATTGAGGTCAACTGGGTCCATATTTCCAGAAAGTCAAAATAAGACTAGAAAGAAATTTCTCATCAGAACACTCAGCATTGGTTTCTCCCATACTGATAGGAATCAAAGTAGCCAGTGCATCTTCCCGTCTTTTAGATTTATTTTATTCAATGACTAGAAAGAAGTTACAAAAATACTTTAGAAGCCAAAATGATTCTGAGATAAAAAGACACCTCCCGAACGGATTTGGACATGAAAGCTCTTGGCCCCATTTGGCAGAATAGAAGCCAGAAGCTCAGATAATGGCTATCTCTAAGGCAAATCCCCTGGAATGATCCAACCCATGTTCCCAGAACATTTAAATGTAAAACCTAATTTACACAGAAGTCCTCCAGATCTAGCACGTTCACAGCTCTCACTGAGTGAAGTCATATTTGTATTCAGCTCTGGATGATGCTAACTGCTGCTTGCTAAAAGTGGTGCAATTTTCTGAAATTTCTATTTTGTGCCCAACATCCTGTGTTACAGTGCTTAGTTTGTGATGCTGTATTCTCAGTTCCCTGCTAAAAGGCAACCCCCTTTTTCTGAAAGTAGTGAACAAGTGTTTCCTTCATGATTGAACCAGACTGTCCATCAGTCTGTTTTAAGGGGTGTCCTGTTGTGATCTGAACTTTCTCATCAGTTTTATAAGCTTGGCGAAGAACTCTCCACAACATGGGGGAAACTGTAATGTAAAAAGAAGCTACAGAGAAGGGGGAGATTGTACTGTCTTCTGCTTGCCCTTGAAGACTGTTATGTTTGAAAGAATGGATCAATATATTGTATATTGATCCTTGTATATATACAAGATCAACATATTGATCCTGTAACACCCAATGGCAGCAGAAATCTAAAAAGAAAATGGGAACAGGAGAGATTTGCCTTAAAAATGTTTCAAATGAGTGACAAGCAAAGAGAAAAATCTCATTATTCAGAATTGCTGTTGCTGGGTTGCTAACTTGTGTCTGACTCTTTTCTGACCCCATGGACTGTAGCCCACCAAGCTCCTCTGTCCATGGGATTTCCCAGGCAAGAATACTGGAGTATATTGCCATTTCCTTCTCCAGGTGATCTTTCGGACCCAGGGGTCGAACCTACGCCTCCTGCATTGCAGGAGGATTCTTTACAGCTGAGCCATCAGGGAAACCCACTATTCAGAATAAAATTTCCAAATGTCTGAGTACTATGTCCCTAAGAGTCTCCTGACAAGCTCTATCCCTGGCTGCTCAGCATCCGAAGTCCAACGTCCTACTTCTCTTGAGTTCCAGGGTTGTGACATGCAAGGCTAGTCCTGCTTTCTAGCAAAACAAGAGTAAAATTGTCACCAGACTTTAGGTCTCAACCAAAGTGGCTCCTCCTCAGAGAAGTGTTCCCCAATACCTAGCTTGATAGAGTCCCCCCATTGCAGATTTCATGGGAATCCTGAACTTTTCCTTCCCAGCACTCATTCCAATCTCATAAATGTATTTAAATGATTATTTATGATGTTACTTGGGGGAAATGAATAAACAGATGCCACTGAAATATGGGGAAATGTCTGGGTTAAAACCATGAAAAAAATAATTATTTAGGATCCTTTGCACCAAAATATCTAATGAAAAAGGAAAAGAAGAAGAAAGGAAGAAAGCACTGGGGGGAGAGAGAAGGTGGAGAGAGAAAATGGTTCACTTGAGATACTAGTCCAGGATAATCATGGTTCAAGATGCTGCTTTATCTGTAGTTCAATGTGGTTCAGTTTGCCTCTCTTTTCTGAGTTCTGTCTCCATAGATTGGCCCCTTTCAATGGCCTTGCTTCCTGGCTCTGTGTTTACTGACTGTTGCCTAGTGGAGAATAAGGGAACCTCCTTCCCGAACAGATCAGCTGAAGTCACAGAATCGAGTCCACTTGGCCATGTCTTGACTTGGCACATGTGCCCATCCCTGATCCAGTTGGTATGGCAGGGATTTGTGGAGAGGATAATGTGCTCACACCAGTCAAAACTCATTCTCAGAGCCAAGCACAGTTGTTAGCTCCCAAATGTCAGTATTGGAAAATTCGGAGTACTATTCAAAAGGCAAAAAGAAAGAATGAATGCTCTGAGGAAAAGAAACAAATCTCCATATCAATGACCAATTAGATTTTGCACTGGAAGCCAACAAAGAGATTTTTAGTGAAGAAATAGCTAATCCAGATTTAAGTTTGTAAATGGCATTAAGGTAGAACAGTTAGGTTTAAAGGGAATTTTTAAAGCAAAACAATAGGATTTGCTGACTGGATGAGAATGATACTAAAAAGTATAGAAAAGAAGATGAACATATAGATGGTTCTGCTACAGGTTAAGACAAATTATATAGAAGAAGGAACAGGATTTTAGGACTCTTAAAATCTATTGCATTTTATATTCTGTAGGAAACCACTTTTATTCAAACAGAATTTGGGGAAATATTTGAGGAATTGGTTAACCACTACTGATGCCTCTACTGCTAAGTCGATTCAGTCGTGTCCGACTCTGTGTGACCCCATAGACAGCAGCCCACCAGGCTCCCCCGTCCCTGGGATTCTCCAGGCAAGAACACTGGAGTGGGGTGCCATTTCCTTCTCCAATGCATGAAAGTGAAAAGTGAAAAGTGAAAGGGAAGTCGCTAGGCTTAAATTGGCTACCATGTCCCAAGAGCATATTAAACAGAATATTGACTTTCAATAAATTGAATGCATAATGCCTAACCTCATTGCTCTATATTTTAGAAAAGACACCAAAAGAGCCACCAAAAGAGCTTTCTGCTCAAAGCACAAAAGAGTGCTTTGAGCAGACTTTTAATTATAAAACTTGAAACTCCAACTAATCTACTTTTGACTAGAGGCTTATAATCTCCCAAATTCACGTGTTGAAATGAATCTAGCCCCAGAGTGATGATACTGGAGGTGAAGCATCTGGGAGGTGACTGGGTAATGGGGTAGAGCCCCCCTGAATGAAATTAGTGCCCTTTTGGAAAGAGTTTCCAGGGAGCTCCCGCCCTTCTGCCCTGTGAGGACACGTGGGCTCTACCCCATTACCCAACCACCTCCCAAACGCGTCCTCCAGTATTGGGCCTACAGTAGCCAATCAGAAAGCGGGCTCTCACAGATGCCAGATTTGCCATGCCTTGATCTTGGAATTCCCAGTATCTCTGGAATTCCCAGAAATGTAAGAAAGTTTGTTGTTAAAGTCACTCAATCTACTTAATTTTTTAAATTGTCATCCTAACAGACTAAGACATAATTCCAGTATGCTCTGCTATGCTTTAATTTCAGTATGGCTTGTGCTAAATACAAGAAGCACACCAGCCATCTCATCTGAAGTCACACTAGCTAAAGCGTATGCCCATTAGCTTTGCTGTATAAGAAACACACCAAAAGTTAGTGGTTAAACAGCAATCCAGTATTTAGCACACAATCCTGTCAATATCTGGACTTGGCCGAGCTGATTTAGGCCCAGAAGTTGACCTCAGCCAGGACAGCTGCCGGGACAAACGGATCCCTAGCCTGGACCTGAATGTGGTCTGTCAGTGCCCGGCAGGGTAGCCCATATTTACATGTGGAGTGGCGACAGGGTTTATACACAAAGCGGCAGAGGAGGAAGAAAGCAAGACCCAAAGTGCAGATGCTTTTCAAGCTCCCGCTTACATTTCATCTGTAAATGTGCACAAATCAAGCCTCAAGGGCAATGCTAGAGTCAATGTGAGAGCACTCCTGAGGGGCGTGGAAGGGGACTGCATGAACAAATTGGGATGTTCTGACAATCAGTTCCCCACAGGGACTAACAGCATGACTAAACCAAGTATTAACCACGGGGCCAATTCTTCCATTTAACTTGAAAAAAAAATTCTAATTAAAGCTTCACAAATTCTTAGAGCTGAAAAAATTTTGAATAGTATCTCATATTCTTTTCAGCAAGCAATTTCTCCAAGCCTCTTGTACTAGAAAATTGGGGTGACAAGTCTTCCCTTTACTCCCTCAGTTGACATCACTGTGTTAACCCTCTCTAACATAATCACAGCTACCTTGCTAGTAAAATTCATGAGGCTTTTTTAACTAAGAAATTTAATATATAAATTCTAATGAGTACCAATGTAATTTAATTCTGCTCTTAATGTTATTAGCGCTGTTCTCATTATTAATCTGCACTAACTAGTTTCCTGGCGTGTTGCAGTCCATGGAGTCACAAACAGCGGGACACAAGCGAGCGACTGAACCGAACTGAACTAGTTTCAATCAGTCCCCAAAAGCAAATCTCATCTAAAGGTTCATGTTGAGCTCTTTGAACTCGCAAATCAGGTTTGCTTAAGTTCCTGACAGTAACATAAGCCTGCTAAAAGCTCTGTAGTTTGCATAAATGAATATCTACCTTAATTAAACTAAGAAAGTGCTAAATCAAGTCTAAAACTCCAACTTTGTCTTTTAGTTTTGAGGGAGTAACAAGGACCAAATTTACCTCCTCATCTGATATAACAAAAAATATATATATATATATATATATATATAAAATATATGAAAGAATAATTTTGAGACTTCAAATGACAAGCGGTTCAGGATAGTGATCTCTTACCAAAAGGAAACTGTACAAAGTGAGCCTATTATTTTCTGCTTTCTGACTGGAAGCAAGAATGAGAACAAGAGGATGGAAGATTCACAGGCCTGCAGAGTTCCTCTGTGTCTTCAGCTCAGCATTGATCGTAGTGTGTGCCTGGGGGCAGGTAAAGAATCGCCAAGAAAAGACTAGGTAGGATAACCCCTGGGGCTCACACAGGGCTTGGAGTAGTTTGTGTTCTCATCAGCTGCATTGGAAAAACCTTCCAATACACAGGGAGGATACTCATAACGGTATTGCTTCAGTAGAGAAGAAAAAATTCCCAAGGTTAACGGTTAGTTTGGTACTACCCAAAATGGCTCAAGAACAAGCCATGAAGGTATCAGAGAGTTTCCAAGTAACTTAACTGCATTCCAGAATAAAAATCAAGAGTATTCACAAAAGTTAAAAAGTACCTAGCATGCAACAAGATAAAATCTATAATATCTTGATTCTAATAAAAATTAATCAGGCAAGTAAAGAAAATACAACCCACAATGAAGGGAGAAATTATCAATGAAAGTATATACAAAAATGACAGAGATAATAAACTTAGTAAAGACTTTAAAACAGTTGTTATAACTATAATTAATATAATTATCATTCATATGACAAAGAAGATAAAAGAAAGTATGACCCCAGTAATGCTTTTCATAGAAATTTATTTTTAAACTTCTATCATGTAAGCAAAGGACCTACAAGAGCCAAAATGACTTCAGGGGAAAAAAAAAAAAAAACTGTGTTGAAGGATTATGCTATCCGATTTCAATATTTTTTGTAAAGCTACAGTGATAGAACAGTATGGTATTGATATGAAAGTGTTGATCACTCAGTCATATCTGACTCTTTGCAGTCCCCTGGACTGTAGCTCACCAGCTCCTCTGTCCATGGGATTCGCCAGGCAAGAATACTTCCCAACCCAGGGATCAAATCTGGGTCTCCTGCACTGAAGGCAGATTCTTTACCATCTGAGCCACCAGATGGTAAATAGATCAAAGGAACAGAATTTGACAAATAGATCAAAGGAATAGAATTAAAATGTGCCTATATAGTCATTTGGTCCTTGACAAGTTGCTGAGGCAATTAGATGGGGAAAAGAAAATATTATCAACAATGATACAAATGCATATGAATATATAATGGCACCCCACTCCAGTACTCTTGCCTGGAAAATCCCATGGATGGAGGAGCCTGGTGGGCTCCAGTCCATGGGGTCGCTAAGAGTCGGGCACGACTGAACGACTTCACTTTCACTTTTCCCTTTCATGCATTGGAGAAGGAAATGGCAACCCACTCCAGTATTCTTGCCACGAGAATCCCAGGGACAGAGGAGCCTAGTGGACTGCCGTCTATGGGGTCACACAGAGTCGGACATGACTGAAGTGACTTAGCAGCAGCATATAAAATAAAATAAACTTTAACCCTTACCTCATACCACATTCAGCAATTAACTAGAAATGAATCAGAGTCTTAAGCATGAGATAAAATTATATGAGAAAAGGATAAGGGACCTTTGTTTTGCAAAAGTTCCTTAATCAGGGAACAAAAAGCTTAAACTACAAAAGGAAAAAAAAAATCAGTAAGTTAGACTTCAGCAAAATTTTAAAACTTTTGCTTTTCAGAAGATAGTTATGAAAGTGACTAAGCAGCCTAAAGTTTACGGGAACTATTTTCAAGCATATATCAACAGAAGATTTGTACTTAGAGTCTATAATAAACTCTTAGCACTCAATAATAAGACTTGGAAAAACCCTTAACCAAAGAAGTATGGATGGCAAATAAGAGCATAATATTCATCCAGTTCAGTTCAGTTCATTTCGGTCGCTCAGGCGTGTCTGACTCTTTGAGACCCCATGAATCGCAGCACGCCAGGCCTCCCTGTCCATCACCAACTCCCGGAGTTCACTCAAACTCACGTCCATCGAGTCAGTGATGCCATCCCGCCATCTCATCCTCTGTCGTCCCCTTCTCCTCCTGCCCCCAATCCCCCCCAGCATCAGAGATATATAAACTAAAACCACAGTAAGATACTAGGATGCAGACACAAGAAAGGCAAAAATTAAAAAGATTGATCACACAAAGTGTTGGTTAGATTGTAGAGCATCTAGAACTCTCACACTGTTGATAGAAACATAAAATGACTAAATAACTTAGGGAAATAGTTCAGCAGTTTAACACACCTTCCATATGATTTAGCATTCCATTTCTAGGTACTTAAAGAAATAAAAGCTTGCACATACATTTTTACTGGTAATATCTAAGAAGTGGAAACAGTCCAATGTCTAACCAACTGGTAAATGGATACACAGTGGGTGATATACCCATTCAATGAAATATTGCTCTGTAATAAAAGAACAGACTATGGACCTGTATGTCAACATGGTTGAATCTCAAACAATTATGCTGAGTAAAAGAAAGTAGACCAAAAAGAAGAAATACATAAGATATGATTCCACCTATATAAAATTCTAGAAAATGCAAACTAATACATCAGAAAGGAAATAAGTCATTATCTGTGAATAGTGGTGTTGCAGAGAAGGAGAAAGATTACATAGAATCACAGGAAAGTTTTGGAGTTGATGAATATATCACTATCTTGGTTGTAGTAATAATTTCACAATTTATACATATGTCACAATTCGTGATATTTAAATTTATATAGCTTATTATACATCAATCATAGTTTAAGAACACTGTAAGGGATATAAATCTAAAAATCTAAGCAACAGCACTAATTTTGAAGTCAGTGTTTTATTTGAGCTTGGATATGCTACTTACAGGTTCTGAATTTCGCTTTCCTCATCCATAAAGCAGAAGTGTTGATTGGGTTAAATGACTTCTAAGGTCCTTTCAACTTTAAAACTCTAATTGTTCTATTTTATGTAACTATTATCTCAGTCATAGTAGATTATATATTTCCTGCTTCTCCCCATGACCCATACCCAAGTGACACTTCCTTACGAAATTATATTTATTACTGCATTAAAGTTTGGCTTGGACTTTTGATTTGGTCAATGAATTATGATTGGGAATAAAATGATCAGACGCATTGGGAGCATGATTCTGCCTTATCTATTATCCCCTTCTATGAGATGAGCAGGTCCGTAATGAAATGTAGAGCAAAGCTACAGACGTGTGCTGGACGTTAATGTAAGCCAGAAAGAATCTTTGGCTCTCGAAGTCTCTAAGCTATAAAGGGCCTTTTGTTACCACAGGTAACATAGTTTAAGGTGACTGTTAACAGAAATTGGTATTTAGAAATGAGATGAAATATGTGAATTTATAAATATGTTGTACTGAATTAAGAATGTCAGGGAAATTGCTGTTGTAAGCTAAAAAGTGGTGATGCAAATTGTGCACATTTGGAAATATTTGGTAAAACCGTCAGGTGAGATAACTTTGAAGTAAATATTTTTACCTAACAAACTTTTGACATTAGCAAAAGGACTTGAAAAGCAGAATGTTAGTATTATTAGTAAAAATGAAGTACAGGTGACTCTTGAACAATACGGGGGTAATCCTGTATAATTAGTGTTGTCCCTCCATTTTGTGTGTAGTACTTCCACACTCTCTGTTTCAACCGACCAGGTAAAACACTGGCACACATCTGGACACATGTTTTTTAAGGGCCAACTGTGGTTGCCTGTGCCAATTTCTCTATCTGACTGCAAACTCCATGAGGGCAGGTGGTACAAAGCATTCATTTGAGAGGAAAATGATGAGCTCAGGAAAAAAAAAAAAAAAGTTGGTTTTCAAGCAGCACTTATATATAGAAATTCTAGGATTTATAGAGTTGAGAAGATGGAACTGATCCTATTTCCAACCAGTAAATGATAAAATGAAGACCTGGAGCAATTAAGAGTGATCAAGATTCAGCCTCTAAACCATTGCTATGTCAACCATGTGACCATTAATCAATTTTATCAGTGATTGTTAAACTGTCATCAGTGTTCTCCTCATTATTAATGCTTTACCTTCAAAAGAAAACCCTGCGAGTGACTTATGTTCACTAAGGCCACAGCCATAGGAGCCATGCCTGACCTATTGTTAGGCGTGTAATACGCATTAAGTGGAGAGCTGCTGACTGGCTGACTCCCTTCATGACATAGTATGACTCATGATCACATATTCTCAAAAAGACCCTTCTACGTTATTCTCCTGGCTTATGGCACTTCTGCAGTCTTTCTTAATCAAGGGTTTCTGCTAACAGGTACTATCACCATGATTTAAAGTGTATTTCTGAGAACACTTATTTTGTGAAATGTTAATGCTTTAAGCAAAAATAGATTCTGTTATCAAATTAGTTTAGAAAGCACTTAATTAAACAAGGTTGCAATTTTTACTGAGTGCAGTGCAGGACTTCTCAGAGACTTTAAAAAGCCAATGTAGACGGTAAATCTCCAAGAGCAGACATGATACACATTTGCCAAACGTATCTGACCATGGAGCACTGTGTTTCCCTAGAGCATCTCACAGACTATATTCTATGGAAAACACATACAATCTAATATTTTATGGAAAAGCATTCTAGCACTGCTGGAAATATAGATATAATATCTTTGGTGCTGACCAATTTTATTCCTTTTTCCTGTGAAAGTATACTTCCTCTTGAGGAAAGAAGTGGTTAAGGACAATGATAACAAATAGTAAATTTTTGCTTCCAGTCTTTTTCTGTGCATACTTACATGCCGAAAGGACTCAGATAATCAATGCATCCCTTGTTCCCCCATTCTGCCACGTTAATAGGTTAATTGCAGCTTTCTCTCCAGCTGAGAAACTACCTTATGTTGCCCTCAACACAGCAACATGTGGCCCCAGTTTAATGGGAAAGAAGCCAGTCATTTCTTGTTGCTGGCACTATGCATGTCACACCTCCTAAAAGCTATAAATGAGCAGAGAGCCCTAGAAAAAGCCCTGAAAAAATGTGGGAACAGTGTCCATCTTTCTTATTCTCTCTTCCTTGTCTGTGCTTCCCCCTCCTTTTCTGTTCCTGTCACTTATCCAGTGACTTCAAACTATATCATTGCCTGTTGCTCCATCAATCATTATTCCCCTTGATTCCCTATTAGCTAATCATCTCAATCTTCTCTAGAACCTGCTCCCTGCTTTCACATCTTCCTGAGCCTGTTCTTATTGCTTCTTCCTCCCAAATGTCCCTTACCTCTGCATATATCAGTTCAGTTCAGTTGCTCAGTCGTGTCTGACTCTTTGCGACCCCACGGACTGTTGCACACCAGGCTTCCTTGTCCATCACCAACTCCCGGAGCTTGCTCAAACTCATGTCCATCGAGTTACACAGAACAAATTATTTCTGTTTCTTCTGTCTTAAAAGACAACTGGGCATAATCTCTATTTTCAAGTCCTCTCCTTCAATCCTCTCTTATGTGCAAGTACAAATGTTAGTCACTAAGTCGTGTTGGATTCTTTACAACCCTATATACTGTAGCCCACCAGGCTCCTGTGTACATGGAATTCTCCAGGCAAGAATACTGGAGTGGGTTGCCATTTCCTTCTGCAGGGGATCTTCCCAATCCAGGGACTGAACCCAGGTCTCCAGCCTTGCAGGCAGATTCTATACACTTCTGAAATAGTACATTGCTGCTGCTGCTGCTGCTGCTGCTAAGTCGCTTCAGTCGTGTCCGACTCTGTGTGACCCCAGAGATGGCAGCCTACCAGGCTCCCCTGTTCCTGGGATTCTCCAGGCAAGAACACTGGAGTAGGTTGCTATTTCCTTCTCCAATGCATAAAAGTGAAAAGTAAAAGTGAAGTCTCTCAGTCAGGTCCAACTCTTAGCAACCCCATGGACTGCAGCCTACCAGGCTTCGCCATCCATGGGATTTTCCAGGCAAGAGAACTAGAGTGGGGTGCCATTGCTGTACATTACAGCTTCCCCAATAGTACATTTTTATAGTATCCCTACTATTAATTCATGGCTTCTTCTCAGTCCCATTTGGTGATTTTATTTCTTCCCTCTAGCCTCTAATGTTATAGCCACTAGGAATAAGTTACTGGATATTTTATCACCACTTTCTACATTTGTTAGTGACCTTGTCCAGACCAACAGCATAAATGGCATATGTATCTTAACTACTCTTATATTTATATTCCAGATCAAATTTTTCTCCATAATCTGGTTTGCTATATTCAACTTTCTAATCAGCATCTCTGCTTGACTGATTAATACATATCTGCAAACTGAATAAGTTTGTTTTTAACAGTATATAGATACTATTAATTTGCAATTTAAAGGAGAAATTATAAGGAGAAGTTTGAATCCTTACTATTCACTACTCTCATGCCTGGACTTTTTCAAATCATTGTTTTCTTGAGTTATAATTTACATACAATAAAGTATGTACTTCCAAAGATATGGACTACTTCTACCCCAACGATAAGTTCTGTTATTCCATTGTCTATTAATGTCATTCATCTGCTCATGAGTCAATTATTGTCCTAATTTCTACTGTTTTACCTATTCATTGCTTCTTATATATGGTGTCATATGATATATATTTTTCTGAGTCTAGTATTTTCACTCAACATAATGGTTTTGAGACTCATCTTTTTTTATTGCATGTATCAGTAGTTTTATCTTTTTACTGGCTGAGAATATTCTATTTACAAATATACCACACTATTCTTATTAATTCACCTTTTGATGGAAGGCAATTTCCAGTTTGAAATTATTAAGAATAAAGATGCTATAAACATTCTTAAACAAGTGATTTTGTAGAAAAATTATTTTACTTCTCTGAGTGAAAATAAGAAATGATATTTAAATTCACATTTCTCTGATGACTTATGATATTGACAACTTTTCATATGATTTTTTGTTATTCATATATTATATGTTGTGGAAAGTTCAAGTCTTGGCCGTTTTGACTGGATTGCTTGTTCTTTGATATTTTATTTGTAGAAATGCTTTATATGTTCTCAGTGTGAATCCTTTGTCAGAGATACAGGCCAAAGACAATTTATAGGCTATTTGCTATGTACTTCCTTAATTGTGTATTTTGATGACCAAATATTTATAACATTTATGTTATCTGCTGTATCTTTTTTATAGCACTTTTTGTGAAGATATAAATACATTGAGAAAGATACCATTTTCATGAAAGACTGAAAATTGTTAAGGTGTCAGTTCACTGTGTTTTTCTATAGATTCCATGTAATACCACTGTAAAATATGGCAGAGATTTTGAAGCAATTGACTAATTCTAAAATTTTATAATAAAACGCCACATACCTATCAGTGTTAGGTTAAGAGTGAGAAAAAAAAAGAACTAGTTTTAATTGCATATACTATCTTTTTAAAAAGGCTTTCTATGAAACTGCATTAATCAAGCCAGTATGATATTTGCATAAGGGTAGAAAATAGGTCATGGGACATCACAGAGTCCATATCTGTTAATAGACACATGTGAATATGTCAATTGCTTTAATTAGAATTCCAGTGTATTAAATGGGGAAAGAAAAGGATTTTGAACAAGTTGTGCTAGAAAAATTAGATGCACATTAGGAAGAAAAAAGAAAGAAAGAAAGAACCTTGATCAGATGCCATTCTCAAGAAATGTTTTAAGATGAATAATAAAGCTAAACTTAAAATATGGAACAAAAATGTTTCTGTAAGGAAATAAGAGAAAATCTCATTGACCTCTGAAGTAAGCAAAAATTTCCTGGACAGAATCCTTTGCTCTACTTCTTAAAATTCTTCCCAGGTTATTGAATAAAGGATTTGATTCATTCAACTGAGCTCATTTACTAATGTAGGAAGAAAGGTATAAAATGTGACTTTCAGAGAAAACAAGGAGAATACATGGATAAGTTCAGACTTAGGAGGAATTGATTACCTAAAATTGGGAAGAGAATGACTGAGCAGAAGATATTGTCTCATTACTGTGTATGAAAAGACAACCCTCTTATTTGTAATTTGTGTCTTGTATCAGTAGCTGTTCTATGTGACCACTGTAATGGTGGAGACCTAAAGGACGAGTCTGCATCCTTAAGGATGAGATTTCCTGGAAAAAGAGGACATTTTCTGGTGTCAATTCTCTGGTAAAAGATTGCTCATTGGATAGAAGAGAGGAACCATGAAGAACGGTGAATTTTCCACTTCTCTTGGATTAAATGTAGACCAATAACTTACCAAGAATGAAAAGTACCTGTAGAATATCCACTATTAAAAAGTCTACAGGTAACAAATACTGGAGAAGATGTGGAGAAAAGGGAACTCTCCTACACTGTTAGTGGGAATGTAAATGGGTAAAGCCACAGTGGAGAACAACATAGAGATTCCTTAAAAACTAAAAATAGAGTTGCCTTAAGAGGCAGCAACCTCACTCTTGAGCATAGAGCCAGATAAAATTATAACTTGAAAACATACATGAAGCCCTATATTCACAGAAGGACTATTTACAATAGCCAAGACAAAGAAACAACCTAAATGTCCATCAACAAATGAATGACTAAAGAAGATATAATTCTTCATTATAAAAAGATAAATAAAAAAGATATACATATCTTTTATATCTTTATAGTGTATATATTATATATTATATATAGGTGTATATATACACATATATATGTATATATTATACATTATATATATTATACATATCAATATATATCTAATATATATAATTATATATTATATTAATTATATATATTATATAAATATATATTATATATTATATTATACATATTAAATATATAATATATAATATACATTATATAATATAATTATATACAAATATACTATTTTATTTATTTATAATATATTCATTAGAGATTATATATGATCAATAATATTGATTATATATTATATAATATATGATATATGATATATAATATAGTATAATATAAGATTATTATATTATAATATATTATATTATATTAATATATATCATATATAAATATAATGATATATAATATTATATTATAATATAATATATTATGCTATAATATAATAAAATATAATATATATAATCCATAATAATAAATATATTAAATATAATATTATATATTTACAATAAATTATATATAAATATATTATATTTTATATATTATATATGATATATACATATAATGACATATATATCATTATATATATCTAATATATGATATGTATAAAACATATATTTTTTATAATATATAAAATATATAATATAAATATATATTATATATATAATTATAATTATATATGAATATATATTATATTAATAGATAATTATATTTATATAAATATATTATATAATTTATTATAAATATATAATATAACTATGAATATATATATTATATAATATATAATATATATATTATATAATTTATATATAAATATATAATATATATTATATATAATTATATTATACACAATGTAATTATATATAATATAATATATATTATATTACGTATTATATATATCATATATATATTATATATATATGAGGTATATATATAAATTATATATATTTATAATTATATATATATTATGTATTATATATATTATATATTTTATATATTATATATACATTATATATATCTATATATTTATCATTATATATAATATATATGTTATATATAATTATATATCTTATATATTATATATTATAATTATATATTGTTATATATAATATATAGAGAATATATGTTATAATGCTGCTGCTACTAAGTCGCTTCAGTCGTGTCTGTCTCTGTTTGACCCCATAGACAGCAGCCCACCACGCTCCCTCATCCCTGGGATTCTCCAGGCAAGAACACTGGAGTGGGTTGCCATTTGTTTCTCCAATGCATGAAAGGGAAAAGTGAAAGTGAAGTCACTCAGTTGTGTCCGACTCTTTGAGACCCCATGGACTACAGCCCACCAGGCTCCTCTGTCTGTGGGATTTTAGGCAAGAGTACTGGAATTATAATATATATATTTATATATATATAATATATGTATGTTATATATAATATATATTATAGTTATATAATATATATAATTTAATATATATTAATAACAGATTATATTATATTATAAATATAAATTATTATATTATCAATATAAATAATTAAATAATATAATATAAATAATTATTATTTATATATTTATAAATATATATTATAAATAATAATATAAATAATTATAAAATAATAAAAATTATATTATAAATGTAAATTATGTTATCAATATAAATATAGTAGAAAATTATATGTATTATGTATATTATATATAATATATAATAATATAAATAATATAATAATATACAATATATTATATTGTATATTATATATTATAATATATAATATGTATAATTATATATATTAAATAATATATATTATTATACATATAATATTTATAATATATGTATATATCATAAATAAATATATTTTGTATATTTTAAATAAAATATATTATAAATAAAATAAGCAAAATATATTTATATAAATATAAAACATATAAATATATATATTATATAAATATAAAATGTATAAATATATATTTGTATATAAATATAAATACATATATATATAAAGATATATATATCTTTTTAAAAATATATATACACAATGGAATATTACTCAGCCATAAAATTGGATATGGTGAACTTTGGTGTTGGAGAAGACTCTTGAGAGTCCCTTGGAATGCAAGGAGATCAAATCTGTCAATCCTAAAAGAAATCAGTCCTGAATATTCATTTGAAGGTCTTATGCTGAAGCTGAAGCTCCAGTACTTTGGCCTGAGGCAAAGAGCTGACTCATTAGAAAGGGCCCTGATACTGGGAAAGACTGAAGGCAGGAGGAGAAGGTGACAACAGAAGATGAGTTGATTGGATGGCATCACCAACTCAATGGACCCGAGTTTGAGCAAACTCCAGGAAATGGTGAAGGACAAGGAAGCCTGGCATGCTGCAGTCCATGGGGTCACATGACTGAGAAACGGCACCAACAATAAAATGAATGAAATAATGTCATATGCTGCAGCACAGATGAACCTAGAGATGTTCATTCTAAGTGAAATAAATCACAAAAAGAAGACAAATAAGATATGATACCACTTATATGTAGAATCTAAAATACCACACAAATGAACTTATGTATGACATGGGAATAGACTCATAAATATATAGAATAGACTTGCTGTTGTCAAAGGAGGGAGTGGGTGTGGATTGGCTGTTCAGTACTAGCAGATGCAAGCTATTATATATTGAATGGATAAACAGCAAGGTCCTACCATATAGCACAGGGAATCATATTCAATATCCAGTAATCATAAAAACAAACCAAAAAACGAATGGCAAGTACCTGGCATATGGTTCTTCATTTAAGTCTTTGCAGCCTTTGGAAGACACAATTAATGTAACATGCACTCTTTCCCACTGAGCTCAGAGATAGATTCAGAAATTTTATCTCATACCAATGACTCAAACAACCTATTTATTAGACTTGGCTGGTAAAAAAACAGTCAGGGACATTACTGGTCTAAATGACTAAAAGAGGTGTCCTAAACGGTACTTTTTAAGATGGTATTTGTTTGGTGAACTCCATCTGGGAATAGGAAGAAAGACACATAGAGAAGATTTTGCTTCGTTCTTGGGTTCCACATGAATGGTACAAAGACGTCAAGCTCATGAAAACAGCTTATAATATGCAATGTCACATTTTCCAAATTTCTGACACTGTATTTTTGGCTTTATCAACTAGATTTTTTAAATCTTGCATTTTGACTCTGCCTATGAGATATCCATCTCCCATCTTCCTTCTGCCTTCCTAAGAAAACCTTTTGTTCCATGACCTGATCTGTTTCATACTGCCTCGTTCATCTGGGAAGTTTCAGGGATTGAGTCTTGATCAATCCAAGGAAATTATGCAGGGTCCCATTTTCATTACCAGTGACTATCACATGACATACATATGCATGTGATGTAGTGCTGGCCAGTGAGACACAAGCAGCAGCCTGGAAAGTCTCCCTTGTTCTTTGAAAGGAGCACATGAGAAAGGTAGTCCTTCTGTTCCTCTGGGCATCACGATGCCTGGAAATGACTTCCAAAATTGGCGCAGTCGTCTTGCGACTCTAAGTGGCACCGGCCTTAAGAGGATGGTGGAGCAAGAAGATTGAAACTCGATTTCATCATTGAATCCCTCATCAAGTGGTGCTGGATATCGTCCTTCCTCTGACTTCTTGATATAGTCCCACAGAAGTATGTCAACTTGAGTAGAATGTTGTCATCATTTGCTGTAAAAGGCTTTGTGTTGTTGTTTAAAAAAATTCCCAGCCCTTCCCCATATTAACAGACTATGAGTAACATATGAAAAGGTTTTGGCCCTTGCTTAATCTGAGTTGAACGTGGAGTAGAAAAGCTCCAGCCCTGGTATACCATCCTCAATTTGCCCAGAGAGAGTGCCAACTTTGGAGAGTTTTGAGTTTTATTTTAACTAAGGAAGACATTGTTTCTGCTCAGACCTTCAAATCACACTAATGAGATTATTTTCTGGTAATCAAGCACTTCTACAAGGAACCATTCCGCTCAGCGACACGTAAGAGAAATGAGTTCCTGGGATTCCTGAGTAGAAACGGAGGCTACTTAGATGCCTGCTGACTTGGTGGTTACTTACCCAGAAACGGAGAGGGGACTTCACTGAACAGTGAGGACCACATCCCAGGAACTCATTTCTGTATTTGCTTTTCTATTTTAGAAGTTGGGACACATTTAGGAGGCAGGATGGCTTTGATTTTAAACTTTCTTTTTTGATGCTAATCACTTAATGACATTTTCTCCTTCTGGGCTGAGGTTTTCCACATTTGGTCTCTGTCTTCTTTTTGACTAAATTAATCAGAGCCAGAATCCTTTTCCCATCTGCCCCGAGTTAACCACTGATTTTTCAGAGCAATCTCACGGAGATAGAACAAGAACAAGAATGTGGTCCTTGGTGGATGATGATGTAGCAGCCAAGGAACTGTAAACTTAGTGGTGGAAGAAGCAGCTGGATCCAGGCCACGTCATGAATATCCAGAGGGCCCAGATGGACTCCCACGCTGCTCGTCCTCTGAGAAACTCTGGCGTCACAACACGTGAACATGTCTATACATGCTAAGGCTAATCCTTTCACATACTGTATCACTGATTCTGGCCCTTTAGAGCCTTCAGCTCAGCGTTTCACTTACAATAATGGTGCTCATCTTTGGACACTGAGTATGTACTGGGCTACCTGCTTTGCAGATGACAGTCCTCACAGCTCTCATACGTAGGAGGGATTATACTTATTTTTCTCATGAAGAAACTAAGAAAAGCAGTATTCCATCCAGAGTCTCATATTACCTAAGTGGAATAGCCTAGATTTTATCCTAGCTCTGACTCCTAAACCAATTCTCTTAATCACCACACTTGCTTCTCTCTTTGTTCGGCATGCCTCTCCCATGTCCATGCTCCTCTAGTACTGGGACCCAATAATTACCTCAGACCAGGTATACACACAAGTGTTCAACAAACTGCTATTGTGTTTAGTGTGGAATAATAAGAGCTGCAGACCCCGGGTTGGGTGGTCTCTGCTCTGTGAGGCAGGTACCTCCAGTTGAGGCCAGCAGTTCCCTCCAGACTGAGAGGTTACACACAGGAGATGTGGGGTGTGGGGGGCGTGGTCTCCGGATTCTGTGGCAGGAGTCAGGGCTCCCGTTCTTGTCAGCACCCCAGCTCCACCGAAACTCCTGAGCAACTTGGGTGTCATTCAGCTGCTCTGAGGCACAAGAGAAGCCTAAGAATACTGGAGTGGATAGCCTATCCCTTCTGGATCTTCCCAACCCAGGAATCAAACTAGGGTCTCCTGAACTGCAGGCAAATTCCTTACCAACTGAGCTATCAGGGAAGCCCATGAATAATACAGACAAAAGCAATTTTACTGATCCAGAAATAAGTACTAGCTTACTAGCTGAGTGACTTTTATCTATTAGGAAATTATCCTAAGTATTACACTTAACTCAGTTATTTAAACGACATTCTTAGTCAAGCTAGGCCTAAGATTTGGTGACGGTAATAGCTGTTTAGTCAAACTGCCCCTGATAACAGGCTGACTGTATTTGTGCTTTGGCCAAAGAAAAGAACACAAATTGACCAGTTGAAATACATCACCTTGTTACAGTGTTTTTAAAAAGTAGGATAACCTTGAGGCTGTATCATTGGCAATTCAGGCACATTATTTTTATTAGTGTGCATCAACAACTAGATTCTTAGGTTTATGTCAGAGTATGAGACAGTCCTACATGATGAGATTTTTGGCAGCAAAAAACATATTTGATTTGTCTCAGTTTCTCCAATAATTGACACAATGACAGGAAAATAGCAAATATTCAATTAATATTTGTTAAATTGAAGGGGGGAGGGATAAATTAGGATTTTAAGATTAACAGATACAAACTACTATATATAAAACAGATAAGCAAGGACCTGATGTACAGCACAGGAAACTATATTCAGTGTCTATCATAACCTATATTGGAAAAGAATCTGAAAAAGAATACATACATGTGTGTGTATATATATGTATATGAAACTGAATCACTTTGTTGTCCACCTGAAACTAACTTGAAACTGACAGAATATGGTAAATCAACTATACTTCAAGTAAAAATATAAATTTGTTAAATTAAAATGCATTAAATAAATGGAAAGAAATATATTTTAGTTCTTCATGAAAATAAACCTAATAAAGGAATGAAGGTGAAGTCGCTCAGTCATGTCCGACTCTTTGCAACCCTGTGGACTGTAGCCCACCAGGCTTCTCCGTCCATGGGATTCTTCAGGCAAGAATACTGGAGTGGTTTACCACTTCCTTCTCCAGGGGATCTTCCCCACCCAGGGATTGCACCCGGGTCTCCTGCGTTGTAGACAGATGCTTTAACCTCTGAGCCACCAGGGAAGCCCAATAAAAGAATGAAGGGGATTTTAATTGAATCTGTATTATAATGTTTTCCTATGAGCTTGATATTATGAGAAAATGGAGGCTGGAAAGTCAGAGGGGCATGTGCTTAAGTCCCACTTCTTCGTTAAGAATTGCATGATTCTGGAAAAAATACCTAACTTTCTATCCTCAGTTTTCTCTTCTATGAAATACAAATAATACCTCATAGAGTTATGATTAGGAATATATACATATTCAATATACAACCATGAAGATTAGGTTTATATCTGTCAAATACAGTCATATTAAAATTGACATGGAAGACACTATACTTCATCATTTTCTTTTTATAACTTTTAGTCTAAATATTATTCATAAAATAGATTTTCAATTTAATTTCTTATTGAAAATACATTGTTTAAAAAAGCCAGAAGGCTGACAGAACTCTGCTGTTAATTGGAAATTTGGTCAGAGTTTTTGCAAAGTGATTTTCTAAAAGCAGAGCTTAGTTGGAAAGCACACATACGTACTTATATACACATGCAAAAACTTTTAGCAAAAAAAAAAGTTTTAGGCAGGTCTGGCATCAAATTACCCCCATTTTATGGGTTGCTGTGGAAACAGATTAGCCCTCTGGAAGTGCAAAACCACGTTTGAGTCTAATGCGAAGAACCCTCCATCCCATGAAAGTGAAGAACAGCTGGGGATTGAGGAAGTGTAAGCTGACATGTCAGACAGTAGCCAGACAAAGTGAGCCAGGCATTGTCTGGAGGGAAAAAAAAAGGAGTGGGTACTGGGAAAACCAACTGAGCACTGTAAACAAAGTTAAGAAAATGGACCAGTTGTTTACTCTCATTATAACAAGGAAACAGAATTCCAGGGGTGAGGATTAAATTTGCTGAGAGTGAAACTTTAACAAATCAAATGAAATAACAGGATTGCCCTAAGTAGTCCCCACTTGGAAGCTTTTTGACTGGAAAGTGCAATGCAAAACTGCGTGATTCAATGCACTCACTGGTGACTGGCTTGGGATATAAAGGCTGATAATAATTTCTCTCCCTGTGGGATATCAGCTTCTTGCTTCCTGGCTATTTGGAAACTGCCTACTTCCAGAAAGTACAGATATAGCACTGCTCTCCTCAGACTGTCCAAAAGAGGAGATTTATCTGGACTGATATAGAGGCATCTCATGAGCATAGTATTGGTAGCTCAATACGGTAGAATTTTCTGGTGGCCCAGAATTAGTTGTCTAAGTCACTAGCTTTCTCTGGGTTGCAGTTTCCTTGCTGGACAAAGGTGAGGGAAGTACATGTCCAAAGTGCTGGCGTCAGAGGAAAAGATTTTGAAGTAAAACGGGTTGAAAGATACCATCTTCTTGAATCCTAAAAATTCACAATACCCTCTTGCATACGCAATGCTTTAAGAAACATCAGTGTGGGGAAAGAGCGGTTCCATCATGTTTAATTCTCTGTTTCCCTCATTTGGTCCCAGAAGGCTTTTATCACTGAGCACCTATTAATCTCCCAACATGATGCTGTGCCTTGAGAGTTCATGCTGGGAAACACTGCAGTAGCTGTTCCCAGGACATTTTCAGCAATAAAATCCACATTCTATTTTTTTTAATTCTAATTTTATTTTATTTTTTATTATTTTTAAAATATTTTTATTTTTTTAATTGGAGGATAATTGCTTTGCATGCATGCATGCATGCTCAGTCACTTCAGTCGCATCTGACTCTTAGCGACCCCATGGACTGTAGCCCACCAGGCTCCTCTGTCCATGGGACTCTCCAGGCAAGTATACTGGAGTGGGTTGCCATGCCGTACTCTGGGGGATTTTCCCGACCTGGTGATCAAACCCATGTCTACCTGCATCACCTGCTTTGCAGGCAGATTCTTTACCCACTGAGCTACCCGGGAAGCCCAATAATTGCTTTGCAATGTTGTACAGTTTCTGCTATAGACAATGTGAATCTGCTATAGATATACGTATATGTCCTCCCTCTTGAGCCTCCCTCTCATGCATCCCCTGCCCCTTTCCACTCCTCTCGATCATCACAGAGCACTAAGCTGAGCTCCCTGCATTCTATTTTATATTTTGCAACTTTTTTTGTTGACATGGACCAATTCCAGAAGTTCAACCTAGAACCCAGGACCTAGAAGGAAAATATTCAATACTTCTAAAATGGTTTGGTTTCACATGTAAAATGCAGTCAGGTAGTAACTAACTACAGGTAGATTATTTTAAGGGGTAGGTGATCCTCCAGCCTCTGGAGTGTAATTGAAATACAAGTCAAGTTCTTATCCACAGGCAGCATCAAGATAATGTAATTTAAAAATAGCCTTAAGAGCAAATGCTCTACAGTTCCCCAGTTTAAAACTCAGCTTTATTACTAATTAACTGTGTGACTTTGGGAAGTTGCTTAACCTCTCAAAGAGCCATCCCTTTTCCTATTAAATACAAATAACCATCGTGTCCCCCAACACAACACCTGACGTGTGTCTGATAAAAGTTCAAAAACAAAATTTGATAGTAAGAAATTGGGATGGATCTCAGAAAGACCAGCATGTGTGCACGCTAAGTCACTAAGTCATGTCGGACTCTTTGCGACCCTATGGACTGTAACCCACCAGGCTCCTCTGTCCATGGGATTCTCCAGGCAAGAGCACTGGAGTGGGTTGCCGTGTCCTCCTCCAAGGGATTGAACCCTCCCCAACCCAGGGATTGAACCCTCCCCAACCCAGGGATTGAACCCGCATCTCTTGTATCTCCTGCATCAGCAGATGGGTTCTTTACCACTAGCACTATTCGGAACACCCTCAGAAACACCAGACAACTGCTCTACAAAAAGTTATTAGTTCAGGCTTTTGGGTGGCATTCTGATCAGTTTGAACTAAAAAGGAATGAATCTAAAGTTAGCAAACAATAATGCACCAAAAAAAAAACACCGGTTCTTTCTTTGGTTATCTTTGCCCTCCCCCCAATCTATTCTTTCTGTCATACCTATTCCAAAATAGAAGCATAATCATGTCATCTGCCTATTTTAACTTACTGTCTAAAAGATGAGAGTTAATACATGTCATACAGCCTTGTCTTTCCCAATGACTGTTGCCTCCTGGACATCACACCCTGTCCTCCAGGCTGCAGCTCACACCTAACCACCAGGAGATCCTAAACATACCATGCTGTGTCCGAGGTTGATGCCTTTAACACTCGCTCTCTGCTTTGCTTGAAATACCCTTGCTCTCACTTGCCTATTTGTTTCTTCATTCTAGTCTCAGCTCATGTCACCTCCTCCATCAACCGATCCTTCGCTCCCTCCTACCACAGTCCTCCAACAGGGTCCACTGTATCCTCTGTGTGTCCTCACTGAAGCTTCACATCCCCTTGGGCTGCACTGAGTGGTCGAACTTGTCAGCTCCCCAGCTCCTGAGTGCTTCCTCCTAGAGATTCCGTTCCTCTCTGCATCCCCAGAGTCTCACAGAGAAGGCCCTAGACAAACATCTGCTAAATGAAGACAGAAGAAAATAGGGAAGTGTTTCTGGAAACCGTTTTACTCAACAAATGCCTTTGTGGCATGGAAAAATATTTTCCTCCAACAAATGCTTCTATTGTAGTAATAATATTCGTAGCAGAACATGAGGCTCTGGATGTGCCCAGGTTTAAATCCAGGTTTCAATTTTTTCCAGCTCTGAAAATTAGAGTGAGTTTATTCATGTCTCTAAGCCTGTTTCCAGTTCTGTAAATAATCACACCCACTCTGTTCTTTGTACATGGCTGAGCCTAGAGTAACTTTTTATTGATTATTAGCTGCCCTATTTTTACTGTGATTTGTAGCATTACCATTTTATTACTATATTATCAAAAGATTAGACAGAATAAGCTCAACATGAAAGTGTTTGTAAACTGTAAAGAGATATTTAACTATTAGTTGTTAGAACTCTTGATCTTATTTAAACTCAATAGAGAGCTTCCCTGGTGGTCCAGTGGTTAAGAATCCACCTGCCAATGTAGGGGACACAGGTTCCATCTCTTGTCCAGAAAGATTCCATGTGCTGCAGGGCAACTAAGCCCATGCACCACATCTACTGAGCCTGCACCCCTAGAGCCGGGGCTCCACACGGGAGAGGCCACCACAGTAAGTAACCTGCGTATCCCAGCTGGGGAGTGGAACGCACTTGCCACAGCTAGAGCAAGCCCACACACAGCAATGAGGATCCAGTGCAGCCATAAATAAATACACAAAATTGCATTAAGAAAAACAAAGCCCACTCTTTCCTTCCCCTAGTGTGTCCACAAATCTGTTCTCTGTATCTGCATATCCATTTCTTCCCTGCAAACAGATTCATCACTACCATTTTTCTAGATTCCATATATGTTCGTTAATACACTTGATTTGTTTTTCTCTTTCTCCCTTACTTCATTCTGTGTAACAGGCTCTAGGTTCATCCACTTCACTAGAACTGACTCAAATTCATTTTTTGTTTTTGTTTTTTTTTTATGGCTGAGTAATATTTCATTGTACAGATGGCACAAAAGGGAGATGATACAGGTATAATTATCGCTGATTTGTGTTGCTTTATGGCAGAAACCAACACAACATTATAAAGCAATTTCCCTCCGATTAAAACATTTTTTAAAATGAAAAACAAAACCCATAGTTCTTTCGATAAATAAATAAATTCATAGAAAATTCAGTCAGTCATGAACACCCACTAGGCGTGGTAGTTTGGTTTGGGGGTGTCAGTAATATAAATGGTGTGGGCTACTTGGAATTTAATTTTCTATAAGAAGTTCTGAAACATTTTGCCAGCCTAGTTATACAGTGTTGGGAGCCCTCGCCAGTTCTAGGGTCTCAGGACTACAATTTTTCCCAAATGACAACCCAGACTTACCGAGAGCCTTTCAAATTCCATCTTCTCTAAAATGATGGGTAATTAAGTGAAGAATGAAACTGACACTGAAACTCTCTGGTTAATGCATGTGCTCTGCTTCTCAGGAATTCAGTAATTTAACAGGGAGCAGCAGCAGGTTGAAGAACCGAATCCTGAAGCTTCATTCACTCAGCAAACAGCTGTGACCTTGCAAGAGCAGCACATGGGAGCCCAGATATAACAAGACCGATTTTGGTTTGTTTGTTTTTATTTTCTCTTTTAGTAATGACATGGCTCTGGAGAGATTCTCATGAGGGAGAATCTGGCTAAATGGCTAGCAGGATGATTGATTAACAAGATGTTTTGTTTCCATTGTCTCATAGATAAGCAGGACCATTCTGTCCTCTAATCTGCTGACTCCTATTTCAATACAGTATCTTCTAAATCATGAATAAACATAAAATACACAGAGATGGAAACAGAACATTTCTTTCAGAGAGAACAATTAAGAGACTGATTTGATTATTTACACTGATAATAAGCATAATTATTTCCTCCCTTCAACTAGAATGATAGAGAACATTTTAAATTAAGATGCTTTGGCTGAACAGCCCAGAAAGCCAACTACCAAGAAAGTCAGATGAGCCTATGCAAGGAGCCCTAAGCCGCGCCCCAAGTTCGCACTCCCTGCAAGGGTAGGCAGGCTGGCCTGGGCAGCCAGTAAGTTTTGAGGTCCCTGACCCTTAGCTTTTTCCACTGACCTTAGGCCTAAATCTAATCAGTTACAATTAGGTATGCTAGGTGAAATACAGGACATCTGGTCAAACATGAATTTCATATAAACAATGGATATTTAGAATAATTTAGGACATACTTAGACTGAAAATATACCAAAAAAAGTTTTATTCAAAAAAAGTTTTATTCAATCTGAAATTCAAATTTCACTGAGCCAACTCAATTTTTATTTGCTAAATTGACAACCTTGGTTACAAGCATAGGCTAAAAAAATATGGTGACAACCTGAAAGAGTTATTTTATTTGATGGGAATGTTTAGGTCTCCAAGCCTGGGAGACAGCATCTCAGTAGCTCTGAGAACACTGCTCCAAGGAGCTGGGAAGGGGAGTCAGGCTACATACAAGTCTGCACAAAGGGAGCAGGCAGTCTGAACATCAAACAGGTAAGAAAAATCAGAGATCGTGTAAAGTAATTTAGCATTTTATGTATGGGAAGATGCAAGCCTCTGGGCCCACTAAATTCATTCCTTTCAAATGCACCTCAGCTACCTGGGGCTGAATCCTGTTCCTTGTTCACCTTAAGGAGGGCAGATGTCTGCTTCTTGCATTCCTCCCCCAACCCCGGGCTCCTCTGTGTGGGGAAGCGGCATCTGCTGGATCACAGACATTATGTTCCATTTGAGGAGCCCTCGTTCACCTTTGGAGGCCAGAAATCATCGCTGATCGCTGTGACATTTCTTGCTCACCAATAGGACAGGAAATTGGAGAAGGCAATGGCAACCCACCTCAGTACTCTTGCCTGGAGAATCCCATGGATGCAGGAGCCTGGTGAGCTGCCATCTACGAGGTCACACAAAGTCGGACATGACTGAAGCGACTTAGCAGCAGCAGCAGCAGGACAGGAAATATCTTCATTTCACACAATCAACATGTGAGCGTGCCAAGTGGCTTCAGTTGTATTCAATTGTTTTGTGACCCCATGGACTGTAGCCCACCAGGCTTCTCTGTCCATAGGAATCTCCAGGCAAGAATACTGGAGAGAGTTGCCATGCCCTCCTCCAGGAGATCTTCTTGACCCAGAGATCGAACCCAGGTCTCCTGTGGCTCCTGCATTGCAGGCGGATTCTTTACCACAAGTGCCACCTGGGAAGCCCCAACATATGAGAGCCTTATCAATCTCCCTGCAAAAATTACCACTAAAGGAAAACAAAAGGTGAGTCCCCCCAGAGCAGCAGGTCTTCACCACTGACCACACTGGCCACCTCCATCTGCTTTGTCCTCCTCTCAAGCCCAGAAAGGGGTCCCTTTATTGCTGAGAAGGTACAAGTTACTTCTCTCATCTGACTGAACTTTCCCCCTATCTTTCCCTTAACTCTTACTTAGGAGACAATGGGAAGGGGATTGAGTATTTCAGTCAATGCCAAAATGTGCGAGTCACAAAGCAAACATTGGCAACAGAGTGGCTCGTGACATACAGATGGTTCTTTATAAGTTTTCTTACTCTCCTCATGAGCAGTTTACTTTGGCCGACAGTGAAAGATGTTTCCCTTTATTTCAGTGTTACCTTGGTGGGGAGGGAAGTACAAGAATCTGATAGTCATGCAAAGCTGTTTCAAATTCAGCCTTCAGGACATGAAAGTTGCCTCAGCTTTGTCTCAGTATTTTGGTCTGTAAAATGGGACAATAATAGAGTACCAGCCCTACACCATCCTTGTGAGTGTTAAATGGTATGACATAGGGAAAATTTTTTAAATGTTAGGGTTTGGTTCTCTTTCTCCTTCTGAATTATTAACACTCTTCAAAAGGTCTATTTATTCTTTCATCTTTTTATTTTGTAATATAGAGTTCAGGCCCTGCTTCCCCCACTCTCCCCACAAGGCTTTCTCCTTGGGGAGTTGTTGGTGGTCCAGGATTACCTGTTTGGACATGCTCTTTCTGCTCTCTAGCTGCAATCATTCTGATCCCATAATTCCCAACTTGGAATAGGAATCATTATATTTTCAAATCTATAGATATTAAAATAATCTGGTTTATAGGTACCTAATATTTTGGAAAAGAATGCCTAAAATTATCAACAATCACCCTCTGAGTTGAAAGGTAATGGTTTGTTATTGTGTTGCTCTTGTTTAGTGGCTAGGTCATGTCTGAGTCTCTGTGACCCCATGCTCTATAGCTCACCAGACTCCTCTGATCATGGGATTCTCCAGGCAAGAATACTGGAATGGGTTGCCATAAGGGGATCTTCCTGACCAAGGGATTAAACTCACATCTGTTATGTCTCCTGCACCGGCAGCCAAG
The DNA here is from genome assembly GCF_032452875.1 of Bos javanicus. Taxonomy (NCBI): domain Eukaryota; kingdom Metazoa; phylum Chordata; class Mammalia; order Artiodactyla; family Bovidae; genus Bos; species Bos javanicus. Next base: position 3,314,114 of record NC_083896.1, on the reverse strand, counting down.
TTCCTTACCACGAACACCACCTGGGAAGCCCCAACTTTGGGTAGGAATCATTATATTTTCAATCTTATACAGTCAGCAAAAACAAGACCGGGAGCTGACTGTGGCTCAGACCATGAATTTCTTACTGCCAATTTCAGACTGAAATTGAAGAAAGTAGGGAAAGCCACTAGACCATTCAGGTATGACCTAACTCAAATCCCTTATGATTATACAGTGGAAGCAAGAAATAGATTTAAGGGACTAGATCTGATAAACAGAGTGCCTGATAAACTATGGATGGACGTTGGTGACATTGTACAGGAGACAGGGAGCAAGACAATCCCCAAAAAAAGAAAGGCAAAAAAGAAAGATGGCTGTCTGAGACAGCCTAACAAATAGCTGTAAAAAGAAGAGAAGTAAAAGCAAAGGAGAAAAGGAAAGATATTCCCATATGAATGCAGAGTTCCAAAAAATAACAAGGAGAGATAAGAAAGCCTTCATCAGTGATCAGTGAAAAGAAATAGAGGAAAACAATAGAATGGGAAAGACTAGAGATCTTTTCAAGAAAATTAGAGTTACCAAGGGAATATTTCATGCAAAAATGGGCTCACTAAAGGACAGAAATGGTATGGACCTAACAGAAGCAGAAGATATTAAAAAGAGGTGGCAAGAACACACAGAAGAACTGAACAAAAAAGATCTTCACGACCCAGACAATCACGATGGTGTGATCACTCACCTAGAGCCAGACATCCTGGAATGTGAAGTCAAGTGGGCCCTAGCAAGCATCACTATGAACAAAGCTAATGGAGGTGATGGGATTTCAGTTGAGTTATTTCAAATCCTAAAAGGTGATGTTGTGAAAGTGTTGCACTCAATATGCCAGCAAATTTGGAAAACTCAGCAGTGGCCACAGGACTGGAAAAGGTCAGTTTTCATTCCAATCCCAAAGATAGGCAATGCCAAAGAATGCTCAAACTACCACACAATTGTACTCATCTCACACTATGTGTGAGATGCTCAAAATTCTCCAAGCCAGGCTTCAGCAATATGTGAATCGTGAACTTCCATATCCAGCTGGTTTTAGAAAAGGCAGAGGAACCAGAGATCAAAATGCCAACATCTGCTGGATCATCAAAAAAGCAGAAGAGTTCCAGAAATACATCTATTTCTGCTTTATTGACTATGCCAAAGCCTTTGACTGTGTGGATCACAATAAACTGTGGATAATGCTGAAAGAGATGGGAATACCAGACCACCTGACCTGCCTCTTGAGAAACCTGTATGCAGGTCAGGAAGCAACAGTTAGGACTCGACATGGAACAAGACTGGTTCCAAATAGGGAAACGAGTTCGTCAAGGCTGTATATTGTCACCCTGCTTATTTAACTTACATGCAGAATACATCATGAGAAACTCTAGGCTGGAAGAAGCACAAGCTGGAATCAAGATTGCCGGGAGAAATATCAATAACCTCACGTATGCAGATGACACGACCTTTATGGCAGAAAGTGAAGAAGAACTAAAGAGCCTCTTGATGAAAGTGAAAGAGGAGAATGAAAAAGTTGGCTTAAAGCTCAACATTCAGAAAACGAAGATCATGGCATCTGGTCCCATCAGTTCATGTCAAATTGATGAGGAAACAGTGGAAACAGTGGCTGACTTTATTTTTTGGGGCTCCAAAATCACTGCAAATGGTGATTGCAGCCATGAAATTAAAAGACGCTTACTCCTTGGAAGGAAAGTTAGCAGAGACATTACTTTGCCAACAAAGGTCCATCTATTTAAGGCTATGATTTTTCCAGTAGTCATGTGTGGATGTGAGAGTTGGACTATAAAGAAAGCTGAGCACTGAAGAATTGATGCTTTTGAATTGTGGTGTTGGAGAAGACTCTTGAGAATCTCTTGAACTGCAAGGAGATCCAACCAGTACATCCTAAAGGAGATCAGTCCTGGGTGTTCATTGGAAGGACTGAGGTTGAAGCTGAAGCTCCAATACTTTGGTCACCTGATGTGAAGAGCTGACTCATTGGAAAAGACCCTGATTTGGGGAAAGATTAAAGGCAGGAGGAGAAGGGAATGACAGAGGATTAGATGGTTGGATTGCATCACTGACTCAATGAACATGAGTTTGGGTAACCTCAGGAGTTGGTGATGGACAGGGAGGCCTGGCGTGCTGCAGTCCATGGGGTTGCAAAGAGTCAGACATGACTGAGTGACTGAACTGAACTGATAGATATTAAAATAGTCTGGTTTATATGTACCTAATATTTTGGAAAAGAAAGCCTAAAATTATTAGCAGTCACCCTCTGAGTTCAAAAGTAACAGTTTGTTATTGTGTTGCTCCTGTTTAGTGGCTAGGTCATGTCTGAGTCTTTGTGACCCCTGCACTATAGCTCACCAGACTATATCCATGGGATTTTTCCAGGCAAGAACACTGGAATGAGTTGCCGTATCCTTCTCCTAGGGATCTCTCTGACCCAGCGATTAAACCCACATCTCTTATGTCTCCTGCACTGGCAGCCAAGTTCTTTACCCCTAACACCACCTAGGTAGCCCCATCTTTGGGTAGGAGTCATTATATTTTCAAATCTGTAGTTACTAAGATAGCCTGGCTTATATATGCCTAATATTGTGAAAGATAATGCCTAAAATATTAACATTTTCTCTCTAAGTTTACAAGTAATAGTTAATGGTCATTAAAAGCTGTAGAGTTGTTAATACTTTCAATTTTAAGCTTTAAGTATGCATTCAATTCATGAGCAGTATGTGAACCGAGAACTTCCAGGTGTTCAAGCTGGATTTAGAAAAGACAGAGGAATCAGAGATCAAATTGCCAACATCCATTGGATCATTGAAAAAGTAAAAGAGGTCCAGAAAACATCTACTTCTGCTTTCTTGACTATGCAAAGCCTTTGACTGTGTGGATAAAAACTGTGGAAAATTCTTCAGGAGATGGGAATACCAGACTACCTTACCTGCCTCCTGAGAAATGTGTATGCAGGTCAAGAAGCAACCGTTAGAATCAGAAATGGAACAATGGACTGGTTCAAAATTGGGAAAGGAGTATGTCAAGGTTGTACATTGTCACCCTGCTTATTTAACTTATATGCAGAGTACATCATGAGAAATGCTAGGCTGGATGAAACACAAGCTGGAATCAAGATAGCAGGGAGAAATATCAATAACCTCAGATATGCAGACAATACCACCCTTATGGCAGAAAGCAAAGAACTAAAGAACCTTTTGATGAAGGTGAGAGAGGAGACTGAAAAGCTGGCTTAAAACTCAACATTCAAAAAAGAAGATCATGGCATCTGGTCCCATCACTTCATGGCAAATAGATGGGGAATCAATGGATACAGTGACAGACTTCACATTCTTGGGCTCCAAAATCACTGCAGATGGTGATTACAGCCATGAAATTAAAAGACACTTGCTCCTTGGAAGAAAATCTTTGACAAACCTAGAGAGCGTATTAAAAAGCAGAGACATTACTTTGTTGACAAAGGTCCATATAGTTAACCTATGGTTTTTCCAGTAGTCATGTATGGATATTAGAGTTGGACCATAAAGAAAGCTGAGGACTGAAGAACTGATGCTTTTGAACTGTGGTGCTGGTGCTGGAGAAGACTCTTGAGAGTCCCTTGAACAGCAAGGAGATCCAACCAGTCCATCCTAAAGGAGATCAGTCCTGAATATTCATTGGAAGGACTGATGCTGAAGCTGAAGCTCCAATACTTTGGCCACCTGATGAGAAGAATTGACTCACTGGAAAAGACCCTGATGCTGGGAAAGATTGAAGGCAGGAGGAGAAGGGGACAACAGAGGATGAGATAGTTGGATGGCATCACTGACTCGATGGACATGAGTTTGAGCAAGCTCTGGGGATTGGTGATGGCCAGGGAAGCCTGGTGTGCTGCAGTCCATGAGGTCACAAAGAGTCAGACACAACTGAGCCACTGAACTGAATTGAACTGAAGGCATTAAGTTTATAATAAAAAAAATTTTTTTAACTTAGTATCAGATTAATTACTAAAATTCTCATAGCCAATAAGAGGCAGAAATGGACCATGAATCTAGCTCTTATGACTTTAAATGTTGAGTTTATTTCTCTCTAGTATGTTGTCTTTCTGGCTTGTTTCACTTGCCCTTGCGACCTTATAGTATATAATTATGAATATTCAAAAGTAAACACATCCTGTCTTCCCTAATAGATCATAACATCCTGAGAACAGCAATCTTGTTCTGTAGTTGCCTAGGATGGTGTCAGACACACACAGAGTGCTCAGTAACTGTGTCCTGATGGAGCGATTCTGTGGTAACATTAATTTTTCATTGTCCTTTCCAATCCCATCTATTGGAGAAAATGTGAAACTCTTCATTTCCCTTGCTTGTCTATCAGCATATGGCCGTACAGAAGATTTTGGTCTTTGCTGTCAGGACCCACCTCACTTCTAACATCTGTTTCCACCATAGATAAATGCCACTTAAGCATGCACAGTAACCTCATGTGGGCACTCTGAGAGGAGTGCTGCCTTCGAGATAATCTGCTCTGCACGCTGCCTGAAGCCCGAGTGCCTTTAGATGCTCATCCAACTTCTGCTGAAAGAAGATTAGGGACAGGGAGTTGCAATTTGGCAAGGCCATTCAGAATACAGCAAACAATTAAGAGTGTGTTTAGTAAATTAGACTGAAATCAGCTTCTCTCACTTCCATGCACTGTTCATAGGTAAAACCTGTGGACTCACAGAAATTTCCATCCTTTCTACTTTAGGACTGGCTTTCAGATGCTTTCAGACATAGCAGTACCTCTTCAGTGCTCCTCTTTCTTTTGGCTCAGCATCGTACAATATTAAGCCTCTTCTTCAACAGCCATTTTCACCTAACTTTTAATTTCATGTCTTGAATTTAGTATCTTGAAGCAATGTGAGTGTATCAGGGTAATGCCAGCTGCTGTAACAATATATATATATTATATATATATATAATATATAATAATAATATATATATATATATATATACACAGTATCTTAAATACAGGAGTTTATTTCTCCCTCATATAACAGTCCAAGACAGGTGTTCCTGGCTAGCAGGTAGCTATTCTCTACCTGGTGTTTCAGACACCCAGGATCATCACGTCACTTGGATGTCTGATCTCCTAGAGCTTTATTATCCATTGTTTGCATCCAATGGATAAAAGGAAAAAGAGGGATGTGAAGAAGATACATCTTTTTCTTAAAAACTCTTTCCTGGATGAAATTAGTATCACTTCTTGTATTCTAAGGGGAAAAAATCACAGGGTCACCTCTGAATGCAAGGAGGGAGTGCACATGACTCTGGGAGGTAGGATCTCCTGCTGAGTTGTCACCTCTCTGCAACAACACCAGGTTATTGAAAGAGAAGATATTTCTGCGGACAGTACCATCTCTGCTATGGTGCAAGGGAAGATCAGATTCAGCAACCGAGTAGTACAGCGCTGCATAGACCTGCTTTCTTAACTCAGTAAGGCCACCACTCTTCTTACCATCACTCTAGTCCAGGGTTTTCTACTCCGTTCCTTTGAAAGACTCAGCCATACTTTTATATACCCATAGGAAAGGAGAACTGCTGTTAATTATTCTGATGCAGTGATCTTAGAACATATCCCAATTTCTGAGACTTTAAAATTTGAAAAGAAATGCATCTGAATGGCATCTGTCATCACACACACACACACACACACACACACACACACACAAAACTACAGCAATGAGTGCCTTGTGTTGTTTTTTTTTTCCTTCTATTTAAGAACTTCCATGTATTATTCCTTTTATCCAATATACCCACAGCACATAGGGAAGTGGTTTAGCAATTTGGGAATCTCTCAGTCATAGGACACTCATCAACTATTCTGCCAACCTTACATTATAGGGAGTCTGACTTGAGACTTGGATTTAGTGCTTAGTATGTTCAAGTTTCAGAGAAGGCGATGGCACCCCACTCCAGTAGTCTTGCCTGGAAAATCCCATGGATGGAGGAGCCTGGTAGGCTGCAGTCCATGGGGTCGCTAAGAGTCGGACACGACTGAGCGACTTCCCTTTTACTTTTCACTTTCATGCATTAGAGAAGGAAATGGCAACCCACTCCAGTGTTCTTGCCTGGAGAATCCCAGGGACGGGAAGCCTGGTGGGCTGCCGTCTATGGTGTCGCACTGAGTCGGACACGACTGAAGCAACTTAGCAGAAACTGCAGCAGTGTTCAAGTTTCATTCCTTTATCACTGGAGAATGGCAGTGGGTATGGCTGATCGAAGTGTACTGAGGGTTTGATACAAAGCTGTATGAACAATATTTTATCTCATATTTAGTTCATTAAAATCAAATTACACAAGCAGTCAGGTCACAAACTTTGAACTTTGATGATAAAGATAATAGTGAATTCCACAAAATAGAACAACACTTTGGCAGAAAAAGAACTGGAAGCTTTGTTTCTGCACCATTTTACAGACCATTAAAAGACCTCTTCAAGCCTCAAAGATTCTCCCAGGGGCCTCTCGTGGGCCATAAACGTTTCACTATAAATCACTCCATGAGACCAAGGTGTGGAAAGATCCAATAAAGTACAGATATGTTATCTGTGAGGATAGTTTCTATGAAACTAACTCTTTTATCACCCAAGTCAGTAAATATCTATTGTGTGCTGTGTGTGTTCAGCCGCTCAGTCATGTCTGACTCTGTGGTCGCATGGACTGTAGCCCATCAGGCTCTTCTGTCCATGGAATTTTCTAGGCAAGAATACTGCAGTGGGTTGCCATTTCCTACTCCAGGGGTTCTTCCTGACACAGGGATCAAACCCATATCTCTTGTGTCTTCGGCACTGGCAAGCAGAGGAAGAGTACCTTTTCTATGTCAAAAGGTACTCTCAGGGGTTGCTGTGAGTCAAGAATATTGTAGGGAGAAGGCAGGGCTGAAGTAGGGCTCTCTTGCAGTGACAGGAAAATGGTAGCCTCTGTGTGCCCAGATGAGCAGTGGATTTCACTCCAGTGTGACTGGTACTGTCTTTTTAGTTTGAAGCACAGTTGATTTATAATGTTTCACACGTACATATGCATGTATATGTATAACAATCACTTCGCTGTATGTGTGAAATATTAGAAATCATACATATTCATATACATCTATGCCTATTCATTCTCGATTTTTTCTATATGTTATGACGAGATATGAGCATGGTTCTCTGTGCTATACAGTAGGTCTTTGTGGTGTATCTACTTTATATAGAGTAGTGTGGATCTTTAAATCCGAAATTCCCAATTTAATCCCTCTCCACCCCTTCCCCCTTTGGTAACCATAAGTTTATTTTCTTCCAAAAACTCCAACAGCAAGATCTTCAGACTTTATTTTAATTAGTTTAAACAATTTGTAGATATCAAAGCATCCTTGGATTCATTAGTAGAGATTTATGACCCAGGATACATCCTATGTTCAAATAAGTCAGCAAAGAGATGGGAGAAGAGAGGACACAAGCAGTACAAATCTCTAAGATGCTAATCACATCCATGAAAACAGAAACAGTGAACAAACAAAAACCATTTTCTTTAAATTATCCATAGTTCCCAACTTCATGGATGTGAGTTGAACCTTAAAACTGGAAAAGCCTGCTCTTCTCTTTTTTAGAGAGGAGAGAGATGAACACTGCTAACCTCTGATTTTCCCTCCTGCAAGTCACCACTTGTTCAGCCACCTACATGTTCTCAAAGCCTACTCTTTTCCGTGGAAGCCAAAGGCTTCCAAATGAACACCGGAATCAGCTGTACAGCCATGACAGGTGACCAGAACTCCTTATCTCTAACAAAGACAACTCAGGCGCTGCCAGCAATTTCTACCGAGGTCTTTTGTAAAGTTTCCCTTTGGAAGGGCATAGTCCAGGGGGCCGATGAGAGCTCAAGAGGCTTGCGGAACATGAGCCCTTGGTTTTGAAGTTACCTCTTCCTGTGGACTGATTTTTCAGAGTTTGACTTTCCTTTTAAGAGAGGAAATATGGAGCCCGGCTGCACTCACACTTTAATTCGTTTACCAGAAGCAAGTCAAATCAGAAGGGTATTGAGTTGCCTCAAAGGCCCCGGGTCGCGAGAAGGTGGGGGCGATGGGGCAGTGGGGGCGGGGAGAGAAAAGGCGCAGGAAAGAGGAGACGCAAACTCCAGTCCTCAAGCAGAGCCTCCAAACGTCCGTCTAGCCCCTTAAGCACTGCAAAGTGATTAAGCTCACCTATTTCATACTTGCCTTGCGAAGAATGCAAATACGTGGAAGAAGAGAAAATTTGGAAACACAGAATTGCGCTGTGGACATCATTTGGGATTCAGAGGGCTGATCCCACTTAGTATGTTAAACATACATGGGTTCTGGCTGTAGAATTGGAGCAGAAGGGTCTGAGCAGTTATAAAGCAGAACCTTCTGTCTCGTTTTTCCATAGGGAGGGGTCTAAGAACAATTCAAAGTACTGGATGGTTTCTGGAAGGACAGGTCTGCAAAAGGCGCATTAAAGGGGGTTCCTTAGCATAGCTGAGGATTTCCCTGGATTGTATTCTGGTGATATGTGCTCAAGGCAGATTTCACAGATGTGTGGGGAGGCTCCAGAGGCATTTCTTAAATAAATTTCACCTGGTTTCAGGGATGGCTCTCCCCTCCCCACCATTTCAATATCATTATGGTGGGTAGGATTTAAAAGGATAGCATAAGGGATCCATGCATCTTCATGGGGCCACTCACCCAGCACCAAGGGAGGTGAGTTCACTGTCCAGCTTCCCTTTTGTGAGGGTTTAGCTTGTCCTGTAACAATTTCAATATGCATTTCCCCCCAAATTTGAAGATACCATTCAGTATAGTCTTATCACTCTTCTTTCACTTTGAAAACATTTTTCTTATGTTTTTTAATTGATAGCATAGTTAATGTAATTGTTTCAATAGATAATTAAGCACATAGTAGAATAAGCATCTGGAAACTCAGTACACCAATGACGAAAGAAGATGATGAAGGAAAACTAAACAACTGCCTCGCCATCTGAAATATGCAGTACAATTATCATTATTAAACAGTCTTTTGTAAGAAAAACAGTCCGAAGACTGCATTTCTATAGCACCATTCTCATCATTATTACGATTTTTATTAGTGGGCCTGATCCTATGAAGAGCCAAGGAAAATAAACTACTATCTGGGAGTAATTTGTTTCCCCATACGATGTGAATTACATTTTCTTGGAGAACAAGGTCCCAATCAGAGAACTGAGAAGAGATCATCTCTGGGGAGTCTGTTCTAATGTGAGTTCAACAGCAGAGGCAGCCGCCAAGAAAACAGGAAATTGTGAGGCCAGCCCTTCACCAAAGGGAGTCCCAGTCTCCTGCAGCTCTCAGAAGCTCTGCTGACTTGAAGCACGTTCCCAAGGTATTGCAATCTCTCCAGGCCACCTGATGGGCTAGATTAGTTCAATATTTACTGCAGAGATTGTGGAAAATCCAGTTTTTCCAAGAGTGGCACAGTAGAAAAAATCAGGGACTTGATATCCTATGTAAGCTTCTAGGGTGTTATCTGAGCACATAGTAGGGGAGGAGGATGCAAAAAGCAGTTTCTTCCCTTCTTTCAGCCAGCTTTCCACCACTCTTGCCTCCCTTAGGAAGGTCTCAGCACCGTCTCTACCCGATTTATGCCTTATGCATGCCCACCAAGGCAAAATGATCACACCGAGCCCTGTCACTGGCACAAACCCCACCAATTCATGACTGAGATGGTCTAAAGGTCCAAAGCAGAGGGTTTATACAGAAACCAACTCCACCTCTTATTAGCTGTGTTACCTTGGGCAAATCATACAACAATCTCAATGCCTTCATTTTCTCCTCTGTAAATTGGATGTTACTGAAATTTAAAAATTAAAGCATGGAGAAGAACATACAACTCAATGTAAATATCCAATATATGGTAGCTTTAATATTACTTAATGTAATATTAAGGCATGGCATGTAAACTTTTTAGCCCTGGTAAATTGGTTCATTAGATAAAATCTTCCCAACAGATAAGGTACTTGTAATTGGCATGCTGAAAGGGCTTATTGTTTTGTTAAGGATCTTTTGCTTGCATCAACAAAAATGAACTTAGTCTAGCTTCAGCAAAAAAAAAAAAAAAGATGATGAGGTGAAGGAATGGAATTTTTAAGGAGCAGTATTTCTTAGAGTCAAAGAAGCTGGAGTCACTCAGTCCGGTCCGAATCTTTGCGACCCCATGGACTATAGCCCGCCAGGCTCTTCTGTCATGGGATTCTCCAGGTAAGAATACTGGAGTGGGTTGCCATGCCCTCCTACAGGGGATCTTCCCGACCCAAGCACTGAAACCACATCTCCTGTATCTCCCGCATTGCAAGCATATTCTTACCTCTGAGTCACCTGGGAAGCCCAGTTGGCTGCTAACTATAATGTAAGTCTCTAATCCATGAGGAAAAAGAGTCTGATTGGCATAACTTGTCACTTGTTCAGTCCAGTTCCTATCACATATGGGGAACAGAGGCCAGGAAAGAAAAGCCTCCTGTTCCTCAAAATGTTCTCACGGTTATCAGAGTTTCAAATAGGTAGCTTCAGTTTTCCATGAATTACTAATTGATGATTTTCTGAGGGTCCTTCCATAGCTAACATGTCCTGCAGATAGGTACTTCTCCTTCAACAATAATGGTTAAATTAAGTTGGTGCTTGATTTTTTTTTTTAAATAATTGAAAATATTGGGAAGAGTCTATGAAATTAATATCATGTCAGGGGTGACCAATTTTTTTTTCATTTATTTAAAGCAAGACTGTAGATATTTTAGGCTTTATGAATCAAGAAACAGAATTGATAATACTAATACTATAGAGACACTTGTACAATTAATTTAAAATGTTAAGAAACACTTTTACTCACCAACTGTGCAATAAGCATTGGCAGGCCAGATTTGCTGCACAGGCCATAGTGTGGAGATCCTGTCCTACATAATTTTCTCCCTGTCGTACAGTGCATCGTAATGGTCTCCAGGTTTAAATCTGGTTCTTTGATTGCTCATGAAAACCTATAATGGCCCTTAACATTAGTAGCATGATGAAATTCAGCTTGGCTGTTCAGATATTAAGAAGAGATTGTGCTCTGATGAAGTCAAGTGATCTCCATCACTAGGTGGGCCTTGCTTCCTGCTGCTGCCTGCAGATTCCCTGCAGTTGGGGCCTTTGAAAGGACACTTGTCTGGTACAGCTATTGAAGAAACTCATGTCCTAAGAAAGCAGACCTGGTTACCCAGATCCAGGGTCACCCCTGGGAGAACTACTGTGCCACCTTTCTCACTGGCAATTATTCTCACAAGTAAAGAGTCAAGCTACTTTCCAGGACCTTAAGAGTATGTTCTATAGTTAGCTCTTTATCTTGGGCATATAACTCTCTCTAAATCCATATTTCATTATATAAAAATTAGAGTTGTGTGCTTTTCTATTCCTACTTTGCAAATAGGTTCATCAGCACCATTTTTCTGGATTCCATATATATGCATTAATATATGACATAAATAAGTCAAAAAGAGAAAAATAAATATCATAAATATAAGTAAAGTAAGTCAAAAAGAGAAAAATAAATATCACAAATATGATATAGGTAAAATAAATCAAAAAGAGAAAAATAAATATCATATATTAATGCATATATATGGAATCTAGAAAAATGGTGCTGATGAACCTATTTGCAGATGAAGAATAGAGATGAACACAACTCTAATTTTTATATAATGGAATACAGATTTAGAAAGACTTAAGTTATGATGATACCACCCTTATGGCAGAAAGCAAAGGGGAACTAAAGAGCCTCTTGATGAAAGTGAAAGAAGAGAGTGAAAAAGCTAGCTTAAAACTCAACATTATAAAAACAAAGATCATAGTATCTGATCCCATCGCTTCGTGGCAAATAGATAGGGAAACAGTGGAAACAGTGGCAGACTTTATTTTCTTGGGCTCCAAAATCACTGCAGATGGTGACTGCAGCCATGAATTTAAAAGATGTTTGCTCCTTGGAAGAAAAGCTATGACAAACCTAGACAGAGTATTAAAAAGCAAAGACATTACTTGGCTGAAAAAGTTCCATATAGTCAAAAGCTATGGTTTCTCCAGGAGTCATGTATGGATGTGAGAGTTGGACTATAAAGAAAGCTGAGCACCGAAGAATTGATGCTTTCGAATTGTGATGCTGGAGAAGACTCTTGAGAGTCCCTTGCACAGCAAGGAGATCAAACCAGTCAATCCTAAAGGAAATCAACCCTGAATATTCATTGGAAGGACTGATGCTGAAGCTGAAGCTAAAGCTAAAATACTTTGGCCACCTGATGCAAAGAACTGACTCACTGGAAAAGACCCTGATGCTGGGAAAGATTGAAGGCAGGAGGAGAAGGAGATGACAGAGGATGAGATGGTTGGATGGAACTAACTCAATGGACATGAGTTTGAGCAAACTCTGGGAGTTGGTGATGGACAGAGAAGCCTGACATGCTGCAGTCCATGGGGTTGCAAAGAGTCAAACATGACTGAGTGACTGAACTGAACTGAACTGAACTGACTCTGAACGACAAACTCCAGGTTCACCCACCTCACTACAAATTACCCAACCCCATTTCTTTTTGTGGCTGAGTAGTATTCCATTTTCGGAGAAGGCAATGGCACCCCACTCCAGCACTCTTGCCTGGAAAATCCCATGGGCGGAGGAGCCTGGTGGGCCACAGTCCATGGGGTCGCTAAGAGTCGAACACGACTGAGCGACTTCACTTTCAGTTTTCATTTTCATGCATTGGAGAAGGAAATGGCAACCCACTCCAGTGTTCTTGCCTGGAGAATCCCAGGGATGGGGGAGCCTGGTGGGCTGCCGTCTCTGGGGTCGCACAGTCGGACACGACTGAAGCGACTTAGCAGCAGCAGCAGCAGTATTCCATTGTATATATGTACCACATCTTCTTTATCCATTCATCTGTCAAGGGACATTTAAGTTCCTTCCATGCCCTGGCTACTGTAAATAGTGCTTCAGTGAACACTGGGGTACATGTGTCTTTTGTAAAATAGCTAGTAGGAAGCTGGCTGTATAACATAGGGAGCTCAGCTCAGCGCTCTGTGATGGCCTAAAGAGGTAGGATGGGGGCAGTGGTGGCAGGGAGGCTCAAGAGAGCAGGGATGTATGTATGGCTCAGATGGCTGGCTCACATTGCTCACATTGCTGTTCAGCCGAAATTAACACATAAGAAATGCAAAAAAGCACAATGGCTGTCTGGGGAGACCTTACAAATAGCTGTGAAAAGAAGAGAAGCAAAAAGCAAAGGAGAAAAGGAAAGATATAAACATTTGAATGCAGAGTTCCAAAGAATACCAAGAAGAGATAAGAAAGCCTTCTTCAGCGATCAATGCAAAGAAATAGAGGAAAACAACAGAATGGGAAAGACTAGAGATCTCTTCAAGAAAATCAGAGATACCAAAGGAACATTTCATGCAAAGATGGGCTCGATAAAGGACAGAAATGGTATGGACCTAACAGAAGCAGAAGATGTTGAGAAGAGATGGCAAGAATACACAGAAGAACTGTACAAAAAAGATCTTCACAACCCAGATAATCACGATGGTGTGATCACTCACCTAGAGCCAGACATCCTGGAATGTGAAGTCAAGTGGGCCTTAGAAAGCATCACTACGGACAAAGCTAGTGGAGGTGATGGAATTCCAGTGAAGCTATTCCAAATCCTGAAAGATGATGCTGTGAAAGTGCTGCACTAAACATGCCAGCAAATTTGGAAAACTCAGCAGTGGCCACAGGACTGGAAAAGGTCAGTTTTCATTCCAATCCCAAAGAAAGGCAACGCCAAAGAATGCTCAGACTACCACACAATTGCACTCATCTCACACGCTAGTAAAGTAATGCTCAAAATTCTCCAAGCCAGGCTTCAGCAATATGTGAACCGTGAACTTTCTGATGTTCAAGCTGGTTTTAGAAAAGGCAGAGGAACCAGAGATCCAATTGCCAACATCCACTGGATCATGGAAAAAGCAAGAGAGTTTGAGAAGAGCATCTATTTCTGCTTTATTAACTATGCCAAAGCCTTTGACTGTGTGGATCACAATAAACTGTGGAAAATTCTGAAAGAGATGGGAATACCAGACCACCTGATCTGCCTCTTGAGAAAATTGTATGCAGGTCAGGAAGCAACAGTTAGAACTGGACATGGAACAACAGACTGGTTGCAGATAGGAAAAGGAGTTCATCAAGGCTGTATATTGTCACCCTGTTTATTTAACTTATATGCAGAGTACATCATGAGAAACGCTGGACTGGAAGAAGCACAAGCTGGAATCAAGATTGCAGGGAGAAATATCAATAACCTCACATATGCAGATGACACCACCCTTATGGCAGAAAGTGAAGAGGAACTCAAAAGCCTCTTGATGAAAGTGAAAGTGGAGAGTGAAAAAATTGGCTTAAAGCTCAATATTCAGAAAACTAAGATCATGGCATCTGGTCCCATCACTTCATGGGAAATAGATGGGGAAACAGTGGAAACAGTGTCAGAATTTATTTTTTTGGGCTCCAAAATCACTGCAGATGGTGACTGCAGCCATGAAATTAAAAGATGCTTACTCCTTGGAAGGAAAGTTATGACCAACTTAGATAGCATATTCAAAAGCAAAGACATTACTTTGCCAACAAAGGTTCATCTAGTCAAGGCTATGGTTTTCCCTGTGGTCATGTATGGATGTGAGAGGTGGACTGTGAAGAAGGCTGAGCGCCCAAGAATTGATGCTTTTGAACTGTGGTGTTGGAGAAGACTCTTGAGAGTCCCTTGGACTGCAAGGAGATCCAACCAGTCCATTCTGAAGGAGGTCGGCCCTGGGATTTCTTTGGAAGGAATGATGCTAAAGCTGAAACTCCAGTACTTTGGCCACCTCATGCGAACAGTTGACTCATTGGAAAAGACTCTGATGCTGGGAGGGATTGTGGGCAGGAGGAGAAGGGGACGACATAGGATGAGATTGTTGGATGGCATCACTGACTCGATGGACGTGAGTCTCAGTGAACTCTGGGAGTTGGTGGTGGACAGGGAGGCCTGGCTGTGCTGCGATTCATGGGGTCGCAAAGAGTCAGACACGACTGAGTGACTGATCTCATCTGATCTGAAAGCAACTATACTCCAATTTAAAAATAAATAAATAAACTGGGGGAAAATATTTAATCCAAAATGGTATAAAGAGATGGGGGATATTTCAAGAGAAAACTCATGCTTGCTATGGCCTATTAATATTATTTAGTGTCATTGGTATATGAAGTATAGTAGAAGCCTTAATTTCTAAAAGAACTGGGTTTTGCATATATATTTTAGTATTTTTATAGAACTATTTTTTAAAGTGAACTGCATTCTGTTACACTGAATGGAATGTGCTGAATATAAATTAAAAAAAAAAAATAGAGTTGTGATACCTAACTAACAGTACGACTGTAAAGACAAAATGACTAATGCAAATAAATCACTTAACACCATGACTGAAATATATTAAACCACTGAATATATGCCAATAATGATGATAAAATGGTGGTGATGGTTGTAATGATTAAACTTTAGAGGATCAAACCTATGGGTTTCTTCTAGTAACACCAGAAGTTAACCTTCAGAGGACCTAGGTTCCAAGTTCCTTTGCCCCATCAGCCAGCATGCTAATATTTGATCCTAACTGATATACTTTAGGTCTGGAACTGTCCCAGCAGTCTGCACGCCACGAATTTCCTCTCACTCTCATTTCAGATATTTGGTGAGAGGCAGAATATCCTAGCAATGTAGCAATGCATTTCATGAAAACTAGTTCCTTAAGACAGATGTTTAACCACACAAACACACACACATGCACAAGTATGTGAGAACACACACATAAATGCACACATCATACCTACACAACTTTTATAGGCAAACAAATTTGGGAAACATTGAGCTAAATAAAGCTGAACATGTTTCCAAAAGTAGACTTTTAGGATGCTTTTACTATGACAATGTCCGATATGACATTCTGTGATGGAACTGAAGAATTTGTTGTGCTGCGCTGGGCTTAGTCGCTCAGTCGTGTCTGACTCTTTGCAACCCCATGGACTGTAGCCCATCAGGTTCCTCTGTCCATGGGGATTCTCCAGGCAAGAATACTGAGTGGGCTGACATGCCCTCCTCCAGGGGATCTTCCCAATCCAGGGACTGAACCCAAGTCTCCCGCATTGCTGGCAGATTCTTTATTGTCTGAGCCAGCAGGGAAGGAACTAAAGAATATCATTCCCCAGATTTATTCCACAGTGATCTTGTTTTCCCTGAGCTGTTTGTGTTGCCAGCTTTCTGTGAAGTACATTTTCAAAATGGTGATAATCTTGAGAAGCATTTATTGATTAATTAATAAATACCATGCTGTCTGCTAAGAAGTAGTACTATTTCATTTGACTCTCAAAATAATTCTTGTACCAATTCACAGATGAGCAAACCTCTCAGACAATGTACATTCCCCAAACCCAGACAATAGAACACATGTTTTAAGGAAGTAACGTGAATTCAGAGACAGTGCTTTTTATCCATAGTAAGTATCAAAACATTGAGAAAACCAGTATGTGGTGTTCTATGGTCCAGATTAGGAGCTGGATAAAGAATCAGAGAGTGAAAATAGATGTTTCACTCTCATAATAATAACTTCCAAAATTTGCTCTCTTTCTTTTCAAGTAGAAACTTCCTCATAGTCCATTTTTTTTTTTTTTTGTCAGTATGAGGATCATCCCACTTTTGTTCTGAGCCACTAGACTAAACCTGTTGGGTTCAGATTCTGAGTACAGGGCTCCTGCTCTTATTGCTGTCTGTCTACTAGAGGACTTATCGCATCAGATTGTATTCTTAGAGGCATGCATCCCTCTCTTCAGATATTGACTCTATCACTCAACAGCTGTGAGACCGTGAGCAAATTATAAAACATCTCAAAGACTCAGTTTTCTCATCTATAAATTGAAATTAATACTAGTTTTGAGAAGTGAATGAATATAAACGTGTAGATTTTAATGGCATTCAATAAGCTAATATTTGCATATAGCATAGTAGAATCATTGATCTATAAACAAGCTTTATGTAACATTAGCTAAATAAAATAAATAGATAAAGGCACATGGTAATCATTTACTAATGTTAAATATTATTATTTTTCTTATTATTTAGGAAAAGTCATAAAATTTTATCGATTACAAAAAGTCAGGAAATTAATAATTGCATTTCTTAACATGGAATACTTGTACCCCCAAATTTTTGATAACTTAGTTCCTTATATACCAGGAAATCATAATTTCCTGGAATCATCAATCATTATTAGTGCAACTGAGAATCAGGAAATAAGGAAAAGAAACCCTTAAATCCTACACTAACTGCTCAAATCCCTGGACTAAAAATTGAACATTTTGAGGAACAGGAGGCTATTCTCTTCATTTATATACAAGACTAGGTTTCTTAGTCATCTGAATTCTCTCAGGTGATTAGAAACAGGAATTTAAAAGGCAGAAGGACACTTACAGATACCAAGGAGGAAGGTGACTGGGAGGAATTGGTGACTGGGATTGACACATACACTATTGATACCATGTACAAAACAGCTGACTAACGAGAACCTACTGTACAGCTCAGGGCCCTCTCCTCAGCGCTCGGTGGTGAACTGAATGTGAAGGAAGTCCAAAAAAGAGAGGGTATGTGCAAGTGCATAGCTGATTCACTTTGCTCTACAGAAGAAACTAACACAACATTGTAAAGCAACAATTTGCTGTTGTTCACTTTCACTTTCCACTTTCCTGCATTGGAGAAGGAAATGGCAACCCACTCCAGGGTTCTTGCCTGGAGAATCCCAGGGACGGGGGAGCCTGGTGGGCTGCCGTCTATGGGGTCGCACAGAGTCAGACACGACTGAAGCGACTTAGCAGCATCATCAGCAGCAGTCATTAAGTGGTATCCAACTTTTTTGTGACCCCATGGACTGTGGCCTGCCAGGTTCCTCTGTCCATGGGGTTCTCCAGGCAAGAATACTGGAGTGGGTTGCCATTTCCTTCTCCAGGGGATCTTCCTGACCCAGTGATCAAACTTGGGTCTCTTGCATTAGCAGGCAGATTCTTTACCACAGAGCATCAGGAAAGCCCCTGTAAAGCAACTATACTCCAATAAAATTAGGAAAAAAAAAATTCCAGCTAGTAAGTGATGGAGAATTTGCCCTGGATCTTTTGATTTCAAATCAAATGTTTGATTTTTTTATTATACTGTATCTGCTTCTTTATCAAATTTATAAAAAATTTATCAAATTTGTAAGCCTCAATATTATACTGTCTATAGTTGGTTGAAACTCACCATAAAAAATTCTAAAATGGAGTAATATGTTACTGGTAGATGGTTGGTCACAATAAGAAAAATAAATTTCAGAGTTCCCGAATTGATTCCAAAAAAAAAAAAAAGGCAGATAGATGTAAGAAGCAAGCACACTGACCTTAGCAAGGACTATTGACAGATAATAAAAAAAAAAGCAAAAAATAAAACTTTATTAGAACTTAATGCAATTACTAATTGCCATGTTACTCATTTTGAGTCATTGAAAAATAAAGTCACATTTTAATCTACCCTTTTCAGAAAACATAAAGTTATACAGTGAGTGTAGAAAGATTTCTTCCAAAAGCAGTTGAAAAATTTGGTTAAACTTGTTGCAGAGAAACTAACCTTTATTACTTCAAATTGCCATATAATGAGGGCTCACTGCATTTGATTTAGGTGATTAAATCTGAGGACACTGGTTTACAGTTTAAGTTGTAAGTTGTAATTTATTTGCTTATCAAATAAAATAATGATTGAGCATTTTCCCTGTATAAAATCCTATTGGGGAAATAGTAAGATTTCTTTAAGAATAAACCAAATACCTAGAAAAAGTGCTTTTGTAGAAACAAGCTTCTATAAATAAGTAAGTAAAATATACTCCTAGCAATCCTGGGAGTGTGGAATGAAGCTTGGAAGCCCATCCATTGACAACTGGAATTTCACCCTTTTTTTCATTTATTACGTTTTACTGGAGTGTAATTGCTTTACAATGTTAAGTTAGTTTCTGCTATAAACAACGCGAATCAGCCACCTCTATACCTATATCCCCTCCTTACACCTCCGTTTCACCTCACCCTCCGTCCCACCATCTAGGTTATCACAGACCTAGCTGAGCTCCCTGTGCTATACAACAGCATCCCACTAGCTAGCTGATCCAAACATGTAGTGCACTATAGACTCAAATTATGTTGGGTTAAATTGTCCTATAAATGTCAAATTGCTATGCACTAATTATTACGTGTATAGAAATTCAGAATTTTGCAGGACATGTTTTAGCCGTTAATTCATTTCACTTACACATAATAACATTTGTAACAATAATAATTGTAAGAACACTATCTTAAAATTTTACATGGACTATCTCATTCATTACTTTAAAAACTCTTAAAGGATTTTTAAAATCCTTTTATTTTACCTAAGAAGAAACTAAGGTTTAGAGAGATAGGTAACCAGTCACACAGCCAGTTATTTGCAAAAAATGCCATTTCAACATAAGGACTCTGTTCTAAATTACAATGCACTATCCCTTCCAAAAACTCTAAGTGCTGGAAGCTTTTACTAAAATAATTTATAAGAAATCAATCTCAGAGAAGTCAAAAAGTTGCCAAGATTACTCAGCAAATAAGTCTAGGGTGACAACTCAAGCCTTTTTGACTATTGATTCCACATTTTGTTACCATTCCACTCTGTCCTTTTCATTTCCTATTTCAACCAGGCACATTATGGTTCAAAATTTTTAAGTTAAAAAAAAAAAAAAAACAGGAATAAATTCCCACAGTCTAGCTGCAAAGTGCCAAAGTGATTTCTAGGGTTTATGGGTGAGAACCTCCTAAAACAATTCGAATATGGGCAAGTAACTTGGTCCCTGCAGCTGTTAAGTCCAGAATTTTCCAGCTAAAAGCCCTGACTCACAAACTTGGAGGCTTTTGTTCTAACTGGAGAAACACATTCCTCTATACCTGATCTGAGATCATCTTTCATGAGCAGACAGATAACATCAAAGCATCATTTACATAAGAGTGGGAGGAAGCAGCACTTAGTATCTGGGCCTGTTCCTCCTGCTACAAATACTTCAGAAGAAATGTCACTTTCTGGGAGGAAATGTATAGTCTGAAAACCTAGTTTGAAAGTAGTAGGAAAAAACTTTAATATAAAACATAGCCCTCCCCTTTCCCTTTGTAGAAACCAACATCTGCTCTGAAGGCATTGGTTGACTTACTGCCCAGTGAAGAGGCTGGAGGAGCCAGTGGTGGTCATTAAGGCTGCCCACGCTTTGGAATCATTCACAGCCCCTATTCCAACTGCCCAGAAATCCTTAGCAAAAACCACAGACTGCAAAAAGCTGGAAGTCGGTTACTGTTTCTGAAGAGGTATTCCCTCCTCATCCTATGTAATTAAGACAAAAAACTAGGTTGTTCGTTGAAAAGTTCACTGTGATAGGCTTCAGTGTTTAATTATGACATTCATCACCATTTGCCTTTGACAAAGAGAAATCCTGCCATATTTCTGGGGGCAAATAAACCCCGAGGTTACATTAAACAGAGCTTCTGGACTAGCTAAAAACAGCACGGACTGGCTCTTTAAAGAGGTCTTCCAGCAGCTCCGCAGCAGGGGCCTTTCTGCAGCGGAGGCTGGAAGGGGGCTGGCCCGCTGTGTGTCCTCCGGATGAAGGGATCAACGGGGAATCCTGCTTCTGCTAAAGCCACAAAGGAAAGAAAAGAGCCTTCCAAATGTAAACTGTTCTCATTTCTTCCTCTCCTCGGCTCTTCACAGGGATTAAGTGGGGAAGGAAAGACACAAAATTAAATTTCTCCAATATAATAATTGTCTGCAAATTAGCATCTTAAAACGTCTTTGATGATTTTCTGCAAGCAAAAGAAAGAACACTTCTTTTATTTAAATTAAATCTTACTGTTCTATGTTTATCATACTAGAATGCCTTACTGTGAATTCACCCATTGCTTTATGTTAACTTTGGTTATTTCATTTTTTTAATATATTTATTTTAAAATATATTTATTTGTTTATTTTTGGCTGCATTTCATTTTTTAAAAATATTTCAAATATTTAAAATGAAATATATTAAAATTTAATTTTTAATTTTTAATATTTAATTAATTAAATAAATATTTAATATTTAAATATTAATATTAAATTTAATATTAATTATAAATTTTATAAATTAATAAATTTACTAAATAAATTCAATTAAATAAATTTATTAAATAAATTAAATAAATTTAATATTAATATTTAAATTAAAATATTTAAGTTTAATATTTAAATAATTAAATATTTAAATTTTGATATTTAAAATGTTAATATTTAATGAAATATTTAAAATATTTCATTTTTTTAAAATATATTTATTTTAAAATATATTTATTTGTTTATTTTTGGCTGCATTGAGTCTTTGCTGTGGCATGTGAGATCTTTCCTTGCAGTACACAGACTTCTCGCTAGTTGTGGCACAGGGGCTCAGTAGCCCTGAGGTGGGATCTTAGGTCTCCAAGCAGGGTTACAACCTAAGTCCCCTTCGCTGGGGGCTAATGGTGGCTCAGTGGTTAAAGAATCCATCTGCAATGCAAGAGACTTGGGTTTGATCCCTGGGTCAGGAAGATCCCTTGGAGAAGCATATGGCAACCCACTCCTGTATTGTTGCCTGGGAAATCCCATGAACAGAGGAGCCAGGTGGGCTATAGTCTGTGGAGTCTTAAGAATCAAACATGACTTAGCAACTAAACCACCACCACCCTGCCTGCACTGGAAGGCAGACTCTTAACCACTGGACCCACCAAGGAAGTCTTTGTTATTTTGTTATTATATCACTTGTTTTGATGTTAATGAAAAAGAAATCTTACATGAACATTACCCTTTAAATTGTGATAATTCCTTTTCAGACAAGTTTTGAAGATAAGGGTACTTGTTTCCCAAAACACTTATGCGATCTTGGGTTCAGATTATGTGCAGTTGTAAACTTTGAGTTATGTTCTGGGTACTGTTACATTAAGTGTATAAGTACTTTGGGGAGTTCTTTTAGCTCATTTAATAATGCTTCCCCAGAACTTTCAATCCAGATACACAAGCTTTGGTCATCCGACTCTCTCTACACACACATATACGAGAAAAAGTTGATACTTTTTCATCCATCCACAGGGATCCTTGGAGCCACTATGGACCCTACTTTTTTTGACGTCTACCTTTTTCAGCCTTTTCTTTATTTTTCAACTATTAGGTTGGCCAAAGTTTTCTTTCAGGGTTTTCCCAATGTTACAGAAAACCCCAAATGAACTTAGTGACCAACCCAATACTTTCACATGCTTTTAATGACATTTTGTTGCTTAAATTAGCCAGAATTGGTATCTGTAGCTTGCATGAAGGAACTGTATGGAAATATTAGTTTCATCTCAAACTATCAGTCTCATAACTCTACCCAATAAATAAAACAATCCAGGACACTGTTGAAAGGAGGAGTACCTGTGTGTGTGTTCGTGTGTGTGTGTTGGGGAAAGGGGTTGCTTTTTGTTTTTTTTGTTTTGTTTTGTTTCCGTTTTTACCACCACTCAAACTGGATTACATTGCTTACAACCACCTGGATGGGAAACGAGCAGACTTACTGAATAATATCAGTTACCAGTTAGACTTAGAGACGTGCCATATGGCTGAACACTAATTGCTCATAATGATGCTTTAACTGCATATAATTGAAGTAGGGGGCCTTGGAGCACTCTTAACTTACCTTCCGGTCACTGCAGGCATTCTCCCTGCTTTCTCCTCACACACAGCCCCTCATCAGCCCAGTCTTCCCAGCCAGAATTTCCGTGAGCCAAGGAAGAGAGCAAGCAACAGCCCAGACAACTGCCATTTTCCTGCTCAGTCCCTTGTGAGGTAGTCATTCCTGTCCTCACAGGTCAGTCACACAGACGTTGTCTGAAGCCAGCTCACTTAAAAGGCCAGCATCTTTTTATGAGCCAAGAGTAAATACAGACTAGCACATGGCTTGAGCCTGTGCTTTCGGATCACTGTGTGCCGCCCAGAAAGAATCAAAGGCTTTTTATACCAGGAAAGTATAGAGCCTGCTGTGTACACAGGGCTTTCCTTGAGGAATTGGATACCAGTACAGAACCAGGACTTTTCAACGGGGGGTCAAGACCCATGAGTGGGACTTAAAATTTCGTGGATTGAAGCTAACATTTTGTTTAATGTAATTTAAATGTTTAGAATTAGACTCTGTTACTCTGAAAAAAAAAAAAAAAGAATCCTCATTTCAATTAAACTTCACAACGTAGGTGAAGGTGAAACCAGGTATGTTGTGAGCAAGCAACACACACAGAACGTGCTACAGCGTCAGTGTTGGAACCCGGACACGGCTCATGTGCGTGTGTGCTCAGTCATGTCTGACTGTTTGTGACCCCATGGACTGTAGCTACCAAGGCTACCCTGACCATGGGATTTTTCAGGCAAAAATACAGGAGTGGGTTGCCAGTTTCTTCTCCAGGGGGTCTTCCTGACCCAAGGATCCAACCCACATCTCCTGAATCTCTTGCATTGGCAGGAGGATTCTTCAGCACTGAGCTACCCAGGAAGCCACCGTGGCTCACAGACCTGTGTTAACACCACGGTACTCTCCAGGAGCACCTTATTCTAAGGAGGATCTGGCTGACCAGGTGAGAGACTCCCTTGTCCTGTGCATTAGAAAAGTGCGTGTGCTGGAAACACGTAAATCTGATATGAAATTGATAATCTTTTATATCATCATTTGTAATTTTGTGCCTTGGGGTAAGTATTGGATTGCCATCACCGAGTCTGGCTCTGGAGGTGAGTGTGACTATGGCCTTTATTTTACAGTTGGAGAAACCCAAGGATCAAGTGGTTGGATAACTTGGCCAAGTTCACACGAGCAGTAAGCAACAGAGCTTAGAGACTATCACAAATGCTACACAGCTTCTTTGTGAAGCCTCAGCAGTAGTCCAGTCTGGATCCTTGAAGCAGAGCATCCTGCTCTGCCCAGCTTCCCAAAATAGCTCCATCAGTGGTCTCCATCAATAGCTCCATTGATAGCTTATTAAGCTCCATCAATAGCTCTGGAGCAAATGGTCTCAGCTCAAGTGCAAAATGGGTGAAGGAATTTGGTCCCAGACATTTCAACACCCAGAGCCTCTTCTTCCTGAGCTCATTTTTTTTAATTTTCCCAGAAATAACTGCCCAGTGTTCTGTTCAGTTCAGTCGCTTGGTCCTGTCTGACTTTTTGCGACTCCATGGACTGCAGCACACCAGGCCTCCCTGTCCATCACCAACTCCTGGAGCTTGCTCAAACTCATGTCCATTGAGTCGGTGATACCATCCAACCACCTCATCCTCTGTCGTCCCTTTCTCCTCCTGATAACTTGATGTAGAGGTTTTGCTAAAATTCTACCTCTTTTCTCCATTCCTTTGTGTAGTCTTGATGAGTTCTGACTCTATTGAAAGTCTCAATGTCTTTTGTGTAAATTATTTAATTCCCACATTTAGTCTCATTATTTTCACGTGTTAAATATTCTGATTTGCCTACTGAAGGCATTTTTCTACCATAGCTTAAAAAAATGCCATTACTGAATGGCACCTAATAGACTGAGGAAAATAAATAAATCTGAACTATTGAAAGCAGCCAGCTTTTAAAATATATTTATATATATCATAAAATCACTCTCTGAGAATGCCTTGGGGAACAAATTAGATAGATGGCGAGAGTTCAATAAAAACAACTTTGAAATGTATTGGGACTGGGTTATTACAGGCTTCTGCTCTTTAGAGCAGGCATATTTCCTCTTTATTGTAAATCGTGAGTTCAAGCTACAAATACTTCCTATTGACCCGAACTTAGTTGCACTTGAGAGTCCTTCTGGCTTGACTGCCAGCCGCCTGCCATATCTGTTACAAGGATTTGGTAAGTTTTTATGATGACTTGGACTTTTTTTTCCCCCAGTATTTTGCATTAAAGTGGATTTTATTTTATGATGTTTTTAAGATCCTAGAGGGGTAAGAAAACAGAAAACAAACAGAAAGGTTACACAGCACAAAGATAGTCAGTTGGGTCATAAACGCAAGGAAAGTCACGTTCAGACGTTGCTCCATTCTGCCTCCCATCTGACCCTTGGTTCTCCCACACTTCTTGTCCCCTTCCCCCTTTTCTTAACCACAGTCTTTGTATGCTTGCTTCCCTTTCTTCCCCAGCTTCAACACTGAGATTGAAATGAATATGTCACTTGGGATTAGCGTTGAAAAATTAAGATGGAAGCAGAGGACAGCTCATTGAGTCCCCATTTCAAAGCAAATATTCATTTACTACTTGGTCCATCTTAGTTATGAGACCAAGCAGACTGCCAGACACACTGTGTGTGCTAAGTCACTTCAGTTGTGTCTGACTCTTTGCGATCCCACCAGGCTCCTCTGTCCATGGAATTTTCCATGTAAGAATATTGAAGTGGGTTACCATGCCCTCCTCCAGGGGATCTTCCTGACCCAGGGATCAAACCCACGTTCCTTATGTCTCCTCCATTGGCAGGTGTGTTCTTTACCATTAGAACAACCAAGATACTCTGTGCTAGGGTTTAAAATGTGGGACCATCGGTATAGCAGGCGATACAGTATTGCAGGTAAGAGCTCCAACTTTGAAATCAGATGAACTGAGTTCAAATTGTATTTCCAGTGTGATAGGTTACTTAACTTCCCTAAATCTCATTTACAAAATAAGGAAAGCTAGAGCATCTACTTTTGGAGAAGGCAATGGCAACACACTCCAGTATTCTTGCCTGGAGAATCCCATGAATGGAGGAGCCTGGTAGACTACAGTCCATGGGGTTGCTAAGAGTCAGACACGACTGAACGACTTCACTTTCACTTTTCACTTTCATGCATTGGAGAAGGAAATGTCAACCCACTCCAGTGTTCTTGCCTGGAGAATCCCAGGGACGGGGAGCCTGGTAGGCTGCCATCTATGGGGTTGCACAGAGTCGGACACGACTGTTGCGACTTAGCAGCAGCAGCAGCAGCAGAGCATCAACTTCAGAGTTGTGTGAAAGTTAAATGAGGTTTTAGATATAAAATGGTGAATAAATGATCCATTACAAGCACTTGATATATGTAATTTTATCATATTACTATTGTTACTACACTACTACTCTTGAGAGTCCCCTGGACAGCAAGGAGATCAAACCAGTCCATCCTAAAGGAAATCAACCCTGAATATTCATTGCAGGGACTGATGCTGAAGCTGAATCTCCAATACTTTGGCCACCTGATGTGAAGAGCTGACTCATTGGAAAAGACCCTGATGCTGGGAAAGATTGAAAGCAGGAGGACAAGGGGATGACAGAGGATGAGATGGTTGGATGACATCACTGATTAAGGACATGAGTTTGAGCAAGCTCTGGGAGATAGTGAAAGACAGGGAAGCCCGGCATGCTGGAGTCCTTGGGATCACAAAGAGTGACTGAGCAACTACACAACAACAGTGTTACTACTACTGGATTAAGTCCTGACTGAGAAGTCAGAAGAAGGTCAAGGTGGAGTTGGTCATAACAGAGAATCCACTGATGGGAGGCAAGATGGAAATGATTATGGAGAAGACAGAGAAAATGGAGCTCAGAGCTATATGTGTATGTGGGCTGAGAATGTTGGCATGAGAGGGCTTAGAGGAAAGAGCCCTGGACTCTTCCAGGTCACGAGCTAACTGGTTATATGACCTTAGGCAGGTCCCGGGCTCACTACCTCTTACTCAACACAGCAGATATAGAATGAAAGAGATGGCTAAACATACCCTCGAGGGCCCCTTCCAGCTTTTGGATATTGTGGCACACATTTAAGCATTAGATTTAACAAAGGGATGGAGAACCCAGAGCCAGAGGAGAAAGGACCGCTGCAAAGTGGAAAGAGGAGGGGAAAGGGGCAAAATGCAGAGAGAATGGGGAAAATGGGAAATAGAGATGGATCCAGAAAAATTGAGTGCAATTTTCCCCCATTTCCTTTTACACCAGAGCATCTGTAGAAGGAATTATCCCACATGTGTATAAGCTCCTCAAATACCTGAAAGTGTATAAAGAGCTTCTTTCACACTACTGATTGCCCTCATAAAACATGAAAGAGTTCTGATGGTGTCATACACGGTATTACACAGTGGCCTTCTAAGTTAAGCCAAGGACATGCGTGCACACATACACACACACATACACACACACACATACACATACATGTTTCCTGTAAATACACTATCCCTAATCCAATCAACCATCCCCATCTCATAATATTAGACTTAATTATTTAAACTGAAATCATTGAAACTTCTAGTTAATTAAATTTTCTATATAAATACAAATAGGATTTAATGCTTTTCAGCGTTCTGGTTCTAAATAAGAGGTTCCAAGAAAACATTTTAAAATATTAATCCACAAAAACAACACTGAATGTTTCTATATTCTCTGATATCTTATATAGATCTATCTTCCTGGAGCAGTCTTATTGCAATTTTAAAACATCAATGAGCTGAAGTATTTGTCGTTTTCCCTTTCTATTGTTCCTCTCACATACACAAATAAAATGACATAAGAAACACCTGGAAATTTTCTTTTCCTAGCTTGCACTATATTTTTTATATTTTATATATGTATATATAAACACATCATGTGTGCATATATGTATGTGCATGTGCTATGTGTGTGTTAAAACCATTCAACCTTCATGCACACTTCACCTGGTATTAGCTTTGCAGATATAGCCTTCTTGAATTTAGGGACAATAGCAGACCCAGACCAAATCAAAGTGGAGCCATGAATCAAGCTTAGGAAAATCAGCACTTCATATGACCTCTGGCCACTTAAAGTGGTTCCCTAATGGACACATAATCCAATCAGATCCAGTGAGAATTTTGCTTGGACATTTGAACTTGAACGGAAAGCTGCAGCCATCTGTAGTCATCTTGCTTCCAAGAAAGCAAGCCTGCCAGAGAGGCGATCTAACCCAGAGGACGTAGCCTGAGGGATGGAGCAGGGGATTAACTGGATCCTGTTTCCCTCATTTGAGCTCTTATGCCTTCACATATGGAGAAGGAAATGGCAACCCACTCCACTGTTCTTGCCTGGAGAATCCCAGGGACAGGGGAGCCTGGTGGGCTGCCGTCTATGGGGTCGCACAGAGTCGGACACGACTGAGGCGACTTAGCAGCAGCAGCCTTCACATAAAGCATGAATGAGGCCAGTCTTACCCCTGGACTCTTTTTTTTCATTCAATAGTATTTATTGAGTATTTATTTTACTGTGCAAGTTTCAAGGTCTGTTTCAAACTAAGCAAGTAAAAGTCTTTCTCTGTCAACTTGTTTTAATAGTATTACAACAAATACTTTGTATTTTTACCCTGTGCCTTCCTGGCTTTTGAAGCCTTCTCATAAGGTTTTGATCTTTACAACAACCCATTTGATGGGTGAGGGAAAGTGGTATGCCTCTTAAAGGAGATGGTTTTATATGCTTTTATATTTCAAGCAGGTCGATGAGAATTCCAACAATCTCAGAAGAAGCATGCATTTACACATGACACAGATGGTTTGAAATATACAGTGTTTAAAACTAAATACGCATTAGCATCTATGTCAAATAGGGCATCAAGGAATCTCTTGGGGGAGTTAACACTGCCCCTCCGCCCCTCCCCGCCCTGCCCCCGCCATGTCCGTCATCAGCATACCCTACTGTTGGGTGCTGGTAATTAAACTGTTTGGTTTTTGGAGTCTTTTGTAAACTGCCCTATAAATGCATCTTCCACGTCCCACTCCAAAACTAAACTCCTCCTGTAGAGGTGTCAATCTTGAAACTGACACTGATGGGGTTCTGCTCTCAGTTTGGCTTTAACCTCTTATTGAACCCTAGCTAGTTTTGACTTTTATGAGACTGAGTCTTCATTTTTACAATGCTGCTGCTGCTGCTAAGTCACTTCAGTCATGTCCGACTCTGTGCGACCCCATAGACAGCAGCCCACCAGGCTCCGCTGTCCCTGGGATTCTCCAGGCAAGAGCACTGGAGTGGGTTGGCATTTCCTTCTCCAATGCATGAAAGTGAAAAGTGAAAGTGAAGTCGCTCAGTCCTGTCTGACTCTTAGCAATCCCACGGACTGCAGCCCACCGGGCTCCTCCATCCATGGGATTTTCCAGGCAAGAGTACTGGAGTGGGTTGCCATTGCCTTCTCCACAATGAGGGGTTAGATTTTGATCTTTATCTTCCCCTTCTATAAATTTTATGGATTACAGCTGTAAGACATTACAATATGCCTCATCTCTGATATCTAAGAATCATCATTTCAGTTACATAGTTGCCAAGACAGTCTTACCTAATTTTGGAAAGAAAAAAATCATAAAGGTCACTCATAAAAAAAACTGTGTCATTGGTAAAAGGTTTTTCCTATTACATGTTCTATATTTACTGTGAGATGGTGCTTTACACAGTCTTGTGGTGAGTTGGTACCAATCAGCTTTAAGATTGTGTTAAATATGTACACACCTAGTGGGTGTATGCTCAGCAAAGTGATTTGATCTCTAGGATAGCTAGGGAAGAAAGAATTCCTATCCTGCAATCCTGTTAGAAAGACCACACCAAGATAAAAATACACAGGAAATCAAACCTAACTAGAGAAGCAGAAGAAATAATGTGGCTAAAATCTTAATACCATCAGTTCAGTTCAGTTCAGTCGCTCAGTCGTGTCCGACTCTTTGCGACCCCATGAATCGCAGCAGGCCAGGCTTCCGTGTCCATCACCAACTCCTGGAGTTCACTCAGACTCACGACCATCGAGTCAGTGATGCCATCCAGCCATCTCATCCTCTGTCGTCCCCTTCTCCTCCTGACCCCAACTCCTCCCAGCATCAGAGTCTTTTCCAATGAGTCAACAGGTGGCCAAAGTACTGGAGTTTCAGCTTTAACATCATTCCTTCCAAAGAACACCCAGGACTGATCTCCTTCAGAATGGACTGGTTGGATCTCCTTGCAGTCCAAGGGACTCTCAAGAGTCTTCTCCAACACCACAGTTCAAAAGCATCAATTCTTCAGCGCTCAGCTTTCTTCACAGTCCAACTCTCATATCCATACATGACCACTGGAAAAACCATAGCCTTGACTAGACAGACCTTTGTTGGCAAAGTAATGTCTCTGATTTTGAATATGCTGTCTAGGTTGGTCATAACTTTCCTTCCAAGGAGTAAGTGTCTTTTTTTTTTTTGATATGTTGCAATGTAATCCTGCCAAGAAGGAGACGAGTATGGGTTTTGAGGTCTCCTGAGGATTATGTTAATTTTTTTTAATTCTTTTAAATTTAATTTTATTTTTTAACTTTACAATATTGTATTAGTTTTGCCATATATAAACATGAATCCGCCACAGGTATACGTGTGTTCCCCATCCTGAACCCTCCTCCCTCCTTCCTCCCCATACCATCCCTCTGGGTCGTCCCAGTGCACCAGCCCCAAGCATCCAGTATCGTGCCTCAAACCTGAACTGGTGACTCGTTTCATATATTATATTATACATGTTTTAATGCCATTTTCCCAAATCATCCCACCCTCCTCCTCTCTGACAGAGTCCAAAAGACTGTTCTATACATCAGTGTTTCTTTTGCTGTCTCGTATACAGGGTTATTGTTACCATCTTTCTAAATTCCATATATATGCATTAGTATACTATATTGGAGAAGGCAATGGCAACCCACTCCAGTGGTCTTGCCTGGAGAATCCCAGGGAGCCTGGTGGGCTGCTGTCTATGGGGCCACACAGAGTCAGACACAACTGAAGCGACTTAGCAGCAGCAGCATACTGTATTGGTGTTTTTCCTTCTGGCTTACTTCACTCTGTATAATAGGCTCCAGTTTCATCCACCTCATTAGAACTGATTCAAATGTATTCTTTTTAATGGCTGAGTAATACTCCATTGTGTATATTTACCACTGCTTTCTTATCCATTCATCTGCTGATGGACATCTAGGTTGCTTCCATGTCCTGGCTATTATAAACAGTGCTGCGATGAACATTTGGGTACACGTGTCTCTTTCAATTATGGTTTCCTCAGTGTGTATGCCCAGCAGTGGGATTGCTGGGTCATAAGGCAGTTTTATTTCCATTTTTTAAAGGAATCTCCACACTGTTCTCCACAGTGGCTGTACTAGTTTGCATTCCCACCAACAGTGTAAGAAGGTTCCCTTTTCTCCACACCCTCTCCAGCATTTATTGCTTGTAGACTTTTGGATCACAGCCATTTTGACTGGCGTGAAATGGTACCTCATAGTGGTTTTGATTTGCATTTCTCTGATAATGAGTGATGCTGAGCATCTTTTCATGTGTTTGTTAGCCATCTATATGTCTTCTTTGGAGAAATGTCTATTTAGTTCTTTGGCCCATTTTTTGATTGGGTCATTTATTTTTCTGGAATTGAGCTGTAGGAGTTGCTTATATATTTTTGAGATTAGTTGTTTGTCAGTTGCTTCATTTGCTATTATTTTCTCCCATTCTGAAGGCTGTCTTTTCACCTTGCTTAAAATTTCCTTTGTTGTGCAGAAGCTTTTAAGTTTAATTAGGTTCCATTTGTTTATGCTGCAGTCACCATCTGCAGTGATTTTGGAGCCCAAAAAAATAAAGTCTGACACTGTTTCCACTGTTTCCCCATCTATTTCCCATGAAGTGATGGGACCAGATGCCATGATCTTCGTTTTCTGAATGTTGAGCTTTAAGCCAACTTTTTCACTCTCCTCTTTCACCTTCATCAAGAGGCTTTATAGTTCCTCTTCACTTTCTGCCATAAGGGTGGTGTCATCTGCATATCTGAGGTTATTGATATTTCTCCCAGGAATCTTGATTCCAGCTTGTGCTTCTTCCAGTCCAGCATTTCTCATGATGTACTCTGTATCTAAGTTAAATAAGCAGGGTGATAATATACAGCCTTGACGTACTACTTTTCCTATTTGGAACCAGTCTGTTGTTCCATGTCCAGTTCTAACTGTTGCTTCCTGACCTGCATATAGGTTTCTCAAGAGGTAGATCAGGTGGTCTGGTATTCCCATCTCTTTCAGAGTTTTCCACAGTTTATTGTGATCCACACAAAGGCTTTGGCATAGTCAATAAAGCAGAAATAGATGTTTTTTTGGAACTCTCTTCCTTTTTCCATGATCCAGCAGATGTTGGCAATTTGCTCTCTGGTTCCTCTGCCTTTTCTAAATCCAGCTTGAACATCTGGAATTCATGGTTCACGTATTGCTGAAGCCTGGCTTGGAGAATTTTGAGCACCCCTGGACTTTTAGGCATATTTGCTTGTTGCTTTAAAAAACTTCTAGTGACTTCCCTTTCACTTTTGACTTTCATGCATTGGAGAAGGAAATGGCAACCCACTCCGGTGTTCTTGCCTGGAGAATCCCATGGATGGGGGAGCCTGGTGGGCTGCCTTCTGTGGGGTCACACTGAGTCGGACACAACTGAAGTGACTTAGCAGCAGCAGCAGTTTGTTTTTAATAGATTGATTCTGTAACTATATATAAGCCTAGTAAAAATTAGAGACATTAGCCTTTACTTATTTAAATAAAATCATTGTTTTCTAATAAGAGGATATACTGAAATCCAACATTAAATCTGTCACACACGCACACATTGAACCAACTTTGAAGTTGGAGAAGCCCTGTGATATTTTTTTTTATTTCAAGTGTTGATGACATTTTTCTCACTAAAGTCTTGAAGTTGTCTATTATTTTCAAACTTTTCAAACTAAATGGTCTGATTTCTTAGCATACCCATGAAAATTACAGTATTCTGAGATATTCAAATCATGACACTTCCAGTACATAAAGACCTCAGATTTCAGGAACCCATATTTTCCATTGACCTTTTTCTTCAACAAGACTTTACCAGTTATGTGTCCTTTAAAAGAAAAAGCTCAGACTTCATTTCTCTCCAGTTTTTTAAGCTAAATATTGTTCAGGTGGATCAGAAGGGTAGATTGCCTTCACTTAGAAAATTGTTCATTTTGAGGTTTATTACAGAGACAATTCTTATTTTCAGATGATTTTCTTTCCAAAATTTAGTATCTCCAAAATGTCCTATGGTGAATAACCCCAGCTGGTGGTTCCAAGTGTGCATGTATGTTCAGTTGCTCAATTTTGTTCGAGTCTTTTGTGACCCCATGGATTGTAGCCTGCCAGGCTCCTCTGTCCATGGGATTTTCCAGGTAAGACTACTGGAGTGGGTTGCCCTGCTCTCCTCCAAGGGGTCTTCCTGACCCAGGGATCGAGTCCACGTGTCCTGTGTGGAGGATTCTTCATCACTGGGCAACCTGGGAAGCCCAGACACAAGTGTTTCTGTGAGCAAGCACGCACTTCCATTCAGATCTGCAGGCTGTCCCCGAGGATCTGTCCTGGGCCTTCCGTTTCTTCCTCTATCCCTCTCTCTGGGTAATTTCATCTATTCTCGTGGCTTCAGCTATCTTGCAAATACTGATGATGCAGATACATTTATCTGGCTCACTGCTATCTTCCTAATTCAGTTGTGACATTTTGGACTGTCCTAGAGAGTGAAGACTGAATTGATTCAACACTTCATTCATCACCTTTCCTACAAAACCCTTCCCTCTGGGACAGGCAATGCATTTGTTTGCTAGCACTGACATAATAAAATACTACAGACTGGACAGTTGAAATAACAGAAATGTATTTACTCACAGTTCTGAAGGCTGAAAGTCCAAAGTCAAGGTGTCAACAACGCTGGTTTATTTTGAGTCCTCCTGGCTCATGGCTCTTTCCTTCTGGTGTCTCACATCATCCTGTGTGTGTGTCTGTGTTCTAATCCGTCTTCTTACCAGGATACAAGTCATACTGGGTTAGGGTCTACCCCAATGACCTCCTTTTAACTTACCTCGTAAAAGGCTGCATCTTCAAAGACAGCCATGTTCTGAAGTACTTAGAACTTCAGTATATATTTTTGGGGGAGGATGCAACTAGTCCATAACAGGCAACCTGAACAGAATGTTTTTTCTTTCCCCTTGAGTTAAATACTGAGAATAGGGGTGGCCCAAGGGCTGAGTGATACAGTGATATAGGGGGAAGAACCATTATCACATATAGTCAGTTATGAGGTATGTTGTATTCTATATTTAAGCACACTAGTGAACATGACTAAAAGTTGATCTGGTTTTTTCATCACCATGTGCCAGCATGGTGGCTGGCACCATATCAGTAATAACATTTAGTCCCCCTAAAATTAATAAAGAATCTTCCTGCAAGGCAGGAGAAGTGGGTTCAATCCCTGGGTCAGGTAGATCCCCTGGAGAAGGCGATGACAACCCATTCCAGCATTCTTGCCCAGAGAATTCCATGGACAGGAGAGCCTGGTGGGCTACAGTCCCTAGGGTAACAAAGAGTGGGACATGACTGGGAGACTAACACTTTCACTTTCAAAACTACTGTAAGTTATAAATAATTGCTGTGGTTACCTTTTTTTTTAGTTTTGTTTCTTTTTTAAAGAAGTTTTATTGGAGTGTATTTGCTTTACAACGTTCTGTTAGTTTCTACTGTACATCAAAGTGAATCAGTTACATGTATACATATATCCCCTTTATTGGATTTCCTTCCCATTTAGGTAATGCTCTGGTTACTTCTGTGTTTTAATAGCATATATGTAAGTTTCAGATTAACCTATTTTATGACATATTATAAGAAACATTATATTCTTCATGGAAGTTAATCCAGAGAATCTCCAATTATATAGCTGACTCTCAATATCACATCATATCAATGGTACTGACATATTTTTAATATAACTTTTCACTGATACAAACTTGGATCACCTGGCTGAGCTTTGATGAATGCTGTTTACATTACTAAATGTTAGGAAAATCAAAAGAAGTATGAGTATGGTACGTGAAACTCAATGCCCATAATTAAACTTTATTGGAACTCAGCCATGTTGAATAGGTGCAAAACAGACCCATGGACTACAAAGCCAAAAATATATGCCACCTCGGCCCCCAGTGTAATGGAGCAACTACTGGCTTGAACCAAATATAAGTGGGTTCAAATCTCAACTGTGACATTACCACCTGTGTCATGGTTTCAGTTGCTTAATATCTCTGAAATGTGGTTTCCTCATCTATAAAAGGGGTATGTTAATGCTGTGTTAAGGTTGTCATGAGGACTGTGTAAGGAGTATTATGTTTATTAATCTGTCAATAATTAGCATTTATTACTGATCGAGAGGAGCTTCCCCAGTGGCTTAGAAGTAAAGAATTTGCCTGCAATGCAGGAGACGCTAGGAAATCGGTGTTCGATCACTGGGTCAGTAAGATCACCCAGAATAGGTCATGGCAACCCTCTCCAGGATTCTTCCCTGGACAGAGGAGCCTGGCCAGCTATAGTCCATAGAGTTGCAAAGAGTTGGGCAGGACTGAAGCAACAGAGCACACATGCATTAATCAAGAGGATATAATTATTCCCCATTAAACAAATAAACAAAAAACAGACTCTGAAATAGTGACTGGTAAGCCTCAAGTGGAGTTTCAGCACAGGTGCTGCAGCATCAGGCCCTCCCCCAGCTTTAAAGCAGACACCGCAGGACTCCCCTAGTGGGCCAGTGGTTCGGCATCTGCCCGCCAACGCAGGGGACAGTCCGTGTTCAGGGAAGATCCCACACGCTGTGGAGCCACTAAGCCCTTGTGCCACAACTACTGAAGCCCACACATCTCCAGTCCTCTCTCCACAACAAGAGAAACCACCAGAGTGAGAAGCCTCCGCACTGCAACTAGAGTAGTCCCCACTCACCATAACCCGAGAGAGCCCGCAAGAGGCAGCCCAGCGCAGCCAGAAAAAATATATAAACAAATAAATAAGTTAAAACTTA
Organism: Bos javanicus; assembly: GCF_032452875.1. Taxonomy (NCBI): domain Eukaryota; kingdom Metazoa; phylum Chordata; class Mammalia; order Artiodactyla; family Bovidae; genus Bos; species Bos javanicus. The sequence continues at coordinate 3,278,111 of NC_083896.1, read as the reverse complement.
AAAAAAAAAAAAGAAGACATCACAATGTGGCTCTGGGCTCTCACAGTTGTTAGCTGTGTATCCTCGGGCAAGTCATTCTTCCTCCCTAACGCTAAGTTTCTTCATCTACAAAACGAAGCTAATGAAGACAATTTACTACAGAATACTGAATTGCAGATTAACAGAGCTAAGGTATATAACTTCACTGTCACATGGGAAGGAGTCAGGACATATGAGTTCAATGTTTCACTACATCCAGCTGTATTTATGGGACTGGAAGCCTAATTTGAATAGTGCTTTGAGAAAAATATAAAAAGGTAAAAACACCAAAACCAAAAAAAGAAAAATCAATAACTCTCTGATTACTTCTTGTTTTGAATTATCTGCTTTGCACTTTCTTCTATGAGCCCAGACATTAGACCGACTACCAGATATAACGCATGGTGGACGGAGAAATGAGCGTGAGGCAGTCCGGACTGTAGAAGCTATGAACTTGAGTAGACTGCAGTAGAAGGTTGAAGATTTGCACTTCCTCTGAATTAAGACAAATAGCTGTGAAAAGAAGAGAAGCAAAAAGCAAAGGAGAAAAGGAAAGATATAAACATCTGAATGCAGAGTTCCAAAGAATAGCAAGAAGAGATAAGAAAGCCTTCTTCAGCGATCAATGCAAAGAAATAGAGGAAAACAACAGAATGGGAAAGACTAGAGATCTCTTCAAGAAAATCAGAGATACCAAAGGAACATTTCATGCAAAGATGGGCTCGATAAAGGACAGAAATGGTATGGACCTAACAGAAGCACAAGATGTTAAGAAGAGGTGGCAAGAATACACAGAAGAACTGGTACAAAAAAGAACTTCACGACCCAGATAATCACGATGGTGTGATCACTGACCTAGAGCCAGACATCCTGGAATGTGAGGTCAAGTGGGCCTAAGAAAGCATCACTACGAACAAAGCTAGTGGAGATGATGGAATTCCAGTTGAACTATTCCAAATCCTGAAAGATGATGCTGTGAAAGTGCTGCACTCAATATGCCAGCAAATTTGGAAAACTCAGCAGTGGCCACAGGACTGGAAAAGGTCAGTTTTCATTCCAATCCCAAAGAAAGGCAATGCCAAAGAATGCTCACACTACCACACAATTGCACTCATCTCACACGCTAGTAAAGTAATGCTCAAAATTCTCCAAGCCAGGCTTCAGCAATATGTGAACCGTGAACTTTCTGATGTTCAAGCTGGTTTTAGAAAAGGCAGAGGAACCAAAGATCAAATTGCCAACATCCACTGGCTCATTGAAAAAGCAAGAGAGTTCCAGAAAAACATCTATTTCTGCTTTATTGACTACGACAAAGCCTTTGACTGTGTGGATCACAATAAACTGTGGAAAACTCTGAAAGAGGTGGGAATACCAGACCACCTGATCTGCCTCTTGAGAAATTTGTATGCAGGTCAGGAAGCAACAGTTAGAACTGGACATGGAACAACAGACTGGTTGCAGATAGGAAAAGGAGTTCATCAAGGCTGTATATTGTCACCCTGTTTATTTAACTTATATGCAGAGTACATCATGAGAAACGCTGGACTGGAAGAAGCACAAGCTGGAATCAAGATTGCAGGGGGAAATATCAATAACCTCAGATATGCAGATGACACCACCCTTATGGCAGAAAGTGAAGAGGAACTCAAAAGCCTCTTGATGAAAGTGAAAGTGGAGAGTGAAAAAGTTGGCTTAAAGCTCAACATTCAGAAAACGAAGATCATGGCATCTGATCCCATCACTTCATGGGAAATAGATGGGGAAGCAGTGTCAGACTTAATTTTGGGGGGCTCCAAAATCACTGCAGATGGTGACTGCAGCCATGAAATTAAAAGATGCTTACTCCTTGGAAGGAAAGTCATGACCAACCTAGATAGCATATTCAAAAGCAGAGACATTACTTTGCCAACAAAGGTTCGTCTAGTCAAGACTATGGTTTTTTCCTGTGGTCATGTATGGATGTTAGAGTTGGACTGTGAAGAAGGCTGAGCACCGAAGAATTGATGTTTTTGAACTGTGGTGTTGGAGAAGACTTTTCAGAGTCTCTTGGACTGCAAGGAGATCCAACCAGTCCATTCTGAAGGAGATCAGCCCTGGGATTTCTTTGGAAGGAATGATGCTAAAGCTGAAACTCCAGTACTTTGGCCACCTCACGCGAAGAGTTGACTCATTGGAAAAGACTCTGATGCTGGGAGGGATTGGGGGCAAGAGGAGAAGGGGACGACAGAGGATGAGACGGCTAGATGGCATCACTGACTCAATGGACGTGAGTCTGGGTGAACTCTGGGAGTTGGTGATGGACAGGGAGGCCTGGCGTGCTGTGATTCATGGGGTCACAAAGAGTTGGACACGACTGAGTGACTGATCTGATCTGAATTAAGACATCCATAACTAAGATAAAATGATGAATACATTTCTTCAAGTGAGGCTCTCACCTTTTTTGAGGCACCTCATAATTCCTATTGTCCTCACCTCCACCAGGTTTGCCTCCAATATACCCAGATAACTGGGTGTAAATTGCACATACCCATTCTCCTGCAGACTTCTTTTTTTACTCCCTAAAGGTTTTGGAGAAAACATCATCATCATTGAGAAGCTAAATTTTAGAGGTCCTGGAGAAACTTTTTATTTCCTTTCAGGATCCTCCCTTGGCATGAATGTTGTTACCAAGACATGGCTGGCCTTTCTGTTGGATGAGGCAGGCATATTTGTAGATGCTTGTCAGGTATTAAAAATAATTTGCAAAAATAATATCCTACAATATTATAAGTCACCCATGAATAATCTTTACTTTGAACAACAAAATAGGAATTCAATTAACCTTTAGCTCTTTCTTTTTTAATATCTAAGAGTGTGCTTCTTTAGGGCAAGGACTTGGGTGGTTTCAGTCTCTGCTGTGTCCCAGTGTCCAGAACAGCTTTTGCACACAGTAAAGATGCCAAATCACTGTAGATGATGGTGACTACAGCCATGAAATTAAAAGATGCTTGCTCCTTGGAAGAAAAGTTATGACAAACCTAGACAGCATATTAAAAAGCAGCCACATCACTTTGCCAACAAAGTGACATATAGTCAAAGCTATGGTTTTTCCAGTAGTCATGTACAGATGTGAGAGTTGGACCATAAAGAAGACTGAGCACCGAAGAACTGATGCTTTTGAACTGTGGTGCTGGAGAAGACTCTTGAGAGTCTCTTGGACTGAAAGGAGATCAAACCAGTCCATCCTAAAGGAAATCAGTCCTGAATATTCATTGGAAAGACTGATGCTGAAGCTGAAGCTCTAATAATTTGGACAGCTGATAAGAGCTGACATTGGAAAATATCCTGATGCTGGGAAAGATAGAAGGCAGAAGGATAACAGGGTGACAGAGGGTAAGATGGTTGGATGGCATCACTGACTCAATAGGCATGAGTTTGAGCAAACTCCAGGAAACGGTGAAGAACAGGGAAGCTTGGTGTGCTTCCATCCATGGGGTTGCAAAGATACAGACTGGGTGAAAATATTTGCAAATCACATGTCCAACAATGGACTTCATCCAGAATATAAAGAATTTTTAAAACTCAGTAATAAGAAAATAATCTAATCCAAAATAGGCAAAATTCACAAAAAAGAATATAAGAAGGACAAATAAGCACTCAAAAAAACTCAACATCACTAGAAAATAGGGTAGCAAACACTAAAAACCACTGTGTTAATCATTATATCCTTATTAGAATGGCCAGAGCAAAAATATTGAAAAGTGCTGAAAAGGATGTAGAACATCATTTTAGAACTTTCACACATTACTGGTGAGGATGCAAAATGACACTGCCAGAATGATGAGTGGTAATGTGAAGGTTAATTTCACATTTCAACTTAACTGGGCCACAGTGCCCATATATTTGGTTAAACACCATTCTTGATGTTTCTTTGAGGGGGTTATGTGAACAAGATTAATGTTTAAGTCCGTAGATTTTGAACAAAGCAGATTGCTCTCTATAATTAGGTGGTTCTTACCCAATTGGTGAAAGACATTACTAGAACAATGACTAACCTCAGAGCCAAAACGAAACTCTTCCAGAAGACTGCATCGGGACTCAAACTGCATTTTCTTTCCTGAGCCTCCAATCTGCAGTCCTATCCTATCAGATATTGTTTTCACCAAGCCTCTATAATCATGTGAGCCATGAGTCAATTCCTTACAACAAATCGCTAGATAGATAGATAGATGAAAGTCATATACACATGTGCATACATACATAAATATACATGAATGTGGGTACCTATACAAACGTGTGTGTGTGTGTGTGTGTGTGTATACACAAACATGTGTGCGTGAGTGTGTTTATACACACACCTCCTATTGGTACTGTTCTCTTGAGAACCCTAATTAATGCAGTCAATTTCTTACAAAGTTAAACATATACTCACCATATATCCTGGCATTTCTGTTCCTGGGTGTTTGCCCTTGTTAAGTGCAAACTGAAATTCACTCAAAGCCTATATGCCAATGTTCTTAGCAGATTTATTTGTAACACCAAAAACCTTCAGACAAGCAAACTGTCTTGCAAATGAATGGAAAAATGAACTTTGGTAAATAGTATTCAATGGAATACTATTCAGCTGTAAAAAGGACCAAACTATTAATACAGGCAACAATCTGGATGAATCTCAAAGATATTTTGCCTATGCTTAGGGATAGAAGCCAGTTTCAAAGAGTTAATATTCTATGATTTCATTTATTTGCCACTATATGATTTCATTTATTTGCCACTATTAAAAAGGTTAAAGAGAGTGATGGAAAACAGATCAGTGATTGTCACAAGTTAAGAGTAAGAGGGAGGCATCACTAAAGAGGGTAGTATAAGAGAGTGCTACAGCGATGATCACTTTTCTGTATCTTGATTGTGGTGGTAGTTACACAAACAGAAATGTTTCAAAACTGATAATGAAAACCATTTGCATGAAAAAAAATAATAACATGAAAAGACACTGATGTGTAAAACCCTCCATTTTAAACTTTTGATTCAAAGTAGAAATAAAAACAAAATTATAGAATCTCAAGAAAAGAAAGCTAATGAAATTGATATATGCATCAGAATCTATGAGATAAAAGGACCACAGTTCTCAAGAAAGAAAGCAAGAATGCCCATCATCAGTCTCATTTAGCGCTGAACTGGAGGAACTAGCCAAGGAACTAGGCAAGTAAAAGGAATTATAATCAAATGATATAATGGTGTACCTAAAAAATAAACCAAGAAAATAATCTGAAGATTACAAATACTGAGAGTTTTCAGAAAGCTTAGAGAATAAAAACAATATAATAATGATTATATACAGAAATCAATCAGTAGATTTCATATACACAAAAAAAATCTGCTAGAAAAATAAAAAGAGAAAAATCCCACTCAGAGTAGCAATAAAAACAACAAAATTAGAAGAAATAAAATAACAAGCAATGTGCAAAATCTCTAAAGAAAATTTTAAGTTACTGTTAAAGCATGCAAAAGAAGAAAAATGCAAAGAACTTTTCTTGGAATGGGTTCATGATTAACATCATGAAGGTGTTCATTTCCCCCAAAGTATTAATATCTTATACATTTAACAAGATCACAACAAAATTGTTCTTTGTTGCTATTATTATCACTGGGATGGGGACAGAGAGGAATTAGACAAGTTGATGGGACAGCTCATTAAAATTTAATAAATAAACAAAAATGCTGGAACTGAAAAAGAAGAACAATGTGAGGGTTATAGTCTAACAATAAATCACATTGAATTATCAAGCCACAGTAATAAAACTACAGTTTTGGCACATGAATAGACAAACTGGAGAGAATTAAAAGAATGAAAATGAACTAAAATACAGAAGTGTATAAAATGTCCTCTCAAATCACATTGGTAAAGAAAGGCCTATTCAATAAATGGTATGAAAACAACTGAATAGCCTTTGGAGAAAAGAATAAGTTAAATACACTTATTCGTACAACAAAATAAATTCCAGTTGGATCAAAGATTTAAATGTAAAATTGAAATCCCAAAAGAACTGGGGGAAAAAAGTAACCTTGGTGGAATTTGTGTATCTTGCAGAGGAAAATTATTCCTAATCATGATTAGAAATCCAGAGTTATTTTTAAAAATTATATAACAATATATAACTTCTAAATAGCAAATTCACAAATATAACGATATAACAAATAAAACAAATTCACAATATAACTTCTAAATAGCAAAAAAATAATAATAATAAGGAAAAAAGGGAGAGAGGGAAGGAGGAAAGAAGGAAGAAAAACTGGGCAAAAGGTATGTCACTTGCATGATATTTGAAGCACTAACATTACCAATATACAAGGAGCTCCTAAAATCTTATTGCTAAAAAGACCAATGACACATTAAAAAAAAGTATGCAAAGGATGTGAACAATTAGTTTACAGAGAAGGAAATAAAAATAGCTGTAAGTAATAAAAAGATGTTCCTTATTTGAAATAAAAAAAGATACAAATGAAAATTACATTGAGATCTAAATTTCACCTGTAAAAATTGCAAGAATATGGACAAATTTTAATAATATAGCTTTTATTGTAAAATTGGTATATGACATTATATGTTTCAGGAGTTTCCCTAAATGAGCTGAGTGATCATGGGCATCACCCTATTTTTCTCAAATGTAGAATTTAAGGTCTTAAGCTGTAGGAAAAAAAATTACTAAAAATTATTGACATTTTCACATAATCTCATACTTGCACTTTTGCTGAGACTTTGATCCTCAACTCTTGCTCCTAAGCACGGAGTTAACAGGAGTCCTGCTTGGCTGTTAGTGAATGGGGTCATGTAAGAATAAGGCAACAGAAGAGGCACTGCCAGCGTCATCTCACGCTTCCACAAAGCCGGCTGCTGGCTTGACCTCTCATTTCCAAGAATCACAAGATCAGCGAAGATCATGTACTCATGACTTCTTGACTAATAGCACTGAGAATCAATAAAAATGACTGGCCATTTAGCATACTGTATCTTGGAATCATAGGAAGTTTCCCATTTGGTAACAGCTCGATGATGATGCCCTGGTTTTTCACTCAGCTGGTTGAGATGTATCTCCGGAGCTGTCTCTTGGATGACGGAACCTGTCATGGGTCAGAGAGACCAGGGCTCATTTTAATCTTCTGGACACGTGATGATGTCCTGGGCGCTGAGATCCACAGTGAACAGCTGTTGGCAGCAGCACTGTCTGCAGTGCTAATAGGTCTTTCATCCTTTTCAGAGCTAACTGCTAAGTGGATATGGATAAATATAGACTTTGAACTAGCAGACTTTCACGTGCCTTTAAAACTTTCCCCCAAATCATTCCTTACCTTTATCAAAACAGTGGACTCACAAATAAAAAAGAGCTGATTCGGTTTTGAACAGGGACAATGTTTTCCCAACATTCTGTTTCTAGGAGACACCCACTGCTGTGTCTACTTAGCCAAATTTTTCCAGTCTCTACTCCATTATCAGCCTGTGTTATGGGAAAACCCTAAGAAAGACTGCTTGGTAAATGCGAAGAGCAAAGACTCTGGAATAAGAAACAGCTCTGGTTGAACACTGGCTCTGTGACTTACTATTAATAACACCGGAATCCATGGGCAAGCAACTTACCTCTGAGCTCAGCTTCTTCATATGAAAGAATAATGATGCTGCTTTATGGGGTAGTTTTGAGTATTAAAAATATGAACTAGCATATGATCCAGAAATCCCATCTTTGGGCGTATAGCCTGCAGCTGCTGCTGCTAAGTCGCTTCAGTCCTGTCCGACTCTGTGCGACCCCATAGATGGCAGCCCAGCAGGCTCCCCCGTCCCTGGGATTCTCCAGGCAAGAACACTGGAGTGGGTTGCCATTTCCTTCTCCAATGCATGAAAGTGAAAAGTGAAAGTGAAGTCGCTGAGTCTTGTCCGACTCTTAGCGACCACCAGGCTCCTCCGTCCATGGGATTTTCCAGGCAAGAGTGCTGGAGTGGAGTGCCATTGCCTTCTCCGATCGCCTGAGAAAACCATAATTTAAAAGGACAGATGGACCCCAGTGTCATTCAGTGTTCACTGAAGCACTGTTTACAATAGTCAGGACAGGAAAACAACCTAAATGTTCAATGACAGATGAATGGGTAACAAAAGACGTACATGTACATAATGGGTATTACTCAGCCACTCAGAATGAAATAGGGTCATTTGTAGAAATGTGGCTGGACCCAGGGTTGGGCTTACAGAGTGAAGTAAGTCAGAAAGGGAAAAACAAATATTGTATATTAATGTATATATATGGAATCTAGAAAAATGATACAGATGAAGCTATTTCCAAGACAGGAATAGAGACACAGGCACAGAGAACAAACATGTGGACACAGAGTGGGAAAGGGGAGGGTGGGATGAACTGGGAGAGTGGGCCTGACATATATACACTGCCACGTGTGAAACAGACAGCTAGTGGGAAGCTGCTATAGGGCACAGGAGCTCAGCTTGGTGCTCACTGGTGACCTCAAAGGGTGGGATGTGGTGGTGGGAGGGAGGTCCAAGAGGGAGGGGACGTATGTATACATATATTTGATTCACTTTGTCGTACAGCAGAAAGTAACACAACATTGTAAAGCAATTATATTCCAGTTTTAAAAAAATAAAAGAATTTGAGACAAAAGTAAATAAATTATATGCCAAGAAAAAATATGTATTAAATGCAGCTGTCATGTTGAAAGCACTCAACGAGTACAGATTATTCTTCTTTCCTAAGGGTTGTAACTTATAATCACAGCTCTTGCAAAGCAGGTCAGGCCCGAGTGGTCCCAGGAAACAGGTGAAACATTCCTTCTTGAAAGGCATTTCCTCCTTCTCTTAGCCAGTTAAGTGAAGATACACAGACTCCAGAAGGGTCATTCCATTTTCTCTAAGTAACCTGTTTAGTGATATTGAATGAGAAAGTGCTATTCTTGTTTAAGAACTTTTTATAGAATAAGTGTCCTGTTAAGTTTCCCTAAGGAGATTCCACTAAACTCAGTGCTCCAACTCCCTTGCTGTCTTGTCTCAGACCCTTGTGTTAGTTGGTGAACAAGACAGAATGCTTGTCTTTTTACAAATCCTAAGTTTCATGGGGCTTAGATAAAAATAAGCAGGCAATTAAAACTGGCAAGAAACATGCCACAGCTGAAGATACATAGAATGCTACATAAACAAAATCTCAAACTGAGGCGGAAGGAGGGCGTTTGGTCATATAAGAGAAAACTAAGAGCTAACCAGGGGTCTGGGATGCATGATGCTGGGGTGTGGGGAGCATCATTCCAGGCAGAAGGAACAGCAGAGGTGGGTTGAGTGGCAAGAAAATTAGGCATATTTTCTCTGAAGAGTCAAGCTGTGAGGAGATGCTGCAGCATCTTCTAAGTCAGAGCAAGCCATTCGGGGGCTTTCAGCAGTGATGAGCACCATCAGATCTGTGTTTTAGAAAGATTGCTGTGACTGTGGGTTGGAAAATAGATTCAAAGCAGCATGACTGAAGACAGCAGTATCACCGGGGGGCCGCTGCAGCCAGCCAGGGGAGAGGTGGTACCGTACTAGAGAAACAGCAATGTGGTCTTGAATAGCAAGGCCTTTCTGGGCAGTGCCCATCCCACACTGTGACAAATCGTAGCAAATTTTACTAAACAGCAAGATTAAATATGTCGATTCATGGCCAACATCCTTAGTGAGTTTCATTTTAACTGGCAAAAGACCCTTCTTGCCAGGGAATCATTTATTCAAAAAACCCGTGAGAACTGGCAAACGCAAGACACTCTGGAGTTACAAAGCTAAAACAGCTACTATCAGCAAGGAAAAGTGAAAAAGTCGCTCAGCGGTGTCTGACTCTTTGCTGCCCCATGGACTATATACAGTCCATGGAATTCTCCAGGCCAGAACACTGAAGTGGGTAGCTTTTCCCTTCTCCAGCGGATCTTCCCCACCCAGGGATCGAACCCAGGTCTCTGGCATTGCAGGCGGATTCTTTACCAGCTGAGCTACAGGGAAGCCCGTCAGTAAGGAAGGGCAATTGCAACAACAAAAATAACAGGAGGAAGTGGTGTTACCTGTGCTAATAGAAAAAATTCTCAACAAATATTGGTCCAATATATGAAAGAATGAATGGATAAATTATGTTAGCTTCTGTTCGGCCTTAAAGGGTGGAGATGAGAGGGAAGTACTTAGAGGAAGAAATAATACTGCAAATCCATGTTGAGGTGATTCTGTGAGTGGAGATACCAAGGAAGGGAAACAGGGAATGTGAAAGATTTATGGACAGGGAAATACAAGCTGCATGCACAGGCCTGAACGGAGGCCGGAAACAATAACACAAAATTTAGATAACAGCTGAAATCCAGAAGTTGAGAAGATGGAGAGTTGGAAATTTTTTTAAATGGAGAAAGATTGGAGGCTTCTGGATACGAAAGTAAATAAATCAGAGTCAGATCCATCATCCCTATAGGTTAACTTCTTTTTTTCTCTCGTGTGTTCTCTATGCTAGCATGCATGTGTGTGTGTGTGCGCGCATGGGTGCAGTTGTAGAGGGTCACCAGGTTTATAACACGAACATTTCTTTTAGGGAAGTGTAGCCTTCCATGGGGTAGCTGCTCTCGGCTGCTCCCGTGCCAGGCAGCTGCTGCTCCTGTGAAACGCTGGGCTGGAAGAAGCACAAGCTGGAATCAAGATTGCTGTGAGAAATATCAATAACCTCAGATATGCAGATGACACCACCCTTATGGCAGAAAGTGAAGAAGAACTAAAAAGCTTCTTGATGAAAATGAAAGAGGAGAGTGAAAAAGTTAGCTTAAAGCTCAACATTCAGAAAACTAAGATCCTGGCATCCGGTCCCATTACTTCATGGCAAATAGATGGGGAAACAGTGAAAACAATGACAGACTTTATTTTCGGAGGCTCCAAAATCACTGCAGATGGTGACAGCAGCCATGAAATTAAAAGACACTTACTCCTTGGAAGGAAAGTTATGACCAACCTAGATAGCATATTAAAAAGCAGAGACATTACTTTGCTAACAAAGGTCCATCTCATAAGGCTATGGTTTTTCCAGTAGTCATGTATAGATGTGAGAGTTGGACTGTGAAGAAAGCTGAGCACTGAAGAATTGATGCTTTTGAACTGTCGTGTTGGAGAAGACTCTTGAGAGTCCCTTGGACTGCAAGGAAATCCAACCAGTCCATCCTAAAGGAGATCAGTCTTGGGTGTTCATTGGAAGGACTGATGTTGAAGCTGATACTCCAATACTTTGGCCACCTGATTCAAAGAGCTGACTCATTCGAAAAGACCCTGATGCTGGGAAAGATTGAAGGCAGGAAGAGAAGGGGACAATAGAGGATGAGATGGTTGGATGGCATCACGGACTCAATGGACATGAGTTTGGGTAAACTCTGGGAGTTGGTGATGGACAGGGAGGCCTGGTGTGCTGTGGTTCATGGGGTCTCAAAGAGTCGAACATGACTGAGCAACTGAACTGAACTGAACTGCCTTCCATAAAAATTCTTATGCTAAGTTGCTTTCCACGTTGCACTCTTTCTTGTTCTCGCCTCTTTCACAAATGCTTCATTTCGAATCCTTCTATGCCATTTTTCCTCTTGTGTGATTTGTTCCCAATTTACTGATGTAGCTGCCTTTATTGTCCATGACTCTATTACTGCATCCAGACCAGCATACTCTCTCCAGGGCAAGTTTCCACTTCTGCTGCTTCTAATCACAGACCTCTCTACAGACCAGCACCTTCCAGCACGAGCTTCATTCAGCCTCTCACTTCTAAAGCAAAAGCTGCACTCCAGAGTAGCGCTGTGCTTAGTTGCTCAGTCATGTCCAACTCTTTGTGACCGCATGGACTGTAGCCCACCAGGCTCCTCTGTCCATGGAGATTCTCCAGGCAAGAATACTGGAGTGGGTTGCCATGCCCTCTTCCAGGGGATCTTCCCAACCAAGGAATCAAATCCAGGTCTCCTTCATTTCAGGTGGATTCTTTACCATCTGAGCCACCAGGGAGGCCCGTGTTCCACAGTAGATATGGCATCTATCATTCTGTCCTAACTGGCAGTAGTAAGAACTGGAAATCTACTTGGGAAAGCTTGGCTTTGAAGCAAAAAGAGACTGGTTTCTTAAAAGAAAAAAATTTCCCATTAGGGAATCATTCTTCCAAGGGATAAAACAACAATGCCATATGCTGCTTCCGATTTCCTTCAAAAGTCTGAGAAGCATCCATGAGCAAGATTGCAGTGGGTCCTTCTTTGTGGGGATCTACAGAGCAGTAGAAGGAATTTAGACTCCGCCAGTGGTGCTCATTGTATGCACAGGACCTGATCTTGGAGTAATTCTTTCTTATGGAGATTACCAGCTTTCACCTACCCTCTGCCCACACACATCTCCAATGTTTCCTTCAGGGAGAAGAAAATCCTTTTGTGATATAGAGATGGAGCAGAAGAGGGCCTTTGTGTTTTCTTACCTCATTCCAATTAAGAGATTCACAGCAATGCTTTCTGGTTCTTGTCCTGCATCGTTTTACAGAGCTTAACAATTGTCAGTTCAGTCAGTCATGTCCAACTCTTTGGGACCCAGTGGATTCCAGCACGCCAGGCTTCCCTGGCCATCACCAACCCCCGATCTTGCTCAAACTCATGTCCATCAAGTCAGTGATGCCATCCAACCATCTCATCCTCTGTCATCCCCTTCTCCTCCTGCCTTCAATCTTTCCCAGTATCAGGGTTTTACCAATGAGTCAGCTCTTCGCATCAGGTGGCCAAAGTATTGGAGTTTCATCTTCAGCATTAGTCCTTCCAACGAATTGTCATAGTTTGTAAATACTTGTAATTCACTATGCCATGCCTGGGGGATCATTGGTGATTAGGAATTACATTCTCTTCTCTCATAGACTTTATAGTCTAGTAGGAGAAACAAGGGGCTTCTCTGGTGGCTCAGTGGTAAAGAATCCACTTGCAAGGCAGGAGATTCTGGTAGATGTGGGTTTGATTCCTGAGTCGGGAAGATCCCCTGGAGGAGGGCATGGCGGCCCATTCCAATATTCTTGCCTGGAGAATCCCATGGACAGAGGAACCTAGAGGTCTACAGTCCATAAGGACACAAAAAGTCAGACATGACTGAAGTGACTTCACACGCATACAGGAGCACAGAAAGCCCATGCTTTTATTTCTAAGTAAGTAGACCAGATGACATAGAGGTTTAGTGCCTGGACAGACAGACTCAGAATACTAGCTCAAATGCTTCCTAACTCTGGGACTGTGGGCATTTGATTCAATGGGTTTGCCTGTTTCTTCATCTATAAAATGGAGATGAGAAAATCTGTCTCAGGGGGGATCTGTGGGGAATGAACGAGAAATTGCATGGAGAGCACTGTACACAAGGCATGGCATCTAACAGTGTTCAATAAATGGCGAGCGTAATTTACGTTTATTTGTACTCCAGACACACCAAGCCCTTCCTGGACCCCAGGCTTCCTCTGTCTCCATGTTTTTTGTTGTTGTTGTTCACATTGTTCCTTCTACCTTAGTTGCCCATTTTCTCTAACCTGATAAAATCCTACATATTTGTACTGGTTTCCTGTGGCTGTGTAACAAATTGCCACAAACTAGGTGGCTAAAACAATAGAACTTTATTCTGTCACAGTTCTGGAAGCCGAAGGTATAAAATCAACTGTCCGCAGGCGTGCAGCCCCCTGGAGGGTGCGGGGGCCTCCCCTAGCATCTGGCTCCCACATTTCTGCTAATGTTTTATCTCCAGTCCCCACTGCTGTGATCATGCTGCCACTTTCTCTTCTGTCATATCTTTCTCTGCCTCACTCCTTTTTTAAAATTTTACTGAAGTTCAGTTCAGCTGCTCAGTTGTGTCCGACTCTTTGCGACCCCATGGACTGCAGCACGCCAGGCTTCCCTGTCCGTCACCATCTCCCGGAGCTTGCTCAAACTCATGTCCGTTGAGTCGGTGATGTCATCCAACCATCTCATCCGTTGTTGTCCCCTTCTCCTCCTGCCCTCAATCTTTCCCAGCATCAGGGTCTTTTCAAATGAGTCAGTTCTTCACATCAGGTGGCCAAAATATTGGAGCTTCAGCTTCAGCATCAGTCCTTCCAATGAATATTCAGGACTGATTTCCTTTAGGATGGACTGGTTCGATCTCCTTGCAGTCCAAAGGACTCTCAAGAGTCTTCTCCAACACCACAGCTCAAAAGCATAGTTCTTTCACAATGCTATGTTAGTTTCCACTGTACATCCAAGAGTCAGTTATATATACAAATAAATCCCTTCTTTTTTGAATTTCTTTTCCATTTAGGTCAGCACAGAGCATTGAGTAGAGTTCCCTCTGCTATTGTTGTTGTTGTTCAGTCACCCAGCCATGCCTGACTCTTCATGACCGCGTGGACTGCAGCATGCCAGGCCTCCCTGTCCCTCATTATCACTTGGAGTTCACCCAAACTCATGTCCATCACATCAATGATGCCATCCGGCCATCTCATTATCTGCTGTCTCTTCTCCTTTTGCCCTCAGTCTTTCCCAGAATCAGCGTCTTTTCCAATGAGTTGGCTATTCCCATCAGGTGGCCAAAACAGTAGGTCCTCATTAGTTATACATTTTACACATAATAGTGTATTATGTCATTTCCAATCTCCCAATTTATCCTAATCCTCCTTCACCCCTTGATAACTATGTTTGTTCTCTACAGGTGTGCCTCTTTTTTGCTTTGCAAATAAGTTTATCTGAATCACTTTTCTAGATTCCTCATATATGAAATATTATACAATACCTATCTTTTTCTTTCTGACTTATGTAACTGTATACGACAATCTCTAGGTTCTACCTCATTCTTAAAAGGATTCTCCTCATTGGATTGAGAAGTATCTACCCCGATAATCCAGGATAAGCTCTTCCATGCAAAATCCTTCATGTAATCACATGTAAGATTTTTTTTTCCATATAAGGAAATGTTTACTCTTTTAATGTGTGCTTTCCATATAAGGTTCTAGAGATTTGCAATGGACATCTTTTGGGGCCAGCATTCAGGGCACTAGACCATTTCTTAAGAACCAAATAAATGCTACCTGCCCTGTGAAATCTTCCCTGACAGCTCAAATAGTCTTTCCACAACCTGAGAACCCATAGCACTTCAGTTTTACATCTTTAACACCGTACAGTGTTAGTATAGTTCCTTTGTCATTAAAAACATTTTTCAGCAAATCAAATTTGCCCAGACTTCTTGTGAAGATAGCTAGACTAAAAAATAAACACTGCATTTCCTTCCAGAATAAAGTTTAAATATTTCTTTAAGTTCTTTGAGTTTCAGATCACAATTTTTCAACTTTATGTAACTGTAATGACAACCAAACTCTTTAACAAATAGTATACTAAAGTCTTTTTTGTATGTATGAGTCACTGGATAGACCAGTATATGAATGACTGATTTTTTTTTTCAGGTTTTGAAAGTGGTTTTGTTTCAGAAGCATTCAGAAGAAGATATAGCTTGGCCACAATATTTGAAAGAGTGGCCCTCTGAAGATGCAATCAAATAGAAGAGCTTTCTGACATTAGGCTGCAACCTTTGGATTCTGAATAAATTCTTCACATACCCTCCAGAGCAGAAGATAATTCACCAAGACAGCATTTTCTCTTCATGTCTCATAAAATGGAGGATGGATGTGTTTTCTCTAGGTAGCTGGAGACTTCCTTCCTTCTTGGACAACGCCAATTAACACTCCAGGTATTGTGTAAAAACTCAGGAGGTCCACTCTGCAGTCGGCAGGACACATAACTGAATCACAGAAGCTGCACATCACCTTGCGAGCTTCTAATTATCTGTGAGGGTAAAGTGTAGTTAGAAAGAATAGTGATAAAGCTGTCCTTGGTTGGACTATCACTTTGCAAAGGGCAAGCAGTGACTGACCTGACAGGCTAAACGAACAGGCCATCTGCAGCCCGTTTCAACTGGAACACCAGACTCAGGCTACTCTCCAACTTGACCTTTTGCCTGAGCAGCTGGAAGGACCATGGGCTTACGGTGCTGTAGTCCAGCTGTGTTTTCAGCTGCAAGCTTCTCTGGTGAAAGGTAAGTATGCAGATCTGTGTCTATGTCTGCTAAACCAGGTTTCAGCAGTTGAGGGACGATCTGATAGCTGCCCAGTCTTTGACCTTGTAGATTGTGTTAAGCGTGTCAAGAGGGACTGTAGACATATCAGTGATGAGGCCTCTCTACACTGCTAGGAGCAGCTTCATGTGGATCCCTGGGGGCTCAAAACTTGAAAGTCGCCTCTGGGCACACGTGCCCGTGCACCAACTGCTGGCCTCAGAGAGCCACGCGATGAGGTGCAGTACTGCCTCTCCCTCATACTGTGGCTTTGATATGTGATTGCTTATCCCCTCTCTCTCGTTTTGGATTAGTGTTTTCCAGTATCTGTTAAGTGATGGTCTCTGTGGTTTATGGCTTTTTATGAAACATTTTTTTGAAAGTGAGAAGCATTTAGAAACATAAATAAATACAAATAGAAATAACACAAGCCATTTTTCATAGACTAAAATGTGGACAAATGGCATTTTTAAAAGAAGAAAGGTAGATTGCTCTACTAGGAAAAGAAATAGCCTTGGCTGGAAAGAGGTGGACCATAGTTCAGTTCAGTTAATGAGTCTGAGCAAACTCCAGGAGATAGTGAAGGACAGGGAAGCCTGGTGTGCTGCAGTCCATGGGGTTGCAAAGAATCAGACATCATTTAGCTACTGAAAAATAACAACACTTCAGTTCTGCCATAAAATGTGGTTCCTTAAATAAGTTAGTCATTTTCCCCATAACTTGTGTCTTCTGCCATTAACAGAAAAATTCAAGTATCTGCTATGTAACAAGAACTGTGCTAGAAAACATCATAATAACTAACATTTCCTGGAGATTTCCCTGTTTACCAGGAATAATACTCAGCCTTCTACAAACATTTTCTTGTTTGATGCCACACCAAGTCAATGAGATCAGTGCTATCATCATCCCATTTTACAAATGAGAAAACTGGTATTAAAGAGTTTGCATAACTTTTGTTAAGCTACGGAGCTACAACTGAAGCAAGGCTTAAGGCCTCAAATCTCTGAGCTAACACAACTGAACAGCTTCCAAAGATCCCAGGACAGATAACTGCAACACTGTCCAGGGGGCTTCCCAGATAGTGCTATTTGTAAAGAATCTGCCTGTCATTGCAGGAGATGCAAGAGATGTAGGTTCAATCCCTGGGTTAGGAAGATCCCCTGGAGAAGGAACTGGCAATCCATTCCAGTTTTCTTGCCTGTGAAATTTCATGGACAGAGGAGCCTGGCATGCTACAGTTCATGGAGTCACAAAAAGTCAGACACAACTGAGCACTGCACCACACCAGGAAAATACTTCGAAAAAAGCAAAAAATATAAACCTCTGAGAAAAAAAAAAAAAGAGCAGATTTTTGAAATCATGTTTTGGTTACTTAGAAGAAGCCAGATTAGTAAAAAGATATAATGAAAAGAAAAGGGAAATAAAACTCATAAAGATGGTGCTATCTAAAGAGTCAATTATCAATTTTTCCCTAGGATATTGAACGTTCCTCTCATATGTGTAATTATTGACAATTTATTACTTAAATATATGCACAAACTCCTCCAGCACCAGCAGGGAATCTCTTGAAATATTCTTGATTATAGCACAGCCTTGAATGAGCAACATAGACACACGAACATGTTGCTAAAAATGTACTTTGATCTTTGGAAGAGAAGATGTTTGACAGCTCTGCCTTAATGATGTGACAGATCTACATTCAAGTTTGCATCAGAATATTTGTTCTTTTCACCGGGAACAGTTGGACCATCAGTTTAACTATGAACATGAACCCAGGGGGAGCAGCCAACAGTATTGGGTAGAAAAAGGCACGACCCAAGGGAGCACAGGAGGTGATAGGCTCCAGGGCAAAGGGAGGCTGCACACACGAACATATTTTCCATCCCACCTGTTTGTTGAAATGTAAAGTGATTTAAACACACAAGGCAGAAGAGCAATTTTTCAAAAGCTGTTCCTCATTTAAGACTCAGTTTGAATGTCCCATCCATATCTCCACCTTCTCCAACTAAAGAACTGATCAGCTCCACAGTGTTTTGGAACATCTATCAAAGCACTTATGTCAGTTATTATCTTTAATTGTGTATTTACAGTCTATCTCCCCAAATGAACCCCTGATCCAGGCAAGCGGTAATACAAAGGAGAAGGGAGTTGAAGTCAGAAAGAATCATCCAAGGTCAGAATTTGAAAGTAGTAGAGCTACGCTGGGCTTCCCGGGTGGCAGTGGTAAAGAACCCACCTGTCAGTGAGGGAGATGCCAGGGACAAGGGTTTGATCCCTGGGTCAGGAAGATTCCCTGGGAAGGGCATGGCAACCCACTCCAGGATTCTTGCCTGGAGAATCCCCTAGACAGTGGAGCCTGGGTGGACTATGGTTCATAGGGTTGCAAAGAATCTGACAATACTGAAGCAACTTAGCACACATACAGAACTAAGTTGGTTAGCCTTTAGAGCCTCTTTTCTCCATCTGCCAATTTGAGGTGATAATACCTACTTGGTAGAGTTCATGTGAGGAGGAATTAGAAGAACACTCGGGAAGTGCTAGCATAGTTCCAGTTACTCAACAATGGGTAATTATATTTTTATTATATTTGTGTCTCTAGAACCAAGTGCTGCAGAATATGTGTTCCCCCAAATTTCTGGATATAACCATTTTCCTATGACAGATAACTAGCTTAATCAATATAATAAAACTACACAGAAGCCACAGGCAACACCCAGAATTATCGGTAAGAAGCCAATTAGAACTGATGACATCCTCCTTAGAAGGCACTTCACGTCCTAGAGGTCCTGTTGGGTGTATCAGACACACTGACAGGAAATAGGAGACCAGACTCCCTCCCCTCAGGCGTCCGATGTGTTCATAATTCCCGTGTTCTATCCTCAGGACCCAAGTTAAGGTAAGCACTCACCAGTGAGTACCACCGACTTCAGACTGCCCTGGAGTACCCCCTGTGATCTTAAGCAAATTGCTCCATTTCCACATCTTTTTTGGGGTAATAATAGATCCATTTTACAAGAATCGTTTAAGGTTTAAATTTGAAGATATAAATAAAGTAACTGCAAGAATATATTATCATTGTAAACTTTTTCTTCCTCCTTCCCACCTTCACCACTCTCTGATTAGCTGTATTGATAAAGAAAAAAAAAAAGGCATCACAGACTCAGCCACACTAGGGTGTCAGTGACCAGTGCCTAGTGGTCCAATTCTTCCTTTCTTGGTCCCCACCTCTTTGGTTCACCTTTTCCCACAATTGGATCATTTAATTCCCACAGGCACGTTCAACCCTTCTTCAGCTCCCAGGGGGGCCCTGTTTTTCTGCTGTGCTCAGTCACTTCAGTCATGTCCAACTCTGCGTGACCCCATGGGCTGTAGCCCTCCAGGCTCCTCTGTCCATGGGATTCTCCAGGCAAGAACACTGCAGTGGGTTGCCATTTCCTTCTCCAGACAATCTTCCCAACCCAGGGATTAAACCTGCATCTCCTGCATGGTAGGCGTATTCTTTGCTCACTGAGCCACCTGGGAAGCCCTCTTTCCTGCTAGAGGGATGTAAACACCTCTCTCCTAACAGGGGTGTGAGGAAGGGAAGGAAAATAAGTCATTCACTTATTCCATAATTCAGAAAGCAGGTATCATCAGCCAAGCTCTGAGATAAGTACTATGGACATGAAGACAAATAAACAACAATACATGGCTGATGCTGTCAAGCTGTTCACCATAGAGTGAGGGACGCAGAAATATAAGCAGATCACTGCAGTACCAGTGTGATGACTGCAATGCAACAAGCAGAAGGAAGTACAGTGGAGAGATGCCTGAGCTGTGTCTGTGCCATAAAGAAAAGATGCAGCCCATCAGACCCCATCTCAGGTGCTAGTTCTTGTTTCTGCACCTGACTTAGCAATGTCCCCGGCAGCACCGTGCCTCTGCAACAGAAGTCCTACTTAGCTCCAGTCAGTCCATCTCCCAGAGACCCAATCTCTCCCTCATGTTCAAGCCAGTGATTAAGGACTGGTCACATTTCAAGGCTGCCTGGTGATTTTCCCCCGCCTGGACTCCGAGAGTGTCCCTCCCTCAGTGACCCGTCACCAGCCTGCTGGACTCACATCCAAGTTCTGCGGCTGTTGGAGTTGCCCTGGAACAGCAGGCATACTGTCCTGCTGCAATAAGGTTTCTGTAGGCATTTATACAGTACATCCCCTGCATATAATCAACTTCCATTCTGGGAACGTGTCTGTTAAGTCCAATTCATTCTTAAGTCCAACTAGGTACCCAACTAACACAGTCAGCTATCTAGTACTGTACGGTAATAGGTTTATACTACTTTTCACACAAATGATACATTAAAAACAAACCCAAAAAATAAAGAAAACATTTTTAATCTTGCAGTACAGTATCTTGAAAAGTACGGTAGTACAGTACAACAGCTGGCATGGAGGGGCACACTCACATCCTTGAAAGTTCACAAATTCAAAGTTTGCATGTGTGTGCATGCTCAGTCACTTCAGTCTGAGCATGGACAATGCTCCAGGCTCCTCTGTCCATGGGATTCTCCAGGCAAGAACACTGGAGTGGGTTGCCATGTCCTCCTCTAGGGGATCTTCTCAACCCAGAGATTGAACCCACATCTCTTTTGTCTCCTACGTTGGCAGGCAGATTCCTTCCCACTAGTGCCTGCAGGGGACTTAATGTATTTGTCTCCTCCATCCTTACCAGCACCTTCACCTACATCTTACCCACTTTTCCAGGCAACTCTCAGGCATTCTGAAGTCAGAATAACCTATAGAGGAGGTAAGTGTCACATATACCTATAGCTCTTTCTACAGGGGATCTTCCAGACCCAGGGATCTAACTGAATTGGCAGGCAGATTCTTTACCACTGAGCCACCAAGGAAGCCCAAAACATAATGCATTTAAAAAAAAAGTTCAAGGAGAGTTGTGATAAATATTAAAAATTATCAACTGTATGCCAGGCATTGTACTATGTCCAAATCCCAAGGAAAGGTGAATTTGAGACAACTTCTGCCTTAAGTAATTCTCAGTATAGAAAAAAAAATGATATAAAAATTGCCATAAAATATAAGTTATAAAATGCAGTATGTGCAAGT
This sequence comes from Bos javanicus, assembly GCF_032452875.1. NCBI lineage: Eukaryota > Metazoa > Chordata > Mammalia > Artiodactyla > Bovidae > Bos > Bos javanicus. Next base: position 3,256,898 of record NC_083896.1, on the reverse strand, counting down.
GACTGACTTAACTAAAAGAATGTCATGTGGAAGAAGGTTTGCTTATGCCAAGAATTCAATGTGAAAAAATTGGTTCCACACTTTATATACTACTGATGTGAAATCATGGACACCTACTTACCCCCATCTACAAATCAGATTAGCAACATTTATTTCAAGAGAAGTATATCTCAAGACCTTCATAGATCTGTTGCAAAGGGTGAAGTACATAGTCACACTCATTAGTGCAAACATGATGCTGAGCTTTGTGCTAAGATTCTTATAGGTAGTATTGTAAATAATTCCCTCACTGGATCTTTAATTTTGGCATTATTATTATCATCTACCATTTCTAGATGGATAAACTGACTTTAGTGATTTAATTGCTAGGTCAAGTGTCAGGTAGATAGAGCTAGGATTTAAACCCAGGTCTCTCTCACACCAGAGTCCCAAGTTGTTCCTACTGTGCTTGGATATCTTGAATGACCTTCATCATTCCCTCCTGACCTTGGTCTTTTGTTTTTTTTTAGTTGAGTATATTTTTGGTAGGACGTTCTGAGTCTTTTACAGTCAACTAAACCAACTATGGTGTGATTACTCACCTAGAGCCAGATATCTTGGAATGTGAAGTCAAGTGGGCCTTAGAAAGCATCACTATGAACAAAGCTAGTGGAGGTGATGGAATTCCAGTGGAGCTATTTCAAATCCTGAAAGATGATGCTGTGAAAGTGCTGCACTAAACATGCCAGCAAATTTGGAAAACTCAGCAGTGGCCACAGGACTGGAAAAGGTCAGTTTTCATTCCAATCCCAAAGAAAGGCAATGCCAAAGAATGTTCAAGCTACTGCACAATTGCACTCATCACACATGCTAGCAAAGTAATGCTCAAAATTCTCCAAGCCAGGCTTCAGCAATACGTGAATTGTGAACTTCCAGATGCTCAAGATGGCTTTAGAAAAGGCAGAGGAACCAGAGATCAAATTGCCAACATCTGCTGGATCATGGAAAAAGCAAGAGAGTTCCAGAAAAACATCTAATTCTGCTTTACTGACTATGCCAAAGCCTTTGACTGTGTGCATCACAATAAACTTTGGAAAATTCTTCAAGAGATGGGAATACCAGACCACATGACTGCCTCTTGAGAAACCTATATGCAGGTTAGGAAGCAACACTTAGAATTGAACATGGAACAACAGACTGGTTCCAAATAGGAAAAGGAGTTCGTCAAGGCTGTATATTGTCACCCTGCTTATTTAACTTATATGCAGAGTACATCATGAGAAACGCTGGGCTTGGAAGAAGCACAAGCTGGAATCAAGATTGCTGGAAGAAATATCAATCACCTCAGATATGCAGATGACACCACCCTTATGGCAGAAAGTGAAGAGGAACTAAAAAGCCTCTTGATCAAAGTGAAAAAGTTGGCTTAAAGCTCAACATTCAGAAAACAAAGATCATGGCATCCAGTCCCATCACTTCATGAAAAATAGATGGGGAAACAGTGTCAGACTTTATTTTTTGGGCTTCAAAATCACTGCAGATGGTGGTTGCAGACATGAAATTAAAAGACACTTACTCCTTGGAAGGAAAGTTATGACCAACCTAGATAGCATATCAAAAGCAGAGACATTACTTTGCCAACAAAGGTCTGTCTAGTCAAGGCTATGGTTTTTCCAGTAGTCATGTATGGATGTGAGAGTTGGATGGTGAAGAAAGCTGAGAGCTGAAGAATTGATGCTTTTGAACTGTGGTGTTGGAGAAGACTCTTGAGAGTCCCTTGGACTGCAAGGAGATCCAACAAGTCCATCCTAAAGGAGACCAGTCCTGGATGTTCATTGGAAGGACTGATGCTGAGACTGAAACTTTGGCCACCTAATGCTAAGAGTTGACTCATTGGAAAAGATCCTGATGCTGGGAAAGATTGAGGGCAGGAAGAGAAGGGGACAGCAGAGGATGAGATGACTGGATGGCATCACTGACTCAATGCACGTGAGTCTGTGTGAACTCCGGGAGTTGATGATGGACAGCAGGGGCTGGCGTGTTGTGATTCATGAGGTCATAAGGAGTTGGACATGACTGAGTGACTGAACTGAACTGAAGCCAACTATGCACGCTCAGTCATGTCTGACTCTTTGCAATCATATGGACTCCAGCCCATGAGGCTCCTCTGTCCATGAGATTTTCCTGGCAAAAATACTGCAGCAGGTTGCTACTTCCTTCTCCAGGGCATCTTCCCAACCCAGGGATTGAACCAGTGTCTCTCACGTCTCCTGCATTGCGGTGGATTCTTTACCACTGGACCGCCAGGGAAGCCCCACATTCACTTCACTGCGCATCTACTCCAGCCAGGTACTCTCCTGGGGTTACTGCCGAAAGCAAGGAGGAAGGTAAACTTTTAAACCACCTCCCACCATCTTGTGATTAGAAAAATGCTACTACCAATTTTCAGGTGTTCCAGAGTCTTATCTTTCATATAGTAAGTGAAATCTAGAAAGAAAACCAACTTATGCCTGGCACTGGGGACACAGGCTCAATAAGTAATGGCCATTGACCTCAAGGGCTCCACGGTCTAGTAGTGGGAAAACAGAATCATTAATTTAATGGCAGAACTGTGATGGAGGGGAGAGGCAAAGTCAGATGAGAAGGAGGGGCCAAAGAGACATTCTTAGAAGTATCGGTACCTGCATGGAATCCAGCAAGATGAGTAGAGACAGGGTACTATGAGGCTCAGTGGTAAAAAATCTGCCTACCAATGCAGGAGACACAGATTCGATTCAGGAAAGTCCCTTGGAGTAGGAAATGGCAACTCACTCCAGGGTTCTTGCCCGGGAAATCCCATGGACAGAGAAGCCTTGTGGAGTACAGTCCATGGGATCTCAAAGCCAGACTCGACTGAGTTCACACACACACACACAAAGTTGGAGCAGGAGGATCGTAAAGACACTCAGAGCAGAAAGCAATATGTGAAAGCCAGGAAGAGAAAATTTCTGCCTAAAACGAGAGCCACAACTAGGTTAACAGTCGTTTTCCCAGCACACTATGCAAGCACAGAGCACAGGGTTAAGAACACTGACTCTAGAGTTAGGGAGATGTGATTTCAAAATTGGCTCTCCCGGAACCCCCATTCCCTCACCTATAAAACGGGGGTAAGCGCTGCTGTGAGGAGTGAATGAAGTCATGCCAAGCCACAGAGCCCCAGACGGGCAGGCGTCACTCAGGCTGTCACTGGCGCTGGTGTAGCTCAGGGTGACAGAGTGGACCATTACCATCAGATTAGGGGCTTACATTATACATTGTTTCAAGCCGTAAAATACTAATGCAGAATCCCCCTTATAGTCTCAGAGGGAGGCTACGGATCAGTGCTGTTTATGGTATGAGAGCCATAATTCTCCTGTGATCAGGCCAGACACGGCTATGAACAGCATCTACAGGGGAAGGCAGCAACTGACATCCAGACTTGCTTTGTTTGCTAAGAACGGTAACGGCCTCGGCTTCCTTCCTTCCTCTCGGTGAGCCTGAGCAGAACAAAAACGGAATTTATTTCATGGTGCTGCCAACACTTCATTTCCCTGGAATAATTCTCCGGGTATATCCCTAGCGGTTTCTTATTTGTCAGTCCTTTCCCAGTACAGCTGAGGAGATCTTAGACGAGAGATGCTAAATCAATACTTGAGCCTTATGCAGGCCCTGGAAAAGCCCTGAAAACACAGCTGCGGCCCAAAGCTGCCTTGAACACAGCCCCGTCCCACCGAGTTAGCTCCTGCCCTGGAAGTGAGGCCTGGGCCGCAAGGCTACCTCCCTGTGCTTTGCCCAGGGTCCCAGCAGAGCCCAAGGGCCTGGCACTCAGACGTTGCAAACGCCTGTCTCATGCTCACCGCCACCACCACCATACCCCACCGAGACCTGGGGTGGCCCTTTCACTCACTGGCTCTGAAGTGGGAATCAATGGGCCAGAGCTCTGCTCTGAGCATTGATGTGTGACCTTAAGCAAATAATTTACTTCTCTGGTCTCAGTTTTCCTTCCTGAAGATGGGCTGATGGGGATATCGCATCTCCAAAAGTTACCTCTAGATGACTGTTTTGGGGGGCATGTCTTTTTATTTTATTTCATTTTTTGATTAAAAAATGAATGATAGTGAGGGACAGGGAAACCTGATGTGTGTCCATGGGGTTGTGAAGAGTCGGACACAACTGGGCAACTGAACAATAGCCATCCTGACAGATGTAAGATGATATTTCATTGTGATTTTGACTTGCTCTTCCCTGATTGGTTAGTGACAATGAGCATTTTTTTTCATATACCTATTGGCCATTTGTAATCTTCTAGTTCACTGCAATTTAGAAAACCCAGCACGCTCTTTTTTGGTGTCTTAAGAGCAGTGAACCATTCATTCAGTTAGTCATTCATTCATTTCACAAACATTCGTGGCACATTTATTCATGCCAGGCACTGTGCTATAGATACTACTGAAAACAAAACTGGTTCATGATCTTCGCCCCTCTCGCTCTCTTGCATGGGATAAGACACCAACACAAGGACGTGATTACAAATGTTATGAGTTAAGGCAAGGCAATGCGAAGTGAGGGAAAACTGCTCTCTGCCCTTCTTAGAAGAGAGAAGGCTTGGAAAATTGCCAGAGTGCTGGACACTGCGTGGAAAGGCTCATGTAGATGAAGTGGGATGTATTTAGATATGAACAACCTGAGGACAGGAATTAAGATGCTAAGGAAATTTGAAACTGAGCCACATAAAGTATGAAGGATGTAGAGCCAAGAAAGAGAAGACTTGGTGGGATGGAGTGAAAATTTACCCAAAGAAAAAGGTCCTTCAATTAAAAGAGTTGTTCCATGGAAAAAAGATTACACTTACTCTAGATGGTCTCAAAGGATAAAATTCCGATCAGTGATTGCAAGTTGGATGGAAGTAGGTCTGGGCTCAGTATAAGAAATCTCACAGACTAAATAAGCAAGACCACATTCTTCTTTCTTTTGGGCCACACAGTTTGCTGGATCTCAGTTCCCTTACCAGGGATTGAACCCAGGCCACGAAGAAACTAAATATACAACAGAATAGGCTGCTTCAAGAAGGCAGTGAATTCCCTGTCACTAAAAGTGCTGAAACCAAGCTCAGGAGGATGACAGGACAGGCAGAGCACCTTTAACAGCAGTGATCATCTAGACAAAGAATCAGCGGTCCATATCGGGGGAGAAGGGGACGACAGAGGATGAGATGGCTGGATGGCATCACCGACTTGATGGACATGAGTTTGGGTAGGCTCTGGGCGTTGGTGATAGACAGGGAAGCCTGGTGTGCTTCAGTCCATGGGGTCCCAAAGAGTTGGCCACGACTGAGCGACTGAACTGAATTGAACTGAACTGATGGGCAATGAGGGAATGACTAAAGGGATGAATGTACTCTAAGGCCAGAACATGTATAGGAACCTTGCCTGTGGGGCTGGAAAAAGTACCTACAAAATTTCTCTCATTCTGAGAATCTAGAATTCTATTGATTGATGAAGTTGATAGAAGTCTGATGTCTATAGAGTGATTTGAGGACCATAAAGAAGCTTATCATCAAAAAAGATATTTCCCATATGCTTGAAACTGCAAAGGACCCCAATTTCCAAATCTTTAAAATGACAAGAATACTTATACCATAAGATGCATTTTTTTTTAATGATTAAAAGAGTTTTTATGTTTGAAGTACCTAGCACTGTGGGCTTAAATGATGTAATTAATGCAAAGCATTTAGATCTGTACCTGGTAGATATGTATTATACCTTTATGTTATAAAGACTTCTTTAGGTGAAGATTACATTAACATGATCTTTATGGAAACCTTAGGGGGGAGAAATTTGTTTGGAGAGGGAAAAAAGCTGGAATTCTTGAATTGATATCCAGAGAAAACTCTAATTCAAAAAGATACACTCTCCCTAATTTTCATAGCAGCAGTATCTACAATAGCCAAGACATGGAAGCAGACTTAAGTGTCCACTGACAGATGAATGGATAAAGAATATACATTCAGGATATATGTATATTTATATATGACACTTAAAATGCAATATATATATGTGTGTGTGTGTATGTAAGAAATATACAATAGAATACTACTCATCCATAAAAAAAGAAAGAAATAATGCTATTAGCAGCAACATGGATGAACCTAGAGGTCATCATACTAAGTGAAGTAAGACGGGGAAAGACAAATATCATATGATACCATTTATATGTGGGATCTAAAAATATCATGCAAATGAACTTATTTGTAAAATGGGAATAGACTCACAGACATAGAAAACAAACATATGGTTACCAAAGGGGAAAGGACAAGAGGGATAAATTAGGAGCTGGGGATTAACAAATACTACTATACATAAAATAGAAAACCAATAAAGACTTACTGCATATACAGCACTGCTGCTGCTGCTGCTAAGTCACTTCAGTCCTGTCCGACTCTGCGTGACCCCATAGACGGCAGCCCACCAGGCTCCCCGTCCCTGGGATTCTCCAGGCAAGAGCACTGGAGTGGGTTGCCATTTCCTTCTCCAAAGCATGAAAGTAAAAAGTGAAAGTGAAGTTGCTCAGAGTGTCCGACCCTCAGTGACCCCATGGATTCCAGCATACCAGGCTCCTCCGTCCATGGGATTTTCCAGGCAGGAGTACTGGAGTGGGGTGCCATTGCCTTCTCCGCTACAGCACTAGTATAGGAAATTAAATATCTTGTAATAGCCTATAATGGAAAGGAATCTGAAAAAGTATATATATATTCATATATATTCATAGATATATATGAATCACTTTACTGTACACCTGAAATTAACACAACATTATAAATCAGTTATATTTTTAAAAAATTTTAAGAAGAAATAGGAAAGAAAAAATAAAGGTAATTTACCAAAGGAATTTTGAAATGTTAATCAGTGTGTGGACTGGGTCGACTGAAGTGATAAACACACAGACTGTGTCTCCGGGGTGTCTCTCAAACCTCGCTCTCCTCTCTACTTGCATGGCCACCACCCCGAGGACAGAGAGCAACGCCAGGCGAAAGCGCTGAAGCAGGTGCCAGGGAGAGCAGGCAGGGTCAAACCTGAAGGCAGAGCCAGGAACGGACCTCCTTAGAGTGTGTAACTGCCGACCTCCATTGCTCAGGGAAGAAGGAACAGCAAAGGGCGTCAAGGGGCGCAAACTGTCCTAAAAGCTTCCATCTGGTGCCACTTGCCCGCTTCGGCCCTGTTGCACCTGCTGCGTATGGACAGAATGGTCTTGCAGGAAAGCAGAGCTGACTGTGCCTGCTCAGCGACTTTAGTGCGCTCTCCACTACTGGGACACAGGACGCGTGCCTTGGCTCGGGCCAGCGACCCACTCCTGAGCTCGTCTCCGCACCTTCTCCGCGTGTCTGGGCACCAGGGGCTCTCCACCACCCGGAACGGGCAGATCGCACGCGCGTGCTCCCCGCCCCACCCCAAGTCAAGCTTCTGCCCCCACTCTGTTCCCTCCGTGGCCCACACCAGACGCCCTCTTCTGTATCTTCGTCTTTGCTCACGATCTCGCTGCGCCGCTCAGAAAGCCTTTCTGCAGTATCCCCAGTGCCTGAGGCTGATCCCCAGCCTCGACTAAGACTCTTTGCTCCCCGGACTATTTCCTCCACACCTTCAGAGTTTTTAGAGTGAAGCCAGTCTCACTCCCCCAACAGACGGTGGTGTCTGCCCAAACAGGAAGTCTATCATTATGTCCTGTGTGCCTAGTGAGTGCCAGGTGCATTGTAAGGACACCACACACATTTATTAAATAAATGCCTACTCAAACATTCAGCTTAAACTCCCCAGAAGCAAGACTTTTTATAGAGACAATATGATTGCCTTCATATCTGCTGTAAGTTATTGTTTCTCTTTTATTTGTCCCTTTTTTATTTTGCTTCCAGCTTTTAATGTGTTTTATACTTGTGTCCACTTATTTTAGGCTCACCAGACACTTATCCATCTCTCTTGATTGAATTTTTCCTTCTATAGATCCGCCATGCCTGGGCATCTCAGCGATAGAGCCTCACGTTTATAAATATCCATTGGATGGTTTTACTGCTCAGATGCCTTCAACACATTAATGGATAATGTTTAAGAATCTGGCTCAATCAGCTGCATCTTTGGCTCACACTCAAACAGGACTGAGATGTGTCCATCAATAACAGCTCCCATGGCATTCCAAGACAGATTAAAACACATAAAAGTAAAATAAACTTCATTTAGACTTAATAAAATTTAATGCCTCTCTCAAGAGTGCAAAATGTTTTCAAAGGTGGACACTCCTAGAAAGAGCTTCCCTGACAGGAAAATGTCCCTCCAGAGATTCGTTGTTGGGAGACAGGATCTGTGAGTGGCTTTGCTCTCATCATTTCTTGATTTAACGTGCTTACACTGACAGCTTTATTTCTGGACTTTTCAGATGGGCGGGAGCATTTCCACACAGGGAGGAAAAGGCACAGACATCCTCGGCATGAAGGAACACGTGCGTCCTGAGAGCGTCGTGTCTTAATTGCAAGCTCACATTAATGAGAGAAGCAGGGCAGGCGGGCGAGAGTCTGTCCGGGTGGAAGAAAGAGGTGCTTGTCCACCCTTCATACCAAACTCACTCTCACCTAATTGAGAAGTGGAGCTGTTCCTGGCTTCCCGTAGCACACAGCCAGAGGAGCTGACATGTGGATCCCCTATGAACCGCTGCCGCCTGTGACGTCTGTGATTTAGGAGAGGAGCTGACTGTGGTTTTCACCACATTACTAACAACGAAATGGATGATGAAGTGCCACACTCTTCCCCAGGACCAGCTGCGCTTCCAGCCAGACTGTGGGTGGACAGCCCTGTTTGAGTTCGTGTGATGCAGTGTCTCCCCCAGGGACAGAGTGTCGCATGGCAGGCAGAGAGTTGATGGGGGCCATCACAGTCATGACCACACGGGTGACTAGGCAGAGAGAGAGATGCAGGCTTCACAAGCCACTGGGTAGACAGAAGAAGGTAGAAGAACTGTTGGAATTCCTAGCCTCACTAACATTCCCGCCCCCCCCCCCTTAATGTTAGGCTGTACAGGAAGTTTTTCAGATTACTCCTAAAGCTTTATGAAAGTGAGATTGCAGCTCCAAGGAGCATCTGATAGTAGTATGTCCAGCCATAACAGCATTAGTCCAGTGAAAAAAGGAGAGACATTAAAAGAGACAGAGAGAGATTGATTGCATGTCTTCTCAGTGGTTTTCTCATACTTCCTCTTGTTTCTGATGAATAATAGCTCCTCGTGACTCCAGGATGTTTCACTGAGTGAGGCTTGTGTGAGTTTGTTTTATTTCCTTAAAGATGTGGACATCTGTGTATAATTGTGTGCGTATGTGTATAATTGTGTGTGTGTGTGTATGTGAATGTATACATACATGCACTTGTGTGTATGTGCATGTCTTTATCAGTGACAGCAAAGTCAAGGATGTTTCCAAACAGCTGTGTCATATTTCCTGAGCATGTTTCTGTGGATTGGGATTACACTGTAGCCTCATCTTGCTGACCGTAGCCTGGCACTAACCAGGAGGATCACTCAGATATTTAACTTGTCACCTACAGACAACTTGGCTGCTTTTGCAAGCTTGTTACTGTAAAATAAATACAGAGGGAGGGACTCTCAGCCCTACTCTTCATATTTCTTGAACTTTGAGTTCCATATAATATGAAAGATTAGACTGAAGATTCTAGAGCAAGGCAAGTGTACTAATTTGCTGCCTTAACAAAATACTGCAGACTGAACAGCAACAGAACAACAGAAATCTATTTTCTCATAGTTCCGAAGGTTGGAAGTTCAAGGTCAAGGTGTCAGCAGCTTAGTCTTCCTCTGAGGCCTCTCGCCCAGCCTTGAAGGTGACCACCTTTTGGCTGTGTCCTCACATGGCCTTTGCTCTGTGTCTCTGCCTCTTCTTATAAGGACTATGGGACTATAGGTGTGCATTCTTGCTCAGTCTCTTCAGTCATGTCTGACTCTTTACAATCCTATGGACCATAGCCCGCTAGGCTCCTCTGTCCATGTCATTTCCAGGCAAGAATACTGGAGCAGGGGATCTTCCCGACCCAGGGATCAAACCCATGTCTCTTATGTCTCCTGCATTGGTAGGCGGGCTCTTTACCACTAGCGACACCTGGGAAGCCCATGAAACTAGAGAACCTCAACCATAAAGATCTCATTTTAACTTAGTCACCTGCTTAAAGACCTTATCTCCAAATGTGGTTGCATGCTGAGATCCTGAAGGTTGGGCCTTCTATATACCAGGCCTTAAAGAGATCACAGTTCAAACATTAACAGCAGGCCTCTTAAGTGAACATCATTACAGACATCACCATCAAGGTTTTATTCAACCTGAGGCTGTTGGCTTCTGGAAGCTCTGCATTTTGACAATGATATGCTTATTTAAATCATTCTACAGAAAGCCAGTTTAGAGCAACAGTCGCTGTCTTTGTACAGGAAGAAAACAAAGCAAAAGGCCAGATTTGAAACTTAACTCACTTCACATTTTGTAAGGAGCAGTGGCATCTTTTTTAATGAGACCATTTGGAGAGCACTGCATGTGACTAAAATAATAATTTGAGACGAAATGCAGGTCATCCTTGGTATAAAATTGGAGAAGCTCTCAGAACTGCATTTTTCTGTCTCACTGAAATTTCTTCATCTGTTATCCTGTCTGCTTCTTCACTCCCAACTCACATGCAGTGCTGTAGAAAATAAAATTTTTAAAAATCCTTCTGGCCTTTGCCCAAGTCTCTCTTAGACATTCAAGGTTAGATATATATGATTCTTAAATAAGTTACAAAAGAATTATTGGAACATTTCATCACAGCAAGAACTTTTCCTCCTCTGTGCTGCTTCAATACTTATTATATAATTATTATAATACTGATTATTATATTGTTATTATTATAAAACAAAAGCAAAGATGCTATTGTTGAGTTCCAGGCACTTTGCTAAAAGCTTTATATTTTTTAACCTCAATTAACTCCTACAGCAGCCCTATGAAATATGCACTATCATTATTCCTATTAAGAATATAAGAAAATTGCCAGAAGGTAAAGAGGGGGAGGGGGAGAATGGATACATGTATATTGGGCTGAATCCCTTTGTTCTTCACCTGAAACTATCACAACGTTGTTAACTGGTTATCAGTTCAGTTCAGTTCAGTCGCTCAGTCATGTCCGACTCTTTGCGACCCCATGAATCGCAGCACGCCAGGCCTCCCTGTCCATCACCAACTCCCAGAGTTCACTCAGACTCACGTCCATCGAGTCAGTGATGCCATCCAGCCATCTCATCCTCTGTCGTCCCCTTCTCCTCCTGCCCCCAATCCCTCCCAGCATCAGAGTCTTTTCCAATGAGTCAACTCTTCGCATGAGGTGGCCAAAGTACTGGAGTTTCAGCTTTAGCATCATTCCTTCCAAAGAGCACCCAGGGCTGATCTCCTTTAGAATGGACTGGTTGGATCTCCTTGCAGTCCAAGGGACTCTCCCAATACAAAAAAATGTATAAAACATATGAGAAAATTGCAACTCCAGTTATGGCCTGATTCTTGACGAGTTTTCCCTCAGTCTTGTATCTGTCCCATTCCTAATGGTCCATCTATTAAATCCTCCACTCCACTTGATTAGGTAGGTCTGACTGAGCGACTTCACTTTCACTTTTCACTTTCATGCATTGGAGAAGGAAATGGCAACCCACTCCAGTGTTCTTGCCTGGAGAATCCCAGGGACAGGGGTGCCTGGTGGGCTGCCGTCTATGGGGTCGCACGGAGTCGGACATGACTGAAGCGACTTAGCAGCAGCAGCAGCAGTGCTGATCCTCAATCTGGTCTAAGCCATGTTTGCTCAAAATCTCTGACTCCACTTACCCAATCAAGCCCAAAGTCTGGGCTACTTCTCCCAGTTGGCATCTTGTTAACCTTCCCCATCTTCATGCTCAAGGATGTGTGAAGACCTGAGACTTATTAAGGCCATATTTTTAAGTCCTTCACTAACTGACTTCACAAAGAATTCTAATAAATCAACACATTTTTTTACCATATAGGTGAAAAACAGGAAAGTTTTGCTATAAAGTAGAGATGATCGACGGATTGAAAGTGAAAGTGTTGGTCACTCAGTTCAGTTCTTTGTGACCCCCATGGACTGTAGCCTGTCAGGCTCCTCTGTCCATGGAATTCTCAACTGATTAAAATTTATATAATTCTCTTTTTTTCAAAAGCATCTAATTCCACTTGCCCAAATGGAGCAAATTCTCACATTAATGCTCCCCTTCCCCAAAAATAGTATAGAATCTTCTATGAAGCAGAATATCATCAGTAAAATAGAAACATTATCTATAATCTTAAGAGGTAATCATGGCATCTTTTGTCTAAAGCTTTTCCTAAAGGAACTGCAGTTGGTATCCAAACCCTGAACAACCCTGATACTGTCATTCTTTGAAGATATCACCACTCTGCTATCCCATCAGACCTAGACAGTTCCTACTGAGCCTTAAGATCACTTTCTTTCAGGAAAACTTTGCTGACACTTTGAACTCCTGGATTTTTGTTTGCTTTATTGTTGATTTATCTGTTTTCTTTCCAACAGAAGTGATGCCATCATTAATTCTGGATCCATGCCCTTGAATTGGGACAAAGAGTGAGATTCTCTTAATTACACAGAGGTGTACAAAGGGGAATCCTCTGTTCCTATTCACATTGTCCAGTTTTTAAAAAACTAGTTAAAAAAATATGTGGGAATTCACTGGAACACTGGATAACTTCCAGAGCTGAAGGCTATGTTTGCTAGTTGGCTGTGTTCAGTACCATCATCTCAGTACTGACCAAAAGTGCAGCAGGAGAACAAATAAGAATTTATTTACAAGTAAACAGGAATTTATTAAAACAGTGCCAGAAGACCATAACAGTCCTGTCAAGTAGGAACACTGTTTTACACATAGAGATAATTTACATATATGGGTGTGTAACTTTATGTAAATTTATAATGACTTAACCATATGTAATGCAGCAAGGTTTAGGAAAGCTCAGCCAATACCAGATGCATGGCACATGGGAGAATATTCTGTAATGTGAATAAATTCAAGTGTGTGCCCACAGTGGGAAAAGCAAAAATGCAGGCACCATTATTATTAATAGAATTACTTTATGCCTCACATCTATCTATCTCTATCTATCTCTATCTATATATATCTATATATATTGCATTCTCCCAGAGATGATAACTTTGGCATATACATTTCATCTCATTTCAGTAGATTCTCTTATCTCCCACATCTATGAAATGCCCACTCACTCAGAGTTCAATTATTAAAATACATTTGTCAGGACTCCAGGGCAATATATCAATGCTGAGCACCTCAAATGAATATATTTTTGGTCCAGATGGCAACCCACTCCAGTGTTCTTGCCTGGAGAATCCCAGGGATGGGGGAGCCTGGTGGGCTTCTGTCCATGGGGTCGCACAGAGTCGGACACGACTGAAGCGACTTAGCAGCAATAGCAGCAGCATGCTGCTCAAATCTTTCTCTGCACACATAACAGAGGGAGGAAAAGGACAAAAAGAAGCAGACTGGAATTCCAGGTGAATAGAAATACTTTCACACTAGAAAATCAGCACACTATGTCCCAGACACATTTTTAGGGGCTCATGTTAATTTCTTCAGTCCTTGCAACAGCCCAACAGGAGAAGAGTTACAGTTACACCAGGTTACAGATGAGGAAACCAAGGCACAGAATAAGCCAGTAATTTACTGGAAAGGGGAAGAAGTGTTAGCATTCAGGCTTCTCCAACTCTTTGTGACCTCATGGACTGTAGCCTTCTAGGTTCCTCTGTCCATGGAATTCTCCAGGCAAGAATATTGGAGTGGGCATCCATTCCCTTCTCCAGAGGATCTTCCTGACCCAGAGATCGAACTCAGGTCTCCTGCATTGCAGGTAGATTCTTCACCACCTGAGCCACCAGGGAAGCCCTAGTGACTTTGGAGCAGGGGCTGAGCCAGGGCAGTCCATCCTTGGAACTCAGCATTCCCGACCAGGAGAAATGGACACACACACTCACTGCTTGTCTCCATGTGGAGTGCCATGCTAAGGACAACACGGGAGAACTATTCTCACATGAGAATGCGTGAGCCGCGTTCCTGAATTTATCACCAACTCATCCAGGACCCTGGACAATGCTTTTTAAACTCTCTGGACCATAGTGTTGTGAAAGCACACCAGTTGTTTAGTCGCTGTTATGTCTGACTTGTTTTCGACCCCATGGACTATAGCCTGCCAGGCTCCTCTGTCCATGGGATCATCCAGGCAAAACTACTGAAGTGGCCTGCCATTTCTTCCTCCAGGGGATTGTCCCAACATGGGGATTGAACCCACATCTCCTGCATTGCTGGTAGATTCTTTTTTTTTTTTTTTTAACTTTACAATATTTTACTGGTTTTGCCATATATCACCATGAATCTGCCACAGGTATACATGTTTTCCCCATGCTGAACCCTCCTCCCTCCTCCCTCACCGTACCATCCCTCTGGGTCATCCCAGTGCACCAGCCTCAAGCATCCAGTATCGTGCATTGAACCTGGACTGGCGATTGATTTCATATATGATATTATACATGTTTCAATGCCATTCTCCCAAATCATCCCATCCTCTCCCTCTCCCACAGAGTCCAAAAGACTGTTCTATACATCAGTGTCTCTTTTGCTGTCTCGTATACAGGGTTATTGTTACCATCTTTCTAAATTCCATAGGACATGGAAGCAACCTAGATCAGCAGATGAATGGATAAGAAAGCAGTGGTACATTTGCACAATGGAGTATTACTCAGCCATTAAAAAGAATACATTTGAATCAGTTCTAATGAGGTGGATGAAACTGGAGCCTATTATACAGAGTGAAGTAAGCCAGAAGGAAAAACACCAATACAGTATACTAACGCATATATATGGCAGATTCTTTACCATCTGAGCCACCAGGGAAGCCAGAGACATCACTTTGACAACAAAATTCCACATAGTCAAAGCTATGGTTTTTCCAGTAGTCATGTACAAATGTGTGAGTTGGACCATAAAGAAGACTGAGCACTGAAGAATTGATTCTTTTGAACTAAGTGCTAGAGAAGACTCTTGAGAGTGCTTTGGACAGCATGGAAGTCAAATCAGTCTGTGCTAAAGGAAATCGGTCCTGAATATTCATTGGAAGGACTGATGCTGAAGCTGCAATACTTTGCCACCTGATGCCAAGAGCCAACTTATTGGAAAAGACCCTGATGCTGGGAAAGATTGAGGGCAAGAAGAAAGGGGTCATCAGAAAAGGAGATAGTGTGATGGCATCATCAACTCAATGGACATGAGTTTGAGAAAACTCTGGGAGATGGTGAAGGAGAGGGAAGCCTGGTGGTGTGCAGCAATCCATGGGGTTGCCAAGAGGGAGATGTGAGTAAGCAACTGAACAACAAAACGCTCTGAAGATACAAAGAGCTGTGCTTCTTACCATTGCTTATAAAAACATGGAGTTAAGCGAATTATTGTTATTGTTGCTTATAAAAGCATTGAGCTATATGAATATGAGAAAGAATGTCTATACATGTATACATGAATCACTTTGCTGTACAGAAGAAATTAATACAACATTGTAAATTAAGTATATTTTGATAAAGTAAATTTTAAAAATAAAAAGATTTTCAAAAATAAAAACATGGAATTTTGAAGAACATTTCACTCAACCTCCTCCCCAAACTTCATGTATTTAGGTAGCATTGTTTACTTTTAATAACATATATCTAATATTTTTCCATAACTTTGCTTCTTATATTTAAATACCTATTCAAGACTTATGATAGGGAAAAATATCATCTAATAATCATTAAAATAGATACGTGGTAATTAAATGAAAAGCAGTAATTCACATACCAGCTAAAATCACCTCACATACCACTGGGAAAAGAAAAACAGATTTTCCTGAGCATCTGCATAAGTGTAAATTTTTTTATTTTCTTTATGTTTTCTTTCTTTTTTTAAATCTTTCTTTTTTTCAATTCCTCCTTTCCTCCTTTCCTTCACAAATACTTAATGAGTGCAAACTGTGTGTCCAGAAGCATTCTAGAAAACTGCAAAGAATCCAAAATAAATCCCCTGTTTCCATAAAGTTTCTTTCCTACCACAAAAATAATCAACCAACAAGCAAAGGATAGCATTATGCATAACCTCAAAGGCTCTGGGAAGAGTAAAATGAAGTAACGTGGCAGAGAGTGAAGTCAATATGGGGAGTCACCTCTCTTCCCTCCAGATCCACTCTGAACCTTTGCTACTTGCTTCGTCTTGTTTGGGTTCTGCCGATGGGAGCACCCTGGCTGGGAAGGAAAAGCGGAAGAAGAGGGGAAAGGGGCACTGGGGCTCCTCTTCCCTGCTCACTTCTTGCAAGATCAGGGCCTGCACACTCTCCACTCAGCTCTCTCTCTATGCGTTGGTCACTTTGTTGTCATTCAGTCACTCAATCATGTCTGACTCTTTGTGACCCCATGGACTGCAGCACACCAGGCCTCCCTGTCCATCACCAACTCCCACAGTTCACTCAAACTCATGTCCATCGAGTCAGTGATGCCATCCAGCCATCTCATCCTCTGTTGTCCCCTTCTCCTCCCACCTTCAATCTTTCCCAGCATCAAGGTCTTTTCCAATGGGTCATTTCTTCGCATCAGGTAGCCAAAGTATTGGAGCTCCAGCTTCAGCATCAGTCCTTCCAATGAATACTAGGACTGATCTCATTTAGGATGTACTAGTTGGATCTCCTTGCAGTCCCAGGGACTCTCAAGAGCCATCTCTAACACCACAGGTCTGATTACAGGGGGAATGGGAGCTATTTTAGGCCTGGTGGCCAGAAATGGTGTCAGTGTCTGAGGCACTGACAATTTCCCCTTGGAACAAAGAACATTAAAAGACAGAAAATAAGATGAATACAGATTTTTGGTAATCTATAATCTAAATCAGTTTGCTTTTTTTTTTTTTTTAACTTCTGTATCTCTTAGACACAAAAACCAGAGAAGAAGCAACAGAGAGCCAAGACAGTGATCTGGGCTGTGTGGATAAAAAGAAGAGGGACCCTGAGTGTGGCAGAGATGGTCAGAAAGGAAAGCAGCTTAGGATGGAGGGAAAAATCAGAAAAAGATGGAGCTGTTCCAAGCAGAAGTGCCTGCTTCTCCTTGGCCCACACCTATATCCTCAGCTACAAAATGTATGAAGGCCAAGGATGCCCACGATTTGACGATCTGGTTAATCTGCACAGATAGCTACTATTTCATCACTCTCACATGAAGCTGTACTCTTTTTTCCAATTTTCCAAGAAATGCTGCTTGAAACTAAAAGCGTAGTGTAAATATTTTGAGCTAAATGTACTCTCTTCTTAATTCCCTTTGCTTTAGTTTCTCTTTTTCTTTAATTTTTTATGGCTGGAAGAATGTAATTAATTCAAGATGGTTTCTCAGAGAGACACTTTCTAGATCCTCCTGGGCATCCTGAAGACATTTACTTGAAATTGGACCAAGGGAAGAGAACCTCTAGTAAATAATTTATTATAATTGATATTAACTCATCTAGATTGTTTTACTTTTTTTGAAAACTGCATGCTAATGTTCTTAAACAGTGTGAACTATCTGTAGCATCTGGTATTTCTGGAATATCTTTATCACCCCACAACTCTGTTTAGACAAGCACAAATTGGAGTTCAGCATCCCAGTGTATTCCTCTGAAAATGTGCTCTCTTGGCAAGATTTTTTTAAGCCTTGTGGACTTTACCCAGAGTATAGTAAATTGAACTTTGTAGGATGAGAGAAAAATATATTTTTCATATTACTGTTATCAGAAAACTGCCTTTTGGGGAGCTCTTCTTGCTAAAATTGGTGCTCACTCATTTGACCCATCTTCTACAATTTATCTGAAATTTTAAAATGTATATATTTCTGAATTTTGATATAGTAAGAGCCCTTTATATTCCTTAAACAACCACTTTGAAAGAATGACTGGCAATTTAAAAACTAGTACTTATTATTTCAGAGCTTTCTAACATATGATTCAGAGGCTGAAAGCTTGCCATTCACTCACTTTCGGCTAGCATCAACATTACCTCCTGAAACGCTACAGAAATGTTTATACATACTGTGTTAACTGTGGGCTCTTCTGAGGATTGACTGGAAATTAAATAATTTATGCTTTTTTTTCTTTTTTGCTTGGATTCCTACAAATTAAAGCAAAAATAGATATTGTGGTTTTAGAATAAACTAGACTTCACTTTAAGAAATGTACAATGACCCAAAAACTCTTTGCTACATTTTACAACAAATGAAATATTGTTAACAAATGTGCCAGTATTTCTCCGGGCAGTTTATTTGGGAGTTTTCATATAAGTAAGTAACCAGAAAATATGTGTCTTTGCTTAGCTCAGACTTTGGAGCTGGAAGAGGCCTTAAAATTATGTGCGTAAAATCTTCATTTTATTGACAAGAATACCCAGAGCTTCAAAAGAGAAGCGAGTCTGCCAAGAATGGCATAATCTCTTCAGAATTTACAAAGGGGCACCAAGAACCTCTCCATGTCCTCCTTGGAAGTTTGCTGAGGATAACAGAATTGGATAAGGCCAAGGAGAATCCTGGCAGGAACACTGGAAATGCTCAGTGACCCCTAAAAAGGAAGAAAATATCCAGGGTGACAGGCTAAAGAGTCAGAATCAGTCATTTCAGCTGTACCTGGTCCCTCTTACTCTTCACCGGGCCCCATGGCTGCAGTCACCTTTTATGATGATCTGAATCTCTGTCCAGCGCTTAGATACATAAATCAGTGTGTGGTTTGCCCGCTATAGGATTTCCACAGAAGTATGTTGCAAGGTCACTGGACGGGAGTGTCTTTCCCACAGGGCCCAACGGGGCTGAAAACTACCATCCCCACCTCCACTCCCCAAGGGTGCTCTGGGCCTAGGGACATGCTGAACTGCTCAATGGAAGCAGCAAATATGCACCTCCCCCAAAGGGCTCCCTAGTTCACTATAAGAAGTCATATGAGCTGGTGGAGTCCCGAATAGTCTACCATTTGCAATGTCTTTGGGGAAATCCACTTTTCAAGTAAATAGCTTGACTGAATGAACTTTATTAACAAAAACTCTGACTTTTTTACTTACAGAAGTGAGAAGGAGGGCATCGATCCCTCCTCATTAATGCCAATTCTTCATAAAATTTCTAAAGGAAGATTTGGCTAATTGTTAGGATATGCAGGGCCTCCAAAGCCATTATAAATAGTATTCTTTGAATTTATAACCAGGGGCCCTTTTTCATATTCCAATAACAATTAGTTCTTGGAGATATATATACCGTGGCATTTTCTTAAAGAAGGCACTTTTACAAATCCAAGCCCTTGGATATGTTTTAATGCTTCAGTTGTGTTTTGACATTTTCATGTCTTCATTAGTGAATTCCTGCAAATCTCTTCTCCTTGAAACCATAGCCTGACCCCAACACCTCTCTCTGAGAATCATTTGCCCCCTGAAGGATTAGGGAAATTTTTATTACTTCCAACAATAAAATAATGTGATGTCTTTCTTTGCCTGTACTATGAGGACATCCATTATTCTTCTTTACCCTCCCATTATGCTGAAAATTCAAGGTGGTTTAATTTAATTCAATCCATTGAATCACAGAGTGTTAACCCTGGAGCAGTTAAGTATTTACAAAGTACCAACATTCTGGCCACCACGTACATCAACAATTTTTCCTTCCTCTCCTCTCTACTGAGCATTTTTTTCTGTTGAATATCAGAATTAATGTAGAAAATAATTACTTTAAAAAAAATAAATTGTACCTTCAAGAGGCCTAGGATAAAACTGCTCCAGGAGTACTTGGTCCAATAACACACAGACTGAACAGGGAAGACCAGGAAGAATTCTTAGAGCCACATTATGTCATTCCCAACTTCTAAACCCTTTATCTTTCTGCACACCATTTCCGCAACCAGACTACTGAGCCCCAGAGTCTCCATTTACTGTCTTCCCCAATCCAGAGTTTTGGTATCCAAAACTCTCTCCTTTCTATCTACCTTTATACCTTTTCCTCACAATCTAACAAGCCTCATGAGTGGTCATTAATACCTGATCTCACCTCACTTTTTTCCAATTTAACCTCTACCGAGGTCTCCAAAATCTTTGCCATCCAGGCTCTATTTTCAATAAAGTAGAAGAAAATATATGAAAGAGCTAAAAAAGCACAGATCTCAACTAGGTGAGTGAGGGTGTTGGTAAAGAATGAGATGAGGGAGAAGAAGACAATAAGAAAAAATTAATTTCAGATTGCCATCTAGGAGTCTGCGAATGTCTTCTTTAGCAGGAATGTGAGGGACCTTCCCTGACGGTCCAGTGGTTGGGACTTGGCCTCCCAGTACCGGGGTCACAGGTTCATTCCCTGATCAGGGAACTAGGATCCCACGTGCCTCATGGCCAAAAGGAGAGGCACTATTGCAACAAATTCAATAGACACTTAAAAAATTATTTAAAATGAATGTGCAATTCAGTAACACCAGAGTTCCAATTCACTTCTTCACCACAGAAGTCATTACAGGTAACCAGTGCCCTGTGGGTCTGAGGGAGTCAGCATGGCTGCATGTCTGTCACTGGAAGTACTGCAGGCTTTCCGAGGCTCTTGTCAGCTCAGCCATTTTATTGATGATTATCATGATTACCTGTTCTTAATTCCGCCTGGACATATATAAGCTCTTAAGAGTGTCTGCGGGGAAACAATCCCACAGGGCTCTTTGGTAATCCCTTCTTCTCGTCAGGCACCCAATGCAGTCAGGAACTTTTCCACATGTCAGAGATAAACCCACTTGTGACAGGCTCAGCCCCATCTAGAGAGTCTATCTTGAGTGGAAATAAAGACCACATGTGCCTCTGTCCTCCTCCATTTTCCCACTTCTACTCAACTTAATAACCTGATTTATTACATTGTTACTTTCATGTGAGGAGGGGGCTTCCATGCAAGCCAGGATAATTAATGACCTTCTTCCTTACCTCCTGAGCAAATTGAGAAATGAGTGAAAGAAAGCGGTCAAATATCCCTAATGACTCCTCATGGCTGAGGTAGAAGCTATCAGCTAGCATGAGACCTTAGGCTAACTAAAAATTCAGACTAGGTCAGACTTACTCCTCTCTATAGCACCCCCTCCAAGTCCAAGATCCACACAGGTGAGGCTTGCACAACGGAGGGGCACTGAAGAAACCCTCGACCCTGGGCACTGACCTGAGCTTTATTCTTCACAAACCTACTGATCAGTTAGGCGCTTGTCCTCCCCAGGGTGCTGAGTGAATAAAGGGTGGGGAGAACAGCCAGAAAGAATTAGGGAAAAGCCTCTTGTAATGTAAACCAGAGGTTGGAAGAGGCAACATTTACCTAAAAATGGACCAACCCTACAGAGAGAAATTGAACTCTTTCTTAGTTTAAATTCTCATCTAGAGTTACTAGCCCAGCATTTTTTGGTCTACTTTGTCATTCCAGGAGCAGTTTTGGCCATTTCTGAGGTAGATGCAACCATGGATAACTGTCTTATTTCTCCTTCAACAATATTTACTTCTGAACATTCCTGGCTAATTATATGGCTTGGTCAACCAAGCCAGGCTAGCCAAACCTCCCACAGGAGACACTGCAAGAACTGAAGTGCCCAGAGACTGTTCGTTTTCAGGAGAGTCATGGCTGAGCCTAGTCCTTTTG
Organism: Bos javanicus; assembly: GCF_032452875.1. Classification (NCBI taxonomy): domain Eukaryota; kingdom Metazoa; phylum Chordata; class Mammalia; order Artiodactyla; family Bovidae; genus Bos; species Bos javanicus. The sequence goes on along the minus strand of NC_083896.1, from coordinate 3,235,149 downwards.
GTTCACTGTACAGAACCCTGTTCAGGCTGAGCAGTTAACTCCTTCAGAGCCATGTGTGGCCTCGGTTGCTCCAGTGGCACTGATTTTACTCCTCAGTTGAGACAGGCAGTACACGATGCACTTGTGGGAATACCTCACCCCTCCTTTGTCTTGTTAAAAAACAACAACAACAAAAAAAACTGGACAGATGTCCAGGTCTTAGTGTTAAGTTTGTAGGAATAAAGCAGGATAAGGACTGGTGTCCTGGTCAACAGGATCAGCCTGTGTCAGGTGACACACAGCAACCGACAACTATAACTGTGTTGCTATTTGTGTATTATACTATATCATGCATTTCCTAAGGGCAGGGAGGAATAATACCTTCCTTTGCCACAGTTTCCTTTCTGTGCCTGGTATATTTCTTACAAGGGAAAGGACACAGTGTATCCTGCGAGAAATAGCACTTTAGAGCTTTATCAGCTTATGTGGGGTTCAGCTCTCTCAGTGATTTTGGGAACACATCCCTCCACATGTCTGAGCCTCAGCTTTCTCAACTATAAAATGAACACATAGTAATTGCCTCATGTGTTTATGGTGAAGATTGAATGAGTTCACTTATGTAAAGCACTTAGCGCACTACCTTTAGGACAGTGGCATAAAGTTGATTAAATAACCCCTGCTATGACAATCTACCAAACACAGAAAAGGTAGCATTCAGATACACTCTTCTAGCATTCTCTGAGGCAAAAATTTTGACCAAAGAGTTTGTTCTTCAAAGAGCCATAACTCTAAATGTCTGAGTTATAATTCATTCTTGGCTCTTGTGTTCTAGTCTTGACCTTTTTTAATGGCACTAGCCTATAAGAGCAATAATTTACAATGAAAACAGAAATGGAAGCCATGTCAAGGTGAGATTTCCAGAATGAAATAAAAAGGAATAGGATTTCATATCTTAAAAACCTACATGAACCCTAAGACCAAAACCTGACAAAGATGCCACAAAAAAAGAAAACTACAGGCCAATATCACTGATGAACATAGATGCAAAAATCCTAAACAAAATTCTAGCAATCAGAATCCAACAACACATTAAAAAGATCATACACCATGACCAAGTGGGCTTTATCCCAGGGATGCAAGGATTCTTCAATATCCGCAAATCAATCAATGTAATACACCACATTAACAAATTGAAAAACAAAAACCATATGATTATCTCAATAGATGCAGAGAAAGCCTTTGACAAAATTCAACACCCATTTATGATAAAAACTCTCCAGAAAGCAGGAATAGAAGGAACATACCTCAACATAATAAAAGCTATATATGACAAACCCACAGCAAACATTATCCTCAATGGTGAAAAATTGAAAGCATTTCCTCTAAAGTCAGGAACAAGACAAGGGTGCCCACTTTCACCATTACTATTCAACATAGTTTTGGAAGTTTTGGCTACAGCAATCAGAGCAGAAAAAGAAATAAAAGGAATCCAAATTGGAAAAGAAGAAGTAAAACTCTCACTATTTGCAGATGACATGATCCTCTACATAGAAAACCCTAAAGACTCCACCAGAAAATTACTAGAACTAATCAATGATTATAGTAAAGTTGCAGGATATAAAATCAACACACAGAAATCCCTTGCATTCCTATACACTAATAATGAGAAAACAGAAAGAGAAATTAAGGAAACAATTCCATTCACCATTGCAACGAAAAGAATAAAATACTTAGGAATATATCTACCTAAAGAAACTAAAGACCTATATATAGAAAACTATAAAACACTGGTGAAAGAAATCAAAGAGGACACTAATAGATGGAGAAATATACCATGTTCATGGATTGGAAGAATCAATATAGTGAAAATGAGTATACTGCCCAAAGCAATTTATAGATTCAATGCAATCCCTATCAAGCTACCAACAGTATTCTTCACAGAGCTAGAACAAATAATTTCACAATTTGTATGGAAATACAAAAAACCTCGAATAGCCAAAGCGATCTTGAGAAAGAAAAATGGAACTGGAGGAATCAACCTACCTGACTTCAGGCTCTACTACAAAGCCACAGTTATCAAGACAGTATGGTACTGGCACAAAGACAGAAATATAGATCAATGGAACAAAATAGAAAGCCCAGAGATAAATCCACGCACATATGGACACCTTATCTTTGACAAAGGAGGCAAGAATATACAATGGATTAAAGACAATCTCTTTAACAAGTGGTGCTGGGAAATCTGGTCAACCACTTGTAAAAGAATGAAACTAGAACACTTTCTAACACCATATACAAAAATAAACTCAAAATGGATTAAAGATCTCAACATAAGACCAGAAACTATAAAACTCCTAGAGGAGAACATAGGCAAAACACTCTCTGACATACATCACAGCAGGATCCTCTATGACCCACCTCCCAGAATATTGGAAATAAAAGCAAAAATAAACAAATGGGACCTAATTAACCTTAAAAGCTTCTGCACATCAAAGGAAACTATTAGCAAGGTGAAAAGACAGCCTTCAGAATGGGAGAAAATAATAGCAAATGAAGCAACCGACAAACAACTAATCTCAAAAATATACAAGCAACTCCTCCAGCTCAACTCCAGAAAAATAAATGACCCAATCAAAAAATGGGCCAAAGATCTAAATAGACATTTCTCCAAAGAAGACATACAGATGGCTAACAAACACTTGAAAAGATGCTCAACATCACTCATTATCAGAGAAATGCAAATCAAAACCACTATGAGGTACCATTTCACACCAGTCAGAATGGCTGCGATCCAAAAGTCTACAAATAATAAATGCTGGAGAGGGTGTGGAGAAAAGGGAACCCTCTTACACTGTTGGTGGGAATGCAAACTAGTACAGCCACTATGGAGAACAGTGTGGAGATTCCTTAAAAAACTGGAAATAGAACTGCCTTATGATCCAGCAATCCCACTACTGGGCATACACACTGAGGAAACCAGAAGGGAAAGAGACACGTGTACCCCAATGTTCATCGCAGCACTGTTTATAATAGCCAGGACATGGAAGCAACCTAGATGTCCATCAGCAGATGAATGGATAAGAAAGCAGTGGTACATATACACAATGGAGTATTACTCAGCCATTAAAAAGAATACGTTTGAATCAGTTCTAATGAGGTGGATGAAACTGGAGCCTATTATACAGAGTGAAGTAAGCCAGAAGGAAAAACATAAATACAGTATACTAACGCATATATATGGAATTTAGAAAGATGGTAACGATAACCCTGTATATGAGACAGCAAAAGAGACACTGATGTATAGAACAGTCTTATGGACTCTGTGGGAGAGGGAGAGGGTGGGAAGATTTGGGAGAATGGCATTGAAACATGTGAAATGTCATGTATGAAACGAGATGCCAGTCCAGGTTCAGTGCACGATGCTGGATGCTTGGGGCTGGTGCGCTGGGACGGCCCAGGGGGATGGTATGGGGAGGGGGAGGGAGGAGGGTTCAGGATGGGGAGCATGTGTATACCTGGAATTTAAAAATGTTAAAAATTAGAGAAAAATCAAAAAAAAAACAAAAAAAAACCTACACGAGACAGGTCCTAACATCACTCAGTTAAGAAGCAACAGAGCTGTATTTGAATCCATATTTATCTGTTTCCAAAGCACTATCCTTCTCGCTTGCCTGGCTAGTTATCCAACCATTTGCCAAGATAGTTAGTGAATGTTCCTTAAATAAACAAACATGGTGGAAAAAGCCTAAGCTAATGGGGTAAGTCTAGGTGTACTGAATGATAAGCTCTTATTCAATGATTTTTCTGTAGGTGGTAATTAGAGGGGAAATATTAGTGAAATGGACTGACTATAAATAAATCTCACTGCTTTTGTTTCTAACTCCTCAGTATTTATTTCAGCAACCTCTTTCTTTCTCTGCTGATCTACCTGCCTCCACCATTCTACTTCTCCAGTTCATCCAAGTATTGAATATTACTGCGTTTTGACACATATTAAATACTGTATAAGTACTTGTGGAATGAAAAATCTGTCTATTGTTTGTAGTCAGCATATTCTAAATTTAAATTAGTCCAAACTTTACAAACAACTCATTTGGCTTGAAACATTAAAAACAAACAACAACAATAACAACAAAAAAAACTCAATCAAAAAAATGGGCAGAAGACCAAAGTGGACATTTCTCCAGAGAAAATATATGGATGGCCAAAGGTATATGCAAAGATGCTCAATATTGCTAATTATTAGAGAAATGCAAATCAAAACTGCAGTGCGTAAAATGAGATATCACCTTACACCTGTCAGAATGACCATCATCAACAAACCTACAGACAATAAATGTTGGAGAGGGTGTGGAAGAAATGAAATCCTCCTACACTCTTGGTGGGAATCTAAATCAGTACAGCCACTGAAGAATAAAATGGGAGTTAATTTAAAGTTGAAAATAGAGCTGCCATATGATCCAAGAGATTAGATTCAAGGAATTAGGTTTGTAGACAGACTGCTTGAAGAACAATGTATAGAGGTTTGTGACATTCTAGAGGAGGCGATGAGCAACACTATCCCCAAGAAAAAGAAATGCAAGAAGGACTGGTTGGCTGAGAAGGCCTAACTGATAGCTGAGGAAAAGAAGAGAAATGAAAGGCAAGGGAGAAAGGGAAAGATATACCCAACTGAATACAGAGTTCCAGAGAGTAGCAAAGAGAGAAAAGAAAGCCTCCCTCAGTGATCAGTGCAAAGAAATAGAGGAAAACAATAGAATGGGAAAGACTAGAGATCTCTTCAAGAAAATTAGAGCTACCAAGGGAGAATTTCATGCAAAGATGAGCTCAATAAAGGACAGAAATGGTATGGACCTAACAGAAGCAGAAGATATTAAGAAGAGGTGGCAAGAATACACAGAAGAACTATACAATAACAGTCATAATGATGCGGATAACCATCATGGTGTGGTCACTCACCTAGAGCCAGATAACCTCTAGTGTGAAGTAAAGTGGGCCTTAGGTAGCATTACTATGAACAAACCTAGTGGAATTGATGGAATTCCAGCTGAGATATTTAAAATCCTAAAAAATGATACTGTTAAAGTGCTGTCCTCAATATGCCAGCAAATTTAGAAAACTCAGCAATGGCCCCAGGACTGGAAAAGGTCAGTTTTCATTCTAATTCCAAATAAGGGCAATGCCAAAGAATATTCATACTACTGTACAATTGTACCCATTTCATATTCTAGCAAAGTAATGCTCAAAATCCTTCAAACTAGGCTTCAACAGTAAGTGAACCAAGAACTTCCAGATGTGCAAGCTGGATTTTAAAAAGGCAGAGATCAAATTGGTACCATCACTGGATCATAGAAAAAGCAAAGGAATTCCTAAAATACCTCTACTTCTGCTTCATCAACTATGCTAAAGCCTTTGGCTGTGTGATCACAACAAACTGTGGAAAGATCTTAAAGAGATGGGAATTCAAGACCCTCTTACCTGTCTCCTGAGAAATCTATATGCAGGTCAAGAAGTAACAGAACTAGACATGGAACAACAGACTGGTTCAAAGTTTGGGCTAGGAGTATGTCAAGACTGTATATAGTCACCTTGCTTATTTGCCTTATATGAAGTGTACATCATGTGAAATGGCAGGCTGGATGAATCACAAGCTGGAATCAAGATTGCCCGGAGAAATATTAACAGCCTCATGTATGTAGGTGATACTACTTTAATGGCAGAAAATGAAGAGGAGCTTAAAAGCCTCTTGTTGAGTGTGAAAGAGGAGAGTGAAAAAAAAAACTGGCTTAAGGCTCAACATTCAAAAAACAAAGATTAAAGCAACAACTCCCATCACTTCATGGCAAATAGAAGGGGAAAAAGTGGAAACAGTGGCAGACTTTATTTTCTTGGGCTCTAAAATCACTGTGGACAGTAGTAACCATGAAATTAAAAGATGGTTGCTCCTTGGAAAGAACGCTGTGACAAATGTAGACAGCATATTACAAAGCAGAGACATCACTTTGTGACAAAGATCTGTCTTTGTTTTTCCAGTAGTCAAGAATGAATGTGAAGTTGGACCATAAATGCTGAGTGCTGAAGAACTGATGCTTTTGAATTGTGGTGCTGGAGAAGAGTCTTGGGAGTCCCTTGGACAGCAAGGGGATCAAACTAATCAATCCCAAAGGGAATCAACCCTGAATAGTCATTGGAAGGGCTGAAGCTGAAGCTTCAGTACTTTGTCCACTTGATGTGAAGAGCCAGCTCGCTGGAAAAGGCCCTGAGGCCAGGAAAGATTGAAGGCAAAAGAAAAAGTGGATGACAGGATGAGATGGTTGGATGGCATCACCGACTCAATGGACGAGTTTGAGCAAACACCAAGAAATAGTGAAGGGCAGGGAAGTCTGGCACGCTGCAGTCCATGGGGTCACAACCATACGATCCAGCAATACCATATCTAGGCATATATCCAGAGATAAATGTGGTTTGAAAAGACATGTGCACCCCAGTGTTCATTGCAGCACTGTTTATAATAGTCAAGAGAGAGAAGCAACCTAAATGTCCATCAACAAATGAATTGATTTGATAAAAAAGATTTGGTACAGATAATCAATGGAGTCTTATTCAACCACTAAAATAGATTGAAATAGTGTCATTTGCACCAATGTGGATGGACCTGGAGATTATCATATTAAGTAAAGTCAGACAGAGTAAAACAAATATTACATCCTATCACTTATGTGTGGAATCAAAAAAAATGATACAAATGAACCTATTTATAAAACAGAAGCAGACTCACAGACTTAACTTATGATTATCAGTGAAGAAGGGTCGTGCAGAGGAATAGATTGATAGTTTAGGATTGATGTGTACACACTGCTATATTTAAAATAGATAACCCACAAAGACCTAATGTATAGTACACAGCAATCTGCTTGATATTTTGTAATGACCTACATGGGAAAATAATTTTAAAAGAATAGATTCGTGTATATGTAAAACCATAAATAAAAAATAAAGTGAAAAACAGGAAACCATGCTAAGTCGCTTCAGTCGTGTCCGACTCTGTGCGACCCCATAGACGGCAGCCCACCAGGCTTCCCCGTCCCTGGAATTCTCCAGGCAAGAACACTGGAGTGGGTTGCCATTTCCTTCTCCAATGCATGAAAGTGGAAAGTGAAAGTGAAGTCGCTCAGTCATGTCCAAGTCTTCGCAACCCCATGGACTGCAGCCTACCAGGCTCCTCCGTCCATGGGATTTTCTAGGCAAAAGTACTGGAGTGGGGTGCCATTGCCTTCTCCGATAGGAAACCGTGAGATAAAAAAAAACAAAAACAAAAGCCTTGCTTTGCTCTCTCCTTGCAACATTTTGATGTATCTTCTTTGTCTTTAGGTTGTTGAAACTATAATGTGTGACATTCAAGAGGCCTCTGACTTGGCCTCTATTTCTGTCTATATCCTCATCTGTAATGACACCAGGTATGCAAGTCATACTGAACGGTCTGCATGTTCCCAAACATGTTCCTCCTGGAGATCTTTGTACATGCTTATTCCTGGAGTGCTCTACCTACATTCTCTTTGCTCCTTTTCCACTTACTTCTTAGGCCTTAATCTAGGAGGAAATGTTCTCCAAACTCTCATAAGTTAATAATAGGTACCTTTTTGTGCTTCTTTGTTGATGTGTCTGATGGTATCTACTTCTAGCCTTTCTTATTGACCTATCACCGTTAAACCATAAGCATTCTGATAGCTGCTCTTCTCTCGTTACATTTACTTTTGTATCTTAGGGTCTAGTATTAATGGCTTTCTGAATGAATAAATCAAACAATCAATGAGCAGGGTCACAGACATGAATATGAAAATGATTAGGGTAAATTAGGGGACAGCACACATGCATTAGAGCCCAATGCCTTGAAAGAGTTGACCTTGATAGTACCCCTAATGTCACTACCATTTCACACATGCATCTCCTCGGGAACTTTCAGACCATCTCTGACAACAAGAAGCAAAACCAATCAGTATGGAAATGAAAAGCGTTTGTTGAATTAAATTTGAGTGGAACAAGCAGGAGGGAACATTTCTAAGTCATGGTATTTATATTCAACCTTATAGGTCATTTTATAACTAAACAATAAACTGATAGAGATTATCTAGAAAGACACTCATTCTATAAGGATCAGGGGCCTGCTCTGTGCCAAGAGTGCTAAGCAAGGAGGTCATAAAAGTGAATCACACTGAATAAAACCCCCTGCGTCTCAGTTCCCTTAACCTGAGGATTTTTAAAGTACCTCTCTCACAGAATCATTGGGAGAATGAAACATGCTAATTCATATAGTTGATTAATGTCAAAAATGTTAGCTATGCTCAGGTGATAATGCAGGTGAAATGATGATGATGGTGGTGGTGGTGGTGGTGGTGGTGATATCACCATATGGAGTTTGAAATCTCATAGATACAGAACTGAATTATTGTTCAACAGTGTGAAAAAGCACCACAAAAAAGAATCAAAAAGAGACAACAGGATAACAAAGAGAGTGATCAACTCTGCCTAGGAGTGGCAAAAAAGATGGAACCTATCATTAAAGCATTACGGAAGAAGAGACAGATATGAGGCTTCAAGAAGTAGCAGGAATTGCTGGCAATTGAAAGCTCTGTCTTAAGTATCTGAAGGATCTCAATCCTCTTTTTACTTCTTCCTATGATAAGAAGTGTCTTTCCTATACAAGAAGGTGTTAACAACAGAGCCATCTCATCAGGAGAAAATAAATACAGAGGTACAGAAAACATCTTCTTCTTCACTAAGGCTTATTTGTCTGTTCAAATTTTCCAGAAAAGAATTTTAAGGTATTTCAATAAAATATGTTAATCAAGTTGAAGTCTGGATATATTTTAAATTTTAATTTTTTTTAAATGGCTCACCTATCAAAGGGGGATTATCTATCTAATTATTTTCATGGCACCTATCACAGGTATCTTCCTGCTTTGACAAATGCATTCACTTTTAGGCAAAACATATGAGCCAAGAAAATTATAGTGTCTGTCAACCATGGAGGAATCTGGAACTCATGCTTTGCTATGAAAATCATAGACTGTGGAGTTGTAAGATTGTGGCCACTATCCTAAGCTGGAATTGTAGGTCCTTGTGGAAATTATTTTGAAAAGAATCTTTTAACCTGTTATTCACAGGTATTAAGGGCTTCCCAGGTGGCGCTAGTGGTAAAGAACTAGCCTGCCAAATGTTGTTCAGTCGCTCAGTCATGTCAAACTCTTTGCGACCTCACGGACTGCAGCATGCCAGTCCTCCCTGTCCTTCACCATCTCCCAAAACTCGCTCAAACACATGTCCATTGAGTCAGTGATGCCATCCAACAATCTCATCCCAGTTGTCCCCTTCTCTTCCTGCCTTCAATATTTCTTAGTATCAGGGCTTTTTCTAATGAGTTGGCTCTTTACATCAGGTGGTCAAAGTATTGGAGTTTCAGTTTCAGCATCAGTCCTTCCGGTGAATATTCAGAACTGATTTATTTTAGGATGGAGTGGTTTGAGGAATTCTCAAGAGTCTTTTCCAACATCACAGTTCAGTTCAGTCGCATAGTCGTGTCCGACTCTATGCGACCCCATGGACTGTAGCATGCCAGGCCTCTCTACCCATCACCAACTCCCACAGTTAACTCAAACTCATGTCCATTTAGTCAGTGATGCCATCCAACCGTCTCATCCTCTTTCATTGCTTCTCCTTCCCTCAATCTTTCGCAGCATCAGGGTCTTTTCAAATGAGTCAGCTCTTCACATCAGGTGGTCAAAGTATTGGAGTTTCAGCTTCAACCTCAGTCCTTCCAATGAACACCCAGGACTGATATCCTTTAGGATGGACTGGTTGGATCTCCTTCCAGTCAAAGGGACTTTCAAGAGTCTTCTGCAATACCACAGTTCAAAAGCATCAATTCTTCAGTGCTCAGCTTTCTTTATAGTCCAACTTTCACATCCATACATGACTACTGGAAAAACCATAGCCTTGACAAGACAGACTTTTGTTGGCAAAGTAATGTCTCTGCTTTTGAATATGCTGTCTAGGTTGGTCATAACTTTCCTTCCAAGGAGTAAGTGTTTTTTAATTTTGTGGCTGCAATCACCATCTGCAGTGATTTTGGAGCCCCAAAAATAAAGTCTGACACTATTTCCACTGTTTCCCCATCTATTTCCCATGAAGTGATGGGACCAGATGTCATGATCTTAGTTTTCTGAATGTTGAGCATTAAGCCAACTTTTTCACTCTCCAATTTCACTTTCATTAAGAGGTTCTTTAGTCCTTCACTTTCTGCCATAATGGTGGTGTAATCAGCTTATCTGAGATTATTGATATTTCTCCCAGCAATCTTGATTCCAGCTTGTGCTTCATCCAGCCCAGCGTTTCTCATGATGTACTCTGCATAGAAGTTAAATAAGCAGGGTGACAATATACAACCTTGACAAACTCCTTTCTTGACAAACAACCAGTCTGTTGTTCCATGTCCAATTCTAACTGTTGCTTCCTGACCTGCAGACAGATTTCCCAAGAGGCAGGTCAGGTGGTCTGGTATTCCTATCTCTTTCAGAATTTTCCACAGTTTATTGTGATCCACACAGTCAAAGGTTTTGGCATAGTCAATAAAGCAGAAATAGATGCTTTTCTGAAACTCTCTTGCTTTTTCGATGATCCAGTGGATGTTGGCAATTTGGTGTCTGGTTCTTCTGCCTTTTATAAAACCAGCTTGAATATCTGGAAGTTCACAGTTCACATATTGCTGAAGGCTGGTTTGGAGAATTTTGAGCATTACTTTACTAGCATGTGAGATGAGTGCAATTGTGCAGTAGTTTGAGCATTCTTTGGCATTGCTTTTCTTAGGGATTAGAATGAAAATTGACATTTTCCAGTCCTGTGGCCACTGCTGAGTTTTCCAAATTTGCTAGCATAGTGAGTGCAGCACTTTCACAGCCTCGTCTTTCAGGATTTGGAATAGCTCAACTGGAATTCCATAACCTCCACTAGCTTTATTCATAGTGATGCTTCCTAAGGCCCACTTGACTTTATATATTCCAGCATGTCTGGCTCTAGGTGAATGACCACACCATCGTGATTATCTGGGTAGTGATGATCACTTTTGTACAGTTCTTCTGTGTATTCTTGCCCCCTCTTCTTAATATCTTCTGCTTCTGTTAGGTCCATACGGTTTCTATCCTTTATTGGGCCCATCTTTGCATGAAAGGTTTCCTTGGTATCTCTAATTTTCTTGAAGAGATCTCTAGACTTTCACATTCTCTTATTGTCCTCTGTTTCTTTGCATTGATCGCTGGAGGAAGGCTTTCTTATTTCTCCTTGCTATTCTTTGCAACTCTGCATTCAAATGGGTATGTCTTTCCTTTTCTCCTTTCCTTTTGGCTTCTCTTCTTTTCACAGCTATTTGTAGGCCTCCTCAGACAGCCATTTTGCATTTTTGTGTTTCTTTTTCTTGGGGATGGTCTTAATTCCTGTCTGCTGTACAATTCCTGTACAATGTTATGAACCTTTGTCCATAGTTCATCAGGCACTCTATCAGATCTAGTCCCTTAAATCTATTTCTCACTTCCTCTGTATAATCATAAGGGATTTGATTTAGATCATACCTGAATGGTCTAGTGGTTTTCCCCACTTTCTTCAATTTAAGTCTGAATTTGGTGATAAGGAGTTCACTATCTGAGCCACAGTTGGCTCCCGGTCTTGTTTTTGCTGATTTTATAGAGCTTTTCCATCTTTGGTTCCAAAGAATATAATTGATCTGGTTTCAGTGTTGGCCATCTGGTGATGTCCATGTGTAGAGTCTTCTCTTGTGTTGTTGGAAGAGGGTGTTTGCTATGACCAGTGCATTCTCTTGGCAAAACTCTGTTAGGCTTTGCCTTGCTTCATTCAGTGCTGGGAGCCATGGCTGTGCTTTGCTGGAGCAGCCGTGAAGAGATACCCCACGTCCAAGGTAAGAGAAACCCAAGTAAGATGGTAGGCACTGAGAGAGGGCATCAGAGGGCAGACAGACTGAAACCACAATCACAGACAACTAGCCAATCTGATCACAGGGACCACAGCCTTGTCTAACTCAATGAAACTAAGCCATGCCATGTGGGGCCACCCAAGATGGAATGGTCATGGTGGAGAGGTCTGACAGAATGTGGTCCACTGGAGAAGGGAATGGCAAACCACTTCAGTATTCTTGCCTTGAGAACCCCATGAACAGTATGAAAAGGCAAAATGATAGGACACCGAAAGATGAACTCCCCAGGTCAGTAGGTGCCCAATATGTTACTATAGATCAGTGGAGAAATAACTCCAGAAAGAATGAAGAGACAGAGTGAAAGCAAAAACAATACCCAGTTGTGGTGATAGAAACAAGGTTCGATGCTGTAAAGAGTAATATTGCATAGGAACCTGGAATGTTAGGTCCATGAACCAAAGCAAATTGGAAGTGGTCAAACAGGAGATGGCAAGAGTGAACATCGATATTCTAGGAATCAGCAAACTAAAATGGACCGGAATGGCTGAATTTAACTCAGATGACCATTATATCTACCACTGTGAGCAGGAATCTCTTAGGAGAAATAGAGTAACCATCATAGTCAACTAAAGAGTTCAAAATGCACTACTTGGATGCAGTCTCAAAAATAACAGAATGATCTCTCTTCATTTCCAAGGCAAGCCATTCAATATCACGGTAATCCAAGTTTATGCCCCAACCAGTAACGCTGAAGAAGCTGAAGTTGAACAGTTCTCCGAAGACCTACAAGACCTTTTAGAACTAACATCCCAAAAAGATGTCCTTTTCATTACAGGGAACTGGAATGCAAAAGTAGGAAGTCAAGAAACACCTGGAGTAACAGGCAAATTTGGCCTTGGAGTACAGAATGAAGCAGGGTAAAGGCTAATAGAGTTTTGCCAAGAGAACACACTGGTCATAGCAAACATTAAAGCTCAAAAGCACCAATTCTTTGGTGCTCAGCCTTCTTTATGGTCCAACTCTCACATCCATACGTGATTACTGGAAAAACAATAGCTTTGACTAGAAAGACCTTTGCTGGCAAAGCTGCCTTTTAACACGCTGTGTAGGTTTGTCATTGCTTTTCTTCCAAGGAATGCCAGAGACATAAGAGATGTGGGTTCGATCCCTAGGTCAGGAAGATCCCCTGGAAAAGGGCATGGTAACCTGCTTCAGTTTTCTTGCCTGGAGAATCCCATGGACAGAGGAGCCTGGCAGGCTACAGTCCATAGATTCACAAAGAGTTGGGCATGACTGAAGCAACTTCACATCATTGGTATTAAAAATCAAATAGATCCTCAGCCAAAGAGGGCCCCTCACTCCATATTGTTTTCTGTTTTCCTCTGAGTGTTAGGATTACTGTAAAAGGATTCATACACCAGCAATGAGCCTTTCTGCTGCCACAGCAATATCTTATTTCATTTTCAACAAGTATGGAAAAGTGTTACAATCCAAATAGGGCTCCATTTCCCAGAAGCACAACTGCCTGCAAGCTAGACTTGTCCAGCTACGTGAATCTTATTAGCCTCAAGTATCTTCTCCTTTTCACTTGGGTCTACTCGCTATCTAAAGTTCATTCAATTGCTTTTCCTCTTTTTATGTTTATGATGTAAAGTCATTATAAATCCACAGCCAATAAACTAACCAGAAATTAATACTAATGGCAATGATATAACAACAGCAGACATAGAAAATACAGCTGGAATCCATCATAAACAGGCAAAACTGAGCTCCAAAGAGTCCTTCACTCTTCAGTTCATAAAAGGCGGAATGCTGTCAGCTCAGCCACAGGAGGGCAATCAAACTGGTTTTCCTGGACAGGCACAGCAACTCATCGATCAACTCTGTCACTTCAGCCAGAGCTAACAAAAGGAAACGGTTCTCTCTCCTTCCACTCTGGCAGTAGGAAGCCAGGGGCAGCAGGGAAAGAGAAGGGAGGAGGGCGTGATGTGTAGATGTTAAGGCGAGCAGCCAGGCTTGGGGAACCACAGGGGAATCTCAGATGAAACTGCTCTGGGACCGTCAACATAATCCATCACTCATTAAGTGGAACTATGCAGCACTCTTACTTAAAGCCTATATCAGGGATGACTAAGTGATGCAGCTTAGAGACCATGAAAGAGAGGACCATGTAAGAAAAATGGAAACCTTCCTAAAATAGGATTATCTCAGAAAATCTATATGCTATGGTTGGGAAACCCATGAGATGACCAGTTTTCTAGTCAAACAGATTACTGTATGTATAAACTTTGCTGATTATAGATGTTCATTGATTTCATTCATGGATATATTTAATTACCAATAACAAACACATGCACACCCACATGCTAAGCCTTTTTCTAGGTGCTAAGATTTACTTTGGCCACCTGATTCGAAGTACTGACTCATTTGAAAAGACCCTGATGCTGCAAAAGATTGAGGCCAGGAGAGGAAGGGGATGACAGAGGATGAGATGGTTGGATGGCATCACCAACTCAATGGACATGAGTTTGAGTAATTTCCGGGAGCTGGTGATGAACAGGGAGGCCTGGCGTGCTGCAGTCCGTGGGGTCACAGAGAATAGGACATGACTGAGCAACTGAACTGAGCTAAACTGACTGAAGGTTTCGTTTGGAGATTTCTTCCTTCTCTTGTTAGTTTGTTGCTATTTAGTCTTCACACAAAGAAGAGTGAAAGTGTGGCAAAATGGAGATGACCAATGTGTTCTGAGATGATTTCAAGTAAGAGCTTGAGGGGACTCTTGGAAGATGAGGCATTTAGACCTGAGACTTTGACAAGCAAAGTCAAGGGTGACAGGATGTTTCAGAAGAAATACCATAAATAATGGTGCAGTGGTGTGCATGTGTATCGGACTAAGAGTGGACCAGGAAGGCTGGAGCAGTGGTGTGTGGAAGAGGGCAGTAGAAGGTAAAAATAGAAACCTAGGGAGTGAGCACCTTTTTGTGTGCTCCCTCAGGCGCGTCAGCCTCTCACTCTTTGTGCCCCCTGCCGGACTCCTCTGCCCATGGAATTCTCCAGGCAAGAAAACTGGAGTGTGCTGCCCTTTCCTCCTCCAGGGATCAAGCCCACTTCTCTTGCACCTCCTGCACTGGCAAGTGGATTCTTTACCACTGTGACACCTGGGAAGCCCCATGAGTACATGTTAGGACTTTGGAATTTACCCTATAGGCATACCCTATAGTTTGTCCAACAAGACATGATATGTCTTAGAATGATCAGTATACATCAGTGCATGCATTCTCAGTCGCTCAATCATGTGCAATCATGTGCAACTCTTTGTGACTCCATGATCTGTATGCCAGACTCCTCTGTCCATGGGATTTTTCAGGCAAGACTGCTGGAGTGGGTTACCATTTCCTCCTCCAGGGCATCTTCCTGACCCAGGGATCGAACCTGCATTTCCTGCACCTCCTGCATTGCAGGCATATTCTTTACCACTGAACCATGGGAGAAGCTCTATACATCAGTATGAAGGCTCAATTAAAGGAGAGAGATTGAAAGCAGTAAATAAGAAGCTACTTAGTAACTTGTAAGTATTACACTTGCTCCCTGGAAGAAAGTTATGACCAACCTAGACAGCTTATTTTAAAACAGAGACATTACCTTGCCAACAAAGGTCCGTTTAGTCAAAGCTATGGTTTTTCCAGTAGGCATGTATGGATGGGAGAGTATAAAGAAAGCTGAGCGCTGAAGAATTGATGCTTTCGAATTGTGGTGCTGGAGAAGACTCTGGAGAGTCTCTTGGACAGCAAGGAGATCGAACCAGTCCATCCTAAAGGAAATCCACCCTGAATATTCATTGGAAGAACTGATGCTGAAGCTGAAACTCCAATACTTTGGCCACCTGATGTGAAGAGCTGACTCATTTGAAAAGACCCTGATCCTGGGAAATATTGAAGGCAGGAGGAGAAGGAGATGACAGTGGATGAGATGGTTGGATGCCATTATCAACTCGATGGACATGAGTTTGAGCAAACTCTGGGAGTTGGTGATGGACAAGGAAGCCTGCTGTGTGACAGTCCATGGGGTTGCAAAGAGTCGGACATGACTGAGCGACTGAACTGAACTGAAGTATCACATAGAAGGTTCTTGTGATATCCTTGATTAATTAAAAGACAAAATTATTTGGTTATTCACTGGATATAGATTTTCAGGAAAAAGAAAGTTCTAGATCTGTGCTTCCCAAATTTTGATGTTCTTACAAATCACTGATCTGGTTAAAATGTAGATTCAACTCACTAGATCTGTGTAGAGACTAAGACTTTGTATTTCTAGCAAGCTGCTGGTCCATGGGACATATTTTGAGTAGCAAGACTTGGGACAACTCCTAACTGTATCATCCTTGTGAGGATGGCTATATGTTTCATTAAATGTGAACTTTTTGCATCAGAGGAAAATATTGATTCCATTTCTGGACACATTCTGTTTGAGACCCTCCAGTCAAGAGTTAGAGATTGGATTGTTGTTCTAAAACAGGCTAACACTTGACCTAAAGAGCTGGAAATCACTAGATGAGAAGAAAAAGGCAAAAATCTGAGTGGATAAGATTTCCTCAGGAAGATAAATAGTGAAAGGGGGGGCGTTTAAAATACTAAATTATGGGAAATCTGGAATAAATGAACAATTAATAATTACTTGTGGATGAAACTAATGAGTGAATCCATATTCAAAAAGAAAACTGGGGGAGAAAAGAGGACAAAGAACCAGAGTGGAGACTGGGAAGGAACAATGAAGAAGGCAAAAGATACCTGGGTCACAGAAGGCCAAAGAGGAAAGCCTCTTGCTGGACAGGGAATGTTCACGATGCCAAATGTTGCTGAGAGCTTGCATGGTCTCACAGGACTCTGTAGTGGATGATGTGGAGTGCCACTCAGACCCTGTCGGGATTGAAGCCCTCCTCCTCCCAGCTGCTGGGAAAGTTTGCTATGATGACTCTCAGCTAAGTCCTTTGTCAGGAACCATCTTCCTCAGCCAGGTTAATCCTCCTTCTCTATGCACGCACGCATGACAAATCGCTCAGCTGTGTCGGACTTTTTGTGACCTTATGGACTGTAGCCCACCAGATTCCTCTCCCCATGGGATTCTCCAGGTGACAGTACTGGAGTGGATTGCCGTGCCCTCATCCAGGGGATCTTCCTGACCCAGGGATTGAACCTGCACCTCTTACGTATCCTGCATGGGCAGGCGTGTTCTTTACCACTAGAGCCACCTGGGAGACCCCATGCTCCCTCTCTAGAGGCAACCCAAGTACAAGGTCTGGCCCTGTGTGGATATAAAGCACAGACTCCCGGCTTCGAAGCACAGCTACTCTACAGGGGCGCCCAGCTCAAGAGAACCTCCATAGAAACCAGCTGAGCTCCTTGTTGACACTGCAGGACAGTTCGGCTCCTCTCTCTGCCCCTTCCTGCTTCCTTCCCTCCCTCACAGGCATTGTTTCTGAGAGCACCCCCAGTCAAATTGCATCTCATATAGTCTGTTTTCCAGAAACCTGACCCAAGACAGATGTGAGGTTTATTCTTAGAGATTGTGTTGCAAAAATCATTCATAGTGGCATCCCCCTAAGGCCCTTTCCTGAACTGAGATCTCTCTGTCTCACCTTGCTCAGCCTTTGCATTTTTGTTTCTGAAATTGCACAAGTAGGTGCTGCCACACCATCTGTGCGGAAGAGCCTGGCAAACTGGGGGGCATGGGGAGGCATTTGCTACAAGACGGTTACATTCTCAGCTGTTTGCTCATGTAATCCACATCTTTGCTCACTCCTCCCACTCCTTATTTTGCAGAGAGCTGTTTATGGTGCTCCCCGCTCCTTCCTTGTTTCTACTATCCACCTGCTGCTGCAGAGAATTGCCATGATCTTATGTGTTCTTTAAAATGGAAGGACACGAAGCCCACTAATTAAATCTGCAGATCAAGCTGAAACGCAAGGCATAGCAAAACCACGAAGGACAGGCAAGTAACATAAAGGGGCTGCAGAGC
This sequence comes from Bos javanicus, assembly GCF_032452875.1. Classification (NCBI taxonomy): domain Eukaryota; kingdom Metazoa; phylum Chordata; class Mammalia; order Artiodactyla; family Bovidae; genus Bos; species Bos javanicus. The sequence continues at coordinate 3,217,175 of NC_083896.1, read as the reverse complement.
ACAGAAATATGGGCAGGAAATTACCAAATGAGCCTCAGCATGAAGGCCTGAAAGCTAATACAGCTGGAGGAAGGGAACCTGAAACACGGCTATTTCAATTTCCAGAGAGAAGCCTGGAAAGCAACAAGTCGAGGAAGAAAAAAGGGAAAAAAAGAACAGGAAGGTGATATTAGATACTTCAACATAAGCTTATGGTGCAAGGGAGCGGAATAAAAACCAGAACACATTTCTTGGCTGCATTTTAAGTCTCATGGCCACAGATGGTTGCAAGGTGACCCCTAGGGGAGGCTGCCATGGCTTAGATCAAGTTTGGTTTTCAGGCACTTGGGTGATAGTGAAATAGGTAAACAGTGGGATATTGGAAGTCAGGGATGGAAACAATCAATGGATGGGAGTGATTGAACACCCAGAAAGGGAGATGGACTGATGTAGGTCATCTCACGGTAAGGGACAGTGAAGACGATGATAAGCATGGGAATGACGTGGGCTCTAGTGAGGAAATGCCTGGCTGGGGTGTGTGCTGTGCTAAATCGCTTCAGTTGTGTCCGACTCTGCGACCCTATGGCCCATAGCCCGTCAGGCTCCTCTGTCCATGGGATGCTCCAGGCAAGAATACTGGAGTGGGTTGCCATGCCCTTCTCCAGGGAATCTTTCTGACCCAGGATCGAACCCAGGTCTCTTAAGTCTCCTACATTAGCAGGCAGGTTCTTTACCACAAGTGCCACCTGGGAAGCTGGGCTACTACTTGTCAAAAGGAGACTAAGTCTCAGGAAAGAAAAGGTGGTTTTGAAAAGCTGATAAGTGCCTCCAAATGGGCAGCAACCTTAACACAGCCATCCAGAGACCTGTAAAAGCAACACCGCCACAGATATAAAGGAGAATGCACATGCAGCTCTTTGGAAAGTGCGTCTGAACCCGAGACAGATTCTGACCTTCTGACAAGGCTGCATCTTCAAACCAGGCACAGAGTCAGTTCAGATAACATCTGGTCTGTTTTCCCGTTTTTAATTGATTCAAGAAAAAATAGTTGAACAAGTAGAATTTGTGTTCCAAGGTAGAGTTGGTGTTTCACTAACCTATAAGCTTATAGAGAACAGGGACCTTGTCTTGTTCATCTCTGAGTCCCAAGCGTTGAGTACATTAGATATGCTTATTCAGTGTTTTCTGTATCAATTAATGATGGAAAACTATAAAAATATTCTTTGCAGGGATGTGAAAGTACACACTTTTTAAAAATATAAATTTATTTTTAATTGGATAATAATTGCTTTACAATATTGTGTTGGTTTCTGCCATATATCGACATGAATCAGTCATTGGGGTATGCGTGTTCTCTCCCTTTTGAACCTGCCTCCCATTTCCCAGCCCATCCCACCCCTCTAGGTGGTCACAGAGCACCAGGAGGAGCTCCCTGTGTCACACAGCCGCTCCCCACTAGCTGTCTATTTCACACATGGTACTGGATATATTTAATGCTACTCTCTGAATCTGTCCCATCCTCTCCTTTCCCCACTGTGTCCAGAAGTCTGTTCTCTGTGTCTGCTTCTCCATTGCTGCCCTGCAAATAAGTTCATCATCAGTTCCATCTTTATAGACTCCATATTTATGCGTTAATATACTCTTTGTTTTTCTCTTTCTGACTTACTTCACTTTGTATAACAGAACACACTTTTGGCAGTCCAGAGACTCATCACCTTTGAGGCTCTTTGGGAATTTTCCCCAAACTGTTGGTATTCAAGAAAGATTTGTGCTTCTCTGTCTACCTAGGTCAAAGAGCAACCTTTATCAGAGGTAAAAAACCCTTCTGCATAGGGTTGGGCAGGCTCCCACATTTAAAAATTAGACAGCTTCTTTCTTTCTAAAGTCGGAGTGAGAAATGGAGGAAGCTGACGGGACCTGTTCATTAATTTATTGGATAAATGTTAAGATGCTGTATAGTTTAACAGTTAAGAACATGGTCTAAGAGCCAGATGGCCAGACTTCACATTCTGGCTCTGCTACTTCCTAACTGGGTGTATATTTTGGCAAATTATCTAACTGAACTGTGTTTCCATTTCTTCATTTGTAAAGCAAGGATGATAATAGTTCCTGATGAATGAGGTTGTTGTGAGGATTAAATTAAATAATCCATGTAAAGCATTTAAAAGGGTGTTGATCAGTAATCTTCCCTTTCTGGGTGTTTGTATGTGTGTGTGTGTGTGTGTGTGCACGCAGATACATTGAGCACAGGCCAGGGGCTGGGTACTTTTGCACTCTGAGAGGACAGTGATAAGCAAGATAGGCAAGGTGTGAGATCATCAGTTCTGATTAGAGTCAGACTCTAAGTCAGGAGGTGAGTAAAGAAAAACAGTAACTTCAGATGCAGATGAGTTATGTGGAGATATAAAATGACACGATGTGCCACAATAAGCTGCGGAGACCGAGGCACACTATTAGAGAGGCCGGAGGAAGACCCTTGAGAAAGTCAGGGCTAAATCTGAGTGACCAGAAAAAGCCAACCATGCGCGGGTCTGGAGCGGAAGAGACACCGAGTGCTGATGCTGCCTTCAGGGAAGCAAGTCTGTCCTGTTCAAGGAAGACAGAGTGACAAGGGATTGGTGACAAAAGAGAGCAGAGACAGGTGAACTTTAGGAGGGAAGCAAGGGCCAGATGGTGTAGAGCTTTGTTTTCCAAGAGAACAACCTTTGGTTTTGGTTTAAGACAATGGGAAGCCGGCAGAGACTTTTAAACAGAAAGTGATATGATCTGGCTTTGAATTTTTCAAGGATCGCTCAGGTTTTGATGTAGCGAGCAGACAATCTGATTCAAGAAAGAAAGCAAAGGGACTAGGTGGAGGCTATTGTCAGCTGCAGAATCCAGAGAAGTTAACAACCCTAGAGCATAGTATTAGAAATGGGAAGAAAAAAAAAATGTAACGGGTTTAAATTACATTTTAGAATAGAACCAGCTGGATTTCGTGATAGGTTGGATATGGCAGGAAGATGAAAACAGAAGAAACTATTCACATCTTAAGTATCTAGCATTTGATTAAGCTCTGAAAGAAAAAAATTAGTTTCAAATTATTGATTATACACAGCGCCTGCCTTTAAATGACTTCCAAATATTGTTCAGGGACCTGAGAGGAAACAGAATCCCTCTCAGACTTTAAAGAAGGGATAATCTACACAGGCGTGAGCAAAACAAGAGGAGTCAGTAGGCAGGTGAAGAAGACAGTAACCAGCCAGGGTGAGGAGTGAGGGGCCACCACCATGCCGACATTTGAAAAGATGGGAGAAGGGTGTGTGGACACAGCAAGGGAAGGGGAGGGCGGGCTGAGCTGGTAGAGCCGCGCTGACATAGCACCACTGTGTGAGACAGGCAGCTAGTGGGAAGCTGCCATGTAACACTGGGTGCTCAGCTCAGCGCTCTGCGATGACCCCGAGGGGTGGGGTGGAGGGGTGGGAGGCGGGTGGCAGGGAAGAGACACACACATATATATAACGGTTCATGTTGCTATACAGCAGAAAGTAACACAACATTGTAGTGAAAGTGAAGGTCGCTCAGTCGTGTCCAACTCTTTGTGAGCCCACGGACTATACAGTCCATGGAATTCTCCAGGCCAGAATACTGCAGTAGGCAGCCTTTCCCTTCTCCAGGGGATCTTCCCAATCCCAGGATCGAACCCAGGTCTCCCACATTGCAGGCAGATTCTTTATTAGCTGAGCCACAAGGGAAGCCCAAGAACATAGCATTTATACTTCAATTTTAAAAAGAAGAAGAAAAGGCAAGAGGAGGAAATCTTACCTAGGAGGTTCCGTAAAACATGAAGCCTTGGCGCAGAGCCATCTGGCAGGAGCTACGTGGCACCTAGAGGTGTATGTCACTCCCACAGGCTGTGGCCCAGTGTGCGATGGAAGTGAAGTAGGGACTAAATACTCCGACCTCTCTCCTCTCACACCCCAGTGTCTCGCTAGTGCTTCCCATGACTCCCACTGGAATTCAGACAGCAGAGGAGCCTATGTGATGATCTGAACTGTTGGTCTCCCCGGGGAACAGAAGAGGATGGAGGAAAACACAAGATAGGTCTGGTGTGTTGACAGCACTGAGCAAAAGTTAAAGTGTGCAAATGAGCAACATCGTTAAAGAAGAAGGAAAATGTAATCTGGATCCAGTCTAATACCAACTTCAGGGTTTTCATACAGGCTTAGCCCAGAGTCAGCATCCAGTTTAAATTCCTTCAAGCAAAAGACGCAAGGATACAACGCAATTGCCCTTCTTCTCAGTGTGGGTGGTTCCCAGTCCATGTCCATTCTTTTTTCCCCCACAAGGATGGAGGTGTTGGGCTGCACCCAGAAGGCCTATAAACCCTGTACTTGCCCAACTTCAAGATCCAAGAAAGAGCCAAGAGTCAGCAAAAGAGAAATAATTTTTTTTTTAGTTGGAGGACAATTGCTTTACAGTGTTGTGTTGGTTTCTGCCATATAGCAGCGCAAATCAGTCATAACTATATACACACACATATACCCCCTCCCTCCTGGGGGCTTCCCAGTGGCACAGTGGTAAAGAATCTGCCTGCCAATGCAAGAGAAGCAGGAGATGCGGGTTGGATCCCTGGGTGAGGAAGATGCTCTAGAGGGGGAAATGGCAGCCCACTCCAGCATTCTTGCCTGGAGAATCCCATGGACAGAGAAGCCGGTGAGCTGCACGCGTCACAAAGAGTGAGACGTGACCAAGTGAACGCACACCTCCTCCTGAACCTCCACCCCACCTCCCCAGCCCCGCCTCCTCACAGCCCCCTCAAGGTGTCACAGAGCGCCAGGGTGGTCTCCCCGTGTTACACGGCAGCTCGCCACTGGCCCGCTGTTTACATGTGGTAGTGAATGTCTGTCAATGCTGCTTTCTCAATTCACCCCGCCCTCCCCTTCCCCAACTGTGTCCACCAGTCTGTCCTCTGTCTGTGTCTCCAGGGGTTTAACGGAGGTGGGCGGGAGCCTCTGAAGCGAGGTGCCGGAGCCACACCTTCCCGTGTGCAGGACAGGCACAGTCTCTGCTCTCAGAAGGGAAGGAGTGTAGGTTCAGTAGTTACCAGGGAAACCAACAGAGGGGCGCCGGCACCTCTCCTTTGATGAGACCATCAGCAGCTGGGGCCCGGGCAAGCAGGCAGGGGGTCAGTCGTGAGTCAGGTGTAGGTGAAGCACAGGCTGGCTGGGCACGGGGTGTGCCGAGAGCAGGAGGGCGGCATCTTGAGTGGCCTGACCACACGGCCGGTGAGCACGGTTGCGGGGGGTGATTTAAAATCTCCGTGGCCTCTGAAGCAAAATATACACGTCTTTGTTTTAAGAGTTTTACCACTGCTTACACATAGTAGGGGAAGGAGAGGGTGGGACAAACAGAACAGCACTGAAACATATACATCACCATGTATAAAATAGAGAGCCTGTGGGGATTTGCTCTATGACACGGGGAGCCCAAACTCAGTGCTCTGTGACAGCCTAGAGCACTGGGATGGGGTGGGATGGGGAGGCGGTACGGAGGTCAAGAGCCGGGGGACATGTGTATACCTGTGGCTGATTCATGTTGATGTATAGCAGAAACCAACACAATAATGTAAAGCAATCATTTTCCAGTTAAAAATAAATACATTTTAAAAAGAACAGTTTTACCGCCAGAAACTGCAGAAAAATACACAGAGGGTAATACACAAGAACTAGCACCAGGAAGTTATAAAGCTCACTGCCACACCCTGGGACCCAGGGCTCCTGCATCTCTCTGAGACAGCGTGCAATGCCAGGTTTTAATAAAACAATTTGACCGAGAAACCTCCACTTCACCTGATCTGTAGCTTTTCAGCTACAGAAACCTCTGTGTCAGGCTTCCTCCACACCACTGCTGGTTGGAAAGAGTTCTTCTGATTCCCTCTGGGTCCTTTTGCCCCTCCCCTGTCTCACTGCCCATATTTACACGCAATTCCTGCAACAGCCAGACACCAAGCCACTGTGCAAGGGCAGATCCCGGCTCTGAGGAGCTTTGCTCAACATCAGAGCCTGCCTCCCTTCGCTCTCTTATCATAGCTGAGGCTTGGGAAGCCTGGGTGCAGGACAGATCAATTACATGTTAAGCTTTCCCTGTGGCCTTCATCACTATGCCTCCTGGGGCAGCTTGCTGTGCTGATCACATTTATGACTTAACCTAAATTCTTAATACTCCATTTCAGTGCAAAGAAATGACATTCTTATGGAAATGTAACTCTTACCTTAGCCTACCAGACAATTGCCAATATTCCAGGAGTTGTAGATTATAAACTCAATCAGGACACAGATCCTATCTGCCTTGAATTTTACTATATTCCTTGAAGCCTATCTTCATATCTGATATACAGATAATGCTTAATAAATGTCTGCTAAATTCTTGTTACTTAATCTCTAAATCGTGTCTGACTCTTTTGTGAACCCATGGACTGGGGCCCACCGGGCTCCTCGGTCCATGGGATTTCCCAGGCAAAAATATTGGAGTGGGTTGCCATTTCCTTCTCCAGAGATCTTCCTGACTCAGGGATTGAATCCATATCTCCTGAATTAGCAGGCAGTTTCTTTACCACTGGCCAACAGGGAAGTCCATCTGCTAAATACTGAGTAGAAAATTGTTTTGCAGTTTTTAAGTGTCATTCTCACCTATGCCATCCTAAGCCTGTTCCCTCTGCACACACACAGACACACACACACACACACACACACACACTTTCTCCATATTTGCACACATAAGACATTCTTGGTGATACTTAAAGCCATCTTTGGCTCAAGGCACCAAGAAAGTTAGCAGTGAGAGAAAGCAGAGAACATTTCTCTAGGACAAGACAAGAAATCTCTCCCTTGGCTTTGTCCCAGGAAGGGCACAGCCCTCATCCTGCTCCAGCTCTGTCCCTGACTGTTCTGAGAACCGTCGCCCATTCGCTTCCTGTCCACAATTAAAGGGAGAAATTGAATTCAGTCTCGTCTTTCACTATTACCTTTACTTCATCAAGTTTTCCATAGAGTAGTGCATCTCCTCCTAAGGAATTTTTGGCCATTCCCGACTAAGCATCTGTATGTCTTTATTCCAATCTTCCTCTCTCATAAAGCCTTGCCTGTTTCTCTTTCTTAACCAAACAGCCAGTCTCCTTTTGTTTTTCTTATAACTAATCCCACCTCTAGCCCCATCTTCACCCCACACATCGTCCCTAGGGCCCCTCCATATGATTATATTTTTGCCTTGTTTAATTACATATTTGTTTTACAACTAGACTATAAAAGTCTTGAGGTAACACCCTGTCTTTTCATCATATTCCCTCCCACATATGCTATCTCCAATCAGAAATATAGTATTTTATTTGGTCCCAGAGCTGCTGTTTCTTTCCAGCTTTGATCTGTTGAAATAAATATTATTTGGAAGAAAAATCTAAAAATAGAAAAAAATAAAAAATAAAAGTAGGTTAACCCCATGAAGGTAAAACACTCTCTGAGAAGTGCAGTTTGAAAGGGTTAAATGCTACTCGAATCCTGTGAACTAGAACTCCTCTGAGAGTTCCTTCTCTCCTCCCTCAGGCATAACACCTCTTGGTCCCACACCTTGGTTTTGCAAAAGCAGCAGAAACCTGTCCACAAGCAACACAGGCACAGCAGGTTCATGGATGGGCAGAGACGGCAAAAATATATTAAAAGCATCCTCTCATTGTAGCCCATGGATATAAGGTGGCTCAGTGGTAAAGAAACTGCCTGCCAATTCCAGAGACAAGAGATGCAGATTTGATCCCTGGATGAGGAAGATCCCCTGGAGAAGGAAATGCAACCCACTCCAGTATTCTTGCCTGGAGAATTCCATGGACAGAGGAGCCTGACAGGCTACAGTACTGGCTGTTGCAAAGAGTCAGACACAACTGAGTAACTGGGCACACACATATCATTGTACACATTGGGTTATGAAGAAGGTGTTTGATAATATTCAGGAAAGAAAAAAAAAAAGAAGGAAGGAAAAAAAGAAAAGACAAACCTTACATGTGCACATGGCTTAATATCGAGTAATTCACATCCATTCTTACAGCTGACCTTCACAATAGCTCTGTGCAGTAGGGTGGTTAGTTATAATCCCCCATTTCACAGATTAGGACACTGAGGATCAGTATTTGAATAACTAGCCTGAGGTCACATAGCTCTAAATGGCAAAGCCAAGTCTCAAAAACTAGGTCTCCTGATTCCTAGATCCAACACTACCAGACAAGCTTCAAATCTTTAGGCAAGACCTGAGGAAATGAGATTTATCTAAAAACATTTATTTCCCAAATAGCGCAAGTAGCTAAGAAGGGTGGAGATCATGGAAATGGTCCTCTAAGGGAGAGGAGACTAAGAAATCTCTTATTACGAATTCCAAGGTGATGTCTCAGAGAGTCATATTTAGGTGTGGATTGCCATTGAAAACCAGAAGCGTTTTTACTTGATTGTTCCAAATTTTACCTGAACAGGGAGTCAGTCGCCTAATAAACAAAATCTGCCCTGGAGCAATGGAAGTCTTTCTGCCCGCAGCACTAACTAAAGGGGAGAAACTGTTTTATCCCAGACCTTAGCAGTAGAGGCCAACTAACCACTCTTTTATCTATCATGCCCTTGTGGCTTCACTCATCACTTCTACAAAGCAACTGATAATTTATGCGGTTTCCTTATGTAAGATCTTAAAGAATTTCCAATGTAAGCTTGCAAGTTTCCAGGCTCTGCTACTTAGGAATGTAAATTATTTACTTGTTTGCCTTTGATATGTTGTTATTTTATCTTGTTACCAACAATTGGGATTTCCCGGAAGAGAAAATTGTACATCTCTCCTATGAAGATACATTTTAATAAAGCATAAAAATTTTCAACCCTCAATTATTCATAGTTGTACAGGGAATACTTAAGATTCCATTCACCAACAAGAATCTATGCAAAGATGTATGCGTGCGTTTTGTTGCCCAGGGGAATAGTACACACAGCCTTCAGATTTGCATAGCCAGAGAGGTTGCTAGGTCTGAGACTACAATGCTCTTCAAATCATCTGACACTTCCAGCATTTAAAAACAGTTGTTCTGTATATGGATCTGAGATGAGAATGACAAAATTCCTTATGGCATCAGAAGAATGCTATTTGCTAATCTGAAAAACAAAACAACCGGCAGCTCCTCAGACAGAATTCATATCTGTTCAGGTGATACATTCTGTTCCGGTGAAAAAGAAAGCAGGAAGAAACTTTGAATTTAAAGCATTGTGGGGAAATTGGTAGAGATCTGGGAGCTTGACTAGGACACCTTAAATTAATAATTAAACCAATTTCTGAATACCAATAAGCCTAAGAGCGAATCCACCGGAATTCAAAAGTCTAAGGATGCAGACAGCCTAGGATCTGGAATAGGTTATCTTTTGATGCTTCTGCCTTCACCCACCCACTGATAAGCATCAGGTGAGTCCTATGGCGAGGAAGCAAGGTAAATAAATATCTGGGCATTGGAAAGCCCGGAGCAAGCGTGATGGAAAGGAAACCCCTTCATTTGAGTGAGAAGCTGAGTATCTAGAAGCAGGTGTGAGAGTCAAAGACAGTTGGGGATTGTGTCTTGGATCCACAAACCATCTCCAGGTTCAGTGGTTTTCTAGAAAGACTAGAAGAACTCAGAGAAGTGATTATACTCGTGGTTTCAGTTTATTACAGCAGAAGAGTACAGAGTAAGATCAGCAAAGGTCCCAAGCACACAGGGCAGAGCCCAGGAGAGACGCGGTACAAGCTCCTCTTGCACTCTTGTCCTAGATGTCTTCTCCCAGTGGAGTCCCCGGGAAGGCACTCAGTCCTCCTCCCAGCCATAGTGTGTGACAATAGATGTGAAATATTACCCATCAGGAAAGCCCACTCAAGCCTTGAGGTCCATGGTTTATACCAGGAGTGAGTTACAGAGGCCTGGAGCATTTCTGACCTGCCGTAGTTGCTTTGTCTGCAGCCCTGGCAGAGGTCAAACTGCTACAGAAGAGCACAAAGCAGGCAGCATGAATCACACGGTTAGCCAAACTCTGTCCTGTCCCAGAGCCCCCAGCGAGATACACTCCCTTGTCGCGTAGGGTATTCCGAAGGCTTAGGGGCAGCTCCTAGACCCTGTGAAGGGCCGGCTCTTTACTTAGAATGTGTAAGGTTTGACCCCCTCAGGGCTCCTTGTTGTTGTTTGCTGTTGCTGCTGCTGCTAAGTCACGTCAGTCGTGTCCGACTCTGTGCGACCCCATAGATGGCAGCCCACCAGGCTCCCCCGTCCCCAGGATTCTCCAGGCAAGAACACTGAAGTGGGTTGCCATTTCCTTCTCCAATGCATGAAAGTGGAAAGTGAAAGTGAAGTCGCTCAGTCGTTTCTGACTCTTAGCGACCCCATGGACTGCAGCCTACCAGGCTCCTCCGTCCATGGGATTTCCCAGGCAAGAGTACTGGAGTGGGGTGCCATTGCCTCTTCCTGTTGTTGTTTAGTTGCTTGCAAAGTTGTGCCCAACTCTTTGCAACCCCATGTAGCCCACTAGACACCTCTGCCCAGGGATTTCCCAGGCAAGAATACTGGAGTGAGTTGCCTTTACCTTCTCCAGGAAATCTTTCCGACCCAGGGATCAAACCCACATCTCCTGCATTAGAAGACAGATTCTTTACCACTGAGCCTGGACTGTAGCTCTCAGAGCTGCCGACGTAAATTTTATCACATAGGAACTAAATCATGGAGGGTGCCATGGGAAGCATTAAATATGAGGTAGGGTACAGACAGCTTAACCCAGCAGTAGAGTTTACAAGAGTTAGCAGAAACAGGGGTGGGAACTAGGGCAGAAACTCCAAATCAGTTGTATTCATCCACATAAGATAATGAAATGCCAAAAAGGATGGAAAGGGATTGAAAGGGGCATTTTCAAATGGAGGGATTATATGATGAGATCCACGAAGAGTTCAATTGGGTAGCAGTGTGTAGAACCACATCAACTCATCATAAACAGGAAAGCCTCAATTCCAACATAAACCCTTCCCAGCCAAGAAATCAAATTCCTGTTACAGCCCACTACACGTGTGTAGAAAAGATCCCAGCATTTGGAGTGAAGCTATAGTATTAATAGTTGAGCCCCTGAGATAATTTTCAATTAATGTGTCTAAAATGATCTTCTACTAAAAATAAATGTGTCATAATACAATAAAACTAATTTTTTGTGATTTTTTTCTTTTTTGTGTGTTTTGCCATTCTAACCATTTTAACAGTCAGGTTTTTGTGCCCAAGGACTTAGGAAACAGAAATGGCAGTCCCTGGAAGAAAGACAGAGAGAAAGCAAGAGAGAGAGGCAGTCCCTCTTTCTATTTTTATGCATTAAAACTTTACACACTTGGGAAAATATAAAGTACATACATCTAAGACAATAAACCAGGCAGAAAATAATCATAAGGACTAGTCAGCCTGCCCCAGCATTTACTCTCAAGGATATTCCACTGAAAGGAGAGGGATGGCAGAGACCACAGGGGTGATTTTGTGCATCCCAGTGGTTGGACTCCAGCGTGAGCTCTAGGAGGTGGCCTGTGCTGCAGAGGACGGGGCCCTGTATCTTAGGCTGATCTTCAAGAAGGAGTCTTCAAACACACACACCCTCACACACACATTTCCTTGCAGCCAGAGTATGCAGATAAGGGCCTTATCGAATACACCTTCATCAAAAAAAGACTCTAGATGAGAAATGACTCCATGGCACTCAGACAAGCTCTGATAGATGGGGCCTTAGAGAACCACACACATTTTGCAATACCTAGAACATGGTACAGGAGGATGACCTGCATTTCCTAAGAATGGCCAAGATGTGTCCCATCTGACGGCTAGACCTGAAGCCTCAAGCAGTTAGAAGCAAGAGATGTCTCCAAGGGACTCTTGAATGTACTTCTGACCCAACTCTGGTTGTAATAATAGGAGTCTTAGAGGATGCTTGTATTATTATATGACAAAGAGGACTCAATGGGCCAACTTTCTAATGCTTTGTTACAAAATAAACTCTCTAGGATGAAAGGAAATCCAGGGAAAATATTGAAATATGATTCCCAAATTGAGAAATAAATCTTCCATACCCTCTAACAGAGTGGCACATTAAAATAAAATAAAAAAAAAACAACTTGTCAAGTTATAGAAAAAGAGTTAAGCTCTACTTCTCACATATGTTGTGGGTCTAGACCTATTTCAATTATGAGATGATTCTACATCATGTAAAATGTGTCGCAGCTAGCACCCTGTGCCCACTGGTCTGCATCTCATTGTGTATAATAATCATTTATGCATCGGTCTCACTAAGATGAACTTCCTGTGAGAAGTATTTACATCTTACATATCTTCACATTTCCCATGGTGCTAGCAGAGTTACTGGACACCCAAACACTTTAGTGAATTTGATAAATGAATAAATGTTATCTTAGAAAAATGGCAAGTATGGGAAACAGAAGTTGGAAAAAAAAAAACAAACCACAATGCTACCCATTATGTAAAGTGATCCAGTCCGGTTTCTGCCAAAATACCAGCTGGAACTTTTCAGTGTAATTTGACAGGCTTGGTTAGTGATTCCATGAATCAATGAGTTGTCCTAGATTTGTGTGGACATACTCAGGGAGCCTCAGATAAAATGAGCCTGACCAAGGAGGAATTTGTATTTTTTATGATGTGGGAAATATTGCTGAGAAGAAAAGGCCATATTTCCACTAGAGTGTATGGAAAATATCCTCTGGGCTGCCAGGAATCTCACTCCCATCTCATCTTGCTCTCTTATATAACCTAATCTCTCACAGGTTCCTAGTATGAAAGACTTCAAACACACACACACATTTCATTTGAACCAGAGTATGCAGATAGGAGCCTTACAGAATATACATTCATCAAAAAAAGAAACATGGAAGAGGTCAAAGGAAGAGAATAAATGACCCAAATTTGTCAAAGCAAAGCAGTGTCCAAGCTGCTTCTGAGAGCAGCTCTGTCTGATGCACTGGATAGGATGCAAAGCTCCAATGCCATTTTGCAGACCGCTGAAAGACAAATGCAACCTTCCACAGTTAAATATTGCACTTATATTCCCTTTGAGTCTATATTTAACTTTAATTTCTGATCAAACTAACTGCTTGTGGGATGACAGAAATTCATTATCATGTGAAAAGCATTTCTCTTGGTGGCATGTACTTGGAAGAGGGAAAAAATAGAACAGTCGCGTGAAAACCAGAGGCTCAGGTTCACAGTGAGCACTCTGTGCACGTCAGAGAGCTCTGTGACTTACTAATATATGCAAAATCCTCTGTAATATGTTAGGTGGGTATTTAGCTGAAAAAATTAAATACTGCCACCACGTGCCATTTAAGGAATGATCCAACCACTTTTGAACAAGTAAGAAGGGATGTGTGCACTTTGCAGAATTTTAAACAAAGCTTAAATAAGACATGTTCCACCCTCCTCCTGTGACACAGCTTAAACTCATCCCAAAGCTACCCTTCCATGGCTGCACACAGAGGTCCCTGCGGAGAAATGTAGTTTCACCATTTCTAAAACCCTCAGGGCTCTAGAACTCTGTTCCAGAGATGACAGTGGTGGCAGAGGTGGTTTAGTTGCTAAGTCGTGTCTGATTCGTGTAACCGCATGGACTAATAGTCCACTAGCCTCCTCTGTCCATGGGATTTCCCAGGCAAGAATACTGGAGTGGCTTGCCATTTCTTTCTCCAGGGGATCTTCCCAACCCAAGGATTAAACCTGCATCTCCTGCATTGCCGACGGATTCTTTACTGCTGAACCACCAGGGAAGCCACGGAAAATGATACTCCAGAGCAAGAGAAGGTGTCGTTGTAAAGCTTATCATCACAACATTAGAGCATTGGAATTGACATGAAAGACAACCTAGTCCAACCTCCTGTTTGATACTGAAACCCTGTATTTATTGTTGCCAAGTAATCCGGCAGTTTCTGTTATTGGGGGTCAGGGCAAGTCACCCCAAAATATGCCACATTGGCACACTGACTGTTTGAATTAAAGTTACTTAACAGACAGTCAAAGCAAAAGAGATACTCTAATCTTCCTTTCTCTCTCCTGTAAGCAGAAAATAAATCTCTCATGTGAAAGGTGCCATGCCTGCATCTGGATGTAGAAAAACACTTTTATCACCAGAGATAAGGAATTCAGAGCAGAAAAGCCTGTCTAACCACACCGTGTTACTTCTTTAATTTACTGCCCAAAGTCCAAAATCTGTTTAGAGTCTTCACTAATTCAGCACCCAAAATCTAAGTTTCTTTGTCTTGTCAACTCATCGCAAATGTACTGTTTGTCTAAAAAGTGTACAATCTGCCCGTTTTGGCCACTTTTTGAATTCTACTTTTATGAAATCTCCATGTGCAGAAATTAAACTTTGTCTCTTTTTCTCCTGTTAATTTGTCTTATGTTAATTTTATTATTAGCCCAGACACAAGAACCCAAAAAGAGAAATTTCTGCCTTCCTTGACAGTGTGCTGGCAGAATACCTCTAAGCCTAATAGTCTCTTCTACCTTTTATTACAGCCCACTTTTTTGAACCCCTAAGTTACAATACAAGCATCCACTCCATAGACTGTTGTATTTGGGGAAATCAACATCTGATAATGTCACAGCAGCAGTAACCATGGTATTCATTTAGCACTTTCAATGAGCCAGGCATAATGTTTTTACAAATCGAAAATTATGTACAAAGGGAATATTTATTTTAGAATGCAAAGTGAAATCATGATAAATTGCAAATTTCTAAGAATGTACAAGTACCAAGGATATGACAAAATCCAGAAAACATACTATTTTTCTTAAATAACTTCATCATATATCTGTCACACCTTTATCATTCATGTTTTGGCTATAGGCTCTTTGATCACCTATGTAGTATTATTTTTGACGGTGACATTAGAATGATAAATTAGCTATTCCTCTAACGTGGTTGATTAAAATTTGTTTTTATTATTAATGATTTAGGAAACCTTTTCTTTTTACAACTCCACGACGCATCAATAGTACTGTCAGCAACGTTTTAGAACTGCTTTCACATTTGGGAAAATCTGGATCAAGTTTGTTACCAACCTTGTAAAGTATTTACAAGTACTTACATTGCCAGTATTTGAAGCTGTTTATAGCTCTTTTCCTTTGAGCTAAGTTAGATTCCAGTCTAACTTCTGGTTCCACGCATTTCAAACATTGTTTCTTCTCTGCAATAGATGAAAAGTGAAAGTGAAAGGCACTCAGTCCTGTCGGACTCTGCAACCACGTGGACTGTACAGCCCATGGAATTCTCCAGACCAGAATACTGCAGTGGGTAGCCTTTCCCTTCTCCAGGGAATCTTCCCCACCCAGGGATGGAAGCCAGGTCTCTCACATTGCAGGCGGATTCTTTACCAGCTGAGCCACAAGGGAAGCCCCTGATGAGAAGTAGACCCGTGTATTTATATTGCTCAAGTCCCTCTCAGGGCAGAGGCCTTGCAATGAGCCCTTGTAAATGAGCTTCATTAACTTCTGTGCGGCCTCCCAGGTAGCCTGGTGTTAAAGACTCCGCCTACCAATGCAGGAGATGTAAGAGAGGCCAGTTTGGTTTCTGGGCCAGGAAGATCCCCCAGAGGTTGACACGACAATCCACTCCAGTATTCTTGCCTGGAGAATTCCACGGACAGAGGAGCCTGGTGGGCTATAGTCCATAGGGTGGCAAAGAGTCAGACAGGACGGGAGCGGCTTAGCAAGCACGCAGACCTAAAATGTCTTGGCCTATGCCAGCTCCTCCTAAGTGCTCAAGACGAGGAAGAAGCTTCTGTGTAAATCCACGCTGCCTATGAAGTAAATGCTACAGTAGTTGATAACCCCACCTATGTTTCAAGTGAAAAAAGTCAGATTTAGCCAAGTTGAATATTTCATAAAGCCAGGATATTAACACTCACCTAGGAAAACCCAGGGACTGTTTCTAACCTCTGTGATGTATTCCTTTAAGGTAGTTTCCCAAACGCTGAAGCTCTCAAATAACTTTGCAGCCATCCTGGTATTCAATTCCCCTACCTCCACTCCCTACCCCATTTTACACACACACACACACACACACACACACACACACACACACATGTATGCATGCACATGTATATTTCTTCACCTAGAAAACTCTCCTAGTTATTTTTTCAAGTCTCAGCTTAAACATTTCTTCTACCCTGAAGATTTTCCTATTTTATCTCCTGGGAATAAATATGGAATTTTAATATATGCTTTTTCTACGTCTTTTGAGATTTTTTATAAGGTTTGTGACTTATACTCTGTTAATATGATGTCTTAAATTGATTTGGTTTTTCTCCCTCCCAAGTTTATTGAAATATCATTGAAGATTGCACTAAGGAAGTTTAAGATGTACAGCATAATTATTTGACTTACATACATCATAAAATTATTTAAATTGATTTGTTTCTAAATGTTACCAACCTTGCTGTCCCGGAATAAATTCATATTAGCCTTGAGGAATCTTCTTTTTATGTAAAGCTAAATTCAGTCTGCTAGTACTTTATTTATAATTTTTATATCTAAGTTTGTGAGACCTGTTAGTTATTTTTGTTTCTTATTGTGACTTTGAATTGGGTATTGCTAAGGTCTGAATACTTTGGCCACCTGATGCAAAGAACTGACTCATTTGAAAAGACCCTGATGCTGGGAAAGATTGAAGTTGGGATGTCATGGAATGTTTAACAGGAGGATTCCTACGTGCTGTTTCTCTTTTTCACACATGTAAATCAAATAGACCCAATTTTGGCTTTAAGTTAACTTCTCGGTCTTTGGGTATCTTGGACTGACAACACTGTGTTGTTAGAGGTGGGTTTTTCCGGTTGATACAGTTTATGCCTCATGCTTAGCAGATGGGACAGTCACTGGCCTAAAGCAAGCCTTTGTAGACATATGCATCCATTTAAAAAATATTTTTTCATTAGGCCCAGGTTTTGGTGGCACAGTCTGTCTAACGTAGAGCTTATCAGCTCCAACTAAGCAACGTGTCAGTAAGCAAGCTTGCCATAAGTCCCATGAGGCACCACAGTCTTGTTGCCATCATTGACTAACCATGAAAATTTGGCTGTGGTTTTGAAATAATGGGTTGATTTCTTCCTCATTCAGTACATACATTTTTCCTGATAAAAAGATAAATGGGATCTGTATTTTAAGTGGTTTGTGTTATTTGGGGCAAAGGATTGGGAGCAAACATGCAAACATTTTTTCCTAAGCGTAATTACTGAAAAGCTGATGCAGAACAACTTGACAAATGAAATGCTGCTCACATCCAAATATTTGACCTTGTCCCCAGAAAAGAAACTCAGCCTGGCAGCTGTTGAATGTCTCTGTTCAGAGTGTCAAGGAAGATGATTATACTTTCAAGACAGACCAAAGAAGATGAATATTTTGCATTTTTGATACTCTTAGGAACAAATAACTTATTCGGCAAATGGTGTCTTTTTTATGTTGTTTTTGTTTTGTATTGTGAAACAGGCATGAAGTTGATGTTTTAAGAATCTTATAGATTGGAAACAGAAATAAAGCTATATTAACAATAGTTATAGCCTTAAAGAATATATTGCATTAAAATCTAGTAAACTTTGTTCTGGATAAGGAAGATAAAAGTGTTCCTGTGTATTTCCTCATATTTACTTTTCTATTTGTAGTTTTAGTGTGTAATATGTTTGTTTAATTATGTCTTGTGTTTGTGGATTACAAGGAATGTCTGTAGTCTGTTTAATACAGAATGAACGTAAAAATTGTTTGAACTGCTTAAAATATAGGCAGGTCCATTGTCGGTTTTCATAGAATTAGGTGTTCTCATTATTGCAAAGTAAGTTGATAGATGGGTTATAACATATCGTGTAGTTTCACCTAAGAGGTGTGGCCTATATAAAAGAAGAATTTGTATCGATCGAGACATATAGGAAGGAAGAGGTGAAAAGTTCAAAGAATGAGTTAAATCCATTTGTCATTAAATTCTCTTTCATAAGTTATAAACGTTTTTTATATATTCATCATTTTATTTGCCATTTTTAACATTCTTTTATTAAAAGCATACATTTTACTTTTCTTTAGCAACTATGAAGTGTCTTGTATATTAGCATTTTTTAGATAGGTGAATATATTTATCAAATCATATATATATATTTATATTCATACAGATATATAAATATAAATTATATATTTATAAATATATTACATATATTATATATTGATATATTATATATAATATATTATATGATATAATGTCATTATATAATATTAATATATTATTAATATAATATATTATGTATTGAATATATAATTTATATATTATATATAATATATAATAAATTTATATATAATATATGAATTTATTTATAAATATATAATAATATACATAATGATTTATATAATATATTATTAAATATATGAAATATATATTTAATATATATTTATATAATATGTAAATTTATTTATAAATATATAAATATATTTCTATAATATGTAAATTTATTTATAAATATATAAATATATTTCTATAAATTTATATAATATATAAATTATATATTTAATATATAGTATATAATAATATGGGAGAAGGCAATGGCACCCCACTCCAGTACTCTTGCCTGGAAAATCCCATGGACGGAGGAGCCTGGTAGGCTGCAGTCCATGGGGTCGCTAAGAGTCAGACATGACTGAATATATAATATATAATATATAATATATAATATATAATATATAATATATAATATATAATATATAATATAATGTATTATACTATATACTATATAATATTAATATGTAATAATATATAATAATACATAATATATATTATATTATATATACTTTATAATAATACATAATATAATATACATCATATGTATGATATACATAATATATAATATTATATATAATAATACATAATATAATATATATTATACTTATAAAATATTTAATATTATATTAATATAATATTAAGTATTAATATAAATTAATTATTTATAAAATTAAATTAATATAAACTAGATATTAACTATAATATGATATTATACATTGTAAAATATATATTATATTATATATATAATATTAAATATATTAATATATTAATTAATATGTTAAGATCAATATATATTATATTAATATTATATATTAATATAATATATAAATATAATAAATATAATATATAAAATTCAATATAACACATAACATATATAATATACAATATAATATAATATATATTAATATTAATATTGAAAATATTAATATATTAATATAATATAATATAATGTTATATATAATTATTAATATACTTGAATATTATAATTTAATTTAATTATAATATAATTATATTATATATAATATATACATTATATATGATAGATATATATAATATATATTATATATAATGTATATATATCATTATATATTAATAATATGTATTATATATTATATATTATATAATGATATATACATTACATATATAAAGCCTGGAGAATCCCAGGGATGGCAGAGCCTCGTGGGCTGCATTTTTGGGGTTGCACAGAGTTGGACATGACTGAAGCGACCCAGCAGCAGCAGCAGCAGCAGCATACACACATATATAATATATATTATTAATATATAATATTATATATATTATAATAATACATATTATATTACATAGTATATACATTATATATATTTTATATATACAGAATTATACATAGATAATATACATATTATATTACATTTTATATACATTTTAACTATATTAATATGTATAATAAAATACATACTATATAAAATATGTATAATTATCTGTATTACATAATATATACGTATTATATTACACATATACATATATACATATATATACGTAATTATATATATTATATATATAATGTATAATATATATATTTACATATAATTTATAAATTTTATCAATATTTACATTATAAATATATAAATGTATATATATAATATATATATGTGTTGTGGCAGGGGTTCAAAAAGTCCTATAGGTACTTTAGAAGGGACTCCTTGAGGGTAAAGGAAAAAATCATTTATGGCTGTTATATCAACGGCAGCACTGCCGGATGTTGAGGGTTTGAGGGAAAAGACAGAATTTGCCCCTGGTTTTTGTTGTAGGGGACCTGGGGTTTCCACTGTTTGGAATTTCCCGCAATAGATTTTCCTTCAATATCAAATTTAGATTTACAATCTTTGGCCTGATGCATTCCTCTACTGAAGGAAGGGCAGATTCTTGGAGGTTTTTCATTAGTCTTCTTAGGGCAGTCCCTTTTTACATGGTTTTTATCTCCACATGTAAAGCATCCTTCATTTCCCTTTCTAAAGACAGTAGCAATTGTCTCAGCTAGCATTTGCCTCTTTTGAGTGTCTGATCCTAGATTAAGACAAGCCTTCATATAATCAATAATAGTCCCAGTCTCATGAATTGGAGCTATAGCTCTTTGACATTCTTGATTTGCATTCTATTAGCAAGTAATTTACCTAGCTGTTTCTTGGTTTCTTCTCTGATCACAGTAAGGGAAATAGCAGTTTCTAATCTAGCTAAAAAATTAGCATAACTTTCATTCAGTTCAGTCTCTCAGTCATGTCTGACTCTTTGCGACACCATGAATCACAGCACGCCAGACCTCCCTGTCCATCACCAACTCCCGGAGTTTACTCAAACTAATGTCCATCTAGTCCATGATGCCATCCAGCCATCTCGTCCTCTGTCATCCCCTTCTCCTCCTGCCCCCAATCCCTCTCAGCATCAGAGTCTTTTCCAATGAATCAACTCTTCGCATGAGGTGGCCAAAGTACTGGAGTTTCAGCTTTAGCATCATTCCTTCCAAAGAACACCCAGGACTGATCTCCTTTAGAATGGACTAGTTGGATCTCCTTGCAGTCCAAGGGACTCTCAAAAGTCTTCTCCAACACCACAGTTCAAAAGCATCAACTCTTCGGCACTCAGCTTTCGTCACTGTCCAAATCTCACATCTATACATGACTACTGGAAAAACCATAGCCTTGACTAGAGGGACCTTTATTGGCAAAGTAATGTCTCTGCTTTTCAATATGCTATCTAGGTTGGTCATAACTTTCCTTCCAAGGAGTAAACATCTTTTAATTTCATTTAATTTCACTGCAATCACCATCTGCAGTGATTTCAGAACCAAAAAAAATAGTCTTACACTGTTTCCAATGTTTCCCCATCTATTTCCCATGAAGTGATGGGACCAATGCCATGATCTTCGTTTTCTGAATGTTCAACTTTAAGCCAACTTTTTCACTCTCCTCTTTCACTTTCATCAAGAGGCTTTTTAGTTCCTCTTCAATTTCTGCCATAAAGGTGGTGTCATCTGCATATCTGAGGTAATTGATATTTCTCCCGGCAATCTTGATTCTAGCTTGTGCTTCTTCCAGCCCAGCGTTTCTCATGATGTACTCTGCATATAAGTTAAATAAGCAGGGTGACAATATACAGCCTTGATGAACTCCTTTTCCTATTTGGAACCAGTCTGTTGTTCCATGTCCCGTTCTAACTGTTGCTTCCTGACCTGCTATAGGTTTCGCAAGAGGTAGGTCAGGTGATCTGGTAGTCCCATCTCTTTCAGAATTTTCCACAGTTTATTGTGATCCACACAAAGGCTTTGGCACAGTCAATAAAGCAGAAATAGATGTTTTTCTGGAACTCTCTTGCTTTTTCCATGATCCAGCAGATGTTGGCAATTTGATCTCTGGTTCCTCTGCCTTTTCTAAAACCAGCTTGAACATCAGGAAGTTCACGGTTCACGTATTGCTGAAGCCTGGCTTGGAGATTTTTGAGCATTACTTTACTAGCATGTGAGATGAGTGCAATTGTGTGGCTCTAGGTGAGTGATCACACCATCATGATTATCTGGGTCATGAAGATCTTTTTTGTACAGTTCTTCTGTGTATTCTTGCCACCTCTTCTTAATATCTTCTGCTTCTGTTAGGTCCATACAATTTCTGTCCTTTATCAAGCCCATCTTTGCAAGAAATGTTCCCTTGGTAGCTCTAATTTTCTTGAAGAGATCTCTAGTCTTTCCCATTCTTTTGTTTTCCTCTGTTTCTTTGCACTGATCCCTGAGGAAGGCTTCTTATCTCTTCTTGCTATTCTTTGGAACTCTGCATTCAGATGCATTTATCTTTCCTTTTCTCCTTTGCTTTTCGCTTCTCTTCTTTCCACATCTATTTGTAAGGCCTCCTCAGACAGCCATTTTGCTTTTTTGCATTTCTTTTCCATGGGGATGATCTTGATCCCTGTCTCTTGTACAATGTCATGAACCTCCGTCCATGGTTCATCAGGCACTCTGTCTATTAGATCTAGAGTCTTAAATCTATTTCTCATTCCATTGTATAATCATAAAGGATTTGATTTAGGTCATACCTGAATTGTCTAGTTTTCCCTACTTTCTTCAATTTAAGTCTGAATTTAGCAATAAGGAGTTCATGATGTGAGCCACAGTCAGCTCCCAGTTTTGTTTTTGCTGACTGTATAGAGCTTCTCCATCTTTGGCTGCAAAGAGTATAATCAATCTGATTTTGGTGTTGACCATCTGGTGATGTCCATGTGTAGAGTTTTCTCTTGTGTTGTTGGTAGAGGGTGTTTGCTATGACCAGTGCATTCTTTTGGCAAAACTCTATTAGTTTTTGCCCTGCTTCATTACGTATTCCAAGACTAAATTTGCCTGTTACTCCAGGTGTTTCTTGACTTCCTACTTTTGCATTCCAGTCCCCTATAATGCAAAGAATATCTTTTTGGGCTGTTAGTTCTAAAAGGTTTTGTAGATCTTCATAGAACCATTCAACTTCAGCTTCTTCAGCATTACTGACTGGGGCATAGGCTTGGATTACTGTGGTATTGAATGGTTTGCCGTGGAAATGAAAGGAATCATTCTGTCGTTTTTGAGCTGCATCCTAGTACTGCATTTTGGACTCTTTTGTTGACCATGATGGCTACTCCATTTCTTCTAAGGGATTCCTGCCCACAGTAGTAGATATAATGGTCATCTGAGTTAAATTCACCCATTCCAGTCCATCAGTTCACTGATTTCCTAGAATGTCGACGTTCACTCTTGCCATCTCCTGTTTGACCACTTCCAATTTGCCTTGATTCTTGGACCTGACACTCCAGGTTCCTACGCAGTATTGCTCTTTACAGCATACTTGGGCCTTTGGGAGATGATTAGATCATTAGGTGTCTCATGAGTGTGAGTAACGCACTTAGAGACTCCAGAGAGCTTGCTTGCTCCCCATGAGCATGTGAGGCTTCAGCTAGAAGTCTGTGATCCAGAAGAGGACCCTAAACCAACAAAGCTGATACCCTGATCTCAGAATTTCAGTCTCTAGAACTGTGAGAAATACATTTCTGTTGTTTATAAGCTATCCAGTCTGTCTTGTTTTGTTATAGCAGCCTGAACCAACAAAGACAGATTTTAAGAGCATGGTAGTGGTTTAGTTGCTAAGTCATGTCTAACTCTTTGCAACCCCATGAACTATATCCCACTAGGCTCCTCGGTCCAGGGGATTTCCTGGGTGAAAATTCTGGTACGCTTCTTTAATCTGAGGATTACTCTCTCTATCATCTACATTGGAAAGTTCTTAGCTAAAATCGTTCTGAATATTGCTTCTTCTTCGTTTTCCCTATTCCCTCCTTCTAGGATTCCTATCAGAGTCTCATATTACACTTCATCATCCTACCCTCTCTTTCTATAATATTCACATCAACTCTACACACATTTTGGCTCTACCTTAAAATATATCCAAAATTTTGTTACTTATATTGTCTTCTTCTCTACCCTGGTCCTAATCATTATCTCTCCCTTAGGTTTCTGAGATCGTCTTCTAATTGCCCTCTTTATTCCCCCATTTTTCCCCTTACAGGTTACTCTCAAAACAGTGGCCAGAAGGGTCCTGGTAGAAATGTTTTTCAGATCATGCAATGCCCACTCAAAACCCTTCAGTGGCTTCTCATTCCCCTCCAAGCAGAAGTTGGCTTTACACTGGCTGATAGAAGGTGTTTTTCTCACCTTTTTTTTTTTTTTTTAAATAAGGGCAGCCTTTCCAAGGTCTCACTCTGCCCTGTCGTAGGCTCTTCCACAGTTTCCACGTGTCCACCTTTAGAATATTGTTTTAAACGCCCTCTGTGTTTCTAGCACGTGAGAATTTTCACTTCTTTCTTTTGAACTCAGATGCTTCTTTCTTTCTTTTTTGGTCATGTTGTATTTAGTATTTCTTTTTATCAGTAATAAGACACTTTCTCTTAGCTCAACCCACCATATTGCAGTTAAAAGATACCCATTATAGATTTTTAGTTAAAAAAAAAAAAGTAGTAGAAATAAATTCTAAAAGAATTTTAAACCTAAACCTTATCATATTGAAATAAGTATCAATTTAAAATACAGGTTATGGACCTCATGATATGGAGTCTCAGCTGTTCTATTTGTCTACTCAACTTGAGTCAATGATTTAAGTATCTGTGCCTTTATTTCACTAAATATAAAATAAGGATAGCAGTAGCACCTACATTTTAGAGTTTTCTGAACATTAAATTGTTTTGATACTCAGAGATTTTTAAACAGCATCAGGCATGACCATTAAGTACTTCTGAGACTTCATCTTCTTCAGTAACACTGTAATTAAGTACTACATATGGGATCCAATCCAATTGCTTTGTGAACCACTCACAGTTAGATTCTTTTTGCATTCTTAAAGTCCAAAAGGTTTGGCAAATAATTCATATTCCTAAAATACTTGTTGATTAAAAACTGTTTAATATATATATTACACATATTGAATATTAAAAGCTCGTTTATATATATAAAAATTCAGTTACTCAAGTCATACTATTCTAGTTTCCAGGGTTAATAATTTATTTTTAATAAAATTATAATTTTTTTCTTGCTGCTGTTGTTGTTCAATTGCTAAGTGGTGTCCGGCTCTTGCAACCCTATGGATGGTAGCACACCAAGCTTCTCTGTCCTCCACTATGTCCCAGAGTTTGTTTACATTCATGTCTGTTGAGTCCATGATGCTATCTAACCATTTCATCCTCTGCTGCCCACTTCTCCTCCTGCCTTCAATCTTT
Source organism: Bos javanicus (assembly GCF_032452875.1). Classification (NCBI taxonomy): domain Eukaryota; kingdom Metazoa; phylum Chordata; class Mammalia; order Artiodactyla; family Bovidae; genus Bos; species Bos javanicus. The sequence continues at coordinate 3,192,066 of NC_083896.1, read as the reverse complement.
CCCAGCATCAGGGTCTTTTCCAATGAGTTGGCTCTTCTCATCAGGTGGTCAAAGTATTGGAGCTTCAGCTTCAGCATCAGTCCTCCCAATGAATATTCAGGACTGATTTCCTTTAGGATTGACTGGTTTAATCTCCTTGCAGTCCAAAGGACTCTCAAGAGTCTTATCCAGCATCACAATTCGAAAGCATCAATTCTTCAGCACTCAGCCTTCTTAAAGGTCCAACTTTCACTTCCATACATGACTACTGGAAAAATCTTGATAATAAAATAAAAAATAAAAAGATAATGAATATAATAAGTAATAATACCTTCCTCAACAAATTACCCTGAGGTTCTAGAGCAAACCTGAATAAGAATCAAATTTGAAAATTCAATAACTACATTCTTATGGGAATAATAGTATTCTGATAAACATTTAAATCAATTAAATATAACAAAAATATAATTTTGATATATACTTTTTACAAATAGAAAATCAGATTTTTAAAAACTGGAAGATGCATCAGATACAATAAGTATTAATAATAATCACTGTATCTGTGGCTGGGTTCCAAAGCTGGACTGAGGGATGATTGCATGAATCTGGAAATGTACTGAAATGACTTAAGGATCACTTTAAGGATGATTCTTAAAATGGTGGATTTTATGGTATATAAATTGTACCTCAATAAAGCTATTTTCTGAAAAGGAAAAAATAAAATCCTGTTATTAACAATAAAAATTAGAAAGTGTGTAGGGGAATGGTGGCAAAAATAAGACACATCAACTTTATCATTTTTATAGATAAATGTTGAATAGACAAGACTGATTTTTTAAATTATTTTGAATATAATCCACAATAACATGCATCTTTTTCATTATTATCCGGCAAAAACATGCATCTTTCTTATTCAGCATCTTGCTATATTTGATTGTGAGGTAAAATGAGTTTTTAATGTGGATCGCAGCTCAAGACTTGAAATACAATGCATGAAATTGGGTTTATGACCCACTAATGTGTTGTGACCCACATTTTAAAGATCAGTGACTTTGACCTTGTGTTTTCTTGATTTTTATAATTAAGATGTTGGTTCAATTATTACTTTATAAACACATCTTGGAAATAAAAATTTTTATACAGATGTGTAAGATCTACAGTCTAAAAAATACACTTAAAAACAAAATATACATATGTATATATGTAATAAAAATGTATCAGCAAGGCAACACACAGAAAAAAAAATGGAAAACATAAATAAGAATTTAACAATAAAAACAATTTGTTCAAAATAGATGAAAACAGGTTAAACATTATAATTGTAATGCAAATAATCTAAAACTAGGTCTAAGCAATCTTATCATGTGCTGTTAAAAATAACAAAAATCAATAAGTTTATAATGATAAGTTCTGGTAAAGACATAATAGAAAAATAAAAATATGGTTTAATATATAAAAATCTACTAGAATTCCAGAGAAAATTCAGTTTAAAAGGCAAAAGATATTTTGTTTAAAGGTATAATTCAATGAGAAACTAATAAAATGTTTGCAAGGTATTTGATTAGTAAGAACTTTTTAATACTTTCATAACCATTTATATGAGATGCTTCTATAAATCAATATTGTATTATTTATCTTTTGCTCTGCAAATTATTCAAAATGTAGCTGTGAAATCAACCAACATTTGTTATCTCAGTTTCTGTGGGTCAGGAATTCAGTAGCAGCTTAGCTGGTGGCTCTGGCTCAGTCTCCAGATTACGGTGGCTCAGGAGGGCTGCAGTCACTTAAACCCTTGACTGGCGGTGAGGAGTCATTGCCCAGATCATCCATTCACATGCTTATTGACAGAAGGCCTCAGTGCTCTCCCAGATGAGCCTCTCCATGGGACTGCTTGAGGGTGTACACAGCAATGGCAGCTGATTTCCCCCAGACAGAGCAATCTAACGTGTTCTATAACAAATCCTTGGGGATCATATGCAGTCACTCTGCCACATTCGACCAAACAGAAAGACCCTGAAACAAGGTAGAAGGAGACTATGTAAAGGCCTGGAGATTGGAAGCAGAAATTGTTGTAGCTCAATTTGGAGGCTGGCAACCATAAGTTTAAAAAAAACACTGCCCCAAATTCACAAAGGCTACAAGCTTCAAAACACAAAGAGATACAAAAATTAAACAAAACTCCCTAACAATTTTTAAGAATAAATACTGTGAATAATATTTGCCATATGGTAAAAAAAAAAAAAAAATTATGTCTGAAAAACCAAGTGTTGAGAATTAGGAGCAATAGAACCCTTACCTTTCTGTGCTGCTGTGCTGTCTTTAGTCACTCAGTCGTGTCTGACTTTTCACGACCCCACGGACTATCTAGTCCATGGAACTCTCCAGGCCAGAATACTGGAGCGGGTAACCTTTCCCTTCTCCAGGGGATCTTCCCAACCCAGGGATCGAACCCAGGTCTCCTGCATTGCGGGTGGATTCTTTACAAGCTAAGCCATAAGGGAAGCCCAAGAGCACTGCAGTGGGTTGCCTATCCCTTCACTAGCAGATTTTTCCGACCCAGGAATCTAACTGGAGTCTCCTGCATTGCAGGTAGATTCATTACCAGTTGAGCTATCAGGGAAGCCAGTATTATCTACTGAAGTTCTGAATCTCCTAATACCCAGTAATACTGCTGCATAGAATTTCTTGCTCTACCCTATATAGCTTCTTTCATATACACAACAGAGGATATGTCCAAGGATTATTTTAGCCACATGATTTATAATTGTAAAAAAGCTAGAAATATGATCATTTGCGTTTGTTTAGTCATCTCTCAGTATATTGAATGGTGAAACATCAAAATTTTATTTTTCTAGTTTTTTATTTCTCAAATGTACTATTATGAGTTATATCAGAAACAAAAAGCCCAATGGGTAAAACAAAACATGCCTAAAAATAAATTAATAAAAATAAAATAATATGAGCCTAAAAGTAAAGTGAGTGAAAGGAAGAAAGGACTGGAAATAAGTGTTTAATATGAAGTGATTCAGAGACAATGCAGACAATGCTATCCCGTAGCCTTCTGATCCCATGCTAAAATGCAAGAAAAAAGGACCAAGTTTAAATCCAACTTCTTAGAGCTTGGGTGGCAACCATGACCCTTGTCAGTGTCAGTTCTGGGGATTAAAAGGGCAAGATTGAAGTGCAGTTTTCTGATGGCCCTGGGCCTAATGGTGGAGTTGATACTAAACAATAGAACCTTCCCAGAAGGTGTATCATTTCCAAAGCTTATGATTCTCTGGAGCAACTTTGACTTGGGCTTCCTGGAGTTTAGAATACACACAGCCATTATTCCAAAAATAATTTTCAAAAGCCTCAGTGGCTTATAAAGGGTAGCACCTTTCAGGCACCACACGTCTGTTGCTGCCATTGTGAACTGACTGGATGGGAAGCAGTGGTCGGGGATGGAGGGACAGAGACTGGGAGATATGTTCGGCTGCGTCTTCCTTTCTCAGCAGCCTCACTTCCCAGGCCTTTTCCCATGGTCTCTGCCCGGTCCCACCTTCGCTGGCAAGGCCTCCAGGAGGTTCAGCCAATAGAGCGCCTGCTCTGTGTAATGCTGGCCTGGTCTCCTGGATGCTCTTGGCATGGACATACTGGTTCACGAGTGAACATCAGGCTCTGGCATGACTTGACATTAGAGGATGCCAGGCTCAGGTCCTCTCTGGGTCTCAGCCACCTGCGTCCGAGACCAGGATTGCTTCCGTCTTTTGAAGGACAATGGGCATTCTTCACTACTTGTCAGAGTGAACCCTAAGTTTTCACTTTTCTATAGTTTCTCTAGGGATGTATATCTTGTTTCAGATATGTTCTTCAAAATAAATCTGCTTGGAATCTAACAGTGGATATAAACAGTCAGCCTCACAATTATAGTATATGGTTGTGATCATCTAAAATAAAAGCTAACACTTGTAGAGCATCTGTTCTGGTCATTGCTATAAGGGCTTACATAAATCAGATCAGTTAAGCCATACAAAAGTATCCTATTTTATAGATGACAAACAGAAGGCACAGAAAGACCTAACCTCTGAGTTTCTGCTCTTACATCCTACTTGACATTACACTGAGTGCTAGGGAAGCACAGACAAGGTACATTAATGCCTGCTTCAGAAGCTGGGAGAAGGAAATACAAACAGCAGCATTTGAAAAGCATCATTCAGTCATTCAGCTCTTCTGATTGGCTGAACAGAGACCCTCTCCTTTCTCACTCTTTACTCCCACTGATGCACTCTCAAAAATAATAATAATAATAATAATAATAATAATCTCCTTGTAGATAAAAAGGCTGCTCTTATATCACAAAGGTAAGATGACCTGGTACTCTCCAAATTAGCCCTTGTTTTCCATTTACAGAAAAATGGGTCAGGAAGTTCTCAATACAAGGATGTTGTATATGATAGAAGCTCAGAAACCTCAGTCACAGTTACTACGTTCACTGTGTCTAGACTCAGCTCTCTCTCCATGCTGAGCATTACCTATGAGATTAACCACAACACGTCAACAACACCAAAAATTATATTCTTCACTTACTGAGCACTTACTGTGAGCCAAGTGCCAAGCACTTTATATGAATGATGTCTTTAAATCCTCAAAACAATAGAGTCAATAGGGTTTGATTATTATAATTTTACAGATGAAGAGTCTTAAATAAGAGAACAAGTGATTTGCTTTAAATCACACAGAGAGGAAACAGTACATCTCCTCTGGGTTATAAGTCCCATCTCCAAAGCCTTTGCTCATGACCATTTCATTTCCTCCCTCCTTTCACCCCTTCCACCAACTCCAGCACTCCTTGTTTGAGGGCGTCATGCCTGGGGCCCACCTTCCACTTCAAGGAAGCCGTCATTCTTGCATACATGGATCCTTTGAGCCTTAGGGCAGCCAATTCAGATAAACTGCAATCCCAAAGGAAGGCACAAACGTATTTTGTGCAAATCGGCTCCCAAGCATTTCCCAAGTAGATGATTACACTGATTTCACTGCGTTTTATTTCTTGTGGCTTTTCACTTGAAGTTTTCCCTGTTTTCCAGGAAAACAAATCTTCCAAATAACTAAATAAATATCTCAAAGGAAAAGCGTTATAAACACCTTCAAATACCAGCAATGGGCGTGTGCGGGGCTCTGAACATCTATAAGCTGTAGTCTCATGTCTTCAGTATCAAGGCTTTTCCATCAACTCCACTCATGACCTGCAAGTCCAAGGTCCAGGAATGCTGATGTATTTCACACTCACCTCCAATAATGGGCATTTTCTCTCTTGTGTAAGTTTTTCTTGCTGTGCCTTCTATTTAGAGTGCCCTTCTCCTTTTTTGTACATCTTCTGTCTGCCTGAACCAATTCATTTTAAAGACCAGCTTAAATTCATCCCTCTCTATGGTGCCTCTATCAATAGTCCCATTTTGAAAGCGATTGCTTTCTATTTCACAGAACCATTGCATTTTGTGTAAGCCTCTTTTTTACCCTTATAACCCTGGGATATGTGTACTGGTCTAGAGTTATGTATAAGTATGCCTGTATGTATCCCTGGATTTTAATGTCTTTATATGAATCTCTATGTGTGTGTGTGTCTTTACATTTATGATTTTACTCCAGGACTTGCCCCTTCTACAGTTTCTACCACATAGTAGAGGCTAAAATAGATTCATTGAATCAAAGAATAAATGAATGAAAATTTTTCCCCAGTGACCCTTATTAAGGTTAAGAATATAAATCTTGCTTTAACAAATTGGCTAAAAGATGAAAAATTTCACACACACACACACTCACACAGAAGCAAAGAACGGAAGTAGGGAGGGAGGAGTGATATTGATATGAATGCATGCAGCTGCTCTTTAGATTACTAACATGTGATGATTGGCAGATATGGGACACTGTTCTAAATACTTCACCCATATTAGCTCATTTAATCCCTACAAAACCCTAAAAGATAGAGACTAGTAATATTCACAGTGTGCAGATGAGAAAATTGAGTTGCAAAGAGGTTACTAGTTTGTTCAAAGGTAGAAGATGGTGGAGTGAGTGGAGGCCTGCATGTTACAGGCACTGTTGATCCCTAGCATACTAAATGTATAAACCTTTAGTTAAAACACTGATAAACAGAAAAAAAGTACTATTTACAATACATTTGATTTCTCATTGCTGTCACAGGAAGCCTGCTTGAGGCCCTTGACTCTTGTTAATCTCTGTCATCCACCATCACCCAAAACAAAGACTCATTATAATAGTATAACAGAGAAAAGGAACAACAGAGTTAATAAGGAAGACGGGCTTCCCGGATGGCTCAGCTGGTAAAGAATCTGCATGCAATGCAGGAGACATGGGTCGGGAAGATCCCCTGGAGAAGGGAACGGCTACCTGCTCCAGTATTCTGGCCTGGAGAATTCCATGGACTGTATAGTCCATGGGTTCGCAAAAAGTCAGACATGACTGAGCGACTTTCACTTTACTTAATAAGGAAGACCCTTCAAGACACCTCTAGTAAAGCAGACTCGTGGACTGGCTTTATATCCTACCATGTATGATTTAGCTTCAAAGGAATATGATTGAAGTCACTCAATGGATGTTTATATTTGTTTAAAAGTATCAATTCTCTTTTTTCTAGGCTGAACTGAGTTAAAAAAAAATTATCAGGCTTTCCTTTTGGATAGTTCAAGAAATGTCACTTTTTTAGCTCCCCCCCCCCAAAAAAAACCTGATTATTTAGGTCGTGACATGAGCTCCCTAGAGAGAATAAGGAAAATTTAATTACATGCTTAATTCAGAATAAAAGAATTATGACTGCCTAATTCCACAGTACTTAGGAGAAGTCTTCTTTTCCCCTGCATCTTTCTTTGAGTCCCTCTTTATCACACACACAGTAGCCCTCAGACTCTTTCAGTGTTCAGAGCTGAGGGACATTCTGCTTTAGGGACATTCTGAATGCACTATACAAATAGCTTTACTTTTACCATATGTGGTAGCCTGTGTCAAAGATGATCTCCAATGACCTCTGCCTCATAGTATTTTTGCTCTTGTATAGCCGTTCTCCTACACACTTACTAGGGCTGATTTTGTAAGCATTAGGATATCATGGAAACTGTAGCTGGTGACTTCTAAGGCTGGGTCATCAAAGACACAGTGGCTATCTTCTTGCTCTCTTTCGGTCACTTGTTCTGGCAGAAGCCAGCTGCCATGTGGCGAGGACGCTCAAGCAGCCTGCCGGAGAGGCCAACGTGGCAAGAGACTGAGCCTCCTGCCATCAGCCAGTAAAGCAGCCAAAGCCTCGTGCCAACAGCTGTGTGAGTGAGCTCTCTTGGAACTGGATTTTCCCATCCCAGTCAAGTCTTCAGATGCCTGCATCCCTAGCCAACATCATGGCTGTAATCTCATTGAAGATCCAAGACAGAATCATCCAGAGGAGCTGTTCCTAAATTTCTGATCTATGGAAACTGCAATAATAAATGTTTATTTTTAAGCCACTAAATTTTGAAATACTTTGTTACACAGCAGTAGGTAGCTAATTTCAGAACTGATGATACTTTTTCCCAATGTCTTTTTACCCATTATCACATGTTTTTGTCTTCCCAAGAAGTCTTGATGAAAATGCTTTTATAGTATTGATAGATCAAGGTTAAAAATAATCACATAGCTATGAAGTGCTTGAATTTTCCTTGAACCCAGATCTGTCTGCATTCAAATTCCAGTTTCTCAAACAGTCTACTGAAGCATCTCCCAATGCTTGTTGGTGCTACTGTTGTTATTATTGTTGTTCAGTTGCTAAGTCATATCCAGCTCTTTGCCCCCTCATGGACTGCAGCACACCAGGCTTCACTTGTCCTCCACTATCTCCCGGAGCTTTTTCAAGCTCACGTCCATTGAGTAGGTGATACGATTTAACCATCTCATCCTCTGTTGACCCCTTCTCCAGCCCTCAATCTTTCCCAGCATCAGGGTCTTTTTCAATGAGTTGGACTCTTCACATCAGGTGTGAAGGCCAATGCCTTATTTTTGTTAAATCATCAAAGTAACCGTCAGGACCAGTAGCCTATCGGTCCAGCTACTGGTCTACAGGAGTTTCCCATACCAGGAAATAAAACCTCTCAGCCAGAGTGTTCAGTGTTTCAAAAGATTGCCTTTGTTTTTTCACTAGCTTATTAACTACTGTGGGGGGGAAAAAGTATTTAAAACAGCCAGCATAAAATTCATACAGTCTGTGTTATGTGGTAGGTTACCCCATAACCTTCTCTCCTGATAGTCACTATAAGGCTGCTATTTAAGGAAGTCATTATTCCAATGCTTTACATTAAACTGGATAGATTTATGAATTGATACTTAGCTGCCAATAGAAGGATTCTTTTTCTCCCCACATTTTCTCTTCTTTAGGCCCAAAGCAACACCAACTGGTAATCTTCTCAAGCAATGTACAGTCATCCCAGGTGAGAGAGACAGAACTATCCGGCAAAATGACAAGACTTCCAAAAAGAATACTTTTTAGGTTCTGCATTTCTAGTTCACTGCCGTCTGTGGATAGGGTTGCAAAGTCCCAGGAAAGGCTGACTGATAGAGGAGCAACTTGTCAAATAGCACATGAGATGAGATGAAGGTGGTTTTAAAATAGCAATGATAATGAGTAGCCTTATATAGCTTTTAATTTTATAAAATCTCTTTACATGCATTTGCTTTCAGGATTCTTAACATTCTATAAGAAATTATGATGATGTCAAAGAGGATGACAGTGTCAACTATTATTATCTCTATCTTACAGATCAGGAAATTGAGGTTCAGAGAAATCAGGTAAATCACTCAAAGTCATGAAGCTGGTAATAGGACCTGGGATTCAAACCCCAGGCTTGATTTCATCCCCAGTGGCCTTTTGTGAACCTGACTTATGGATCAATCATCTTTGGGCATGTCGTTCAGGGGGCACCTTGACTCGGCAATAGTAGATCCTCAATGTATTTTATTTAGACCACTGAAAATCGGATGGAGCTTATATTGCAAGTGAAGGAGGAAGGAAAAACTGAGTTCGCAGGGAGCCAGTCCTATTGTTGCTTTCCTTCCCTTCTTCCTTCTGTGAATATCGAGCAAGCAAACAAAAGATGAGATGCAAATGAACTGTATTGCAACTAGATTCCAGAATGACACCCTAAATGGAGACATTTTCTCATCTGCCTTGTATCATTCTGCTTCCTGACAAATGGTGTGACTCTTCTCTGGAAAACAGCATGCAGTCACTTCTAGGCATGAGGGTCATATACCCTTTCCCCCCTCACCTCCTGCACACTGTCATTTGAATAATCAGAGTGAAACGTGGGCAGTGGTAGCCTGGTTTTCCCCAGAAGGCCTGGCTCGGTTGTGCCTTCGGGACTGTTCTCATTTCAGTTCAGCACAGTTTAGGTGGTAAACAGCTCACCTAAAAAATGTTGCTTCCACGCGATTCAGCCAGGGACATCCAGGCCCATTAATTAAAGCCAGATTCGCAGATAATCTTAGGATACGTATGTGAGGTCTAGGTGAGACCTATTTACGTCTATTTTAAGAGGTAAATAGCAATTTCAGGGCCAGTGTGAGTCCCTGGTTCTTGCCTCCCCCTCCTTCCCAACCTCTCCCTCTCTCTCTCCCCAGAAGCAGCACAGTTCAATGCCTCACCACAAACAGCAAAACCATCCCATCCAGGGTGCTTGCTCAGTGATTTGCTTGTCCTGGTTGATCTGTTTATCCTGAGTTAAGGCTTTGTGAGGAGTTGATGAACACTTTATCTGTGTTCTTTTCATAGAAAAAATAACATCTGAGCCTCAACACGATGGATGTCTCAGGAGTTTTATTTGTGTGAGTCTGTGTGTGTCTGTGTGTATTGTTGTGTTCCTTTGAGACTTCACCAAATTTTGTATCCATTTCACTAAATAAATTATAGAGTGTTATGGTTGATCTTTTTATTCCTTTCCTTACTTTAGAAGGTAAAATTTAAATGCATTCTTTTTCTTAAAAAGAAAAGTCACACTGTGAGAGACCATTGATTTACAGTACTTTGTGTGGATGGAAACATATGCTGATGAAGAAAAAGAAAAAAAAAAAGAAAATGGGTTAAAGATCTCAACGTAAGACCAGAAACTATAAAACTCCTAGAGGAGAACATAGGCAAAACACTCTCTGACATACATCACAGCAGGATCCTCTATGACCCACCTCCCAGAATATTGGAAATAAAAGCAAAAATAAACAAATGGGACCTAATTAACCTTAAAAGCTTCTGCACATCAAAGGAAACTATTAGCAAGGTGAAAAGACAGCCTTCAGAATGGGAGAAAATAATAGCAAATGAAGCAACCGACAAACAACTAATCTCAAAAATATACAAGCAACTCCTCCAGCTCAACTCCAGAAAAATAAATGACCCAATCAAAAAATGGGCCAAAGATCTAAATAGACATTTCTCCAAAGAAGACATACAGATGGCTAACAAACACATGAAAAGATGCTCAACATCACTCATTATCAGAGAAATGCAAATCAAAACTACTATGAGATACCATTTCACACCAGTCAGAATGGCTGCGATCCAAAAGTCTACAAATAATAAATGCTGGAGAGGGTGTGGAGAAAAGGGAACCCTCTTACACTGTTGGTGGGAATGCAAACTAGTATAGCCACTATGGAGAACTGTGTGGAGATTCCTTAAAAAACTGGAAATAGAACTGCCTTATGATCCAGCAATCCCACTACTGGGCATACACACTGAGGAAACCAGAAGGGAAAGAGACACGTGTACCCCAATGTTCATCACAGCACTGTTTATAATAGCCAGGACATGGAAGCAACCTAGATGTCCATCAGCAGATGAATGGATAAAGAAAGCAGTGGTACATATACACAATGGAGTATTACTCAGCCATTAAAAAGAATACATTTGAATCAGTTCTAATGAGGTGGATGAAACTGGAGCCTATTATACAGAGTGAAGTAAGCCAGAAAGAAAAACACCAATACAGTATACTAACGCATATATATGGAATATAGAAAGATGGTAACGATAACCCTGTATACGAGACAGCAAAAGAGACACTGATGTATAGAACAGGCTTATGGACTCTGTGGGAGAGGGAGAGGGTGGGAAGATTTGGGAGAATGGCATTGAAACATGTGAAATGTCATGTATGAAACGAGATACCAGTCCAGGTTCAATGCACGATGCTGGATGCTTGGGGCTGGTGCACTGGGACGACCCAGAGGGATGGTATGGGGAGGGAGGAGGGAGGAGGGTCCAGGATGGGGAACACATGAGAAATAAAGGAATAAAAAAAAAAAAAAGAAAAACCAAATCACGTGTCCATGAAAATATAAGCTTAGATGTGAGCTAATTTGCCCAGCTTTACAGCTTCAGTATTATTTCTCATTGATCAGTGTGCTTTAGTTTTCTTTCACATTAAACAACTATGCCTTTTCTCCCAGGGATTTAGAGTTTTAGAACTATGTGTTCAAACAGTTACTATCTGAGGGACTTGTGGTGACTGCAACAGGCAGCTCTGATGTAAATTGTACTCTCCATGTAAAAATACAGTCTTCAGCTATTAAGTACAATGGATATGGTTTCTGAGTGCCTGTCTAAAATGATTTAAATGCCTTATATGTCCAAACTCAAATAACTACACTTTAAAATACTGCAAGCACATTCATTAATTAGATTAGCCTTTAAACTTCTATTGTTAACTAGAACCCCATTTTGAAATTTGGACTGAATTTTCCATGGCTTATTATAGTCATTACAGCTTATCACTAAGATGTGATTCGCCAGAATTCCAGAAGCATATACCAATCATATGTCCCTAATTTTCTCAATGAACGCCAGCCTTGCTTAGTATTTTCATATATTTTTATATAGCCATTATAAAAGCACAGGATTATTGACAAATGGTTACTTTCTAACTATAGAACTAAAACAAGATTCTAATAAGGGTGTTCTGTTTGCACATGCTAGTATACATTCTGCCCTACGGGTTAAGGGTGTCAGATTATTACCACTAAAGTTAGCTGGCACTTTTAATTGCACCAAATGGTGTTATAATTGTGGGAAAGTCTCCCATTAAAAATGCTATTTTCCTGAATTTCCATTGTGTGTAAACCAATGGGTATTTGAAGAGTTCTTGCAGAATTAGAATTGATCATGAGGGATCAGTAGAAAATGGGACTAGAGTCTGTGGCAGGGTGACTGGCTCTGTGATTTCAGGTCTCAGCTGTTCTCACCAAAGAATTGTAAAAATGAAATTCACAAAGACAAGTTATCCTGGGCTTCAAAACAAGATTTCAAAAGATCAGGGGTCATTCATTTGCAATACTTTATTTGAGTTGATTGACTTAAAATCAATGCAATAACTTTGAAAACTCATCTTTTTAAATCTTCGCACTATTTTTTTTTTTAAAGTAAGACAACTTTATAGCTTTAATAATTGCCTGTCATGGAAACATTCTGTGAGGATTTTGCTTCCTTCATTATTAGGTATCTGGCCTTTGGAATTAGTCAGATCCCACTCACACTGTAACTCTTCCACACAAGCACAGTACACTTGGAGCAAGCTGCTTATCCTTCCTCGGCCTTCATTTCTTCGTCAGCCACGTGTGGATACAGTGAATTTCACAGTCTTTGTAAGGCTTAAATGAAGCAGGCTGTTCAAAGGCTCCAAGCAGACTTCTTAGCACATAGTAAAATCCAAAATGATAAAAATTACTATAATGACAGTGAGTCTACTTACCAATTTGCAAGTGGCCTGAATCATTAACAAATATTTAAATATGGACATTTTTATCTTATTTCATAAATAGCACTATTTCATGAATCACAGTATCCGTCACAGAACTGTGAAAAGGTACTATGTGATTCATTAAGAAGATACCCAAAATATAAATCCAAAAGCTCTCTTTTTTAGAATAATATATCACACATACATACACACACACCCCCTCTGGAAAAGAGTAATTCCTAATTTCCTGTAAATGCAGTTCTTCCCAGAGGAGACTCTGAAGAGCCCACAGCCTGGTCCTGGGGAGGGGGTTAAAACTGCAGATTCCCCTCCTTCACTTCTTTTTTCCTATCTGCTCAAAAGGCAGCTTAGCTAAGGCCCAACCAGTACTGTTTTCTCCTCTACCACAAGTTCCATCACAACTTAAGAGGTAGTTTGAGGTGATTTCCTACTGCTTTTAAATATGTGGTCTTCAGGGTCAGCTCTGACTTCTAATTGTAGTTATCATACTAGCTTGCTTTGTGACTTGGGCTAGTTATTTAAACCACTGGAGCCTCTATGTTCTCACTCATAAAATGGCAATAATATTTCAAGGGCTACTGTGAGAGTTAACTATTTAATAAAAAGAAGCTCATATTAAAATGTGTCCCAGTTCCAGGTATAGTAAATGGCAGTCTTTATTTTAAAAATATCCCCAATGACTTTGAGGTGTCTCAAGTTGACTAAGCTAAACTACATTCTTTAGAATGCCCCCTTCCAGTATGTTTTCAGATAGGGTGAGCCACAGGAGATGATTTTTCAGGACAGTGAGAGAATGGAATGTAGCAGTCATTTTGTAGCATACCTTCTCTTGACGGTTTAATTAAATTCCAGTTGCTGTTGTGAAGATATTTTACTGATGTAATTAAAGTCCTAACTGACTTTAAATGAGATAGATTGTCCTGGTGGGCCTCACTTAATCAGTTGGAAGCCTTTAAAGAGTGTATTGCTCTCTAAGAGACAGAGAGAGATAGACAGACAGACACTCCCACCTGTGGATAACAAACTCTGCCTTGTGTCCATGGGGTTTTAGTTTACTCATGAATGTCCTGTGGACTGCAGATTTGCTTAGCCATCAAAATTAATTACATAAAATAGTGTACTGTTAGCTGATGATAGAAAGATTCACAATATATCTGTATGTAGGCATATAGGTATGTAAATGTATGTACACATTACTGGTTCTGCTGCTCTGGTTGAACTTTGATTGATACAATACTTAATTTGATGGCTATCCTTTCCATTTTATTTTGATCCTAATCATATGTAGATTTTGTTCCTATATTTGACCATGCTGAATAAAATTCAAAAAAAAAAGTAGATTCAGATTTAAGATAGAAGAATGCTCCAAGCTCACCACTTTTTAGCAGCATGTAAATGTGGGCAAAAATTTAATCTCCCATGTATATATGTGAGTGAAATTGTCACCACATTGTCTACTCCATCATAAAGACTCAGTAAGGGTTATATCCCTTAGCTTCTCTCTCTCTCTAGCTCACAAGATTTAAGAAGAATGAAATGAACTAAGATATATGCTCTTTTTTATTAATTTAAGAAATAACTTTTAAAAATTAACTATATGCTGAGCAGTGTTAAAATAGTTTAAAAGATTAGCTAGCTTAATTCAAACAGTAATCCTATGGAGGGGGCTTCCCTGATAGCTCAGTTGGTAAAGAATCTGCCTGCAATACAGAAGACCCCAGTTTGATTCCTGAGTGGGGAAGCTCCTCTGGAGAAGCAACAGGCTACCCACTCCAGTATTCGTGGGCTTTCCTTGTGGCTCAGCTGGTAAAAGAGTAATCCTATGGAGTAGATAATTTTATAACCATTTCCATTATATAGATGAAGAAACTGAACAAAGAGGTTAGGTACCTTGCCTAAGGCCACACAAGTGATAATTTGAATCTAGTTTCAGAGTCAATGCTTTTGGCAAATTATGCTATATACTATGAATGTGAAGACAACATGAAAGTTAGAGAATTGTAAATATAGTACAAATTTAAAATATTGCTCTTTTAGTTTGCTACAGCTACTATAACAAAATATCACAGGCTGATGGGGAGAGTAAATAACCATGGGCTGATGGGGAGTGTAAATAACAGGAATACACTTTATCAGTTTGAGGTAAGACCTAGGCGTCAGCAGGTAGCTTCTGCTGAGGTCTCTGTCCTTGGCTTGCAGATGGCCACCTCCTCACTGTGTCTCCACTCGGTCATTTTTCGCTGTGTCAGTACCCCACTGTCTCTCGGTGTTGCCAGATTTTCTCCTCTTATAAAAACACCAGTCAGATTGTATTAGGGCCCATGAGAACAGCCTCATTTTAATTCAGTTACCTCTTTAAAGGCTATATCTCCAAATACAGTCACACTCTGAAGCACTGAGTTCATTCAACGTGAATTTTTGGAGAGCACAATTCAATCCATAACAATTACTGTTCTAAACAGTCATTGTACAGTATTATGTCTCTAACATCGTACCTACATTAGGTAGCTAGTAACTATACAGTGAGAGATTGAGCAGATGAGTAGATAAATGTGGAATGGTTCATCCTGAACTGTGCTAGGATCTCTGCTCTATCTTCTACATTCTGATTTCTGGAAAATTTTAAAGCATTTTTGTTATTTCCTACCTTATTTATGTCATATCTTATTTATAGAGGATTTCAGGTGGTAAAGGATCTGCTTGCAATGCAGGAGATCCAGGTTCAATCCCTGGGTCGGGAAGACCCCTGGAGAAGAGAATGGCTACCCACTCCAGTATTCTTGCCTGGAGAATTCCATGGACAGAGGAGTCTGAAGTACTATATAGTCCATGGGGTCACAAAGAGTTGGACATGACTGAGTGGCTAACACTAGGAAACTGCAGAACTGATTATTTATTTCTTTGATATTACATTCTTAACATTACTAGCCAAAATGCTTTAAGCCCAAAGAAAATGGGCTCTACAGAAACCGACAAATTTCAGAGTTGTCATAAGAAAAATCAGTGCCTAGAGGAACTGAGAAATGTTCTCATAAGAAAGGGGGAAGTGAGGCAAAGGATAACTAAAAAGAAAGATAGCACCCGGAGGGTTTTTTAAAAATATCTTGCAAGCTAGGACAATAGACAGGGGATAGCCAGAGTAACTTAAAATTTCAATAACTAGAAGACTGCACACATTCATAGCTGCTTTAAAGAAAGGAGACTCTTCAGCTCAGAGTTCCCAATCCTTATATTCAAAACAAATCAGAAGCTAAAATCAATGAACGATCTCTTTTGTAAATTAACAGCACAACGTCAGGGTTTTTTTTCTCCAATATTCTAAGAATTGTTTTGCTTAATACATGGAAGAGAAACCCTGAAGGATTATTAAGGAGGAATATCAGAGAAGCTTCCTTTTACTGAGCCCCTACTATGTACTAATTGAAATAGCTATTAACAACATTTACTGGATATTTAATATTATCCAGTCACTATGTTCTTTGCGGTTTTGCTTATTCACCATCATAAGAAGCTTATAAAACAGGCATTACTATAATCCTCATTTTATGGATGAGGAAAGGACTGTAAAGATGTAAAATATCTTGACCAGAGTATAATTGGCTTTGGGCCCATGAAGTAAAAGTAGAACCTCAAGGCTTAGGCTTCCCTGGCGGCACAGTAGTAAGTAAAGAATCCGCCTGCAATACAGGAGATGCAAGAGAGGCAGGTTCAATCCCTGGGTCAGGAATATCCCCTGCAGCAGGAAATGGAAAACTGCTTCAGTATTCTTGCCTGGAAAATCCCATGGACAGAGGTGACTGGTGGGCTGTCCAGTCTGTGGGGCTACAGAGAGGCGGACACAATTGAATGATAAGCATACACACACACAGGGCTTAAAGACCTTAGGACAAAGGTTACCATTATTCCACTTGATCCTATCAACACTAGGATGTTCAGGTCTTAACCTATCATGTCAGTGAAAAAACAAAAACAAGGAAACGCTGGGTGACCATTTGCCTTAGGTCACACAGCTAGTAAGTCACAAAGTCAGAATGGAATTCCAGGTTTCTATCCCTCCAGATTCCTTCCAAGTATGTCATACTGCCTTTCTCTGTGGTATCTCTCAGAATGGTTGATAGAGGGAAATAACAGGAATATTAAAACATTATTTCTTTCTTTATCTAAGAAAGCACTGTATCCTAAATAGAAGGGTATTTCCGACTAGAATATTTATAAAGGTTAATGAGAAACAAAATGAACCAAAAACCAGCAGGGAAATATTCTCAGCTATAAATATCAAACTTATACATTTCTAATTATATAAGGAAATATCCCAGGCAGAAAGTCAAATTTTTCCATCAGATGCAGGTGAATCATCTGAGCAACACTTTTACCATTTTCTATCTCTATTTTGAGGTTAACTCTGACTGAACATTGGCAGCATCACTCTACTCAATCAAATGTTGCTGAATTACAATGTAGGTGCTTAAAAGGGGAATTGAGGACTCAACTGTCTCAGTGAGGAACTTCTCACAAAGTCAAAGAAGATTATCTGTGATTGCGCTTGTCTTTATCTATGGAAATTATGAAGGTGTTTTATATTTTTACTAAAAGTTGAGAAAGGGGTACAAAGTGATGCAGTGAATTGGGCCTTTTTTTTTTTTTTTAATGGAAGTAGACTTTTGCACATTTGACAGCATGCATCTTGTGAAGGCCTCCTTTTTCACCAACAAGATTCATGATTCATAAGACAGAGGCCCTGGTAGCATCTATGAGCATCAATTTGGACAGCTTTGATGACCTCAGTGACAGTAGATCTCCAAGTTTGGGGAGGAGTCATAGGGGGATAACAGCCATGATCCGAAGTGAGTAGAGAATCCAGGGCAAATTCCCTTGGCCCACAAGGAATCTCTTAACAGGTTCCCAATCACTTCGTACTTGTCAGGAATTCATCATATGTTAAGCTAGCTTTTATTAAAGCCAGTTCTTTCTGATACTAACAAGGAAAATGAAAAATAGAGGGGGTCAGATGATAAATTGTCTTAGGTCACAGAGCTGGCAACTAACAAGATGCCTTATCCATCAGACTAATGGCATCTTCTTTGTTAGCCTTACCCACCCTCATGTATTACAACTTACTAGACACAGGAGGTTTCAGAGTGTTCAAAACACCTAGAACACTGACATCCACAATCACCATCTTTTTCTGATTACTTCCTGTGGCATTCATCATCCTGCCTTCCCTATTTCTTTTAATGTCATCAGTTCTTCTTTCCAAGTCATACAGGCTCAAAACCAGAGTCATGTTAAACTCCTCTGCTTACCAAGTCCTGCAAATTCTGCTTCCACAGCATTTCTAGAAAGATACCATCACCTTGTGTTCAGTCTTTCACATGTGTCTGACATTTTGCAACCCCATGGAGCACAGCATGCCAGGCTTCCCTGCCCTTCACCGTCTCCTGGAGTTTATTCAAACTCATGTCCATTGAGTTCACAATGTCATCCAACCATCTCATATTCTGGGTCCCCCTTCTTCTCTGGCCCTCAAATCTTTCCCAGCATCAGGTTATTTTCCAATGAATCAACTCTTTATGTTAGGTGGCCAAAGTATTGGAGCTTCAGCTTCAGCATTGATTTCTTTTAGGATTGACTATCTCCTTGCTGTCCAAGGACTCTCCGGAGTCTTCTCCAACACCACAGTTTGAAAACATTAATTCTTCAGTGCTCAGCCTTCTTTATGGTGCAACTCTCACATCCATACATGACTACGAGGAAAACCGTAGCTTTGACTATGTGGACCTTTGTCAGCAGAGTGATGTTTCTGCTTTTTAATATGCTGTCTGGATTTGTCATAACTTTTTTTCATCCAAATTAAGCTTTCTAACAAGTCATGTCACTCCCCTAATCAAAAAACTTTTCTCCCAAGTTATCCTATATGAGTTTTACTGTATCCTACTTCATTTTGAAAGCCTTACATCAAACATTCCATGGCATACAAGTTCAGTATGATCCTTTTAAATTCATTAATTTTTAAAAATAACTTTTAGGTGGCACATCTTATTTCTCTTAGTCTTCTTATCTTCCACTCTAGTATTTGGAATTTTTCAAAGGACAGAAACCACATCACATTTTCCATCTTTTGTAATTGCCAAGTAGGTAATCCATAAATGTTCATTTCAGCAGAGTCCAACCCAATAAAATAAACTGGAATTAAAGTGTCAAGGCTTGCCTAGAGCTAAACTCTCAAGTTGAAGTGAAATAAAACAAATCCATAAGAACATTAACCTACTACTACACATCATGGTGCATCTATTAACTGTTAGGCACCGACTTAGATGCTTAGGACAAAGAGGAAAAGATGACTCCTGAATGGGTCCTGCTCTCAGCAGCATCCACTCTAAGGGAAAATGAGTGAAAAAATGAATGTTAGACAACACAGAAGTGCTAACTCACACTTGAGGAAAGAAAACCAAGATGGACCAGAAGAGTGACACAAATCAATGTCATGGTAAGTACAACTTGATTTCCTTTAAGCCAGCTCCCTGGTGAGCACCTGGTCCATTATTTTTTAAGGACCTGGAAATAAATAGTACCAGCTCTCTGCCTGATGTTCACTTGTGATGAAGTACACACAGCTTATATCTTCCCCTATTTTTTTCTTTCACGTCAGCAGTATAAAAATGGCCTTCCCACTATCATTGTAAGCAACATGCCTTTACCACATGGGCTTACTAGAAGAAGAAGTCATGAGCCTGGGGTGGGGGAGGGGCGAGCACCAGTTTTTTAATGTAGGGAATCTCACTCTTTCCTGGTGAGAATTGTAGGGGCAGGATAGGAAAGGGAGCGCATTACAAAGGCTGGAATATTACAAGCAATTCAAATGGCTGTGTTAAAATGGAAATCACATAAATATTAGAAGCGTGCTTTTCTGGCTAGAGGCTCTGCAGACCCAATTGCCAACAGGAATGAATTTTAATGACTAGTTTATAACCTCTGAGATGCTTGAAAATCTACCACAGTTGTAGTTAAAATGTAATACTATTATAGCACTTGCGCAATTAACAATTCTTCAGGGAATGTACCCTGCTGGAAATTTTAAGTTGGCCTCGCATTGGAAGACGAAGCTATTTCTGATCATTTAAGATGGAATGTGTCTAATTTATTGATCTGTAAATGTTACCAAAATATCTGAACCCCAAATATTGAATCACATTACTACACAATTCAGTCTCTCCATGGGATAAATGTAAATATCAACATAAAAACGGACATTTATGTTGGTTTATAGTTTCCCATTTTTATGAACACAGTCACTTCTTTTTAAATCGCTTGGGTCTTGAAAGCACAGTGAGGAAAACATTACAGACTCCAAATGCAGGTGCCAATAGAAGCGTTATGTCACTGAGCCGCTGCTTTGTGGCCTAAGTAAGCTTCGTTTTCCACGTTCTAATGTATTGCCATGAACTCCCTGGGCAGCATTTCCATTAAAAAGTATGGTTTGGGTAATGGTTGCTTATTAGGAGGAGAGCAGCTCCTAATATTATAAAGACTTAGTCACGACCCCTTGTAGCTTTCACTAAGATCTAAAACTTTATCTCATAAGCTCTTGGATGATAGGGAGGGAAAAGGAAATGGCTTTTAAATCTATAGCTCAAAATATCCTTTTTCCTTTTCAGAGAACACAAAAACCAATGCTTCATATAAAATCAAACTAAATATATCCCTGAGATCCAGGGCTCACCATGCACAGAGCAAACATATGGAGTTGTATATATAGTCTTGAAATCCCAAATTCCCACCATTCAAATGATTCCTTGGCTAAAGTATGTCTTCACAAGGTCTCTCTTAAAATTTTTTGTTCTCTGATGAGCCACCCTTCTACACATGAACATATTTTAATTTCCATTTTTTTCTCAGTGACCCTTTACAAGTGAGAAGAGTTCTAAGAAATTGGCCATAGAATGGGTAAATTTTGTTTCAGGACAAAGAAGGAAAAGAAATGAGCTGAATGTGGCATGGGCGCAGGCCAAGAAAATGGACATTCAAAGATCAGATTAGAGCCATTAAAATGTAAGTCGTGAATGTGGGAATTTGTGCAAGGAAAAGAGGTTTCCACAGGAAGATAGGGGTACAAACAAAATGGGCCCAATTTATAACACTGCCCAGAGGCAACCCTGTTAAAAGGAGTAAGACATACACAGAACATTAGCTACATAGTGATCTACCAGGAAACACTGCCCAATTAAAGCATTTGGCATTGTTCCTAGAACCAGTGTTGAGAAAGGCAATCTGCCTTGAGTCCCAACCCCTGCACCTCTTGCTGGATGTACCAAGAATGCAAAGCCCAAATTGTTTTTGCCCAAACATTTCTCCAAATTGTATTTGCAGGGAGCAACTTTGAAGGATGAAGAACTGTCTCCCTCTGTATCTAAGAGAACGCTGTTTACTGTTAGCTGCAAAATGATGAGGTCCCCAAATGTAATATTCCTCAGCTGCAACGAAATTTGATGATGCACAGAGCATCCACGGGACCCTTAGCACTTCATCTCTGTGAGACTCGGCAAAGGGTGAGGAGAACCACTGCATTTGATGATGCTCATGATGCTTGCTGTACCACAAGCAATAAAAAGTCCTTTATGCTTGATCCAGGAGTCTGTGTCTTCTCAGCATCCATAACACACGCTAATCCATTTAACTAACAAGTAGAGCTAAATCCCTGACCTGATACCTAGGAACTGCTCAACAAAAGTAGCCATTATTATTAGTAAAAAGTACGCATCTGAACAACTCTGCCAGAAGAACACATAACATGGAACAACTAGGGATACATTCAAAGATTTTAAATCAAGGATGAAGGTTTTAAAATGAAATCATGGAACTGTTGTGAAGTACAAAGCAATAAAGTAATCAATGACTAAGCATCAATCCTTTATCTGGACAGTCTAAAAGTACAAGATCAGTTTTACCTTAAAATTTACCTTCATGTGAAGGTAAATCCAGTCCTTATACAAGTCAAGACTTTCTATTACTCTACCTTTATTAGCTTACATAAGATTTCTAACAGTTCTTAGAAATACCGATAATAACAGCACACACTAATAAGGTTTCCCATTCTGTTCTAAGCAACTTATATAGATATTAATATTTCAAATCATACAGTAGCTCTATGAGGTAGGTGCTATTATCATCCCTATTTTACAGACAAAAAAGAAGAGAGACAAGAGGTTAAATAACTTGGTCTAAGCACCCAGCTTGTAAATGGTGGATCAGGGATTTAAACTCTGGTATCATAGTCCCAAAGACTGCACTCTTAAGTAGTACATTATAAGTCTTCCTAGAAAATAATGGTCATTTGTGGGCTAGAAAAAATGGAACTAGCATTTTTGAACCCCTCTTATTGCCAGATGCTTTCATGCTTTCACAAGATTATTTCACATATTAATAATTTTCTCCTTACAGGAAAAATAATGTCACCATTTTTATAGACAAAGAAACTAGGGTTCAGAGAAGATACATAATTCTGTTAAGAACATACAAATAGGCTATTTGGAAAAACAAAAATTTTTGAAGTAAGGTTTGACTTAATCCAAATCCCATGTTCTTTCTATTATGCAATGGCTTAGAGGACGTTTAAAGAAAAGGCTATGGATATATAGCACATTTTTCCAAATAAGTAACCTTGTCTATTATAAGTCCTTTTTAATTTAATCAAAAATAGAAACAAATAAAAACTGTTCAAATGACAAGTTTCCGTCATCACTAGATACTTCCCATATTATTTGAAAGTCTTTGTTTAATGTGACTAAATTTATATAGGACTTCCCTGGTAGTTTAACTGGTAAAGAATCCACCTGCAAAGCAGGAGACCCCAGTTCAATTCCTGGGTCAGGAAGATCCCCTAAGAAGGGATAGGCTACCCACTCCAGTGTTCTTGGGCTTCCTTGGTGGCTCTGCTGGTAAAAAATCAGCCTGCAATGAGGGAGACCTGGGTTTGAACCCTGGGTTGGGAAGATCCCCTGGAGGAGGAAACGGCTACCCACTCCAGTATTCTGGCCTGGAGAATTCCATGGACAGAGGAGCCTGACGCGCTACGTAGTCCATGGGGTCACAAAGAGTCAGACACGACTGAGCGACTTTCACTTTCACTTTGTACAGAGGATCTCCTTCCCTGGGATATTTGTCAATCAAGTTATCATTGTTCTTTCATTTCTTGGGTGCCTTTTTTTAACTCTATACTTAAGTATCATATAACTAACACTGGACTGGATTCTAAGACTAAATCTCTCCTAAATATCTAAATTAAATGGCTCCTGTCTTGGGTTAATGTAAAATGACAGAATAGCAGAGCTGGAAGAGGTTCTTGAGGCAACATGGTCTTCCTTATTTGAGGAAATTAAGGCCCTGAGAGGCAAGTGGCCAGTTTTCAAATCTAAAAGCATTTTGGTAAGTATAGTACAATAAACAGCCATATATATGGTATCCAAATCCACCAGCTGCTAATATTTCATTTATGCTCACTAGCTTTTGTTTTACGCTTTTGTATATGGGTGTGTGTATGTATACCTATGCATGTGTGTGTATATATATATGTATACATACATATCACATACATGTTCATGTACCATTGAAAAGGAGAGGAGTGTGGCAAGAGATAAGATGGTCGGATGGCATCACACTCAGTGGTCATGAGTCTGATCAAACTCTGGGAGATAGTGAAGGACAGAGAAGCCTGGCATGCTGCAGTCCATGGGGTTGTAAAGAGTCGGACTCAATTTAGCAACTAAACAATAACAACATTACTCAAGATGATTACGTTCCAAAAAGTCACCTTAAATGCTGAATTAGTAAATACTGAACCATTACTCCAAGGAAAAACACGGGATTCAGTGTCTGAGAGTCTCTGGTCACCATGTTTTTGATCAACCAATCAATATATATGCTTGTTTCATGTGTATTTCTGTTTAAGGATATTTTATTTAATATTCCTGTTAAGAGATTTCCTGGCATCCAGTAGTTAAGAGATGCCTTCATTTCTGTGGGCATCAGTTTGATCCCTGGTCAGGGAACTAAGATCCCACAAGCCTCACAGCATGCCCCCACTCCCCCCCAAAATAGTAAAAAACATTCTTGATCATTCAGTAACAGTGAACTCACAGCTAACAGCACTATAGCTCATGCCTGAAGGAAGTTTATCAATGCAAACATTTTTCTCTTAAGGCATATCACAGCTTTTTTGCATTCAGAACCTAGACAAAGTGTCAGTATTATGCTTGGGGCCATTTTAAGTAGGGAAATCACCAACAAAGAGGACAAAAAAATATTAAAAAGTACTACTAATACAGCTGCAGAAAGAATACTTGTTTACAGGATGAGAAATGAAAAAAGAAGGAAGAGATGCCTTGTCTGACCTCAGCTGAGAGCACGCATGTCAGGCAACTGAAATTTTTCATCACTCTGCACTTGATTTCAAATGACCATGAAAGCACCATGAGTATTGATCTAAGGGTTACAAATAAATTATCTAGTAGGCAAATTTTCAAATACAGAATCCATGAATAATGAGGCTTGGCTGCATATATTTAAATTGAACCATTTAAATTAAGAAGCTAACCTCATGACATTTCACATTAAATACATCAAAGCTGGTGGATTTTGAGTACTATGGAGCTGAATCAAAAGTGAAAATCAATACACAAAAACATTTTGGAAATGTTTATAGCCTGAAGGCCCACAGGCTTCCCATTTTGGGGAATCATATCTATCCTTTTCAGGCCTCCCTGACCCACCCAAGCTCCAGCACACCCATCCCAAGTTCATGGTCAGTCAAAACAAGTAAGGCCAACTGTAGATCATGTCCTCATAGTGCTGGAGTTACCAGCAAAACAGTCAAATATCTCGGTTACCTCTATGTGCATGCAGCAGAGTTATCTGTCAACGTCCTTTTTATGTCAATTACGGATTTCACTCTCTGATACACAGCATTTCCCTGAGCAATCCCCAGAGACCATGGACCTGACATTTCCACAAACACCCTAAAGCATATCACAGACAGAGCAGCAATGCTGCGAGACTGCAGTGAAGCAGAAAGAAAGCACACTCCGTGCCTCAGGCTTGAGCACTGTGTTTCCATCTGTGCGGAACTGCCTGGGTGACCAGATGTCTCAGAAGCTAGAGCCAAAAGTAGGCACACAGGTGTCAACTTTAGCTTTTAATCAAGGCCATGCTTTCGTTTCACAAGGACCATCCCGTCCCTGAACTCACCAAGCTTCCGTATTTGCCCCCAGCCATTATTGTTGGAAAACAGGGATGCTGATGAATGAAGAAATAAAATGAGGAGATGAATCCTTGACCTTGAATGAGTAGCACACATATTACTAAGAGAGAAAAAAGGACTGTGGGATTTGAGATGAGCTGGATGGTTACTGTCGATGGTAACAAAAGTTGCATGATTCCTAAATGCTGTGTACTTGGTTTAGCTGGTTTGGAGGAAGTTTCTGATGGTGGCTTGCACCATTAATAAAAGCTATCTTTCCCCAAAGACTTTACTGAGAGGAACTCCACCTAGCCGCTGCCTCTGCCAACAGCATCTCTCATAGTTTCCCCATCACACCCTTGGAGGTAGACACACCGCTGTTGTCTTCAGTTCTGTGGTCCTGACGGTGCTGAGTCCTTGCACACAGCTTTTCCAAGCCCCCGGAAGGCCTTCCTCACCCTCCATCAACTGGCTATCTCATCTTCCTCTTTCCAGTCCTGGTTCCTCCACCACTTTCTCATGGAAGACCCTCTGAATGATTCCTTGGAATTATTTACCTTTCCTTCCCCTATCATTCACTAGGGCCCCCTGGCTCCCCTCAACCTAGATTTCTTGCTTGCCCTCGGTCCTGGCACCCACACCGTGAGCCTTTCGGCTCCTGGCAGAGACTCTCCTGTGTCTCGTTTGTCATCGTCTGTGGCTTGCATAGTACCTACTAGGATAAGAGTTCAAAGAATACTTGTTGCCTTAAAAATTGAATAAATGAGTGTGTGAGTGTCAGTTTTCACTTGCTCTCATTAGAAATACTATTTACCCCTGTAAAAGGCCTAACTCTTATTTTATACGTTTAGAATTCCTATAATGAATTCATAAGTGTGCTTTTTCTCTAAATGCCTCCATACATCCCCAGTCTTCCTTATTCAGGAAGGAGTTATTAAATTGCTAAGTTGTGTCCAACTCTTTGCGACCCCATGGATGGCAGCACACCAGGTTCCTCTGTCCTTCACTGTCTCCTGGAGTTTGCTTAAATCCATGTCCGTTGAGTTAGTGATACTATCTAGCCATCTCCTCCTCTGCCACCCACTTCTCCTTTTGCCTTCATCTTCCCTAACATCAGGGTCTATTCCAGTGAGTTGGCTCTTGGCATCAGTTGGCCAAATTATTGCACTTTCAGCTTCAGCATCAGGCCTTCACATGAATATTCAGAGTTGATTTCCTTTAGGATTTACTAGTTTGATCTCTTTCAGGATGGATACTAGGTATTAATTTAAACCGATGTATTTTTAATTATCTGCCAAGTGCAATTTTTCCACGGTCTCGTAATCTCCCTGTAGGGGAGATGTTGCTATACCAAGCACAGCCCCTGGGATGCTCAGGAAAGAAGTGTAAGAAAATGGCCGCTCAGCAATGTCCACAAGCCCATCACTCCTTTCCCAACTCAAAGGGCAATGCTCCAAGCTGACTTCTCCTCCCGAGCGGTTACATATGTCCTCTCCATCCTCTGAGCATCTGAGCACATGTGTCCTTCTTAGGAGAAGTTGACACAGGTCCTAATAAATCTGTGACTGAGTGAGGTCTGGGTCCCATCATTTGAATTCAACCACACTTCATCTTTCATGTAGCACAAGTGAGCAACACCAGGCTTATTTTTTTCCAAAGGAATGAAATGCCTTTAACCATCCCGAACAAATCAATCTCACCAGGCTCCAAAATGTTCAAACATTTAGCTCATTTCTCATAATCCATAATTAAACCCAAGACCTACTTGAAATGATAAAGAATGATATTTTCACATGCTCAGCAACATTAGTATGGGAAGAGTAAACAAGAAAATTGGGTACAGCAAACTGGGCTTCTCAAGGTGAATAAACATATGGAATGGTTTTTTTAAGACCAAGCATTTGCAGCCAAGGCAGTTAAAATAAAAAAAAAAAAAAAATCACTTCTGGTTACATTTGCCTGGTTTCCAGAAACACAGAGGTGAGAATTAGATAGACTAAATAAAAATAATACTGAAAAATAAGCAAATTAGACCCAGCTTCTCCATCATAGCTTACACCATATATATTTTCACAGTATGAGTTTCAATAGGTAATTGATTATAGTCACCATCCACTTAAACTAACATTTATTTGAGGGCCTCCAAGCACGAGGTGCTATGCAAGGAAACTGTGTAAATGCTATCTTGTGTGATCCTTAAAATAACTCCATGAAGTAGGTGTTGTTATTATTCTCATTTTACAGATGATGAAACAAGCTCTGAAAGGTGATTGTCTTGCCCCTGATTAAAACTATCTGGATTGCTCTGTCTTTTGTATTGCATGTCCTTTATCAACTTGGGTTACAAACTATCTTATAATTTCTAAGGATCGGAGAAGATTATTTCATGACGCTAAGTCACTTCAGTTGTGTCCGACTCTGTGCAACCCCACAGATGGCAGCCCACTAGGCTCCCCCATCCCTGGGATTCTCCAGGCAAGAACACTGGAGTGGGTTGCCATTTCCTTCTCCAATGCATGAAAGTGAAAAGTGAAAGTGAAGTCGCTCAGTGGTATCCGACCCTCAGCGACCCCATGGACTGTAGCCTTCCAGGCTCCTCCGTCCATGGGATTTTCCAGGCAAGAGTACTGGAGTGGGGTGCCATTGCCTTACAAAATGAGAATTTCTGAGAGATACAGACACCTGAATGCATTAATGCATAGTGAGCTCAGCCAATACTAAATACCCACCAACACCTATAAACCGACCTCTCCTTGCCACCAGCTACATCTCCAGCTGAGTTCTAACTGCTCATAAAACATCTCTACTTGCGTATTTGTCCATTGCCTGGAGTTTGACATCCTCAATGGGGTGACCTTCTTAACCTCCTCATCTTGAAGAAATATGCAATCTGTGTATATGAGGATCAACCCATAATCCAGGGCAGACAAAGAGAAGCAGTGCATGGGGATACAGGTATTTAAAATGTAAGGCTTACTTCCTGGGATAGAGAAATCCCACCTCAAGCCTGACCTGTTTCTGCCACTTATCTTGAAAAAGCAATAAATTACCTATATTTCCAGTCTGACCTGTGCTGCTTCTGACCTTGGAAATGACTTTGCTGTTTCAGGCTCCAACCTCATTTGCATCTGCAGTATTTCCTCCTACTCTAACCTGATGACTTGACCATGTCTTGACTGTCCCCTCCCCAGACAGTTTTGAAGTTTTCAGTTTGGAGTTCAACTCCCTCCAATTAAACCCATAAAAGAATTTATAGATTGTTGTTGTTTAGGGCTTCTTCTCTGTCTCTTCCAGTCAAGCAACAACATATGTAAATATATATATATATATATATATACACACACACACACGTATATGTATATACATGTATATATAATGATATGTATATATCATTATATATAATATTTATCATAATATTATGTTTTATAGGTGATAAAATCAAGATACTAATATGCCATATAATTTGCCCAGTGTCATGTAATGTAAGTGTTAAATCCAGAATTTGAATCTCCCATCACTCTGCCACTAAGAATTCATGCTCTTAACCACTATACCAAGATACCTCTTGCTAAGAAAAAAATGCCAAACCTCCCTCTCAGAAATTGTTGGTTACAAAAGAATCATTCTTCCAGTATCCCAGGCCAGAGCTATGGGATATCTTTGAATCACATCTTTTCTTTATCTCAAATAGCCATTTGTCCACTAGTTATCAATCCTTCCATCTAAAACTTCATTTTTCATTTCCTTTCCACTTTTCTCTAATTGCTAACATTGTAATAGTATTCCAACTAGTCTCCCCAAAGGTAGTTTTCTTCCTGATTTAACATGTCTTACACAGGTTTGCCAAACTAATTTTAAATATCACGCTCACCAGAAAAGACTGAAGCCTGAAGATAGTATTTAAGGAGAATACTTAAGTGGAATATGTTTAAGCAGCTATAGGACTATCAAGCAAAAAAAGGATAAGCTTTGTTTTATGTTCCCAGAGAACCAAAATCATGATGATATACATGGGATGGGAAGGTAGAAGCTTTTTAAAATTAATCTTGATATGAGGAAGTACTTTTTATCAATTAGAGCCATTTAACAATGGAATAGTTTGCATATCCACTCTGGTCCACCCACTAATATGTTCAAGCACAAACTAAATGACCACATGCCAGGGTTTGGGGATGTATAGAGGTTGGACTCAATCAGCTCCAATATTTCTTTGGGTTTTTAAAATTCTGTAATGAGTCCCTGTGCAAAGGCCAACAATGACCCTCAAATTCCTATCTCATTATCCATCTAACCTTGCATCTCAATGCTTCCAATTTTGAATCTCTGTCCCAGGCTGGTGAATTAGTACCCACACAGCAAGCTTACTGCCCTACTCTCTGCTTTTGTTCAAGCAAGTTGACCCAGCCAGAATCCCTGTCTCCTAAGTCTCCCCCTAATCAAATCTTCTTGCTTTAGAAATGTAAAACTCCTCTAGAATTTCACCAAAATTACAAAAGCTATCTCAATTTTTATTCTCTCACCTTCCATTTCTTCAAGTCCTAATTCATCCACACAGCCTACCTTGGTGAAAGTATTTTATATGAAATAGGTTTATATGGACACCTATTGGGAGCCCCTGGTGGCTCAGCTGGTAAAGAATCTGCCTGCAATGCGGGAGACTTGGGTTCAATCCCTGGGTTAGGAAGATTCCCTGGAGAAGTGAAAGGCTACCCATTACAATATTCTGGCCTGGAGAATTCCAAGGGTTGCAAAGATTCGGACACTTATTACATGAGCTCCTATTTTTGGTGTCATCAATGTGTTTGTTTCCCTGAAGTTGTATTCAAAATTTTATGTGTGAGTGCTCATGTTCTGTTTTCCAGTAAATACAATTATCTTTGTGTTTTATTGGAAACAAAGATATCTTTGTACCCAAAAATGTTTTTAAAAAAATTCTGTTTGCCTTTTTAATCACCCATCAGTTCAGTTCAGTTCAGTTGCTCAGTCGTGTCTGACTCCTTGTGACTCCATGAATTGCAGCACGCCAGGCCTCCATGTCCATCACCAACTCCAGGAGTCCACCCAAACCCATGTCCATCAAGTCAGTGATGCCACCCAACCATCTCTTCCTCTGTCGTCCCCTTCTCCTACCCACAATCTTTCCCAGCATCAGCGTCTTTTCAAATGAGTCAGCTCTTCTCATCAGGTGGCCAAAGCTAATCTGTGGCAGAAATTTGACAAAACATAGTAAGATATTTACATATCTCAGGTGTGTGTTAGGAACTAAGAAACTACCTTCTTATTGATTACCCAAATCTAGACTGTTCAAAGAACTTCTAAAGGAAACTGAACACTATTTCAGGAGAAGATGTGGCATTTATTCTTCCAGGCCCTTGTTCACAAACATTTCTAAAATTCCTGCTACACCCAGCTACTTGAGATATAGACATGGTGCTCTCCTCTCACAAAGGCATTCACAAAAATTAATAAAGAAAAAAAATGAATAAGCAAAAAATATAGTCTCTACCCTTAA
Source organism: Bos javanicus (assembly GCF_032452875.1). Taxonomy (NCBI): domain Eukaryota; kingdom Metazoa; phylum Chordata; class Mammalia; order Artiodactyla; family Bovidae; genus Bos; species Bos javanicus. The sequence goes on along the minus strand of NC_083896.1, from coordinate 3,161,570 downwards.
AGAATTTACAATCTAAGAGAAAAAACAAGTGAAAAATATGAAACAGAGAGAATAGTGAAGCTAAGTTGCCTCAGCTTCAACATCAGTCCTCCCAATGAACACCTAGGACTGATCTCCTTTAGGATGGACTGGTTGGATCTCCTTGCAGTCCAAGGGACTCTCAAGAGTCTTCTCCAACACCACAGTTCAAAAGCATCAATTCTTTGGCACTCAGCTTTCTTCACAGTCCAACTCTCGCATCTATACATGACCACTGGAAAGGACCATAGCCTTGACTAGATGGACCTTTGTTGACAAAGTAATGTCTCTGCTTTTTAATATGCTCTCTAGGTTGGTCATAACTTTCCTTCCAAGGAGTAAGCATCTTTTAATTTCATGGCTGCAATCACCATCTGCACCCATATGACTTAAATATTCTCTCTGTTTCATATTTTTCCACTTGTTTTCTCTCTTAGATTGTAAATTCTTTAAGGGTAGAGACTATGTTTTTTGCTTATTCATTTTTTTTGTCTATTATTTTTTGTGAATGCCTTCATGAGAGGATAGGACCATGTCTATATCTCAAGTACCTGGGGTGTAGTGGGAATTTTAGAAATGTTTGTGAATAAAGGCCTGAAAGAATAAATGCCACATCTTCTCCTATAACAGTGTTCAGTTTCCTTTGGAAGTTCTCTGAATAGTCTGCTGCTGCTGCTGCTGCTAAGTCACTTCAGTCATGTCCGACTCTGTGTGACCCCATAGACAGCAGCCCACCAGGCTCCCCCATCCCTGGGATTCTCCAGGCAAGAATACTGGAGTGGGTTGCCATTGCCTTCTCCAATGCATGAAAGTGAAAGTGAAGTCGCTCCGTCATATCCTACTCCTAGTGACCCCATGGACTGCAGCCTACTAGGATCCTCCATCCATGGGATTTTCCAGGCAAGAGTACTGGAGTGGGCTGCCATTGCCTTCTCCCAGAATAGTCTAGATTTGGGTAATCAATAAGAAGGCAGCTTCTTAATTCCTAACACACACCTGAGATATGTAAATATCTTATCATGTTTTGTCAAATTCTGCCACAGATTAGCTGAGACTCTGCCATTCTAGAGATAACTGTATCCACTGAATTTCCTATTTCTGGAGCTCACAAAGAAACATCTTGAAAAAAAAGAAACATCTTGGCTATGCTACTGATCATTACATGTCTGTCCTGTTCCCATTCTGCAGAGAAAGACCTGGATGCCAAAGGGGGTGAAGGTGCTGCAAAGGAGTCTCCAGTGGTTGCTCCCCAAGGCCACAGGAAGGCTTCCATGGGCACAGCCCTGGGAGAAAGGCTGGTGGGACCAGGACTGCCTTCCGTTTACCCTGGATCAGTTTGACTCTCTCATTTACCGGTTACGAAAAGTAATGTAGCTCTCCATTCTTACATACATGTTCAGTGGAAGATCAATTACTTAGTTGCCCTGACAGCAACTAAGAGTTTTGGGCAGCTTTGTTTTTAAGGTGAATGATGAACTGAATGAAATCAGGTTCCTTAACATTATCAGTGAAACTCTGTGCTAAGTACCCCCACGCAAGGTTTTAAAGGGTGCTCACTCTTCACAGGGAACATGCAAGGTACTGAACTCATTTTAGTAGCAATTCTCTGTCTGTGTTAACAAGTAGAATGGCTAACTTATGTTAAATGCTTTCTCTCCTTACCATAGGAGTTGCTCTATTTTAGGTATCTAATATTAGCATTCATTAAACACCAACAGTGAGCTTGAGACTGTGTTGCATAGGGACGCATTTTCCTTCTCAGTTGATGCACTATATTGGTCAACAATGGAATAATTAAGCATGTGGCAGACTTATAAGCTGTATTATATAAAAAGACACAGACCTGATTATGGCTGGGAATTCCCTAAAGAGAAAGCAAACTCTCTAGCATCAAAACGCACATGTTTGAGCACTGAACCTATGCCTGGGAACCTCCTGAGATTTTTTTTCTTTCTTTTCAGCTGGTTTTTAGCATCTGTTACTGGCTTTGTAGGGACCAGATGCCTCAATGCAATATATGTTTATTAATGATGAACTCAAGTCTTGTCTGTTATTTCAGAGTGATAACAAAAAACAAAACAAAACAAAAAAAAACCCTATCATTGCAATTAATAAACTTTGAATTACACTCTCTATATATTATTACTTAAGAAGTTAAGTTCAGATGCATTAGGCTAAAGGGGACAGAACCTGATTGGCTAGAGCTTAACACCTCAAAGAACAAGAAATCTTCATTTTCTACATAGAAGTTTAAATATAGTTGATCCTTCCAACTCTCATTTGAGATAATAATTTATTAATATTAATAATAATAATGGATGAGGATGAGGAATCTGAGGTCCACTAAAAGAAGTAACTTGCAAGGATCACACAATAGCAGAGATGGAAATTTGCTTGGGTCTCATGAGTCCAAATCCTATCCAGTTTTCCCAACTTTAAGGAGTCTCAAGAAGCATATATTTGGTTTGAGGCCTTGTATGATCAAAACACAGATTTTGTTTGGAACAGAAAAGCATAAAATTGGATAATACATAATGGCTCCTCTCAAGAACCTTAGAATTGGGTAGGAGTCGTAAGAAAAATAAGCATGATTGTAAATATCCATGACACGGAGTAGTGTGGAGCAAGTGACACATGAGCTCTTCAGAAGAAGGCAGGGCTGTCAGAGCCTTCCTGGAGAAGATGCTGGGCAAACTGAATGTTCAGTAAATGTGAAGACAAACAGGATGGGAATATAAAACAAAACTTAACAGATGTCAGAGAATAATGAAAACTTTTTGCTGGCTAATGTGGAGAGTTGTCGGGGGAAAAAAAAAAAAAAAAGAAACACATAAGGTATCATCTCTGTGCTCAAGGACCTAACAATTAAATTGAGTAGAAAAGAATCTCCCATTCAAAATAATGAAGAGCGATCTAGAGTAGCACATCCCACATAGTAATTGAATGGTGACTTTTGCAGCACAGGCAACAGAATACTGATGGTGCTCAGAGAAAGAGCTCTGCAGGTCTCAAGTCAAGTTCGTCCACAAAGAAGAAAGAAACGGAGCAAATATTGCCAAAGGCAAAGAGAAAAGAGCAAGAGAATAAGAGCTAAAATACTTTGGGGATTATTTGTCTGAATATTTATCAAATTTATGTGTACTCAATTCACATAGGGCTAATTATTCACCTAGAAATCACAGAGGGAAAGTGTGACTGAAGAAAGAAAAAAAAAGCCAAGAAACCATGGTGACCAGTAAACCTAGAGAGGGCAGTGCACATCTGAGCTGGATGGGCGAGCCCTCAGGAGGAGGCAGCACCCTACCACTAGTTAAGTGGCCTTGAGTAATTCATGTAGTCTCTAGTTCTGCTTTCTCATCTATCAGGTGGATCTAATAATACCTCCCTTGCCTCAATCACAAGTTTGTAGGGAGAATATCATAAGCCTTATTGATTTCATTGACCAAGTGTCCAAGAAATTTGAAGCCCTACCTACAGTGCAAGTCCAATGCCGGATGCTGGGTGAAAAATGCAGAGATAGGAAAACACTGCAACCCATGCCCACACAGTCTGGCCAGCCATTCCAATGCAGCCAACGTTAGTGCCACCAAAAATGTGAGAATCTATTAGGTTCCAGATAGCATGCTTTTCATTAAGGATCCTAAGTCAAAAGAGGCAAAGTTTGAGAACACATAAGTATAATAAATCTTCATGACCTCGGATTGGCAATGGTTTCTTAGATATGACACCTAAACTATAAGACATGACATAAAAGTACAAGGTAGACAGATAAAGTGAACTTCCTCAAAGTTTAAAACTTTTGTTTTTCAAAGAACTCTATCTAAAGTGATAAGGCAATGCAAACAATGGAATAAAATATTTGCAAATCATATATCTGATTAAGCATAATATTGAAATACACAATGAACTATTATACCTCTATAATAAAATAGCAAATAACCCAATTAAAAATGAGCAAAAGAATTGAATGGACATTTTTACATAGAATACATACAAATGGTCAATAGCATAAGGAAAGATTCTCAACATTATTAGTTATTACAGAATGCAAGTCAAAATCTCAATGAGACACTGCTTCATAAGCATTAGGTTAACTATGTTGATGTATGGCAGAAACGAACACAATACCATAAGAAAATTATCATCAAATTAAAAATTAAACACACAAAGATAGACAATAAAGATTGTTGGCAAGGATGTGGAGAAATTGGAATCATTATATTTGACAGTGGGAATATAAAATGATACAGCCATTTTGGAAAACCATTAAAGAGTTCCTCAAAAAGTTAAATATAAAGTTATCGTGCTATGTACTGTGATTAGTTGCTCAGTTATGTCTGACTCTTTGTGACCCTATGGACTGTATTTAGCCTGCCAGGATCCTCTGTCCCTGGAATTCTCCAGGCAAAATTACTGGAGTCAGCTGCATGCCCTTCTCCAGGGGATCTTTCCAACTCAGGGATCAAATCTGGGTGTCCCACATTGCAGGCAGATTCTTTACCTTCTGAGCCAGCAGGGAAGCCCAAGATTACTGGCGTGGGTAGCTTGTCACTTCTCCAGAGGATCTTCCTGACCCAGGAATCAAAAGAGGGTCTCTCACATTGCAGGCAGATTCCTTATCAGCTGAGCTACCAGGGAAGCTCATAAAGTTATCATAAGACCCAACAATTCTATTTCTGGGCAAATAACCAATAGAACTGGAAACATATACTAACACAAAAACATGCACTCAGGTGGTTCTTAGTAGCATTGTTTATAATAGACAAAAAGTGGGGGAAATGTTCACCAACTAGTGAATATATAAACAGAACATGGAATACTATTTGGCTATTAAAATGAATGAAGTACTGGTACATGTTATAATATGAATGAACCTGCAGAATATGATGATAAATGTCTGTCACAAAAGACCACTTATTATGTTCCCATTTATACAAAATATCTGAAACAGTCAAATCCATAGACACAGAAGGTGGATTAGCTGTTGCCAGGGGATTGAAGGACAGGGCAATGTGAAGTGACTATTAACAGGCATAAGTTCTGTTTAAGGTGGAAAAAATATTAAGGGATTATATAGTAGAGAGGGTTGCATGGCCTTGTGAATATCTTAAAAGTCATAGAAGGGTACAATTCAAAAGACCAAATTTTATGGTATGTAAATTATACCTAAATTTTCTTACAAATTCAGAGTTCCTTCCAAACAAGGAATTTACAATATGGTAAAAAGACATCACTGACTCGGTGGACATGAGTTTGAGCAACTCAGGGAGATAGTGAAGGACAGGGAGGTCTGGCACCATGCAGTCCATGGGGTCGCAACGAGTAGGACACAACTTAGCAAGTGAACAGCAACAACAAAGAAGGAAAAAGAGAAATCACTCACAGTACAAACCAAACATATTCACTAGTCAATACAACAAGCATTGCTGAGTTTTTTCACACGTAAAGCAACAGCGAACATGGATTGAGCACCTATTATATGCCACTTATTTTTCTAAGCATTTCCCATGTTAGCAGCTTATTTAATCCCCGTGATAGGTACAACTGCATCTTCATTTTTCAAAGAAGGAAACTAAGGCACAGAGAGGTAAAGAAATTTGTCCAAGGTTATACTGCACATAAATAACGGAGTTAGGATTTGAATCCAAGAAGTGAGAGTACAGTATTTATTTTCTTAATCGTGAGGCTACACAATTTCTAGGAAAAATATAAGGCTGAAACACATAAGAAAGGCATCACCATCAAATGTCAGCTCATGGAAAGGCTGACTCTTGGTGTAGTTCCTCCTCCTAGTGCCTGCCTGAAGTGCCTACAAAATACCCTGTCCAGATCTTGGATCCAGGGAGTCCTGTATCCTTCCTAATAAAGGGAGCTTAGCATTGACCCAGACCACTGGTTCCATCTTTAAATGGCACTGTTTTGAAAGTTTTTTCTTATATTTAAGTTTGCATGACTCTTCATTGATCAGGTTGCCTAGAAGCACAGCCTGAGATGAGGATTTAGGGGCTGCTGCTGCTGCTGCTAAGTCGCTTCAGTCGTATCCGACTCTGTGTGACCCCATAGACAGCAGCCCACCAGGCTCCTCCGTCCATGGGATTCTCCAGGCAAGAACACTGGAGTGGGTTGCCATTTCCTTCTCCAATGCATGAAAGTGAAAAGTGAAAGTGAAGTCGCTCAGTCCTATCTGACTCTTAGAGACCCCATGGACTGCAGCCCACCAGGCTCCTCCGTTCATGGGATTTTCCAGGCAAGAGTACTGGAGTGGGTTGCCATTGCCTTCTAGACAAGCTTTATTAACAAAGTGCTGTTAAGGATGAGTTTGTAACAGGGAGGGAGCAGGGGATAGGAAAGTGGTAAGTGGTTCAGTCAAGTACATTCTTGGTCCTGTGCATGGAGTAAGACTCCCTAGGACAGAAACAATGGCACAAAGATGCCTGCCTTGACACATTGATGTGCAGCAAGCCGCAATGGTGGGGAAGAACTAGCAAGCCCATGAAGGGGACTCAGGATGGGGTGGGGCACCTGCAACCCACGAGCATCTGCCCAGCAGCTGCGGCAGGGGCACAGCCTGGTGCAGAAGAGTTTGTGGACACCACTGCATCTCCCGCCTTCCCACGGTGCCTAGCCAAGGGGTTGAGGGCGAGAACAGACCCAGTTTTAAAAGACTGGCTAAATTGACTCTTAAGGCTCCTCTCTTTGCACCTATGAGCTATTTACACCTAGGTGTAAACAGCACCAGGTGGCGCTAGTAGTAAAGAACCCATCTGGCAATGCAGGAGACATGATTCAGGTTCAATCTCCATTCTTTTTTTTTTTTAATTAGAGGCTAATTATTTTACAATATTGTATTGGTTTTGCCATACATTAACATGAATCCGCCACGGGTATGCACGTGTTCCCAATCCTGAACCGCCCTCCCATCTCCCTCCCCATACCATCCCATCTCCGTTCTTAACCAGTCAGGAAGATCCTCTGGAGGAGGAAATGGCAGCCACTCTAGGATTCTTGCCTGGGAAATCTCATGGACAGAGGTGCCTGGCAGGCTACACTGATGGAGTTGCAAAAGAGTTGGACACAACTTAGCAACTAAACAACAGGAAAAACAGCAATGCCTGTAGCAATGTCATAGGGGTGGAATGAGAATAAAGAGAAATGACCAACAAAAAACATTTAGCACTATGCTTAGCACATAAGTAATGGTCAAGCAATTATTACCACAGTAAGTATAGTCTCAGTGAACTCCAGGAGTTGGTGATGGACAGGGAGGCCTGGCGTGCTGCGATTCATGAGGTCACAAAGAGTCGGACATGACTGAGCGACTGATCTGATATGATCTGATATATCAAATGCTTGTTAACATGAAGTTTTCCCCATTTCCTTCCAAAATGAAAGAAGCTGAATTACTTGTTTAACCCACCAACAATTTCAAATCTTAAAATTTCCAGTTCTTGTGGTAGAATTTTTAGCATTTTCTCACCATTGTTTGAATTCGCAGAGTGAAATTTTAAATTTTGTCCTGTTGCTATTCACTGAAGTCATCACCTTCAGAACAGGCTTTCTTTCAGCTTTACCTCTTCATCCTACTGGATTAAGCTTTCCTTCTGGACTATCATAAATTCATCAGTATCTGATGTTTCCCTTTGTGGCTGTGAATACCAAACCTGACTATGAATCCAAGTCCTGCTCTAATGATTTCAAACGCATGAATCCATGTTAAACATACTTGTATTAGAATCTGGCACTTTGCCAGGAAAAGACTTGCCGTCCAACTGCCAAAACTTGAGGGCAAGCATCGGACAGCAATTCAGTGATGATTTGTTGACTTCCAGAATGGCAGTTCCATCAGTGACAGTAGAACTGGTCAGACTGCACTTTGATCCTGAGCTGGTTAAAAAAAAAATGGTGCTATACCATGATCCGTACAGAGCATCCTGCAGAAAGCCTTCTCATCTGCTGAGGGTTGAAAGGCCCTTGCATTGAGGAAGCAGCTGTCCACACACAGCATTGGGGGGTACATATGTCATTCATAAAGCTGCTCAGTAACTCCACAGAGATGGCAACAGGAAGCTCTTTCTACCAAAACATGCCCTGGAATTCCATGGCATGTCAGGTAGTGAACTGACTAGACATTTTTAACATCCTCCCACGCCAAGCCTCTCTGCTCCGTACATATGCCGAGGGATGCATTCTTAACCAGTGCTCTTTCAATGGAGGCCGGTCATATTCTTTTGTTCATGCATTCAGCCATTCAATTACTCATCAGTGAGCAGTCATTGAGTGCTTAGTAGGTACTAGGGATACCTAGGTGAAGATGGATATAAAGCAAAGGAAACCAAAGGCTGGGTCTCAGTGTTAATCCTTGCACACTATAAACTGTGTTCCACCCGTGTAACATATGAAGATTTCAAAGAGAAATTTTGGAGGAAAAGTCCCTTACTTCAAATCCTAGATCAGCAATGGTGGAAATGCAGGCACTGCTGCATAGAGAGACAGTAGGGGACTTTCCTGGCCCTTCTTGAACCATACCACAAAAGCAGCTGGCTACGCAGCTGCAGAAAGTCTGGGCTTGTCTCTGCTTAGACAAGATAGAAAGCAGCTTCAGATCCCAGTGCCTTGAAAGAACACTTGATGTTGTCCATCTACATCCAAGTGGCCCTGTGCAATCAGTATCTGATGGCTCCATCTCCCATTCTGTGAAATGCGAATGCTGTCACGTACGAGGCTGGTAGGTGCCTGGACAGCAGAAAAATACTATTTTCATATATAAAGGATTCTTTTCAAGTTGTTTGTTTTCTTTGTATGTTTGAAATATCCAGCTAATAATAATGAAATGGGATGTGACAATGAAAACTCTTTCATTTAGCAAGATCCATTTTTCATAATCATCCCAGAGCATCTGAATCACTGCCTAGCAGAGGAGAACAACAGCTGGCAAACAAGTGGTGATGTATTACAATGTTTTTAGCACCATATGGCAATATGTCTTCAAAGTCACCTGCTGGGTGGAAGGAAAACCCTTTTTACAACTACCCCAAGAGAATAGGGGATCGAGGAATCAAGAGGTACATTGGAGTAATACTGTATGGTCACCAAAAGCATGTGTTGCTAAATATTAAAGTAAATATTGAAGCAGCAACATGCTATTAAGAAGCTAAAATGACAAGTTGTCTAAAGCCTTTAATTGCCATAAAGTGTAACAAAACAAAGCCTCATCTATTGAAGCACAAGATGGTTTTATCTAAGTTCAATTAAAAGTGATTAATAGTTATTGTGGTAGGTCTTAATTAGGATTCTCGCCCTTTAATATGAGAAATGAAATTAAGAAGTTGGTGTCAAATAGGATCTAAGTGTTAGTTAAAGGCTTTTTTTTTTTTTTTTTCCTGTCATTTTTGTTAAAGAAATAGACCTAGGTGATCTAACATTTTCTTTCCTCTGACAATGAAATGTCTTGCCCACATTCTTGGGAGGAGAATCCAGCTTGAAGAATCAGAGGAAACTGTCTGCTCCAATGTCTCCCCCAGGCTCTTCCCCTGCACCCTGCTATCCTCCCAAACCTGGTTCTGTTCTCCCACCTCAATGTAACGAGTGTTACCCTACATCACATCAGCTTGGGGCAATAGCTGGGGTTGGGGGTCAGGGTGGAAGGCACAGAGGTAAAAGAGGCCCAGAGTAGTCACTAAATAGTAACTGACTGCCTCCTAGCCTAGCTTCCTCAGATTTCTCCCTGAATGTCCCTAAGTCCTCAGACACATGATGGACATACCATCTCTCAAATTCTCCCCTAAGCAATAGGTTCCCTTCCAACCTTTTTCCCTCCTTCTATTCTGGATCTCTGAAACGCTGCTGCTGTAGGCGCCATCTATGGCTGTCACAGAGGGGCCACTGCACTGTATCATGCTCTTCGTTCTAAACATATTGTGTGCGCTCGGTGGCTTTGACGGCTGGTTGCCGGGTTCAGTGGGCTCCAGCAGCCTTCACCCGTGAGCACCCCATCAGTCTGCCTCGTGGACTGGTGTGAGTGCTCCCTCGTGAGCATCTCAGATTCACTCTCCTCATTTTCACCCACTGTACTATTGCCACACCTCTCCCTGGATCTCAGGCATAACTCCACGGCACGGCATTAACCAGAAAATACAGCTGACCGGTACCTCTGCACCCCGACCCTGCCCCTGTCCTGAAAGCAAGCATAAAAATAATGGTAACACTAAAAGCATTAATGATACTCCTAATTTATTGAACTTGTGATAGCTGCTAGGCATTCTATTAAGCATTTGAAGTACATTAATCATTACGTCATTTACACCAATCATTATCTCCATCCCTGAGAGAAATTGCTTAGCTTATCAGCACTAAGGAGTCAAGATTCAAGCCCAGGTTTGACTTCAGAGTGTGTACTCTTATCCACAGCATATACTGCCTTTCATTCCTCAACCCTTTCTTCCTTTAGAACATGTTGTTTTCCTGATAACTCTTTGGGGGCACTCAGAAATACATTTCAGGAACCAAAGCATGGCAAGAAACACATGACTGAATTCTAGTTGAAAAACATAGCTGAGTTTCTCCAGCTGAGACCCTCCCAACATACAAAAAATCATTTTTATGTGTGTGTTTCTTTAATCTTTACATTTGCTCCCAATACCAACTCTCTGCTCCACTTATTCCTTCTTTCTAGAATGCTTCCTGCTCCACTGCAGACCCTAAACCCCAGTGGCCATGAAGGAAGTCTCGACTTGACCCTACATGAGGTCCCCCAGTTGTACATTTTAGGGCATTGTATATACCCCTCAGGAGATAGTTCTAAATTTTTGGTCACCGAAGTTACTTGAATAGTTGTCTTATCACCACCATTTTGGATTGTAAATTCCCTTAATGGAAAGACTTGGCCTTGCATCCTGTATGCTTTGCACTAGCTGAGAGAGCTTTCCATGTTCTGAAGAGGCACTTAATAACCATTTGTTGAATTAAAATAACTTTAATTTTTGCTCCTTTATTAACAGATCATATTTATTGTTAACTATTCTACATTCCATTTCCACTTGTGGGTCTCCATGTTCTCCCTCGAAACAAGGGCACTTTGAAGTCATTCTGAGCTTTTAATTTAATCTTCTTTTAATGGAGTTTGCCTCCCAGTTAGTTCAATATATTCTCTAGCAGTCTATTTCCTTATAGATTTATAGCCCTGAAAAACTTATTTTTCTACCTTAAAAATCTCCTGGATTATTTATTGGGGCTGATTCATATCGAGTGCATTTATATTGTTTTCTTATCAAAAGAGAACGTCCTATTACATTTCAGCCAAACTATCTCCGTTTTTCTCAAGCCTCAAGTGATTTATGGTATATAATATACATTGGGGAAAATTAAAAATTTTTATAGATCAAACAAATATATTGGGCATGGCTCTTTTGTAAGCCTTGAATGTGAGAATTTTTCTGGAAAAGGTTTGGTTTTCTGTGCTGCACCCAGTAGTAGCAGATTGCGGTTCACAGCCAGTGCTGCTGAGTGAGCTAAATAGGAGATTCCTGTTCCGGCACCAATGTTTCACCAGTGGATCCATCAGTGCTTCTGTTGAGAGCTCTTGGTTTGCCAACAGATAGAAAGAGTTTAGATAAAGACAACATGTGGGAATGTGCAGCCTTTTAAAATCACCTTGCCAGAGGGTTTTTTTTTTTTTTTAATACTTTTTGTCTTTATTTACAATTTTATTCCTGTACATAGTAAATTATTTACACCAAAGGTATACAAAGGAAAACATGCTCCCCTCCCACCTGGTTTCCATTCCCTGACTCCAGAGATCACCACTGTTAGTGTTCTTGCCACATTCTAGACTGGGGGTTTAAAGAGAGAGCAGAGAAATTACAATCAGATTCAACCACAGTTGGGCTTCCCTGGTGGCTCAGTGGTAAAGAATCCACCTGCCTATGCAGGAGAGGCAGGTTTGATCTCTGGGTTGAGAAGATCCCTTGGAGAAGGAAATGGCAACCCACCCAAGTATTCTTGCCTGAGAAATCCCATAGACAGTGGAGCCTGGTGGGCTACAGTCCATGGGGTCACAAAGAGTTGGACGGGACTTAGCGACTGAGCACGCATTCACGCATGCAACCACAGCCAATCAGTGGTCTGCTCTGAGCACTTATTAGGCTCCAGGTGCTATCCTGGGTGCTACAGATAACCCCTCCCTCCTTCACAAGGTTTACAGCTATGGATAGTACAGTAAGCAGGGCTTTAGGATGCATGTAATTAGCACCATAACTGTAGAAGTACCAGGTGCTAAGGGAAATTGCAGACTTCCCAGAGGTAGTTAAAACTTTTCTGATGGCTCCAGTAGGGAGAACTTTATCAGACACTGTGAAAGGAAGTAGTGATCTCTGATAACAACCTGTGCAAAGCCAGGAGGTGTGAGAGAAGGCATGATAAATTTAACAAACTGGAAAACGGTCAATGCAGTTAAAACTCATGTTTGAAGGAAAACAGACAAACCAAAAGCCATAGAAAGGGAAAAGTCACTCAGAGGCCACTGACCACTTTTCCCAGAGTCCTTCCTATCATTTTATAAAAAGAATACTGCACATGAATGAACAAGAAAATCTGATTTCAAATACTGGTTAATTACCTGAACATCTCGGTTGCCTCCTGTGTAAAAGAAGAGAAATCAAAGCTACTTCGCTACTTCACATGGTAACTGAGAGAATTAGTCAATTATCTAATTCATGCAAAGCTGCCTTAGCAGAGTGCCAAGCATATACAAATAACAGAACCAAAAAAAATGTAAAAAAAAAAAGGGGGGGGGGATTATTCTAGGTCATTGGAATTTCTTCTGTGCATTAGCATTATCATCTCTGCAAGATTCTGAATTACCAGGGCATGAATCAAGAGGGATATTTATTTTTTTAACTATTTTATGCAATTGGAGGCTAATAACACCCCCTCCCATCCCAGATCATGGGAGATCCTAGAGCTCACACTCTCCTCCACCACCCTGGTTCCACTTTGAAGACTGGAACACTTTGAAGAATTTCCAAAGCATATTGTAAGATACATATTGCTTGCCTCCTAAGACCTGATATTCCTTAAGATATTTTTAATATTAATTGCATCCTGCCTCCTGAGAAATCTGTATGCGGGTCAAGAAGCAACAGTTAGAACCAAACATGGAACAATGGTCTGGTTCCAAATTGGGAAAGGAGTACGTCAAGGCTGAATATTGTCACCCTGTTTATTTAACTTATGTGCAGAGTACTGCATGTGAAATTCTGGGCTGGAGGAAGCACAAGCTGGAATCAAGATTGCCGGGAGAAATATCAATAACCTCAGATATGCAGATGACACTACCCTTATGGCAGAAAGCGAAGAAGAACTAAAGAGCCTCTTGATGAAAGTGACAGAGGAGACAGAAAAAGCTGACTTAAAACTCAACATTCAGAAAACTAAAATCATGCCATCCAGTCCCATCACTTCATGGCAAATAGATGGGAAAACAATGGAAACAGTGACAAACTTTATTTTTGTGGGCTCCAAAATCACTGCAGATGGTGACTGCAGGCATGAAATTAAAAGAAACTTGCTCCTTGGAAGAAAAGCTATGACCAACCTAGATAGCATATTAAAAAGCAGAGACATTGCTTTGCTGACAAAGGTCCATCTAGTTAAAGCTATGATATTTCCAGTAGTCATGTATGGATGTGAGAGTTGGACTATAAAAAAGGCTGAGCGCTGAAGAACTGATGCTTTTGAACTGTGGTGTTGGAGAAGACTCTTGAGAGTCCCTTGGACTGCAAGGAGATCCAACCAGTCCATCCTAAAGGAAATCAGTCCTGAATATTCTTTGGAAAGACTGACAGTGAAGCTGAAACTCCAATACTTTAGCCACCTGAAGTGAAGAACTTACTCATTGGAAAAGACCCTGATGCTGGGAAGATTGAGGTCAGGGGGAGAATGAGGTCAGAGGATGATATGGTTGGAAGGCATCACCAACACAATGGACATGAGTTTGAGCAAACTCTGGAAGTTGGTGATGGACAGGGAAGCTGGGCATGCTTGGTGTCACAAAGAGTCAGACAAGACTGAGTCACTGAACTGAACTGAATATTAACTGGATAAATGAATCTACTCTTACATTTGTGGGGTGGAAAACTATCTCAATCGCTTGGGAAGCAAATTCAGATCTTAGTCACTGACATAACTCTCCTGTTTTTCAGGGTTAAGTTGTGAAATTGGCAAAGTAGTTACTTGTTAAAGATTGCTTGTATTCTTCTTGCTTACTTGCTTTTGTAGCCATGGATAAACAGAAATTCTGGCAGAAAGGTTATTTTTAAATGGATCACCTTGAGAGTGACAGAAAACTCAAATTCTTTGAATGGTGGTGCTTGCTTTAGCATCTTTACTGAGAATTTCAGTGGAGCAACTGGTATTGTACAGAAGACTGAAGAATTGTGTAGCTGTATATTATTACCCCCTAATTACTATTTAATTTGCACTTCAGTGCTTGCAAAATGAGTGTGAAAAATGAAAATTGAGTAACAATTAGAGGGTAAGAGACATAATTGTGTGATTTTTGACATCCAGCACAGACTTTCAATAGTAAGAGCAAATTAACTATGACAGTTCAGGCGTCTGACCCACTTTGGGCCTATAGCTCAAGAACTTGAAATGCCAGGAGCTATGGCTTTGAAAGAGTTGAAGAGATCATACTTGACGTGGGAATATATGAACCTATTGTCAAGTCCATAGGCTTTCTCTGGTAGAACTATATAACTCCTTTAAAGAATTCTCTAGGTATTGCCTAGGCATACCAAGGAAAATGCAGACCTCTGTCTAATACAGTGTATTATCTCTAGCATGCTAAAAGTCACTTAGTATTCAATCCTGGCTATGCTACAGAGAATTATCCATTTATTCTTTTATCCACTCAATTTGTAAGCAATTCTAGAGCACCTACTAAAAAGTCAGGAAGAACACTAGACCTTGAAGATTTAAAGGGGCTTCCCAAGTGGCTCAGTGGTAAAGAATCCACCTGCCAATGCAGGAGCTGCAGGAGATGCAGGTTTGATGCTGGGGTCATGAAGATCCTTTGGAGGAGGAAATGGCAACTCACTCCAGTATTCAAAGATAAATAAGTCATAATATCTGACTTCAAGGTATTCATAGTGTAGTGTATTGGGTACCATAGAGAATAATAATCATTACAGAAAATAATTTTGTGTATAGAGGTGGGGAGGGTTAAGATTGATCTGCTTTAGGTGTCAAATACTCTAATATGCACTTGGTAGAGATATAAAACTAAACAAATAATGATACATGCAAAGTGAAAATGTTAGTCACTCAGTCATTTACAATTCTTTGCCACCCCATGGATTACAGCCTGCCAGGCACCTCTGTCCATGGAATTTTCCAGGCAAGAATTAGTGAAATGGGTTGTTATTTCCTCCTCCAGGGGATCATCCATACCTTGGGATTGAACCCAGGTCTCCTGCATTGCAGGCAGATTCTTTACCACCTGAGCCACCATGGAAGCCCAATAAATGTGTAGTTACTGTCATTGTGATCCTTTAATTAGAACATCAAGGCCATTTCCCACCTACCCTGACCAACAGAAAAAAAAAAACAGATGATTGAGGTGGATTAAATGCCTAGTGATTGTTGCAATTTCAACAACACAGTTGATCTGAATTAGTCAAGGAAAAACTTTATTTAGTCTTTAAAAGAGAGTGTTTGGTGCTTAGGATCCAATATTCAGCTCTGCAGCATTGCTCCCACTGCAGTTCTTTGATCTCTGTAGCCCAAGCTTGCGACCTCTATATATATGGCCAGTGCTGGGGAAGAAGGCTCCTGATTTTCAAAAGCTAAGATGAAAGACGATGAAGAGCCCCTGTGCTGGATAAACACAGTTTTATTTTTTAAAGCCAGTATGACTGCAATAAATATCATCACTTATGACTGCAGCCACTCACCTTTGGTCTTTCCCTGGAATCAGAAAAAACGTCTCTGACCACCAGTCAGAAAGTCGTAGTCTGGGGAAACCCTAAATTAGGCTCTGTATCACAGCACATCTTCCCTTAGATTAAGAAGAAAAAAATCAATTGTACTTTTTTCTGATTTATTTTTTCTTAATTTTCTTGCCATAGTTTGGATTCCAAAAATTCCTTTGAAGCTCTTTCAGGGTCTCTTAGAGCTCTTTTTCCCACTTTGAATCAGAATATATCTTTTCCGAAGATGGAAGGAAATTCCTACTTCAAAAAGAAGGTTTGAAGATTCAATCTGGCCTTCTTTCTAAAGGATAGACTCGTTATAGGGATGAATCCATGAGATTCATTAACCACACATAACTCATGGTGTAATCTAGAGATTTGAAGTTGTAAAAAAAAATATAATGATTATGTTAACCCTCTGTTACATCATTCTTTCACACAATCTCTGGAGGTGATGCTTAGAGTTTACTAAGTTTACTAAGCACTCTTTTTACGTAGATATTAAGATGTATAGTCAGTGACCCACAGACAAAAGAGATTGCAGCACAAAATATCTCCTGCATGCAAAATATTCAGTGTGATTTTAAAAGTGAAATATATGAGATGTAATATGGAAAAGAATTAAAGACATCAGTGTCATGTAGTCTTTTAACAGGCAGGTACCTTAAAGATTATATAGATCCCTCATTTTCAAAATTAGAAAATTTAAACCAAGAGGGAAAAAGAAATCAATATTTTGCCCAGGGCCACACATTTAGTTCATAGCAGAGTAAAACTAAAAGAAGCTCTTCTGACTCTTTTCCCAGCGTACTGTACCCCGCATTGTATTTTATATTTAAAGCATAACAGTGATTGAGGCATGATATATTTCAAAGCCACCTCTAAATTAACACACAATGCTAAAAACACACACTAGCAATAAAGAAATTCAAGCAGAAGACCATTCATGATGATGGAGATAATAAAGCAAGATTATATAAAGAGATTGTCTTTGAGAGTAACCTTAAGAGAATAATAAGATAAGTTAGAGGGAGAAGAGTATTCTAGATAAGAACACTTCAATTTAATTCAGCAAGCATTTTATCTAGTGCTTCTTATATGCCACAGTAATGTGCTTTAAGCTGCAAATATACAGTCGATTAAGACAAAATCTCTGCCTTCAAATTTTCCAACAAGTAAACACACAAAGGGTTAAAACTCTATTGAGGGAAGGTGGGTTAGAAGACTATCCAAGCTATTCTCAAACCACAAGATGGGAATCAATAGATGAAGAATCGGAGAAGACTTCATCAGGGTAGTAATATTTGAACCAAGTTTTGAAGGACGAGTTGTCTTTAGCTAGACAAAGACAGCAAGAAGGAATTCCCAGCAGAGGAGACACAAAGTTTGCAGGCACCAAAGAAGCCACCCATCGCTGAAGAACTCCCAAGCATCTGCATGACCAGAGCCCAGCGTCTGTGTGAGGAACGGCAGGGAGGAAGGCCTGAAGTGGGACCGCAAATGTGGTCCCAAAAGGTGGCAGGACTGAGCTTCAGGAGCAAATAACCATTTGGTGGCAAATCTTTACCTAGAAATTTCTGTTTCCTCAAATTCGTACATGAGTTCAAGGCCTAAAAAGGGCCCATCCCAGTAGGGAAAGGGATAAGTGGGGGAAGACCATGGTGAGGTTTGTGTGCTGCTGTGCTATGTTTGAACTTAATTCTAAAATTAAACTCTTAATTCTAAAAGTTATTGAAGCATCCAAAGCAGGGGAAAGACATGATCAGATTTGTGTCTTCAAAACATCAGTTTGGCAGTAGAGTGGAAGATATACTGGCAGGAAAACAGACTGGAAATAGGGAATCTGATCAGTAAACTGTGACAATAATCCAAAGTATCAGAGATTTGGGCCCAGAGAAAAACAGTGCCAACAATATGGAGATTCAGGAGATAGAGGCGATAAGACCTGATGTCTAAGGAAATGTTGAGGATGAGAGAAAGGATTAAGGAAACGGAAAGATTTCATCCTGTCTAACTTCCAGTGGTGGGGTGGTGTTGTCAGTAAATGTGAAATGAGAAGAGCTTACCAGCCTGTAGATGCTAGCTGATACACAGGAGGAGATGCCACTTCCCATGGACTGCTCTAAATAAGAAGGGGGCTGAGTGGGGAGGCGTGCAGAGCCAACTTTCAGACATAGGGTGGGGCTGTGAGGAGAACTGAAAAAGAGTTAGGAGGAAACTAGAAACAAAATACAGAAAATGTGTACATGGGGATGAGCAAAATGTGGTGTGGAAAGAAATGTCATGGGAATAGCTTTGCTTATCAATCCCAGGCAAGGGATTGATAACAGTTCCTCCTAAAGTCAAGTCCAGTTGAAAGAAGGATTTGGAAGCCTGGATGAGAAGTTCGTGTTTGGTAGAGAGACTATTCTGTTGCTAGTGAGTTAGTTGATAACACTATCCTTTTCTTTTGCTCTATAAAGCTTTCAAAGTTCTTCTTCATTCATTAATGTTCTCATTTGGTACTTGTCATAATCTCTTTGAGGGAGATAGGGCAGGACTAATTATCCCTACTTCACAGATAAGGAAACCAACTCCCACAGAAGGCTGAATGATTAGACCTCACTTACATAGCAATTAAGGCAAAGCTAGGACTGGAATCTTGATTTCATGTTGCTCCATAAAGACTCTTTTGAACTTGCAATCTTGCCCAAGCTCAGGCCTTCTGATGCTCAGCAGGATGCATGTAACTGTCTCGGACCGCAGACAGAAGCACTTCCTCTCTGTCACGGTCCTGACACTTATGTGGTTGTCCTAACCCCGCTTGGTGTCTTGAGAGAAATCCTATGGATTCTCCCGCATCTCTGTACTTTCCCCCCACCTCCCTGCCCTCCGCAGCTGCTCTGGATATCCTTCAGAACAGTTGAGTTCAGTTCAGTTCAGTTGCTCAGTCATGTCCAACCCTTTGTGACCCCATGGACTGCAGTACACCAGGACTCCCTGTCCATCACCAACTGCCGGAGTCTACCCAAACCCATGTCCATTGAGTCAGTGATGCCATCCAACCATCTCATCCTCTGTCATCCCCTTCTCCTCCTGCCCTCAATCTTTCCCAGCATCAGGGTCTTTTCCAATGAGTCAGCTCTTCACATCAGGTGGCCAAAGTAGGAGTTTCAGCTTCAACATCAGTCCTTCCAATGAACACCCAGGACTGATCTCCTTTAGGATGGACCAGTTGGATCTCCTTGCAGTCCAAGGGAGTCTCAAGAGTCTTCTCCAACACCACAGTTCAAAAGCATCGATTCTTTGGCACTCAGCTTTCTTCACAGTCCAACTCTCACATCGATACATGACTACTGGAAAAACCATAGCCTCGACTAGACAGACCTTTGTTGGCAAAGTAACGTCTCTGCTTTTTCATGTGCTATCTAGGTTGGTCACAGCTTTCCTTCCAAAGAGTAAGCGTAGGCGGCCACTGCTGCTGGTTTTCACATTCTGCCTTACGAATGGCAAGCAGCCACTAGACTAGATGGGTGATGAGCAGGTCTGCTTTTAAGATCACACCAGGCTGACTCACAATTCTGCCTAGTCCAATTCATAAGGTGAAAACAAAGCTCAGTTCTTCCCCCACTGGCCCGTTATCACAGCTGTACCATGTGGCTACACTCTCAGATCAACCCCTTTCACTGGAAGGCACACCACTGGTCAGAAAGACTGACAGTCGAGGGACTGAGGAAAAGTCATTGTGTGTGTGTGTGTGTGTGTGTGTGCATGCTCAGCTGTGTTGGACTCTTTTGCAACCCAATGGACTGTTGCCCACCAGGCTCTTCTATCCTTGGAAATATCCAGGCAAGAATAATGGAGTGGGTAGCCATTTCCTTCTCCAGGGGATCTTCCCAACCCAGCAATCAAACCAGAGTCTCTTGCATCTCTGCGTTGGCAGGCGGATTGTTCATGACTGCACCATCGGGAAAGTCGTTATGTGCCTGGAAATCTATTCCCTCCTCTATAGAAGAAAATTGCATATTTTTTTTCAAGTGTCAGAACTTTTGGACAAACTCCAGAACTCTACACAATCAAGTGTGTGAATCTGGAGCTAAAAGCCCTGAACTGTGTCTTCTCTATGTTGAAGCCACATTGAAGTAACTCAAATCTGGATGAGAACACTCCGATGTTCTGGTTTCTGCTGTGTGTGATTTAGAGGCTAATAAATCTGGAAGTCCAAGTGGATTTCATTCCTGATCTCCAATTAGAGCTTTTAATGGCTTAAAAATATAGGCACCAAGTCCAGGTCCATTTAAAAAATAACCAATAATATAAAACCAAAGCTTTAGCTATGAGAGTAAATGAAAAAATATCTATATACAAGATACAAGCTGGAAATGAAGCAATTTTAATCTATGTTCTGCCTAACCCACACTAGTCAAATAAAGAAAAGCTAGAATCTGGAGAGCAAGCCCTCTGTTCTGAGACCCAAGAATGAGCAGTAGATTGAATGAGGGAAGCCTAAGTACAAGAACGTACAGGAAAGAGTCTGGTAGGAGAGGGAGGTTCGTGCAGGGGTCTTAGAAGCCCATTGGAGCAGGGCAGTTGCATCTTTATGTTTCTGAAAAGTCAAGGGTGCCTCCTACCTAGAGCCTTGGTGCCACTGGGTTCCTGAACCAAACCTAACTAGAAAAACAGCATCAACCTTATAGCCAAGGAGATCAGAAATTAATCTTGTGACCATAGACTCACTGCTTTGAGTCATTTTGATGAGGTAAAACCTGAGTATGTAATTATACTGACTGATTCCCTCCATTCACCAACTATTGTTGGGTTAGTCCAGTCTATATAATGAGCTTCTAATTCAATGTCCTGTTCCTGATTCAAGCTTCTGTAGAGTAGGGGTCTGGAAACCATGGCCCCTGAGCCAAATCCTGTCCTCAATCTAATTTGTAAATAAGGTTTTATAAGAACCTGGTCACATCCATTTGCTTAGGTGTTGCCTATGGCTGCTTTTGAGCTATGATGAGAGTTAAGCAGTTGTGACAAAGACCATCTGACCTGCAAAATCTAAAATATTTATTATGTAGCATTTTGCATAAAGTTTGCCAGCCCCTGCTATAATGGCTAAAATCCTGTCCTAACTATCAGAACATAGAGTGAACGCACTAACACATCAAGGGTTGTCCTTGGAGGCACTCCCCTCAGGAGCTCGCCCCATTTCCTGTCCCTCCAGCCTCTCTCTAGGTGACAGCATGAAGTGCATAGATGGTTGAAGTCAAGTCCTGGATTTCAACCGTTTAAGAGAGCAAGTCCAGCCCAATCAAGCTAGAATATACCTCAAGATGAAAACTTAGCCTTTCCATCTCCACAGCCCACTCAAGAGAAATCCCCTGCACTCCAGAAGGCTGATTTATAAAGATTATAGCAATGAGTTCCTTTGTCTTTTAGTTAAGTTTAATCCATGAGGAACCCCTACAGGGGATCAAAATAAGGGCTAAAGATGAGATAAGGGTATTTATTTTCCTGCTGTTACTAATAGCCCTGGCAGCTGGCTCTGGTCCACAGCCAAAGGTCCCAGATTCTGTTAAATGATCTTTTTCCAGAGTTTTTTGTCTCCAGGTTCTGCTAACTGTTTCCACTCCTTACTGTTTCAGAGTTAGAAATGGTAACAACCTCCACTATTACTAGCCTTGTGAACTGCTTTATCCTTTGTCATTTTTCTACACTAGGCACTTATTTTTAGAAATAGCTTATTAAAATTTTCTCTAATTACCCAATTTTAAATAATTTGTTTCAGGATGCCATTTTAAGATGCTAACTTTGGTTTGTCATTTATCTCCTGCCCTTGTGGCTCAGCTGGTAAAGAATCTGCCTGCTATGTGGGAGACCTGGTTTTGATCCCTGGGTTGGGAAGATCCCCCAGAGAAGGGAAAGGCTCCCCACTCTAGTATTCTGGCCTGGAGAACTCCATGGACTGTATTGTCCATGGGGTCACAAAGAGTCAGATGCAACTGACTGACTTTCACTTTCAGACTTGGGAATCCCATGTATGTTTTGTACTTTTTGATGCCTTGACATCTTAGAGTCTTGTAGGCCTAGGGAGAAATTGCCCTTCTGAGGGTTAAGTCATTCCTAGAAACAGCAAAAAATTTGACTTTGTGCATACCTTTGATATGCAAACCAAACAATACAGAAGCCATAGACTCCCAACCACCTCCTTTTATCAAATTCTCACACATGAAACCAATATTGCCCCTGCCCAAAATCACCCCAGAAGTGAGTACCCAACACCTAGGAACTGCCCCTAAAGGCCAGCGCCTCAGAAAATGTGCAAACGCTCCAAACATAAGTTTACTCAGCATACCTACCCTACTTTGTCTATTTTCTTCCCTTACAAAAATATCATAAAGCCTTGGGTCCAAGCTTCCCTTTGGTCCCTTTGCCTCCTGACTGACTCAGGTGCTTCCTCATACAGCCTCACACGGCATGACCTGCCCGTCCTCTCAGGAGCCGTGAGTAATAACCCTTCTTTCAAGGTAGTAGTCTCATATCTGTCGTCTTCTCATATTTGATTAAAACAAAAGCTCAGGTATGTTTTAGAGTGAAGACAGAAGGCTTCAGGAAAGGGAAGCAGTGGAGTGAATCATCTTTGTTCTCATCAATCCCCTAAACTATATCTCATTTGGAAATTCAGAAAGCAGGTCTTTCTTATTATGAAAAATAATGTTAGTGTTAGGGAAGACTGAGTGCCCGGTTTCCTGAAGAGCTCTGTTTAGTAGACTGGAGAGAATGGTGGTAACTGCTGCACTGAATGGTCCCTGGCCTCAAAGGGACTAATGAGGTGCTAGTGAAGTAAACCGAATGACTGTGAGTATAAGTGGTAGTAGCTCAGCACTGTCTGGCTCTTTCAGACCCCATGGGCTATAGCCCACCAGGCTCCTCTGTTCATGGAATTCTCCAGCCAAGAATACTGGAGTGAGTAGCCATTCCCTTCTCCAGGGGATCTTCCTGACTCAGGGATTGAACCGTGATCTCCCACATTGCAGGCAGATTCTTTACCATCTGAACCACCAGGGAAGCCCAAATAGTGGCACTTAACTCTTAGAGTAAAGGTGCATGCAATTGCTACAATAAGATATGGAGTATTGGTGATCAGAGTGTTTTGGTTCTGATTAACTGCCATAGGGTTCTACGACAATAGTTAACTAATAGTTAATAGTTGATCACAAGTTTCCTAGAAATAAAATGGATGTGCAGTCCACAATGATATAGCTTGGCACATAGAAGTCTGGTAGACGGAAATATAATTTAAGCATCAGTAGTGAGGATCTGTGGGCTTGTCTGCCAATGTAGACATGAGACACAGATTCAATTCCTGAAGATTCCCTGAAGGAGAGCATGGCAACCCTCTTCAGTATTCTTGCCTGGAGAATCTCATGGACAGAGGAGCCTGGAGGGCTAAAGTCCAGAGTCACAAAGAGTCAGACATAATTGAAGCAACTCAGCAGGCAGGCAGGCAGTTAGGATCTATACCCTATAAAGCACAGTCTAAAGATTTAAGCCAGTTCATACACTTGGGGCTATTCAACTAAGGGAAAACTGGATACTTTATTCAACAAGAACTAACAGCTTTGATTTCAGGTCCTTTATCTGTTGAGTGTTGGAGCTTAGCTGAAGTTCAGATATGGTTAATTCTCTTATAGTTTCTGAAGATGGTTAGTTTAACTGTGCTCTTAAGCATCCATTTAAAAATGCTAGCTTCTTTACCTGCTAACATGATATTCCGTTTAAAAAGAAATACAAAGCTATAAGTGTACTGGAGTTCTTTGGATGCTGAATACAACCATGCTATCAGATCTGTTCCTTGGTTCAGTTGGGTGTTTGTTTCTACTCCTCTTTCAACTCCCAAATTGTTAATGTCTATCTCAAAATTTAATACCAGTGATTTTTTAAAGTGATGGTAGAAATACCAAAAGTATGAGATATTTCAATATATGGTAGGTTTCTTACATTTTATTACACTCTAGTCAATCCATTTTTTTATTTTAGGAGGCTTGATTGATTGCAAGAGAAAGGATCAACTTTATCAGCTAACTGGTCTAATTTTCTTTGAGTCAGATGTATATAATAAAGTTTTGATAACAAAACCTTATCATGGCTTTAATAATTTAAAAAAGAAAGAAAAAAGAAGAGATGCCAGTGACAAGTGTGTGCTTAAATGTAAAACTTTTGGCAAATGAATCAACGCAATCTCTGGAATTTTCTGTGTAACTTTTAAGTTAATAAACGCATTTTTCCTAATTCCCATCAGTTTTATGAAACAGTCAAAAAACACTTTTCCGTTACAGGCCAAGGATAAGAGTATATGCTTACTATCTTGCTTTAGGGCTCACCAACTTCCCTGTTTTCTAAAGCGACTTAGCAGCAGCAGCAGCAGCAGCAAGGTGAAAAGAACTTTATCTTAAAATTCATGAAACAGTAAGTGAGCCAATCAAGCAATGACACTATACTAACTGGACCTGTGGAAATTACTACAAACTTTCTCAAGTGCAACTTGGCAATAATATATACCAAAGCTAAAATACTGTAGGTACCTTGTGATCCAAGAATCCTAATTATAGGACTTTATCTTTGAATTTATGCTAATATAATAATTGATTGCATGCAATTAGATATCTGACAAGAAGCATTATTGTATCATTGCTCCTAAATGTGACAATTTGAAAAAACTTAGATATTCTAAAGCAGAAAATCATTTAAATAAACTGTGGAATATTCTTATTTTGGAATGCTATACAGGTATGATAAAAATGATTGTATAAATATACGTTTATTAACCTGGAGAGGATTTCTTAGTATGTCATATGGAAAAGTATGTTATAAATTAGTTTTAGTACTGTGATAATATTTTGCCATAAAATGCTTGCTTTTTTAAGTCTGAAAGAGGTATATTTAATAGGTCATATTTAGATTAATTATGGCTGATTTTGCATTATCCCTGTTTTATCTGAATTTTTATAATAAATATAATTGACATTTATAATTTAATAAAACTAATTCCAATTTGGAAAAACAATAGTCACCTTCCAGAATTTGAGTCAATATGTGAGAAAGGCTTTACATCAACTGAGCATGCTGAACCTATGGAGAATTTCACCAAGCTTTCTATAATCTCCTGAACAACAGACTTAGGCCATCACTGGGGCTGCATTGCACCTGTACATAATGACTAAGTGAACCCCCAGGGATGATTGGAGGCCTACAGGAGCAAAGAGGGAACAAGGCCGTCATAAGTCCTCTCATCAGGGTCCCTAAGGCGTATGCATTGGCCAAAGCACTCTCAAGATGAACAGAACCATGAGCACTGGAAACCGAATACACAGGAAGCAAACAAGATGTGCCTCCATGATTCAGGGACCCCTGGTTCCCAAAGAAATTAGATATCAAGTTATTTAAACCTTTGTACCTACCTTATTAAGCTTAATTTGATCTTACTATGTATCAAATGCTGTACTAGACACCAGGTATAACAAGATGAGTAAGACAGATGAGTAAGACAGAAGGTGAAGGGATGGATATATTAGAAGTTTGGTTAACAGGCACACAATACTATATATAAAGTAGATAAACAAATTCTTACTGCATAGCACAGGGAATTATGTTCATATCTTATAATAACCTATAGATAGATATATATTTGAATCACTTTGCTGTATACCTGAAACTAACACAACATTGTAAATCAACCATACTTCAGTTAAAAAAAAAAAAAAAGATAGAAGGATAGAGCTTGCATAAAGCTTGCATCCTAATGGAGGACATCCTAGTGGAGGACAGTCAGGTAAAAGGAAAATTAAAATGCATTCCAAGTGACAAGAAGAGAAAAGTGAGATGGCTGTAAGAGCCATAAACAAAAACCAGTGTTCGATGAGTAGTTGGGGAAGTGCTCTAGAGAGAAGTAACATCAGAATGGCATCTGAAAGTAAGAAGGAGTAGCTCACACTGAAAGGAGAGAAGATGTAGATGGTGATGTTGGGGAGGAAGGGGAGGCGAGCCTGCTTAGCAGAGAAAATCTGCACTTAAACCCAGGCAGGGTCTTATTCTGCATTATGGATCTTTCTATAATTAATTTTGCTTGAACATTTTTAGCCATAGTGAGTTGCTTATCATCAAGGGAGTCAAATCCATTTTGGATAGCTAAAGTTGTTTTAAAGCAGTTCTTTAAATAGAGCCTGCACAGTTCCTTTCTATAAATTGCATCCACAGATCTATTTCTTCACTTAGAAGTTGTACAGAATGAATAAAATCCCTCTTCCCATGTTCAAAGCCAGTTATCAGATCCTTTGCTGGCTGCTCCTCCAAGAGTTCTTCTATCATGCTTTTTCATGACATAAGTTCAAATTCCTCAACATTCTAGTCACTCTTCTCTAGACACGCTCTAAGGTGCCAAGGTCCTTGATAAATTAAAAAAAAAAATGATATCCAGCATTCAACAAACATTTATTGACTATATACTACAAGATTGCTGGGAGAAATATCAATAACTTCAGATATGCAGATGATACCACCCTTATGGCAGAAAGCAAAGAACTAAAGAACCTTTTGATGAAGGTGAGAGAGGAGACTGAAAAGCTGGCTTAAAACTCAACATTCAAAAAGAAGATCATGGCATCTGGTCCCATCACTTTATGGCAAATAGATAAGGAAACAATGGATACAGTGACAGACTTCACCTTCTTGGGCTCCAAAATCACTGCAGATGGTGATTACAGCCATGAAATTAAAAGACACTTGCTCCTTGGAAGAAAATCTTTGACAAATCTAGAGAGCATATTAAAAAGCAGAGACATTACTTTGTTGACAAAGGTCCATATAGTCAACCTATGATTTTTCCAGTTCATGTATGGATGTGAGAGTTGGACTATAAAGAAGGCTGAGTGCTGAAGAATTGATGCTTCTGAACTGTTTGAGAAGACTCTTGAGACTCCCTTGGACTGCAAGATCAAACCAGTCAATTGTAAGGGAAATCAACCATGAATATTCATTGGAAGGACTGATGCTGAAGCTGAAACTATACTTTGGCCACCTGATGAGAAGAGCTGACTCATTAGAAAAGACCCTGATGCTGGGAAAGATTGAAGGCAGGAGGAGAGGGGGAAGATAGAATACAAGATGGTTGGATGGCATCATCAACTCGATGGACAGAAGTTTGAGCAAATTTTGGGAGATGGTGAAGGACAGGGAAGCCTAGCATGCTGCAGTCCATGGATCACAAAGAGTCAGACATGACCAATGACTGAACAACAGCAAAACTATATGACAGACAGTTTTCTAGGATCAAGTAAAAGCATCAGTTCAGTCACTCAGTTGTGTCTGGTTCTTTGCGACCCCATAGATGTAGCCTACCAGGCTCCACTGTCCATGGATTTCTGCAGGCAAGAATACTGGAGTGGGTAATACACCTGGATTCGATTCCCTGGGTCAGGAAGATTCCCTGGAAGAAGAAATAGCAACCCGCTCCAGTATTCTTGCCTGGAAAATTTCATTGACAAAGGAGCCTGCCAGTTTTACTTGCAAAAAGTCAGACATGACTGACCAATCTTAGGGTAGATTCTGAGAAGCAAAAAAGCAAAATTCTTGTATCAAACAGCAAGCAAGCTTTTAAGTCTGTCAATACATCTTACCAAATTACCTTCTGAAATTTTTTCTCAAACTGATTCCCCACCAACAAGGAATGTGATTTGTAATTTCCCACTGCCTCAGCCTTCTACTTGCCATTTATTTGTTTTTGTTTTTTTAATTCATTTATTTTTAATTGGAGGATAATTGCTTTACAATATTGTGTTGGTTTCTGTGATACATCAACATGAATCAGCCACAGGTGTACATATGTCCCTTCCCTCTTGAACCTCCCTCCACCCTCCCACCCCATCCCACCACATCCCCCGCCTCATCCCAGTGCTCTCGGCTGTCACAGAGCACTGGGTCTGCCCTGCATCATACAGCAAATTCCCACAGGCTGTCTGTTTCACATACGGTAATGTGCATGTTTCAGTGCTGTTCTCTCTATTCATCCCACCCTCGCCTTCCCCCACTGCTACTTATCATTTTAAAATATTTCCAATTTAGTTGGTAAATAATTACATTACATTTTAATTTGAAAGTTATATTACCTGTGAGCCTAAACAATTTTGTGTTTTCCTGAACTGCTTCCTTATATCCTTTCCCCATTATTATGAAAGTATTTTTTCTTTAGGAAAAATAGTTGTAAATATTTTACCATGTAATAAGAATATTAACCTGTTCTCTCTTATATGTCTAAAATAGTTTACCATCATTTCATGATTATCTCAAAGTTGTGTTTTTGCCAAAAGCTGTTTTTAAGCTTTAGATTTTTAGTAGTCAAATCTATCCACCAGTTTCTTCATGCTTTCTGATTTGGGGCTTTGATATAGTTCTTGGAGATTTCCTTCCCTTCGAGTCATATAAATCTTCTTCATCTATAGTGATTTCTGGTCTTAATATGAATTTTAAAATGTAATAATATTTAGGTATGTATCTATTTTGGTGAATGGAGTAATCTAGAGATCTTTATTGTTTCCACTTACAAAAGAATCCAATCATTTCACTAACATTATATCCTCATTCATGTTTTTTAAAAAATTTTATTTTGTATTGGGGTAATCAATTTGAACCAGAGGTCACATTGCTAACATTTGCTATGATTTCTCTATAATTTGGATCCTAGAGAAAATTAGGGAATTCCAGCAAAACATCTAACTCTGTTTGATTGACTACACCAAAGCCTTTGACTGTGTGGATCATAACAAACTGAAGAATGCTCTTAAAGAGATCAGAATACCAAATTGTTCTACCTGTCTCCTGAGAAACCTGTATGTGGGTCAAGAAGCAAGAACCTTGTATGGAACCAACTGATTGGTTTAAGATTGAGAAAGGACTGTTTAATCTCTACACTGTGCACATCATGAGAAATGCCTGGCTGGATGAGTTACAAGCTGGAATCAAGACAGGTGGGAGAAACATCAACAACCTCAGATATGCAGATACCACTCTAATGGCAGAAAGCAAAGAGGAAATAAAGAGCCTCTTGATGAGGGTGAAGGAGGAAAATGAAAAAGATGGGTTAAAACTAAACGTTAAAAAACCAAGATCATGGCATCCATCCCCATTCAGTTCAGTTCAGTTTAGTCGCTGAGTCCTGTTCGACTCTTTGCGACCCCATGAATCACAGCACGCCAGGCGTCCCTGTCCATCACCAACTCCCAAAGTTCACTCAGACTCATGTCTATTGAGTCAGTGATGCTATCCAGCCATCTCATTCTCTGTCGTCCCCTTCTCCTCCTGCCCCCAATCCCTCCCAGCATCAGAGTCTTTTCCAATGAGTCAACTCTTCGCACAAGGTGGCCAAAGTACTGGAGATTCAGCTTTAGCATCATTCCTTCCAAAGAAATCCCAGGGCCGACCTCCTTCAGAATGGACTGGTTGGATCTCCTTGCAGTCCAAGGGACTCTCAAGAGTCTTCTCCAACACCACAGTTCAAAAGCATCAATTCTTTGGCGCTCAGCCTTCTTCACAGTCCAACTCTCACATCCATACATGACCACAGGAAAAACCATAGCCTTGACTAGACGGACCTTTGTTGGCAAAGTAATGTCTCTGCTTTTGAATATGCTATCCAGGTTGGTCTTAACTTTCCTTCCAAGGAGTAAGCGTCTTTTAATTTCATAGCTGCAGTCACCATCTGCAGTGATTTTGGAGCCCAGAAAAATAAAGTCTGACACTGTTTCCACTGTTTCCCCATCTATTTTCCATGAAGTGATGGAACTGGATGCCATGATCTTTGTTTTCTGAATGTTGAGCTTTAAGCCAACTTTTCCACTCTCCACTTTCACTTTCATCAAGAGGCTTTTTAGTTCCTCTTCACTTTCTGCCATAAGGGTGGTGTCATCTGCATATCTGACGTTATTGATATTTCTCCAGTCCCCATTACTTCATGGCAAATAGAGGAGGGAAGGGTGGAAACAGTGGCAGGTTTTCTCTTCTTGGGCTCGAAAATCACTGCTGATGGTGACTGCAGCCATGAAATCAAAAGACATTTGCTCCTTGGCAGGAAAGCTACAACAAACCTAGACAGTGTGTTGAAAAGCAGAGACATTACTCTATCAACAAAGGTCTGTATAGTCAAGGCTATGGTCTTCTGAGGGGTCATGCACAGTTTTTGAGAGCTGGACTGTAAAGAAGGCAGAGTGCCAAAGAATTGGTGCCTTCAAACTGTGGTGCTGGAGTAGACTCCTGAGAGTCCCTTGGACTGCAAGGAGATCAAACCAGTCAATCTTAAGGGAAATCAAACCTGAATACTCATTGGAAGGACTGATGCTGAAGCTGAAACTCCAAAGATTGAAGGCAGAAGGAGAAGAGGGCATCAGAAGATGAGATGTCTGGATGGCATCACCCACACAATGGACATGAACTTGGGCAAACTTTGGGAGATGGTGAGTGACAGGGAAGCCTGGCGTGTTGCAGTCCTTGGGGGTTACAAAGAGTCAGACATGACTGGGCAGCTGAACAACAAGAACAATAATTGGGATAATCAGCAATATCCCATTAAAAAAAAAAAAAAACTTATTTTGTATTGGAGTAATCAGCTATACCCCAATACAAAATAAATTTTAAAAAATGAATGAGGATACAATGTTAGTGCAATTATTGGATTTTTTTAATTAGGTAAAGCAATAAATATCTCCACGCACACACACACACACATAGCTGATTAACAATGTTGTGACAGTTTTGGGTGAACAGCGAAGGGAGTCAGCTGCACATATACATATACCCATTCTCCCCTAAACTCCCCTTCCATCCAGACTGCAACTAAACCTCCAACAGAGTTCCACATGCTGTAGAGTAAGTCCTTGTTGGTTATCCACTTTAAATATAGCACCGTATACATGTCATCCCAAACTCCCTAACTACCCCTTCCCCCCAGACAATCCTAACTGCATCCTCTAAGTCTGTGAGTCTCTATCTAAACAGTGACTGCCTCCATTAGAGGAAGCATAAGCTCCCCAACTTGCCAAGTCCTTCTCTTACTGGACACATCTACTTACCATTCTGGCTTCGTATATGAGTTTGGAATCCTGTCACAGTTGGACATTCTCCTGATAATCAATGCTTGTAACTCTGCTAAACATTCATTTAGCCTCCCAAACATATCTCACAGATATTAGGAAGAATGCCAAAACCTCTGGCAGCATCAGCAACATCTATAAATCTGGGGAAGAACACCTCATGCCTCAGGGTGTACAGCTTGGTCCCATATGGAAGTAGATATGCCCAATGTTTAAGAGGTTTCCAAACAGAAGGGAAGGAGTCCAGGCTGCCACACAATGCATGTGTCTAATTCAGTCTTACAGAATAAATTGGAGAATAAACCTAGATAAGAATTGCAAGTGGGTGATTTTTTTCTCTTATTTGTTATGTCTTTCCTGTATGTATGCACCTGGAAGCTACTCCTCTGAGGCACTCTGATAAAGAGTGCCAGCCCAGTCACAAAAGTGACTCACTCAATACAGGCAAACATTTCTAAGTTCTAGGGAGACCCAGAGAGACATCAGAGAAAGTTAGTGACCTATGCAGTGATAATTCTGGAGACTGAGGAAAAATCCCTTACTCAAAAATCCCTTTTATTGACTTTCCAATAGGTTAATTATTATCCCTCTTGAAATGCATTATTCAGGAATGACTGGTAAAAGGACATGATGGTTAATATTATAAATCAATATGGAAAGTTTTTTGAATGAGATTAACAGTTGTATCTGTTAACTTTGAGAAAGCCGATTGCCCTACATACCGTGGGTGAGCCTCATCCAATCAGTTGAAGACCCAAATGAAACAAAAAGTCCAACCTCCCTGAGCAAGAGGGACTACCCCAGCATATCGCCTTCAGACTTCATCTGCAGCATCAGCTAATCTGGGTCTTTACCTGCAGCCCTTCAGACTGGAGCCACACCGTT
The DNA here is from genome assembly GCF_032452875.1 of Bos javanicus. Classification (NCBI taxonomy): domain Eukaryota; kingdom Metazoa; phylum Chordata; class Mammalia; order Artiodactyla; family Bovidae; genus Bos; species Bos javanicus. Next base: position 3,129,583 of record NC_083896.1, on the reverse strand, counting down.
GGCTCTCCCGGTCTCCATCTGCCAGGCAACAGTGCATATTTGGATTTTTCAGACTCCATAATTGTAGGAGGCAATTCCTTATAACAAATCATATATAATCATATATATGTGTACACACACACACACACACACATCTCTTTGCTTAAATTTCTCTGAAGAATCATGAGTAATATGCTCAAATTTTAATAGGAAAAGCAAAAAAAAAAAAAAAAGGCATCATATTGCAATACCAAATTACCTAGTCATCTCTCTAGATTCTGAAAGAATGATATACAAGATACATACATTTTATGGAGATGATAAATGATAGAAAAGAATAGAGTAGAACAAGATAGAATAAAACTGATTTTCACCCAGTGCAGATATCTGAGCATCAGAAGGGCATCAAGGAAATGATGGACATGGTTAATGAAACAGAACACTAAAAGCAAACTGTTTTATATTATTTTTCCAGGAGCAGGACCTGAAGGTGGTGAATAAGAAGCTGAAATGCCTCAGAGGCAAGTGTTACTGGGCTGTGCCACGGCCCAGTGATAAGAGTTATGTGAGCCACAGACCAGAGAATTCATAGGCATTTGGTGTGTGTCAGAGTGGGACCACTGGGCAAGAACAGGACTGCGGAAGAAACCAGAGCAAGTGCTCAACCTTTAAAAAATCACCTTTTTAAGTAAAAAAGAAAAATGTAGGAAAAAGCAACATTGGCCTCTTTGGTGGTCTGAAATGCACTGAAATTAAAGTCAGAAGATGTCTCTGTCATTTGCCATCTGTGTGACCAGGGATAAATTACTTTCCTCATCTATATATGATAACTGGAAAATAACTCCAAGTCAGGTCAATAAGTATTATGAACTACGTAAATTTATTGAACACTTTAGACTTGCAACAGACATCACATTCCTGGTTTTTGATCCTAATGTTAAAATGGATATCATGATATTTTTGTTCTGGAAATAGCTGGGACTAACTCTGAACTCATTTTCTCCTCACATATTCCTCACATAGGATCAAGTCCATTTTGGGCCTTTCAGTAATCCAGTGACTGGCGCGTCATAACCTTTCTTGGTGAGTAGCCTGCTGTATCTCCAACCCATATCAACTCAAGGGTACAAATACAAATAGCTGGTAGAGTTTAGTTTTTAGCTATGAATCAGTCTTCTCTCTCCAGTTCCCTAGGTTTACAAGCCCAAGGAGACTAATGGTATCTGGCCCCCAGGTGTCCTCTGTATTTTCTTGGTGATTAAGTCATGTGAGTGTTGCCTCCACAGAGGTGCCCACAGCTGTCCTCTTTCTTTACTTCATTCCTAAACCAATTCAGGCTTTCCCTATCTGTTCTCTTGACTACAACTTCAAATTTTGGCTCCAAGATGTCATCTTTCAGTCACTCAGTCTTGTCCAACTCTTTGTGACCCCATGGACTGCAGCACACCAGGCCTCCCCGTCCATCACCAACCCCCAGAGTTTACCCAAACTCATGTCCATCAAGTTGGTGATGCCATCCATCCATCTCATCCTCTGTCGTCCCCTTCTCCCGCCTTCAATCTTTCCCAGCATCAGGGTCTTTTCTAATGAGTTGGCTCTTCCCATCAGGTGGCTAAAGTATTGGAATTTCAGCTTCAGCATCAGTCCTTCCAATGAATATTCAGGATTGATTTCCTCTAGTATTGACTGGCTCCCAGATAAACCTTTCTAAAACATTGGTCAAATAATGTCACCCTGTTGCTTAGTCTCCCCTTTAAAATGGAGTGCTTATCTCATGGGGCTTTTGTGAGGATTGATTGAGGGGGTTTTTTTGGCTGTGCTGGGTCTTCACTACTGTGTGTGGACTTCTCCAGTTGCAGCGAATGAGGACCACCCTTTGCTGCGGTGTGCGGCTTCTCGCCGTGCTGACTTCTCTGGTTGCAGAGCATGGGTTCTAGGCCACACAGGCGTCAGTAGCTGTGGCTCCAGGGCTCTGAAACATAAGCTCAGGAGTAGTGGTGACGGGCTTAGCTGAATTCACACACTGATTCATTTACTGAGCTACCTTTTGCCAACTACAAACTGAAATGACTACCCTGTGTTTGGCATTATTCAAAAACAAAGGAAGGTGTAAATACATCACCTGCCCTCAAAGGAAGTGATAATAGCAGCACACAACGACACAACCAGAATATAGGTCTCACTATCACCTCCCAGGATGGTGCCCACTGTGGATCCCAGTCTTTGCATCAAACGAAACTTCAGGTCACATATGACAACCTTACATCATAAGAGTCTGCCGAGACCCCCTCAAAATACATGAATGCTATGGAAAGAGTTATTCTAGGGAAAATAAAGAAAACAAAAATAGGACAAATTTTTGGATCAGGTGACAATAAAAAGCCAGATTTCTGAAAGTTCTGTGATGCCTCCCTTTTCTCTCAATTTCTCACCAGGATTATCACTTATCATTTGACATTGCCTCTTGAGGGTCTCAAGCATATTTCAGACCTATGTGTCCAAAGTCCTATCATTACCAGATAGTCTCCTGGCCCCAGCCTTGGGTGCTGACCGATATTCCTTTCCTCGAAGGGTGGTACCAACACCGTCAGTACTGATGTAGGCAAAACCGTAGTCATCTTCTTTGAGCCTCCTCTCCATCAGCCCCACATCCACTTCATCACCACACTGATCGCTCTTTATTGAAGTATATTCAAATTACAATGTTGTGTTAGTTTCATGCATATGGAAAAGGGTTTCATATTCTTTTTCAGATGTTTTTCCATTATAGATTATTACAAGCTATTGAATATGGTTTTCTATGCTGTACAGTAGATCTTTACTGTTTATCTATTTTATTCATAGCAATGTATATATTTTAATACCAAAGTCTTCATTTGCCCCTCACTCCCACTTTTCCCTTTGGCAACCAAAGTTTATTTTCTATACCTATGCAACTCTCCCTGCTTCGTAAATAAGTTCATTTGTATCACTGACATCATACGTTTGTCTCTCTCTGACTTACTTCATTTAGTATGAAAATCTGTGGGTCCATCCATGTTGCTGCAAATGGCAATATTTCATTCTTTTTTATGGCTGAGTAATATTCCTTTGTATATTGTCACCCTGTTTATTTACCTTCTATGCAGAGTACATCATGAGAAATGCTGGACTGGAAGAAGCACAAGCTGGAATCAAGATTGCCGGGAGAAATATCAATAACGTCAGATATGCAGATGACACCACCCTTATGGCAGAAAGTGAAGAGGAACTAAAAAGCCTCTTGATGAAAGTGAAAGTGGAGAGTGAAAAAGTTGGCTTAAAGCTCAACATTCAGAAAACGAAGATCATGGCATCTGGTCCCATCACTACATGGGAAATAGATGGGGAAACAGTGGAAACAGTGTCAGACTTTATTTTTTGGTCTGCAAAATCACTGCAGATGGTGACTGCAGCCATGAAATTAAAAGACGCTTACTCCTTGGAAAGAAAGTTATGACCAACCTAGATAGCATATTCAAAAGCAGAGACATTACTTTGCCGACAAAGGTTCGTCTAGTCAAGGCTATGGTTTTTCCTGTGGTAATGTATGGATGTGAGAGTTGGACTGTGAAGAAGGCTGAGCACAGAAGAATTGATGCTTTTGAACTGTGGTGTTGGAGAAGACTCTTGAGAGTCCCTTGGACTGCAAGGAGATCCAACCAGTCCATTCTGAAGGAGATCAGCCCTGGGATTTCTTTGGAAGGAATGATGCTAAAGCTGAAACTCCAGTACTTTGGCCACCTCATGCAAAGAGTTGACTCATTGGAAAAGACTCTGATGCTGGGAGGGATTGGGGGCAGGAGGAGAAGGGGACGACAGAGGATGAGATGGCTGGATGGCATCACCGACTCAGACGTGAGTCTGGGTGAACTCCGGGAGTTGGTGATGGACAGGGAGGCCTGGCGTGCTGTGATTCATGGGGTCGCAAAGAGTCGGACACGACTGAGCGACTGAACTGAACTGAATATTCCTTTGAATATATGTACCACATATTCTTTACCCATTCCTCTGTCAACTAACATTTTTGTTGCTTCCATATTCTAACTATTATAAAAAGTGCTGCTATGAACATTGAGGGACACGTATTTTTTTCAAATTAGAGTTTATATTATTTCTGGATGCGTGCCCAGGAGTAGTGCTGTTGGATCATGTGGTAGCTCTGATTTCAGGTTTTAATGAGCCTCCGTACTAAATTAACTTCTCAAATAACGTTCAAGTGGAATTCCCTTTCTCCCTCTCCACTGCCATCACCATGTGGTTCAAGGACAGCTTCTCTCCTACCTCTCTACTTCCTCTTATTTTCATAAGATTATAATTTTTATATCTGCATCCATTCAGGCCTTTCTCTGCTGTGTCTTCTGCAAGAGTCAGAATTACCTCTTCAAAAGGCAATTATTCACATCTACGCCTGAAAGCACTGAAAGCTTCCCGTGGTTCTTAGGATGGGGCTGGGAGGGAAGAAAATTTCCTGTATCCTTCTAGGTTACTCTAGTTGGTGTAGAATTAATTTGACATGAGATGGATTAACAGAAGAAAATCAAGCAAAATTTTAATAACGTGTACATAGGAGATATCCAGTAGAACTAAGTAACTTGTCGAATGGCAGAAAACCTCACCCTAATACCATCTTCAGCTAAGTATTTCTACAGGGAGGAAGGTAATGCACAGGGAGATGGAGAAGCAAATGTTTGGTAAATGAGTGTTTTCTGGGCCAGGCAGAGACAGGCACAGAGCAGAAATTCTGATCCTAAGCCCTGCCTAGATTCTCCCCACCACAGAAGGCCAGTGTTCCTCACAGATCTGCTTGGCTACAGCTCTGTTAGTGAACAGGCCCTCTGTCTAAATTCTTTTAGGCAGTTAGGGCAGAGTCAAAGTTTCTTCCTGAGTCTTTTAGACTCTTGTTGTTTTCAGTCTGAAATAATCCACATGCCAAAGAGATGGTATGAAGTGGCAAATTTTGCTCCCCTACAAGGGATTGAGGCAAAAGTTAAAACCGACTTCAAGGACTTATACTATCCATTTCTCTTACCTATCTGTGGGCCTACACTTGGCATAATAGCCCCTCATTTGCTGCACTTTATCTACTCTCCCTTCCCTCCAATAGCCCTCTGCACCCAACCTAATTCTCTCTGACAGGCTCACTGTCTCTCTTATACACACTTGCCATGGTGGCAATTTTTTGTATGGGCGATTACAGGGTTGTTCATCTCCCTGTGTCAACTGTAAGCCTCACTAAGGCAGGACCTACGTTTTTTCCCAGCTTTACTGAGACATACTTGACGTATAATATTTATGTAAGCTTAAGGCCTAAAACATGCTGATTTGATACACTTATACTTTGCAAAATGATAAGTTCCTTAATGTGAGCTAACACCTGCATCATATCACATAATTATTACTTTTTGTGTTGAGAACACTTAAAATTAACTCTCTTAGCAACTTTCAAGTATACAATACAGTATTAATAACTGTAATCACTATGTGTGAATCAAGTTCCTAGAAGGGAACATATTCCTTTTCACTGCTGTATATTTAGTGCCTACCCCATAGTAGGTGCTCAGAATATATTGCCAGAAAACAGGTAAGTGAATAAATCATTAAAAGAGATTGTTCTCAAATATGCTGCACCATTTCCTATTATTTTTAAACTAGAATATGCTCATATAGGAATTCCATGATAGCTCAAGATGGTAAAAGATGGTAAAAGTATCCACCTGCAATGCAGAAAGCACTGAAGACTTGCATTGATCCCTGGGTTGGGAAGATCACTGGAGAAGGAGATGGCAACCCACTCTAGTATTCCTGCCTTGGAAACCCCATGGACAGGGGAGCCTGGCAGGCTACAGTCTATGGGGTCCAGAGTCAGGCATGAGTGAACAACTGAGCATGCATGCTCATACAACCAGTCTGTCTTTCTTTTTAATGCTTTCCTTATAAAATACATAGAATTCACTGACAAATGCTTATCATCATTTGAACCTTTATTCCATGTTAACACATAAGTATTATCTGTTCTGTCAAAAAGGAAAATAATTTTTAAAAAAGCATTGAAAATATAAAAGCCAGTCAAATCCAGTACTCAAAGATTATTAGTAGTATTTTGATATATATGTTTCTATTTTCTGTGTTTTTTTGAAGGCCAAAGAGGAGGGTGAAAAAGCTGGCTTGAAACTCAACATTCAAAAAATGAAGATCATGGCATCCTGTCCGACCACTTCATGGCAAATAGATGTGGGAAAAATGAAAACAGTGACAGCCTTTATTTTCTTGGGCTAGAAAATCACTGTGGATGGTGGCTGCAACCATGAAATTAAAAGGCACTTGCTCCTTTGAAGAAAAGCTGAAACAAACCTAGACAGCATACTGAAAAGCAGAGATCAAATGCTGACAAAGGTCCATCTAGTCAAAGCTATGGTTCTTCTAGTAGTCCTGTATGGATATGAGAGGCTGAGCACTGAAGAATTGATGCTTTCATGCTGTGATGCTGAAGAAGACTTCTGAGATTCCCTTGGACAGCAGTAAGATCAAACCAGTCCATCCTAAAGGAAATCAATCCTGAATATTCATTGGAAGGACTAATGCTGAAGCTGAAGCTCCAACACTTTGGCCACCTCATGCAAAGAGCCTGACTCATTGGAATAGATCCTGATGCTGGGAAAGATTGAAGGCAGGAGGAGAAGGGGATGAAAGAGGATCAGATGGTTGGATGGCATCACCAATTCAGTGGACATGAGTTTGAGCAAACTCCGGGAGATTGTGAAGGACAGGGAAGCCTGGCATGTTGCAGTTTTGGGGTCACAAAGAGTCAGACATGACTGAGCAACTGAACAATAACAAAGCAGAACTTGAGCTATACTAGTAAATTTCTTGTGACTTGTTTGTTTTTTCCACTTAATTATCAGGAAAATCTTTCCATATCAATAAATAATTTCTTTCATATTTAGTAGTGACTTTGCATTATTTTACTTGGCTAGATTCAGAATATTTTTATTTTGCAACAAGAAATTCTCTGCTAACAATCTTTGAAGTCAAATTTTCATGTTTTAATTTTGCTAAATCTACATTTGTTAAGAGGAGAATAGGCTCTGAATGGTGAGCTGGGATTCCACAAAAGATCACCGGAGAAATTGAAACTGAGAAGATTATTTCTCACTGATCCTGGAGGAAGTTCAGGCACACCTAAAGGGTCCCACAGGGAAACAAAGGTAGAGTGTACACAGATGGAGGGGCAGGACTGGGGTGCCTGCTTTTACTGGGGTCCACAGATGAAGCGCCTCAGGGTTCTCAAACTAAGGCAGCGTTCAGCAATCCAAAAAGAAGGGGATTTGATTAAGCTCCAACGGAGGTCTTACCTAGGGGATGCACCTGGCCCTGGGAGGTGGGTAAACTGTGGATCACAAGGGCTATTGGGAAGGTCAGATCAGGAACTTAGGGCTCGTGGCTCTGTGGACTGTGTGATCTAGGGTATCAGCTTGCCCAGGGGGGCTAGAGTTGTGTGAAGGCCCCCAGGGGTCACTTGGCTAACTAAATGGATGCTGAGGCAGCAATACCATGATGTAGCTCAGCTGAATTCCTGACACATTATGGACACACTTAATGTTTAGGGGAATGAAGTCTTACATTTACTGGGTCAAAAGATTACACATTTTAAAGGTTTTCCCAACCGCTGCCAAAGCGCCCACTAGCAAGCTTGTACCAATTCACTCTGTGCCCAAGACAGCTGAGAACGCCTGCTTCTTTGCCCCTTGGGCAACCTTGGCTATCATCTGTTTTTTAGAATTTTGTCCATTTGACAGATAAATAAATATGTTTTTCAGAGTTAATTTGCATTTCTTTGGTTACCTGTGGCAAACATCTCTTTGTTGGCCATTTGGGAATTCTTTTGTGAACTAAATTGATACTGTTCTTGATGATACAAGGCTATGGCTCAGAACGTGGAGTACTCTCTGCTGAGGTCTCTTGAGGGGGAGGGCGGGTTTCTGTCTCCATATTCTCAGTGGTTGAGCTACGGCTCTCAGACCTGCTGCTGTGTCTGCTTATTCTCATCTCTCTTAACGGCGTCAGTGAGCCCTTCTGACCCCTGTCTTTACACATCTCTAGCAGTTGCACTGTACTTACCATCTTCACATTTTCTAATCTTCCCTGGGCTCAAATGAGTGAGTAAATAAACAGCTTGGGGGGAAAATAGACCAGTTAGAACTTTGCCAAATGAATGCAAAATTAACTTGGAAATTTGCTCCAGGGAGATCATTTAGCTCCTCAGAGAACTTTGTGTTCTGCTTCCGGGTGTTGACTGTGCTGCAGAAAATGGACTGTTGTTGTTCAGTCACTAAAATCGTAAGACTCTTTTGTGACCCCGTGGACTGTAGTCCACCAGCTCCCCCTTCCGTGGAATTCTCCAGGCAAGAATACTAGAGGGAGTTGCCATCTCCTTCTCCAGGGGATCTTCCTGACCCAGATATGGAACCCACACCTTCTGCTTTGGCTGGTGGGTATTTTACCAACTGAGCCACCAGGGAAGCTCACAGAGAATGGATATTTCCAAGTAAATTCATCTGAATGACTAAGAATCCGCTGCACTGGCATTTTATTTATTTTTGTCTTTTCAATGGGAACTATCTGAGCTCTTGCGTCCCACAAGACTCTGGGAAGTTTTGAGTCAATAATTATTGGGGAAAAGGCCCAGGTAGAGCCAAGAAGTCCTGGGAATCCCCTAACAGCTTGTTCACAAGAGCCATCTGGCCAAAACAGGGGAAATCAAAACAATTCCTCTCTGCCTTCACCAAGGGCCCAGGTTAGCAAAGAAGAAGAAAAAAATTTTTTTTCTTCTAAAGAGGATTTACCACTAAATTTAGTCCCTGACTTTCAAACACCTTCAGTACATTAAGTAGGCTAAGACAGATTGTTCTGAGAGCTTCCCAAAAAGAAAGTCAGATAAACTGTAACAAATTTGAAAAGAAGCCAAAATAATTAATAGAAACTGTTTTATTGCTGTCTTGTTTCTCTTCCTAATTAATATTTATGCACACACAGTCCAGAGAAGTTGCTGTTTGCTTAAGAATACGCTATTGCCATATTGTTGGCTACAGCTGTTTTTGCAATAGGAATTCACTGCACAGCCTGAAATTGACGGGCTAACACTGGGGCAATTAAATTTCCTAAAGAGGAGAAGCTATATCTCTCTTTCTAGAAAATAAACAAAATGATTATAGAAACCATGATAGAGGTAGAGAGCTACCACAGATCCTAAAATGGCAAAAGGAGTTTTAGGAATCAAAAGTGTGTTGCTTTTTCCTCTTCAAAGAGCTGTCATGGGTGAAGAATGACCAGACTGTGAGCTCTTGTTCCTAGGGGAAAGGACAGATGTCTACGGAAAGCCACAGCCTTTTGCAAAAGGAGGCAGGGCTTGAGTTGGTAGTAAATGCTAGCTGTCTTGACAGTGAGTTTATTGTGACAGCTCTACGTGGATAAATCATAGTCAGTGCAGCCTCTAATAGGGAAGTTTCATTCATACCAACGAGACACGTGAGCTTGTCCCTGGAGCAGGCCAGTTTGAATGCAGTGACCAAGAACCCAGGAGAGTAACAGTGCCCCCTGGAGTGCAATACCCCTAATGAAACCACAGTCAATTTGCCCCCGAACTCAACACCACTTTCAGCTGCAAGCCTAAGGACACCAGTTGTGATTTATACAGTGAGAGTCTTAGAGTCATACACACCCTTCCCAAAGCGAATAACCTTCCTAGCTTTCCCTGGCAGGCTAGATTTGGCTGCAGTCCTGAACCAAATTCCTGCATTTTTTTGTTATTTAGCATTCGTAGAAAACTTACTAGTTTCCAAGGGCTTTGCAATCATCGATTAGTTATTAGCCAGCCCGTGATGGGTGAATGTGCAGTTCCTAAATTATGCTCTGTACCAAATGCAGCATGTATCTTTCCCAGCATCTCCTTTCCCCCACCCTCCCCTCTCCATGTCTCTCTGTCTTTCTCCCCAGGGTGGGATTGATTAGGTCCTCCCTAATCAGTCCAGATCACACTCCTGTGACCAAGCTCTCCATTCCAGCAAAGCTAGGGCTCCCAGAGCTCTAACCACCTCCCTTCAGCTGCTCCTTGATGCTGCACAGTCACGCCCCTTTTCTTCTTCAGCCTGTCACTCATACGGAATCACTGAATCGTTTCTCTCATCAGAGGTTTCAGCTGGGCCTCTCCTGCCCTCCCAGACTCAGAGAGTTGGGAACAAATAGTGCTCTAACTGCCCGTTTATTAATAAAACATTTGCCTCCACTAATGCAAGCAGTAAGCAATTTGAAGTGACATTGCTGTTACATTCACAGTTATTTTTCGGGACTGCTGAGAAATGCATGTATTTATCTCTGTTTGGGGAAGCCCACATCGACACCCTGGGTTTTTCGTTAAAGGCACACCATCTCCCCTTTCTAGTTTGCCTGCCTCACTCAGCTGCCTGTTCTGGTTGTGTGACGTCCATAGGTACCTGTCGCTAGGGAGACCAGAGTCATGCCAAAGAGGGACACTGGGCATTCTGGAAACTTGCTACCAGCACCGTGCCATCTTTCACAGGGTGTTTAAACGGAATTCTTTAATCACATAAAGATGCCAAATCCTAGTCAAGGTGTTATTTTGTTATGTACCCTGATGGTCTTTGATCTAATTTCACACTTTGTCTAAAAATTGCGTTAGCACCGATTGCAGTTGTTTGTAGCAGTATCCAGGGAGCATACTGGCTGCAAGCCCATCCCCAAGTCTCAGCAGTCAGATGGGTCTCTGCGACGTGCCAGGTAGCCCACCTTGGTTCAGTCATCATTGCCTCCAGATGGGGAGGAGATAAACCCCTGCCCAGTGAAGCTTAATACCAGAAGCACTACCTTTTACCAAACTGCCAGACTTTCATTTTCCCCCTCTCTTGCTAGATAACACCCTGTGTTTAATTCAAGGAAGCCTTCCTGCAGTATTCCCACTGACTCCAATTAATGTACATCCATAAGGGGCTTATTTTCTGGCATCCTGACTAATTGCTTATACCCAGTCTCCACTTGAACCAGGCGAAGAGGAAAAAAAAAAAAAAACTTATTAGGAAAGCTTCATCAATGCTCTCTGTTTGAATTTTTAGCTTCCTTGAAATTTCTGAATACTCTTTTCCCAGAAGGCTTCCAGACCAAAGAGATCACCCTTGAAGCAGAGATGGGTTGCATCCATAATATTCCCAATAATGCATGTGTTAGCAGTGCTGTCAACTAATTAGCCAGGGTTGCACGGCAAGAGCACATCTTGTTGCTTCACCTGCACACCGAGTAAGCAGCTCAGCTCAGCTAGGAAAACTGATTAACCTTTATCCTCCAATTTGAAAGTCCAGAATGTTACAAACAATTACCCCTCGAATCAATCATTATTAGTCCATTTGTGTTCAGGGAAACACCACCTCCAAATTCTGGTATCCTGGCACCTTTATGCTTGTATGTACTCAGTCATGTCCAACTCTTTGTGACCCCATGAACTGTAGCCCACCAGGCTCCTCTGCCCATGGGATTTTCCAAGCAAGAGTACTGGAGTGTGTTGCCATTTCCTTCTCCAGGGGATCTTCCCCATCCAGGTATCGAACCTGCATCTCCTGTGTTGCAAGTGGATTCTTTACCTCTGAGCCACCTGGAGCCCTTAGTATCTTTATACATTTACTCAAAAATATTTATTGAGTATTCACCATCTGTCAGGAATAGGTCAGATGCTAGAAATGTCACAGAATTTATGAAGCAAGGCTAGTCTGGAACAATAAGTTTATGGAAACAGGATCAAAAGGAGGGGTGCTCTGCAGAGTAATGTCCCCATATGTTTGTGTTCCAGTCCCAGGAACTTGTTACTATGATATGTTACATGGCAAAGGGACTCTGCAGATGTGGTTCAGTTAAGAAGCTTGAGATGCAGAGATTCTCTCAGGCCCAATCCTCCTACTAGGCCCCTAAAATCCGAGAAACTTTCCTAGCTGTGGAGAGAAAGAAGCGCTATAATGGAAACAGAGTCAGAGACGTTCAGAGATGCTAGCTTGAAGATAAAAAAAGAAAGCCACAAGTCAAGAAATGCAGGTGGTCTCTAGAAGCTGGAAAAGGCAAGGAAACCAATTTTCCCAGAGAGTCTTCAGAAAGCAAAGTTCTGTGGATACCTTGACTTTAGCCCAATGGGGACCATGTTGGATTTCTGACCTACAGTACTGTAAGATGGTAAGTTTTATTTTCTTAAGCCATTCAGTTTGTGTAATTTGTTATGACAGCCCTAAAAACTAATATAGGAGTTTGTGTTTAAGAATAACTGTGCCACTCATTAGCAATTTAATTTGAGCTCACTGTTTAACCGTTTCAGTGTCTCAGTTTCTTTACCTGTAAACTGAAGGTAATAACGCTTACTTTACTGGTTAGTGATGAAAAAATAAGATGAAGCTTTTGGCATTGTGCCAGGGACAACAGGTATGCAGTGAATGGTTGCTGGACATACTGTTGTCCAGCTGAGCAGACTAAGAACCCCACCAGCTCTAAGCAAGCAGTGTAGATGTGGAGATACTACACGGATGGAAGAAGAGCACCCAACCACAAGTCCAATATGTTTCAACATCCTGCCTGATAAAATCCTGTTGTAGCTTTCCTCATTTTCCAGAAGGTGCTAGCATGTCCTGTTGCTTGTGCCAGGAGCACTACTATTGATCAGAGCTGGCAGTTCATATTTAGCTGCAGCCCTGAGGGCTTAAAGCATGTGTCTAGCTATATTGTGGTTGATGATTTCTCTCTATTCATGTTTCATTCTGACCAATCACAGAGAGGGAGCGGAGGAAGCGTCCCAAACAGAAGAACCCATAGGAAAGAGCGAGCTCTGGATCTCTCAGTAACGAATGAGGATCTCTCAACATTGGTTGATCTGCCAACACAGCTAGAGCAGAGGTCTGCTGACATCAAAGTTTCAGCATACTCCCAAACCACTGGCTTCCAAATAACCAGAGAGTTTTTGATTAGGCAGTGATCTTAAAGGTCGCTGACTTTAACTTCCTGTTTAAAAAAAAAAAAAGGAGGAAAGGTCCTAACTGTTCAGAGGAGACTGCTAAGTTGCTAAAGGGGGCAAGGTGGTTGTAAAGTTCATCAGGGCCTTCTTTGTATGGAATTTGAAGATAAATCGCTTAAACTTCAGAAAGTTCATAACTTTTCAGTTCAGTTCAGTTCAGTCGCTCACTTGTGTCCGACTCTTTGTGACCCCATGGGCTGCAGTACAACAGGCCTCCCTGTCCATCACCAACTTGTGGAGTTTATTCAAACTTATGCCCATTGAGTCGGTGATGCCACCCAACCATCTCATCCTCTGTTGTCCCCTTCTCCTCCTGCCTTCAATCATTCCCAGCATCAGGGTCTTTTCAAATGAGTCAGTTCTTCACATCAGGTGGCCAAAGTATTGGAGTTTCAGCTTCAGCATCAGTCCTTCCAATGAATATTCAGGACTGATTTCCTTTAGGATGGACTGGTTGGATCTCCTTGCAGTCCAAGGGACTCTCAAGAGTCTTCTCCAGCACCACAGTTCAAAAGCACCAATTTTTCAACACTCAGCTTTCTTTATAGTCCAACTCTCACATCCATACATGACTACTGGAAAAAACATAGCTTTGACTAGACAGACCTTTGTTGGCAAAGTAACGTCTCTGCTTTTTAATATGCTGCCTAAGTTGGTCATAACTTTTCTTCCAAGGAGTAAGCATCTTTTAATTTCATGGCTGTAGTCACCATCTGCAGTGATTTAGGAGCCCCCCAAAATAAAGTCAGCCACTGTTTCCACTGTTTCCCATCTATTTGCCATGAAGTCATGGGACCAGATGCCATGATCTTAGTTTTCTGAATGTTGAGCTTTAAGCCAACTTTTTCACTCTCCTCTTTCACTTTCATCAAGAGGCTGTTTATTTCTTCTTTGCTTTCTGCCATAAGGGTCATGTCATCTGCATATCTGAGGTTATTGATATTTCTTCTAGCGATGTTGATTCCAGCTTGTGCTTCACCCAGGCCAATGTTTCTCATGATGTACCCTGCATATAAGTTAAATAAGCAGGGTGACAACATACAGCCTTGATGTACCCCTTTCCATATTTGGAAAAGTCAAATGTGCTAGAATTGTCTCAAATGGTGTTACTTACAAGAAATAAGAACATTTAAACAGAAGTATTAGATATAATGTAGAAAATATTCCTGATTGGTTAAGAGGATCAGACAAGATGACATCTAAGAGAATTCCCAAAGAGAAAAGGTTATTTTATCCTTAATATTCTTCAGCTATTTGAGATCCTGTACCTAGAAGAGAGCCATTAAAATAAGAGGTTTAACCTACTGAGATATTTTCTTGAGAGACAATGTGGAACCTTAAGCAGTCTTTGTAATTCTCTTTGTTTAATGTTAAACCCTAGAAGTAAAAGGTGACCAACTTCCTGATGCTTTAGTGCGTAGTGTTAGCCACTCAGTCGTGTCTGACTCTGCCACCCCATGGTCTGCAGCCCAGCAGGCTCCTCTGTCCATGGAACTCTCCAGGCAAGAATACTGCAGTGGGTAGCCATTCCCTTCTCCGGGGGATCTTCCCAACCAAGGGTACTGGGTCTGCTGCACTGCCGGCAGTTTCTTTACCCTTTGAGCCACCAGGATTTAACGCACATAAGAATGCTAACACAGGATTTCCTGGTGGTCCAGTGGTTAAGACTCCATGCTTCCAATGCAAGGGATGCGACTTGGATCCCCGGACAGGGAACTAAGATCCCCCATGCCACGTGTAGCAACCAAAAGATTAAAAAAACAGAATTTTTTTTTTTAAAGAATGCTGACACAAATGTTTATTTCAAATTCTGTTGGAAAGAAAGGAAAATAATTGATATTGGCCAAATGAACCAGTGCATCCTTGCTGGATGAATACCATCACAGACACTAGATGGTAAATGATTAAAGGATAATGAACAAACTTTAGCTTTTTTAAAGTAATATTAGTGGTGGATTCATTTTGATATTTGGCAAAACTAATACAATTATGTAAAGTTTAAAAATAAAATAAAATTAAAAAAAATAAAGTAATATTAATTACACAACTCAAATGCTTCAAATGTGTACCTTCTCTTTAGCTCAAATATCTTTGTAAACTGTATTCTATGACTTTCACTGAAGAGCTGCTCTGAAATCTCCTCTCCCACCTGCACCCATGCTCCTAGCATAGATATAAACGTCCTGCCATTCCATTTCTTTGGTCTTTTCTTCCCACTCTAACTTGTTCATATGCATTTCCAAATTTGCAAAATTATTTTCCTAGTGGCAAGGATTACAAGTATTTATGATCTTGCTTAAAATACTCCATTTTGAAGATTGACATAAAATATATTAACTATTTTTTATAACTGAACTATTTGAGTTTTCTGAATTCTTTCTATAAATACTCATGACAATTCAAAACAGCCTATGTGTAATTCAAGTTCCAAAAGTAAGAGCCTCCATTGCCTTCCTTGCTGGTAACTGGCAGATTCACAGCTTTGTCAGCGACTTCCATGACACCGTCTCCAGAAAAACGCGTCTGTGTCCTTTCAGCCCAGCTCTTCTCCCCTTCCTGATGGGCCGCCGCTGATTGCTTTTGCTGCCAAAACCTCTGAGAGCTCACTGCTTCAGTGTCCCCAGCTGTCCTTGCTGGTTACCTAGGTGTGATTGCTACTCTTGTCTCTGGAGAAACACTGTAACTATTCCTTTCTTATATTCTTCCAAGGATGAAATATGCCCTTCTCCTTAATCTCTCACAAAATAAGACAGATTCTTCTATTACTCTTTTTTAAACTTATTTCTTTTTAATTGGAAGATAATTTCTTTGCAATATTGTATTGCTCTCTGCTGTACATCGACATGAGTCAGTCCTCTGTAGACGTGTCCGCTGGAGCCTCCCTTCCATCTCCTGTCCTATCCCACTCCTCTAGGTGGTCTCGGAGCACTGGGTTGAGCTCCCTGCATCATACAGCAAGTCCCCCGGCTGTCTGTTTTACATACGGTAACGTGTATATTCCCATGCTGCTCTCTCAACCCGTCCCACCCTCTCCTTCCCCTATTGTGACCTCAAGTCTGTTCTATCTGTCTGCATCTCCAGCACTGCCCTGCAAACAGGTTCATCAGCACCATCTTTCTAGATTCCATGAAGTGGAGGAGCAGTTCAGTCGTGTCCAACTTTTTGTAAACCCATGGACTGTGGCCTGCCAGGCTCCTCTGTCCATGGGATTTTTCTAGGCAAGAATACCAGAGTGGGTTGCCATTCCCTTCTCCATGGGATCTTTCTGACCCAGGGATCGAACCCAGGTCTCTTGCATTGCAGGCACATTCTGTACCATCTGAGCCAACAGGGAAGCCCTCTAGATTCTATATATATGCATTAATATACAATAAAGGTTTTTCTCTTGACCTACTTCACTTCATGGATGGTCCAGGGATAATGCAAAAGCAACAAGCAAAACACAGAATAATTTACAACAAACTGCCAAAGTGCAGGCAACTCCCAATGTTCCTTTAAGAGCCATCTTCTTTTTATGGTAGTGCTCTGTTGTATTACCATAAAAAAAGGAGATGGCTCTTTGAAACAACAGTACAGATGAACCTATCTTCAAAGTAGAAATAGAAACACAGACATAGAGAATAAGTTTATAGACACTGAGTGGGAAAAGGGGAGGAGTGGAACAAATTGGGAGATTGGAATTGACATATACACTCTACTAGCATGTATAAAATAGAGAGCTAATGAGAACCTTCTATATGGCACAGGGAACTCTACTTAATGCTCTCTGATGACCTAATTGGGAAGGAAATCCAAAAAAGAGAGGATATACGCATCCTCTTTGCTGTACAGCTGAAGATAACACAACAGTGTAAAGCAACTGTAGGTGGCGCTAGTGGTCATGACTGAGCATCTGCTGCTGGTGTTGCTGCTAAGTCCCTTCAGTCCTGTCCGACTCTGTGAGTGAGTGAAGTTGCTCAGTCATGTCCGACCCTTTGCGACCCCATGGACACCAGGCTCCTCCGTCCATAGGATTTTCTAGGCAAAGAGTACTGGAGTGGGTCGCCATTTCCTTCTCCAGACTGAGCATCTGAGCAGTCTTTAACAACACTCCAATTAAAAAAAAAAGAGCCATCTCTTGCACCATCTGGGCTGCCTCCCTGGAACAAGTGCACGTTCCCATCCCCGTTGTCAGAAAGGCTCTGGTCATCTCTATGGCTCCATATGTAGACCAAACTGTCATTCAGCTCCAGGAAAAAGAAATAACTTTTCTCTTATTTTATCACAAAACCCGTCTCTTATGTAAAATTTCCCATGCTAAAATTCACTTCCTTTTAGAATGATTAACGTGGTTTGACCCCTTGGAATACCCAAGATAGGTAAACAATAATCTCAAACTTTACATTTATCAAGGTATTCAATATTGTAGTTTAAGTAATAAAGCCTAATTGGGGCCAGCCAGTAAGAGCCCTAAGAGAAATCCAGGTTTTTTGCATTTTCTCCTTATGACTGATTCAAAAACTTTGTGCCCTGATGTTATACATATCACACAGGGCATCTTGATATGTGAGTAAGGATCCCAAGTATGTGGCCAAAAGGAGTGGAGATATTTTGTTGGGCCTCACAGTTTGCAATGAAAGTATTCTTTTTAATAACAGTAAGAGAAATGCCACAATGGCATACATAGTTTAAGTGAAAAATGTTTTAAAATTATTCTATTTATGCAGTTTCAATCACTGCAGAGATCTAGTTTTCATGCTAAAACTTTAAATTAAAATTCAGATTCAGAAATTGTATGGATTGTTAGACCAACACAAATGACCAAAAGTTGTTGTTGGTGTTGCTGTTTAATTGCTCAGTCCTCTTTTGCAACCCCATGGACCTTAGCCCACCAGGTTCCTTTGTCCATGGGATTTTCCAGGCAAGAATACTGGAGTGGGTTGTCATTTCTTTCTCCAGAGGATCTTCCCAACCCTGGGACTGAATCTGCATCTCCTGCATTGAAAGGCAGACTCTTTACCACCACGCCAGGGAAGCCCAACCAAAATGCAAGATACATTTTTTTTTGGTCATAAGACTGAGCACATTGGTTTCTAAATTCCAGGAAATCTTTCAAGTTGTTATTCAGTAACATAGATCAGAGGTGGAAGAGAAAAGTGGAAAGGCAGTTAATATTTGATTGACAATCAAGGGTGAACATTTTTACATAGGCTACCTCATTTAATCACGACAAACATCCTGCAAGGCAAGTGATGTTATTCCTATTTAATGAGGAAGAAAGATGAGATTCATGAAGAATAAGTAACTTGAGTGATGGCATGCGGCTAGGAAGTAGAAAGATTGGGAATTTTATTCCGTTTCCCTCTGGCTTTAGAGCCTGTGGTCTGTCTTTAAAAATGGCTTAAAAAAAGCCTACTAAAATGTGACCTTTGAATGAGATCTATAGCAGAGTAAAGAATTCAGATATTTGCAAAACAAACGTCTGTTTTCCTTTGAGAAATGCCAAATGTCACTCCCACATGACTTGGTTAATATGAGATAGCCCGCTGGCTCCAATTACCTAAAGGGTGGCATGGGCTCTCTTCTCAAGACAACATTAATTATTTGGAAAAAAGAAGAGTTTGTTTGATAAATCAACTCCAGTGAAAAGAGAATCTATTACTTCCAGGTTTCCTGAAAGTTAAGTGACTAGATTTTATAAAGAATTACAAATATCATACACTTACTAAGAGCTCCTACCTTGGGTCATAAATTCTTCAAGGTTATGATTTGAATCTTACTGGTGAGAAATCTCGGAGAAGGCAATGGTACCCCACTCCATTACTCTTGCCTGGAAAATCCAGACGGAGGAGCCTGGTAGGCTGCAGTCCATGAGGTCGCAAAGAGTCGGACACAACTGAGTGACTTCACTTTCACTTTCATGCATTGGAGAAGGAAATGGCAACCCACTGCAATGTTCTTGCCTGGAGAATCCCAGGGACGGGGGAGCCTGGTGGGCTGCTGTCTATGGGGGTCCCACAACTGAAGCGACTTAGCAGCAGCAGCAGCAGTGAAAAATCTATGGTTTATAGGGTCTACAAAGCTTGCAAGCAATGAAGCCAAGAACCAAATCCAAGTTTATCTGATTCCATGTTCCGTGCACTTTCCACTGTTTCTTACTGTATCAGAAGTTTCAGGCACCATTTAAAATTTGATATGACTGAGAATAGGAGCTGTGTACAAGTGTATCTGAGAGAAGAATTTAGTCGTGAAGCTAAATGATCAGTGGTGCAGCATTGAGTCAATGTCCCATGAATAGATCTTTCCAGGAGTATTTCAGGATGGGAAGGCTCACTGGTATGTCTGTTGACAGACCTAGGATTATTTTTCTTCCTCAAATGGGAAAAATGCCAAAATGGGTAGTGTGCAGAGAAACTAAAGGCAAAAGAATTGTATTAAAATTAGTAACTCAAACTTTTGTGTTTTGATGCCCCATTGCCAGGAGACTGATGGGCAAATATCCAAAGTATTATAATATGAAACAATAAATATAAAAATTCAAAAAGAGTAAAATTTCTCTATAAATGTCTGAAAGTGTCCCACAACAATAACAAATAGGTATATTGTGCTATGAAATTAATACTGAAAATCAATTGCATAGTTAAGAATTGCTTGATTTAACATTTTAAAATAAAGACATCTTTCTTTTTTCAGGCATTGCTCTTCCAGATCTGACTCAGAGGCTTAAATAGATGGATGCTTCCTATAACTTGTCAAAAGGAAGACCATTTCACTGTTGATTTAGAAACTGATTTAGATATTTTAAAACGTCTCTAGTTATACCCTGATATAGTGGTTAAAGGTCGAATAAAGTATATAACCACTATATCAGGGTATAACTAAAGACGTTTTAAAACATCTAAATCAGTTTATAAATCAACAGTGAAATGGTCTTCCTTTTGACAAGTTATAGGAAGCATCCATTTATTTAAGCCTCTGAGTCAGCCTGGAGAATCCCAGGGACAGAGGAGCCTAGCGGGCTACTGTCTATGGGGTCGCACAGAGTCGGACACGACTGAAGCGACTTAGCAGCAGCAGCAGCAGCAGAGTATATAAAGCAAGGAGAAATAGAGCAAAAACTAGATGTATATCCAATGATTAACATTAAAGACAAAAGAAAAAACAAACACATAAAATGAAGGAAAGAATTAGAGGGAAAGTGGGAGAGGGGATAAGAAAAGGATGGTTTGGTTCATATAGATGGGCAGTTTAAAACGCTTACTACAACATTTCTTTTTTATTTTTTTCCTAACCATTCACAGAGAACACAATAAAATCAATTTTCCTGTTATAGGGTTAACACAGGCTGGCCATTTCCTGCCTTGATCCTGAGCTATCCATGAAAATCTCTGTCACACTCTGAAGATAATTGTATAATCTGGGAATAACAGAGAAAGAATCTGAATTCAGAAATAAAATTCATATCAACATAAAAAATTGTCAGTGCTGCAGACCCATATCTCTGAATGAATACTGATTTCTCGACTTTGCAGCTCAAGGCTCTCCTATAACCAAGTGGCATATGCACTAAAGTTTAATAAAGCTTACGTAGATTTCTATCATCAAAGACAGTACCCAACTGAGAAATGCAAATCAAAACTCAATAAGATATCACCTCACACCAGTCAGAATGGCCATCATTTAAAAAATTGACAAGTAATAAATAATAAATGTTGGAGAGGATGTGGAGAAAAGGGAACCCTCTACAGTTAGCGGGATTGTAAATTAATGCAGCCACTATGGAAAATAGTATGGAGTTTCCTTAAAAAATGAAAACTAAAGTTGCCATATGATCTAGCAGTCCCACTCCTGGGCATATGTCAGGACAAAGCTATAATTCAAAAAGATACATAGCATTGAAACATGTATGTTACCATATGTGAAATAGCTCACCAGTCCAGGTTCAGTGCATGAGACAGGGTGCTCAGGGCTGGTGTACTGTGATGACCCTGAGGGATGGGATAGGGAAGGAGGTGGGAGGGGATTTCAGGATGGGGAACACGTGTACACCCATGGCTGATTCATGTCAATGTATGACAAAAACCACCACAATATTGTAAAGTAATTAGCCTCCAATTAAAATAAAATTTTTAAAAAGGATACATGCACCCAAATATTCACAGCAGCAGTATTCACAGTAGGCAGACACGGAAGCAACCTAAATTGTCCATCAACAAATGAATGGACAAAGAAGATGTGGTACACACACACACACACACACACACACACACAACAGAATACTGCTGCTGCTGCTGCTAAGTCGCTTCAGTCGTGTCCGACTCTGTGCGACCCGATAGACGGCAGCCCACCAGGCTCCCCAGTCCCTGGGATTCTCCAGGCAAGAACACTGGAGTGGGTTGCCATTTCCTTCTCCAATGCATGAAGGTGAAAAGTGAAAGTGAAGTCGCTCAGTCCTGTCCGACTCTGAGCGACCCCATGGACTGCAGCCTACAGGGCTCCTCCATCCATTGGATTTTCCAGGCAAGAGTACTGGAGTGGGGTGCCATCTCAGCCATAAAAATAAATGAAATAATGCCATTTGCAACAACATAGAAGGACAGAGAGATCATCATACTAAGTGAAGTAAGTCAGAACGGGAAAGACAAATACCATATGATATCACTTACATGTGGGATCTAAAATATTACACAAAATTTATTTACAAAACAGAAACAGATTCACAGACATAGAGAAGAGACTTGTGATTACCAAGGGGGAATAGGGTGAGGAAGGAATAGAGTGATATTCAGGATGAGCAGATGTCAACTATCATATATAGAATGATAAACAACAAGGTCCTACTGTGTAGCACAGGGAACTATATTCAATGTCCTTAGATAAATCACAATGGGAAAGAATATGAAAAAGAGTATATGTGTATGTGTGTTTGTGTGTGTGTATCGCTTCACTAAGTAGCAAAAATTAACACACCATTGTAAATTAACCATACTTCAATAAAATAAATTTCTAAAAGTAATACTCAGTTGAAAAATTCCTCCTTCCTGCATGTTAGATTAACAGGTACCAGACTTACCTTTCTGCATTAAATAAAAACTGGACAAAATATATAAGGCTACCACTTTTAGGCACTGGATGACAAGCCATATGTGTGCGTGCTCAGTCACTTCAGTCCTGTCCAACTCTGTGTGACCTTATGGACTGTAGCCCTCCAGGCTCTTCTGTCCATGGGATTCTCCATCAAAGAATACTGGAGTGGGTTGCTGTGCCCTTCTCCAGGGGATCTTCTCAACCCAGGGATCAAACCTGCATCTCTTCTGTCTCCTGCAGTGGCAAGTAGGTTCTTTACCACTAGCGCCACCTGGGAAGCCCAGAATAGGCCACAGAGTACTGCAATTCTTGACCCAGAGGGGGAAAAAAGGTAAGCCCCAAGATTTACAGTGCTCTCTGCAAAGTATGGTCTGTAAACCATTTAATATCACAGTAACCCAAGTCTATGCCCCAATCACTAATGTTGAAGAAGCTAAAGTTGAACAGTTCTATGAAGACCCATAAGACTTTCTAGAAGTAACACCAAAAAAGTTGTCCTTTTCATCATAGGGGACTGGAAAGCAAAGTAGGAAGTCAAGAGATACCTGGAGTAACAGGCAAGTTTGAGCTTGGCGTACAAAATCAAGCAGGGAAAAGGCTAACAGAGTTTTGCCAAGAGAACTCACTGGTCATAACAAACACCCTCTACCAACAACACAAGAGAAGACTCTACACATGGATACAGCCTGGCGTGCTGCAGTCCATGGGGTCGCAAATAGTCGGACATGCCTGAGCAACTGAACTGAACTAATCTGATAGATATGGATACATAAAACTTCTTTCAAAACCACAGCACAGGGAATTAGAACCCGAGCACAGTTCAGTGGTCCCTCTAATGAGGAGGCAAAGGTCCAAGCGCAGGGCTGCAGAAGCACCTGAATAGTAGCAAAGAAAAGCAGAGAGGAAGAGGTAACAGAGCACCACATGTAGGTGATTAAGTGCTAGTCACTCAGTCGTGTCCAATTCTTGGTGACCCCAGGGACTGTATCCCGCCAGGCTCCTCTGTCCATGGAATTCTCCAAGCAAGAATACTGGAGTGGGTTGCCATTTCCTTCTCCAAGGAGTCTTCCTGACCCTGGAACTGAACCCAGGTCTCCTGCATTGCAGGTAGATTCTTTACAGTCTAAGCCACCAGGGAAGTCCCAGACCCCTGGACAAGTCCTAGCCTGTGTATATTCAGTGTGAGATTCTGTAATGTCTATCCAAGTGACTGCTACTGGGTTGATAGTGTTATGGAGATATTTTAGAATAATATGAAACATTGGCCCAGTGAGAGCAAAAAGGCATTGTTAATATATTGAACACATAGCTTAAACCACAGAATGGCAACCTTTCAGGAGTTTCTTAAGAACCATGTCTTAGTTTAAAGCTACTCTAGACACACCTTTACAAACACTAAGCAGAGCTTCAGTAAGATGAATGAAACCTTCCAGTAATCAATTGCCTGTCAGAAAAAACTCAATGTTCTATTAAGGAAGACAACATAGCCCAAACTCTACAATATATACTCCAGAATGTCCAGCTTACAATTTAAAATTTTTTCTATGCATACAAAATGCAGGAACAATATTATCCATGATCATGGTAAATGTCAATCCAAGAGAAATGACCCTGCATTAAAATTGGCAGACAATGACTTTAAAGCAGCTGTGAAATATGTTGAAGGATTTAACCAAAAATAGCTCTTAATAAGTGACCTGGAGAAGAATTGCAGCCAAGAAACGGAAATTATCTTTTTAAGATGAATAGAAATATACTAATGGAAAATTATAGCTTCTGAAATTTTAAAATAGTCACTATTTGACATTAATAAAAGATTAGAAATAGTAATAGGAAAAGTCAATAAACTTTAAGTCATTCATAGAAATAAACCACTGGAAAAAGCAGAGAAATAGGGTAGAAAAAAAAAAATCTTCACTGACCTATGGACATAGAGTCTCGTAATAAGAGGAGAGAGAAAATGGGGCAGAAAAAATATTTAAAGGAGCTGTGACCAAATTTTTCCCAAATTTGGTGAAAAACATCAATGAACAGACCCTACAAGTTTAGTAACTTTCAAGAGAATAAGTACAAATGAAACCAAATCTATTCACATCACAGTCATGCTGCTAAAAATCAATCAAAGCAAAAGAAAACCTTAGAAGCCCCCAGAGGTAAACGGCATGTCATGTACAAAAGGAAAAAAAAAAAAGGAACAATTGATTCTTCGTTAGAAACAATGGCGGTCAGAAGACAAAAAGAGTGTCCATATTTAAAGAACTGGAATTTGGGGAAGGGGAAAGGGAACAGAGGGAAAGACTGTCCACAAAGAACTTTAAGTTTAGTGAACATATTTCAGGGGCTTCACAGGTGGCTCAGTGGTAAATAATCTGCCTGCCAATGCAAGAGACGCAGGTTCAATCCCTGGGTGGGGAAGATCCCCTGGAGGAGGAAACGGCAACCCACTCCAGTGTTCCTGCCTGGAGAATCCCATGGACAGAGTAGCCTGACGGGCTACAGTCCATAGGGTCCCAAAGAGTCAGACAGG
Source organism: Bos javanicus (assembly GCF_032452875.1). NCBI lineage: Eukaryota > Metazoa > Chordata > Mammalia > Artiodactyla > Bovidae > Bos > Bos javanicus. Next base: position 3,104,933 of record NC_083896.1, on the reverse strand, counting down.
ACTTAATAACACATCAAACGCACATATTCTACAAAGTGAGAAGAAAACAATTTCATGTTTAGAGGGATGAGACCTGAAGGGCGTGCCGCCAGCATATCTTTTTCATATGGACGTTAGAGGGATACTCTTCCAGGCTGAAAGAAAATAGTGCAGGGTAGGGACTGATTACATAAAGAATAGAAAAGCCCAGGAAAAAGTAACCTGTGCCTAATAAAAAAGACTGGTATTTTTCTTATTTTAATTTTTTAAAAAGAAAAGTGAAGGTTTGAAACAAAAATAATAGCACTGTAATATCCGTCTATAACCTATAAAGAATTAAAATATATGGAAACCACAGCATAAAGAATGGAGCAAATGAAATTAAACTATTACAAGATTTATAGCATTTATACGTTTGTGAAATATGATTTTTGTAGAGTGACATGTAACATGTTTCAATATAATTCTGACTGTAATAATTTAAAATGTCATATATTAATACTAGTATCTAGAGGAACTAATTAAAATGAATTTTAAATGCTATTTAGCAATCAAATATCCTTTAATAGGTGAATAGATGAACTATATAGTTGAATACTAGCTAGAAACTTTTTAAAATGAATTTCTGATACAGAAAACAACATGAATAAATTTCATAGACTTTATTTTGCCCAAAGAAGCCAAACAAATTCTGCGAAGTTTATGGTGCTAGAAATCACATCAATGTTTGAGGCAGAAGGTATATTTCAAATCCAAAGGCACACAAGCAAATATTGTATGACATTAATAAAGGTGATGTTTCTATGGCTTTATACATTTGTAAAAACTGATTGAACTGTGTACCTAAAATCTCTGCCCTCCATTATATGTAAATCATATTTTGATATAATTGATTTTAAATAACACCTTTTAAATGTATAGGAAGCTAAAAGAATCATGGAGGAAAAATTACTCATAATGCCATCACCTACAGGTCATGATTTAAACTTTGATGTATACATTTTTGTACTGTTTCTTTCCACAAAATTTTCATGCTATAGAAAATATTCCATGGCCTCCTTTCCAATATAAACTTTAAAGGTGACAAAGTGTTTTATATCAATGTGCTCTGTTCCAGCATTTAAAAAATGATTACATAATATAAATGCAGCTGGATTAAAGGTTTACACAGATATACAAAAATATTAAATATATCAATAAATGCCCCAAATTTTCTTTTCCTTCACGGATCTCTATGCATCATTGAGCTCTCATGCCCACTGAGGATTAAGCATTAAATTTGCCAAGTGAAGGTATCCCTATGGCTTCTTGTTTAAAACATGCGTGCGTGCTAAGTTGCTTCAGTTGTGTCTAATTCTTGTGACCCTATTAACTATATCATGCTTCTGTCTCCATGGGATTCTCAAGGCAAGAATACAGGAGTGGGTTGCCATGCCCTCCTCCAGGGGATCTTCCTGACCCAGGGGTCAAAGCCAAGCCTCTTATGTCTACCTGCATTGTAACAAGGAAGCCACCATGACATTTGGGTCCCTGGTTTTTATCTCATCTTCTTCTCTCTCTTGGTTTTATCCTACCCACTCACAATTTTACAAAGCAATTTCCTCTTTAATAAATAACAAACATCTTTTTATCACATCCTCCTCTTGGCTTTTCTTTGACTTTCGGTAAAATCAGGAGGAGAAGGGGATGACAGAGGATGAGATGGCTGGATGGTATCACCGACTCGATGGACATGGGTTTGGGTGAACTTCGGGAGTTGGTGATGGACAGGCAGGCCTGGCATGCTGCGATTCATGGGGCCACAAAGAGTCAGACAGGACTGATCGACTGAACTAAACTGAACTGAAAATCAAGTTTCTATGTAATTTATTTTTGTATGTAAAATCTTACCTATCTGAGTTGAAAGTCTACCTACTAACTTTAAAATAGAATTGTTTGAAACTCAAAGAAATGATGTCTGATGTCTCTGTTGTCTTTTAAAGAGACATAACCTCAACCTGAAAGCCCAGTTGTAATTGAAGTAGGACAGGGGCAGACACAACAAGGAAAGAAAATGCATTTAGTTCCATGTCAAACAGCATTTACTTTCAGTAGCAGCATTTCACTGCCTTCATGTGCCAATATGCGTTCACATATCCCATGCTGTTGAACACAGGTTGCTACTATTTTTTCATTATTTTCTGAAGTTCATAAAGGGAATTTTTAAGAAGACTTGAGAATGAAGCTTAGTAAGAGGAGATACACAGATTTGGGTAGAAGAAAAAGCCTGTTACTGCTCAGCCTCCATTCTCTTCCAAACCACTTGCTGTCTTTATTGTAGGAGCCTGATTTGCTGCACAGTTAAGAGTTCAGTGTAGAAATATGTTCATCCAGAGTCCATCATAACTTCCTTTAATGAGCGCATCCATCCATGCTCCAGATGTGTGTGCCTGCATCTTCAGATACGGTGCTTGAAGTATCTTGGCAGCTTTAATCAGCAGTTGTCTACCAGGGGAAAAAATAAATCCACTATCCATGATAATTTACTATTTTTAATAAAGTAAAAGTCAGGCATGGAACCTATAGACATTTTTGAAGGCATTTCAATCATTTACACTTCTTTTATTGAAAACAATTTCTATTGAACATACTCAACCTCTCATCCCCACAGCTAATCCATCATTGAGTCCTACCAGCACTGTTTTCAAAAGCCTTCTCGCATCTTGTCCACTGCTCTCCATACCCTGTTCCATTATGCTAATGTCAGTCATATCCATTTCTTTCCTGAACCTTTGCAAAACCTGAGGATGGCTTTTCTCTTACCCCCCACTCCCTCACATGTAGCAGCCAGTCATCCTTCAAAATGTGAAGTAGGGACTTCCCAGGGGCCCAGTGGTTGAGATTTGACCTTCTAATGCAGGGGGTGAGAGTTGATCCCTTACCAAAGAGATAGGATCCCACATACCTGCAGACAAAATGCAAAACATAAAATAGAAGCAATATTCTAACAATCCAATAAAGACTTTAAAAAACAATCCACATCAAAAATACCTAAAAAAAATTTTTTTAATTTAAATAATAAAATGTAAAGTAGATGACACCCCTCTTCCACTCCAGTGTTCTTGCCTGGAGAATCCCATGGAGAGAGGAGCCTAGGGAGCTACACTCCATGGGGTCACAAAGAGTTGAACATGACTGAAGCAGCTTAGTATATACACACACTTGGAATAAAATTCAAACAGCTCACCATCGGTAAGTCAGTAAGGTGGTCTGGCTCCTGCCTTCTGACTTCAGATCATCTTCCCTTTGCACATACTGTCCCTTAGCAAGATGGGTTCTTTTCTGTCCCTTGAGCAAGCCAGGCTCTTCCCTGCTCTGAAACTTTATACTTACTTTCCCCTCTGCCTACAAACCTTGTTACCTTGTTATCAACAGAGCAGATTCTTTCCTATCCTCAGGCCTCAAATCAAATATCACTTCCTCAGAGAGGACTTTCCTCACCGATCTAATTAAAAACTCTTCACAAAGCTGTCTTCTCACATTGATCATCTGAAGTTATTTTGGTTGGCTTCATTGTTTATTTATTGTTGTTTTCCATCTGTTTCCAACAGAGATTTTTATGGTCTCTAAGAAAATAAACTGACTGACTTACTATTGCTTCCCTAACATCGATCTGGAATCTGACTTATAAAGATACCTAGCAAATATGTATTAAATGAATATATGAGTCACTTTGTTGTGAATTTCAGACAGCCATGATTCTCACAGTTGATCCCTTGACCATCTTCCTGAGCTCCTCATTCAGACCGACTAAATCCTTAATTCTGGTGTGGTCCAACCATCTGTGTTTTACCAAGTCCTCCAGTCACAATTAATCTTGTTATCATGCCCATTTTATAGATGAAGAAACTAGGGAAGGTTGAATACTTTGTGTGAGTTCTTGCTCAGCTGCTCAGTCCTGTCTAACTCTTTGGGACCCCATGGGCTGCAGCACTCCAGACTTCCCTGTTCTTCACCGTCTCCTGGCGTTTGCTCAAGCTCAGGTTCGTTGCGTTGATGATGCCATCCCACCGTCTCACCCTGTTGCCTCCTTCTCTGGGGTAGTCTTTGTTTGTATATGTGGCTGCTCCATGTCCTAGCTGTGGCACTGGAATCTTCAGTCATGGCATGCGGAATCCTCAGCTGTGGCCTGTGAGCTCTGAGCTGTGGCGTGCAGGACCTAGTTCCCTGACCAAGGACTGAAGCCAGGCCTTCTGCACTGGGACCATGGAGTCTTAGCCCCTGGGCCACTAGGGAAGCCCCTTGTCCAAGTTAATAACTGAGAGATCCATAGGTGTTGAGACCGAAGTCCCAGACCTTGACCCCTGAACCATGGTTCCCTAGGAGTCCAGAGAATTTAAATACCAATAGAATGGTATGGACCTAACAGAAGCAAAGGATATTAAGAAGAGGTGGCAAAAATACACAGAAGAAGTGTACAAAAAAGATCCTCATGACCCAGATAACCATGATGGTGTGATCACTCACCTAGAGCCAGACATCCTTGAATAGGAAGTCAGCGGGGCCTTAGGAAGCATCACTACAAACTGAGAGAATGGAGGTGATGAAATTCCAGTTGAGCTACTTCAAGTCCTAAAATATGATGCTGTTAAAGTGCTGAATTCAATATGCCATCAAATTTGGAAACTTGGCAATGGCCACAGTACTGGAAATGCTCAATTTTAATTCCATTCCCAAAGAAAGGCAATGCCAAAGAATGTTCAAACTACTGCACAATTGCATTCATCTCACATGCTAGCAAAGTAATGCTCAAAATTTTCCAAGCAAGGTTTCAACAGTGCGTGAACCAGGAATTTTCAGATGTCCAAGCTGGATTCAGACAAGACAGAAGAACCAGAGATCAAATTGCTAACATCTGTTGGATCATCGACAAAGCAAGAGAGTTTCAGAAAAAACATCTAATTCTGCTTTATTGCCTACGCCAAAGCCTTTGATTGCGTGGATCCCAATAAACAGTGGAAAATGCTTCAAGAGATGGGAATACCAGACCACCTTACCTGCCTCCTGATAAACCTGTATGCAGGTCAATAAGCAACAGTTAGAACCAGACATGGAACAACAGACTGGTTCCAAATAGGGAAAGGAGTACGTCAAGGCTGTGTATTGTCACCCTGCTTATTTAACTTATATGCAGAGTACATCATGTGAAATGCTGGACTGGATGAAGCACCAGCTGGAATCAAGATTGCCAGAAGAAATATCAATAACCTTAAATATGCAGGTGACACCACTCTTATGGCAGAAAGCAAAGAGAAACTAAAGAATCTCTTAATGAAAGTGAAAAAAGAGAGTGAAAAAGCTGGCTGAAAACTCAGCATTCAAAAACAAAAATCATGGCATCCGGTCCCATCACTTCATGTCAAGTAGATGGGGAAACAATGGAAACAGTGACAGATTTTATTTTCTTTGGCTTCAAAATCACTGCACATGGTGACTGCAGCCATGAAATTAAAAGACACTTGCTTTTGGAAGAAAACCTATGACCAATCCTGAAAGCATATTAAAAAGCAGAGACATTACTTTGCTGACAAAGGTCCATCTAGTCAAAGCTATGGTTTTTCCAGGAGTCATGTAGGGATGTGAGAGTTGGACCATAAAGAAAGCTGAGCACTGAAGAACTGATGCTTCTGAACTGTGGTGTTGGATAAGACTCTTGAGAGCCCCTTGGACTGCAAGGAGATCAAACCAGTCCATCCTAAAGGAAAGCAGTCCTCAATATTAATTGGAAGGACTGATGCTAAAGCTAAAGCTCCAATACTTTGGCCCCTAATGGGAAGAGCTGACTCATTGGAAAAGACTGTGACGCTGGGAAAGACTGAAGGCAGGAGGAGACAAGGACGACAGAGGATGAGATGGTTGGATGGCATCACCGACTCAGCAGACGTGAGTTTGAGTAAACTCTGGGAGTTGGTGATGGACAGGGAGGCCTGGTGTGCTGCAGTCCAGAGGGTCACAAAGAGTCAGACATGACTGAGCGACTGAACTGAACTGAACTGACAATCAAGTTTTACCTTCATGATCAGTATAGTGAGTCAAATACTTGAATCAATAATTGTATAACTGTGTGAAAAATGACTATCATCTGAGTTATGTGTAAAGCTCGAAGGGAACATGGCAGCATGATACAAGTCTTCTGTCTGGAGTGAGGAGGGAAATCTGCTACAAGTTACATGTCAGATGTGCCTCCCATTACAGGTGAGAATGAACTAAAATAGAAAAAAATAGCATGGATAAATCCAGCCTCCTGGAGGTGGGGTTAAAGGTGAAAGGGTAAGGGGGGCAGGATACATTTGAGAGGCTACAAATGTAGTCCGAACAGTCCTAATCCATATTACTCAGAAAGAACTGCCACAAAGAATACCCCATCTGGGGTGGCTAAAACAAGAGAAACTTATTTTCTCACATTTCTAGAAGCTGGAATTCCAAGACCAGGGTACCAGTGAGGCCAGGTTATTTTACCTGACACACCAATGTCCACTTTCTCTCTGTTTGCTAACAGAGCCTTTCCTCAGTACGTGAGCATGCAGAGTGATCTCTGATCTCTCTTTCCCTTCTTATAAGGACAACAATTCTGTCAGAATAAAATCCCGCTCATTGGGGTATAGGACTTCATGTATAAACGTACAGGGGACACAATTAGGTTCATAGCATTCTGCCCCTGGCCCCCCAGAATTCATACCCTTACTGCAAAATTCATTCATTCTATCCCTACAACCCCCAAAGTCTTAACTCATTTCAGCATAAAGCATTTCAGTCTAAAGCCTTATCTAAATACGGTCTATACAACATTGAAAAGTAATCTTCTTCCAAGTAAAAAAAAACAAATATAATCTAAATCAACAGCTTCCATTATAGCTCAGTCGGTAAAGAATCTGCCTGCAATGCAGGAGACCTGGGTTTGATTCCTGGGTCGGGAAGATCCCCGGGAGAAGGGAATGGCAACCCACTCCAATATTCTTGCCTGGAGAATCCCATGGACAAAGGAGCCTTGCAGGATACATTCCATGGGGTTGCAAGAGTCGGACACAACTTAGTGACTAAATCAGCACCACCTATGATCTAAATCAGGAAGGATGAGACTCAAGGTCCAATTCACCCTCAGGTATAATTCCTCTCCACTTGTGAACCTGTAAAAACAAGCAAGTTCTGTGCTTTCAACATACAATGATGGGAAGGACACAGGATAGACATTCCAATCCCAAAAAAGAGAAAGAAGAAACAGGTGACAGGTCCCAGGCAAACCCAAAACCCAGTAAGACAAATTCCAGTAGATCTTAAGGTTTGGGAATAACCTCCTTTGGCCCAGTGCCCCTCCTCCCTGGCCCGGGGTGGCAGCGTCACCCTGAAGCTCTCAGTGGTGGCCCTTCCCTCTGAAACCAAGATGGAAGCCCTCTTACCCCAGGTCACGGTAGACAAGGCAGCTTTGATGATCTCTGAATTAACTTTGGGGTCCTTATTCCCTTTTCCTGGAGAACAGTGCGTGTTCCCAGTGGACTAGGCAGATGACTGGGTCCTGTACAATCCAAGAAGCCTGACAGCTTTCTTTCATTCTGTCCCACTGTCTCTGTCCCCGGTGGTCCACACTGGCAGTTTCTCTGCTGGCATCGTCCCATCTTTATCCCTGGCTTCTGCTGAGAAGGCTGATGAACATCATGGGTGATCTCTCTGTGGAGCGATCAGCCAGCTCCATCTTTGGTGCTCTCTCCAGAACAAAATGCTCTCTCTTCTTCATTTTTCTCACAGTAAGGATCAGCTGATAATTTTGTAAATCTTTCATCCCAGTTCCTTTTTTCTTAACAATTCTTTCTTCAATCCATTTCTCTCCTGTACATTTTCCTAAACTGATCAGGAGGAACCAAATTGCTCCTTCAACACTTTGCTTGGAAATTTCTTCAGCTACATATTTCATTTCATGGCTTGCAAGTTCTATTTTCCACAAACTACTAGACCATGATTTAACCAAGTCCTTTGCCACTTTGTGGCAAGAATCACTTTTTTTCCAGTTTCTAATAAGCTGCCCCTCATTTCTACCTGAGATCCCTCCAGAAAAGCCTTTAATATTGTGTTTATATCAATATTCTGTTCTAGGATTTTTCCAGCATGCACCTCCAAACTCCTCCAGCCTCTACCCATCACCCAGCCTCAAAGCCCTTTCTACCTTTTTAGTTACTTGCTACAACAGTACCCAGACTTCCTGGTGGCTCACAAAGTAAAGTGTCTGCCTACAATGCGGGAGATCCAGGTTCAGTCCCTGGATTGGGAAGATCTCCTGGAGAAGGAAATGGCAGCCCACTCAGTACTCCCATGGATGGACGATCCTGGTAGGCTATACAACATGAGGTCCCAAAGAGTCGGACACGACTGAGCAACTTCACTTTCACTTTCACAACAGTACCCAACTTCTTGATTTTAGTATTAGTCTGCTAAAGCTGTCACAGCAAACATGCACCAAAGACTGGGCAGCTTAAATAACTAAAATTTACTTCTAACAGTCTGGAAGCGGTGAAGTCTAAGATCAAAGTGTAGGTTAAGTAGGTGTCTCCTCTTATAAGGATATCAGTCTTATTAAGTGAGAGTCCAACCTGCGTGACCTCATTTGATTTTAATTACCTCCTAAAGTTCCTCTATCCAAATGCAGGCACATTGAGTGTTAGGGCTTCCACAAAGGAATTCCACAAATCCACCATTTTGTCCACAGCACCTTGCTATAGGGGCTTCTCTGTGGCTCAGAGGTTAAAGCGTCTGCCTGCAATGCAGGAGACCCGGGTTCGATCCCTGGTTCGGGAAGACTCCCAGGAGAAGGAAATGGCAATCCAGTCCAGTATTCTCGCCTGCAGAATCCCATGGAGGGAGGAGCCTGGTGGGCTACAGTCCACTGAGTCGAAAAGAGTCGGACTCGACTGAGCGACTTAACGTTCACTTTCTCACCTTGCTATAGTTTGCCTTTTACCCTAAGGAATATAAAAAGTAGTTTTAAAAATTTTTAATAAAAACATGAGACCAAGAACTTTCTATTCTTTTCCGCCAAGCACATAACATTTACATATTTTAAAGAGGGATTCAGAATACTTTTTTTTTTAAATGATGTCAGCAATGCAATCAAAGGCACTTTTATCCAACCAGAGTGTGAAGTAAAGTTTGCTCCATGGCACCTGTCAGTGGCACCTTCAGTCACTGGATTTCGCTCGGGCTCCTCTATTAATTTTTAATCGTGCCCCGCTCCTAATTGGGATTTGTGTGGTATTTGAGCCTTAAGCTTGAATTAAATATTATTTCACACATACACACACACAAAAACCTGACAACTGATAATAAAGGGAGAGGAACCGCTCTAAATTACCTGTGACGAAGGCAGACACTAGAGGCTGACTTTTCCAAGTGAGTTGGGTAGAAGATTCAGCATTTTTGCCTTGTGGCCATGGGATACTATTTTGAAATAGGTTTGCATAAAGAATTACATGTCATTTGCAAATAATCTGACAGACACTTAAGTTTGTATGGATAGCTAAAGCTTTCTATGTTTATTTCTAGTGTTTAATGTTCCATCTATGCTTAATATTCTATCTATGTTCAATCTATTTGGAACATGTTGTATGTGTTCCAAATTAAAGAAATAGCAAGCCATTATATACAGGATGGATAAACAGAAAGGTCCCACTGTACAGCCCAGGGAACTATATTCAATGTCCTATGAGTAACCATAATTGGAAAGAATATGAAAAAGAATATATATACATATACATATATATATATATGAACTGAATCGCATTGCTGTACACAGAAATTAACAACATTGCAAATCAGCTATACTTCAATAAAATCTTTTTAAATTGAGGAACTATTACACTATCCAGAAAGTGTCTTGAAAAGAGTCTGAAAAACCTCTATACACACAAGGGTGTTTTAATATCAGGCTTTTCTGGGCTGAATGTTATCTTCTTAGATCACAGAGCCCTTTGATGCATGGTGATTATGGGTCTGTGCAAGTTGAGAAAATGAGTCACATCATTGGATTGGAGTATGAACATCTATATAGAGATTCAATTCAGATGTGAAGAGAACACAATGAAAGACATTAATGAGCTCTGGTACTCATGACTGCACTGCAGACTGGAACACAACCGTGCAACTCCTTAAAAGTTAAAACAAGTTTAACCTTCACATGCTGCAAAATGTATGGTTCATCATGGGCCCCTTTTCTCCCAAGATGCTCTTTTCATTCATTCCGAGTTTCAGTGAAGCATGCTCTTAAACCTAGTATTGCAGAGTTAGAATCAATTTCCACATGGACCTTCTTGGGAATTTGATGTGAGCAATTGCTGGTCCCTTGTACATTTTTCCCATGCTATCTAGACAACTTTGTACTTTGAGCAAATATAGACTTACTGAAAAAGATTATATAAGCAAATTGCTAATTTTCAAATTTTACACATAGTTAAGTGGGGATATACTAACTGAAGAAAATTATGTTTTCTCCCCTAAATTTAAAATCAATAAGGTATTCATTCTTTGGAAAAGACCCTGATGCTTGTCAAGATTGAAGGAGGAGAAGGGGACAACAGAGGATGAGATGGTTGGATAGCATCACCAACTCAATAGACATGAGTTTGAGCAAGCACCAGGACTTGATGATGGACAGGGAGGCCTGGTGTGCTGCAGTCCATGGGGTCGCAAAGAGTCAGACACAACAGAGTGACTGAACTGAACTATTGGTTTAAAGAATCTTTTAAAAACCTGCTAAGACAGGCCTGAAAAGCTCTGACTACATCCAGGGCAGGTAATAAGGATGGTAAAAGTTGAAGAACAAACAGTCTAACCTTTGCTTTCCTGTCAAGTTCTTTTCATCAGTCCTAAAGCTTTATTTTTCCTTGTCACCTTATCTTAAACTTTTTCTATCTCTATAGATTTTTGAGAATAATAATCATAATCTTATAGCAAGAATTAAAATTTAATAACAACTTGCTGTGTGTCAGACTCAGTGCTAAGCTCATTTAGTCTGTAACCCTAAGAAGTCAGTGCTAATATTAAGGCATTTAACTCCATCTGAGATACCATCTTAGCTTGTTTGTGTCTCTATACTGGGTCCAGTTGCATTCTTCATCATGTCTACTCAGTCTCACTAGTCTTCACAACAAATAGAGTGATGAACACCCAACAGATAGAGTGACAGATGAATATGCTGTAAGTATGCCAAAAAAATATAGTAAGGGGGAAGAAGGGCTTTCCAGGTGGCAGAGTAGTCAAGAATCCACCTGCCAATGCAGGAGATACAAGAGACATGAATTCAACCCCACAGCCCGGGAAGATCCCCTGGAGGAGGAAGTGGTAATCCACTCCAGTAGTCTTGCCTGGGAAATTTCATGGACAGAGGAGCATGGCAGACTATATAGTTCATGAGGTCACAAAGAGTGGGACATGACTGAGCCACAGAACGCCCAGGAAACAGGGAAGGAAAGTTATTGTATTGCAATGTTGATTCTCCTACTTACATATTTTTTTCTGGGGCTTTATTTTTTTAATCTTCTAAACTTGACCTCTCTGGTCACTTTTCCAGCGTAAATAGAAATTCTTGGAAGGGTTCAGTATGTAACTATTTCATTATTTTTTACCCTGTTATGGAAACTTTGCTCAGAATTCTTACACTTAGATATAGCAGCCAGTCCCTCAGACTGTGGAGAATAATTTCCACATTTACTATAGCGCATAAACACTAAAAAGGACTCGATAGAGAAACATTTATAAGTAATTCATTATCAAAACAAGTCTATGGATGTCAAGGTACAGCTGATGAATGAATTATTTGGATTTTTAAAATCAAACCAGAATTTGGACTCTCAATCTTTTAAATCCAATCATAATCCCTTAAGACACTAGACCAACCGTTCTCAAACCTCTTGGTCTTGGCCACTTACACAAAACCCTAAATCTTCTTAATTGCCAGCTGGCATTCGGATGTATGCACAGCCCTGGTGGGCTCACGTTGAGTTTCTCCTACGGAAATTGATCTGTTTTTACACAGAATAAGTATTTCTTTGCCTCTAATCACTAGGGAAATGCAAGTTACTTACTCCAGAAAAGATTAATTTATTCTTTTCTCTTTCATTTTTGTTAACTACCAAGTCATTTTCAACGCATTAAATGATACACATAGCTGTGGAATGAGACGTCCCAGAGATAAAATTACAAGTTCTGCAGGCCTGTCTCCCACCAAACTGGCAGCTTCTCCAACACTACAGAAAAATCTGGGGGAGGTGGGCTGCATAAATTGATGAAAAGGGAATAGCAGTAGATGAAAAAGAATAATAGTATTTTTTTAAAGATATTAGATTATATCTCAAATAGTGTGGCACTTAAGCTAGTCTCCTTAGCCAAAAATAGCATGAGCTTATTTTGCTTGCCCATTACAAGTCCAAATCTAATTTATCATCTACTAGCAAGACTGCAAGGTTTTTTTTTTTTTTCCACCGTCAATGCTCCCTGGGTTTTTCTAACCCATTTAATACCTGTAGTTCACCTGATTTTTAGCCCCATCCATATCAGATCGCATTTACCAAGACTGAATCTCATTCTACCAGTTCCTACTTCTGTTACAGACTTTTCAGGGTCTTTCATGTAACTTTCCCTACCGCACTTCAGCACAAAGCCCTTGTCCTTTCTGACGTATGGCAACATGCTTGATGAAGAGCGGCCCTGGGTGGCAGTGAGTATAAGAGCCGTTCAGCCTCCACACCAGCGCGGAAGTAATTCAGGTCCCTGGGCACACATCAGACACAGAGCAATCCATGCCAAGGGACTTCCTCCTGAAGGTACGCATGGGTATGCCCCTGGAGTGAATTCTCTGCCAAACCATGGGCATTATCAGACACTGCAGTGTTCAGTAACAATCATTGACCTTGCAGACACATTAAGCTGAAGACATAAAATGACTTTACTATAAATTCCCAAATCCTAAAATTAAATATTTTACAAACTTTCCAATTTAGTTCTCAAGTATTAGTCAAGTTCTAAGCATTAGCTTAAATATTTTCTTCTCAACTCAAATCAAATATTAATTCTATAACCCTGATACAAGCTACATGATACAGCAATCGCAATAATGTGTAAGTGTAGCAGAATGATTCAGGTGACCTGAAACACTGATACTCCATTAGCGCTCTAAACAAAGGGATTGATGCTGAATCCTTCCTTTGTATAAACGTGTATGCCCACTATGAGTCGAGTTAATTTTCTAGTTGCTAATTATAATATTAAGTCCAATAGTCATGTATGGATATGAGAATTGTATCATAACGAAGGCTGAGCGCCAAAGAATTGATGCTTTTGAACTGTGGTTTTGGAGAAGACTCTTGAGAGTCTCTTGGACAATAAGGAGATCAAACCGGTCAATCCTAAAGGAGATCAACCCTGAATATTCATTGGAAGGACTGATGCTAAAGCTGAAGCTCCAATACTTTGGCCACCTGATGTGAAGAGGTGACTCATTGGAAAAGACCCTGATGCTGGGAAATATTGAAGGCAGGAGGAGAACGGGGACAGAGGATGAGATGTTTGGATGGCATCACCGACTCAATGGACATCAGTTTGAGCAAATTCCAGGAGATAAGGAAGGACAGAGAAGCCTGGCGTGCTGCAGTCCATGGGGTCACAAAGAATCTGACACGATTCAGCAAATGAACAAGAACAACAAGGTTCAGAACATTTCACAATTAGCAGGTACCTTGATGGAAGGAGACTGAACACCATCATTTAGACAAAAAAGAAAGGGATCCTAAATCTAGCATATATTCCCACCCCGAACATGAACCCACTATCTTTTTGGCCAAGTTAACACTTCTCTGGGCTGTGTTTTCACCACTAAGTACTGAGAGGGGCTAGACCATCATAAAAACAGACAAAAGTGTAGCATTATACAAAGTATTTTCAATCTACTACTTTCCAGAATAACTCAGTAATACTGGATAATTAATTTTTCATATACTTGACCAATGAGAAGCAAAAGTACTTCAGAAATGTGGGTCTATTATCCACTTTCTAAAGGTTTTTGGCTTTTTGAATTAATCATATTTTATAATGGTAAATAATATTTATCTTATAACCAGAGAGTAATGAGCCCTCATTATATAGAAATAAATCTTAATTTTGAAATGTCTCCACTGGGGAAATTTTCATGTAAAACTCTGAGCAAGGTTGATCTTATGGTTGGGGGCAGGTAAAACAGCAAACAATATACTGTGTGTCTGGTTTATTTTAGTTAATGACAATAAAAATTCTCTAATTATACTATCTGTGAATTACATGAAATGAAATCAATTGATATATATATATATATATTCTGCAGCTCTAATTATACAGATTCCAATAACTGTAACCCATGTTGTTTTGAATTGAGTCATTGCATAGTCTCTTAATAAAATAATACTTAAAAAAGACAAAAGACTATCTGGCTGTTGTTGTTCAGTCGTGTGTCCAGAACTTTGCAACCCTGTGTGTTACCGCACACCAGCCTTCCCTGTCCTTCACTATCTCCCAGTTTACTCAAGTTCATGTCCATTGAGTCGGTGATGCCATTGGTAGAGAGATACAAAAAGCATCTTGCTGTTGTTTTATATTTTCAAAATAAAACTTAGTAGAAGGCGGATCACATCGGCTGTCAGATTGTGTATTAGGTTGTGTGTTTTGGAAGCAGACCTGTGGTTGGTGTTGCGATGTTCCTTATTGCCAACGGAAGGTAGTGCTGAGCCAAGGATGACTCTGGTGAAGAGGTCTCTTGGGGGTCTTCATCTTCCCTTGCTAGAACAGACGAGAGGGTAGGGTGTTCTCCACCCAGGACCTTCCTCCTGGTGTCCTCTCCGGCATCTGATCTCTGATGGGAGGATACTGTGGGGGACAAGCATTCATGCCGCCTCTTCCTCTATCACATGGGAGAATTAAATCAAACAGATTGCTACGTGAGGATCGCCAAGACAAGCTCCGTCTTGTGGGGACCTGCCAACCGAGGATGAGGTCGGTCACACTGGAGGGACGCTGGGGAGCAGTCCACTTCCCTATCCTCAGCAAGACTCACCTACAAGTTTGACCTGGCTTTCTTTATTATGAAAAACTCTCCTCAAAGACAGTTTAGGGCTTTCTGAACCTTTATCCACCACTTTAATAAATCCGCCCACTCTTTCCTTCCATTTTTCAGATTCTTGTGAAAGTAACTTTCTTTCTCTGAAGATGGAAACTCTCTTCCCAAGCCCCTGTTAGTGATGTCCAAACCAGGTATCCATTCTTCTGATTGGCTTTTAAACATATTTGATGCAAATAATGAGTCTCCGAGGAATAAGTCTCACCTGTAACGTTAGTCACCAGCCAAACTTGTCATAAACTTTAGATTTCTCTTATTTCTATAAGAATTGAATTAAGACAAAGTAAAGTGGTTTCACTTTCAAGCACTTTATTAACAGTCTTTCTGTTTCCTAGGTCTGAGAGATTTTTCACAGTCTAACTCCTAGAACAGTGAATTTAAGATCTCTCCAAATCCTCTTTAATGTGGCTGTGTGAGTGTGTGTGTGTGTGTATGTGTGTGTGTGCATGGACCCTCAGTTGTGCCCAACTCTTTGTGATCCTATGGACTGTAGCCTGCCAGGCTCCTCTGTCCATCGGATTTTCCAGGCAAGAATACTAGAGTGGGTTGCCATTTCCCTCTCCAGGGGAATCTTCCTGATCCAAGGATCAAACCCGTGTCTCCTGCGTCTCCTGCTTTGCCGGTGGATTCTTTACTGCTGAAGCACCAGGGAAGCCCTTTAACATGCCTAAGCATATCAAAATGTTAAGTTTTCCTTTACAAGGGCAGAGACTCCAGTGGCCAATTCTGTCTTTCCTTGCATAGCAACATAAAGCTTTAAGCACAAACCCGTCGGGTGACTATAAAATCACTGCTGTCCCAGCCCTCTTTGGGGATCAGACACTGGGCTAAGCTACCTAGCAACACTGCCAACACAGGCTCAGGCTGTCCATAACTGACAGCAAAGGAAGCCTCTGAGCCCTCAACGGACCTTCAGTGTCTCTCAAGGCCACTTCGAAGTCACCTCGTATTCCCAGGATCCTGTGGCCACAACAGACAACA
Organism: Bos javanicus; assembly: GCF_032452875.1. Lineage (NCBI taxonomy): Eukaryota > Metazoa > Chordata > Mammalia > Artiodactyla > Bovidae > Bos > Bos javanicus. The sequence goes on along the minus strand of NC_083896.1, from coordinate 3,088,807 downwards.
GAGGTTATGGTGAACATCCTTTTCAGAGCCTCCCTGGTGTTTGACGGACTTCCCAGGTGGCGCTAGTGGTAAAGAACATGTCTGCCAATGCTGGAGACATAAGAGACCAGGATTCAATCCTTGGGTCAGGAAGATCCCCTGGAGGAGGCCATGGCAACCCACTCCAGTATTATTGCCTAGAGAATCCCATGGACAGAGGAGCCTGGCAGGACAGTCCATAGGGTCGCAAAGAGTCAGACCCAACTGAAGTGACTTAGCACAAGTGCACACTCAGTGCCTGATGACCAGGACAGAACTCAGCGGAGGGGAGTGAGGGAGGAAGAGGAACAAAAGCAGCATCTCTTGTAGCTTTTTCACAGCTTGATCTGCAAAAACGGGGATCATAACCCATGACCCCAGGGCATGGACTCGGCTCTGTGGGCCAAGGAGGACACCTGTGGCTCTGGCCATCCTCAGCGCATCCCAGCTGCTGTAAGAATAGAGAAGGTCAAGGGGTGTCCATGCCTGTAATTAACCCAGGTCACTGGTTGGAAGCTCCAGGGTGGAGCCTTTGCAGGCCCCCAACACTGACAACTGCACTTCTTTCTCTTCAGTAAACTTTTTATTCTACAACCTAGGTGACCTAACCCAGATGGTGATGGTCAGAAAGTCTTGCATGAGTTTCAACTCTCTTTGCTAATTTCACCATAAAAAATAAAGAAATAATCAGAATTTTCAAGTCCCTATTTTTCTTTAATAGACTTTGTTTTTTAAAACAGTTTCAGATTCACAGAAATACTGAGCAGTGGGAGGAAGGTCCAAGATGGAAGGGATACATGTATACGTAGAGCTGATTCACTTCTCTGTACAGTGGAAACTGACACAGTATTGTAAATCAATTATACTCCAATAAAAAAGAGATATTGAGCAGAGGGTACAGAGATTTCCCGTATTCCTCCTGCTCCTGTACATACATAGCCTCCCCCACTACCAACATCCCCACTAAAGTGGTACCTTTGCTACAACTGAAGAACCTACATTAATAATTCCTTATCACCCCGAGTCCATAGTTTATCTCAGGTTCAATCTTGGGTGGTATCTATTCTATGGGTTTGGACAAATGTATAATGCCATATATTCACCATTACAATGCCATGCAAAGTAATTTCATTGCTCTGTCCTTTGCTTCTCAATCCTCCTTGCCCCCTAGTCCTTGACAACTACTGTTTCCATAATTGTGCCTTTTTCAGAATGGCATCTAGCTGGAATCATACATTATGAAGCCTATTCAGATTAGTTCTTTTGCTTAGTAATAGGCATTTAAGTTTCTTCCATGTATTATCATAGCTTGATAGTTAATTACTTTTTAATGTGAAATGATAAGCCATTGTCTGGATGTACCACAATTTATTTATCTATTCACTTACTAAAGGACATCTTGGTTGCTTTTAAGTTTTGACAATTATAAATAAAGCAATTTTTGACAATTATAAATAAATACCGTGCAAAAGATTTTCTCTGGGCATTTTCTCTTGTCCTTTTATAGCTGAGGAGTGCAAGGCTCAGATGCTAAGCAACCTGTCTAAGACCATCTGGGTCAAACATAATAGGAGCAGAATCTGTACTGACATCTGACTCCCAGGCCTCTACTGAGTCGAATAACCACCCACTGTCAGCTGTAATCTCCTCTTAGCTGTGTGATAATGGGAGAAAAAACAGCAAATACTGTATAATGCTCACCTGCTTTCTTCCTGCAGGGCTTAATCCAAAATTTAACAAGAAGAGCACTTCTGAAAGAATTCAAACACCAGTCCATAAGACTAGCCTAAAAAGAGTATGGGTGCAACCTGCAACAGAAACTGCATTGATTGACATTTGGTGGCCCTGCATTAGCATTCTAGCTCCACAACACCCTACTTTAACTCCCTAAACCCCTCAGTTTGCTCACCCATTAAATGGGAATATTGTGAGAAGCACCAGGCATGATAGGTCTTAAGTATAATTTAACTTCTTCCCATCATTCATTTTTATCCGGATACAATCTGCACAAGATGAAATTTTATGGGCTAATAATAGATTTTAACAGTAGTTCTCATCCTTGGCCACACATTAAAATCACCAAGGGACATGTTAAAAATTACTGATATCTAACACCAGACATTCAGATTTAATTGATTTGGGGTGTGGCCTGGCCACTGGGATTTTTAAAAGCTCCCGGGATAATTCTCATGTGTAACCAATGTTGAGACTATAATATGTTAAAGGCTAGTGAGAATGAATGCTTATGGATGCTAAGTAAACATGGTCACATCATTAAGCATTTAATCCTCTCAGCTCTACATGGCAAGCACTATTATTTCACTCATGAAGAAACAGAGTCAAAGAGATGAATAGTTCCCCAAAGTCCTACAGCTATAAAATGGGAATGTAGAGATTTGAATTTGGGTGTCCATCTTTGAAGCCCAAGCCGGTAGCCCCAGCTAAGGCTGGGAAGACACGACTTCTACGGGTCATTCCTGTTGTCTTTGCGCTCGGTCTTCATTGCTGTGGACGGGCTTCCTCTAGTTTCTAGGAGCAGGAGCTACTCTTTGCTGCAGAGCACAGGTTTCTTTCAGTGGCTTCTCTTGTTGCAGGGCACAGGCTCTAGGTGCTTGGGCTCAGCAGCTGTGGCTGTCAAGCCCTAGAACTCAGAAGTTGTGGCACACAGGCTTAGTTGCCCCAAGTCGTGTGGAATCTTCCTGGACCAGGGATCTAACCCATGTCCCTTGCATTGGCAGGGAGATGCTTTTTTTTTTTTTTTTTTACATTTTTTAAAAATTTTATTTTATTTTTAAACTTTACATAATTGTATTAGTTTTGCCAAATACCAAAATGAATCCACCACAGGTATACATGTGTTCCCCATCCTGAACCCTCCTCCCTCTTCCCTCCCCATACCATCCCTCTGGGTCTTCCCAGTGCACTAGCCCCAAGCATCCAGCATTGTGCATCAAACCTGGACTGGCATCTCGTTTCATACATGATATTTTACATGTTTCAATGCCATTCTCCCAAATCTTCCCACCCTCTCTCTCTCCCATAGAGTCCATAAGACTGTTCTATACATCAGTGTCTCTTTTGCCGTCTCGTACACAGGGTTATTGTTACCCCACTGCTGGGCATACACACTGAGGAAACCAGAAGGGAAAGAGACATGTGTACCCCAATGTTCATCGCAGCACTGTTTATAATAGCCAGGACATGGAAGCAACCTAGATGTCCATCAGCAGATGAATGGATAAGAAAGCAGTGGTACATATACACAATGGAGTATTACTCAGCCATTAAAAAGAATACATTTGAATCAGTTCTAATGAGGTGGATGAAACTGGAGCCTATTATACAGAGTGAAGTAAGCCAGAAGGAAAAACATCAATACAGTATACTAACACATATATATGGAATTTAGAAAGATGGTAACAATAACCTGGTGTACGAGACAGCAAAAGAGACACTGATGTATAGAACAGTCTTATGGACTCTGTGGGAGAGGGAGAGGGTGGGAAGATTTGGGAGAATGGCAATGAAACATGTAAAATATCATGTAGGAAACGAGTTGCCAGTCCAGGTTCAATGCACAGTACTGGATGCTTGGGGCTAGTGCACTGGGATGACCCAGAGGGATGGTATGGGGAGGGAGGATGGAGGAGGGTTCAGGATGGGGAACACATGTATACCTGTGGCGGATTCATTTTGATATTTGGCAAAACTAATACAATTATGTAAAGTTTAAAAATAAAATAAAATTTAAAAAGAAAAAAAAAAAAGAAAGAAAGAAAGCTAAGGCAGGGAGATTCTTATCCCCTGTGCCACCAGGGAAGTCCCCACAGGTCATTTTAATTATAGCACATGGCACACCCTTGTTCCTCTAGAGTCACATCCACTGTCTCTCTGAATTTTTAGCATCATATTCACACTGCACTGTTAACCGTCATCCCACTTGATTTGGAAAAGGAGCTAAGCCAGACAACAGAGATCAAAATTCCAGGCCAGCTAAAAGTGGGAGGTGGCAAAAATCTTAGCTAACTCACTTGCAGAGTAGATTTCCTTCTAGTCTTCTCACCTTTGCCCACCAGCCCATTCCTCTCCCAACCACGTTGACAAAGGGATCAATGGGAAATCACCCTTTGGAAACACTCACCGTCCCTCCAAATGTACCTGACAGGAGGGAGGGCAGGGGGAATGAACCTGGTGGCAAATGAGGTTGAACGACAGTCATCTTGTCAGAGAGACCAGAACCTGAAGGCAAGTGATAAATGCCCAGTCCTGGCAAGAGTCAGGTAGAAGACATGTTTCCTGATGGTAAGTGGCAGGTCTCCCTATTTCCACCACAACTAAGCATCTGAAGTCCCCACTGGTTCCACTCTAATTCCTGTTCAATGTCTAAAACAGATATGGGCAGGGAAAAAAATTTAAGGACTCAACCACATTCAGAAAGCTTTCTCTCTGAGCTTTCTTTTGGAAGATTCTGAGTTTCTAACTGTGTCATTAGTCTCCATCATAAGACTAAATTAAAAACTTAATAAGAGACAGAAACCTCAGAGCAGTCAGGCAGTAGATTAAGCCCCGAGTTACTCAGGCTTCTGCCTCATTAATATGTGAATCCATCAATGAAGGGAGGAGGAAGACCAGGATTCATGAGAGCACTGAATCCATCCATCTGAAGACTGACATTGTTTAGCTACTTTTATTGGGGAAGGGAGGTGACATGGTGAAACAGTCTTCATCTTTGTCACTGGGAGATGGGGCTGTGCATTCCAGTGACTCTTTGTTAGGTCTACTTCTGCGTACTGAGTCACTTCAGTCGTGTCCAGCTCTTTGCAACACTATGACCCCTAGCCCACCCCTAGGATCCTCTGTCCACGGGATTCTCCAGGCAAGAATACTGGAGTGGGTTGCCACGCCCTCCTCCGGGGGATCTTCCCGACCTAGAAATTGAACCCACATCTTTATGTATCCTGCATTGGCAGGCGGGTTCTTTCCCACTCGTGCCACCCATGGGCTCGGGCAAGTCACTTAAACTTTCTGAGCCTCAGCTTTGTCACTAAATTGAGGATGAAATAACTTCCTCACAGTTATTGGGAGGAGCAAATGGATTAATATATATATATAATATAAGAAGGTATTTGTAAAGCAGTTGCCATCATGAAAATTAGCTGGCTGTCTCCTGTTGCTAGAGAGAATCACTAACCTGTAATTAAATTAAAAATCCCTGCTGCTCATTGTCCTGGAGCAAGCAACACAGGGATGCCCTGACCCGCACCCAAGAAGCAGCCTGGACACCAATCAGTGCTGACGGTTCAAAGCACCTACCCCAGTGACTTGGCTTTGGGGATGTTTGAAAGCACAGCATAATTTCTCATATGTGTGCCGTGTCTCTCTGGGTCTAAAGCATCAAGGGCTCTTCACTCTCACTCAGTTTCAGGTACTCCAGAGACCGACTCTGACTTCCTTCCTGGGGCTCCTGCAAAAATAACTCTTTCATGTGTGTGTGCACATTCAGTCACTCAGTCATGACCGACTCTTTGCGACCCCGTGTGTCTGTGGAATTTCCAGGCAATAATACTGGAGTGGGTTACCACTTCCTCCTGCGGTGAATCTTCTCGAGTTAGGGATCAAACCCATGTTTATTGCATCGGCAGCTAGATTCTTTACCACTGCATTCTTTACCACTGGGAAGCCCAAGTCTTGCATACACTACATATATATATTTTTAATTTATATCATACATGGCAACCCACTCCAGTATTCTTACCTGCTGAACCCCACGGACAGAGGAGCTTGACAGAATACAATCCACGGGGTCCCAAAGAGTGGAACACAATTTAGTGACTGAACCACACAACAGCAACAAACACATTTCCAAACACAGGATTGAACAAATGGTAAAAATCTATTCAGCCATTTCGTACATACTCTGACAATTGTCAAAGAAATAAAATTAATGTCAATTAGTAGACATTCAATTAATTTTAATAAACTGTAATTGATTATTCTGTACCAGACTTTGTGATATGTGCTAGAAATACAATGAGAAATAGTTTTAATCCCCAGAGGCTCCCCAAATAGTAGGAGATACAGACAAAGAGATAACTTTTCTACCATGGTACAGTCTAGATTGACATTTGTCCAAGAAGCTATGGGATCACTCAGGTGGATGGAAAACAGTAGGACAGTCAACGAGCCAGCCTGAATTAATACATTTTGATTGAACTATTTTTGAATCCTAGAGTGAGTGACTTCACTTTCACTTTTCACTTTCCTGCACTGGAGAAGGAAATGGCAACCCATTCTAGTGTTTTTGCCTGGAGAATCCCAGGGATGGGGGAGCCTGGTGGGGCTATCTATGAGGTCGCAGAGTCGGACACGACTGAAGTGACTTAGCAGCAGCAGCAGCAGAGTGAATCTATGCCTATAGTACAAATACCTAGGTACATCTAGATTCTGGCAAAGTAATCCTCTTACACAAGTTCATGCATTTCTTTGCAACTCCTTTCATCCATTAAACAAGTGATATTAAACTTCCACTAGGGCTTCCCTGGTGGCTCAGATGGTAAAAGAATCTGCCTGCAGTTTAAGAGACCAAGGTTCCATCCCTGTGTTGGGAAGATCCCCTGGAGGAGGAAATGGCAAGCCACTCCAGTATTCTTGCCTGGGAAATCCCATGGACAGAGGAGCTTGGTGGACTACAGTCCATGCGGTCACAAAGAATCAGACATGACTGAGCAATTAATATTTTCACTTTTCAGGTGCTAGACACTGTGCTAAAAATTGACGATAAGGAGAAACACAACACTTGTCTTGCCCTTGAGGTAATTACTGTTGAAGGGCAGAGTCAAACATGCATTTTAATATCAGAAATACAATGCAATAAGTGAAATCATAGAGAAACATACAAAGTGCATAGGTGACCTGGATTATTTTAAGAATAGGTCTACTTTGGTAGGTCAGGAAAGGCATCCCTAAGGAATAGAATTTTCACTGGTTCTCTGAGCTAGGGTTGGACAGAGAACGGGGCAGGAAGCATCAGGCGGAGAAGTGCAAGGAGCAGAAACAATGCTTCACAGCATCTCCCAGAAAATTTGAGCCTGCGCTCCAAGAGGGAATGTTCGACTGCTTACCTTCTATGTCCTGCTTCTCTCAGTGTGTGACAGTAGGTTCTTCCACAAAGCCTAGAAAAGTAAGAGCGGACACTCCGACACGTGAGATGGGGTCCCTGCTTTGACCTGGACAGTCACGTGCCATGTGTAAGTCTGTTTCTCCTTTTAAGCCTCGGTGTAGCTGACGGTCTCTGAGACATCTCCAACTTCTGAAGTGTTTCATAGCACTCTTCCCAGCATCCCAAAGAGACTAAGGCACAAATAGGATGCTGGAGAGTCTGTTCTTCTTTGACCATCCTGCTCCACTCTGCTCTCTTCAAGGAGGCTGTTTTCTATGGATTGTATCAACCAGTCTCTTCTGAGGCCAAGCTTCCCGCTGGATTCATCGGGAACTGTGGGGAATGGCTCAGAAGGTGAACGGACACAGAGGGCCGAGTTTCACACCCTAGGCTCCCTTCCTGTGGGGCCATTCCTCTGTCAGACCCTCTTGCACTGCCAAGTGGCTCCCTCCTTTGGCTGCAGCTAGAGCTCCAGCTATCTCCCTCTCCCAGTGCTGCTGTGATGCTTCTGTCCTAGTGATGCTAATGGTTCTGCATCATCGCTGGCAAAAAGATGCCTATGTTACTTTCTTGTGGCTGCCCCAATCTTAGCACAAAATCAGGTGACTTAAAACAACAGACCTTTATTTTCTCAGCTTCAGAGGTAAGAGTGTGAAGTCAAGGTGCCAACAAGGTCACACTCAGAGGCTCGAGGGGAAAACCCTTCCTCTGCCTTTGTGAACTTGGATGGCTGTCCACATTCCTTGGCTTATGGCCTCATCACTCTGATTTCTGCCTCTGCCTTCACATTGCCTCCTCCTCCTCTGTTATCTCCCTTCTGTGTTGTCTCTTTCTTCCAAGGACACTTGAGAAGGCAATTAGGGTCTGACTGAGAGTTTAGGGTGTGGACATATACTGATATTTGGGGGAGGCTTCCATTCACTTTTATGCATTGGAGAAGGAAATGGCAACCCACTCCAGTGTTCTTGCCTGGAGGGTCTCAGGGATGGCGGGGCCTGGTGGGCTGCCGTCTATGGGGTCGCACAGAGTTGGACACGACTGAAGCGACTTAGCATAGCACCATTCAACCCACTATAGTACTTCACTATTCTATGTTGGTTTTCCTTAACTCTGCCTGTCTGCATTAAAAATGATGCCTTCATGGGACATTCTTCAATTCCTGTTTGTCTGCATTGTCTTTTGATTCAATTTAATACAAATGCTTTCTGGTTACCCATGCAGCATACATGAGGGTACAGGAAGCCACAAAAAAAAATAATATATCAATCTTCAGTTCAGTCACTCAGCCATTTCCAACTCTTTGTGACCCCATGGACTGCAGCACGCCAGGCCTACCTGTCCATCACCAACGCTTGGAGCTTACTCAAACTCATGTCCATCGAGTAAGAGAAATCATCCAACCATCTCATTCTCTGTCATCCCCTTCTCCTCCTACCTTCAATCTTTTCCAGCATCAGGGTCTTTTCCAATAGGTCAGTTCTACACATCAGGTGGCCAAAGTATTGGAGTTTCAGCTTCAACATCAGTCCTTCCAGTGAATATTCAGGACTGATTTCCTTTAGGATGGACTGATTGGATCTCCTTTCAGTCCAAGGGACTCTCAAGAGTCTTCTGCAACACCACAGTTCAAAAGCATCCATTCTTTGGCACTCAGCTTTCTTTATAGTCCAACTCTCACATCCATACATGACTACTGGAAAAACTAGCTTTGACTAAGCGGACCTTTGTTGGCAAAATAATGTCTCTGCTTTTTAATATGCTATCTAGGTTGGTCAGAGCTTTTCTTCCAAGGAGCAAGCAGCTTTTAATTTCATGGCTGAAGTCACCATCTGCAGTGATTTTGTACCCCCCAAAAAGAAAATCTGTCACTGTTTCCACTGTTTCCCCATCTATTTGCCATGAAGCGATGGGACCAGATGCCATAGTCTTAGTTTTCTGAATGTTGAGCTTTAAGCCAACTTTTTCACTCTCCTCTGTCACTCTCATCAAGAGGCTCTGTAGTTCTTCTTCACTTTTTGCTGTAAGGGTGGTATCACCTTCATATCTGAGGTTATTGATATTTCTCCCGGCAACCTTGATTCCAGCTTGTGCTTCATCCAGCCCAGCGTTTCTCATGATGTACTCTACATATAAATTAAATAAGGAGGGTGACAATATACAACCTTGACGTACTCCTTTCCCTATTTGGAACCAGTCTGTTGTTCCATGTCTGGTTCTAACTGTTGCTTATTGACCTGCATACAGATTTATCAGGAGGCAGGTAAGGTGGTCTGGTATTCCCATCTCTTGAAGAATTTTCCACAGTTTGTTGTGATCCACACAATCAAAGGCTTTGGCGTAGACAATGAAGCAGAAGTAGATGTTTTTTTCTGGAACTTTCTTGCTTTGTCGATGATCCAACAGATATTGGCAACTTGATCTCTGGTTCCTCTACCTTTTCTAAATCCAGTTTGAACATCTGGAAGTTTAGGTTCACATACTGTTGAAGCCGGGCTTGAAGAATTTTGAGCATTACTTTACTAGCTTGTGAGTTTAGTGCAATTGTGTGGTATTTTGGACATTCTTTGGCATTGCCTTTTTTGGGGATTGGAATGAAAACTGACATTTTCCAGTCCTGTGGCCACAGGTGAGTTTTTCAAATTTTATGACATATTGAGTTTAGCACTTTAACAGCATCATCTTTTGGATTTGAAATAGCTCAACTGGAATTTCATCACCTCCACTAGCTTTTTTCGAAGTGATGCTTCCTGAGGCCCACTTGACTTTGCATTCCAGGATGCCTGGCTCTAGGTGAGTGATCACACCATCGTGGTTATCTGGGTCATGAAGATCTTTTTTGTATAGCTATGTATTCTTGCCACCTCTTCTTAGTATCTCCTGCTTCTTTTAGGTCCATACCACTTTTGTCTTTTATTGTGCCCATTTTTGCATGAAATGTTGCCTTGGTATCACTACTTTTCTTTATTTTTTTCTCCTTATTTATGAATTTATTTTTTAATTAATTAATTTATTTATTTTACTTTACAATATTGTATTGGTTTTGCCAAACATTGACTTGAATATCCCATGAATGTACATGTGTTCCCCATCCTGAACCCCCCTCCCACCTCTCTCCCCATCCCATCCCTCTGGGTCATCCCAGTGCAACAGCCCTGAGCACCCTGTCTCATGCATCGAACCTGGACTGGCGATTTGTTTCACATGTGATAATTTACATGTTTCAATGCCATTCTCCCATATTATCTCACCCTCGCCCTCTTCCACAGAGTCCAAAAGACTGCTCAGTACATCTCTGTCTCTTTTGCTGTCTCGCATACAGGGTTATCGTTACTTTTTCTTGAAGAGCTCTCTAGTCTTTCCCATTCTATTGTTTTCCTCTTTTTCTTTGCATTGATCACTGAGGTAGGCTTTCTTATCTCTCCTTGCTATTCTTTTGAACTGTGCATTCAAATGGGTATATATTTCCTTTTCTCCTTTGTCTTTCATTTCTCTTCTTTTCTCAGTTATTTGTAAGGCCTCCTCAGACAACCATTTTTCCCTTTTCCATTTCTTTTTCTTGGGGATCGTCTTGATCTCTGTCTCCTGTACAATGTCACAAACTTCCATCCATAGTTCTTCAGGCACTCTGTCAGATCTAATCCCTTGAATCTATTTGTCATTTCCACTATATAATAGTAAGGGATTCTGTTTAGGTTGTACATGAATAGTCTGGTGATTTTCCCTACTTTCTTCAATTAAAGTCTGAATTTGGCAATAAGGAGTTCATGATCTGAGACACATTCAGCTCCCAGTCTTGTTTTTGCTGACTATATAGAGCTTCTCCATCTTTGGCTGCAAAGAATATAATCAATCTGATTTTGGTGTTGACCATCTGTTGATGTCCATGTGTAGAGTCTTCTCTTGTGTTATTGGAAGAGGATGTTTGCTATGACCAGTGCATTCTCTTGGCAAAACTTTGTTAGCCTTTGCCCTACTTCAATTTGTATTCCAAGGCCAAATTTGCCTGTTACTCCAGGTATCTCTTGACTTCCTACTTTTGCATTACAGTCCCCTATAATGAAAAGGATATCTTTTGGGGTGTTAGTGCTAGAAAGCCTTGTAAGTCTTCATAGAACCATTCAACCTCAACTTCTTCAGCATTACTGGTGGGGGCATAGATTTGGATTACTGTCATATTGAATGGTTTGCCTTGGAAATAAACAGGGATCATTCGGAAGTTTTGGGGATTGTACCTAAGAACTGCATTTCAGACTCTTTTGTTGACTATGATGGCTACTCCATTTCTGCTAAGGACATCTAGCCCACAGTAGTAGATATGATGGTCATCTGAGTTAAATTTGCCCATTCCAGTCCATTTTAGCTCACTGATTTCTAAAATGCTGATGTTCACTCTGCCATCTCCTATTTGGCCACTACCCATTTACCTTGATTCATGGACCTAACATTCCAGGTTCCTATGCAGTATTGCTCTTTACAGCATTGGACTTTACTTTGTCACCAGTCACATCCACAACTGGGTGTTGTTTTCACTTTGGCTCCATCTCTTCATTCTTTCTGGTGCTATTTCTCTATCACATGGACCACAGCCTTGTCTATCCCAATGAATCTTTGAGCCATACCCTGTAGTGCCACCCACAATGGGCGGATCATGGTAGAGAGTTCTGACAAAATGTGGTCCTCTGGAGAATGCATTGGCAAACCACTTCAGTGTTCTTGCCTTGAGAACCCCATGGAGAGTATGAAAAGGAAAAAAGATACAACACTGAAAGATGAACTCCCCAGGTTGGTAGTGTCCAACATGCTCCTGGAGATCAGTAGAGAAATAACTCCAGAAAGAATGAAGAGATGGAGCCAAAGCAAAAACATCAATCTTACTTAATAGCAAATCATTTACAACATTACTTTTTGTTTGTTAGAAAGCATAAAAATAATGTGGAGTAGATACAAAATTCACATGAATTTTATAGACAAAACATAAGATTTTAAGGAACTTTATTACCCACTGAAGGCCATTTTAGATTCAGTCCCCGATTCTTTCATCCAGCTGCTAGATCATGTTGATTCCTCACTGCTGTAAGATTTGAGAGTTTTAAAACATTGTCCTATAATAGCTTTATTTTTTTAATTTTGATTGGCATATAATTGATTTATAATATTTTGTTAGTTTCAAGTGTACAGCAAACTGAATCAGTTAGACAAATGCATACATCCACTCTTTTTCAGATTCTTTGCCCACATAGGTCATTACAGAAAAGTAAGTAGAGTTCCCTGTGGTATACAGTAGGTCTTTATTAGTTATCCATTTTATATGTAATAATATGTATATGTCAATCCAAATTTGACTTCTGTTTTTAGTGCTTAGCCTCTAGACTTGAAGGGTATTGTTCATGAAAAGCAGAGGTTTTGTGTTGATTTGACCTCTTTCCCCTGAGGGCTGGAACACTCACTTCACCTCTTTCTCCAGTTTCCCGGCTGTGCATGAGTAAGATGATCAGGTAGTAGAGTGACGTTATGTTGGTTAGGATAATGAGATTTGCAGTTTGGGACCACACCTAGGCCTTCATTAAAGGAACTCTAGATGAGTACACATTTTAATATTCTAGTCATAGCTCTGGTCTCCATGGATAGCAACTGACAAGTCAATGGCAAAAATGAAGGACTTATAACCTAGCAGATGAGTGACAAGCAAAGGGTGTATCTTTGCAAAATCTGACAATGTACGATTAGCTTCCATGCCAACAAAGATGGAGAAAAGAATCACGGACAATGTGTTCAAACACCACCTCAGAAAACTCTAATACCTCATTCTTGATCCATCCCTTTTTAATTATTTTCACATGCAATTCATCAGCAAATTCTGCTACATTAAAAAAAAAAAAAAAACAACGTATGCAGTTTCCAGCCACTTCTCACTGACACCGTGAGAGGCAGCTGTCCTGGCTGATCACAGAACCCCTGAACAAAACTTCTGCATCTGCCCTTCCTTTCTACAGCCTGTTGTCAACACAGTCTTCTTTTAAAACGTCAGTCAAATCATATTATTCTCCTGATGGAACTCTTCCAGTGGCTTTCCATAGCAGTCCCTAGAAATGCCAAAAACCTTTAAAATGGCTTTCAAGGCCTTCAGTCAGTATTTCTCAATGGAGGTGTAAGGCAATGAAACTGTCCTTTTGTAAATTTCTCCAGGGTGTTTCTGCTATGACCGTGAGTGGCCTTCTCCTTCATCTAGGGAGCAGGGCACCACTACTGAATGATAGGAAATGCATGGACAGCCCACACAATGAGAGTCTCCTTGCCTCCTGCCTGGCTTCCTGGCATTTTCTCTGGATATTATGCATCACTTCCTTCAGAATTTTACCAAGAATTGTTCTTTTCACAAAGCCATGTCATCAGTGGCATTGCCATTCATGATATTTGAGTTACCATTGTATCAGGTCTGTATCAATATACACTTTCATGTCATGTTTATAGATATTTTGACCAAAGGTGAAGTATCTGACTGCTTCATTATGTCCTGTTTTTTTAATACTCATTTTGATTTATTTATTTGGCTACACTATTGGTTGCAGAACGTGGGATCTTCAGTCTTCACTGTGGCCTGCAGAATCTTCAGTTGTGGCATATGTGGAATCTTTTTTCAGTTGCAGGATGTGAACTCTTAGCTGCAGCACATGGGGTCTAGTTCCCCAACCAGGGATCGAACCTGAGCCCCCTGCATTGGGAGCGTGGAGTCTTAGCCACTAGACCACCAGGGAATTACCCATTATGTCTTATGATGTAATCATGCACTAGAATTTACATATATTTTTAGAAATTTCTCACATATTTTCCTATCAGGGAATTACAGAAGCTTTTTTGAAATTATGTACGAAGTCATGAGTGTGAGTGTGTGATCAGTTAGGTCCAACTTTTTATGACACCATGGACTGTAGCCCTCCAGGCTCTTCTGCCCATGAAATTTTCCAGGCAAGAATACTGGAGTGTGTTGCCATTTCCTCCTCCAGGGAATCTTCCTGATCGAGGGATCAAACCTAAGTCTCTTGTGTCTCCTGCATTGGCAGGTGGGTTCTTTACTACTGCTTGACATGGGAAGACCACTGTTATCATATTATCTATGAATTTAGTTTCAGGAAAGTATAGGAGGTATTCCAAAACATTTGCTATGGTATAAGTCATTGGGTCTAATAGGTGCACTTTATATAATCTGGTCAATGTCACCTCTGAGGTCATCAAGGCCCAGTCACTTACATCCCTACTTCACCTCCTCACCTAGCAATCCAAGCATGGTTGTGCCTCAGGGCCTTTGCATAGACTTTCCTTCTCCCTGACTATCTCCTCTCATATGTTCACATGACTCTACATCAGAGTTTTGTGGGGTTTTTGATGGGATTTTTTGTTTTTTCTAACAATTCCATTTAATTTTATTTTATTTTAATATTTTCTCGGCCACAGCACATGGCTTGCAGGATCTTAGTTTCTCAACCAGGAATTGACTCTGAGCCCCTTGCCTAGGAATCTTATCCATGGGACCACCAGGGAGGTCCCCTTCCATCAGAGTTACTTCCGATCTCTGCACAGATGTCACCTGAGCAGTAAGGACTTCCCTGATCACCCTTTATAAAAGAGCAACCTCCCCCATTCCTGGTGTTTTCTCCCTTACCCCATCTTACTTCTCCCATGCACTTCTTATCCAGCTGATCACCCCTGTGTTTTACTTGTATTTTCTTATTATCTGTCTCTGCCAACTGGAATGCAGGCTGCTAGAGAACAATGCCTTCCATCCATCTGTGCCTAGACAGGTGCCAGGCACATAATAAGCACTCCAAACATGTTTTCTGCATAAATAAATGGCCTTTCACTTTAATTTAAAATGTTAATTTAAAACGCCAAAATTTTAATTTTCAGGAGTCCTTTTTTTCATTTGTTAAATAATATATTTAACATTTCACTCTTGTTTTATGAATGTAATATATATTTATGACTCTTCAAAGATATTAGTGGTAATCTTATTTGTTTGCGATATTTTCTTCTTCCTGCATTTGCTATCACTCCAACCTTCCCTTTTATTATCTATTTCACTATTTATTTAGTTTTTTAATATCCTTGTTTCTTGGACTGCCTCAAATGTCAATGACCCTTGCTATTCTACGTTTTCCTGAGTGGAACACAGAAACACTGGCCAGCAGTTCTGCGGGAGGAGGTGAAGTAATGCCATCGGCCAGTGTTTGTCTGTGAGAAGTGATCGGGTGATCAAATCAAGTGGCCAGCAGCCCTTCTCAATGGTGTGGTCAAAAGCAAGTACACGCTAGAATTTTCTCAGTGGTGGTGCCAGTTTTCCAGGGAAGGTCTCTCTCAACTCTCCCTGAGAAATATCAGGCTGGCTGCTAAGATCTGGAAAGGGGCCCTGCTCAACAAGAAGACCTGTACTTAGTCCCTCTACTAATACATGCTGTTTCAGGCCTCAGTTCCTCATTTCTCCATGCATACCATTCACTCTCATCGCTCTTGTTCCATTCTACTGGAGCCATTGCTTCTTCTGGGTAAGGAGTCAGCATCTAGGGATCTCAGTCAGTTCAGTCACTCAGTCATATCCAACTCTTTGTGACCTCATGGACTGCAGCATGCCAGGCTTTCCTGTCCATCACCAAGTCCCAGAGCTTGCTCAAACTCATGTCCATCGCGTCAGTGATGCCATCCAACCATCTCATCCTCTGTTCTCCCCTTCTCCTCCCACTTACAATCTTTCCCGGCATCAGGGTCTTTTCAAATGAGTCAGTTCTTCACATCAGGTGGTCAAAGTATTGGAGTTTCAGCTTCAGCATCAGTCCTTCCAATGTACATTCAGGACTGATTTCCTTTAGAATGGACTGGTTGGATCTCCCTACAGTCCAAGGGACGCTCAAGAGTCTTCTCCAACACCACAGTTCAAAAGCATCAACTCTTCAGCGCTCAGCTTTCTTTATAGCTCAATTCTCACATCCATACATGACTGCTGGAAAAACCATAGTTTTGACTACACAGACCTTTGTTGGCAAAGTAATGTCTCGGCTCTTTAATATGCTCTCTACATTGGTCATAGCTTTTCTTCCAAGGAGCAAGCATCTTTTAATTTCATGGCTGTAGTCCACATCTGCAGTGATTTTGGAGCCTAAAAAAATTAAGTCTGTCACTGTTTCCACTGTTTCCCCGTCTGTTTGCCATGAAGCGATGGGACCAGATGCCATGATTTTCATTTTCTGAATGTTGAGTTTTCAGCCAACTTTTTCACTCTTCTTATTCACTTTCATCAATAGGCTCTTTAGTTCTTCGCTTTCTGCCATAAGGATGGTGTCATCTGCATATGTGGATTATTGACATTTCTCCTGGCAATCTTGATTCCAGCTTGTGCTTCATTCAGCCCAGCATTTCTCATGATGTACTCTGCTTATAAGTTAAATAAGCAGGGTGACAATATACAACTGTGAAGTAATTCTTTCCCTATTTAGAACCAGTTTGTTGTTCCATGTCCAGTTCTAACTGTTGATTCTTGACCTGCATACAGATTTCTCAAGAGGCAGGTCAGAGATGATATTCCCATCTCTTTAAGAATTTTCTACAGTTTGTTGTGATCCACACAGTCAAAGCCTTTGACACAGCCAATAAAGTAGAAGTAGATGTTTTTCTCAGAGAAGTCAATGCACCCCAGTCCAGTACTCTTGCCTGAACAATCCCATGGATGGAGGAGCTTGGTAGGCTGCACTCCATGGGGTCGCTAAGAGTCTGACACAACTGAGCATCTTCACTTTCACTTTCCACTTTCCTGCACTGGAGAAGAAAATGGCAACCCACTCCAGTGTTCTTACCTGGAGAATCCCAGGGACAGGGGAGCCTAGTGGGCTGCCATCTATGGGGTCCCACAGAGTCAGACATGACTGAACTGACTTAGCAGCAGCAGCAGCAGCAGCAGCAGCAGATGTTTTTCTGGAACTCTCTTGCTTTGTTGATGATCCAACAGATGTTGAAATTTGATCTCTGGTTCCTCTGCCTTTTCTAAATCCAAATTGAGCATCTGAAAGTTCACTGTTCATGTACTATGGAAGCCTGACTTGGAGAATTTTGAGCATTATTTTACTAGAACGTGAGATGAGTGCAATTGTGCGGTAGTTTGAACATTCTTTGGCATTGTTTTCTTTGGGATTGGGATGGAAACTGACCTTTTCCAGTCCTGTGGACACTGCTGAATTTTCCAAATTTGCTGGCATGTTGAGTGTAGCACTTTGAATGCACTAGGTATCTCATTGCTTCTAAAAAGACTTCAAGCAAATCCTCTGTTCCCAAAAAGTCCCTCCTTAACCTCCCCCACCACACACATACACCCCCATACACTCTCTTTATCCATAACTTATGCTTGGTGCCTTATTGATGTTTGTGGATTAAATCAGTTCCAGGGCCTTATCACAAGTTCCAGGGTCTTATTATAAATAAGTTCCAGAACATTATGAACGTTTGTGGATTAAATCAGAATGGTTCCAGGACTTCCCTGGTTGGCCAGTGGTTAAGAACCCACCTGCCAATGCAGGGAACACGGGTTCCATCCCTAGTACAAGAAGATGCCACAAACCGCAGCTAAGCCTGTGCATTGCAACTACTGAAGCTTGAATTCTACAGCCCATGCTCTGCAACAAGAGAAGCCCCCACAATGAGAATCCCACGCACTGCAGCCAAGAGTGGCCCCCACTGGTTGTAACTAGAGAAAGCCCATGTGCAGCAACAAAGAGCCAGTTCAGCCAATAATAAAGCACAAAAGAAATCTGACAAAAAAGTCAGAATGTTTCTCACTGCTGCCGTAATCCGTAGGCATTTAACTTTCATTTTCCTCTGTGCCATGGATTAACTTACCATTCTTCCATTTGTCAGAGTTTCATTGCAGATGGTATTTGTGTTTTGCCTTTAGTTCTTGTTTTTGGGGTGATTTATGAGTAGAGGAAAAAACAGTGGAAAGGTCTTTACCATTTGAAATCATTTTTCTTCTCCAATGATTTATAATGGCATGAAAGGTTTTCTTGTTTATTTTCATTTTGATCTAATCAAATCTCTGTTTGCCTTGGTTTCTTCCCTTGATCTAGTCTTCAAGTGCCATCATATAACATCAAGCAGTGGTTAAAGTAGCAACAGCAGTGAGCCAGACCAACCTGGGCTCTGCTTTCATGTAACTTTTAATTACACATATGAGGATCCTAAGAAAGGAAACATTCAGAATACTGCACAATCACACCCCCCAAATGGTATTTAACATTATATAAAGTATAAGGTGTGATAGCTAAGCTGACTAAAACAAAGTTTAGGGGCTGGGGAGTAGGGATGAGGGTAGAGAGGAGAAATAGAACATCCAGACAAAGTAACCACCAAGTTAGGATATTTGAGGGACTGAGAGAAGTCCCCTGAGAAGGATCACAGAGTAGGGTGGCAGAATGATTTTGATTTAGAGCGAAGTACCAGGCAGAGCTGAAAGAGTCTCTTAAGCTGTATTAAAAAGTTTAGACTTTGGTCTAAAAGCAGTGGGAAATCATCTCTCTAACCAAAGAGCAAGGATTTGGTCATACGTGTTTTGTGAGTATGTGTGTGTATTTCATATTTAGACCTTAATTCACAGGGGGTGCATTTTTATATAGTCTTCAAAAAGGGGTATATGTTGACTTCACTTTCCAAATAGCCAACTTCCCAACACAATTTACACAGTTCATTCTTTATTAATTTGCAATGTCTCCTTTTTCATATATAAAGTTGTATAAACTAAAGTTATGTCTGAATTGTCTATTCTATTTAGTCATCTGTCCAATTATTCTTCTACCAACATCATGAATTTAAATGGTTTTGGCTTTATAATATCTCTTCATGTTGACAGAGCAAATTCTCTTTAATTACTCTTCCATACAGCTTGGAATTGAATTAGAACATACTGACTTGACAAAAAATTATGAATTTTCATACTGTCATGAGAAAATCCTGAGTCTAAATATACAATTAAGTTCTGTCAAAATCTGTCCCATTGCAAAAAAATGCAGGGGCCAATACACTTCAAAGAATTATCTC
The DNA here is from genome assembly GCF_032452875.1 of Bos javanicus. Lineage (NCBI taxonomy): Eukaryota > Metazoa > Chordata > Mammalia > Artiodactyla > Bovidae > Bos > Bos javanicus. Next base: position 3,069,558 of record NC_083896.1, on the reverse strand, counting down.
AGGTTTGGATACGTACAGCAATAGGAAACACTTACTCAACATTTATCACTGTGCCAAGTGTTCTGCAGGCATTGGATTATGTATCCAGTTCTCTTGCTGCTTGGCATATGGTTGCAGTCAACTCCATTCACAGAGAAAAGTACTTTAATTATCCCCATTTTGCAGTTGAAGAACACAAGGTTTGGTCGTGGTGGTGGTTTTGTCGCTAAGTCATGTCCAACTCTTGCGACCCCCTGGGCTGTAGCCGGCCAGGTTCTGTCCACAGGACTCTCCAGGCTAGAAGACCAGAATGGGTTGCTGTCCCCATTTTGCAATTGAAGAACACAAGGTTTAAACAGGTTATTTCACCTGCTCATGGCTACCTGGCCAAGAAGAGATAGAGCCTTGTGATTTTTCTGTTTTGACTTTTATCAAATACACAACTACTAACCATCCTTACTCTATCATTCCACACCTATCTGTACCCGGCAACACTCCTGGTATTGCACATTTGTCCATCTCTCGTACCACACGTGAGAGGACGGGCCACTTCTTGCTCACGTCTGTGCCTGAAAGCCTAACACAGTGACACCAATATCAGTGGAATAAGTAAACACTTGGGGCTTTTTTTCCACTCTATTTTGAATTTTAAAAAAAGAATTACAGTAGGTTCTCATTAGTGATCTATTTTATGTGTGTGCCGAGTCGCTCAGTCGTGTCTGACTTTTTGTGACCCCAGAGACTATAGCCTGCCAGGCTCCTCTGTCCTTGGAATTTTTCAGGCAAGACTACTGGAGTGTGGTGCCATTTCCTCCTCCAGGGGATCTTCCTGACCCGGAGGTTGAACCTGCATTTCCTGCTTATCCTGCATTGGCAGGCAGATTCTTTACCACTATGCCACCTGAGAAGTCCTTTCTATTTTATTCATATCAATAGTGCACACATGTCAATCCCAGTCTCGAAATCCATCTCACCTCTCTCCACCCCTCGGCACCCATACATCTGTTCTATGTATCTGTCTCTATTCCTGCTTTGCAAATAAGTTCATCTATACCATTTTTTTCTAGATTCCATACATACATGTGCTAATATACACGGTGTTTTTCTTTCTGACTTAATTCATTCTGTATAATAGTCTCCAGGTTCAGCCAGGCCTCTGCAAATGTCACAATTTTGTTCCTTTTTATGGCTGAGTAATATTCCACTGTATATATGTACCAAATCTTATTTCTTGATTCCTCCAGTGATGGGCATTTAGGTTCCTTCCATGTCCTGCTTATTGTAAACAGTGCTGCAATGGACATTGGGGTGCGTGTATCTTTTTGAGTTATAGCTTTTTGTTGATTGCACTATTTACTAATACTTTCACTTAAACTATACAGGAAGACTGAGAAAATAGAAATGAAAGTCAAGAGCAGGTATAATGAACAGCAAAAAAAAAAAAAAAGTTAACATCTTTCACACAATCTGGAGACACATAAAACTGACTGGACTGACACCGGAAATGATGACCTCAGTCCCATGGCCACATTATCTGATAAAAGTAAAGGAATAACATTAGCCCCAGAAAGGGAAGCTTCTTGGGGCCAAAACTGATGTGCCCCACAGGGCCAAACCCTAGAAGCAGAAGCAGATTTGTGTGACAGCTCCACTCTGCCCAGCGCTGGGAATGTTCTGTGATTGGCAGCTGCAGATTTGGAGTTTATCTAAGTTTAAATCCTTGGTAACTATACACCCTTCATGAACTAGCTGGTGCCCTACACAGCTGTGACCCACGATGGAAAAGGAACATATTATCCTCAGTTTAAATGTGTTGTTTATATTAGTTTCAGTGGCTTTTTACAAAGTTTCCATCATCTAGCACTCATGAACACTTTGTCCTCTCCTCGGGGCCCGTAACTGTCATATTAAAACTGGTTATGAGTTTTAATATCTCAAGAAATCTCTATCAGCCCAATAAATGTTTGAGAGGAAACTCATGGCTAACAGCATATTTATCATGACAGCATATTTATATCTAAGAGCAGTTCAGAATAGAAAAGCAAGCCATCAAGATCTCTTCTGGAAAAGATCTCAGCCTCCTATGCTACAAAGAAATGGATGTATTTACTTATTATATATTAAAAATGTACTGAGCGCTTACTTCCTACCAGTGAATGTGTGGCGCATCACGAAGGATCCTTGGATAAAGAGACAGTGCCCCTGAAGTTGTGTGGGGGCTTACAATCTGCTAGAAAATGAAAACACAAAAATCTTTATGTTATAATGTGATGAGGAATTTTAAAAGAATGAACTAACTTTTGTGAGAAAACATAAGAAAAAGTTCCTATGGATTTGATTAGAAAGGAGGAAGGCTTCAAAGGGAGCCTCTGTGAGATGGGTATTAAAATGTGGCTAAAAGTTTGGCCATGAGACATGAGGGGGGATATATCTACTGAATCATTTTAATGTCTAGACATGATCATAGTAACAGCAATTGCTCATTTTTATTGAAGAGATTCCATGTATCATACCCTGGGCTAAGGACATTCAGTTCAGTTCAGTTCAGTTCAGTCGCTCAGTCGTGTCCAACTCTTTGCGACCCCATGAATTGCAGCACGCCAGGCCTTCCTGTCCATCACCAACTCCCAGAGTTCACTTAGACTCACATCCATCGAGTCAGTGATGCCATCCAACCATCTCATCCTCTGTCGTCCCCTTCTCCTCCTGCTCCCAATCCCTCCCAGCATCAGAGTCTTTTCCAATGAGTCAACTCTTCGCACGAGGTGGCCAAAGTACTGGAGTTTCAGCTTTAGCATCATTCCTTCCAAAGAAATCCCAGGGCTGATCTCCTTCAGAATGGACTGGTTGGATCTCCTTGCAGTCCAAGGGACTCTCAAGAGTCTTCTCCAACACCACAGTTTAAAAGCATCAATTCTTCAGTGCTCAGCCTTCTTCACAGTCCAACTCTCACATCCATACATGACCACCGGAAAAACCATAGCCTTGACTAGACGGACCTTTGTTGGCAAAGTAATGTCTCTCTTTTGAATATGCTATCTAGGTTGGTCATAACTTTTCTTCCAAGGAGTAAGCGTCTTTTAATTTCATGGCTGCAGTCACCATCTGCAGTGATTTTGGAGCCCCAAAAAATAAAGTCTGACACTGTTTCCACTGTTTCCCCATCTATTTCCCATGAAGTAATGGGACCGGATGCCATGATCTTCGTTTTCTGAATTTTGAGCTTTAAGCCAACTTTTTCACTCTCCACTTTCACTTTCATCAAGAGACTTTCACGATCTCAATCAACCCTCAAACAACCATCTATGAAAAGTACTTTCACTCATTGAACAAATGCCTTTTGAATGCATAATGTGTGCCAAGTAGTCTCATTATCATTATTATGTGTGAAGATGAAGTTGAGGTATGGAGAATCAGTAAAGCTGGGATTTGAACCCACAGGATTCAGAATCTGCTAGCAGAGAGCTATGTCACCTTGACAATGAAGTGATCTAGATTTCAGCTGTCCAAGAGAAAAGCCAGTAGCCACATGTAACTATTGAACACTTGAAATCCAACTTGTCTGAATTGAAATGTACCACAAGTGTAAAATACAAGTATACCACAAGTATAAAATACATACAAGATGTTGAAGACCTTCATTTTTTTTTTAAATGTGAGACATCTATAATAGTTTCTTATATTGATCTCAGGTGGGCTCAGCCTACAGTGACTTGAAGCAGAGTTTAGATTCCCAGCCAGAGATTGAGGTCGGGTCATGGCAGAGAGAGAGCTGAATCCCAGCCCCTAAATCAGTGGTCAGTGACAAGGCCCCTGGTCCTTCAGTTTTGCAGAAAATAATTCCTACAAAGATAGAAAGCAGTGAAAAAAGTAAAGTGTTTATTAGGAGGAAAAAGTACAGCACGTGCAGACAGACACAGGGCTGGACTCAGAGTTGCGCCCTTGCGGTAGTTTGAATCACTTTAACGGGGCGTTTCCTCCAGGTCTCCTCTGGCCAATCATCTTGCTTTGCCTGGTTCTAAGTCCGTGTTTGGTGTATTTCAGGATCCTCCCATCTAGGCGAGTGCCTCTCTCAGCCAAGATGGATTCCAGAGAAGAGACCTATGGGTAGAGTTGGCATCATTCCCCGTTTGACCTCCAAGGAGATTTGTAGTTAGGAGGGTTTCCTTGACTTCAAGAAGGAGAAATGAGTGGTCTCTTCCCTCTAATCTGGGCAGGGCCCAGCGTCCTCTCTCTCTTCCCCTGCTGTTGATACTTTGGAGTTTCTGCCCACAGGGAATGAACTCCAGCTGCTTACCCTGGGCGGGCGAGGCGGGGGGAGGGGGAGGCTCATCTACTTCGTGCCTCAATATCACTTACATGTTATAATGATAAGAATTTGGATGGACTGGCTTAAGCAAATATATTGTCAAAATTAATTTCATCTGTTCTTCTATTTTTATTTTAATTAATGTGACCACTAGGAAATGCTAAATTACAGATGGGGCTGACATGATAGTCTTCCTGGAGATGACGAATACGAGATGCCGTCAGGGTGCCAGCACTACAGTCCAGTGGGGGAGATGCTCTGTGTCCAAAACAGTATAACGCAGGACATGTGGGAATTGCCAAAGGGAGACACACAAATATTTATTGCTAGTTAATAAGAGTCCAGAGCAATCGGAAGCTTCTTCTGACTAAGATAGTTGGATATCTCTCCTGGTTTGGTTACAATTGAATTTTCACAAAACTCCAAATCTGAATATTTTCTCTAACCCATGGGCTATCATGAAAATACAAAGAGCCCAAAGGAAAACCTCTAATTATGACTTCTAAGGGCTCAGTTACCTATATAGGGAGTGAGAATAAAATGGATTAGCAAACTTCATGGCAACCCCAGAATCTAATTAATTCAGAACTGCTCAGAAGTAGCAGATTTCCTTCATCTAGTATATATCTCGTAAGTGCATACCTGCTGCTGAGACAAAGCTGTTAGATTATAGCAATAGTTCACTTCCTAGGTCCCCTCTGCCTTCTCTACCCACACATTCCAGAAGATAGCGTTAGGCAGAGAACTGACAAATACATCAACAACTGGATGTAAAAGGGGAAAGTAAGGGTCTTGGAAAATCTACAGAGGCTAAGTAGCCTCTGAATAAAGAGAATTAATTATATCATCATAGCCTCGTTGGGGTGCCACTGGTTTTTCATTTTGATTAGTTTAAGGAACACAATCTAATTTATGAACCAGCAGGATGTTTTGAAAGATAAACAAAGCTGTCTGCAGTTTGAATTTCTCCTGACTTTGTCCGGCTTGAATTTCACATTTACCTCATTTTCTCCACTGTTATGGACTACTTACTCCTTGACAACTCAAAGAACCAGATGTGCTTCAAACCGGGAGGCCAAATTCTTCTCCTGAGAATTCTCCTCCTCGGGAATTCCTATAAAAAGTGCTATAAAAAGTGAATCTTCCTGGCAGCGTTTTGAAGGCGAGCTTCTTACTCCAAACAGCATCAAGTTACCTGGAGACCTTTCAGCATTTATGGATCCGGAGCTGTAACTTTCAAATGCAAATGTGATACAAGCAAGACTACTTGAGACATAAAAACATATTGAGATGTCATTGTAATTACAGAGGACTCAGTCCTGGCCAGCCAGCCAGGACTCCGTGCATGCGAGGATGGTTTGCCTCAAGCCAGTTCCTCTCTCTCCTCAATTCCCAGAGGCTGAGCCAAAAATAGAGACAAACCAAAATGGTGTGAGCACCTTTCTGGAATCGTAAACACTGACCACAAATCTCCACTGTGTGATCCAGCCTTGAGTCTCTCCCAGCTTCCATATACCAGACACAATATTGACTTCAGTTCTTAAAACAGTGCTAATTAGAAGTTATCCATGCCCAAATGAAAAATTAGGACACTGAGCTATAGAATGATGAGAAACTAGGATCAAAACCAGAAGAGCTGGGACTTTCCGGCAGTCCAGTGGCTAAGGCTTTGCCTTCCAATGCTAGAGGTGAAGGTTCAGTCCCAGGTCAGGGAGCTGAGACCCCACATGACTCACAGCCAAAAAACCAAAACATAATGCAGCAGAAGTGTTGCAACAAATTCAACAAAGCCTTTTAAAATGATCCACATAAAAAAAAAATTCTTAAAAAACAAAAAAACAGAAGAGTTAAGTTCTTCTATAGGAGAATAAGGATTCAAAAAGGCTTTTCACCCATGTCCATGCCCCCAAATCCATGACATACTTCCTTCCACAATCATTTTATTCTAACAATGCACAAATGCATCTACTCCATCACTCTGAAAAGTATTTGATATAATTGGGCAAATTAAGGCAGGATTGTTAGCCATGTTTTCTCATCTGTAAAATGGGTTGATGGTAAAAGTCCTACCATAAATCTGGCTGTTAAGTGATCATATGTGTTTCCTCCTATTTAATGCATGTGTATTATTTTGCTTGGTTACTTCCTGTTTCATTCAGCAAAATGTTTGGAATAGCTTGAAAAGTTACCCAACATCTTTAAGATAATAACACCAGCCATGTGCTGACACATGCAGACACTGGAATGAAACAGTGCATCTGAAAACACCATATTTATTGCAGGGTGCTGGGAGAAGGCAATGGCACCCCACTCCAGTACTCTTGCCTGGAAAATCCCATGGACGGAGGAGCCTGGTAGGCTGCAGTCCATAGGGTCGCGAAGAGTCGGACACGACTGAGCTACTTCACTTTCACTTTTCACTTTCATGCATTGGAGAAGGAAATGGCAACCCACTCCAGTGTTCTTGCCTGGAGAATCCCAGGGATGGCGGAGCCTGGTGGGTTGCCGTCTATGGGGTCACACAGAGTTGGACACGACTGAAGTGACTTAGCAGCAGCAGCAGCACAAAGATGACTTTGCAAATGGGTGTTGAAGCTGAAAAGGCTTCCCAGGTGGTGCTTGTGGTGAAGAACCCTCCTGCCAAGGCAGGAGATGTAAGAGACCTGAGTTCAATCCCTGGGTCGGGAAGATCCCCTGGAGGAGGGCATGGTGACCCCTCTCCAGTATTCTGGCCTGGAGAATCCCATGGACAGAGGAGCCTGGTGGGCTACAGTCCACAGGGTTGAAAAGAGTCAAACACATGACCCCTCATGCACATGCTGAGTCGCTCAGTCGTGTCCAACTCTTTGTGACCCCGTGGACTGTATCCCACTGGGTCCTCTGTCCATGGGGTTCTCCAGGCAAGAACACTGGAGTCGGTTGCCATTTCCTTCTCCAGGGATCTTTGCAACCCAGTGATCAAACCTGCATCTCCAGCACTGCAGGCAGATTCTTTACTGACTGAGCTACCAGGGAAGCCTATTGGAGCTGAAAAAGAGTTGAAGAGTCAAGAGTTTTGTTTTATTCTCTGACTCATAACAGTATATAGTGAGGCCAATAAAACCACCATCCCCTTGTTTCTAACTTTCAGTTACCCACACACTTACATGCTTCTTTGCATTAGTTCACCACGCGCCTGGTGTTCACAGCTCCAAGACTCCAGGGGGAAATGGCGGCAGACTTTATTTCAGAGTCTGCTACCTGGAAGAATGTTTCTGGAAAGACAAGTGAATCCTGAGTGGTCAGCTTTGGGATTACTTTGTAGCAAACCCCAAGGTGGCATCATCCAGACAGCTCCCATTCTGTGACTAAGGTCAGAGAGAAAAGTGAAGCCCTCACAGGTAAATGTTGAACCAGGTGTTAAAACACCAGCAGACACCATACATTAACAGCAGCTGCTGGAAAGAACGTGGAGACCTCATTCCTGGGCAACACCTCAGATTAAGACTTCCTCAAGAGACATGGTGGGAGAAGGAAAATCTAACATCCCTGGTGTGTGGCCAGGACTGTGTCCACACACATCAAACTTTCCTCAAAAAGTGCAGGGAGGATTACTCAGAGACTGTAAGAAAACAGAAAGCCCAGACAAAGGAACACTGGGGGGCTTCTGGAACAGGAGGTGGGAATGGAGACAGTCTAGACCCCTCTCTGCAACTCTGATCTTCCTGGAATTGTTTGACGGTCCGGAGATATCACCTGGGGAATTTGGTACCAACGTGGCTCAGATTTTAACGTGCAAAGTTTGTGCCAGTGTCACACACATAAGAGAGAAGAGGAGGAAGCTGGCACTCATAGAACCAACCATGATCTGTGTCACGGGCAAGGTGGTTCCTTCCAGGGACCTCATTTCATTCTCACATGAGCTTCACGGTCACTCCCAAAACACAGAGCAGGGAACTGAGATGCAGAATTGTGCTCAGGTTATACAACTAGTAATTGATCACATCAGGGTTCAAAGCCAGGTATCTGTTCTTCCATGCTCTTTCTACCGTACCACAGTCTGACACAGTCTCAACAGTAGCTCATCCCAGTGAACGTTCCATTTCCACTCACCCACCGTGAAGCCCATGACACTCCAATCAGACTGGCTAGTTCCAACCCCATTAAGCCAGGAACTCTACTTCCTAAAGTTTTCCCCTTGTGCTATTCAGGTCTATTGATTCTAACATTTTTGTCCTCAAGTATAACTTTATAACCTTGGAATCAGAGATTGGTATGTGAAAGGGTTATAGAAAGAAAGTGGCCCAAATCCTCTAATATGGCAGATTAGAAAACTGATATTTGTTTAATGTTACACAGTTAGTAGTGGGGACAGTAACAGAGTCCAGGTTGGTGTCTGTCTCAGGGTATCTTGAGATTGTGAGCCCTGTAATCTAAGAATCTAAGAGCCATAGAAACAAATGGGAAAATGCATATATATGTGTTTATATGTATACATATATGTCCCCATTTGTTTCTATCCATTATATATATATATGTGTGTGTGTATTATATATACGTGCTTCCCTGATGGCTCAGTGGTAAAGAAACCACACGTCAATGCAGGAGATGTGAGTTCAGTCCCTGTGTCAGGAAGATGCCCTAGAGAAGGAAATGGCAACCCACTCCTGTATTCTTGCTTGAGAAATCCCATGGGCAGAAGAACCTGGCAGGTTGCAGTTAATGCAGTTGCAAAAGAGTCAGGCACGACTTAGTTACTAAATATATATAAATATTATATATAAATATACATATATGTGTGTGTATGTGTATTCTAAGCAACCTATATTTAAAACTTATTTTCAGTTGCTTTGTGATCTTAAAAATCTTATTCAAACCCTCGAAACTTTGGTTTCTTTATCTATAAAATGGAAATGTTAATCTCTACCTTCATGATTTTGAGAATTTAATGAAACAACATGGGTAAAATACTGGGTACAACCTGGCACATACCAGCTATGTAGTAAAAATAAACTTTTCCTCATACTTTTTACAAACTTGAGAAAAGAATAGAAAATAGTAATAGCACTGTTATATGTGTGTTTTTTTTTTTTTCCTTTAGCATACTTAAACTCTAGAACTGTAGGTCAAACTTGAGTGAAACAAAGACCCAAGACATTAGACCTATAAACAAACAAACAAAAAAATGTAGCCCAGTGACTTCTCTGGCAGAAACATCCACAGTCATTACATAATTTATCTAGCTGTCGTCTGCCCCTCACCACCACATTTCTGCACGATTGAAATTGTTCACTGTGTAACTGCTCGTCTCACACTCACAGGCCAGGTTCTCATGTAATCCAGTCAATGCCGCTCTTCTAGCACCAGCCCGGCCTCACACTCTGTCTCTTCTTTTTGCAGTAGACTGCTCTCCTCCTATACCATATTCCCCAACTTCCTAAGACATTATATGTACTCAGTTGCAGCAAAGATTGATGTGAATGAACTAAAATGTGGCGCACACCTATGAGAGCACCCCGGTGCATGCCCATGAGCAGCCTGCTCCCGGCTCCATCTGCAACTGGGCTCCAACAGACCACAGGTCTACATCCGCTCTCCCATCCTAAAATCCCCAAGTCATCTGAGTCCTACGTACACAGGCTACATCCTAGGAAATGCACCTCTTTCTCACTTCCTATTTCCCTTCAAAGTGAACAAGGGTTTGTTGGATGATAAATGAGTATTCCAAGAATGAAGCCTTTTCAGGACACATGTTAGGGATCAAGATTTAAGGTGTTTTCAGTTTTTTTTTTTTTTTTTTTTTTAATTTATGGATTACGTCTCTAATTTAGTACTGTCTTCTTCAATCAGAATCACTGCATTTAACTTACAGAAAGTGGCAGGTCACTTTCCATTCTAGGACATTAGTTCAAATCTGTCAGCGCCGATAGTGACAGACAATTGTCTTCATCCGTGTGTGCTCTGTCTGTTGGTTTTAACTGAGTGTATATTGAACAAATAGACATTGTCACTAAATTAGCTTTGCTAGATCTTTCTGGAATTTTCAGCTGAGAGAATGAAGATCAAAAAAGAAGGAAGAGGAGAGAGATGGAGGGAGAAAGAAGGAAAGAAGGAAGGGAAGGAGGAAGAGGAAGGGAGGGAGGGAGGGAGGAAGGGAAGGGGAGAGAGCGGGGAAGGTGGGAGGGAAGGAGAGATGGAGGCAGGAAGAATCTCAGGTCCTAAGACCCACAGAGCACTGGGTGTCAGCAGGAAGGACAGCAGAAACACAGTGGAAAGCACAGCATCACACTTTAAGCAGGTCCCTGCAGGTCACCCCAGACGGGCGCGATTTGCTCTCCAGCTCTGCACCATCTGCGCATCTCCCACTTGGGGCCACTGGAGTCAGTCCACAGTAGCTTCAGTTCAGAGACCTCAGCATCATGACTGGTCACAGGGAATCCTCTAATGCTACATCTTAGTTCGAATTATTGGGCTTCTTTACTTTCCGTGATGAAGCCTCACCCCTGCCTTCCAACTCTAGAATTTGGATTCATATCACTTTCCATGGTTATATTTCTGCCCCTTGCCTTGATTACCTCCCAATGTACTGTTTCCCTTTAGAACAAAACTGAGTCATTGTTATGAATTAAACATCATGTGAGCTAAACCTTCAGAGTCCAGATGGAGATGATGGAGGCTTACCCGGTCTGTTGTAGCCAGTAGTCGGGGGGAACAATCAGAAGGGAAGATTTAAAGTTCTATAATTGGTGGGCAATTGGGTGCTGAGGATTGAGAGCAAAGATTAGTTGAAGATTCCAAAAATCTTATCATCCTCAACCTAAGAGATACTCCTTGAAGGATTGAAAAGTGAAGTTAGAACAATGTGAGAGAAATCACTTCTTGGCCTTTTGGCTAAGAACAACTATAGAACACTGTGACGAACTACCAAACCATAGAGCATGCTTATAAAATGTGTAATATCAAGAGTAGATACTTTAAAAGAGAGATTTTCAGATTTTAATGTGCATAGAAATCATTTGGAGATTTTATTAAAATGGGGGCTCTGGCTGAGCAGGTCTGTTCTGAGTCTAAGCATTTCTAACAAACTCCCTCTGATGCTGATTCTGGTCCACAGACCACACTTTGAGTACCAAGGTTGTAAAATACAAAAGGAGGCTTTCAAGATTCTACTCAGATGGGCATGATTTTTTATTAACTACAGATCAGTAAAGAAAAGTGGCGGTGGGAGTTTCGGCGGAGAGCGAGAGTGGGAAGAATAGGTTTATCTTCTGAGAGTGCTGCATGATGGCCCCCCGTGTGGCCACAAAGGTCCTAGTGTTGCTTGAGGCGTCCACGTGTGCTGTGGACATCTTGGCAGCTCTTCCTGGGAGGTCTTTTCAATGTATGAGATGGAAATAATGAGCCCCATGTAACTGCAGAGTTACCTCGATCACAGCCAAGAACATTCACCTTCTGCAGAGTAAAGGTTCCCCTGGCTTCTTCCTTTGCCAAGACTTAAGACTCAAGCTGGAGCTGGAGAGAAAAACATTCAGCATCAGTTCCCTTAAAGAATGTCGGAAACACACACCAGGGATTTTCCTCCAAAAGTAAATAATTGTTTGGCAAATGTTTAGAACAGTGAACGGAATTGTACATAAATCCTGTTCTCTCCATACCGACTACTTGCCTGCTTTAACTTGCAGCTGTGTTGTTGTTACTTGTTTCTGTTTAAATCTAGTTCCATAATGAAAGTATTCGATAAAATTACCTTTTAAGAAAGGTGTGCTAACACCCACTCTGTAAGTACATGGCAGTTTCTATAATATTAAAGACTCCAAACACTGAAAGGAAATTTAAAAGTTAGCTGAGACTACCAGTGATTTTATACTGGTTTCCAACTAAGCAATCAGCTACCTTCTACTTGAATACCTCCAGTGCCTGTCAGCTCACCACTACGCAGAGATTCCAGTACACTTTCCAACAGCTCTGTTGGAAAAATTTAACTTATGCTATGCAAGCCGGCTTCATGATACTTTAAATTATTAGTCTTAGTTCCATTCTGTGGAGTCACAGAGGAAAATGTATCCTCTCTTTCATATAATAGTTCTTCAAATGTTAAGCTACCATGGGCTCAGTTGTTCAATCAAAAATTCTTAGTTCTTTGGATTATTCCTCATGTAAAGTAAATTCAAATTTCTTCTTCATCTTGTTACTCTAGAAATCCAGCTTTCTTCTTAAATTGCAATGTTCTCAATCAAAGGGAAAACTCCAAATGGAACTCTAAATAGTTTAAATTAAAATGTGCCTATTACATCCTTTATTTTAATTATTTTTTCTACCTTACTGCTCAGTTGTGTCCGACTCTTTGTGACCCCATGGACTATAACCCACCAGGCTCCTCTGTCCATGAAATTCTCCAGGCAAGAATACTGAAGCAGGTAGTCATTCCTTTTTCCAGGGGATCTTCCCAATCTGAGGATTGAACCTGGGTCTCCTGCGTTGCAAGCAGATTCTTTACCATCTAAATTCTCACTTTAATATGGTATTTTTCTGTGACGGTTCAGAAGGTAAAGAATCCGCCTGCATTGCAGGAGACCCAGGTTCAATCCCTAGATTGGGAAGATCCCCTGGAGAAGGGAGTGACTACCGCTCCAGTATTTTTGCCTAGAGAATTTCATGGACAGAGGAGCCTGGTGGGTTACAGTCCATGGGGTCACAAAGAGTCGGATATGACTGAGCGACTAACACACGCACACCTTAATGCACTCTGCAATCACAGTAATGAGGTGGAAAGAAAAAAAGAATCTTGTGAAAAAAAGAATCTGGGATCAGTAATCTTAGTCCCTACTCTCATTAGCTTTGTGAGCAACTTATTTCATTTCTCTGAACTTAATATCTTAATTTATAAAATTGCAAAACTTAACCTTAAAAATTAAAGATGGACATAAAACTGACAGGCAAATGTATCCAAAATTGATCTAATAATGCTTGGCATATGATAGACATTCAATAAACTATAACTATTACTACAAATTTTGGTATTTTGGAGAGGCATATCAATGATTAATATATATTCCATTTTCAATTACCTTAAAATCCTTAAGTATTTTTATATGTCACATTTCACTAGTACAATAATTTCATTGTGAAACCAGTGGCATGAATTCACCTTTGCCTATTTACTTTTATTTCTTTCAAATGTTCACCTGTTATTTAAGAGTAACTTGAATTTCTTATGGATAACAATTTCAGAACCAAATATTTTAACTATCCTCCTCAATTTTGAACCATATGAAATTCTAGTCCGCATGACCCTGGGCTTCCCTTGTGGCTCAGCTGGTAAAGAATCCGCCTGCAATGCAGAAGACCTGGGTTTGATCCCTGGGTTGGATGATCCCCTGGAGAAGGGAAAAGCTACCCACTCCAGTATTCTGCCCTAGAGAATTCCATGGACTGTATAGTCCAGTGTCACAAAGAGTTGGACACAATTGGGTAATTTTCACTTCACTTTCACTCTGAAATTATTTAAAATATCATATTTAAATAATAAGTCCTTGTGTAAAGTATTTTCTATGAATGGAAGAACTTGTTTAAAAAAACAACCTGACATTGTTTAAAATGCAAAAAAAAAAAAAAAGCAAATAAAAATTACACACACAAGGTTAAATGAAGGGCCCTATGTCTCTAGAAATATCCCCATTCAGATAAACATTGATCCTTTGAATCTAGCCCTTGGACTTCCTATGAATTACTCTATTTATACTAAATTATCTTCTTACTGTTCCATCTATTCAAAGATATCATAGGGGACTCCAACATCATGTTGAAATTTAAACAAGTACTGTATATACCTACCTCTCCAAAGAAGGAAATGATTCTACCATGGGTGATTTACTCTTGGACAATCCCTGAATTCTAATAATAGGCACTGCTTCCTTTTCTAAATGCTTATAACATCTCCTTTTATTGAAATTTGTTCTTTCTTCATAATGATTTAACCTCTTAATCATTAGCAAAATTCCCTTATTATCATGGGTAATATTTGTTATTTTAGAGAACACTTGGCCTGATACTAATATAGCTATTCCTATTTTCTTCTAATACATGTTTGCTTTGCATTAATTTACTTTTAATTTATTCAGGGATTCATATTTAATTAGACTTTTTTTTTTAATCCAGTCCAATCATCTCAGCTTTTAAATGCCATGTTTAGACAACATACAATGTAGTTATCAATATGACTGATTTCAATCTATTATACTGTTATTTCAGTTATTTCTATTTGTAATAAAATAATCTATTATTTTATATTCTCTGTCTTCTTTGGTTTAAGTGAATTTTTAATCGTAGGACTTCTTTTTTAAAAAACTTTATTGCCATGTTGCTTATGGGATCTTAGTTCCCCATGGACTGAACCCTGGCCCCAAGCAGTGAAAGCCCACCAAGTCCTAATCAATCACTGAATCACTAGGGAATTTTTGAATTACGTAAAATTAAATTATAAAATGCTGCTAATAAGACAGTATTCCTCTTCTTACCAACAAGAAATTAAGTTTCTATAGAAAGAGATTCACAGGCTTAAAGAACAGACTTGTAGTTGAAAAAAACATTCCATTTTATGTATGCTATAAGTTTATTAGCTGTATATTCCCTTTTTTCCGTCAAGCAAGTGTCCTGGGGTGTACATCCTAAGCAGATCGAATATTCCGCCACTTCACGTTTAATGTAAAAAATGTTTTTTCCCTGTCCTGCTCTGTGACTTACAATTTACTATGATATAAACCCTATCTTATTTTATTAGAGATAAACACTGAAGTATTTTTTAAAGAGATAAAAAGAAAAATCTCTAATGCCTGTATTTCTACTTTTTATTTTTTTACACAGATCTATAATTCCATCTGGTATTGTTTTCCATCTGTCTGAAGAACTTCCTTTAATATTTTTTATAATGCAGATCTTCCAGCCACGGAGTCTCTCAGATTTGGTTGTCTGAAGAAGCTTTCATTTTTGCCTTCATGTTTGAAATACAATTTCACTGGCTATAGTTTTCTAGGTTGAATTTTTTTCTCTAATCATTTTCAATATGTTTTTCTATTGCTTCCTGCCTTCCCTGATTTTGAATAGAATCTGAAGACATTTTTATCTTTCTTTCTCCTCTATGTAATTTGTCTTTGGTCTGTTTTTTGGAGTATACCCTGCTTGAAATTCATTGAAATGTATGGATTTGTGTATCAAAAACTATAGAAGTGTTCTTCAAATATGGAAATTTTTAAACTATTTTTTCCTTCTCCCCTTAGAACTCAATTACATATTAGCAAAGGTAAATTCCTTGTTACTGCCCGCCAGGTTACTGCTGCTGCTGCTGCTAAGTTTGACTCTGTGCGACCCCATAGAAGGCAGCCCACCAGGCTCCTCCGTCCATGGGATTTTCCAGGCAAGAGTGCTGGAGTGGGGTGCCATTGCCCTCTCCAACCAGGTTACTGAG
This sequence comes from Bos javanicus, assembly GCF_032452875.1. Lineage (NCBI taxonomy): Eukaryota > Metazoa > Chordata > Mammalia > Artiodactyla > Bovidae > Bos > Bos javanicus. The sequence goes on along the minus strand of NC_083896.1, from coordinate 3,053,827 downwards.
GTGTTCTTAAAATTCCTCATTCTTTTTCTCTCTGTTCTGCATTGTCCAGCTTTTCTACTGCAATGGTTTCCAGTTCAGCAATCATTTCTTCAGTAGAATCTAATCTTCTACTAAATTCGTCTAATAAAGTTTTATTTCACAGTTTACAAGGCACCATGCTCTACCTGACTTCTTCCTCCTTGCACCATGAACCATAAACTGCTTCCAGGTAAAAAGCCAGAGTGATCACAGGACACTCCTCAGCACCCTTCTCTAGGCTGGGGAGAGGGGGGTGGGGGTGGGGGATGGGGGTAGTGGGGTGGAGGATGGGCTGGAGGGTGGGGTGGACCCCGGGGGGGAGTGGGGGTGGAGAGGGGGTGGGGTGGAGGGGGAGGGTGGGGGGGTGGAGGCGGGGGAGGGTAGGGTGGAGAGGGGGTGGGGTGGAGGGGGCATGCAGGGAAGGGTGGCTGCGGGGGTCACAGCCCGCACAGCCTCTTTCTGGTCCAGTGTCTGAACCTAGTTGCATCATGGGTTTTGCCCAGTGTGCTAGTTCCTCACATTGGAACAGCAATTCCTTATCAGTTTGTCCTTCATTTGTGTGTGTGTGTGCTCAGCCACTTAGTTGTATCTGACTCTTTGTGACCCCATGGACTGAAGCCCACCAGGCTCCTGTGTCCATGGATTCTCCAGGCAAGAATACTGGAGTGGCTTGTCATTTCCTCCTCCAGGGGATCTTTCCCACCCAGGGATCGAACCTGCGTCTCTTTTTACCACTGCTTCACTTGGGAAGTCCTTCACAGCCTGTAGCAAAAATTTCATCCTGTGTAATTTGGGGAAATAAAAACTAGAGAATTTATCTAGATCCTTTAGATTTGTTTTTATATTTCTGGGCCATTACCTTGCTGCTGCTGCTGCTGCTGCTGCTTCTGTGTCGCTTCAGTCGTGTCCGACTCTGTGCAACCCCATAGACGGCAGCCCACCAGGCTCCCCCGTCCCTGGGATTCTCCAGGCAAGAACACTGGAGTGGGTTGCCATTTCCTTCTCCAGTGCATGAAAGTGAAAAGTGGAAGTGAAGTCGCTCAGTCCTGTCCGACTCTAGCGACCCCATGGACTGCAGCCCACCAGGCTCCTCCATCCATGGGATTTTCTAGGCAAGAGTACTGGACCATTACTTTACTAACAATTAATTAAGAGAATGATAATTAATTCATAGGAATTTTAAAAATGAGAACTCTGTAACTCAAATTGGTCTTTAATAGCCAGAAGACAAATTGCATGAGTATCATTTGAGAAGGAAAAATCTGAAATGAAGTCAGAATATTTTAAGTACCATTGATACAGGACACACAATAAGTAAGACTATATTGTGCTTAATTTATCAGGAATTCTTACTTGTATATTAAAGAAATGGTTCTTGCCTATTTCAGCAATTAAAGCATTAAAATCAGGCATCAAAAAAGCCATTCAATATTAGAAAGAAAGTATATTACCTTTTCCAACCTTCAAATTGTATAGCTTTGGAGCGGAAAGTCAAAGAAGTTAAGTAACTTGTCATTTTCTCAAGACAACATAGCTTATAATTGGAAGAGCTGATGTTATCTGATTCCCACTTCCATGAGCCTCACTGTTAATGTTGCCTCCTTCCTCAGAATTGAGAGTGTACTGAAATATATAGTGTTGTAAAACTAATCAATATAAACAAATAGGGTGTTATCTTTCGAAACTTAGACTTATTTTTTCAATTATTTTCATGCTGTATTGTCTTTAAATTGTTAATTAAGTAAATAGATTAAATTAAGCAAACTAGATTAAGCAAACTAGATTAAATTCTACTATGACACGACTGAGCAACTAAGCATATAACTCACATAAGTGCATGGGTTTAAATTCTACTACATATTATCCTTTATAGCCATTTATTGCTTTTATAAAAATCAAGCAACCAAATTACGGTGCAAAGGAAGTGAGATCTTTAGCTTATAGAATATTATATTGAGTTAAAGTTTTAAAAAATAGTTATTCTTTGAACTCATGGAAAAAATTTTAAATCACATTCTTTATCAAGAATCCTGTTGTTGTCATTTAGCTGCTAAGTCTTATCTGACTCTTTGAGACTGTGTTGACTGTAGCCTGCCAAGCTCCACTGTCCGTAGGATTTCCCAGGCAAGAACACTGGAGTGGGTTGCCATTTCCTTCTCCAAGAGATCGTCCCAGCTCAGGGATTGAACCCATGTGTCCAGCATTGGCAGGCAGATTCTTTACCACTGAGCCACCAGAGAAGTCCAAGCAAGAATCCCAAGTCCTTGTGAAATATCTTATCCCCTCAAGAGTTCCCTTAAGGTTTTATTTTTACACTTGTACTTAGCAAGCATTTAACCAAATAATTCATCTAAGTTTTCTACATGTTGAATTTAGTCTTCAGCAAGCTTGTATTTGATTAAATAATGACCTGAATTATGTTCAAGCAATTCATAATTCCATTCACTTATTAACACTATATTACCTCACTTGTTTGAAAAATGGACCTTAATTCAAAGAGAGGAGATGCCATAATAAAGTGAAAGCTAAAAGGTGACCCAAGGTTTCTGAGCCCCAGCTTCAAACTGGCTCTACCAATGCTCCATTTAAGTGTCGCATTTTGGTTCAGTGTTAACCAAACTTCTGCTGAAATGCACACATTTAGGACAACATATGTTAGTTCAACTAAGTTGTCTGTTGAAGAAAAGCAGAGTGTTGAACTCTGAGGAAATGAGTTTCTAGGTATCCATTTATATGTTTTGGTCAACAGATAATTGTTGTACCTACTACAGACCTACTACACACTAGACTTCGTGCTAAGGAATACATCAATGTACATAGCCCACAGTGATAATTAACAATCTGTATTATCTCATCCACTTGTTTATTTAGTGGTTGACTGCTTCCCCATTCACCACCACGAGCAAACACTGGAATGGAAACTCCTTCAGCACTCGTAGTCTTATTCATCATTGTATCACTAGCCACTTGACTGGTTCCTGCCATATAGTTGAAGTTCAGTTCAGTCGCTCAGTCACGTCTGACTCTGGAACTCCATGGAATGCAGCACGCCAGGCCTCCCCGACCATCACCAACTCCCGGAGTTTACTCAAACTCACGTCCATTGAGTTAGTGATGCCATCCAACCATGTCATCCTTTGTCATCCCCTTCTCCTCCCACCTTCAGTCTTTCCCAGCATCAGGGTCTTTTCCAATGAGTCAGTTCTTCACATCAGGTGGCCAAAGTATTGGAGTTTCAGCTTCAGCATCAGTCCTTTTAAGGAATATTCAGAACTGATTTCCTTTAGAATGGACTGGTTGGATCTCCTTGCAGTCCAAGGGACTCTCAAGAGTCTTCTCCAACACCACAGTTCAAAAGCATCAATTCTTTGGTACTCAGCTTTCTTTATAGTCCAACTCTCACATCCATACATGATTACTGGAAAAACCATAGCCTTGACTAGACAGACCTTTGTCAGCAAAGTAATGTCTCTGCTTTTTAATATGCAGTCTAGGTTGGTCATAACTTTTCTTCCAAGGAGTAAGCATCTTTTAATTTCATGGCTGCAGTCACCATCCACAGTGATTTTGGAGCCCAAATATGTAGTAGGCACTCGATTAATATTTGTTTATTGATTGAATGAATGACACATCCCTGCCCTTATGGTGTTCCGTTGCCCAGTTGTATCCGTTTATGCAACCCCATGGACTGCAGCACGCCAGGCCTCTCTGTCCCTCACCATCTCCCAAAGTTTGCCCAAGTACCTGTCTGTGGCATCAGTGATGCCATCCAGCCATCTCATCCTCTGACCCCCTCTTCTCCTTCTGCTCTCAATCTTTCCCAGCATTAGGGATTTTCCCAATGAGTCAACTGTTCACATCAGGTGACCAAAATACTGGAGCTTTAGCTTCAGCTTTAGCATCAGTCCTTCAAGCAAGTATTCAGGGTTGATTTCCCTTAAGATTGACTGGTTTGATCTCCTTGCTATCCAAGGAACTTTCAGGAGTCTGATATTAGGGAAATGCCTGATAGCAAAATATGTGGTTCAAATGAGGGAAGGATTGGAAAATTTTCAGAATGTTTCTACCATGATCTATCAGTATTTTATGACTCTGAATTTTCTGGTTTCAGATAAGCATTTAAAAATAATTATATATATATATAAATAAATATAAATAATATATATAAATATTATATATAAAATATAAATATATAAAAATAAATATATAAATATAAATATAAAATATAAATATTATATATATATAATTATTATATATATATATTTAACACTGCATATTTTAGTGGTTTTTCTGCTTCTGTGTGCTTCACCTTTCTCTCATAGCAAAAATAATGCCAAACAGATATTAAAATCTCAGAACCTAAGGATTAGAAGGGGAAGCAGGACAAAGAATCTTGTGCTATTTGCATGGTGCAAGGCCCTCGGGCAATCTTTGCTCTTACTTTGAGTGTAGCTTGAAGCCAGATTCACCAGTGTGCTGCTTCTCAGAAAAAAATTAAATTCGAAACAATTGGTGAATAATACAAAAAGTAGACAGATCTCTTTGTGCAGCAGAATTCCAAATAATTTATGTGGATGCTCTGCCCTTACAGGAGTGGAATGTAATTCCCAGTGATCTGAACTGCCCATAGAGACTTCCTTCTGAAGAGTTCAGTAAGGAAAGATGAAAAAGAAGAACTTTACAGAATAGGAACCTGGAAAATACCACCTCAGCTAGGTGATCAAGGTCAACACTGACAGAGCTAGGTCATACGGGTAGCATATGGCCTTGACATGGAATCACGAGAATGGCACTTTACTTCCATGGCCTTCCTTGCAAAAACTCATATCCCCACTCTAATCATGAAAAAATATCACACAAACCCCAATAGAAGAACATTTTACCAAATACCTGACCATACAGTAGTGCCTCAAAAGTGTCACAGTCTTAAAAAACAAAGAGTCAGAGAAAGTATCACAGCCAAGAGGAGCTTAAGAGACAGGATAAGTTAATATCATTTGGTCTCCTCTCCAGAAGGCTTCCCTGGTGGCTCAGCAGTAAATGCAGGAGCCACACAAGATGTGGGTTCATCCCTGGGTGAGGAAGGTCCCCTGGAGGAGGCCATGGCAACCCGCTCCAGTATTCTTGCCTGGAGAGTCCCATGGACAGAGGAGCCTGGAGTCTATAGTCCATGGGGTTGCAAAGAGTCAGACAGGACTGAAGTGACTTAGCATGCACTCATGCATCCTACACAGAATCCTGTAAGAGACAAAAATGATGTAAGGTACCAACTAAGGAAATCTGAATAAAGTATGAACTTTTGTTAATAATAATGCATCACAATTGGTACAGTTAATTGTTACAAATGTTTGGTACTAATGTAAAATATTACTATTAGGGGATATTTCATGTGAAGTGTATGTGAACTCTGTACTATTTTTCCAACTTTTCTGAAAATTTAAAACTATTCTAAGATGTTTGCAAAAAATAAATAAAAAGAAGCCCTTATCTGAAGCTGCAGGTCTGGTCTTAAGAGTATTTCCATCAGAAAACTCTGCAGTAGGAAGAAGATACCCATTTGTTTCTCTATCTTTCAGCTCCCTGAGCAACCTCATCATCCCTGTAAGTGATTTTCCAGAAACATCCTAGCCTCACAATCTGTGAACTTGCTGACCTTCAGAGATCTTCCCTCAGCTTCCAGCTGGCCTCACACATTGCCCTGTGTCACAGGAAGTATCTGCTGTTGTTGCTGTTCAGCTTCTAAGTCATGTCCAACTCTTTGTAAACCCATAAACTACAGCATACCAGCTTTTCCTATCCTTGACTATCTCTTGGAGTTTTCTCAAACACATGTCCATTAAGTCTATGATGCCATCCAACCATCTCATCCCCTGTTGTCCCCTTCTCCTCCTGCCCTCAATCTTTCCCAGCATCAGGGTCTTTTCAAATAAGTCAGCTCTTTGCATCAGGTGGCCAAATACTGGAGTTTCAGCTTCAGCATCAGTCCTTCCAATGAACAGCCAGGGCTGATCTCCTTTAGGATGGACTGGTTTGATTGCCTTGCTGTCCAAGGGACTCTCAAGAGTCTTCTCCAACATCACAGTTCAAAAGCATCAAGTCTTTAGTGCTCAGTTGTCTTTATGGTCCACTCTCACTTTCGTACCTAACTTCTGGGAAAACCGTAGCTTTGACTATAAGGACCTTTGTCAGCAAAGTAATGTGTCTGGTTCTTAGTACCTTGTCTAGACTGGTCATAGCTTTTCTTCCAAGGAGCAAGCGTCTTTTAATTTTGTGGCTGCATCCATCGTCCACAGTGATTTTTGAGCCCAAGAAAAAACCTGTCACTGTTTCCACTTTTCCCTGTGCTGCAGGTATCCCTGACATCCTGTTCTCCTTCTTCTGCTCACTGAGTCCGACCTTTGGCACCGTGGTGAATTCCTAGTCCTCGCCACTCCCCTGCCATCCCAATGTATCACCTGTCTTCCTTACACTGCGCCTCTCAGGAACTCGCCTGGCTCCAAGACCCCCAATTACCTGTAAACACCCCGTATTCTTTTAGGCCCTTTGCATTCGGCACCTGCTGCTTCCCTGGCCCCTAACTCAGCTGGTCTTTCAGTCTTATTTCCAGAATGCTCGGGGCTGCTGGCAAAAATCAAAGTACTCAGTTGATTTGCCCCAGAGCAACCGTATGCCATTGCTGCCGCACTTCTAGCGGAGTCCACTGATCCCTCTTCTTTTTCTTAAATACCCTTGTACCAAGTGCTCTCACGGCCTTCCCAACCCTTGTCCACCGCCTCTGATGCCCTTGCTGGTGCTCCTGTTCCTTCATCTCCTGAGGCAGAATGGCCTCCTGCCTTAGAAGAGTGTGATCTCCCCCTTCTAACCTCCTCAGCTTCCTTTCTCCTCCTGCGGCAGAAGCACCCTTTCCGACTCTTACCCTTCCAGCCTCCCCACCCTAGCCCTGACAGCTCTTCACCCTCTCTCCATCCCCTCACCTGTCCTCAAGGAAGAACTAACTGCCAACCCTTGTTTCCAACCCCTCTCACGCCATAAGGGGCCTTGTCTTCTTACTTCTCTTGCTCTCTCCCTCTCTTATGACTTTACTGCCTTCACTGTTCACTTCTCCTCCTTGGCTTTCCAATATTTCCCCATCCAACAAACAAGCTTTGCTTAACTGTACTTCTGATCGCCAGGCAATAACACTGCATTCATTAATCACTTGTAAATAATCCTGTTTGATAGGCAAATTTTTTCTAAAGTATTAGTGGAGGCAAAGAAAAAGCAGAATAAGGAAGTGCATCACTGGCACTGAAGATTTGAGCGTGACCAGTGGGGATGGTTTTGGCTCCATCTCGGTCAAGTTGTACGGTTCTCAGTTCATCTGCCACTGCCCCGTGTTTCCAGAGCTTCTGCACAGGGATTCTGTTTCAGAGTTTACTTTATCCTGTCTTCTGTTATACTCAGTTGTTGACTTGTCTAAAAAATTTCTTGAGGGAAGAGTTCACATTTTACTTATCTCTAACATAATGTTTTGTAAATCATAGGTATTCATCTTTATTAAAAAAAAAGGGGGGTGAACTGGCTTTTTCCAGGCTCACTATAAATGTTAGCTTTTTAAAGATAAGTTCCAATATTGTTTTCCTAAAAGGATTTGAGGTTTCTCTTTTCCTTGTTAAGCACAAAAAGTAAAGATAGGGAACGCAGCCTGAGGACCTAGAGGACATGGAAAATCACACCTACAATTCATTTGATACAGATTCTGCCTGCTGCCAAGGTAGGTCCTTGCAAGCAGGGTCACATTTTGATGTATGTTTTGTACAGTGCCTAGGTCAGTGGGAATTCATGGTGAATAAATTGAGGGTGAAAGCTAAGTGACATGGATACAGCGAGGAACGAGAGTCCCAGCATCTATTTTTAGCTCTGGAATTACATAGATAGCCTTTGGCCTCTAACACGAGCCTTTGAAAGTTAAATTCTTCAGCCTTGGAATCAGAAATAATACCCACACACCTAGATGGCTTCAAAAAGGTTTTGCTTAATAAAATGGCCACAAAAGACGAAAGTATTGCTCTTTACTGAGGAGAATAAATCAATAGCACAGCATTCCAGAGAGTTCTGCATTAATATGACAAAAATACATTCTAGCCATTCTCCTAGATTCTTTCCTTCCAAATAATTGTATTTGTGTCCCTCCTTAATTAGAGCTACTGGGTTTTCATAGTTGCTTAATTAAATTTGGGGAATATCAATTTTACGATGCCTTAAGGAAAGTGATTCCAATTATAGGGCCAGTCTGTCAGTAAAAGTGAAGAGGCCAAAACATTTTCATAGCAAAGTTATAGTGAACAGACGGTAACTATAATAAGGAGGCAACTTAATAATTAGTCTTTCTACTACTTAAGTTTTACTCTGAGCTCAGATAGCTCAAGTAGTTATTTGGTCTCTTTTAGGGACAATATTCGGAGAAGGCAATGGCACCCCACTCCAGTACTTTTGCCTGGAAAATCCCATGGATGGAGGAGCCTGGTAGGCTGCAGTCCATGGGGTCGATGAGGGTTGGACACGACTGAGCCACTTCACTTTCACTTTTCACTTTCATGCACTGGAGAAGGAAATGGCAACCCACTCCAATGTTCTTGCCTGGAAAATCCCAGGGACAGGGGAGCCTGGTGGGCTGCCGTGTATGGGGTTGCACAGAGTCAGATACAACTGAAGCGATTTAGCAGCAGCAGCAGCAGCAGGGACAATATTGCGGATTTTCCTGGCAGTTCAGTGATAAAGATCTGACTGCCAATGCAGCAAATGCAGGTTCGATCCCTGGCTCTGGAAGATCCCCTGGAGAAGGAAATGGCAACCCACTCAAGGATTCTTGCCTGGGAAATCTCAGGGACAGAGGAGCCTAGAGGGCTATGGCCCATGGAGTCACAAAGGAGTCGAGCATGACTAGACAACTAAACAGCAGCAGGGACATATTGAAGAGTCCGAGCTGCCTCTGCTGTGACAGGTTGCACATCCAGCAGCAGAAGTAGCCAGGTCAGCCACGGCAAGAGGGGGCCCCTGCTGTGGACATGCATGATCCCCGTCTGTGCCGCTCAGACTGCCCTGTCACTGATGTGCTGTGAGATTCTGGGGAGTGGAGGACTGAACCTGGCTGGCATTACCTGGATGAGTTACCAACTCACCTGGCCTTTCAATACTTCTTCTGTCATACATGCTCTCTGTATTAGTTGCTGAGTGTTGCATAACTAATTACCCTAAAGTTAGTAATTTAAAACCATACATGCTTATTACATCAGCTTCCATGGGTTAGGTATCTGGGTGCTGATTTTGTGGGTCCCTTACTTTCAGTATCTCACAAAGTCACAACAAGGTTTCTGCTGGGGCTGGGATCCATCCCATGTGAAGGCTCAACTGGGAAAGGATCTGCTTCCAAACAAGGGGTTGTTGGCAGGGCTCAATTCCTTGCAGGATTTTACACTGAGAGACACAGTTCCTTCCTGGCTATTGGTTAGAAATAGCCTTCAGCTCTTGCTAAGTGGGTCCCCTCACTATGGTTGTTTATTTCACCAAAGCCAGCAAGAAAGATGGACATAGAGAGATAGAGATAAGTATGGGGAGAGAAACTGCCAGCAAGATGGAAATAGCTATCTTATGTAACAAAATCTGGAAAGAACATTACAGTCTTTGCTACAATATATCAGATATAGTAGCTAGGTCAGCCCACAACAAAGAGAAGGGTGTTTGTTACACGGGGCATAGATAACAGGCAGACAAGGATCAGACAAAGATCAGACAAGGATCATCGGAGCCATCTTTGCATCTGTTTGCCACAGTCTGATGGGCATTGTCATGAGACTCAGAGACCCACACGTCTGTAGATCCACACTCTCCCAGGCCTGTCTACTTGCCCCTTCCCCAGGCCTTCCTGACTCTTGTCTTCCAATACTGCTCCTTCCAGGAGTCAGACGACCAGCCGAGCCACCTTCCACTTCCCAGGAGTATGTGCACCATTATCCTTATCTCTGACCACCCTTCACAGAAGGACAACTCTTCAGATCTCTGTCCACTAGGAAAAGTCCCCTTCACCATGTCTTTCACCTCGGAGTTGGGAAGAGCACTATCTTTTAGTTCATACTAGCATATTAAGTTGGAGAAGGAAATGGCACCCCACTCCAGTGTTCTTGCCTGGAGAATCCCATGGACAGAGGAGCCTGGTAGGCTGCAGTCCATGGGGTCGCGAAGAGTCAGACACAACTGAGCGACTTCACTTTCACTTTTCAATTTCATGCATTGGGGAAGGAAATGGCAACCCACTCCGGTGTTCTTGCCTGGAGAATCCCAAGGACGGGGGAGCCTGGTGAGCTGCCGTCTATGGGGTTGCACAGAGTCAGATATGACCGAAGTGACTTAGCAGCAGCAGCAGCAGCATATTAAGTTAATGTATTCATGAACTGGGCCCTAGCTTTATTTGGGGCTTTGTGATTTTTGCTTGTTTTAATTTTAAAAGTGCATTTTTTGCTTTATTCCTGATTGTAAAGAATTTGTCAGTTACAAAAATGAGAAAAATAAGCCTGAAGCAATGTTATTACTTCTAGAGATAATTATGTTTGCTTATACAAATATATATAAGTATGTATTTAGACATACATAAGCATACTTCCTATACACGCACATATGTAGACACACATACATATGTCATGTATACACGTCACTGGATCTGGCGTTTGATTTGCCTGCTGCTGCTGTTTAATGGGCAAAAGCAGAAGATACCTAATTCCTGGACCAGAGACCAAGAGCTTTATCATTCAAGGCACAGCAAGCAGCATGAACATCAAAATCACTGCATTAGTTCCCGTTGCCCCCAGAGCCCATGAAGATAATGTGTAAAAACCGAGATTTTTACTTTCCATCAGGCCATAGAGAGAACACCATGGGACTTCAGGCATGAGCTGAAGGAAAGATGCCAGTGCACCAGATATAGGTAATTTAGAATTCTTTGCTACCTATCCAAGTAAATCACCTTGCCCTCCTGCTCAGGTCTGATGTCTCATTACCATATCCATCATAAGTGAAAGTGAAGTCGCTCAGTCGTGTTCGACTCTGCGACCCTGGGGACTGCAGCCCACCAGGCTCCTCTGTCCATGGGATTCTCCAGGCAAGAATACTGGAGTGGGTTGCCATTCCCTTCTCCAGGGGATCTTTCCAACTCAGGAATCGAACCCAGGTCTCCCGTATTGCAGGCAGACACAGGCAGACGCTTTAACCTCTGAGCCACCAGGAAGCCCATATCCATCATATAGGCATCATTTAATGGATTACTACTCCGCTTTCCCAAACTGATGACTTGTTTGTTCTGACAACACTCTTAACAGGCAACTCCAGCTGCACAGTCACTGACGGTCCCATGGTCAGTCATTTCATCTCTGTTAAGACTCAACATCACAGTAGGAACAGCCTTTGAGCAGTGACTAGCTCTTGCTGTGGACGCCCTGCCCTTGCTCTACGACTTAGCAGTATGTGTTATGATTTTGGAGAAGGCACTGGCAACCCACTCCAGTACTCTTGCCTGGAAAGTCCCATGGACAGAGGAGCCTGGTAGGCTGCAATCCATGGGGTCGATAAGAGTCGGACACGACTGAGCAACTTCACTTTCACTTTTCACTTTCATGCACTGGAGAAGGAAATGGCAACCCACTCCAGTGTTCTTGCCTGGAGAATCCCAGGGACGGGGAAGCCTGGTGGGCTGCCGTCTATGGGGTTGCACAGAGTCGGACATGACTGACGCAACTTAGCAGTTATGATTTTGCCCTCAGCCTTGCCAGAGATTCCACTCAACCTTCTCATCTAAGACAGATACCTTTAGCACCATTGCATCTACTAGGTTTTATGGTCCAAAAGGCAGAATTCCTCTTACCCTGTTGCTCTGAGTCTGACTCAAAACTGGTGGCCTTCTAAGAGTCACTTTAAAATAGGTTGGAATAATATTTTCAAGTATGGCATATATATGTATACAATCCAGAAATATTCTCTAAGCTTCTGTATGTGTCTCTAGTGGTTAAAGGTGCACGTGTGCTCAGTCGTTAAGTCATGTCTGATTCTTTCGGACCTCATGGACTGTAGCCCACCAGGGTCCTCTGTCCATAGGAATTTCCAAGCAAGAACACTGGAGTGGGTCACCATTTTTTCTTCTGGGGGATCTCCCCAACCAAGGAGTCAAACCCACATCTCCTGTGGCTCTGGCATTGACAGGAAGATTCTTTACCACTGAACCGCCTAGAAAGTACAATGTTAAAAGTGCAGGACCAGGAAGTTTATCTTAAAAAGGAGCATCCTGACTTGCCCTAGACTACTTTACTAAAGCACAGACCCCTGAAACATTATACGTTTTATCCTCCACACTTTAGTGCCTTATATAGGACTTTATAGTGCTTGCCACTTCCTACTCATCAAGTCAGATTAGCTTGGTATCATCAACATAGTAGACCAGCACGATATTGGATTGGAATGAATAAGAATGGTGAACGCCAAAAGGGTATGGTTAGGGCCCTGGAGATAGACTAGCCCTAAGCTACTTTATCTGGGGGGGGGAGAAATATAAAAATCAAATAACAATAGATTTTATGCAGTATTTATCAACTTTGTGGTAGGGACAAAAAAGTGCTGTAAGAGTTTTGTTGCTGTTCAGTCGAGTTCAACTCTTCTCCAACCCCATGAACTGCAGCACAAGAGAGATAAAAGAATTGCAAGCCAGATGGTTACTATGGCCCCATTACACATGGGCTGAAACATGAATTGGTGTGTGTATATTTTCCATGTATGTTCTGCCTACTGTCCAAACTGTGTCCAAATCAGTTGGAGGACTTGTTACCAAAACAGCACTTAGGAATCTAAACACATAGAGGCTTTGTCATCTTGAATATGTGCTTTCCTAGGGCTTCCCTGACTAAGCTGGTAAAGAATCCGCCTGCAATGCGGGAGACCCTAGTTTGATCCCTGGGTTGGGAAGATCCCCTGAAGAAAGAAATGAACAGCTACCCACTCCACTATTCTGGCCTGGAGAATTCCATAGACTGTATAGTCCCTGGGGTTGCAAAGAGTCAGGCACAACTGAGGGACTTTCCCTTTCAGGACGCCTGGAACTTTGATAGGCCATTCGCAGGTTCAGAGGGTTTCTCAAGGTGCTCTCTCAAGCGGGAAAGGAAGAGTTTCGTGTGTGCAATAAATAACAGTTTTACGAACTTGAAAGCAACACCCATCCCTTTCTTTCATATGCTACCGGTGGGAACTCAGTCACAGAGCTGTACCAAACTACAGTCAAAACTGAAAAATGGATTCTAGCCTGTTCAAAATGAAAAGGTGGGGACCTTTTTTGAAAAAGCAGGAAAATATGCTGTAAAAGATACCAAAATATGAAGCTTTTACTTTTCTTCTGTGCTCTCTCTTTCATAATGTTTTTTTAAATTTGATTTCCTTTGACAGTTGTTCTAAGGAAAGAATATAAATTCTAGATTAGTAGCATGAATTTTCCATTCACCTCTGTATTGTACAATACCAGCTCTCTGTGCAAATATGATAGTTAATTCATATGTGGAGTCCCTGAGATTCCCAATTTGGTTTTGGTAGCTTGCACGCATGTGCATGTATGCATATTCTGTTCTTGTCAGAACAGTGGAACCAGTGCACAGAATGAATTCAGCTCTTTTTATTTCACTTCCTGATACATTCTGCCAACACTCTCTACCTTTGACTTTGTGAGGAGTAAGGAAGAACTGCAAGGAAAAGGAAGTATAGGTTAATCTATCTTTCCCTTTCTTTCTATGCTGTCATTTTCAGAGTAAGCTAATAACAGGAAGTAAGAAAGGATATGATAGTGTTTCTTGGTCATTTTTCTTAGATCATCACTGGCTTCTGTTTTCAAAGCAAGCTCAGGTTCTAAAGGTCTCTCAAGGCGGTCTCATCAGGCTCTCAGTGACTTCTTTTACATACAGCACATTGGCCTTGCGCTTGCTTTGAGTCTCACTGAAGTCCCAGGCATGGTCAGTGAATCAGAATTCTGTGCTCGTGAGGCACTGCAAAAGCCATAGGCACACGGGACAGCAGAGAGCAGCGGGCATGCCGGGTACAGGTAGTCCCCCTGCTTGTGCACATGCTCTGCTTTCCCACTGGACTTGACTTACAAAACACAAGATCAAAAACAACATCATCAGGAATTTTTAGGCCAGCCACAGCACAGAGGTGACTGAGCACAGGGCCCTCTGAGCAAGGCATTTGATAACACATCCCAGGCTGCACACCCTGTCTAACTGTGCACCCAGAGAGAGGCAAAGAAGAAAGCAGGTTTATGAAAGGAAAGTCTTGTGAAAGAGTTAATTTTTAATAAAATCTAAGTGTGTAAACAGTATGGTTTCTGTGGTTTAACTATTTACCATTTTAATTGTGTTAGTCATATGTCAATATAATATATTGGTATATGTCAGGGACTTCCCTGGTGGTTCAGTGGTAAAGAATCAGCCTGCAAATGCAGGAAACACGGGTTCAATCCCTGGGTCAGGAAGATCACCTGGAGAAGGAAATGGCTATCTACTTGTTTCCTTGCCTGGAGAATCCCATGAACAGAGGAGTCTAGTAGGCTACAGTCCATGGGGTCACAAAGAGTCAGACATGACTTAGCAACTAATCAACAACAACAACATATGCTAAGTATCAGACCTTTGCAGGAATTATGTCTAACTAAACAATTATTTTGAAAGGCATATTAGTATTATTCCCAACTTGCAATTCAGAAATTAAGGCTCAAAGAGGGTAAATGCTTCCCCAGGGCCACTAAAGTATGTCTGCTGCTGCAGCTAAGTCGCTTCAGTCGTGTCCGACTCTGTGCGACCCCAGAGACGGCAGCCCACCAGGTCCCCCCGTCCCTGGGATTCTCCGGGCAAGAACACTGGAGTGGGTTGCCATTTCCTTCTCCAAGGCATGAAAGTGAAAAGTGAAAGTGAAGTCGCTCAATCGTGTCCAACTCCTAGTGACCCCACGGACTGCAGCCTACCAGGCTCCTCATCCATGGGATTTGCCAGGCAAGAGTACTGGAGTGGGGTGCCATTTCTACTTCACTCCCAAAGTCATATTCTTTATGTTGCTATATCCACTCCATATAGATTACTAGAGGCCAAATTAAATCATCTTTAAAAGATCTTTTTTACTACCTACAACATATTCATTCTCCATATCATTTTTTCCTAATCTGTATGTAACTGGCCCAAGATCACCTCAGTAAAGCTTATGGATGAAGCATTTAGGGTAATGGAACCCAACTTCAGTCATGAAATACAATGTTCTATAACATCACTAAGTGGATATCTATCTGTTGTTCCAATGTTCCAAGTGTCATTTATTCCATTTGCAGTAAGTCCTCAGCAAAGTAAATCTGAATCAAATCAAATGCAATAAAAATACCAGATTGCACATTTTCATGACATAAAGCACTGTTGCATGATAAAATTAAACAAATATTATATTTAGGAAACCTCTAGGCAATGCTATTGTTTGTGAGCATGAAAAATTTGTCTTCCACTCATTATTACACATATACAATCTAGTAATTTCCCAGTGAGAAAATATCCTGACTAGCAGACAGCTGGGGGACAGGTGAGGGAGGCTGCAAAGACTTCGGTCTCTGGTATGTCCTGTCTTGCATTTTGATGAGCTGATGGGAGACAATGTGAGCAATAGGAAAAGACAGTGTGTAGAGTTTTAAAAACATCTGGATTCAAATCTCAGTTACACAACTTGTTCCAGGTCTCACCAGATATGTGAAGTTAAAGTGGAAGCTTAAGCTCCCTGAGTCTCTGCCTCATCTGGAAGCTGAGAACAATAATAACTACTTTGCAGAATTGTTTAGAGTATCAGACAAGTCATGTGAGCTAATACAGGTAAATGTTCTTTATAAAAAAGGACTATGTGCTATGCAAATAGAAGAGGGTGTTTGCTATGATCAGTACACTCTCTTGGTAAAATTCTGTTAGCCTTTGCACTGCTTCATTTTGTACTCCAAGGCCAAATTTGCCTGTCACTCCAGGTATCTCTCAAATTCCTACTTTTGCATTCCAGTCCCCTATAATAAAAAGGACATCTTTTTTGGGTGTTAGTTCTAGAAGGTCTTATAGGTCTTCATAGACCCATTCAATTTCAGCTTCTTCAGCATTACTGGTTGGAACATAGACAGATTACTGTGACATTGAATGGTTTGCCTTGGAAGCCAACAGAGATCATTCTGTCATTTTTGAGATTGCATCCAAGTACTGCATTTCAGACTCTTTTGTTGACTATAATGGCTACTCCATTTCTTCTAAGGGATTCTTGCACACAGTAGTAGATATAGTGGTCATCTGAGTTAAATTCACCCATTCCACTCCATTTTATTTCACAGATTGCTAAAATGTAGATGTTCACTCTTGCCATCTCCTGTTTGACCACTTCCAATTTGCCTTGATTCGTGGACCTAACATTCCAGGTTCCTATAAAATATTGCTCTTTATAACATCGGACTTTAGTTCCATCACCAGTCACATCCACAGCTGGGTGTTGTTTTGGCTTTGGTTCCATCTCTTCATTCTTTCTAGAGTTATTTCTCCACTGTTCTCCAGTAGCACATTGGGCACCTACCTACCTGGGGAGTTCATCTTTCAGTTACTGGAAAAGGTCAGTTTTCATTCTAACCCCAAGAAAGGCAATGCCAAAGAATGCTCAAACTACCACATAAGGCTCAAAATTCTCCAAGCCAGACTTCAACAGTACGTGAACTGTGAAATTCCAGATGTTCGAGCTGGATTTAGAAAAGGCAGAGGAACCAGAGACCAAATTGCCAACATTGGTAAGATCATCAAAAAAGCGAGAGTTCCAGAAAAGCATCTATTTCTTCTTTATTGATTGTGCCAAAGCCTTTAACTGTGTGGATCACAACAAACTGGAAAATCCTTCAAGAGATGGGAATACCAGACCATCTTATCTGCCTTCTGAGAAATCTGTATGCACGTCAAGAAGCAACATGGAAATGGAACAACAAACTGGTTCCAAATTAGGAAAGGAGTACAACAGGGTTGTATATTGTCACCCTACTTATTTAACTTATATGCAGAGTACATCATGTGAAATGCCAGGCTGGATGAAGCACAGCCTGGAATCAAGATTGCTGGGAGAAATACCAAAAACCTCAGATATGGAGATGACACCACCCTTATGGCAGAAAGCAAAGGAGAACTAAAGAGACTCTTGATGAAAGTGAAAGAAGAGAATAAAACAGCTGGCTTAAAACTCAACAGTCAGAAAACTAAGATCACGGCATCCAGTCCCATCACTTCATGGCAAATAGATGGGGAAACAATGGAAACAGTGACAGACTTTATTTGGGGGGCTCCAAAATCATTGCAGATGGTGACTGCAGCTATGAAATTAAAAGGTGCTTGCTCCTTGGAAGAAAAGCTATGACAAACCTAGACAGTACATTAAAAAGCAGAGATATTACTTTGCCAACAAAGGTCCATCTAGTCAAAGCTATGGTTTTTCCAGTAGTCATGTATCAATGTGAGAGTTGGACTAGAAAGAAAGCTGAGCACCAAAGAATTGGTGCTTTTGAACTGTGGTGTTGGAGAAGACTCTTGAGAGTCTTCTCCTTGGACTGCAAGGAAATCCAACCAGTCAATCCTAAAGGAAATCAGTCCTAAGTATTCATTGGAAGGACTGATGCTGAACCTGAAACTCCAATACTTTGGCCACCTGATGTGAAGAACTGACTCCTTGGAAAAGACCCTGATGCTGGGAAAGATTGAAGGCAGGAGGAGAAGGGGAGGACAGAGGATGAGATGGTTGGATGATTTCACTTACTCAATGGATATGAGTTTGCGTGAGCTCCAGGAGTTGGTGATGGACAGGAAAGCCTGGCATGCAGCAGTCAATGGGGTCACCAATAGTCAGACATGACTGAGCGACTGAACTGAACGGATGCAAATAGAGATATCATTATGCCCTCCAGTATTTAAAAAACATGAGTGAATGTAAAATAAGCTGAGAATGATTGAGAAATTGACTAAAAACATAGCAAGATATAAAAGGAATGAAGGAAAAAGTGAATAAGAGGAAAAAAATGATCACTGGGAGAGTATAAAATCCGTTCTTCCCTCTGCATTTGTTCAGAGTAACATCTTTTCATCCACCATCATACTCCATGTTATCAGAAATTTTAAAAAGTAATAATTTAAGGCAGTAGAAAAGATGATCCTCACTTGAGCAAGTGTTGCCTATTACAATTTAGAAGCAAGAGACCTGGCCTTATCATTTACTTGACTTGTTCTGTGATTTTGGTTAAAGACATGGCCAATCTGAGCCTCATTTCCTCATCTGTAAGATGGGAATGGTAAATCTCTGTCTTCCCAGATTTTGTTTAATACTTTAATTTATTTATATTAGTTGGCGGACAATGACTTTACAGTATTGTGATGGCCTCTGCCATCCACATGAATTGGCCATAGGCACACCTGTGCCCCCTCCCTCCTGAAGTCCCCTCCCATCTCCCTCCCCAGCCCCCATCCCTCCAGGCTGTCACAGGGCACGGGCTTCGGGTTCCCTGCATCATACATCAAACTCCCCCTGGCTGTCAGTTTTACATATGGTAATATATACGCTTCAATGTTATTCTCTCAAATCATCCCACCCTCTCCTCACACTGTGTCCAAAAGTCTTTTTGTCTGTGTTCCTTTGCTGCCCTGCACGTAGGATTTCCCAGATTTTTTATGAGAATTGACTGAGAAAGCAACTGTTCATACGCTGTGAACGTGTGAGCTACTGGTGTGGTTCTGTTCATCAGCAAAGATAATAGGAGAGGATGATGATTATTGATAGGATAACAATTCAGTAGACTTTGCAAGGACCTGCAAAGCTGTGCTACTGCCTATGGGTATCTGAAGCATGACCTAGGGAACAGCAGAACAATCATCAGGATGAAGACTTTTTAGGAAAGCCTATTTATTTTCCTACTGAAATCACTATTACACACTGTAGATCAAGGAGAGAGACCAAGAGCTCATGCCATCAGGCTATGATCCAGAGTTTCAGATCTCCATATACACTCGGAACTCAACAGCTCTGTTTGATAAAAATGGCCATAAACCTGAAACAGGACAGTCTAACATAGCTAAAGACTAAATGACTATTCTGCAATGAGAAACAAGTTTTTTTCTCTTTTAACTCTTAACAGCCTCAAGTGTTGTGGTAGGGCTCAAGGAGACTAACATAGGAATACAATTCAGGTGAAAAACAGCGACTTCAAAGACATCTGTACCACTTTTTACATTTCTTTTGGATCCAGTTCTTGGATCTCAGATTCTCCCCATGAAGAGGTGATAATTGTTAATTCACAGCATGTGGACTTGGGTTGGTTGGTTTGATGTGTTTGTGTGTTTGCTGCATAGTGAGTTCCCTTTCACTGTAAAGAGCACTTTATTCCATTTGGTAGAAAGAGATCTTGAACCTTGGTCTTGGTGGATCCTAAATAAAGATATCATTTCTT
The DNA here is from genome assembly GCF_032452875.1 of Bos javanicus. Taxonomy (NCBI): domain Eukaryota; kingdom Metazoa; phylum Chordata; class Mammalia; order Artiodactyla; family Bovidae; genus Bos; species Bos javanicus. Next base: position 3,034,272 of record NC_083896.1, on the reverse strand, counting down.
TCTTGAAGGGAAGACTGGGAGATGCACGATTCATTCTTGGCCAATACAACCTTGAGTGTAGAGACGGAGGACTCGAATAGGTGACTGGAGCTGCCTGGTCCTCAGTGTTTTCTGATGAGACAGGAGTTAACTCTTGCTACCTGATTTCCCAAGAGCTCCCTTGTTTCCAAACCTTTCCCACAGTGGATCCTCAAATGTCCTTTTGCTTCTGTGAGGCAACTCATATGCTATTAGTATAGCTTAAATTATTCAGAAACCAAAGCCTAAGAACACTCCAAAACAACCAAAAACAGAAAATGCAATGATACCCCAACTTTGCAGGGCTGAGAGGGAATAATTTCAGTCAACTGTAAGATTTGTGGGAAGGGGTGCTGTTCAGATGTATTTTGCCATTATGAAGTCAGCACAGGAGACAGTGTGTGTGTCCACCCACGCTTGCAAGGCACAAACCCCAGCTTAGTAATATGAAAGAGGAACCCTTGATAGTATTTAGACCTGTCACAAATAGAAATTTCGATGTAGCCCAATTTATTTTTTTGCTGTTTTATTGCCAGTGCTTTAGATGTCATATTCAAGAAACCATTGCAAAACCCCATGTCATGAAGCTTTGTCCTTGTTTTCTTCTAAGAGTTTTGTAGTTTTTGGTCTTACATTTAGGTCTTTGGTTCATTTGGAATTACTTTTTTTCATATTATGTAAGGTCACACGTAGAAAGGTAAACATTATTATTACTCAAGACATCCTGCCATCACTGAGTAGAATTCTAATAAAGGTGGTTTACTGAATTAGGATTCCTGAGTAGGAGGGGACACTGGCGATTCGGGTAGTGCTTCAGGCCCAATGTAAGGAAAACTGTGGGTCTGGTAAAGCGTGGTTTGGGTTTCTCCCCACATCCTTTACAACAGCTCTTTGCCCTTCGACCACTCAAGGCCTGTCCTGCTCTGTGTATTTCCAGATTCCACTCTCAGAATTCAACCAAACCCCCACCAAGGTATGCGGTGGAAAGAGAGCTGGCCTCTGGGTGGCACCTGCCGTGTGCCAGACACGTCGCTGGGTTATCTCATTTCCTAGCACCTGAAAACGTGTGTTCATATCTGCACCAGGAAAGACTCCATCTGCCCTCGTATGAGGAATTCAAAGACTCAAAACTTTTCAAATCCATTTATTCCTTCAGCCACTTGTTTATTTACTCTTGTGTTTTATTTTTTTAATAAATGTGCATGTGCTAAACTGCTTCACTCGTGTCTAACTCTTTGTGATCCTATGGACTGTAACCCACCAGGCTTCTCTATCAGTGGGATTCTCCAAACAAGAATACTGGAGTGGGTTGCCATGCCCTCCTCTAGGGGATGTTTCCAACTCAGGGATCATGTCTCTTGTCTTCTGCCTTGGTAGTTGGTTTCTTTATCACTATCGCCACCTGGGAAGCCCTCCTTTTCATATGTGCTGCTGCTGCTGCTGCTAAGTCGCTTCAGTTGTGTCCGACTCTGTGCGACCCCATAGACGGCAGCCCACCAGGCTCCCCTGTCCCTGGGATTCTCCAGGCAAGAACACTGGAGTGGGTTGTCATTTCCTTCTCCAATGCATGAAAGTGAAAAGTGAAAGTGAAGTCACTCAATCATATCTGACTCTTAGTGACCCCATGGACTGCAGCCCACCAGGCTCCTCCATCCATGAGATTTTCCAGGCAAAAGTACTGGAGTGGGGTGCCATTGCCTTCTCCATTTCATATGTAACTATTGATAAAAAAATAAATATGGATACATGAATAACTCTTAAGTACCTATTCAGCCTACACCATGCTTAGATCTTGAAATATAATTAACAAGCCCAAAAGATTGTTAACAAGCCTTCCAAGTCTTCCAATTGTTAACTAACCTTCCAAGCCTTCCAACTGTTAACAAGCCTTCTACTGTGGAAGGCAGAGATAATGCAAGTGAGTCATTAAATGATTCCAAAGAAATCATGGACAAGGGTAGGTTCCCAATTTGGTATTTTGCATGTGTGCTAAGTTGCTTCAGTTGTGTCTGACACTTTGAGACGCAATGGCTGTAGCCCAACAGGCAACTCTGTCCATGGGATTCTCCAGGCAAGAATACTGGAGTGGGTTGTCATGCCTTCCGCCAGAATATCTTCCCAACCCAGGGATCAAACCTGTGTCTCTTATGTCTCCAGAATTGGCAGGCAGATTCTTCACCACTGTTGCTGCTGCTGCTGCTAAGTCACTTCAGTCGTGTCCGACTCTGTGCAACCCCATAGACAGCAGCCCACTAGGCTTCACCGTCCCTGGGATTCTCTAGGCAAGAACACTAGAGTGGGTTGCCATTTCCTCCTCCAATGCATGAAAGTGAAAAGTGAAAGTGAAGTCGAGTAGTCCTTCGTGACCACATGGACTGCAGCCTACCAGGCTCCTCTGTCCATGGGATTCTCCAGACAAGAGTACTGGACTGGGGTGCCATTGCCTTCTCCGTTCTTCACACTACTGCCAAACAAATCCTTAACCAGGAAATTTTGGACTCAAACCTCACAGGATCTGATTCATGAGGCCAGTGCACCTTCTGTTGAGATTATTTATAAAAGAGCCAGATTTGAAGCCACAGTTTTAGAATTTTGATCAGATGTGAGACTAGATGGCATAGGCATGAGCAGAGGGAATGACACCACATTGTCTAGTGACAATTCAGTAGTATCTCACTGTCCCTCTTTTTCTCTTCAAGAGATGACTGCTCATTAAAATCCAATGGAAAAAATTATAGAAAGCCATTTCTTTGCTAACAATCATAGATGCTACTTGCAAGAATGGCTGATAAATTGCCAATTTTGTGCAATTATGGTACCCTGACTGCCCAGACACTTTTCAGTTGCAATCTCAGACATTATAAGAACATGTCCTCATCCCCCTATTTTAAAGCAGAAGTAAATTTATTATGTAGACTGCATAAGGTTTCATGAAGACTGTTGTCTGAGATAGAGGATGAAAATCACCCTTTCAGATCAGATCAGATCAGATCAGTCACTCAGTCGTGTCTGACTTTTTGTGACCCCATGAATCACAGCACGCCAGGCTTCCCTGTCCATCACCAACTCCCGGAGTTCACTCAGACTCATGTCCATCGAGTCAGCAATGCCATCCAGCCATCTCATCCTCTGTCGTCCCCTTCTCCTCCTGCTCCCAATCCCTCCCAGCATCAGAGTCTTTTCCAGTGAGTCAACTCTTCACATGAGGTGGCCAAAGTACTGGAGTTTCAGCTTTAGCATCATTCCTTCCAAAGAAATCCCAAGGCTGATCTCCTTCAGAATAGGGGTTTTAATTTTTTAATTGGGATTTGTTTTTGTTCTTGTTCCTCCACTTTTTATTTTCGAGGTTTTGTTTTTTATTTGTTTGGTTATTTATTTATTTATTTTTGTGGTGGAGGTTTGGTTTTAGTTTGCTAAAGGTGAGGTTTTTTTCCTCAGAAATCTCATTGTCCAACTCCAGGAGGTAGTATCTGTGAGGATTTTCCTGTTAGAAAAGACAAGAAATTAAAACTGAACCAGATGACACTTTCATCAGCTACTGAGCTACACTAAAAGCCTCACTGCTCTGTAACCACTGAGAAAGAAGGTGAAGTCACTCAGTTGTGTCCAATGTTTTTCGACCCCATGGACCGTAGCCTCCCAGGCTCCTCAATCCTTGGGATTTTCCAGGCAAAAGTACTGGAGTGGGTTACCATTTCCTCCTCCAAGGGGTCTTCCTGATCCAGGAGTCGAACCCGGGTCTCCCGAATTGCAGGCAGGCTCTTTACCATCTGAGCCACCAGGGAATCTGCAACCACTGAGAATGAGAAGGTAAAAGGTTTGTGATGAAAGGTTCTTTACAGACAGTGGAAAGGTATCTAGAGTGGATCAACAGGACAGACTCACTCAGACTTCGTGTTTTACGACACTGACAGTTTAGCAACACAATAGCTTGCATTCACAAGAAGTCTGGCTATTGAAAGCTTTCTTTAGACTTTTTGAAATATCTCTGTAATGAGAAATTAAAGCTAAAAGAGTGATGGTATCAGAGAGATTTTCTCCCCTACTTTCTTTCTATTAAGAAACAAAATCCCTGAATACTCTTTTGTGACTGGACGTATTGCCCATTTCTGGAGTCTTGGAGGAATGACTCTATGTGCGTAGTTAGAAGACTCAATTCAGGTGGGAAAGGTTGGGACCTGTCAACTAACCCGTCCTCCCTTGGGGAGAGTTAAAAAGGAAGAGGAGAGTGAACAGTGATACGCAGTACTTAGGAAGTGCCATTCACCTGAGTTCAGAGGTCTCTTTACCTTGACAATATCCTATTTTCATTTATTGAGCAACTGCACTCCACTAGGCACCTGAGGAAGCACTGATCCAACTAGGATTTCAGCTCCTAAGTTATAAAAAGAAGACAGAAAGCAAAGGTGGAGAAAGATGAGACTTGCAAATTCAACCCACCTAATCACGTAGGAATTCTGGGTAAGTCATGGAGAGCCAGGCTTTTGTCTGCTTCCTGAAGAAGCAAGAAGGATAAATGACCCAGGATGGAAGTACAGCCATTCAAAAATTCAAATCACATTTCTTCCAACTAGGTAAGCTGATTCCCACATGGCATCCCAATTGGTATAAATCTAACACTTTAAAAGTCAAATTCACAGGTACTCTCAGAATCTGTGAGAGTATGAGTGAGAGAAATGAATCAGAATACATTTAAGACTTGGAGGCCACTCGTCTTTGAAGTAGTGGTATGACCTAGTGTCTGGGGCTTACTTTGTGCCCGGCAGAGAGTCTGACTGACTCATTAATCATTGTGTCCCCAGACTTGGCATTGTGCCTGAAACACAGCAAATGCTGAATAAACAGGTGATGAATGATGGAAAGAATAAAAGGGAGAGTAAAAATATTAAACCTCAAATTATCAATATGTACTTGTAGGGAGAAATATCAATAACCACAGATATGCATATGACACAACCCTTACAGCAAAAAATGAAGAGGAACTAATGGCTCTTGATGAAGGTGAAAGAGGAGAGTGAAAAAGCTGGCTTAAAATTCTACATTCAAAAAACTAAGATCATAGTATCCAGTCCCATGACTTCATGGCAAATAGATGGGGAAACAATGGAAGCACTATTTTATTTTCTTGTGTTCCAAAATCACCTCGGATGGTGACTACAACCATGAAGTTAAGAGATGCTTGCTTCTTGGAAGAAAAACTATAACAAAGCTAGACAGCATTTTAAAAAGCAGACACATTACTTTTCCAACAAAGGTCCATCCAGTCAAAGCTATGGTTTTTCCACTAGTCATGCATGTGTGTGAGAATTGGACCATAAAGAAGGCTGAGTGCCTCACAATTGATATTTTTGAACTATGGTGCTAGAGAAGACTCTTGAGAGTTCCTTGGACAGCAAGGAGATAAATCTAGTCTATCCTAAAGGAAATCAACCCTGAATATCCATTGGAAGGACCGATGCTGAAAGTGAAGCTCCAATACTTTGGCCACCAGATGGGAAGAGCCGACTTATTAGAAAAGACCTTGATGGTGGGAAAGATAGAAGGCAGGAGGAGAAGGGGACAACAGAGGATGAGATGGTTGGATGGCATCACCCACTCAATGGACGTGAGTTTGAGCAAGCTCTGGGAAATGGTGATGGACAGGAAAGCCTGGTATGCTGCTGTCCATGGGGTTGCAAAGACTCAGAGATGGCTGAACGACTGCACTGAATTGAACTGTGCCGTATGTCACTAACATCTGTTTAATTAGGATTTTGGGTTTTGTTGTTGTTGTTGTTCTGAATTTCCATGTGTCTAACCTGATAAACTAGCAGTCCTGAGGTTAAGTGTTCCTACTCTTCTTGAATTTTTAGATTAAAGCCCAGGACCGATGCCATGAATGCGTTATTTTTGTCCTTCCTGCTGTTAGTTTCCAGCAGAATCTGGGCCTTCTCTTTATTTCTCTTCCCATATTATCCCCTCTCTCTGTCCCAAAGATGTGGACAGACCCAGGTTTCCAGGGGAAGAGTCTTCTAGAGTAACATAGCAATCAGCCTCTAATGGGCAAATACCTCCATGGGTCAAAGCCATAACAGAACACAAAGGATGCTCTGGCCACCTGCTTCTGCACCCTGGGGACTGTCCCACTCTTAGACCCAAGGGAAGTAAGGCAAAGAGCAGAGCCTGCTTCTCCTTTTTCCCATTCACGCCCCTTACCCTTCTCCACCCCACTCCAACTTTTCAGTCTGTCTTTCTTTTTTCTTGCTTTTCCTCCTGGCTAGATGAGTGTACCTTTCATCCTGTCCTCAGACACTCTCTCCTCCCAGGAGGTGAGGAAGCACAGGGCGGTGCAGCTCCCTCCCCAGCTCTCTGGTGCTGACATGCCCGAAGCTGCTCAGCCCACTCAGAGCTAACCCTGGGTGAACTGGATGGCTGTCCTCAGGTGGTAAAGGATCTACCCGCCAATGCAGGAGACCCAAGGGACTCAAGTTTGATTCCTGGGTCGGGAAGATCCCCTGGAGGAGGAAATGACTACCCACTCCAGTATTCTTGCCTGGAAAATCCCATAGACAGAGAAGTGGGGCAGGCTACAGTCCATGAGATCTCAAAGAGTCAGACATGACTGAGCACACACACACACATGCACACACCTCAAGATGAAAGTTATATTCTCTTAAATCTCTTCTTCACAAAAAAAATCCCTTCCCATCAGGCTTCCATATCAGGAACTTGCTTTCTTTGTAACTAGTTCAATATTCTATCACTCCTGCACTGAAACAGCAGTGTGGAAGGTCATTATAGAAAGGTCCAGGCTACCTGTGATGGAAGGATGAAATACCTAACAGACGACTTCATTGTCAACCAGTACAGGAGAGCGATGACTCACGTGGACTATGGCACCAGACTTCCTGAGACTGAATCCCAGGTCTTTATATGTTAGCAGAAGGCTTTGAGCACATTACTTCTCTCTGCTTCTTGATTTCATCATCTATAAAATGGAAATAACTATAATACCTATCCCAGAGAGTTGTTGTGATTATTAAATGAGCATAGATAGATGACTGATAGATAGATTGATTGATAATAGAAAAGAACCATCCATAACATGTGGACTCTGGCCAGGCACTCACAGCCAGGCCATGTTAGTCTCCCGTTGGGCACCAAAAATTCTCATGAAATACCAACCCCAGCCAAAGTTACTCTGAGACCATGAGAGAGTAAGAGAAAGAAAAGCCACTATATAATTTTGTCTGTGCTTTGTCACTTCAGTCATGTCCAACTCTTTACGACCCTATGGACTGTTCCCCACCAGTCTCCTCTGTCCAAGAGATTCTCCAGGCAAGAATAACAAACTGGGTTGCCATTTCCTCCTCCAGGGAATCTTCCTGACCCCGGGATTGAACGCACGTCTCAAGTCTCCTGCTGCCTGCTTTGACAAGTGGATTCTTTACCACTCAGTTTAGTTCAGTTCAGTCACTCAGTCGTGTCTGACTCTTTGCGACCCCATGAATCACAGCACGCCAGGCCTCCCTGTCCATCACCAACTCCCAGAGTTCACTCAGACTCACGTCCATCGAGTCAGTGATGCCATCCAACCATCTCATCCTCTGTCCTCCCCTTCTCCTCCTGCCCCCAATCCCTCCCAGCATCAGAGTCTTTTCCAATGAGTCAACTCTTCGCATGAGGTGGCCAAAGTACTGGAGTTTCAGCTTTAGCATCATTCCTTCCAAAGAAATCCCAGGGCTGATCTCCTTCAGAATGGACTGGTTGGATCTCCTTGCAGTCCAAGGGACTCTCAAGAGTCTTCTCCAACACCACAGTTCAAAAGCATCAGTTCTCTGGCGCTCTTCTTTACCACTAACTTTGCCTGGGAGGCACAGACAAAATCAAGGTGACTGAACTGCCTAGAAAAATGCTACACACAGCACCCTCTTGACTAAAATGAGTAACTTTACCACAACTTGATTCTGCCTCTAAAATCCCCACTCTATAAGATTTAAAGAGATCCTCCATCATAAGTATGACCTTGTTTTTTGACAGCATCCAATTTAGGAAAAATTCCTGCTTCTTTAGACCTTCCCCCTAAATCCCTCAATTAGATCCTCAGTTCAGTCAGTTCAGTCTCTCACTCATGTCCAAATCTTTGTGACCCCATGGACTGCAGCATTCCAGGCTTCTGTACTTTACCAACTCCTGGAGCTTGCCCAAATTCATGTCCATTGAGTTGGTGATACCATCCAACCATCTCATCTTCTGTCATCCCCTTCTCCTCCCACCGTCAAACTTTCCCAGAATCAGGGTCTTTTCCAATGAGTCAATTATTTGCATCAGGTGGCCAAAATATTGGAGTTTTAACTTCAACATCAGTCCTTCCAATGAATATTCAGGACTGATTTCCTTTAGGAGGGACTGGATGGATCTCCTTGCAGCCCAAGGGACTCTCAAGAGTCTTCAACACCACAGTTCAAAAGCATCAATTCTTCGGCACTAAACTTTCTTTATAGTCCAACTCTCACATCCATACATGACTACTGGAAAAACCATAGCTTTGACTAGATGGACCTCTGTTGGCAAAGTAATGTCTCTGCTTTTTAATATGCTGTCTATGTTGGTCATAGCTTTTCTTCCAAGGAGAAAACATCTTTTAATTTCATGGCTGCAGTCACCATCTGCAGTGATTTGGAGCCCCCAAAATAAAGTCTGTCACTGTTTCCATTGTTTCCCCATCTATTGGCCATAAAGTGATGGGACCAGATGCCATGATCTTAGTTTTCTGAATGTTGAGTTTTAAGCCAACTTTTTCACTCTCCTCTTTCACTCTCATCAAGACGCTCTTTAGTTTGTCTTCACTTTCTGCCATAAGGGCGATGTCATCTGCATATCTGAGGTTATTGGTACTTCTCCTGGCAATCTTGATTTCAGCTTGTGCTTCATCCAGCCCAGCATTTCACATGATGTACTCTGCATATAATTTAAATAAGCAGGGTGACAGTACACAGCCTTGACGTACTCCTTTCCTGATTTGGAACCCGTCTGTTGTTCCATGTCCAGTTCTAACTGTTGTTTCTTGACTGGCATACAGATTTCTCAGGAGTCAGGTCAGGCAACCTGGTATTCCCATTTCTTTCAGAATTTTCCAGTTTGTTGTGATACACACAGTCAAAGGCTTTGGTGTGTCAATAAAGCAGATGTTTTCCTGGAACTCTTGCTCTTTCAATGATCATATAGATGTTGGCAATCTGATCTCTGATTCCTCTGCTTTTTCTAATCCAGCTTGAACATCTGGAAGTTCACAATTCACGTACTGTTGAAGCCTGGCTTGGAGAATTTTGAGCAATTAGATCCTAAATACTTTATAAGTACTTTCTAACATCCTATAATTGAGACACCCCACCGTTCCCTTCTCCTGTTCCCCTGTGTTCTCCCTCTAGATAACTTTAATAAACTCCACTTGGTCAATTTTGGGGTTCATGAGGATTTTGACTGAAGTGCATTGATGATAGATTAAAGAGAGAGAATAATTCTCACTGGCATGTAGTAAGCATCTGAGTAGTCTTTCCTATCAGGATTATTATACGTACCTTGGGAGTATTAAGCACAGGACAGAGAAATCACGTGAGAAATAAGAACTGAGAAGGAGATCCAGAAGGTCAGACCTATCAGCCAAACAATAAGAATAAAGTATGTGTCTAGGACAGAAAGTCAGTCCGGAAATAATGAGATAACCATTGAAGAGCTCACGTGAATTTGAGGTCAGTAAACAAGACATATTAAAATCATTAGCACAATGCTTAGGAAACATGCAAAAATGTATCTATATTTTTTGTCATCATCAAATGCTTCAGAAGCCACCTGCCAATAAGATGATGCCTGCTCTCTTTGTACAGTGTGAGTCCATGGTGGACAAGAACACTCCTACTCTGAAATAGCACATGACAAAGTACTCAGAGCTTCTACATTCTTGCTGAAAGCTCTTGGCATTCTGTCTGTAACTGGAAAGCACAAATATGTTTTTTCACAGCCATCATGTCAGCATCATTTGCCACTTGGTAGTACGGCCCCGTGACAGTCATTTGCAGTGTAAATTCGAGTCACATCCCAGCAATTTTGCTATCCTTCTTACTGTGAAGTCACCTTGTAGGTTTCTTCTATGAGGCTGTGATTATTTTTCAACTTTATTGCTATGCTGATTTGTTTTCCACTTGCTTATTGATGAATTTTGCTGTTAACCAGAAATATGTGTTCAGTGGCTAGTAGCATGCCCAGGGAAACTTACAGGACAAATCTTACAAGCTGGCAGGAATAATAGGGGAAACTAATGTGGATCTAGCTCACACAGTTTATTCTACAACCTGGGTTCCAGGAATTTCTCAGTTTATCCCACTGATAAGAACAGCATGCTCACAACAAAGTCACAGAGAGACCAAACAGTATATCTGCGTCCATTATTTATTCATGCCCAAGTCACATAGACAAAAAGTACTAACTGCTAAGACCAGAACTAACCAAATACTAACCGCTAAGACCAAATACTAACGCTAAGACCAGATAGAAGGAGAAATGTCAATAACCTCAGTTATGCAGATGACACCACCTTTATGGCAGAAAGCGAAGAAGAACCAAAGAGCCTCTTGATGAAAGTAAAAGAGGAGAGTGAAAAAGTTGGATTAAAACTCAACATTCAGAAAACTAAGGTCATGACATCCGGTTCCATCACTTCATGGCAAATAGATGGGGTAACAATGGAAACAGTGACAGACTATGTTTTGGAGTTCCAAAATCACTGCAAATGGTGACTGCATCCATGAAATGAAAAGATGTTTCCTCCTTGGAAGAAAAACTATGACTAACCTAGACAATATATTAAAAAGCAGAGACATTACTTTGTCAACAAAGGTCCATCTAGTCAGGGCTATGTTTTTTTCCAGTAGTCATGTATGGATGTGAAAGTTGGACCATACAGAAAGCTGAGTGCCAAAGAATTGATGCTTTTAAACTGTAGTGTTGGAGAAGACTCCTGAGAGTCTCTTGGACTGCAAGGAGATCCAACCAGTCCATCCTAAAGGAAATCAGTCCTGAATATACATTGGAAGGACTGATGCTAAAACTGAAACTCCAATACTTTGGCCACCTGATGAGAAGAACTGACTCATTGGAAAAGACCCAGATTCTGGGAAAGATTGAAGGCGGGAGGAGAAGGGGATGACAGAAGATGAGATGGTTGGATGGCATCACCCACTCAATGGGCATGAGTTTGAGTAAACTCCGGGAGTTGGTGAGGGACAAGGAGGCCTGGCATGCTGCAGTCGATGGTGTCACAAAGAACTGAACATGACTAAGCAACTGAACTGACTGAAGACCAGAATAGCAATCCTTTATCTTATTTGTACTATTTCTTTCTTTATGTTCACCCCAGTGCTGTGTTACATGCAGCAAAGGGGAGTTTGGTAATTAGTTCTGAGTGACCCCTCCTCCAGAGGATGTGGGTATCAGAGCATGTAGCACCAGACTTCCGAGGTCCATCTAGTTGAGCCTAACACGTACAGAGTACAAGTCAGTCCAAACACCTTGCCACGGTTTATATCCTAGGTTTGTAAAGTTATGTGTCATTCTAATGTGACATAGTATATTGAGAAAACAAAGTAGAAAAACATTAATTGTTTTATTGTTTCACATTATTCCAAAAAATAGTCATCATTAATATTTTAATGTATGTTGCCTTTTTTTAATGCCCAGGGTTTGTTTTACACATATACATAAACATACACATGTATATGTATGTTTGTATGTTTACATATGTGTAGGAAATGGCAACCCACTCCAGTATTCTTGCCTGGAGTACAGAGTCAGCCACGACTGTAGCAACTTAGCACAGTTGTCTTCATAAGTAATCACGTAAGTGTTAGTGGCCCATAAACTGTAGCTCACTGGGCTCTTCTGTCCATGGGATTCTCCAGGCAAGAATACGAGAGTGGGTAGCCATTCCTTTCGTCAGGGGATCTTCCAGACTCAGGGATTGAACCTGGGTCTCCTGCATTACAGGCAGATTCTTTAGCATTTGAGCCACCAGAGAAGCCCAGTTGCCTTTATGTTGTTACTGAATTCAAGTTTGTGCGCCTGATGCACAGTGAGGCCAGACAATACACTGAGACATCACAGTTTGGAGCAAAAAAAAGTTTATTGCCGGACCATAAACCCTGCACTCCCTAAAGGAGCGCCAAAGGGTTTTAAAGGCGAGGTGACAGAGGGCTGGCAAGGTGACCAACGTTGCTGCGAACTCCCTGCTGTCAGAATCGTCAGTTCTTGCAGCTGTCCACGGAGGTCAGGTCATGATGTTCCTAAACCTTCCATAAGACAAGTGTTAGTCTGTATTCTGCAACTTTTATCGCTATTGAATGGAAAAGTGTTACACCCTTAAAGACGAGAGCCTTGAGAATGGGCTGTCATGTATGTTTCAGGTCATTCTTAAAGCAAAAGCCATAGAATACCAAAGTTAAAGAAACAGATCTAATATGGATTCAGATTTGTTTTTTCATATTATGATATTATACATACAATTTTAAGAAAAAAAAATATGGTCTGGCATATTCTGGTCATACCTTCCAAGTGTTTGGAGATGCAGGGGATATCAGTATTCAACCCAGATCTTTTTTAAATTAAAAAAAAAATTTCTTCATGTTTATTCTTATTATTATATAAATAATGCAATAGAATTTTACTATGTCCCTTTAATATTCTGTTATGTCCCCCAAACACATGTTGTCTTGTTTTTTAAAAAACAGACATAATTCTCACATTGCTTTTATGTCCTGTTTCTCCAAAAGCATTAACAACATTATGGGGGGATTATTCATATAATTTTCTACACAGCAGTGGTAATTTCAACACTGAAATTTTGTACTTCCGTGTGCCATAGTTGAAAGGCAGCAAGTGTTGTCTAAGTCTCTGCATGGGTAGGCACTCCCAAGACTTCAGAGCTCCTGTGACAAACACGTGGAGAATCACTTGTATCATTAAGCTAGAGATCACACGGCAGATGACGCCCAAAGAACAGGGGAGAGTGCAAAGAAAAAGGTATAACCAAAGAATCATTTCTCAAAAAGAAATCCACCCACCCAAAGGAGTGTTGTAGCTTGTCACACAGCTTCCCAGGGCTGGAAAGGATTAGAGAAGTTTCTGTATAATGAGGGGGCAATTACAGTGAGTTGAAAGCAGCCTTGTTATTTATGATGGAGCAAGGTCAACGTGATTAAGTCTCTTCCATTATTTATAAGTTTGTTTGTAATTACTCTAAATCCTAGATGTTTCATATGATATAATAGAACTCATGGTAATGTTATTTCAGGTTCTCTTGATGCATGCATCTGTTTCCCCCAAATTTCAGTCATTAAACCAAAAATGCACACAGTATACTCTGACATTAATCAAGAGGAAAAGCAAAATAATTTTTGACACACTGAAATTTTGTTTAAATAACGTAGAATCATGAAAAGCATAGTCATTTTATTTCCTAGCATTTGCTTATGGAAAGCAATTTTAAAAAGAGTTTATATCACGCTATTGGCTTAAACCATTTTTTAAAATGTCTTTTGGTAGCCACTTATAGTTAAACACACAACTCTTATGAGTAATGTCAGTGTTTGTGGTTAAATGAGTCAATTGTTAAATCAGCTATAGCCCTGAAATGCAGGAATGAACAATGAGGGAACTCTGTCCTCTAAATTTGCATGACTAACATTTCCACTTTGATGGGGGAGTTAGCTTATAGCATCTGTTTCAGACACATGAAAATTCAATTAAACTATCAGCTCTCAGAATTACCGTGGAGCAAATATCAACATAGGAAACCATGACCTAATTATATTATGAATTTTAAGCTGGAGATAAAAGCTACATTCCAAGTTAGTCACATTGACTGACTCATTCTCCAGAAAGCTAATAAATATATATTTTTTAATAAGATATAAAGGCAAAGGAGAAATCTCTTATTTATTACTCATTTTTGTCAGATGCTTCTAAAATGCAATTTAATGATAACTCAAAATATAAAAGTTTAGTAAAAGAAGATGTGACTTAGAATAAGAGACAGAAATTTACTTCAGAAGGTAGGACTGAAGTTTCTTCAGTTCTGCCCTAGGAAATAAGCAGGAAGTTGAGTGAAAAATGTCATAGCCTTGGAACTCTATTCCCACTTGCTCTCTGATGACCAAGGAGAGAAGTGCTCTGTGATTGGAACAGAGATCAGGTCAGAGAAAAACTAGGTTCTGCCATGAGGGACTCTGCCCGTGCAGAGCTAAAGGCAGACAGCCAGTGAGAAGACATGCCACGACATCAGGAGCTTCTCTCGCTGGAACTGAACAAAAGAATGTCTGAGTAGGACCCTGTGGGGCTCCTGGGCACAAAAACCTTTATGGTTACAAGAAATAGCCTTCATTCAGCTTCCACAAACTTCTCTGAGTTCCAACAGGCAGGTTCAAAGAGTTGCTAATCAGGGAAGGGAGGGGATACAGAAACCAGGGAAGAATAATCAAGAAACGCTAGTGCAGCCTTGGGGCAAGGTCCCAGTGTCCCATCAAGGGACACACTCAACAGAATTTTTGAGTGTTTTGCAGATACTGAAACCCCCACCAGGTGGGAGAAATTACCTGTATGCTGCTCAGAAGCCTGCAGACGCCAAATCACTTGAAAACAAAAGGTTGAGATTGCTGACTCCCACTTACTACACCATCAACCAATCAGAAGAATGTCCATGAGCTGATCACACCTTCACTGAACCGTTACTATAAGACTCTTCATTACCCATCCAGGTCAGGACCCCTCATTTGGAGGGTATTAGCTTGCTCTGGCCCCCTTTGCTGGGCAATGGAACAAAGCTGTTCTTTTCTACTTCACCCAAAACTCTGAGATTTAATTCAGTGTTGGAGTACAGAGGCTGGATTTGGCTTCAAAGGATATTAAAAAGAGGTCATCTGTCACTCTTCCTATTTAAATTTTAAACTTGTAGTCATGGTCACAGAGGCATGGAGAAACTCTGGGAGATGAAAGTGTCATGCCAAGGCAGAGCCCCAGAAGCCAGCTGCCATCTTTAGAGAATATGCCAAGGAGGATGGCTCCTCCCAGTCCTCAGGTATGACGTCCTTTCATTCTGCCTGACCCATAGAACTGATGAATTCTATCTTCTTTGCTAATTGATGCTCAGAGTTGATTAGCCTCTTATTAAAGAAACGACCAAAATAGTTAACTGAAGACAAAACCTTTGATGAAGTGACGTCTCGTGTGTCTCGTTTCAGTAGTAATCCAGCAATAAGACGATAAGCCTCACTGTATGCACGTCCATCCTGCACACCCACTGTCCCAGCACATATGTCCGGCGCCACCTCCAAGCCTCTGTTCGTGCTTGCTGTCAGTCCCATCGCCACATGTGCTATGACTCTTGTCCATCTGGTCAACTGCTAGCCTTGCTTAGATATCTAGTTCAAATGTCTGATGGTATTTGTTGCCTTCCTTTATGTCCCCACAGCCTTTTCACATACAAACTCAATCACAGTTTTTAACACAATATATTCCAACTTACATATACATCCCTGGGCTCTTTTGCTTATGAACTTGATGACAAAAAAGACCGACACACAAAGGTGAGTCAGTTACTGTAATAAGGTTCCCAACAGAGGTACCTTGAACTGCTCTGGCCTTTAATTAGAGGAGGTATATCTGAGGGAAGGAAAAGAAATTTCTATATCCTTGCTGAGATCCTTTCCTTGGGCATGAGTAGATCAAGCTGCCATTCTAGCATGGAATGAAAGTGAACCCACAGGACAGTCCACTAAATGGACTAGACACACTTGGGGGCAATGCTCACAGAGGCACTCGTGTGTTCAATTTACTTCCAAGGACCCTACACAGTAGAAATAGCGAGTTTCAGACTAATACCCGATCATTCACTATGGGCAGCTACTTAGAGCTATAAGAGATTGATACTTATAGCACTAATCTAAGGAAGAGATCCCATCCTTGGGTCAAATACAATCTCTTAACTTTGTGACCATGACACAGACAGCAGGCTAATGAAAAGCATGCCTATTTCAGAACTGCCACAATAGCTAATGAAACTCAGGGCATTTTTCCATTCTTACACTGGTCCATAAGGTCCTCTTTAAGCCCAATAAGCATAACAGGAGCCTTTTATTTAATGTGAAAGATATTAAAATAGCTGAACTGACACTGAACAAAGCAGTTAGATACCAGATTTTAGGGGAAATAGACTAGGAAAACCAGGAGACCCACAGTCTTCATGAAGACACTTGATATATTTCTGCCAATATGTTCATGGCAAATGCCATTTAAAATAAAATTCTTCTAACCAGCAAGCTTGTAGGTGGGTTGTAGTATTCTTAGCAATCATTAAAACCCATATGCTTCTTCACTGCTGCTCACGTACATTGTATTTTTGTTACTAGGGAATTGTTTTCATTGAAAAAAGAGTGATTCTAGTTCCATGGAACATTTAATATGTAAAAACTCAGAAAAATATCATTCAGAATTGGGTCAAAAATGCTTTTAAATACATGCTACAAGGATTATAGAAAGTGGTCTACACTTCCGGTCTAAAGTTCCTTTTTTCCCAGTCTCTCTTCAACCCACTCTACTCAGAGTCTTGTTCTGTCTTCCTTCATTCCTCCCAAACTCACCAGTGACTCCACACTGCTAACCTAATGGTAAGTTCTCAGCCTTCATCCCATGGCTCTACAAACAATACACATATTAAGCACAGGAAATCACTTGCTGCTCCTCAGTACACTTTCTTCACTTGAATTCCCAGACACCACTGTCTCCTGGTGGTTCCTACTCCCTCACTCGTCCTCCCATCTCACTCTCTTTGGCTGTTTCCTCCTCCCCTACCTTTAACATCGGAACATTCCCAACTCCCTCCTTATTCCTCCCCCCCTTCTCTATCTACCCTCATTTCCTTGGGTGATCTTACCTAGAGCTGCAGGTATCATTTGTATGCCTGTGAGTCTCAAACATGTAGAATGTTGTACTCAAGGCACAGATTTATTTCCCAAAATCCAGACTCATCTATCCCCTGCCTACTCAACATCTCCATTTGCATGTATCTTAGCATAACTGCAGCTGAATTTCTGATCTTCTCCCCCAAATCTGTTTTATCTTCAGCCTTTTTTCTCCCTTTGGTTAGCAATGCCATCTGTCCATTTGCTCAGGCCAGAACTTATAGGCATCTTTGACTGATTTCTTTTTTCTCTGACACCCACATCCAATTAATCAGCCAATCCCTTTGGCTCTAATTTCAAAGTATTAAACCAGAGAACCAACCATTCCAAAAATATTGATAGATTAAAAAAAAAATACAGTTCAAGTTCCTGAAAGATAATTTAAGTATTGCCCCATGCCAATCCTCACATGGATTTCTGTACAATGTCACAAACCTACTAAACAATCAGCATATGTCATCTGAAACTATGTTTTTGAGTTTCTTCTCTGAACATATTAAACAAAATAAAATTATGTTTTGGTTTAATCTCAGCTTTATTTTTTTCTAAATCTCTTTCTCCACAGATGCTGATGTCTCACAGCTAGTTCATTATTAGAAAGTAGCTATTTTTCCCCCAGAAGCACATAAGAGAGCCCTCCAGAGAGCCTATTAATACAATTCAAGGATGTACCATTTTTAGCTTACTGTGCCTGTATGGTAATTAGTGAAAAAAGAAATCATTCGTTTATTACCATCTCTTAATACTCACATATTTCTCTCTTCTGTTTCTGTTTCCTATTTTCTCTGTATGTATAAAATGCATTTTACAGGAGACAGTATAAAATTGAAAACAGTAAAAAGTAGCACAGTCACCTTCATGTTCTATAGATAAAGAATGAAGGAGCCTAGTGGGCTTGCCTGGTGGCTCAGTGGTAAAGATTCTGCCTGCAAATGCAGGAGACATGGGCCCAGACCCTAGTCTGGGAAGATCCCTCATGCCCCAGAGCAGCACAGGCTGTGGTCCAGAGCCCAGGAGCCCCCACGGGCCTTGACTACTGAGGCACGCGCCCTCTAGAGCTTGAACTCTGGAGCGAAAAGCAGCCCCCCATCACTGCAACAAGAGAAAAGCCCATGCAGCCACAAAGACCCAGCAGAGCCAAAATTTAATTAATCATTTTTTTTTTTAAAAAGAACCTAGCAACATCCTCCCCTCTAGTGCATGTATTAATATGTTTCACAAATATACATAGCATGACAGGCACTTTGCTAGGGACTAGTGATTCCACAATGGTCAAGACGAATGTAGTTCCTTTGGTACAGTCTAGGGATTGTTATAGATAAAGAAGTGGGCTATTGCCCTCCAATGTAAAGCCTGCTGAGATAGGTGAGGAAGAGAGGACGAATGTAGCTCCTATCCTTTGTACAGTCTAGGGATTGTTATAGATAAAGAAGTGGGTTATTGCCCTCCAATGTAAAGCCTGCTGAGATAGGTGAGGAAGAGAGGGCCACAAGAACACTAAATTCAGCACATCGGCAATGGCTTACTAGAGAAAACAAGTTGCAAGGTATGACCTAGGATAAGTAGGAAGAGTCAGTTTGTCAGGGAAGAGAGACTAGCATTTTGTAGAGAAAGAATGTCACATGAAATAGGTGAGAGAACATCTGAAAATTTCTAGAAGTTCAAAGTGTTCAAAGAGGAAAGGAGGAGTGAGGAGATGAAGCTTGAGAAGTAACCTGGAGCCAATGTTTTTTGTGGTTTTTTAGTACTTTCCTTGTCTTAGCTGGGGCACACGGGATCCTCACAGTGCTCAGGGTGGGCCCCGATCTGTGGCACAGGCTCTGGAGAGCGCAGGTCCAGTGGCTGCGGCAGAGGAGCTTAGTTATCCAGAGGCACTTGGTTTCTTGCTCAGGGATTGAACTGTGTCCCCTGCACTGGTGTGTGGATTCTTAACCACTGGACTGCCAAAGAAGTCCCTGGAGCTAATTCTAAGCGATGGCAAAGAACCTGCAGCTTTTAGTAAGGGAAGTAGAGGAAGAAAGCCGTAGACTGAGCGGCCTGAACACCAACGTCTACTCCTCACAGCTCTAGAGGCTGGAGCAGACTCTGTGTTTGGGGACGGCCCGGTTCCTGTTCCACAGATGACCCTCTTCCTTGTGTGACCTCACGTGGCAGAAGAGGTGGAGGAGCTCCTTGGGTGCCTTTGATAAGGGCACTAACCCCACTCGTGAAGGTTCCATCCTCCAGCCCTAATCACCTCCTGGAGGCCCCAGCTCCAAATAACATCACACTGGGTTTAGGACTTCAACATACAGAGTGGGGGGTCGGGTGGGGGAGGGAGAGAGAAATTCAGTCTATGGCAAAAACTTCAATCTTGAAAGTGACAATCAAGTGTGTGCTTCAGAAAAATCACTCTTACTGTGCTGTGGAAAAGATATAAACAGAGGGGTAAGATCAGAAGTAGGAAAACAGGCAAGTTGACATAATCATGGAGTGTGATGATAGTGATTTGAACTAAAAGAATGAGAAGAGAAATAGAGCAAACAATTTTATTTGTATGGTTGCCAAATAAAATTTTGGCTGCACAGAAGATTCTACATTCTACTGCACTCATTGAACAGTACTTGCTGATCTTCTATTATCAAAGAATTCGAACCAACATCTGAAAACTAAGACCCAAAGAAGTTAATTTAATTAACTAAGGTCACAGGTAATTACTGATACAACTGAGTCTTCCAGTCCAGCATTAGTTATAGCTCAATGTTTTACACAGAAGGACATTCTAGTTATCTCAGTAAAATGAATTCAGACTCATCCCTCTAAAATGCTACAAAAATAAGGCTATGGACTACAGTGTTTAAAATGAGCTTAATTCTGATCCTTAAAATTCACACTGTAGAAACGTAATTTGCTTGAGCACCTTCCGTTGAATAGTTTAGGTCCCCTTGAATTAGTCTGTACTTAAAATTGCATCACCAACCAAGAGCCTAATACTGTTTGCCAGAGACTGCTGTAGCCATACCAGTCAATTGTTAGAGCCACTGGCAGAGAAAGTTACCATACGCATTAACCTGAAGCCTTTGAGTGGAAGGTTACTGGAAATAATGACTGGGAGTATCAAAATCATGAATAAAATATGGGAATCAGGGTTGCAAGTTATAAAACTCTCTTATCAAGGCTGCAGACCAAGTGCTCTCAGAGGCAGTTCTCCCACCTTGGGTGACACAGATGAATGATGATGCTGATTAAAAAAAGGAGGCAAGAGCAAATTAGCACCTGAGGATGAATTCTGTTGACGTTGTTATCAGTAGGATCCAAATAAAATGTGTTAATTTTTCTGTGTTTTCTCAGAGTTCAGCTGTGAAAATAGAGGTGTCTCTTGGAGTAGAAGATAAGAAAAAAGTGAAGATAAAGTAGGTCCTTTCAAGAGATAATAAGAAGTATGGCAAGAGCCAAAGGAGACAATATTTTGATTAAAATCAAATACTTCTTAGGACTAAGATATATTCTCAGTTTGCTTAGGGAGAGTGAGGAACGGAAATTCCAAGGTACTTTGTTGGAATTACACGTGGTGAGTGGAGGAAAAGCGTAGCATAGGCCTATAAAAAGGGCAGGGATTTGTGTCAAGTTTAACATATAGAATATGTGTTGAGACTCCTGGGATGAATGATCAAGGCAATCCTTGATGAAGCCGTCAGTATTTTTGAGTGGTTCTGACAAATCTCTCCAAATTTAAGTGATTTAAACACAGAGAAGCTAGCGATTTCAAAAAGGCGCCAAGTATTACTGAAAAAGTTCCAAGTAGAAGGTAGTGTCCAGGTTTTCCGGGTGGTGCTAATGGTAAAAAACCCACCTGCCAATGCAGGAGACATAAAAGGTGCTGGTTCGACCCCTAGATTGGGAAGACCCCCTGGAAAAGGGAATGGCTACCCACTCCAGTGTTTCTAGTTTGGAGAATCCCATGGACAGAGGAGCCTGGTGGACTGGGTCCACTGGGTCGAAAAGAGTCAGACACAAGTGAAGTGAGTGAGCACATGGGCAGAGGGTACAGTCCAGGGGTCTCACATATCACAAGTCTTACTTCAGATGAAAACGTCACCAGAGGGCTGGCTTGCGAGTAACTCAGGTGATCCGTGGTTCTTCGTCGGGTATCTGGGTGAACTTGTGTTTACACAGGGAGGAAAAATTCACTAATTCTTTACTTATTTTGAAAATGGGATTATTCATCTTTGAATTGGTATGTTTGTACTTAGCAAAGAAAAGAAGCAGACAGGTAAAATAATCATGCACATAAAATAGTGAGGAAGAACTTTTCTATTTCTTTGGGGAACTAACTGCTTGAAAGCACTTTAAAAGCACCAATTGTGCATGAACATAAGAATATCAGAGTGGTCGTAGCCAATCAGAGGACTGCACAGTCTCACTCCTCATTAGATTCCTGACAATAGATAGCAAAAGAACTTGCTCCTTCTGCCATGTACCTCAACATTATCAATTAAGAACAAAATGTCCTAGCAAGCCTTTTTTCATCAGTCAGAATGTATTTCAGCCCTTTAAGAGTCTTACTATACACCCACCTATCACTTATCTTTTATCTATATCATTTAATCTTTACAGCAACCCTAGGAAGTAGGGATTACTTATTCTTGGGCTAGGAAACCAGTTAACTTCATCTGGGACTTTACTCATCCAATAGCTTTTTATTCATCTGCTTTGCTGGAGGTCAAGCAATGAATCATTGGTGGCACTGGAATTATTGCCAAATCTGGTTTGGGAGTCAGACTTGTGGTAGAATCTCCATGGCTTACTGATTCTATGAATTGGGCAAATTTCCCCAATTCATTGAAGTTCAGTTTGCTGCTGCTGCTGCTAAGTCACTTCAGTCACGTCCAACTCTGCGACCCCATAGACGGCAGCCCACCAGGCTCCCCCATCCCTGGGATTCTCCAGGCAAGAACACTGAAGTGGGTTGCCATTTCCTTCTCCAATGCATGAAAGTGAAAAGTGAAAGTGAAGTCGCTCAGTCCTGTCCGACTCTGTGCGACCCCATGGACTGCAGCCTACCCGGCTCCTCCGTTCATGGGATTTTCCAGGCAAGAGTACTGGAGTGGGGTGCCATTGCCTTCTCCGTAAATGTTGTCACTTAGTAGAATTAAACGATCCTTGTTCCTAGTAGGAATTCATTCTCTTCTCTAGCTTTTCCATTGCATCTGAGTGGGAAGAATATCCAGGGCTTATTAGCTTTTGTTCTCTTTCTCTCTGTCTGTCCCTCTGTCTGTCTTGCTCTCTCTCCCCAGCACGGCAGGGCAGAGGAAACAAGCCTGGGCCACTTCAGCCCACACACGAGGGAAGCCACCTCGCCCCTCTGTCCTAGCTCCCCTTGCTGTCTCTGATTTGCTTCGGATGGCTTCTTTTCCCACTAAGAGGAAAGATGGAAAAGTCCTCTTTGGACTTAAAAAGTAGCAAGACTAGGTCTTACATTTCACTTTCTGTGTACTTTTAATCCTAAATATCCTAGGAAAAAGAAACCCTCCTTATGGTTCCAGCTTAACTTACTGGACCAAAATCCTAAGTAATAAAGGGTAGTGTCCCCTGCAAGAGGGGACACGCCCTTTGTACATGGACCTCCCCCCGAGACTTCCAACCAAGGAAGCAAAGCTGGGCCAAGACTGGACTCGTGCGATCCTTAGTGCTTGGCCCAAGGCCACTGTGATACTTTCTCCCTATAATTTTGATATCTGTTATCATGTTAATCAACTATTCCTCCCTTATTTTTAATTTCTATGAAATGTGGGAAAACTCAGTAGTTTAGCTTAGAATTTTAGTGACTGCTCTCACTTATAGGATCAATGTTGCATAAAATCAATTTTAATTCCAACTCCCTCTGTCTTATTATCAAATAATTTGCTAAGTAGAACATATCAAGGAAGATTTTCTCTGCATAATTTTATGTCACTGGAAATAATAATCTTGTACTTTTGTAATACATATTCAGATTTCACTAATTTACACAGACCTTTCCCCTTCATTAATCCAAAATAATATTGTATGGATGCCTGGGCTTCTCTTTGACCTATACTCATTTTAGTCTCAGTCTCATTTTTCTTTTACCCCTAAAATAGAAATAATGGAGCAATGTACATTTCCCCATCCTTGGAATTCACTAAATTTTTTAAATCCTGTGTTTGAGTAAGATGTTTTACAGTAAGGCTTTAATGTGATTGAATGAAGCATGAAGAAATGGTCACACACTTAGACCTCAAGTAAACAAAACAATGTAGACATTTCAGTTCAAATCACCTTCTCATTAGAGAAACTCTGCTGACACAAGCTCTGTTGCAATTGTAGCAAACGTGATTTTATAATCGAGTATGAGTCGTATGGGTTTTCCAAGAAAGCTGCAGGCTTTCACAGTACCACTTTTGGCTATATAATCAAATGGCTATAACCCAAGACAGTCAAGCGGTTTGAAATGACATTCTTAATACAAAGTCTTTCTAAATTATTGTTTTCTAAGCAGATAACAGCTCTGGAAATGAAGGAGACTCGGGACATAAGATCTAATCTGATGGTGAAGAAATTCAAATGCCATCATAAAGATAAAGTCATTGAGGTGCTTGGCATATAGCAGTGGGGTTCTGAGATTGAGACATCCTTTAACATAGCAAGCATTTAGGAAGTGCCCATAACATGGCAAGCCAGAACTGAGCTAAAGATACAAGAATAAATTGACTATGACTCTAGCCCCTCAGGATTCCCAGTCTGGTGGACAGAGCTGGCTGATCATTCACTCGCTCCTTGTGAGGGTAGAGGATAAACTGGGCCCAGTTCAGAAGGATTTTTTTCTACCTCGAGTCAAATATTTCCAAACATGCTTTTCTGGGGAGCAAAAGAACTGCTGTGAAACTAAGTAATTGCTTGAGGTGTGGGGGATGAACATTTATTTCCTTTATCGCATTAATCCTCCCACCTGACCTCAGGGGCAAAGTTTACCCTTTTTTACAGAGGAAGTAATCCCTGTGGCTGAGAGATTGTCCTTCATCGCTGACTAACATGTGGCAAGCCTAAGATGCATTCTCAGATATGTAGGCTTTCTGTCACACCACATTGCCTAATAAGGGTGTGAATATCCAATATCCCGTGATTCGATTACTTAGTAAAGGACCCTGCAGTGTGAGGTATATGAAGGAGGTTGGCTGATAACAGATGGACCATGTGTACTGAATCATTATCCCTCCTTGTGCAGAGTGTTGCAATTTTGTGTGTGTGTCTGTGCTCAGTTGTGTCTGGCGCTTTGCGACCTCACAGACCATAGCCCGCCAGGCTCCTCTGTCCTTGGGATTCTCCAGGCCAGAATACTGGAGTTGGGTTGCAGTGCCCTCCTCCAGGGGAACTTCCCAACCCAGGGACGGAACACACGTCTCTCGCGTTTCTTGCACTGGAAAGTGGATTCTTCACCACTGTGCTCTCTGGGAAGCGTAACTCACTGAAGAACTCTAATTATACAGAGAAGCAGAGCAATGACAGTCACTGTGCCCGAGACTGTCATCACGTGAGTGAAGACAGATGAAAGACAGTGATGCTTTGTATCTCAACAGACACACCTGTATTCAAGTCCTTCCCAGGTTTGTATCTGGTTCAATGGTGTCAGCTCACCACTTAACATAGACTCTCAATGCTTGTTAAAGAAATGAATGAATAGGGACTTCCCTGGTGGTTCAGTGGTTAAGACTTTGCGCTACCAATGCAGAGGGCCTGGGTTCAGTCCCTGGTCAGGGAACTAGATCCTGCATGCCATGGCACAACCAAATACTCTACTGAAAAAAGAGAAATGAATGAACGACAAAATAAATAAATGAATGACCGCAGCATCTACCTCAATGCAAGTTACAAGCCACACTTTTCTCAGTCTGATGATGTGAGGCCAGAAGATAGGCCTGAGTGTGAGCCCTGGACACTGATGGAGAAGCTCCTATTTACCACCTGGGACCCCCACAGGCTTCTGGGTGCACTCGGCGTCTTCTTGTAAATTCCTCCAGGACTGAGCTGCAGCACCTGTTCAGGGGCAGCCTGATGCTTGCCTCAGAATTTAAATGCCCAGTGGAGTACACTCTGCAAGCTTAGCTGGGTTTTATTACAAGGAGTCCCCACTTTCTCTCAATGCACATCTAGCTTAGAGATCAGCGTAGATGAATCGATGGTATAGTGCATTAGGGCAGTGATTCGGAACCTCCGTCAGCACGTACTGATCCGGAACCTCCAGCCTTGTCAGTTCCTAAGAATCAGTCTATCACGGTGAAGAATCACAGGATAATTGTAGGGCCCACCCGATGTGAAAGATGACGGGGATGCAGTCTGCGGGTGTTATACACAGGGTGTGGCAGGGGAGAGGTATGCAGGGGCACTGGGGAGTGTGCATTGGCCTCTGTGTGGTCAGGAGAGGTAACAATGCATAAACAAACATTTCAAGAAGGTAGTGTGATAGGGGAGAGACAGACCTTGGTGACCAACAGACTTCAGTTTCCATCTTCCTCTCACATTGAGTATGTCGTATGACCTTGGGCTTGTGGCTTCACTTCTCTGTGCTTAAGTGAACTTCTCAGTGAAACAGAACAGTCCCATGTACCTTCATGGTGATGGTGAGATTTAACAGAGAGAACCACGAAAATCAAATGGCAAGGTACTTGACCTACAGCCGGCACCTCACAGACTTTAGTGTCTTTTCTCTTTCTCCCTTCTGAAGGGGGAAGCATCTCTCAGAAGTATACTCCTTAGTTTGAGAGACCTCTCCCCATTCACCCAGGGCCACTTTGCCATTACAGTCATTAAGAACCCAAACAGCCAGGGAGGCGCCTCTGGTTAGTTATTAGGAATGTCACCATCTAGCTGAGATTGTTTCAGAGATACTGACAAAGCCCTTACCATAAAGCAATGTCATTATCATTTAGATTGTCAGATACCTTTGTGTGGATCTGGTCATGACAGTGTGTGCACCAATGATGGAGGAAGAATTTTAGAGAAATTGGGTATGTGGATTTTGAAGGCAGAATTCTATAAAATTTCACTCCACTACCTTTCAATTATATGCTACACTGGGAAATTCATTTAATCCTTTTAAGCTTTGGTTAGGATATCTATGACTATCAATTTTGCAGGGTTGTTGTGAAGATTAAGTGAGATACTTATATAAGTCAACAATCAGAGTAGTACTTGCCCATAGTAAGGGCCGGTATGTGCCAACTCTGTGACCCCACGGACTGTAGCCCACCAGCGCCTTTGTCCATGGGATTCTCCAGGCAAGAATCCTGGAGTGGGTTGCCATTTCCTACTCCAGGGGATCTTGCTGACCCAGGGATGGAACCCTGGTCTCATGTCTCCCGCTTTGGCAGGCAGGTTCTTTACTACTAGTACCACCTGGGGAGCCCAGTGAGGGCCCAACTTTTGCTACTGTTTTTTGCTATCTAGCTGCTGTCATGGAGACTTTTCTAATGGAATCTTTCCAGCCCAGTGCAGCTGAGGCAGTGGAAATTCAGAGAGGTTAAGGAACTGTCCTAGGTTCCCATACCATCTTCATTTCTTTATGGATTGCGTGCCCCTCTAAGAAATTTCTTCAAAACTACCTGTAGGTGGGAGGTTCCTGCAGAGTGGAAAGGGCACGAGATTGGAGCTGTAAGAGCAAGTTTAAGCAGGGGCAGCTCCACTTATCAGCTGCATAAAAGGGCAACTCACCTCCCCACGCTGTGAAGGAGGAGGTTTGACAAGGTGTCTGCTAGGGTAACTCCGGGTGCTGACACCTGAGTTCCGTGTGACAGGCTCGGAGGCCTAGACCCGCGCGTGCATCTCCTGGGACCTCTGTGGACCTACGCGATAGTGCTGGCATTACCGGGGTCGCCACCCTGCTTCCTTACTTTTCCATTCACAAGGCGTGGAATGAGGTTCTCTTCATAATTCAGCGTCCTTATCTGCAAATGTATATTCCCAGACACCAGTCACGGCTCCAAACATACAAAGACCAGTTCATTTCCTCTTTTCCCTTCCTTTGATTTGTCATCTTCAGTCTGGGGTTGTCGCAAGATAGACTTCCTCAGCTGCTTTTCAGGCTGTTAAAAATGATCACAAGAGTCATGGGCATAAATATTGAAATCATAAATAGAGTTCTTAAGTTCTCTTTGTTTTCTTTTTTCTTGACATATAGTTGATATATAATGTTATGACAATCTATGCTGTACAGCAAGGTGATTCACTTAGACATGTACATGCACTCATTTTTATATTCTTTTCCACTGTGGCTTATCCCAGGATACTGGATGCATTTCCCTGTGCTGCAGAGTAGAAGCGTGTTGTTAATCCTTTCTACATCCAGCGGTTTGCATCGCTCCTCCCAGACGCTCAGTCCTCCCCGCGTCCACTCCTGGCTCAGCCTGGGCAACCACACATCTCTTCTTTGTGTCTGTGAGGCTGTTTCTGTTCCCTGGATAGGTCCTTTTATGATAAATATCCTACTGAATCCTCATTCTAAGGGCAGACTTTGGTTGCATTGATTCTAGGGAGAGAAGTTTTCTACTTTTTGACTGAGATTACATGTGTAAAGATAGTATTAAGAGTAGATAAATTCTATTTAAATTTAAAATGCTGATAAGCTCATCACACTAGCACAACTATACTTCTTGCCTTGCAATATTTATTATGTGTTGGTCTTTTGTTATGTGTCAGACACTGGGCTTAGACCTTTATAGAACTTATCTCATTTAATCTTTAGAGCACCCTGAAGATATTAAAACTATAATTAACTCCATTTTACAAACTGGAAAACTGAGGCTTAGCATGGTTAAGGAAAAAATCCTCAAGATCACGTAGAGATGAGACGGATCAAGTTTTGAACCCAGACGTGTCAGACTTAAAGGCAAGTCTATATGGCCAAACTATTCTGCCTCCATTTGTAATCATTTTTGTGACTTTTCAACAGTAGTGGATATCACCTTTTACTATTTTTGCTTAACAATTTTGTAAATATCTTCTGGAATCACTTGAAAGAGTTTTTAAAAATAAAAGGAACAATCAACAGCAACAGTCCCAGGTGCTGTGGCTAAGTGCATAAACATTACTCTTTCCTTTGACCTTCAAAATAATCCTATATGGTAAGGAATTACAAACATCTTCATTTTACACACAAAGGCACAAGTTCAGGAAGGTTAAACAACTTACCATGGTCACAGAATCCAGACTTGGCAGAGCCACACTTTAATCTCAGATCTGCCTGAATATAGAGTCCAAGCTGTTAACTAAAGAGATGCACCGAGTACCAGCCTGATAAAACTGAAACATTCTCAGTTTTCTCAAGGAGATGACAAGAAGTAGCAGGACTCTTCAGAAGTAGCATTTCTTTCCATTGTCACCTCATTATTCAGAGACTCTGAGCTTTCAGTAAAAGCCCAGGTTCTCTGCAAAGCTACAGATGAGATATTGAGCAGCCATGGTTGGAAAGGGGGCTTCCCAGCTGGCACAGTGGTAAAGAATCTACCTGCCAACGCAGGAGACACAAAGACATGGGTTCAATCCCTGGGTAGGGAAGATCTCCTGGAGAAGGTAATGGTAACCCACTCCAGTATTCTTGCTTGGAAAAGTCCATGGACACAGGAATCTAGTGAGCTACAGACCATGGGGTCACAAAGAGTCAGACATGACTAAGCGACTGAACACACACACACACACACAGTTGGAAAGAGGTTTGTGATGAAACCACTTCCAGCAATGCTCCAAACAAGTCCACCACCAACCATCCACATGGAAGCCCCTGGTAGGTGGGAAAATGTGTGATTCCTTTAGTTTGGGCCCCCAGTGACATCAGTTCAGTTCAGTTCAGTTCAGTTCAGTCGCTCAGTCGTGTCCGACTCTTTGCAACCCCATGAACTGCAGCACACCAAGCCTCCCTGTCCATCACCAACTCCCGGAGTTCACTCAAACTCACGTCCATCATTTACCCCCAAGCCAGCAGCTGCTCCATGAATCGCCACGTGGTCTTTTCACATGTACCGGTTCTCTTCATTGGTGGAGATGGCGTTCCAATCCCTCGCTCTAGCAGTTGGACAGAAGAAAAAGGTCAACAGGGATCATCTCACACGTGTCAGAATGACTGTCATCAAAAACACAAATAACAAATGTTGACAAAGACGTGGAGAAAAGGGAACCCTCATACACTACTGGTGTGAGTGCAAATTGGTGCAATCACTGCAGAAAACAGTATGGAGGTTTCTCAGAAAAGTAAGAGTAGAGCTACCACATGACCCAGTACTCCACTCCAAGTTATGTGTCCAGAAAAAGAAGAAAACACTACTTCAAAAATATAACACACCCCAATGTTCATACGACATTATTTACAATAGCAAGATATGGGAGAAACCTAAATGTCCATCCACAGATGTGTACATAAAGAAGTCGTTGTATAGATACACAATGGAATACTACTCAAGCATAAAGAAGAATGAACAATTTGTAGCAACATGGATGGAATTGAAGGGCATTTTGCTAAGTGAAATAAATCAGACAGAGAAAGACAAATACTGTACGATAATTTCATTTATATGTGAAATTCTAAAAATAACAATAGAGAATATAACAAAAAAGAAGCAGACTCACAGATATAGAGAATCATGTAGTAGACCAAAAAAAGTCAGCATATGTGCATTGGTGGAGTCTTGAGTTCCACAAGCGATATGTAAAGGAAACTTATGAAGTTATAAGGTCTTCAGTATCTGCCATAACACTTCCTAGGCATGTCACTTCATCCTTTGACCGTCAGTTTTGTCATCTATAAATCTGGGCAACAATGCCTCTCTTGAAGGTGGCTCAGACACTAAATAATCTCGCTGCAATGCAGGAGATCTGGGTTCGATCCCTAGGTTGGGAAGAGCCCCTGAAGGAGGGTATGGCAACCCCCTTTAGTATTCTTGCCTGGAGAATCCCCATGGACAGAGGAGCCTGGTGGGCTACAGTCCCTTGGGGTCACAGAGTCAGACACAACTGAGTGAGTAAGCACACGTGCACACAAGACTCTGTAGGGATTATTTGAGATAACCTAAAACAGACAACTGGACCACTCTGTGTCCGTGATGCGTAAGGAAAACAAAGTCTAGACCTTTGTGCTATACCTGCCCTTCCTTGTGGACACACACCCTTGTAATTAGAAGACTTCCTAATCCAAATTGACCACAAAAGCTGACTCAGAGCTTTGAAAGCCACTGAGATATCCAGCAGTGCTAACCAGCCTATACAATATTATTGCAAGAAGCATGGCCACATTCTTTGTAAAATCAGCCGTCTAGGGTCTCTTTCCTAGCTCCTATTAATTTTCTTGGGCAGATGATAAAACTTCAAGAAAGAAAGTTCAGTAGTACCAGGGCTTCAGACAGTAAAAGCCAAAAGGCAAACTCCCTCTCAGCTGAATTCACTTACACACAGATTACGCTTAAACACTGGTCATTACACAGGCCTAGATAATATTTCCAGATGTGCACATTTGGGAGACCAATCCTGTGTGTGAGAAGATGGAAGTGAATTGTGTTTTCACTGATGATGAATGGTCTGTTCGCCCATGGAATAACTTTCAGGAAAGATAAAGATGAGCATGTCTGGTCTCCCCACAGCTAATCCCCTGTTTTTAGCCACACATGAGGCTCCTACCCTGGCTAAGGCAAGACCCCCATCCATCAGTGAGGGAAAACCTGTGCTCTTTAATACTTCGATACACTTCCGAGGCTTGGCATGCAGACCTCAGAGGTGGGACACTAGAATTCTGCATCAGACCCTAATGTTCCCTTTCCTTGGGCAGACTCTGAATCACTCCAGAAACAAAACCCTACCCTTTATCTCCTCTGCTACTTTTTAATCCTGCTAATAAAACTGGAGTTGTAACAGTGATACCTGTGTCTAATCATAGCAAGGGAGAGGATTATGTAGCACAGTTCAGTGAAGATGGTAAAAGCACTTTTCAAAATACAGCCTAGCCATTCTCTCAAGTTTCTTCCATTCTCATAAGCCAGCTCCTGAATGCTAAAATTATTTTAACAGGCACAGCACATGATACATTAATAAATGATCAAAGGGTGTGCATTTGCTAATGTCCCTTTGGCCTTGATAAAGCAACCAGCAAATATTCCATTAACCACAACCCATGAAGTCATTTTTTTAGACTTGAAATATATTTTCCCCATCTCATGCTGGAGGTGGGTCACCAGGATTGCTTAGTTTATGCACTTGAAAACTGAATCCTTAAAGAAAAATGTTGAGATGGATTATTTATGAACATGCGTAAATTATGTAGTGATTTCATTGAGATTTCTGGGACTTCTATGAAGTAGAATGTCCCCTGAGGTGGCCACATCTCATTTAATCTGTCCGTTTCATCTTTTCCTCCACTTCAGAGACTTCCCATATTTTGAGGTTCACTTTGAAACAATAGCTCATTTTGAAATGTAATTTAGAAATATATTTATTATGTATTGCAGTGTAGCACAAAATATTGCCTTATAAAAAAAGAAAGCAAGCCACAGGACACAGACAAACAGAAAAGAAATTATACTTTAGAGTCACCACTCATTCATAAGATGGGAGGGGCCGCAAAAATACCCCAAAATTACAGTATAAAAGAACAATAAGAAAAATTTTAAAAATAATAATCATGAAAACTCTATGTAGCAACATACTCCTCTGTGCTTTAATACACTCTCCTGTCTTCCACAAAAGTTGGAGACAAGTATATTAGTAGTTCCATTGTATGAGTAAAACATTGAGAAACATAAAGTTATGTTCCTTACTAATCTTGCACAAATGAATCACTTACAAATCACCACCAGGAATCTGCAAGGAAGTATTATTTTCATCTGAGCTACAAAATTGGAAATATGTATCATCAGGGGCCCCTTTTGGTCAACGTTCCAAAACACTCATCAGTGTAAACAAGAGAAGATTTTAAACTGTACTTGCATGGTTAAACTCTATTTTCATATGTATATGTAAGTACCCCAGCACACAAAAATATCTAAATAGGTATAGCAAAAGTATGTGGATAAAATTTGTATTACAATTTTTAGAAAAGCTTCAATGTTTAATAATAAAGGATTTAATATTTAATAAAAAGGATTATATCCACACAATAAAATAGTTTTAAAAAGTAGAAATTTTAAAATAGCATTATAGCCAAATCTCTATTGACATGGAAAAAATGTTTTTGTTATATTGCTAAGAGAAAAATAAAACAGACTACAAGACAATTCTTAAATCATAGTACTTATACAGAGAAAAGTTATGGAAAATCCTGATAGATCATGAAGCAAATTTTAACATTTCAAGTATCTTTGTGGTAGAATTGTAGCTAATTTTTGTTTTCTTTCTCTGTGAATTTCCATGCTTTCTATGTATAATTTTACATATTGAACTTTCCAATCATTGTAATTAGGGGAAAATGCAAACCACAATTTTTACAAGTAAAAATAAAAAATACTTTACAGTCTACACTTTATAGTACTTACTGGTAAATATAAGGATTCTGGGGATTCTAGTCTAGAATCTGTTGAATTTTGAACCAGATACTTTGTTCTACGTACTTTGATGTCTTGTTCATCAAGTTGAAAATGGAAAGATCAGCATCTGAAAAGACATCCTCCTTAATTTTCAAACTACACATAGAATCCAACAGAAAGAAAATTTAATGGAGATCTATCTGTGGTTCTATAACTTAAAAGAGTTCAGTTCTGAAACATTTGAGGAGACACGGCACAAGGTCTCGAGGTTATCACTTAGTATTTAAACTGAATCAATAGTTTAGTTTAATCCAGCTAGTATTTGTTGTATATACAGTATATGCCAGGCACTCCACTGAGTGAAACGCAAACAAAGATGAGTAAGACATAGTCCTTGAAACTCACAATCCAATGTAGAAGGCTGTGTGTGATACAAGACAGCTTGGGACATTTTGCTGAAACAGAGAATAAAGATCCAAATCATTTGGATTAGGATTAGGAGACTGAAGATTCTTGAAGAACATGAGGCTGAACTATGTGAAGAATCAACAGAAAATGAAGCAGGTAAAGAAAGAAAGGAAGAGGGCTCTAGGCATAGGCGCACAAGAAAAGAGAGAGAGGGAATTTTAAAATTCTCAAATAAGTGAGTCCTCCTAGAACAAACTTCACGAAGCAGGGAGTGGTGGGAGAGAAGGACGGGCAGGCAGGCAGAGGCCAGATTTCGCAGCTGTTGGGTTATGAGGGAGAAAGAGAGGCTTGGGGAAGATGGGGAAACTCGTGATGGCCTTCGATATTCAGGCTGGAGTATGTGGTCCCGGGATACCACTAGGCAAGACAAGAATCAGTCAGTTCAGTTCAGTCGCTCAGTCGTGTCTGACTCTGCGACCCCATGAATTGCAGCACACCAGGCCTCCCTGTCCATCACCAACTCCCGGAGTTCACTCAAACTCACATCCATCGAGTCAGTGATGCCATCCAGCCATCTCATCCTCTGTTGTCCCCTTTTCCTCTTGCCCCCAATCCCTCCCAGCATCAGAGTTTTTTCCAATGAGTCAACTCTTTGCATGAGGTGGCCAAAGTACTGGAGTTTCAGCTTTAGCATCATTCCTTCCAAAGAACACCCGGGACTGATCTCCTTCAGAATGGACTGGTTGGATCTCCTTGCAGTCCAAAGGACTCTCAAGAGTCTTCTCCAACACCACAGTTCAAAAGCATCAATTCTTCGGCACTCAGCTTTCTTCACAGTCCAACTCTCACATCTATACACGACCACTGGAAAAACCATAGCCTTGACTAGATGGACCTTTGTTGGCAAAGTAATGTCTCTGCTTTTCAATATGCTATCCAGGTTGGTCATAACTTTCCTTCCAAGGAGTAAGTGTCTTTTAATTTCATGGCTGCAGTCACCATCTGCAGTGATTTTGGAGCCCAGAAAAATAAAGTCTGACACTGTTTCCACTGTTTCCCCATCTATTTGCCATGAAGTGATGGGACCAGATGCCATGATCTTCGTTTTCTGAATGTTGAGCTTTAAGCCAACTTTTTCACTCTCCTCTTTCACTTTCATCAAGAGGCTTTTTAGTTCCTCTTGACTTTCTGCCATAAGGGTGATGTCATCTGCATATCTGAGGTTATTGATATTTCTCCTGGCAATCTTGATTCCAGCTTGTGCTTCTTCCAGTCCAGTGCTTCTCATGATGTACTCTGCATATAAGTTAAATAAACAGGGTGACAATATACAGCCTTGACGTACTCCTTTTCCTATTTGGAACCAGTCTGTTGTTCCATGTCCAGTTCTAACTGTTGCTTCCTGACCTGCATACAAATTTCTCAAGAGGCAGGTCAGGTGGCCCTGGTATTCCCATCTCTTGAAGAATTTTCCACAGTTTATTGTGATCCACACAGTCAAAGGCTTTGGAATAATAACACAGTAAATCCCCTACATGCCTACCCTCAAGTTTCAAACTCTCACAGATGCGAACAGGCATCACTGGATTGTTTTTCCAGAGTCTCGGTAGAATGGAGCCCAGCAAGCCACGGGAGCCTGCGCCATTACCAGGCGCGAGTGAAACTGCAGCAGCGCTCCGCCTCCTACCGTGACGATCCTCCAGCTTCACCCTGCTCCAGGCGGTACCTCTTCTTGCCTGTTCACTCAGTGCTGGCTGCTATACTCTTAACTTTTTTTATGTACTGTTCTGTAAGAACTAAAATGTTTTCTTTATTTTTTGTTTGTTTTTTCTGTATCATCTGTTGGAAAAGTATTATAAGCCTACTAGGGTACAGGACTATATAGTCAATTGTGTTAGTTTTTACCTAGGCTAACTTTGCTGGACTTTTACAAACAAATTGGACTTATGAACATCCTCTCAGGACAGAAATTGTTCATAGGTAGGGGATTTACTTCCCTCATAGCTCAGCTGGTAAAGAATCCACCTGCAATGCAGGAGACCTGGGTTCCATCCCTGGGTTGGGAAGATCCCCTGGAGAAGGGAAAGCTCCCCACTCCAGTATTCTTGCCTGGAGAATTCCATGGCCTGTATGGTCCATGGGGTCACAAAGAGTCAGACATGACTGAGCGACCTTCACTTTCACTTTCAGGGGACTTGCTGTAGCAATAATAGACCACATTTGTTCAGATGCAAATATATGCCAGGCCCTGTGATAAACACGATCACATATTGACTCACTTTACGCCCACTAGAAGCCTGTGAGCCAGAGAGTGACACTGAGAAGTTAGGAGATGGTGAATAAAGAGAGGTGAAGAGGCTGGGGTCAGAGGAGCAGACAGTGAAATCAATTTTTTCAGTTAATCTATTAATTTTCAGCTGTGCTGGGTTTTCGCTGTGCGCGCAGGCTTTCTCTAGCGGTGGCGGCGGCAGCTCCTCTTCGCTTTGGTGCATGAGGCTTCACTCCAGCAGCTTCTCTTGCAGAGGAGCATGGGCTCTCGGTGCACAGGCTCAGTGGCTGTGGCGCAGGGGCCCAGCTGCTCTCTGACATGGGGAATCTCCCAGGCCAGGGGTCAAACCAGGGTCCCTTGAATTACCAGGTGGACTCCCAACAGCTGGACCACCAGGGAAGGCCCCAGTTTTAAACGTGTTGAATTCAGAGTAAACCTGCAGGCGCCAAATGGAGATTCATCATCAGAAAGGAGCTGGAGTCTTCAGGTAAGAGGAGAGATCAGGGGCAGTGATGTAGACTTGGGAATCATTTGCATACAAGAATTTTTTCAAACTCACGCCCCAGTTGCTGCTACTTCAGGATTAATAGGTAGTATGAAGAAAGGTGGGTTACAGACAGAGCCTTGCTGGGGATGGGGGCATCAACCCTGGAGGGAATGAGAAGAGTGTCCTGGAAGGTATTGTGCAGGAGGGGTAAGGAGCTGGGGAAAAGAAGGTGCCACAAAAATCAAGACGAAAAGAGTTCTAGAAGATCAGCACAGTGTGCCAATGCTGCAAGAAGTCCAATGAGATGAGGATCAAAATGCGCCTGTTACATTTGACAACGTGAAGTCACTGTTGACTGCATTGTCAGTTCACAATGTTGCTGATGACTTAGGGTTGGAAACAAAAGGACGAAGTGAAACTAACAAGGTTTATAGAGATTCACACTTCTGAAATGCTTGCTTAAGGAATACGGAGTGAGATAAACTGGTAGAGACAGGCTAGCAGTAGCTAAGTTAAAGACAGAGAGCAAGGGTTTGCTTGTCTGTCTTACTAGACAAGCAGAAAACTGAAGAGGTTCTTGTTGGGAAGAGCTAGTATAGACACATAGAGTGGAGGCTGAAATGAAGTAATGTTTTAACAGATTTTATTTTTCAGTTTTAGGTTCACAGCCATACTGAGCAGAAGTACAGCACATTCCCATATATTCCTGGCCACCACATGTACAAAGCCTCCCTCAATATCAAAATCCCAAGCCAGACTAGTTCATTTGTTGTAATTTGTGAAACCACACATCATTATCACTCCAAAGTCCATAGTTGGTGTTGCATATGCTATCGGTTTTCATAAATGTATAATGACATATATCTATCATTATAGATACCTTTTTTTGAATATTCATTTATTTGGCACTCGGGCTTAGTTGCCCCAAAGCATGTGGGATCTTAGTTCCCTGACCATGGATCAGCCCTGCCACCCCTTTACTGGAAGGCGGATTCTTAACCACTGGACCACCAGGGAAGTCCCCTATCGTTATAGCATCTTACACAGTAGTTAAAAATCCCCTGTGAAACAAAGTATGAGGAATTCTCAGAAACATGTGGAGTTCCATATAGATAGTCACCACCAGACATGACTTAAGGAATGACTGTAGAAAAAGGCAAAAAACATTCATGAACATAATGAGCTTGTTTCCTCACAATAATAAGATATTTTGAAGAATGTGTGCTTTAGAAACATGATTTTGTTACAAAGAATAGAATGGAGGAAAACCTGGCATGTAGGCCTTTGTAAATATTTAATACAATAATCCATTTGGTTAATAAAGCTTGACCTAGAGCAAGAAAGATGACCTAAGGTGGAAATGAGCAAAAGTAGACAAATGGGACCTAAACAAACTTATAAGCTTTTGCACAGAAAGGGAAACCATAAACCAAATGAAAAGACAACCTTTGGAATGGGAGAATATATTTGCAAACAATGCAATTGATAAGGTCTTAATTTCAAAGATATAAAAACAGCTCATACAACTCAATAACAAAAAAACCAATCATCCAATCAAAAACAAAAAAAACAAAAAGGGCAGAAAACCTAAATAGACGTTTAAGTCTACAAAATGAATGCTGGAGATGATGTGGAATAAAGGGAGTTCCTTTTCCACAAAGAAATGGGGTACAAGGTAGATTAACTGAGATTGAAGAATAACTAAGTGAGGAAGAAAAGACAACTTAGAAGTCAAGGGGAATATAAAAGGCAAGAGATGGAGATCTCTGTTAAAGGTGAAGGATTTTCTAATGATATTATTTTATATTAATGGAAGGAAATGAACATTTTTTAGGCAGAGAGACAGGCAGTGGCCGAGCTTGAAGAAACAGGACAGAGGAATAGCTGATGAGTTGAGTCTCTGGGGAATAGAAGTGCCAGAGCCCAGATGGGCTTCACGGGTTGAGAAGCGGTAAAGAATCTCCCTGCCAATGCAAGAGATGCAGGTTCGATCCCTGAGTCCGGAAGATCCCCTGGGGGAAGAAATGGCAACCCACTGCAGTGTTCTTGCCTGGAAAATCCCATGGACAGAAGAGTCTGGCGGGATACAGTTCATGGGGTCGCAGGGTCAGACACGACTGGGCACACAAAGACGGCAGATTTAATTAACCTCCACCTCTTGGAGCCACTGCTCATCTACCAAGATGAGAATGAGGTAAAGAAAGGGGAGGTGGCATGTGAGACTTTCCCCCCAGTTTACAAGTTAATCACTCTACATGCTGCATGGATTATGCCATGCTCACCAGACCCTGTGGGCTTTATAATTACTTTAAAATGAAAAGAGGTCTCAGCATTATATTTCTTAAAGGCTTTAACATGTTTAAATGAATTTATTAAACTACTTCCCCACCGCAGTGTATTATTTTAATTGCTAATAGTCTAAGGAAAAAAAAAAAGTCAACAAGTCAACATATCAAGTCTCTCATGAACCCTGCTGATCTTTATAAAACAGACACTTTCTGAGGCCAAAACAATAATTAAAATCATAAATATGTATTGCTACATCAAGTGAAACAATTGGAAAATGCAAGCTCATTAAGAATATTTTAATCATCTCATTACTTCTGTGGCATGGTTGTAGATAAATAATTTTAATTGTCCTACAGTTTAAGTAAAACATTTGAAAAGACAAGTTATTTTTGTGTGTCTTCTTTCCCCAAGGCAAAATCAGAACTTGACTGAAACTGGGCTACTTCCTATGGGATAAACCTTTCAACAAGAAAATAAGATATGGAAAGGCATATGGATCTAGTGACATTTTGGTTTAATTATTGAGACCACTGTACAAACAAGTGTTGTGAATAACAAAACAAGTCTAATTCCAGGTTGCTGTAAACAAAGAAATGAAAAACCCCATCCACAGATGATACCTCTAATATGAGATGCTGAAAGTGGCCTCCTCAGAATACACAATTAAACTGGTTAAGGAAGATTCTCTTACAGAAGACTCACAAGCCTCCAGGAAAGGAGTGGAAAATAGACTCATTCATCCAAACTGCATCAGAACCAGGAGATGGATCAAGGCATATATATACACCCTGACTATCTCTCTTCTCCCTCCTCATCACCGCACTTTCAGTTGATCATCAGTCTTGCTTTCCAGCCTCGGCCACAGGAAAAAGGAGCAGCTTTGCAAAATGCAAATAAATATTCATGTTAGAGTGTCAGTGTTTAACGTTGGAAGATGCTGGTTATTTTGCATTACTGGCCTCCAGTCTGGTGCGACAAGAAGTATGTTCAGAGCTGGTAGGCAACAGCAATACTGGGAACAAGAGGCTTGCCTGGTGGTCCGGTGGTTAGGAGTCCGCCTTGCAATGCAGGGGTCATGAGTTGGATCCCTGGTCCAGGAAGATCTCACACGCCAAGCCTGAGCACAACTGCTGAAGCGCATGCGCTCAGAGCGCCTGCTCCGCAACAAGGGAAGCTGCCGCAGTGAGAAGCCTGCGCGTTGCCCGTAGCGAGGAGTGCTTGTTCTTCGCAACTAGAGATAGTCCACAGCCAGCAACAGAGACACAGCGAAGCTAAATAAATAGGTAAAAGACTGGGAGCAAGGCCTTGCTTCACACTTAACCAGGGAAACGAGCAAGATTCTTTGCGAACCCAACAGTGCCGTTGTCACAAAGCAGCAGGCTCTCAGTCTGTGCCAAGTGAGGCATTCATTCATAGGTGACGAGAGGTCAATATTTCACAGGACACATTGCCAACCCAGGTGAAGGCTGCTTCCTCTCATTTATGTAATCAGAAAAATTAAAAAAAAAAATTTAAGCTATTCTCCTGAGCAGCCCAAGGACTGTTTAACAAATAAGCATATTTTAAATTTGCAGATTATAGGCTTAGAGAATGGGCCCCCAGGTGGCAGTAAAGAACCCACCTGCCAATGCAGGAGACATAAGAGGTACCAGTTCAGTCCCTTGTTCCAGAAGATCCCCTGGAGGAGGGTATGGCAACCCACTCCAGTATTCTTGCGTGGAGAATCCCAAGAACAGAGGAGCCTGGCGAGCCACAGTCCATGGGCTTCCAAAGACTGAGAAAGTGAGCACAAGCCTAGAGAATGAATTCTTTGTACATTGAGAACATAGCTGACCATCCCAATGATCATACCTAGTACTAACAAGCCAAAAGAAACACAAAGGCTACCCGATTTCTGACCAGACTATGGAAAGTTGTTTGGCATAGAAACATGTGTTCAAAAATGAAGGATCTCTACTTCCTAGGGAAAAAGAAAAAAGAAAGATGATGACATAGGATTTTAGCTTCAAGTGATGAAAACAGAGTGCATGTGTCAAGTGGAGAGCAAAGGGAGGACTTTTTCTTATGGCTAAAGTCACTGCAATGCTTGAGGTAAAGATGGCAGCTCTGCCCTGAAATGACTTTCAGTTCAGTTCAGCCGCTCAGTCATGTCCGACTCTGCAACCCCATGTACTGCATGCAGCATGCCAGGCCTCCCTGTCCATCACCAACTCCCGGAGTTTACTCGAACTCATGTCCATTGAGTCGGTGATGCCATCCAACCATCTCATCCTCTGTCGTCTCCTTCTCCTCCAGCCTTCAATCTTTCCCAGGGTCTTTTCTAATGAGTCAGACTTTAGGCCCAACTTTAATAGAAGCCCAGGCCCTCTGCCCATCCCTTCCCAAGCCTGTCTCTCCCTTTGTCCTACCATCAGAGGACACTCACTGATCAGCCTTAGACAACCTGCCCAGCAAGGGCTCATCACTCCTGAGACAGGTGAAAGTCACCATCATATCCATCATTTTTTAAGAAAAGCCAGAAAAAACCTAGCCAGTGCCTAACACTTGTTCATTCATTCCATCAGCCAGTCAGCAGAAAACTGGTTTGAAAATATTTACCAAATACTTACATGCTTGGCTCTGTGCTGAGAAGTGATGGGAAAAAATGGACACAACTGCCTCCTTGATAGGGCTCAGAGTTTAGTGGGATTCACAGGAACTAAAGCAATAAAATAATCCAGGGGTTTCGAGTGCTTACTCTGTGGGCTCTGCTTTAATCTAGGATGAAGTGTCAGTGGTTGTAGCTTTGAAAGTGCTAAATTTGAACTGCAGTCTCAACAATGAACAGGAGTGAACTAGAATAAGTGTTCCAGGCTGAGGACAGAAAATATGGAAAAGCCTTGAGACAGGAGGGAGCAGGCAACAGTCAAAGAAATAACCCAAGTGACTGGAGAGCAGAAGGGCAGAAAGGGATCTAGACCAGACAGTCGGTAAATCTTTCTTATGAACAAATAATGGATGAGTGAACACACGAGTGAACAGGTGTCTGGTTCCATAACCATCCAGCATTCCAGCCATGCATTCACAGAAGGATACTCAGAAAAAGCCCACTTCTTCATTCCTTATGCTTTCTCCCAGTTTACTATTTTACAATTCAAGTTTAGCAAAAGAGAAGACATGAGAGGAAAGTAAAACCCCAGAGTCATCCTCTCCAGGAATTTCAAACTGAGATCCAAGGCTTCCTGAATGGCCTTCATTACAGTATGAGAGAGAAGTGCCCCCAGCATTCATGAGGGGGTCCTGTCTGCTTATCTTGTTTAACCCATACACTAGCCCTCTAAGGTAGCTAGTATCAGTTCTATTTTTTGAAGATAAATATCAGAAAGATTCAGCTACCTCTCCAACATCCTGAAACCTGGATCCTGCCTAAGCACTTGCTCTAAACTCTCGGCCAGTGATTCTCAGCCAGGACTAATGTTGCTCCAGGGAAATATTTGGCTGTGTTTGGAGACACTTTTGGATGTCACAGTTGGAGGGGTTCTCTTGACACATAGCAAATGGAAGCCAGAGATGCTGATAAACATCCCGCAACGCTTAGGACAGCCACTTGCAATATAGATTCATCAGACGAGGAATACCAATTGCTGAAGTTTAAAAGCTCTGCTTTATATCACTCTGTCTTTGAAAATATATATTCTTTTGTAGCATTTATCAGTGCCCATGGGGAATTGTGAAACCTTTGAATGGTAGTTTGGTGTCAGACCTCTTACTCTCTCCAGGAATAGATATATTACATGGCACAAAGTAGACACTCACTTATCATATGTTCTTATTGCTATTGAAATTAGATAGTGCAAATGTGACAAAGAGAACTGGAGAGTTCCCAGTGGAGGAAGAATATGGGAAATAATTTCAAGGTTGAGTGGCATGCAGTAGCCGAAGGCCTTGTCTCACTGTCTGGCTTAGGTCTTTTCTCAATATAATCGGACTGCCTATAAATGTTTATGAGGGGGACTCTGCCAAGGCAGAGGGAAGAGAGCCAGAATGGGTGAGGTTTAATACCCTCAAAATGTGATGGATTTTTTAAAAAGACACAGTTCTAGGACAACATGGTCTCCAGGGCAGAATAAACTTCTTCATCTACACAGGAGATTAAAAAGACATTATGTATTTATGTAAAATGGTGCAGTCACTTCGATGAAAACAGTTTGTCAGTTTCTCAAAAGGTTAAACATAGAGTTATCATGTGACCCAATAATATCACTTCTAGATATATATATGTATATACACCCAAGAGAATTGAAAACTTATATATGCACAAAAACTTGTACATAAATGTCCACAGCAGCTCCACTCAAATAGCCAAAAAAGTAGAAGCAAAAAAACAAGGTTTCCATTAACTGGTGAATGGATTTTT
This sequence comes from Bos javanicus, assembly GCF_032452875.1. Lineage (NCBI taxonomy): Eukaryota > Metazoa > Chordata > Mammalia > Artiodactyla > Bovidae > Bos > Bos javanicus. The sequence continues at coordinate 2,991,920 of NC_083896.1, read as the reverse complement.
TGAAATATCATATATCCACATAACTAAATATTTTTAGCCATATAAAGGGAAAATGTACTGTGTATGCTACAACATTGATGAACCTTGAAAATATTATGCTAATTGAAAAAAGCCAGACACAAAAGGCCAAGGATTGTATGGCTCCATTTATATGATATGTCTGGAATAGGTATATCCACAAAGACAGAAAATAGGTTTGTGGCTGCCAGGCGCTGGCAGCAGACAAGATGAGGAACAACTGAACGTGGCTGTGCGTTTCCTTTCGGGGATGAGTGAAACTGTTCTAAAATTAGGTAGTGCCGGTGGTTGTACAACTTTGTAAATACACCAAAACACACTGAATCGTACACTTTCAAAGGGTAAATTTTGTTGTATGTGAATTATATATCATTAAAGCTGTTATTTTTAAAAAGACACTTTAAAATGTTTGACTTTCTTCAGTGGTGAGATCCACTAACTTTATTATTCACATCATTCTTGGTCCTGGATCTTAAAAGTGCTATTGCAAATACTTTGAGACTGAATTCATTTAGAGATTTCATTCCTTCTGAAGATGACCTTGCCTGACACTTAGGTCTGCAAATCCTGCAAAAACTTCTCTCACTGCCATGTATGGAATTAAGTATTCACTTGCTTTCTTCAGGAAGTTCACATCTCCAGTGATATTACCCATCATGAACTGGCCTGGGGATGTTACAGGATCAGAGCAGATAGAACAGAAAGCTGAACAACGGAGGATTTTATGTTATTTGATCAAATGTCATTGCATTTTGCCTGCTTGAGAGTACCTTCGCCTACAATAAGAGTTTCTCTTTTATTTTCTGGTAACATCAATGCTCAAATCCTTTCAGGATCACCAGAAAGATTGTATTATGAGAAAAAGCCCATCTAGTCTCAATTTCAAACCAGCTCTAATTTCTTGATGTTCCCATCTTAGTTTTTCTTAACTATATCAGTGAGGAGAGCTTTAAAGATTAAAATTTGAAGGATGCTAGGATCCTTCCAATCTTCACTCTTCCTCAGGACCAGAGCTCTCCCTTAATTTTCCTCCCCTTACATTTGTCAGCTGAAGCCTGCCAGGAAGGGTAGAAAGAAGAAAGAGACTCTGCAACATTCCCTTAGGTCCTTACGTGGGCCCAGAAGGTTCGATCCTTTTACCCATAGAGAAGTGGATTTTGACATTTCCATAGCCAAGAGAGTTCCAAATAGGAGGTTCCAAATAGGAAAAGGAGTACATCAAGGCTGTATATTGTCACCCTGCTTATTTAAATTATGTGCAGAGTACATCATGAGAAACACTGGGCTGGAAGAAGCACAAGCTGGAATCAAGATTGCCGGGAGAAATATCAATAACCTCAGATATGCAAATGACACCACCCTTATGGCAGAAAGTGAAGAGGAACTCAAAAGCCTCTTGATGAAAGTGAAAGAGGAGAGTGAAAAAGTTGGCTTAAAGCTCAACACTCAGAAAACGAAGATCATGGCATCTGGTCCCATCACTTCATGGCAGATAGATGGGGAAACAGTGGAAACAGTGGCTGACTTAATTTTTCTGGGCTCCAAAATCACTGCAGATGGTGACTGCAGCCATGAAATTAAAAGGCACTTACTCCTTGGAAGGAAAGTTATGACCAACCTAGACAGCATATTAAAAAGCAGAGACATTACTTTGCCAACAGAGGTCCATCTAGTCAAGGCTGTGGTTTTTCCAGTGGTCATTCATGGTTGTGAGAGTTGGACTATAAAGAAAGCTGAGTGCCGAAGAATTGATGTTTTTGAACTGTGGTTTTGGAGAAGACTCTTGAGAGTCCCTTGGACTGCAAGGAGATCCAACCAGTCCATCCTAAAGGAGATCAGTCCTGGGTGTTCATTGGAAGGACTGATGTTGAAGCTGAAACTCCAATACTTTGGCCACCTGGTGTGAAGAGCTGACTCATTTCAAAAGACCCTGATGCTGGGAAAGATTGAGGGCAAGAGGAAAAGGGGATGACAAAGGATGAGATAGTTGGATGGCATCATCGACTCAATGGACATGGGTTTGGGTGGACTCTGGGAGTTGGTGATGGACAAGGAGGCCTGTAGTGCTGCGATTCATGGGGTCGCAGAGAGTCAGGCATGACTGAGCGACTGGACTGAACTGAACTGATAGCCAAGAGAATGACCATGGATAGACATCACGGGCAGTGGGAGTTGCAGTCCCTTGGGCAGCTCCGTGCTACCACCTGGACCTCTGGAGTCCTTATCACACCTGTGGTCTGACAGACGTCTGCAGATGTAGGGGCTCGTGAGAGTTGTGGTCATCTCTTCATGAAAATACAGACTCTCACAACTGAGATAAAACTAATTATGAGATTCCATTGTGTCTCCTCCAAAAGTCTTTGCCATGTGCATGCCACCATTAATGAGGAGCTCATTACATGGAAAACAATGACTTGAATTTTATACCGTATTTCAGGATCAATGCAACCAAAATACAGAGCCTGTTTCGGCATAGACTTTAATGGCAGTTTTATCTTTTACCAACTGTGTCATTGACGTCACTATTATAATTCTCTGCCCTCCCTTCCCATCTTTACCCCCATCCTCGCTCTCAGCAAAACATCAGGAACCAGAGAGAAGAGACAGAAAGGCTGTTAGACTCACCTCTCCCCTCACATGCAGGATGCATCAGCTCTCTTATATACAAGCCTTCTGGTTGTGAACCTTCAAACATGTGAACATGCAGCTGATTCTAGCACGGGGCCAGAACCTGTGCCATCAGTGTCAGGCGTGAGTGAAGCTGCAGCTCAGCCCCGTCTCCTGTCGCTGACGACTCCCGGTTCCATGAGCTCCCATGTCCGCTCCCTCCTCCATCGGTCACTCTTCTCGCCTGTTCTCTCAATGCCTGCCCCTGTGTGCCAGCTGTTGCACTGGGCTACTGTACTTTTCAAGGCCCTGCACTGTAAAATTAAAAATGTTTTCTTTATTTTTTGTGGTTTTTTGTTTTTTATGTATTATTTGTGTTAAAATATTATAAGCCTATTACAGTACAGTATAAGATAGCTGATTGCGTTAGTTGGGTACCTAGGCTAATTTTGTTGGCCTTACGAACAAACAGGGACTTCCAAACGTGCTCTTGGAACAGAACTCATCTGTATTTAAGGGACTTACTGTAACAGAGCAGAGCAGCTGATCAGCAAACACTAGAGAGAAACACACATCCCGAAGAAAACCAAGCAGGGAATTTTCTCCCACCTAAAACATATCCAGGAAATTCAAGTCACCAGGCTAATGTTGCCTGGTAGTTTGCGGGCCACTCTTCAGAAGCCAGAATGCGATCCAGCCATCGACCTTGAGAAGGAGGCCTTGAGTGGATATGGAGCAGACGATGCTTGAGGCTGTAGAGCGGACCTGAAGTATGGCAGCAGCACATTCCAACCACTGTGTCTCAAGATTTCATGCACGTTTTTGGAGAGGGAGATTATTCTTTAACTATATATACTGTTAATATGCAACTAGTCCTAAACTGGTTGAGTGGGGGGAAAGGAAAGAGAAATCAATCTCAGTTTTATTGAGAAACTATGATATTCAAGACCCGATGCCAGACACACCACTATTTAGTGCTTACAAAGACAATGACGAAACCTATCAGGTGAAACGGGAGCCTGGGCATGGAGCCCAAAGCCAGGAGTCTGCTCAGTTCCTGAAGAGCTCCCCAGTGCTCACTGCCCCCAGAGGGACTGCCACCCCGTGGCTCCCTCAAGGTTTCTGGTTGTAGAGCCCATTGCAAGCAAAATGACTTATGCAAGCCACCTAACAAGAGCTCTAATTCTGAGATGAAGAAACCCAAGAGGAATTCATTCCACTTGCTCATAACACAATGAGGCACAGAACCCAAAACAAGCCACATCTTGAATCAGCGAAAAAAACACCACATTGAAAACCACTGTTCTGTCTGCAGGACACGCTGTGCTCATGAAGTCATTCCGTTAACATCTACTGAGCCCCAGTATGTGACAGGTCATCTACTGATAAATAACTGTTAGTCAGTGTCTTAAGGAATTCATATCCTTTGAAGGAAGGTAGGAACATACAGCTAGCTATGTGTGTTGAGAGGTCGCTGGGTACTGTAATAGAATATAAATGAGGTGTTGGAAGGATGGATGAGATCAATTCTGTTGAGGCATTTCAGAAAGCCTCCACAGATCTGACCACTAAAAAGACCAAAGATCTTGAAGCAGTGTAGAACATTCCATGTGTAAGGAAAGCACAGAAGTACACAGCATGCTTGGGAAATCATGTGGATGACTTGGTTATAAAGGACTGCAGCCCGCCAGGCTCCTCTGTCCATGGGATTTCCCAGGTAAGAATCCTGGAGTGGGTTGCCATTTCCTTCTCCAGGGGATTTTCCTGATCCAGAGATCAAACCCAAGTACCCTGCACTGCACTGAGCCACCAGGGAAGTCTGATTATAAAGGGCATGTCTGTTAAAATGCTTAGACTTGATTCACCAGGGAAGGAAAACCCAACAAAGTTCTTGAACAGTATTTTAACATGATCAATACTATATCCAAAAAAGAGTGATGAGGCAGCAGAATCAGGGAGGGCTTACCAGAAGAGGTGACGTTTCAGCTAGGTCTTGAATACTATTTCAGGAAATAAGAATACTAGTCAAAGGAAAAGTAAAGATCGTTTTCCCTCAAAGATGTCTAAAGACACAAAGGCAGCAGAACCCAGGAAACGTTTACATAACATCCTGGAATATGGTTTATCCAGAAACTAGGCAGTACAAATCATAAAATGGTTAGAAACAGGTCATGATACACCTTGAATATAAAAGCAAAGTATTTAGAGTTTCTCAAGAGATGCTGAAAAGCTAACAAATTTTTTCTTAGATTTTGTTGAGTAAAATTTTGCTTAATGAGATTGAAACTGACAGCCAGAGATAAGAGAGCTTAGAAAAAGACAAAGAAAGAGAGGAGCTCAATGGAATTTTGAAATAACAATAGCTAACTTTTTTTGAGTACATAATTCCTTTTATGTGCATTATTTCATTTACTATTCACCTATGAGCTCAAAACTTATTTTATCTGAGTTGAGGAAGCGGAGCATTTGAGAGATTAAATAATTTTTACTAAAGCTCACAACCAGAAAACAGCAAAGCTGATATACGATCTCATTCCCTCTGAAACTGTATCCCTAGGACTTAGGATAGCCCCTGACGTCTGGTAAGGATATAATGGAAAACACTTGAGCTATTTTTGCTGAATCATCTTAACTCTGGCCTGAACTCAGCATCATCTTCTCAAAGAATATTTTCCTGACACTTTCAGCTCAAAACTGATTTATTTTTCTGCATCCCAAATTCTATGGAATATATTCATTTAGGAGTATTCTGTATTCCAAATTTTGGGAGGAAGTCAGGGAATGCATCTCATTTATCCTGTTATCTCTCACAAGATGTCCAGCAAAGCATCTACCACATGAGATGAATGAATGGATGAATAAATGAGTTATATTTTCTAAGCGGTCTCTTCTCCATTTCAGCACAGGTAAATTTCAATGACTTCTCGTGGAACACACAAGGCATGTAATTGACTCAGAGTTCTCAGTCAGATAACTCCTTCCATTTTCTTTTCTGATGAGAATTTTTATTGGCTGTGACTTAATTTAATCATTGCATTCATATTCTCTTTAGAGAAGCCCAGGAGCTCTAAGGTGGTGGGTTCTGTTTAATTAAATTTGATCAAATAATAATGATCTTTAATTTCCTAAAACTCAGGATCATTGAGGATATGAGAGGCACTATTTAATGCACTATTATGATAATGTTCTTATTTCTGTGTTAACAGAAACACAGATGGACTAGGTGTGACATTTAGTGAAACTGGAGTGTCTCCTGACTTAAAAATAATTCTCACAGTGATTCTCACTCCAGTCTGCCTTCCTCTCTAAAACTCCACGGTCAATATTTTATTCCTTTTGGTTTACAAGGGATCCTTTTTAAAATGCAAATAATTTGCATCAAGGTAAGAGAAACATTTGTGTATAAGAGATTCATTGCATCTCTTATACACAAAGAAATAATAATATTTACTGAGCAACAGCTATATACTAGGCATTGTAGTAGGAATTTTGCACTCATTATTTAATTTAACATCCACAGCTCTGTGAAATATTCCTTCTGGTGTGTGTAGTATATCTTTATCTACAGATGAGAAACCCCAAAAGTCAAAGGAGATAAGCAATTGAACAAAATCAAACAGGAAAGAGCAGAGTTGAAACTCAGGCTTTAGTTTCTCCGATTAAGTTGCTCTTTCTACGTTTTTATGTAGAAAATGGAGCTGTGAGGGTAGATAGGGTATCTAATGCTGGAATACAAAGAAGACGGTGCACACCGAAATGAGTGTCAGGGCAGCATGAGAGACTCTGACTGCCACTGGACAACTGTGGGAATTAATGGGATTCTATGAGAATGGGAAGTGGCCATAGGACTCACTGGCCTTAGACCTACTCTAGTGCAGCTGATTTTATAGGCTGGCTAATGGACTGTTAACTTTTACACATGCAAAAAAAAATCATAAATTGGAAAATACATTTAGTAAGGTACTTTAGCCATTTAATCTCTGTTTTTGAAGCCATATACTGAGAGATTTTCCAACATTGTTAACATGCTTGCCATCATCCATGATGAAATAAGTGTATGGGGGAGAAAAAAATCTTTAGAGATTCACAGTGTGGATTGTGAAAAGACACAACTGAAAACTCTCCAGCCATATGAAAAAGTCACCGTGCTTTTGACTTGACTCAGAGTCATGGACCTCTTAACCTGTTTCTGAAAGATATATGACATTTGGTCTGAGTCTTACAAATCAAACATGACCCCCAAAAGACTGGCCTGGGTAAAGCTCATAAGATGTTATAACTCTGTGTTCTCTTTAATGCCTGTAGAGCCATGAGTTAAATCAGTCTACATTTCTACCAATTGCAATTTCTTGGTGGCTTTTCACCTTTCATTTTAGAAAAAGTCACTTTGGAAAAGCTGTGATTTTGTTTTTCAGTGTAAATTAATTCTTCACTCTTAATTTTTATACTCACCAATAATTGTTGTAGGACTTTGGGGAGGGATTGTTAAGAAACTAGTGAAATCAGCAAATTTAAAAGAAAAGGAGAGCATGGATAAAATGCAGTATAATTTCATCCTTGACTTACATTCTACATCCGAATGGATTGCCTCAGCTCAAGCCCTCCTACAACCTAGCCCACTGAGTGGGAGAGGGCTCTGCTGAAAAAGCACGTCCATCATTTGGTGGCAAATGCACTGTGAGCTCTTGCTTATAGAAACACCACAGGATCGATGCAACAGGGCACCCCATGTACTGTAGTATTGTTAACATCCTGCTGGCTAGAATTCAGATTTCCATTTAATTGTGTTCTTATTTAAACTGTCTGCTGCACCTGCAGTCAACACGATCAGTATTAGCTATTTGTCTGGTGTCAAGTACATTTATGAACAATGAAAACTTTAGAAAAAAATGTCAGCCGAGATGCATAGTTCACAAATAACAAGATGATAATATCTCACGTGGAAAAAAAAAAGGCTCACATGAAAACAGCCCCAGTGACATAAATATTGAGTTTACCAGCAACGCCATTTCCTTACAGAGGCCGGACAATAGGCCATTTCTTAAATGGCAAAAGGGATGAGCTCTCTTCTTTATCTGTATTCACTTTTCCTTTTATTTCATTCCTGGGAAAGAGAAATGCCAGAGGAGAAGCTTAAAACAGATTAGGCTGTGAGTACTGTATATAGGCTATTACATCATAACTGTCTTTGAAAACTCTCAAACAGCTGACCTGTTTATATTACAAGACAGGGTCAATTTCCATTCTAGCGACTCTTTTGATGTTTGTGAATACTAATGCTCTCCCCAGAATGCTGGCTTTAGGATAGCAGCAATTGAACCATTCAGCCTTCTCTGATGCAATCTTTCTGCAGCTAGATAGGATTCTATACATGGATTTCATTGAGCCACACAGCTTGGCATGATCAAAAGCTTTGCCGGAGCCGTCAGTAAATGATGTTTCAAATAATAGAGTCACGTTAATACCTACAGTTTCTACACTAGTCACTGTGGCTGTGTGTATGAATGTGTGTGTGTGTGTGTGTGTGTGTGTGTGTGGATATATGTAACACAAGCCACAGTTTTGCTTCCATTGGAACTCAGAATGGTTAAACATCAAAATGAAATAACAGGGTCATTTTAAAGGCAAACGTCTGAGAAAACAAGAAAGGATGCTACATCCACATGGAATACCAAAGAATCTGGACGCTTTGGTATGAGAAAGACGTAGTCAAACACTTTCATTGCTACATCTTTCTAACTACAGGAACTCAAGCAGTTTATTTGACGTAGAGGCCTCTACTGCCTTATTTTTTAAAAGGTGATAACATCATCAAGCTCACAAGGTTATAACACAGAATAAGTTTATATATAATAACAGCAACAATAATAATAGTTAGCACTTATTAGTGAATTATGATGTGCCAGGTTCTGAACACTTGACATGTGTCATCTCAAATTCCCAATCGCCTTTTGAAGGATGCACAGTGGTTTTCCCATTCTATGTATAAAGAATCTGAGATTTAGAAAGCAGATTTTTAGAAAGGAGTAAAACGGCTTTAATGGCCTTCCCCAATTGCCGGGGTCCTGCCCCGGCTGATCCAGGGTATTCGAAGCGGGGACGGCGTCGGCGACCTATTTATTTAAATATTTTATCAAAGATATAAAGAGTAATAGGATGAGGATAGCTCAGTAGGAAAATTCAGTGGAGAAAAGAGGCTGAGTAGCTTGGTTTACGCGGGAGACCAATAAAACTTCAGGACAAGAAGTTTGCACCACTTACGTAGGCCGCAGGCGTCCTTCCGTTCTCCCGAAGGAGAGGAGACACTGAGGCCTCCCTGGTCGGATCTTAGAAGCCCAGGCATAATTAGTAAGCATGGTGGGTTCCGCGCTCCTGATGGAGACTCAACCAGAGAGAGAGAGAGAGCGACATGGGGAGACCAGTATTTCGAGAAACTGATCCCAATTCTTTATTTTCCAGAGTCTGTTTTTATACACTGAGATGTTATACAAAAGTCATGTGGGGACAGCAGTCCTGACTTTTATTAAAGTCAGGTGCTTCACACAAATGTATACAGAGGTCTTAGGGGTGTTACATCATCTTCTGGCCAGGGGGGCCTGCTGACAATTTACGACCCTCTCCTTGTGACAGCGGTCAGTCAATCAGGACACTTATTTCTCCAGGGCTGATTATTCTCAAAACAGACGCCACCCAAGTAAAGTTACATTCCTACAGGGTGAGGGTGTAGTGGGTTTTAGTTAAGGAAAGAATTTACTTAGCCTAAGGTCTAACGTGATTAATATCAAAGGTTAATTCTATATATTCATTAATGTGTGTAAGGGCAGGGGATATGGAGACTTAGCAACAAACATTGGCTCAACAAATGAAAAACCCTTCACCAACACAATTTCTAATTAGCCCATTATACTTATATTAATAGTTTTCTAACTTTTCTAAGGAACCTGTTTTTAGAAGGTTTAAAGCATCTTGTGCTGTGAGTGATCACATGTGGCCGGACAAGCCTGTCAGGCAGGCTAGAGAACCTTCAGAGGAGTTTGTAGGTTAAAACACTCTTATCACGCCCAGGAATTATTATAAACTGGAGCTCTAAGTTAACTCCTTCTCCAAAAGAGGTGGTGGGGGACAGCCCCCCGTAAAGTCAGAGGTGTAGGTGAGCACAAAGTAGTAAAGTAGGCAGGCTCTGGTTATGGGGGTAGATGCTCGAGGAGTTCCAGGGGGACTCCTGAGGCTCGATCCCGCCTTTGCGTATGTCGAGCCTCCTTCCTCATGACCTTTGTCACGGGCGGAGGACCTCACTCTGGCCCCCAACACCCAATGGCTCAGCAGTAAAGAATCTGCCTGCAATGTAGGACCCACAGGAGACATGAGTTTGATCCCTAGGTCGAGAAGATCCCCTGGAGGAGGAAATGGCAACCCACTCCAGTGTTCTTACCTGGAGAATCCCTTGGAGACAGGAGCCTAGTGGGCTACAGTACACAAGGTCACGAGGAGTCAGACACAACTGAAGCGGCTTAGTACAACACAGCACAGAAGGTCTTTAATATATTGGAGGAGGCAATGGCATCCCACTCCCGTACTCTTGCCTGGAAAATCCCATGGACGGAGGAGCCTGGTGGGCTGCAGTCCACGGGGTCGCTAAGAGTCGGACACAACTGAGCGACTTCACTTTCACTTTTCACTTTCATGCATTGGAGAAGGCAATGGCAACCCACTCCAGTGTTCTTGCCTGGAGAATCCCAGGGACGGGGAGCCTGGCGGGCTGCCATCTCTGGGGTCACACAGAGTCGGACACGACTGAAGAGACTTAGCAGCAGCAGCAGCAGTTACTCTTGAGACAAGTTAAATGAGCAAGCCATTGCGTTCTGCTTAAATGGATTCAATCCTGTCTATTTTAAATGGAAAGACAATTCCTATCAACATGTTATCTTTGAACATTAACAATAGAAGAGACCTTAAATTTGGGATAGTCCAAGAAATGGCAACTCCAGTGTTCTTGCCTGGAGAATTCCACGGACAGAGGAGCCTGGCAGTTTGCAGTCCATGGGGTCGCAAAGAGTTGGACACGGCTGAGAGACTAACACAGTGACACCACACACTGGAAAGCAAGATTCAGACATCAACACCGCTGGTCCCCACCTTTAGCCCACGGAGCCCCACGTCACTGACCAGCCCGTTTCATGCTTGGGTAACGCTCCTTGTTACTAAGGGTTTTTAACTGCTTTCCTTTTACAGTCTCCTCACGGGCCCTCTGAAGGTAAATATTTACCCTTCAGATACTGAAAAATCATTTATTTCCTCTGAGCCCTCCTCAGGCTGATCATCACCAGCTCCTCAGCTGTGACTCTTACAACAGGGTCTTCACAATCCTAAAATGTTGCTCTGGTTTGTCAATACCATGCTGAAACTATGGTAACCAATTTCTAGTCTCAATACAAACTGCATTCTCTGCGCACTTTAATTTTAAGTTAAAGCCGTTTGTAAGCCGTTAGTTTAGAGATTTAGAAAGGAAAGATATCAGGTCCCCTTGTCTGCCAGTCTACTTGGAAAATCAGATTCCAAATAGTCTTCCTCTCCTAACTCAACCTTCTATTGAAGACTTTGCCACTACTTCTTGCACTAGAGAAGCTTTGCTATTCAGAGGGAGGCAAATTATGAATTATTTAAATTTTATTTAAATACCTTTCCAGAGTTTAATCTTCCTCAGCCAGCTGGGCACCAAATGTTTGATAGCTTCAGTTATGTACTGGCAGGTGAATCAGACACAGAGTCTTCCAATGGAAATACTGACTCTAAAAGCTTAATCACTGAAATTATAATTTGCTCCCTTTAGGGCAGTAAGGGGATTTGAATTAAAAACATTTCTTCCTGCAAGGTAAGGGATTCTTTTTAATGGCAATGGTTCCAGGGTTCAAATTGATTAAATTTTTATAATTTTTTCTTCCACTTCGATATAGTAAAAGAATACTCCAACTCTATTGTTAACTGGATATATTATTTTGAACACCTCTGTGTGTCAATTCCTCATCTGTGAAATGGGCATAATATGTATATAACCAAGCATGGTCCGATGATTAAACAAAATATTGTATATGAGAACACAAATGTTTTAGCATAATACCACTGGAAAGGAAAAGGAACCGTGAAGCGGGCAAAAGAGGAGGAAGAGATTAACACTCAGGAAAAGGGAAAAGCAGTTCTTTCTTTGCAAAAAGTCATGAAGTTCATTTCTTCCTTAACAATGAGTTATATTTGTAGAGTTGTTTTGCTTTCACCCACTTCTCTCACTGAACCTTAAAACAGTCCAGGGGATGGGTTTAAATCAAGAGCCATTGCTACCACACTTGACACATGAGGAAAGGGAAAATGTGGGAGGCTGGGACCAAACCTCTAAGACCCCTTTACCCAAAGAGACAAGGTTGGACTAAAGAGGCTTTCTGACTCAGAAAGAGTCAGCATTGCAGAGCAGAGAGCAAGATCTGTTTACCGACCTGGTCTAACACTTACCTCCTGGGTGTTCTGAGATCAGTTACTTGCTAACCTTGTCTATTTTCCATAAAATACTAATGATTGCTACCTTTTCCAGTCAGGGTGCTCCAGAGAAATAGAACCAACAATATAATGTTACAGGGTGTGTGTGTGTGTGTGTGTGTGTGTGTGAGTGTGTACACTGAAAGGCAGAGATAGAAAAATATTTATTTTAATGACCTGGCTTATAAAACTGTGGGGGCCAGCACGTCTTACAGCCACAGGGCAGTTCAGTGTGCTGGAAACTCAGAATTTTTATATTATACTCTTTTTGCTTATTTTAACCATTTAAAAATCAAAATATAGTTAATTTACCATGTTCTGTTAATTTTAGGTGTATGGCCAAGTGATTCAATTATATGTATATATATCAGTCAGTTCAGTTCAGTCACTCAGCCATGTCGGACTCTTTGAGACCCCATGCACGCCATGTTTCCTGTCCATCACCAACTCCCAGAGCTCACTCAAACTCATGTCCATCGAGTTGGTGATGCCATCCAGCCATCTCATCCTCTGTTGTCCCCTTCCCCTCCTGCCTTCAATCTTTCCCAGTATCAGGTATATTCATATATCTAGATATAGATACATGAATAGTGAGAAAGCCAGTCACTCAGTCATGTCCAGCTCTTTGCGATCCCATGGACTGTAAGTCGCCAGTCTCCTCTATCCATGGAATTCTCCAGGCAAGAACACTGGAGTGGGTAGCCCTTCCCTTCTTCAGGGGATCTTCCTGACCCAGAGACTGAACCCCAGTCTTCTGCAGATTCTTTACCATCTGAGCCACATGGCAAGCTATATATCTTTTATTTATATATTTATATATATTCTTTTTAAGATTCTTTTGCATTCTAGGTTATTCCAAGATACTGAATATAGTACCCTGTGCTATACAGTAGCTTATATTACACTTGAGGCAGAATTCCTTCATAGCCAGAAAACCTTACTTTTGCCTTGAAAATATTCAGCTGATTACATGAGGTCCACTTACATTAATCTCCTTTACTTAAAGACAAGTGATCATAGATACTAATCACATCTACAATGTACCTTCACAGTGACATTCAGGTTAACATTGAGCAAACGACTAGGCGCCACATCCCAGCGAAGTTGACACATAAAATTGTGTATCGCACCACCTCATAGAATTGTTGTAAGCTTTAGGAGAAAAAGTATGCATCTGGTTTGGAGTGGTGAGCTCTAGAAATCAGTGCAGGACAATTTGGAAATCAAGAGTGCTCAACCTGGGCTTAAGAGCCCCTCTCCCCCACGTCCTGACAGGAATAAATCCAGTTAGGAATGAGACCCAAAGCTTCTGTAATTTGGATGTCCTTCTTTCTTTAATAAAAGGAAGCATTCAAAATTTAGGTATATTTTTATAATTTCAAGATACTTTATTTTTTTAAAGATGAGTTGCATTACTAAGTTTCTGGCCCATTCTCCCAATAGACAAGCTGTGAGTGTGCTTCCTTGCTCGGCAGTTGAGGGGCGCTCTTTAGCAGCAGGTTTGAAAAGTGAGTGAAAATCCATATAAAACAAACATTCAAATAATTTCTATGGAAACACAGTTAAGTGTGACCACATCTCCCAGTCTTCCACATTGTTGCATCTGGGCCAATCCTACGCACATAGGCATATCAAAACTCGCAGTAATTAAGTGGTCTCCCCCAAACCCTACTGCTGTGAATAAAAGCATTCAAAATTAGATATTTTTTCTTTCTTCTCTACAATGAGAAAAACATCACGATCATTAAAAATTTAAATCAAGTGAAAAATTACAGTCCGGTCAACACGGAAGCATACCTTCTTTGTTGTCTTATATTTACTTATTAATGATTGGAGAAAAAATCAAATTAAAAGTTAATGAAATATGAAAGGAAAGCAAACAAGATAAGCACCGAAATCAATAGAAACTGTTTTGACATGAAGAGGAAAATTGTAAAAATAATTTTGTCAAATCGTACCCAAGGTAATAATTTATGGAAAGGATGAGATGGATTTTGAATAGCGTTAATAAATAGGCTTCGGTGTTGTTTGGTAATCCAGTTAATGAAGAGGAGTGAATCATATAAAAACATTGCAAATGAGTTTAATTTCTTGCTGACTTGATGCTTAAATAATAAAACAATCATGTTATTCTTCTTGATTTTGAAATGCTTGAGCTATTTGTCAACTTTTAATCATATGCATTTAGATTTGTATACACTGTATTGAGAAATGAGTATCCCCCTGATGGAAGAGTATTTCTCTTTTGACCAGGTATCAGTGAGAATGGAATCCAGGGCTTGCAATTCCATGTCTTAGATTGAGAAGAATTTTCCACAGATCAGCTCCTGGCCCCATGCATATTAAACATGCTTCTCTCTAATGGCTAATGAACTTCCAGTGCAAACTATCTCACAACTTCAAGTTCTGAACTTTTGTTTCACGACTTTGGTTGAGTCAGGACAGTGGGTAGCAAGAGTATTCCTGGAAACCATTCCCACACCAGGGCGACTAGCAATAATTTAACTGGAATCCTTGTTCACATGACCCACTAATGTCAAATCAAAAGCCTCCTCTTAGAGGATACCATAAAGGTCATGACGCCTCCAACACCACCCAACAGGAGGGGAGGAACAATGGGGGAGAAACCGGAGCAGAAAGAAACATGAGCTGTGAGGATGAAAAATGTCACCTGCCGTGTCAATAAACAAAGGATGCTGCCGTCATCAAGCCAACGACACTGTAGCCTCTGCCAACATTGAGCCCTGAGGGGACCCAGGACGGAAAACAACAGGATGGGACACTGGGCCTCGAAGGTTACGGTGTCTCAAAAGAATGATTTCAACGAGCCCAAACTCTTCCCGCACAGAAAAAAGCCCTGAAATCCTTAACTTGAGATAGCTGATTTTCCTTAATTAACAGTAATCTTCTGATGTTCCAACCACCTGGTTTTTGTTGTAAAAACTGTGTATCCTAACGCCTTTCTTACCTCATCAGAGCAGTCCCTCAGAGCTATCTGAGAGGCTGTCTTCCAGGCTTACATGCTCGAAAAGTCCGTGGAATAAAGCACACTTCTCAGCTTTTAAGTTGTACATCTTTTTTTCAGTTAGCAATTTCAAATGCTTTCAGCTAAAATATCTTACTTTTGCAAATTATACTGTGTGTATATATATATATATATGTGTGTGTATATATATACATAAATATAGGCATATATACATATGTACATAGTTATATATATATATATATTTTTTTTTTCCCCCAAAGGGAGAAGAATAGCTTGGTAAATGGATGGCATCTTTGTACCACATGGCTCTTCTTTATATACCTGTAAGCCTGTCATCCCAGGTAGGCTCCAAGTGTCATGACGTCAGGGACTGTTTTTGTTTCTTCATACCCCTTGCAATTAGATCAGTTTGGGCAATGAGTAGGCACTCAATAAATATTTTATTTATTAACCAAGTGATTAAAGCTAAACGTTCTAAGCAAAATGGAATAAAACACTTTTAAAAACAGCTGCCATGATAGTCTTATATCAAAGCACCTGGGGCTCCACAGATGTTCTAGTTTTTATAGCTGAAAACAAAATTCCCCTAAACTTAGCAGCATAAAGCAACAATAATCATTTCTTTTCATTCATGATTACTGTGGGCTGGCAAGCTGTGTAGACCAGCTCCGTGGTTCTGTTCTCTCATAAGGCTGCAGTCAGCGATGGTGGCTGGGGGTCATTTCAGAGTCTTCTTATCTCGAGTGTCTGGGGCCTGAAGTGGAAGATTCCAGTAGCAAGGGTTGAAACAGCTCAGACTCAGGTCTGTCCACATCATCTCTCCAATAGGCAGCTTCTGGAGGGCTAGACTTCTAATATTAGATCAGATTCTCAAGATGCATGTGCCGAGAGGGGGAGTATTTTGCCTTTTATCACCCAGTCTGGGGGGGAAAAATGCAGCATCACTTCCACTGTGCCCTATTGGGTGAGGCAGTTACAAAGTCCCTCCCCAAGTTTTAAGGGGTAGACTCTACCTCCTTATGGAGGAGTATCACGATTACACGGTAAGTAGGTCCTCTGAGATAAGATATACATTAGTGTGGCCATCTTACTATAGGAGATAGAGGTTTCTAAATTTATAAGCATTTGTTTAAATAATGTACAATATAATTCTTGCTCCTGCTAGTAGCTCCCAGCTACTGTTCTTCATGTGCCAGACCACTAAGTTCCCCTGCTAAGGAAATGAACGTCACACTTGAATACCTGTAATGGCCTTGCCTTCAGAAACACATTGGTAGATGATTTTGTTTCTCAGAGGATCTAATACACGTCAGCTTTTGTGATTTTGAAAGTGCCTACTAGAGTTCCACTCAGCAGTCCGTCTTCCTGTTGCCACCACTATTCAATCCAGGATGGATGAAATTTACTAACTAATATTAGTACAGCCCACCTATTATAGACCGTACTGTATTTTGTGTGTCCCCAAATTCGTATGTTGAAATCCAGTCCCCAGTGTGACGGTGTTGGGCTGTGGGGCCATGAGAGGTGATTAAGTCAAGAGGCTGAGCTCTTATAAATGGGAGCCTGTTTAGAGACCCTAGAGAGTTCCCTTGTCTCTTCTGCCTTGTGAGCCGACAAGAAGATGACCATCCTCTATGAAGCAGGAGATGAACCCTTACCAAACTGAATCTACTGAAGCTTTGATCTTGGGCTTCTCAACCTTAAAAAAAACTATGAACAGATAACAAAGCTGTCAACAGGTAACAGTACTCTTGCCGGGAATATCCTATGGATGGAGGAGCCTGGTAGGCTGCAGTCCATAGGGTCGTCAAGAGTCGGACACGACTGAGTGACTTCACTTTAACTTTTCACTTTCCACTTTCATGCACTGGAGAAGGAAATGGCAACCCACTCCAGTGTTCTTGCCTGGAGAATCCCAGGGACGGGGGAGCCTGGTGGGCTGCCGTCTATGGGGTCACACAGAGTTGGACACGACTGAAGTGACTTAGCAGCAGCAGCAGCAACAGCCTATTCTGTCGGCAATAGGAATAGCAGCCCATACTAAGCAAGCTCTGTTGCCCTCTGTGAATGTAACAGGCCCATCTGGAGACCCTCCCCAGACCCCTGGACCCCTGGCTGCTTTGCCCTCACTTGGGACAGCCAGGGCAGAGACCGCTGTGTGGGCCTTGGAGATGCTGCCTCCACAAACTGACGAGTCGCATTCCTGTAGCTGCTCGCTCTTCCACCACTTCTGCTTCCAGATTCTGCTATGCTGCCAAGTGAAAGAAGGTGAGCTCTGATTCTCTGAGCAGCTGTCAGAGTTCGCTCCCTGTGGGATAAGGTGTGGCCAGCTGCAGACAAGCTACCTCTCTCCCTCCTCTCACCGATGGCAGGTCTGGAAGCACAGTGCTGTTTGTCTGGAGACATCCTACAAGGCACACCTTCCAAGTGACTGGCTGGGTCTGTGTCGATCATGCCAGAGGGGCGGGCATACTGCTTCACCCTGTTGCCTATTTTAATTTCACTTTCTTACCTGCTATACTTCTTTTTTCACTGGGAGTGCCCTGGGATGGCATCAAGCAATTAATCCTTTACTCAGGCTCTGCATTTTAAAGCACCGAGGCTAAACCTGAAACCATCCATACTGTCATCACTACCTTCATTTTAAACATGAGGAAACCAAGATTCACAGGTTTCCAACTTCTTACAGATTCCTAAAAAACCTAAATTTGCAAACAAGGATTATTTTTTTTTTCTCAGCTACAATGCCTACATTTTTTCCTTCTCTCCACAGTACTTTCTCAAGAAATATAGGATTCAGGAAAGCTGGAAACAGGGTTGTAGTTTTACCACCACCAGTGGATTAAATAAACCTTGAAAGTTAAGAAATATAATAACAGCTAATATTTGTTGATTCCTTACTATGTGCCAGGCTCTGTTCAAAGTAATTTATATGTAATTTCTTTAATGAATTGCATAAATTCCCTTCTGATTTAATAGTATCCTCATCACTACTTTATAAATAAAGAAACTGAGCCATAGGTTTATAGCCAAAAGTTCCACAGGTACTATGTGGTGGAGTCTATTTCCTTTTCTCTTTTTCTTAAATTAAATATACTTAAATTAAATTTTTTCTTGGGAAGGTATTTTATTTTGAATACAGTGGTGTGTACATGTCAAACCCAAACTCCCAATCTATCCTTCCCTCCCCACTAATAACCATATGTTCACTCTCTAAATCTGTGACTCTGTTTCTGGCTTGTAAATTAAGTTCATTTGTATCATTTGCTTTTTAGATTCCAAGTTTATAATAGCCAAGACACAGAAACAACCTAAATGTCCATTAAAGATGAATGGATAAAGAAGATGTGGTACATATATTCAATGGAATATTATTCAGTTATTAAAATGAATGAAAAATGCCATTTGCTGCAATATGAATGGACCTGGAGATGATCATACTCAGAGAAGTAAGTCAGATAGAGAAAGGCAAATATCATATGATGCCATTTATATGTGGAATCCTTGTCTCCTAAATGTATATAACTCTGTGTCTAACTCACAGTATTCTCATAAAGACTGATGATGATATAAAATGCTCAGAAAAGAGCAAGTGTGAAGTATCTTTAATATTATATCTGCCTTTTTGATAAATGAAGGGAAAACCAAGTCAATACATAAGCAGCATTGGAAAAACATCCTAAAACATGAGCCTCAGCGAAAGATAGGCTCTAGCAATGACAGCTACACCCTTACTGGTCCAGATGCCCATGCCTGTGATGAGGACAGGGTCACTACCCTCCTTTCCACCTTCAGATCACACATACTTGGGCAGCAGAACTCTTGAGCCTTCTGCTCCTTCTCCAGCTCATCCTACCCATTTCCTGAGATTTTTAGGTATTCTAAAAATTACCTTATATTCCTGGAGTAGGAAATGGCAACCCACTCTGGTAGTCTTGACTGGAGAATTCGATGGACAGAAGAGTCTGACGGGCTACAGTCCATGGGGTTGAATAGAGTCAAACACGACTGAGCAACCAACACTTTTCTAACTCCCCTTAATCTGATGTCATCATTATCCTGTTTTCCCAGCTTTGCAAGTTAATTATTTCTTAATCATGCTCACTGTAATTTCTATGAGAACAAGAAAGTCTTGTTTTGTCTTACCTATGCTTTTACAAAACACCTGAATATGTCTGATACTCAAAAAATCACTTCTCTAAACCTTAGAAATCACTCAAAATCACATTGCACCATGTTTCACATGGAATTTCCCTATTAGGTGCATCACCCAAGAGCACTCAGTGCGATGCTCAGTTCACATTAAAATAAACACGTGGGCTGATTATATAAGAAAAGAAATTAACTTGAAATCACTGCTTAGTTGCATCTCCAAGTCCATGGTCTGGCTTTGGTGGCAGTTAACTACAGTTTTCCATCCAAAAATTGAAAATATAACAATCTAATAACATGAAAATTGTTATTTACATTATTGTAAGCCTTTGACTGTGTGGATCACAATAAACTGTGGAAAATTCTGAAAGAGGTGGGAATACCAGATCACCTGACCCGCCTCTTGAGAAATCTGTATGCAGGTCAGGAAGCAACAGTTAGAACTGGACATGGAACAACAGACTGGTTCCAAATAGGAAAAGCAGTACGTCAAGGCTGTATATTGTCACTCTGCTTATTTAACTCATATGCAGAGTACATCATGAGAAACGCTGGACTGGAAGAAGCACAAGCTGGAATCAAGATTGCCGAGAGAAATATCAATAACCTCAGATATGCAGATGACACCACCCTTATGGCAGAAAGTGAAGAGGAACTCAAAAGCCTCTTGATGAAAGTGAAAGAGGAGAGTGAAAAAGTTGGCTTAAAGCTCAACATTCAGAAAACGAAGATCATGGCATCCGGTCCCATCACTTCATGGGAAATAGATGGGGAAACAGTGTCAGACTTTATTTTTTTGGGCTCCAAAATCACTGCAGATGGTGACTGCAGCCATGAAATTAAAAGACACTTACTCCTTGGAAGGAAAGTTATGACCAACCTAGATAGCATATTAAAAAGCAGAGACATTACTTTGCCAACAAAGGTCCATGTACGGATGTGAGTTGGACTGTGAAGAAATCTGAGCACCGAAGAACCGATGGTTTTGAACTGTGGTGTTGGAGAAGACTCTTGAGAGTCCCTTGGACTGCAAGGAGATCCAACCAGTCCATTCTGAAGGAGATCAGTCCTGGGTGTTCTTTGGAAGAAATGATGCTAAAGCTGAAACTCCAGTACTTTGGCCACCTCATGGAAAGAGTTGACTCATTGGAAAAGACTCTGATGCTGGGAGGGTTTGGGAGCAGGAGGAGAAGGGGACAACAGAGGATGAGATGGCTGGATGGCATCACTGACTTGATGGACGTGAGTCTGAGTGAACTCCGGGAGTTGGTGATGGACAGGGAGGCCTGGTGTGCTGAGATTTATGGGGTCGCAAAGAGTCGGACAGGACTGAGCGACTGAACTGAACTGAACCGAACTGTTATTACATTGCAGAGACTGTTTCTCTACTCTAAAATCTACTTTATCTAATATTGGAACCTCTCCTGATTCTTTTTTAAAATTATGGTTTGCATAGTGTTAGTTTTTCCATTCTTTCACTTTCAATACACCACTGTTGTTATATTTGAAGTGAATTTCTTGTGGACAGTGGACAGTATATTCTTGGATCTTGTTGCTGTTTTTGGTTGTTGTTTTTTTTTTTTTTTTGGTCCACCTGGCTATTTTTTTCTTGTATTTTAATTAATTCAGAAACTTTTATGGTCATTATTAAAAAGCAGAGATATTATACTACTTGGTTAACAAAGGTCCAACTAGTCAAAGCTATGGTTTTTCCAGTAGTCATGTATGGATGTGAGAGTTGGACTATAAGGAAAGCTGAGTGCCAAACAATTGATGCTTTTGAACTGTGGTGTTGGAGAAGACTCTTGACAGTCAAGGAGATCCAACCAGTCCATCCTAAAGGAAATCAGTCCTGAATATTCACTGGAAGGACTGATGCTGAAACTCCAATACTTTGGCCACCTGATGCGAAGAACCAACTCATTGGAAAACACCCTAATACTGGGAAGAATTGAAGGTGGGAGGAGTAGGGGATGACAGAAGATGAGATGGTTGGATGGCATCACCAATTCAATGGACATGAGTTTGAGTAAACTCCAGAGATTGGTGGTGGACGGGGAGGCCTGGCGTGCTGCAGCCCATGGGGTCCCAAAGAATCAGACACGACTGAGCAACTGAACTGAAACTGAAACTGATAGGGTCTGACGGTCATTATTGATACAGCAAAGTTTAAGTCTACTGTTTTATGTTGGATGGTTTGTTTCCTCTGTTTCCTGCGTTCCCCATTCTTGCTTCCTGTTTCTACCTTCCTAGGAGTTATTTGAACATTTTCCACTACGTTTTGATTTATTTTTAGTGTTTTTGAGGATATCACTTTGTATAGTTTTCTTAGTGGTTGTTCTAGGTACTGCAATATACATACATATATATTGCTGTCTGTGAGAGTGGTATCAGTGCTTCAGCACTTCAAGTAAACTGTGGAAATCTGTTCCCATATAGGTGTCTTTACATTTTCTACTTTTAAAATATAATTATCCTCAGTATTTCCTCTCCATACATTGAAAGCCACAACAGATGTTTATAATATTTGCTTCAGTCATCAAATGTTCATTTAAGAAACTCTCGCAAGAAGTAAGATGACCTGTTACATTTTTGCCTGTGTGTACCCATTATGGTATTCTTTTTTTCTTTCTGAAATTTCAAGCCTCTTTCTGCTATCATTTTCTTTCTGCTCAGAGAATTTTCTTTAACTATTCTTCCGAACAGGTTTCCTAGAAACTAATTCTCTGTGTTTCTCTTCATCTGAAAGATGTCTTTTCCCTCCCCTTCATACCTGAGGGCTATTTTCGCTGAATACGGAACTCAGACATGACCCTGCTTTTCCATCGGTCCTCAGAGAATGCTGCGCCACTTCCTACTGGGTCAAGATAAGAATCATGGGTCGAGATAAGAAATGTACTTCCATTCTAACTGGTGTTCTCCTAAAAAGGAATGCATCACTTCTATTTCTTTCTTTTGTTTTTTTTTTTTTGGTTTCAGAAGCTCAATTTTGATGTGCCTTTCAAGGATTTCATGCTTTGACAAACTCGGAAAGTTTTCGGTCATTATTTCTTCACATACTTCTTAAGTACCACTCTTTCCTCTCCTTCAAGCTCTCCAATGGTGAATGTTAGCAATTTTTTTATGGCCTCACAGGTCCCTGAGACTGTTCATTTTTGTTTCAATCTGTTTTCTCTCTCATATATTCAGAATGGGTAAATTGTATTGATCTATCTTCAAGTTCACTGCTTCTATCTCTTTCATCTCCATTCTATTTTGTGAGCTCATTCAGTGAGGTTTTATTTTTTTACTTCAAATATTGTACATTTCAATTAAATTATTTATATCTGGTTCTTTATAACATTCATTTCTTTGCTTAGATTTTCTAATTTTTATTCTGTTCCAAGATCACTGTTGAATCATTTCTATGATAACTGCTTTAAAATACTTGTCTGATAATTTTGACTTATGATTCGGATTGGCATTGGTTTCTGTTTATTATCTCCTATCATTCTTGTGGTTTTCCTCATCCTTGGTGTAATAAGTGATTTACCTGAGCATATGAGATATTATGAGACTGGACCTTATTTAATCTTTTCCTTGTTTTATCAGTTTGCCCTTCTACTGAGCTGTTGCATGAGGGCCAGGAGGCCCACAGCACCATCCAGCAACAGAGGAGTGCTGACTCACCCCGCCCACTTCAGGGTGGAGAAGACATTCAGCCCCCTCTTTGCTCCTCTTTTAAAAACACGGCATCGATGATCATACTCCCTTGTTGTCTCCAAGGAGGAGTGAAATTTAGGTCCTGCCTCTGGGCTGCATACAGGACAAGCAGAGGGTTGACTCCCAACACTTGGTTGCTGCAGGTCAGGCTTGGAGGCTCAGGTCCCCAGCAGGCCCCACTGACATGGGCTGGGAGTGGGGAAATCAAGTGGCTACTCTCCACTTTGACCACCTTGTCAGCTTTGTTGACGCCAGGTAGGGGTGGAGGCTCAGCTCACCAACAGACAGGCAACAACACTAAGCTGGTGCGAGAGTCAGATACTGCCAGGTCTGCTGGGATGTGGATGGAGGGCCAGCTTCCCACTCAGCCTGCCAGTGTCAGCTGGTAGGGAAGCTGGGCTGTTGCCACCAGCTTCTGGCAAGCAGGAAATGGAGAGGCAGGTCCCTGCCCCACCTGTGACATCAGCCAGTGGGGGATTGGGGCACACCTTCTACTCCCAGAGGATAAGGACTAAGAGGGAGCATTAAAGATCAGCTCTTGGCTGGCCAGCAGAAGTGGAGGGAAAGCATGACAGGATTTTTTTGTTAGTATTTGACTGGACTAATGTCGATATTGCCACAAGGCTTTCTATTGTTAGGACACTTTTTCCCCTGTCCTTTGACTAAAGGGAATAAGACTTTCTTAGAGAATTTTATTTGTGCTTGTTGATGTATCTGGAACAGAGGCTTCTTCAAAACTCTGTTGGGGATATATTGGAGGCAATAAGGAAACCTTAGGAACTTATCATTGTGCTCCTTCCCAAATCCCAATATTAATATGCAGGTCACCTTTTTCTTTCAAACTTTCAGAATCTCCCTGGTCTTTTTGTTGTTTTATAACCTGGGAGGACTAGGGGTACTCCATCTTGACAGAACCCAGGAAACTATTCACTACTCTGTGGGTTTTCCTATCTTTTATGAAAGTGCCTGGTACAGATAGTTTAAAACTATCCAAGGCAATCTGTAGATTCAATGAAATCCCTATAAAAATACCAACGGCATTTTTCACATAACTAGAACAAATAATCCTAAATTTTGTACAGAAACACAAAAGACTCAGAATAGCCAAAGTAATCCTGAGAAAAACAGAGCTGAAGATATCACATTCCTTGACTTCAAACTGTACTACAAAGCTACAGTAATCAAAGCAATATTGTACTGGCACAAAAACAGACACATAGATCAACAGAACAAAACAGAGCCCATAAATAAACCCATGCTTATAGATCAATTAAGCTATCACAAAGTAGGCAAGAATTTACAGTGGACAAAAGACAGCCTCCTCAGTAAATGGTGTTGGTAATATTGGACAGCTACCCTCAAAAGAATGAAACTGGACCACTTCCTCATACCAGACACAAAAATAAATTCAGGATGGAGAAATGCAAACCTTGAAACAATAAAACTTTTAGAAGAAAGCATAGGCAATACCTCTTTGACATTAGAAACAGCATTTTGGATATGTTTCCTCAGTCAAGTGAAACAAAAGCAAAAATAAGCAAATGGTACTATATCAAACTAAAAAGCTTTTCTACAGAGAAGGAAACTATCAGCAAAACAAAAAGACAACCTGCTGAATGGAGAAGATACCCAATGAAGTGCTAATATTCTAAATATACAAAGAACTCGTACAACTCAATAGCATAAAAGCAAAGAAACTGATTAAAAATCGGGCAATGGAATATTATGGGGCCATGAAAATGATGAGATCTTACCTTTTGTCACTATATAGATGAATTCAGGATGTATTATAGTAAATGAAATAAGTCAGAGATAGACAAATACAGTAGGATTTCACTTAAACTGTGGAATCTAAAAAATGCAGCAAAACAAAATGAAAACACAATCATAAATACAGAGAACAAATGAGTGGTTGCCAAGGAGAAGGGGGCGGGGGGGTTGTGTGAAATATGAGAAGAGAATTAGGATGTTCACACTTCCAATTAGAAATCGAATGTCTTAGGGATGCATCATACAGTATAAGCAATGCCATCAGTAATACTGTGAGAACTCTGTGTGGGGACAGGCGATTGATGACTAGACTTATGGTAATACGTTCATACTTTATTTAAATGTTGAATCACTATGCTATACACTTGAAATCAATATGATATTGTTTATCAACTATATTTCAATTTTTTATAAACTTCATGTAGCTATATTTTGGGTTTCTTGAATACCATTATGAATAAGAACTGTCAACTCCAATCCAAATTAACTATACCTTTCAAAAATGTAATAATATTTCAGATATTTTTCATGGCCTCTCTTCTACTAAACAGTAGATAGTTATTACAATGTGTGCCTGTCTGATGTTCTGAATATACAGACTTTGGGCAAAAGTATATGTGTTGTTTTTCTTTTTAACTTTATTTATTTCCTCATCCCCACTTGCTTTCGGAATGAGGATATCAAATGACACTAAAGTTCTTAGTAAATGACAAAGGAGTTGATAAGCAATCTTCAAATCTTCCATTTGTCCTCATGCTAACAGATCTAGAGTACCCCAAGATTGAGTATTTTAGTCAGAAGATAATGTTATCAGCTTCTTCCTACTCCTCCCACTCCAATTCACCCGATCCTCTCCACCTACTTCCTATTTATCTCCTTAAAAGAAGGTTGCGCTGTTTTCTAAAGCTCTGCTTTCCAATACAGTAGACTCAGGTCACAAACGTCTATTTAAATTTAAACTAGTTAAGGCACTTCCCTGGTTCTGCACTGGTTAAAACCTTGCCTTCTGATATAGGCGATGCAATTTCAATCCCTGGTTGAGGATCTAAGATCCCACTGGTCTCGCAGCCAAATAACCAAAACATGAAACAGCAATATGGTAACAAATGCAATAAAGACTTTAAAATACTTAAAAAAAAAACTGAAAAATAAACATTAAAAATTTAGTTCAGTTCAGTCACTCAGTCATGTCTGACTCTTTGGGGCCCCATGGACTGCAGCACGCCAGGCCTCCCTGTCCATCATCAACTCCAGGAGTTTACTCAAACTCATGTCCATCGAGTCTGTGATGCCACCCAACCATCTCATCCTCTGTCGTCCCCTTCTCCTCCTGCCATCAATCTTTCCCAGCATCAGGGTCTTTTGAAATGAGTCAGCTCTTCACATCAGGTGGCCAAAGTATTGGAGTTTCAGCTTCAGCATCAGTCCTTCCAATGAATATTCAGGACTGATCTCCTTTAGGATGGACTGGTTGGATCTTTTTGCTGTTCAAGGGACTCTCAAGAGTCTTCTCCACCACTACAGTTCAAAGTCACCATTAAATAAAAATCAGTGCCTCCTTCCCACCTACCACATATCTACTGCCCCCTGGCCACACATGGCCCTGGTGATTATAGTGGACTGCACAAACAAAGAACATCATCCTCACAGAAAGTGCTCTTGCACAGTGCTGGTCGAAAGGCCTTCTTCTGCCCCCACCTCCAAAGGCAACAACTTCCTCTAGAGTCTGATTCAAGCTTCCTTCCGCATGCATCTATGTTTTAAAATTCACCAACAGGAAGGCAACAATCTTTTCAGAATAAGCAACAGGCAGGCACGGAGCTGGTGGGAAATGTCCGGTATCTATTGTCAAAGGCGCAGACTGATGAACGCGTCTGGAGTGTGGCTGTGCTCCACATGAAAATCAGTTCTCTAGGACCGGTGTTATTGGAGCAATTACACGTCCAGGGTTGGATGATTTGCATTCTGATGGGGTTGAGAGGTCAGGTCAAAGAACAGTGCATCTCTCCATTCTTCTCCTAGATAAGAGGGATTTGTGTGTGAATCATTTATATACTCTCCATAAATATTCATGGAAGATTATATGTGTGTATGGATGTGTGTATATATTTATTCTATGCATACGGTTAAAATTCATCTACATTAGACTCGAAAGACCCAATGTTTGCCATCCTAGAACAACTGTTATGCAACTAGAAATCACTCTGAAGACAGGAGGGCAGGGAGGCTGCGTTTGCTGAGGCAGAGAGGACAAGGGTGGGCAGCTTGGGAGCAAGATGCCTTTTCCCAGCCATTTTTTTCCCATCCTGCCACTGCTGATATAAGGACTCGCTGCCTTAACATTATGAATGTGGCTGACAACTCCATCAGGGGCTCTCTCTGGTGGTCAGGCTGTTCCCTCCCATCCCTTCCCACTGTGGGAATGAACCACACCACTTCTTTCTATCCACTCATTTAAACATTGCTGCAATGAAAAAAAAAAATTCTTTGTTAAAATGGACTGTTTCCAACATGCTTTTGTCTCCAATTGAAACTCTGCTTCATTAGTATTAATGTATCAAATGATTACTGTAAACTAAGCTTACTATACCCATTAGTTTATTTGATCATAACAATATTCCATGAGGGCTGGATCAGTAAGAGACCCATTTTAGAGATGAAGATACTGAAGGTAAGTTCAGGTTTTTCCAAGAGCACACACACAGAAGGTAAGTTTTAAGAATCTGATTCACCATGAAATCCATCATTTCAAAGAAGTTGGGGAAGTGGATGAGTTAGGATGGAGAGATGATCTGCCGTTGTGTATCTTAGTGATTTATGTTTGCAACACAATTGCCCCTGTCTCGGGACACCTGCCTAATGTGGTAAGGCCATCTTTGCCTTAAACTTGACACTCAGTAGTGTGCTTTCCTGCTGTGTTATTCCCCCAAAGACATGTTCATTTTCCAAACATGGTCTTCCTTCTTTGCTCTAAAATTGGGACTACACAGTAGCAGAGCAGGACACCAGGTTTTTAGATTGGTGAATTCCCTGTGGGCATCCCTTAATTTCCTCAGCCTTCATTTTCAACATCCCTAGAAAGAGGCGCTGACAGATACCCAGACAGAGCAACCAAGAACAGGACCGTCTCTGGTTTCAGATAAGATTATTCACAAAGACAAAAGCCTGGAACATTTAACAAATGCAAGTGCAAGCAGGCAGTTCAGCCTACCAGGGGCAGAGAAAATAGATTGCAGTGTCAACTTAATCAATGGTTCATCGCTGTACTTTTTCAGTGCTTGAACCTTATTAGGATTGAGGCTGTACTGCTCGGCTGAAAATCAATCTGGAGTTTTTCAAACAGCTGCAAAATGCAGAAATACAATTGCAAATAATATTATGAGTCTTCCAACTGCCTTGGAAAAACCCATGCAGAGCTAAGTGGGGCTGGTACACGGATGTGCTTCTGGCTGGGGATCAGGGTCCAAAAAAAGAGGATGAGGAAGAGAGGCGAAGGCATAGGAGAGTTTCAAATCCAGGGTGGACTGACTGAACTCATGTCTCAGGTTGGTTTTGAAGATGCAGTGACTGAATACAGCAGTATGAGAATTAGGCTTTCTTCATACAAAAACTAACTTCAGGCTAAAGTTGGAGTCCAGGCAAGATTCATTGAGTTTCTCTTTGACACCTGACCTAGCATTTAGAAATGGCTTCAGGGATGATATGGATTACCAAGACAAAGGGAAGATGAGTAGAGAGGCTGACGGATGAGCTGACCTAAAGAAGGAGCAAGATAGACTCTTAAAGAACTTAATCAGGCAACAGATAATCTGTGTACCTGACCTCTGTTAGGTTGTGGCTGAATATATGATGGAATAATTCTCAAGGCAGACATTAGAAAAAGAGTTCTTTAAGTTTTAAGACAAGGAATCCCAAAATGGTTTATAAGGTTGTTGTTTTTGCTGTTGTTTAAAGAAAAAATGCTTGCATTTGAGGTTAAAACCTACAAATTAGTGAGGGCTTAGTTAAATACTGGCTTTACCATTAGTATAGGGCCTCGTATGAGGTATTCAACAGCTTTAACAATGTGAGTGTTTCCCATCTCTCAGGTTTATTGAGAAGAAGTGTATGTGTGTGTGTGTGTGTGTGTGTGCGCGCATGTGCGCACGTGCATGCATACATATGTTCAGTCATGTCTGACTCTTTGTGACCCCATGGACTGCAGTCCTCCAGGCTCCTCTGTCCATGGGATTCTCCAGGCAAGAATACTGGAGTGGGCTGCCATTTCCTCCTCCAGGAGATCTTCCTGACCCCAGAAGTGAACCCACATCTCCTGTCTCCTGCATTGCAGGCAAATTCTTTACCACTGAGGCATGAGGGAAGACCCTGATTTTCAGTATAGATATAATGCAAAAAAATATGATTTAGTATTTTGTATTAATCAGTTCAGGCTGCTGAAACGAATACAGATTAGACAGCCTAAAAACACAGAAATTTATTTTGTCACAGTTTTGGAGGCTGGAAGTCTGAGATCAGGGTACCAATACAGTCAGGTCCTGGTGAAGGCTCTGTGACTTTCACGTGTCTGCCTTCTTGTTGGGACTTCACATGGTCTTTTCCCAGTGCCACGGGGGTGGAGGAGAAGAGGAGGGAGGGGCGGGGAGGAGAAGAAGAAGAAGAGAGAGAGCTCTGTGCTGCTAAGTCACTTCAGTCGTGTCCGACTCTGTGTGACCCCATAGACAGCAGCCCACCAGGCTTCTCTGTCCCTGGGATTCTCCAGGCAAGAACACTGGAGTGGGTTGCCATTTCCTCTCTTCTTATAAGGGCACTAATCTCATCAGACTAGGGCTCCACCCTCATGACCTCATTTCACCTTAATTACCTTCCAGAGGTCCCATCTCCAAATGCCATCACACTGAGGCCTAGGGCTTTAGAATTCGTGTGTGTGTGGAGGGGAGAGGTCAGAAAACATTCAGTCCATAACATATTGTATTAAACCAGCAACCTATATATAATTTACTTTCTCCCTGGAATAGCAGATCAAATAACTTGGGACATAGGGGAAAGGGACAGGATGTGTCCAGTGATTAGTAGAGTCTGTGCCCTCAAGTGTCTTTCAGACTCACAAAAGGGAGGGATGGTCAACAGGACACTACAGAGTAACATGGCAGTCATACTGCTGGAGGTGAGCCCAAGGCAGCAGAGGAGGTTCAGGGGAATCTGCAGATGACGGAGGAGTCAGGGGAAGGGGCTGTGTGCTCCTTCTGTTTCATCCATGGGAAAGGCTGTCAAATTTCAACAGCTATGACGTGTACTTAATACTCGTGCTCAAGAATGAATGAATAGATTAACCATATTGCCATTAATAAGAACACCCAAATTCCTTCTCATGGTCAAGGATTCTTTGTGTTAGAATGCCATTATAAAACTCGAAAATGTAAGTTGAGGTATTGTAAAGGAAAAAACATTAAATTGGAGTCTAAAGAAAGAAAAGAATTTTAGAAATCTAAAATCTAACTGCTTTCAGCCCTAGGACCTTGGGTAAGAGAGGAAGAAGACATTTAAGAGTTAAGGGGGTTTGTCTGGCCCCTGTCAACTCTCAAACTATTATTCTGGGATTCCCTCCTTGGATTTCATCTAAGGAACATTATTAATAACATCTGGAGTGCTAAAAGGAACTCATTACACTGTGTAAGGTGGTAACCTCTGAAAAAAGCCTCAATAATCCAAATAATAGCCATGAAATGAACATATGTTTAAGGTGTAAGTAGTATAATGTAGCAGCTCTAAGTGGATTTTATTCATTCATTCAAAAGGGTTTATTCAACTACTACTAAATGTCAGGCTAGGGGCAAGTTAATGATACATTCATCTATATCTCAAGAAGTGTATATATACATATATTTATATACATTTTTAAACACTAAAATCTATTTCTCCCAAGTAACTTTCTAAAACGCTCTTTAAACTTTTCAACCTAAGTGCTCTGTTGCCATAATCTCATGTTAGCAAAGCTCTGTGGAAAGGAATTCCCCCTAATGCTTTTAGTGCTTGGCTCTTATAGCTGAACCATGTGGTTATTGCACTTGACAAAAGCCAAAAATAGCTTTATAAAGTGCAGCCTCTTTATTCCCCTTAGAATTTGAAAAGTATTAATAAAGTTTATACTTCACTTCCAGTTTGAGGGGAAAGTAGGTGTAATCTGCAATTCTTTCTGAATTCAAGTCCACTTCTGTATCATTCCAGGTTCCTTTCCCAGACGTTCCTACATCCTAAAGAGATAATAGAATATCATTTTATCAAGGTAATATCAGGCCAGGCCTTGCCTCCTCTCTGCCCTAGCCTTCAGTTCCAAAGAATCATAGACCATTGGCGATTGAATGACCATAGGACTGATTTGATCCAGCTCCTTCATTTTGCAGATAAGGAAGTTTGCCTAGAGGAACAGAGTGATTACCCAAGGTCATTCAGCTAACTGCTAGAGAGAGTGAGACTGTCACCCAGGTCTCCTGACTTTAAGTTCATAGCCTCTCCACTAACCCACGCAGTGCAATGACTTTGTTTCTCTTTTCTCCTTCATGTACCTTTGCTTACAGATGTAGACATTCTGAGATGTACATCACGCACCCAACTGGCTCATATCTGTTTATATCAGGAGACAGCCAACTCTTTATATAAAAGGCAAGATATCAAATCTGGCTTTATGTCTTTTGCGGCAATGACACAACTCTCATTGTAATGTAAAAGCAGCCATAGGCAATGTGGAAATGAACAATCATGCCTGTGGTCTGATAAAACTTTATTTACAAAATCTGGAAGTGGAGTGATTGGCCAGTGGACTGGAGTTTGCCAAGCCCTGGTTTAGATCTGCATTCACTATCCTGATACCAGGAGCCCTCTTCCTCACATTATCAGGGTTGTGAATAAAAGATACCATCTTTCCTCCCTTATTGTAACAATAGGAGCTTGTAAATTTTATATACTCAGTCAACAGAAATCTACTGAATACTCACTTTATGGAAAAAGAACAAGGGATTAAATACACTGTAATAACAATCAGCTTCCTTGGTAGCTCAGATGGTAAAAAAAAAAAAAAAAAAATCTGCCTGCAATGCAGAAGACCAGAATTCAATCCCTGGGTTGGGAAGATTCCCTGGAGAAAGGAATAGCAACCCACTCTGGCATTCTTGTCTGGAGAATTCCATGGACAGAGGAGCCTGGCGGGCTACAGTCCATGGGGTCACAAAGAGTTGGACATGACTGAGTGACTAAGACTTTCACTTTCAATAATAATAATAATAGGGTATGTTATTTACTGAGTACTTACTATGTCCCAGTTGCCAAGCAAAGTAATTTTATGTACATGTTTCTCATTATCCTTACAAAATCTTATTTTACAGCTAAGGAACGTAAAGCCAAGCAGGAGTGGGAAACTCTTTCAAGTATAAAGTTCTAGAAGCAAGGTTTGAATCCAGATCTGCCATCTGCAATCTCTTATCACTGCCATGCTTCTTGAGGTCATGAAGGTCTGGTCTCATGTTACAGAGGAAGTGTAGCTCTAATCCTGGGCCTTCACTGGGGACCCTTCCATCTGTTCCTCCACCCCAGCTCTCTTATTTAACAATAATTCGTGTCCACATAGATAACTGTGAATGTTGTGAGTTACTGAGTAAAAAGAGCAGAGAATTACACAGAAAAATTAGTCTGGGTTTCCAAAGAAGGGTAAAGGCCAGGCTAAAGACTAGATAAAAAGATAGACAAGGATCCAGGTCTCAGTCTTGTGGGGTTTTGATATGTGTGGTTGGCCTGCTGTGATCAGCACAGCACCAGGCACTGCTGTTCACCAGGCAGTGTTTCGGAGTCCTGAGACTAGGGCTGACTCTTCAGCTCCTTACCCGAGAGAAGTTGGGCCATCACCTCACACTGTGGTCCTGATATCCCCTTTAATAAAATAAGAGACTTATTTAACACTCACTCTGAAACTCCAGTACTTTGGCTACCTCATGCGAAGAGTTGACTCATTGGAAAAGAATCTGATGCTGAGATGGATTGGGGGCAGGAGGAGAAGGGGACAACAGAGGATGAGATGGCTGGATGGCATCACCTACTTGATGGACGTGAGTTTGAGTGAACTCCGAGAGCTGGTGATGGACAGGGAGGCCTGGCGTGCTGCGATTCATGGGGTTGCAAAGAGTCGGACACGACTGAGCAACTGAACTGAACTGAATAACCCTTCTGGCCTGGACAGTCTAGTTAAGGAGTCTGCAAGGAAGGTGAATTACCACATAAACATCCCTCCTGGGGTCTGTGAGCTCTGAGGAACTACATCTGCTCCATGAGGCTCGTGTGAAAGACATTTCTAGGGACTGAAATTTAACAAGGAGCACCTGACTTGATGGAAAGATAAACAACATGGTGTGAGCACACGAATGCACATTTTTGGCCCAACACTATAAATGTCATGGTTGGGAGTCCAGGCTTGGGACTTCAAACAACCCTGGGATCCCATCTTGGTTTTATCACTTATTAATGACACGGTCCCTCACAAAGGGAGGGTTAAAGTGAACTGGATAACAGATCTTCTCTAGAGAAGATTTAAGAAGGGGGAGGAAAGAAGATGAGGAAACTGGGGGCTCCATGGAGCAATAAATCAAAACACTGATAACTCCTGGGGAGAGGTGACATCATAATAAATTAAAAAAGGAATGCAGTGACTAGGAAGGTAGTGAGCTCCTTGATTCAAATAATAGCGGGACAGTAAATTCTGAGACCTTAATGCTGGGAAAGATTGAAGGCAGGAGGAGACGGGGGCGACAGAGGATGAGACGGTTGCATGGCATCACTGGACATGAGTTTAAACGAACTCCAGGAGACAGTGAAGGACAGGAAAAGCTGGTGTGCTGCAGTCCCTGGTGTGGCAAAGAGTTGGACATGACTTAGTGGCTGAAAAAAACAACAACTTCTTGAAAATTATAAAAAGGAATTTCAGGTACCAGACAAGAATACGGCCAGAAAGTCTCCAAGAGTCTTTCTGATTCTAAAATTCTGTGACCCTAGGAAATGTGAAAGAGATCTGTTTGCTTATCTTCTGCCAAGTGTAAAGGGAACCCCAAGGTCCTCAGACTTAAGCTCCTGCTCTCTCAAAGCATCACAGAGAACACTTAGCATAGCCTTTCAGTATTCCCAAAGGGGATATTCTTCCTTCCACAGAGCCTATACATCCCCTCATGTCATTTATTTGCTCAGCATCTGTGCAGTGACCTTGAATTCACTGTTTTTTCAGGTACGATAAACTGCTCAAGAGCTGCCCAGGTGGAACCATGAAGTCTACACCTCAGTGTTCCCTCACCTTCATGGTCACAATCCCCAAAAACTTGAAAGGCTATTTGGAGTTTGCAATCAGAATCCTCAGTGGAATAAACTGCCCCTAGAAGCTGTGGGCCTTTGACATTGAAGCATAGCTGTTGGATTAAATAGTCTTTCATTTATTTAACAAATCATACTATTGCACTTTCTACATGACAGGCACAGTACAAACCACTGGAAATACAGGAGCGACCTGTAATTTGCCTTTTCTACTCTTAGTTCCCGACACTAGTGTTGTGAGAATATCCTGTATCTAGATCTCTGTGGACAATGCCAGCACCGAGAGGCTGGTCCTGAGTGTGGCAGGGAGAAGCCTGACTGCCGGAGGCAAATGTGATGAGATGACATGGGATGTAGCATCAGCAATAAAAGCCCCAGAGATGATGTTCTCTACAGGATAATCTCTGTTTCTGACATTTTTATCAGTTTTGAGAGGCTTAGCAATATATTGCCCAAGAACATCCATAACAAGGCTTTTGGCATGTCTTCATTAGACAACCATGTCAGCTCTATTTCTGAGCTTGCTCATTCCTCTCTGCAGATCAGCCAACTATGTAACCACTCAGAATCCTCTAGGAAGGTTCTGGTGCTCACTTCCAATTATCACATCCTCTGACTTCCATCTCAGGTTTCCCTTTACATGACTTCTAACACATTAAAACTGGAGAAGCAATCATTTTAAAAACACCAACACCACCACCACCACCACCAACAACAACAACAAAAACTGTGGCATTTATTATCTATTGATCCTTAGCACCATCCATGCATTCCTTAGCACCCCTGTATTGCAAGGACTGAAAACTTAGAAGCTATGATTTTTCATGATTCTTCCTTCAAGATTTATACTCTTCCAGTGAGGTACTTGCATAAGATTCATAAAAGAGAAAAGAAAAAAGTCATTTTTTCAGCTATATATGGGCATATGGGCATTGAGAAGTAGAGCACTTTTCCAGAAACTTCTTAGCAAACACCTGACAGTCACTGTCACCCACTTCCTTGAGGCTGGCTTCCACAGGCGGTGGCTGCTCTGTGGTTCCTAAACATCAGTGTGTTCTGAAATTTAGCAGTAGCAGCTAAATCTTCTTGCCCCAGGTCCTTCAACGTGGTAAAAGCCTCTTTCTCACTGTGTCAAATTTCCTTCTGCTTGAAATTCCTAAGGTGGCTTTTGTTCTCCTGACAGACCCGCACCATAGATTGTAACAACTAATTCACAAGAATAATTCCCACTATTGAGTGATGCTATGTTAGGCACCTTTCTGGAAGCTTTATGAATATTTTCTTGTTTATTCTCCATAAATTGTCAGTCCTACTTATTCTTTAGATGAGGAAATGGGGAACTGAGATGTTGAGTAACATTCACAAGATCATATAAAACTGAGTGAAAAAGCCAAGGAGGGACAAAGGGTTTCTGAAATCTAAGCAGCACCCATAGGGATGAGCCAGTCCTTGGACAAGGTGCCTGTAGGGAGCCCAGGCAGGCAGGTGGGACACAGGACCCAGAAAAATATGCTGTAGTGATAGGATGGTCTAAGAAGTGGCACAAGGGCTGGTTTCAGAGGAGGTGAAACGAGAGATCCAGGCACACAGCAGTTAGCATCAGTGCAGCTGTGTGTCATGAAGACAGACATCACAGCTCAAATAGGATTCAAAGCCAGGGCTGTGGAAGCAAGCAGGACTCATCTAAACTATGGCACTTCTCAGTCTTGAGGGAACATAAGTACCAGGCAAGGTAGAAAAGCAGGAACTTAAGTTTGAGCGGTGAGACTCAGATACAGTGATTTGAAGTAGAAGGTGAGGAACCCTCAAAATGTGAAATATGATGGCATGCCTTAGTAGCTTCTTAACTATCCCTCCTTAAGCCATTCTAGAATTAAACCAGGTTGTTCTGAGAGACTAGTAAGGAAATGAGTTTAGAGGTGGGTGTCAAGAGGCCTCAGTTTGGGAGTTTGTAAAAGTGAAAAGATGGAAAATTTATTATGACCATATCATGCTTTACTTTTCCCCTTATATTTTAGCACAAAGAGTTCCCATTCTTTTGTATTTGATTAGCCAAATATTTCCTTTGATTTTTAAGTAAAAATAAAAGACACATTTTTCATTTTTACCAAGAACTTTATTGAACAGCATATTCACCATTTTGTTCCAATACTTTCTGCCATTTTCCAGGCAACTTCATAATTTCATCTTCCCAAAACTTTTTGTCTTTTTGAGCAAAGAAATGTTCCAGATGCCTTTTACAGTCTTTCAGGGAATTGATTGTCTTTCCATTAAAAGAATTTTGTAAAGGCCAAAATAAATGGACATCCAAATGTGCAATGTCTGTCTGAAGGTGCAATGTCTGGTGAATATGGCAGATGAATCAGAACTTCTCAGCCAGGTTGTAACAGTTTTTTCCTGGTAATCAAAGAAACATGTGGTCTTGTCTTATCCTGATGGAAAATTATATGTTTTCCTTTGACAAATTCTGGGTGCTTTGCATTGAATGCTGCCTTCAATTGGGAGCAATACTTTTTGGGATTAATTTTTTGGTTTTCCAGAATAAATTCATAATAAGAGACTGCCTTCCAATTCAACCATACACAGAACATCACTTGATTAGGATGAAGACTGGACTTTGGTGTGATTGGTTACGATTCATTTTGCTTACCCCATGGTCTCTTCCATTCCACAGTATTGTACAATACCCACTTTTCATCACCCATCACAGCTTGTTTTAAAAATGGAACATTTTCATTACCTTTAAGTAGGGAATCATATGTAGAAACATGGTCAAGAAGATTTTTTTGCATAACTTATATGGAACCAAACATCAAAGTGATTAACATAATCAAGCTGGTACAAATGATTTTTAATGCCTGATTTGGATATTTTGAGTATAGGCACATGGCAGAATGTTGACTGTTCTCAGTTAATGTCTTCATTTGATCGCTATCAACTCCAAATGGTCCACCCCACCATGGAGCATCATCCAAAGAAATCTCCAGCATGAAACATCACAAACTACTTTTGACATGTTAGATCAGTTATAGCACCTTCTCCACTCTTCTGCACAAATCTGTCAGGTGGAGGGGGAGGGGTGGG
The DNA here is from genome assembly GCF_032452875.1 of Bos javanicus. Classification (NCBI taxonomy): domain Eukaryota; kingdom Metazoa; phylum Chordata; class Mammalia; order Artiodactyla; family Bovidae; genus Bos; species Bos javanicus. Next base: position 2,954,728 of record NC_083896.1, on the reverse strand, counting down.
TTAGAGTTTCAGTTGAACTTGTACTTTTCTTGAAGAAAGTGTACTATGCCAAAACGTTGCTTTTTACTTCCATCTTCAATATTAAAATGGCTACACAAAAATTAACTAATTTTGATAAGTTTTTTTTTAAATGCATGTTGATATGAGGCTGTCATAATATAATCTAACAAAGTCATGTCAAATGGAGTTAAAGACAACTAAGTGCTTCTAGAGCCACCTTATGAGAAAACACACACACACACACACACACACACACTTTGGCCAGCCCAACACAATGAACAAGGAGTGAAAGTTATAGGACGTGTTGCTGCTGCTGCTAAGTCGCTTCAGTCGTGTCCGATTCTGTGCAACCCCTGAGACAGCAGCCCACCAGGCTTCCCCATCCCTGGGATTCTCCAGGCAAGAACACTGGAGTGGGTTGCCATTTCCTTCTCCAATAGGATGTGTTAGGGTCCCCCAAAAATATATTCAAGTGATTTATTCAAGAAGTATTTTCGGGACAGGGAGCAGACTGTGGCTCAGATCATGAACTCCTTATTGCTAAATTCAGGCTTAAATTGAAGAAAGTAGGGAAAATCACTAGACCATTCAAATATGACCTAAATCAAATCCCTTATGATTATACAGTGGAAATGACAAATAGATCCAAGGGATTAGATATGATAGACTGCCTGAAGAACTTTGGACAGAGGTTAGTAACATTGATGAGGTGGTGATCAAAACCATCCCCAAGAAAAAGAAATGCAAAAAGGCAAAATGGTTGTCTGAGACCTAAAAATTAGCTAAGAAAATAATAGAAGTGAGGGCAAAGGAGAAAAGGAAAGATATAAGCATCTGAATGCACATTTCCACAGAACAGCAAGGAGAGATAAGAAAGCTTTTTTAAGTGAACAATGCAAAGAAATAGAGGAAAACAATATAATGGGAAAGGCTAGAGACCACTTCAAGAAAATTAAAGCTACCAAGGGAAAAGTTCATGCAATGATAAGTACAATAAAGGACAGAAATGGTATGGACCTAACAGAAGCAGAGGATATTAAGAAGAGGTGACAAGAAAACCCAGAAGAACTGTACAAAAAAAGATCTTCATGACCCAGATAATTACGATGGTGTGCTCACTCACCTAGAGCCAGACATCCTGGAATGCAAAGTCAAGTGGGCCTGAGGAAGCATCACTACGAACAAAGCTAGTGGAGGTGATGGAATTCCAGTTGAGCTACTTCAAATCCTAAAAGATGATGCTGTGAAAGTGCTGCACTCAATATGTCAGCAAATTTGGAAAACTCAGCAGTGGCCAAAGGACTGGAAAAGGTCAGTTTTCCTTCCAATCCCAAAGAAGGGCAATGCCAAAGAAAGTTCAAATTACTGCACAATTGCACTCATTTCACCTGCTAGTAAAGTAACACTCACAATTCTTCAAACTAGGCTTCAACAGTTTGTGAACCATGAACTTCCAGATGTTCAAGCTGGATTTAGAAAAGGCAGAGGAACCAGAGATCAAATTGCCAACATCTGTTGGATTATAGAAAAAGCTAGAGAGTTCCAGAAAAACATCTACTTCTGCTTCATTGACTATACTAAAGCCTTTGACTGTGTAGATCACAACTGTGGAAAATTCTTCAAGAGATGGAAATACCAGACCATCTCACCTGCCTCCTGAGAAATCTGTATGCAGGTCAAGAAGCAACAGTGAGAACTGGACATGGAACAATGGACTGGTTCCAAACTGGGAAAGGAGCACGTCAAGGCTCCTTTAATTTATATGCAGAGTACATCAAGTAAAATGCTGGGCTGGATGAAGCACAAACTGGAATCAAGATTGCCAGAAGAAATATCAGTAACCTCAGATATGCAGATGACACCACCCTTATGGCAGAAAGTGAAGAAGAACTAAAGAGCCTCTTGATGAAGGTGAAAGAGAAGAGTGAAAATGCTGGCTTAAAGCTCAACATTCAAAAAACAAAGATCATGGCATCCAGTCCCATCATTTCATGACAAATAGATGGGGAAACAGTGGGAACAGTGAGAGACTTAATTTTTCTGGGCTCCAAAATCACTGAAGATGGTTATTGCAGCCATGAAATTAGAAGACACTTGCTCCTTGGAGGAAAAGTTATGACCAACCTAGACAGCATATTAAAAAGCAGAGATATTACTTTGCCAACAAAGGTCCATCTAGTCAAAGCAATGGTTTTTCCAGTAGTCATGTGAGAGCTGGACAATAAAAAATGCTGAGTGCTGAAGAACTGATGCCTTCAAACTGTGGTGCTGGAGAAGATTCTTGAGAGTCCCTTGGACATCAAGGAGATCAAACCAGTCAGTCCTCAGCTCAGTTCAGTTGCTCAGTCATGTCCGACTCTCTGCAACCCCATGAACCACAGCATGCCAGGCCTCCCTGTCCATCACTAGCTCCTGGAGTTTAACCAAACTCATGTCCATTGACTTAGTGATGCCATCCAGCCATCTCATCCTCTGTCATCCTCTTCTCCTCCTGCCCCCAATTCCTCCCAGCATCAGGGTCTTTTTCAGTGAGTCAACTCTTCGCATGAGGTAGCCAAAGTTTTGGAGTTTCAGCTTCAGCATCAGTCTTTCCAATGAACACCCAGGACTGATCTCATTTAGGATGGACTGGTTGGATCTCCTTGCAGTCCAAGGGACTCTCAAGAGTCTTCTCCAACACCACAGTTCAAAAGCATCAATTCTTCGGTGCTCAGCCTTTTCCACAGTCCAACTCTCACATCCATCCATGACCACAGGAAAAACCAGTCAGTCCTAAAGAATATCAAACCTGAATATTCACTGAAAGGACTGATGGTGAAGCTGAAGCTCCAATACTTTGGCCACCTGATACAAAGAACTGACTCATTAGAAAAGACCCTGATGCTGGGAAAGACTGAAGGCGGGAAAAGAAGGGTACGACAGAGGACGAGATGGTTGGATGACATCACCGACTCAATGGACATGAGTTTGAGCAACCTCTGGGAAATGGTGATGGACAGGGAGGCCTGGCGTCCTGCAGTCCATGGGGTCACAAAGAGTCAGACACGACTGAGTGGGTAAACAACAGCACATTCTCAAGCGAAACGAGCACATGACCCCAGATGAGGCAGGGAGAGCAAACGGTCTCATCTAGATGTCTCATCATTCAGACGCCACAGGGAAGCTCTGGAGAACAAATCGCATCATGTTGTTAGTCCCACCTTGAGGCAAGTGGGCTGGCTGACCTTTTATAACACTATGCCAGTGAGTCTTTGTCTCAGAAGAGGGAAGGAGAGATAGCCTCCAAGGTGAGGTGATCCTTTGGCAATTCTCCTAAAAAGAGAATATCTGTGCAGTATTCTCAGACCACCATGAGTGTACTGGCTGACTTTTTTAAATCTAGGCAAAGAAAAAGCATCCACTATAGTTCACCCCTTGCACCACTTGTATTCATGTGATTCTTATGTTAAGTTTACTCCTTCTGAGTATAGTTTCTCAGGATTCTCATTGGTCTCGATTTCTTGGAAAAATTTCCAAGATGAACTATATCTCCACCTGCTGCTGAGGCATAACGGAAATTGTCATCATCCCTAAACTCTAAAACCCAGGAGATTTCCCTCCCCTTGGGCCAGTGCTTCTACTAGGGGCTTGTCTGATGAGTTGCCACAAATGCTTAACCCTATACAGTCCATGGAATTCTCCAGGCCAGAATACTGGAGTGAGTAGCCTTTCCCTTCTCCAGGGGATCTTCTCAACCCAGGGATTGAAACCAGGTGCCCTGCATTGCAGGTGGATTCTTCACCAGCCAAGCACCAGGGAAGCTCTTTCTTAGCCCTGCTGCTGCTGCTGCTAAGTCGCTTCAGTCGTGTCCGACTCTGTGCAACACGATAGACGGCAGCCCACCAGGCTCCCCTGTCCCTGGGATTCTCCAGGCAAGGACACTGGAGTGGGTTGCCATTTCCTTCTCCAGTGCATGAAAATAAAAAGTGAAAGTGAAGTCGCTCAGTCATGTCCAACTCTTAGCGACCCCATGGACTGCTGCCTACCAGGCTCCTCTGTCCATGGGATTTTCCAGGCAAGAGTACTGGAGTGGGTCACCAGTGCCTTCTCCCTCTTAGCCCTAGAGGGTCTGAAATCTTGATTACTTGCTACTATTAGGATGTCATTACTCTAATTGTCAATTTGAATTTACAAATGGGCATGAAAGCAGCAAGAGATACCTATGGGGATTGTCTCTATGTTAGGTGTATTCTCCTTACCTTAATTATCTATGAGCAATCCTACCACTTCATGATTAGCCATTATGGTTACTCCTTTCTTTTGTTGATGGTCACCCGGCTTGAGGATCCCAAAGTGAGCAGATGACAACCACAGCTTTAGATTAGAAGTACTTTAGCAGTCTACAGATGGAAGGAGCCCCCTTAGCAATCTGAAACCTCAGAGCTCAAATTTGCAGAAAAGGTTTTCAAAAAAGTCCTTGGGTTATAGGGAGTCAAAATGTGCCTTTACCACTTCCACTTTTTTGGTTTTCAGAGCCATATATTCCATAATAACTATTCGAAAGACAATATGTAATGCTTAACGGGATAAGTACACGCTGTTAGCACTCCATCTTTGCATGAGGTCTTCCCAATACTTATGACCCAGCTATAATAGCAAGAGTTTATTTCCCTTGCTCTATTTAGGCTATAAGCTTCTGGATGGTATGGTATGAGGTAAGACCCAAGAATGCCATAACCATGTGCAGCCAGCCCCATCTCCTTTGCTGTAAAGTGAATCCAAGGAATGTCACAGGAGATTCCACGTTGGTAAGTCAGATACTCTATGAGGTCTTGGATAGTGGCACTGTCTAAGGCATGGCAGACAGGCAAAGGCAAATCTAGATTATTATCAATCCCAGTAAACATGAATTACTGGCCTTTTCAAGATGAAAGCGGTCCAGTCTGTCAATTTGCCAACTTGTTGGTCTCTATTAAAGATGACACAGTCTCAGGTTTTCTGTTGCTGGAAGGTTGGACATTCAGCGGTAGTAATAGCTACATCAGCCTTGGTGAACCCGTGAATTGCCTCCATCTCTGCCATCAGGACTAATCTGGTTACTGGAGTCCTTGATGTAGAGGCTGCTTCACACCTACTGACTGTATTAGCTCGTCTGCTTGGAAGTTTAATCCTCTTCCACCATGTATGTTTTCTAATAGGCGATGACACGTGAAACATATTTTCCCCACTTTCTTGGGATTATCTATATTATTCTTTCTAGGACTCTGTCCGCAGGTGTCCAACCTTGCACTTTCAAACTTCATCTCTGACCAACTAAGGTATTCACTGCGTAAGTCTGTATATACCCTTGCTCCAAACTGTTTCTCTCCACACAAAATGGATAACAGGGTTCAAAGCCCAAAGCTCTGCCCATTGTCCTTACAGAACAGCAGTACCGTTGCATATATAGGCCACTGGGCGATTTGTCTAACTTTTCAGTAACGTTTTAAGATTTTCATGTGTTTTCAACGTGTGTGTGTGTGTGTGTGTGTGTGTTTCTCTCTCTCTGCTTCTCCTTTTCCTTCTTTCTCTCATTTCCTTCAAATATAGTACATTGGAAAGATCGTTATGTAGCACTCTCTTTTAAGGGCACTCCTGAGCAAGGCTGTAGTGAAGCAGCAGTCTCTGTATGATTCATGCTTCACATACACAAAGCCAGTCCGTTCATGAACTGAACTGGGGCTTTTTCTTCTGCCACCAGCTGATCCTGTGGAGTCCCCACCTTGCGGGTCTGGTGTGAGTTGAGGGAAAGGTGACATATAATAAGTGACATTCGCATCTTTGATCCCTCTAGGCCTTCTGGAACCTGATCCTGGATGCACCACTTCTATGTACTGATGGATTGCTGCTGGAATTTCTCATTCTTACACCACGGTGGGTTTGACAGGACACATCGCTGAATCTACCACTCTGGTCACATGGTCCGTTGATAATTCACAGTCAGGGGATCAATTTCAATCAGGGCCTAGAAGCACATCAGAGAGATTTTAGAATGATATGTAGTGCTCTGCTGCAGATGGCAGAGCCTTGTTCCAGAACAAGACTCTGTGACTCTCCTACTGGGTTCTGCCAGAGATTCCACATGAGTCTCAGCTCCATCTCCAGTCAAAGCTAAAAGACTTCTGAGTCACCTGGTGAGCCGGTTGTGCCAGAATTCCCATGTATGAAATGGATTGGCTCCAAAATCCAAAGAATGATATTAAGTGCTGTACCTCTCTCTTTGTGGTAGAAGGAGCAAGGTGAAATAACTTGTCCTTTCCTGTGAAAGAGACATCCTGGCATATTACAGAACACTCAGTCCCTAAAATCTCCAATGTGGCAGGCCTTGAATCTTTGTAAGGCTTATCACCCACCTTCCGCAGTGCCTATGTCTTTTCAAGGCATCCAACGTACTTGCTACTTAATGATTATCGGGTCAAATAACATGATGTCATCAATTTTGTAGACTAATGTGATGCTCTGAATCGTCCAGACAGTCAAGGCCCTTTTGGAATATATTATGGCAGAGAACAGAAGAGTTCATGGTGCTGCCACTAGACCGTGAATGTGTGTTTCTACTTGTCCCTTGTGAATGTGAACCGCTCCTAATCATACTTCTTGATGAGTATGGACAATTAGTTAATTAGCAGCATCATACCATGTACCTAAGTCTGTGTGGGCTTTTTTAATTAATTGAAGTATATTTGATTTATAGTTTTGTATTAATTTCTGCTGTACAGCAGTGACTCTGCTGCTGCTGCTGCTGCTAAGTTGCTTCAGTCGTGTCCGACTCTGTGCGACCCCATAGACGGCAGCCCACCAGGCTCCCCTGTCCCTGGGATTCTCCAGGCAAGAACACTGGAGTGGGTTGCCATTTCCTTCTCCAATGCATGAAAGTGGAAAGTGAAAGTGAAGTCGCTCAGTCCTGTCCGACCCTCAGCGACCCCATGGACTGCAGCCTTCCAGGCTCCTCCATCCACGGGATTTTCCAGGCAAGAGTACTGGAGTGGGGTGCCATTGCCTTCTCCACAGCAGTGACTCAGTTATACGTACATGTACATTCTTTCTTACACTGTTTTCCATTAGTTTATCCCAGAACACTGACTACAGTTCCCTGTGCTGCACAGTAGAACCTTGCTGTCCATCCATTCTATATGTAACAGTTTGCATCTGCTAACCCCAGCTCCCAGTCCACCCCTCCCCCACCCCGTCTCCTCCGCAACCGCAAATCCTTTCTCTACGTCTGTGAGTATGCTTCTGCTTTATAATAGGTTTGTTTGTGGCATATTTTAGATTCCACATGTAAGTGCCGTCATATTGTATTTGTCTTTGTCTGGCTTACTTCACTCTGTATGATTATTTCCAGTTGCTTCCGTGTTGCTGGAAATGGCCCTATTTTGTTCTTTTTAATGGCTGAGTAGTATACTGTGTTAGTTGGCTCTAGGAAAGTTACCACATTGGTATAGAGTTGCCATTGGCACTAACATTTGGTTATATTTGAATGATCCACCATGATCCACTTGGATTTTGCAGGGTTCAGACTGGTGAAGCAAACGGGGATAAGACAGGGACCACCAATGGGGAGGGTGGCATGACTAGCTAACATTACAACATGTGTAAGGACACATGTGCGAACAATTTCATTTCCTCGAGGGGAAGTTTGGAGAGCTTCAGTTTGGCCTATTTCACTGTACAGAACTAGAAACCAATGCCCGGCTTCTGTTGAGTGCCAACCACATCTACTACAGCTACGCACTTGGAACCAGGATCACAGCCCCAGCAATAAGCCATCCTTTTGCCACCTGTATCTTGATTCTGATTATAGTGAAAGGAAGTTCAAATTTAGGAAGAAAATTACAAGGAGAACAAGGAAGAATCACCTCAGAGGACAGAAAGGTCCTACCATAGAGATACCACGTTTCTCTAGAACCCAGTAAACCTCAGCTTCATGTCAGCAGCTCAGAAACAGAAGAAAAGGCACCCAGCCCCTGTTACTCATGGACTGAATGGTGAGGGTGGGCCTGACCTGCAGGAGATGCCCTGATGTGATTGTTTATTGTGACTGCATTGATGTGCTCTGTTGGATAGACTCAAGGAAAGGGCTTCATGCTTTGTCCAAATGACTTCCTCACTTGCCAATTAACAAGCTGGGGGCCCAGGGCAGAGAAGTGTCATGCTTGAGGGCGGCCTCGGTTAATCCTGTGCAGAACAGAAAGCAGAGAGTCTTGAACCAGGTTGCCTGCGGTCAAATCCTGACTCTGCCAGGTACCTGTTGACCTGCAGTTATAACCTCACAGATCACTTGCACATAAAATGGGGATAGTGTTATTATGAACATGAAGAGCTGGTATGGAACGGCTTAGCACAGGCCTAGTGCATGGATAAGGTTCAGGCAATATTACCTTCTCCATGGTCATGTGAACAAAAGTCATGCCAAATCTGGTGTTTTCTTCAACAAAGAACACAGCGTTCAAAGTCTGAATCCTTCATCTACCAACTAGGTGGGAGCACTCCAGACTCGTGACTTATACTCTCTACAGGCTCTATGGAGTAGATAAAGATGACAGCACCCACTTCATGGATAACACAAAATAATGCATGTGAGGATAAAGTAAAATAATGAGTGTAAAGCACTCTACACTTTAAATCATCCCACCTTCCATGACCCTTTCCCTAAAGGCCTGTGGTTTAGAACTTCATAATATGAGTGTCAATGGTAGAGAACTCACTGAGCATCAGTGATTTATTTTTTTTTTATTTTTTATTTTTTTTACTATTTGGCTGCCCCATGTGGCCTGTGTGATCTTATTTTCCCAACCAGGGATCGAACTCACACCCCTTGCCTTGGAAGGTGGACTCTTAACCACTGAACCACCAGAGAGGTCCCTGAAATAATTTTTATACAGATTTTCTATATGCACTTTTACCTGTAGCATCTTCGTTGTCTTTAATCCAAAACTGTCTACTAATATCCCCATTTTACAGATGAGGAGAAGAGTCAGGGAACTCATCAAGATCAAGGCCGCAGTGCTAACACAGAGCCGGGAGTCCCAGCAAGGTGCCGAGTAGAGGAGCCCACACCAGGCTTCTGCTCTGCACTCAGGCAGTGGGGAGCCACAGACAAAGGAAGAGGAAGGGATCCTTTACTGGATGGGCAGAGCCCAGGCTCTATGGATGCTAACACATTTCAGAAGACATGGCAGCCTGCAAGCCTGGAGATGTTCTTGAAGAAGACAGTACAGTGGCTCGTAGTCTTGTCTTTCATTCACCACTGTTTGATTTTTTTTTCCTTAAACACGAAGGTAAACAACACCGGTGAAGGGGCTCCCAGGTCTGTGCACACGGATGTTTACTCAGACATCATTCCTCAAACAACTGCATTAAGTGGACTTCAAGTTGAGGAATGAACAGCCAAAATCAATTGCAGTTGCTGATTCCCTGTGGATTATCTGCACAAATATTAAAATGCCATTCATGAATTTAGAACTACTTCAATTCCAATAAAGAGTGATGTCCAGAATTTACTGGCCGTCAGTGCAGAAGCCATGAGCTGGAAACACCAGCACCCACTCAGATCTGGCTGTGGAGAATTAAGGCATTGAAAGTCAAATTATCTGAGCTATGCTGCTGCTGCTGCTGCTGTTAAGTTGCTTCAGTCATGTCCGACTCTGTGCGACCCCAGAGATGACAGCCCACCAGGCTCCCCCGTCCCTGGGATTCTCCAGGCAAGAACACTGGAGTGGGTTGCCATTTCCTTCTCCAAAGCATGAAAGTGAAAAGTGAAAGTGAAGTCACTCAGTAGTGTCTGACTCTAATCGACCCCATGGACTGCAGCCTACCAGGCTCCTCCGTCCATGGGATTTTCCAGGCAAGAGTACTGGAGTGGGGTGCCATTAATATTGTTAATTTGGCCATTTCTTGAAGAAATCACAGTTGTTATAAATGCAATGATACAGCTGTTGTGGTCCTAGGCAGCTCTTCTCGTATCTGTGTCCACAGATTGCCAAAATGGGACTTTAAAAGGGAAAAAGATAATTATACCCACATCATTGGTGGTCATTTTAGCTACATATCTGTATAACTGACTTACTGCCATATTTATAATAATTAGTACTTGTGTGTTATTTTTCCAAAGGACATTTGAAAGTCTTAATTTATCCTCACAACTCTGGGAAGTGGGTTTGAATTATTCCCAATTTACAGAGAAGGTAGCAAAAATGTAAAGAAATTCCTCAAGATTACACACTGGAAAATTCAGATGTGCTTAAAGTAGTTCTGAGTATTTCTACCTAAAATGTTAAGTGACTATGTTAAGAGACTAGATACTAATGTTTAAACATCAGTTTGTTCATCTGTACGATGGAGAAATAAGAGGACCTGAATCAAAGTATTGTAAGAATTAAATGAGATCATAGATGTAAATCACATCAAACAGTGCTTTGTGCATTGTAAGGACTCACTGCATTTTAAACATAATATAAATATTTCATAAGTGTAGCAATGGACTAAGAAAGCACTGACCTTCAAGCCTGACCTAGTGTTTTCTAACTGCATGATTTTGGGTAAGTGTCTAAACATAATGTGTTAAGGGAGATTAGGTTGTTCTTGCCCTATCAGCTTCACAGGACGTATGATGTGATGAAAGTGGAAGTGTTTTGAAATTTTCAAAATGCCATGAAAGTATCAGAAGTTATTATGCTGGTGTCAGACAAGCTCTTCCAGCAGCAGAAATAATATTAGTCAATATGACATGGACTCCTCACATGCCTGCCAGACTCAGCCTGCTCAGGGTTTTACAAGCTGACCCCATGCTACTCTCACTGTCATCGGGGGCAAGGGTTAACATCCCCATCTTATGGATGAATATGCCAAGGCTCAGAGAAATGAGGCGATGGGCCCAAAGTCACTCAACTAATACAATAATGGATAGATGAAAACCCAAAAGAAAATCCAGCTTTCGAGCTTAAGCTCTTTGCCATTGCCTTCTCCGAAGCTCTTAAGGACTACACGATAAACGTGAGCTAGTAAACTTTATGGCTTCCCTAGTGGCGCAGTGGCAAAGAATCCACCTGCCAATGCAGAAGATGTGTGTTCCATCCCTGGGTCAAGAAGATCCCCTGAAAAAGGAGATGTAACCCACTCAGGATTCTTGCCTGAGAAATTCCATGGACAGAGGTGCCTGGTGGGCTAAAGTCCATGGGGTCGGAAAAGAGTTGGACACAACTTTGCCACTAAACAACAGCAATCAGTACATTTATAATGGTGAAGAAAGGACCGAAAGGAAAAGAATAGCATACTTTTTAAATGAAGACAAATTGGCTTCGTGTGAATGAGACTGAGAAGATGGGCTTTGCTCAGCCCTGAGTGCACTATCAGAAAATAATAAACTACACTGAGCTAATAGTTGCACCATCTTCACATATGGACACTGCTCCCATCTTGGGCTGTTACTGGGAAATCCCAAAGTGATTTCTAACTTAATCTACCTAAGTATTTGTATCTCTTGCAACTAGAGCCTACCACTTGGGGTGGTGGGGGGAAGCAAAAGAAGAAACGATTAAAAGACAGTGACCCCTCCCCACCCTGGAGTAGTCTAGGAAAAGAAATTAAACTAAATTTAAAAATTAAATTTAAATGAAAAATAAATTTAAATAAAAAATTAAAATAAAATAGTTTAAAAATCAAAAATAAAGATTTTGCAATTCAAAAGAAATTAAAATGGAAAAAATTTTTTGAATTTTTAATCCTGAGTAATTCAATCTGTTCTTCTGGAACTTGGCAGTATTCAAATTTATTGGCATCTTTTTTAAGGAAAATACTGTTGGAAGTCCTATTGGATTTATTTTTAAATAGCCATGCCCCTACTGACCCTATTAGGAGAGGCCAGTCTTGAGAGATATTTACTTTTTGTAGCTTAAAAACAAATCAGATTAATTTTTCCTGCTATTTACAAAAAAAAAAGTTTTTCAATGCATTTTAATAAGGCTCAAACTGTCTCCCTGTGTGTGTTCCCTCAATTTATCCATTTTTAATTGTCTTTGCATTTGGCATCTTGCTGCCACGGGAAGGAACTGTGGTTCTCTTCTGCCAGTCTCTCCCACCCCCTTCCCTGTCTGCTCCCTGAAATAGGCTAGGCAGCCATCTGCATCTCTGGGTGGAGGCAAGCTGAATGTCAACCGTCCTGTGGGTCTCCGCAGAGAGCAGAGCTCCAGAAGACCTGCTGGGCTCGCACCCAACGTGTGTGCCCTCGCCTTTCTGTCTTTTCCTATTAATATTTCAGCAGGCGGCTTGCCCTTTTGTCTCAGTGGGGAGCAGAAGACAAGCTCCATAAGGAGTCTTTTTCCCGCAGGCAGTTGAGAACTGGTATTTAAACCTCAGGAGCACAGTCTCCATCACCTGTCTTTCGGTGGGCGAGAAGATCTAGGTGTTTAAATAAAACCTTCAGAAAGGCAGAGGAGCCAGGTACAGGGTGAGCTGAATGTGAAGTAAAAAGAAAGGCAGAATAGAGGTGTAAAGAGAGAGGCTAAGGGAGAAAAGGCTGAGGAAGAAGGAAGCATTGGAGGATGAGGAAAGAAGAGAAGACTGTGGGTCCTGTGTTGAGTGCTGAGGTGGCAATGACAGGGAAATGGCCAGTAGGAGGGAGGGCCTGAGACAGGGCAGGAAGGAGGAAGAGAGAAATAGAGAGACCTGCAGTGCCTATGTACCCAGTGTGTGCTGGGGCTTTGGTACCACTCTCTCATTTGACCTTGGTTGTTGTTGTTTAGTCACTAAGTCGTGTCTGACTCTTTGTGACTTCATGGACTGCAGCCCGCCAGGCTCCTCTGTCCGTGGATTCTCCAGGCAAGTATACTGGGATGGGTTGCCATTTCCTTCTCCAGGGGATCTTCCTGACCCAGGGATCGAACCCACATCTCTTGCATTGGCAGGCAGGTTCCTTACCACTGAGCCATCAGGGCAGTCCTCATTTGATGTTTACCACAATCTTGTATGTCACTTCCCTGGTGGCTCAGACCGTAAAGCATCTGTCTACAATGCAGGAGACCTGGGTTCGATCCCTGGGTCATGAAGAGTCCCTGGAGAAGGAAATGGCAACCCACTCCAGTACTCTTGCCTAGAAAATCACATGGATGGAGGAACCTGGTGCAGGCTACTGTCCATGGGGTCACAAAGAGTTGGACACGACTGAGCAAATTCACTTCACTTCACTTCAAAATCCTATATAGTAGGTGTCAAGAAAGTTAATTCAGTGTCATTTTCAAAGTTGCCTAAATCTCAAAGCTAATAGCAGGGTCCAATCCTCACAGGCCATTATGTCATCAAGCAAATATTTGTTGGATCAGTTATAAGAGGTGCCTGTGTGGTGCCATTTGTTCAAGAAAGTGATGGATAGTCTCTGCTCTCCAGAACCCCACAACAAATTATAAGATTTATATGACAATAGGGGGCCTCAGGGTGACCCGACAGGGCTGACACTCTGGAAAAGTCTATATGATACGATGTGCTCTTGAGTTTCAGAATCACATTAGGAGTTAGAGTTCATTCCAGCTTGGCTAGAGCATCTCTCAACTCTAGACTGTTGAGGGAAGTTGCTAGGCTGTAGGTCTGTGTTGCTCATTTTTTCCTTAAGCTGGAAGGATGTTCCTGAGGTGAATGCTTCCAACAGTAGTAGGGTCTATCTTTTCAAGACAGATCTTTTCCAGATCTTGGACAGATGTCAAAAAGATGGTGGGCCAGAAGGTCTCAATCTTTGTCTCCCTCAGATCAGATCAGATCAGATCAATCGCTCAGTCGTGTCCGACTCTTTTAGACCCCATGAATCGCAGCACGCCAGGCCTCCCTGTCCATCACCAACTCCCGGAGTTCACTCAGACTCACGTCCATCAAGTCAGTGATGCCATCCAGCCATCTCATCCTCTGTTGTCCCCTTCTCCTCCTGCCCCCAATCCCTCCCAGCATCAGTCTTTTCCAATGAGTCAACTCTTCGCATGAGGTAGCCAAAGTACTGGAGTTTCAGCTTTAGCATCATTCCCTCCAAAGAAATCCCAGGGCTGATCTCCTTCAGAATGGACTGGCTGGATCTCCTTGCAGTCCAAGGGACTCTCAAGAGTCTCCTCCAACACCACAGTTCAAAACCATCAATTCTTCGGCACTCAGCCTTCTTCACAGTCCAACTCTCACATCCGTACATGACCACAGGAAAAACCATAGCCTTGACTAGACGAACCTTTGTTGGCAAAGTAATGTCTCTGCTTTTGAATATGCTATCTAGGTTGGTCATAACTTTCCTTCCAAGGAGTAAGCGTCTTTTAATTTCATGGCTGCAGTCACCATCTGTAGTGATTTTGGAGCCCAGAAAAATTAAGTCTGACACTGTTTCCACTGTTTCCCCATCTATTTGCCATGAAGTGGTGGGACCGGATGCCATGATCTTCATTTTCTGAATGCTGAGCTTTAAGCCAACTTTTTCACTCTCCACTTTAACTTTCATCAAGAGGCTTTTGAGTTCCTCTTCACTTTCTGCCATAAGGGTGTTGTCATCTGCATATGTGAGGTTATTGATATTTCTCCCGGCAATCTTGATTCCAGCTTGTGTTTCTTCCAGTCCAGCGTTTCTCATGATGTACTCTGCATAGAAGTTAAATAAACAGGGTGACAATATACAGCCTCGACGAACTCCTTTTCCTATTTGGGACCAGTCTGTTGTTCCATGTCCAGTTCTAACTGTTGCTTCCTGACCTGCATACAAATTTCTCAAGAGGCAGATCAGGTGTTCTGGTATTTCCATCTCTTTCAGAATTTTCCACAGTTTATTGTGATCCACACAGTCAAAGGCTTTGGCATAGTCAATAAAGCAGAAATAGATGTTTTTCTGGAACTCTCTTGCTTTTTCCATGATCCAGTGGATGTTGGCAATTTGATCTCTGGTTCCTCTGCCTTTTCTAAAACCAGCTTGAACATCAGGAAGTTCACAGTTCACATATTGCTGAAGCCTGGCTTGGAGAATTTTGAGCATTACTTTACTAGCCTGTGAGATGAGTGCAATTGTGCGGTAGTTTGAGCATTCTTTGGCATTGCCTTTCTTTGGGACTGGAATGAAAACTGACCTTTTCCAGTCCTGTAGCCACTGCTGAGTTTTCCAAATAGCTCTGAGAAAGTTCTAGATTACAATGAAGCAGCAGCAGAAACCCAGCTGAGCTCAAAAACCAAAGATGGCCACATGGAAAAGGGTAGGGAAGACTTTTCCTGCTTCACCCCACCCCAGTCTAGAGCAGCTGGGTACCGAGAGGGAGCCCCTCAGAGAGCTTCTGCCCTCCACAGGGAAGGAGAGCGGGAAAAGCACGGCAAGCCTCGTCACTCCGCGGCGAGCGTCGCCTCCCTACAGAGGACCCTGCAGCTCTCACCAACACTGCACCCAGCAGGCAGAGCTGCCCAGGGCCCCGTTGCTGCACCTCCTCCCTGGGGCTGGAGCTGCAGACCGGGACGTGAGTGGGAGGCTCACAGATACACAGGAAAAGGAAGAAGGGCTGGGAAGGGTGAAGAAGGGAAGATGAGAAGAATGCAGTCTAAAAGATGGCTGTCCCCTCCTAAAGGACCTTTCAGTGGAAACCTGGCCTGTTCCCTTTGGGGAACCTGTTTCTATTGTAAAGCATGGGATTGGAGTCCAAATACATTTACTGAGCACCTGCTACGTGCTTGTCATGAATCTCAGGGTTGTACAGTATGATTTGCAAGCAGGCAGTGAATGTCTGGACCTTCCTGCACTAAACTGTGTGATTTCCTTAATAGGCATAAACTTATATATAATACAAAAACAAAAATTAGAGAGTACTGAAAGGCTTTAATCGTGCCTTCCATATCCATGCAACAATGACCTGATTTAACCTCAAGCCCTGAGTACTTACCTGGAGTTCAGCAGAAAGCAATTGTTTCTTTCTTTCTGTCTCTGACCTGAAATAAAGATTTTGCAATTCAAACTCTGATGACAATTTGGTTGTTGGTCTGAGTGAGATAATGGATTCTTCCCCTCCCACTGTTCTATTGATGGAAGAAGAATATAACTAACACCCACAACTTGCAGGAAGACGCAAAAGGATTATGCAAGCCAATTTCATATACCCACACCACCAGCTCTAAACACACATTCAGTCCCCAGCATCGGCGTTCTGCTTAGTGACGAGATTACAGAGATGAATAAGATACATCCCTGCCTTTGAAAGCTGGACAAAATCCAAAGATAACAGAGAAACATGTCACACCAGCAAACATCAATTTATAATTATGTGAATCCAGCCTCATCTCTCTTCTACCCTAAGAGAATTGCTCATTAGCGTTTATGCGGAGCAAGATTGTGACAATAAAGAATCCTTATACTCACTTTGTGATATCTCCCTCCTTCTCCAAAGCCAGGACTGTCGATGTATTTTAAAACCTCATGTCCTTAAACAAGGTTTTCAAACTGACAATACTAGAGTGGTGGCCATAAGCTCCAGAACAGCTCTAGCCTATCTTAAGCCCCAGCTCCACAAATACCCTTGTTTCTAGGGCACCTCAGATTCAGGGTGTGCGAAGCATGTGCGCAGCCCTCTCTTTCTGTCAGTCTCCAGGCATAGGATCAGGGTAGCTTCACATGACGGGGTATTTCATCACAGTGAAGCGCGTGGACGTCATTAGAAGAAAGGACGGTCTACTGCTGTGTTAAGTGAATTGTCTCAGGGAGTAACCTGAGCCAGCATTGTTCAGAACTGTCACCTGAAGGCTCCTTCAGCCCGCAGACAGCGTGGAGTTCTGTGGCTACCACTTCCGTGTAAGAGGAGCAGGACCCCTTCCAGGGCCTGAAAGGGGGCTCCGGTCTAACACTCAGAAGCGAATTGCCCAAGGAGACACACGTGCTGACAAAGCAAGAGGCTTTACTGGGAAGAGGCGGCCGGGCAGAGAGCAGGAGGCTGAGGGACGAAGAACCAGGGGGACTGCTCCTGCCACACGGAGCTCTCAGGCCCTGCGGTGACGGGATTCATTTCCGGGTTGTCTCTGACCCGTCATCCTGACTCAGGGCCCTTCCTGGCGGCCAGTGCGCTGCTCAGCCAAGATGGAGTCCAGCAAGGAGGATTCTGGGAGGTGGCCGGACACATGGCGCCTCCTTTTGACCTTTCCTGAACTCTAATGGTTGGTACTGGCTTGGTAGTTCCCTGTTCCTTACAGGACCTCTTGTTTTAAAATAACTAATGCAGACGGCGACTCTGGTGCCTGGTCAGGGCAGGGGTTTCAATCAGTGTGCTTCCCCCAGCATCCCCACTTCAGAACTCAGGCTCACCCAGCATGGCTCTCCAGAGCACAGAGCTGTTGAAGTTCCCCAGGGCCACTGTAACCAAGTATCACAAACAAACTAGGCAGCTTAAACAAAAGAAATTGATTGTTTCAAAGTTCTAGGGGCCGGAAGGCTAAAATCAAGACGTTAGCAAGCAGGTTCCTTCTGAGGGTTGTAACGGAAAATGTGGTCCATGTCTCCTGAACTCTGGTAGCCTCAAGCATTCTGTGGTTTGTAGATGTCACTCTGCCTGGGTCTTCACCTTATTTTCCCTCTGCACGTGTACCTGTGTGCTCAGTCCCTTTAGTCATGTCCAACTCTTTGCAACTCTCTGGACTGGCCCTCCAGGCTCTTCTCTCCATGGGATTCTCCAGGTAAGAATACTGGAGTGGGTTGCCATGCCCTCCTCCAGGGGTTCTTTCTGACCCAGGGATGAAACCCGGGTCTCATGTCTCCTGTGTTGGTGGGTGGATTCTTTGCCACTAGCACCACCTGGGAAGCCCTGTTTTCCCTCTGAAAGTGAAGTCACTCAGTCATGTCTGACTCTTTGCGACCCCATGGACTGTAGCCTACCAGGCTTCTCTGTCCATGGGATTTTCCTGGCAATAGTACTGGAGTGGATTGCCATTTCCTTCTCCAGGGGATCTTCCCAACCCAGGGATTGAACCCAGGTCTCCCACATTATAGACAGACGCTTTACCATCTGAACCACCAAGGAAGTCCTAGACCCTCATTTCTGTCAAAATTTCCCCCTTTTGATAACATCATATTGGATTAGGACTCACCCTAGTGATTTCATCTAACCTTGATCATCTTGATCAGCTGCAAAAACCCTTTTCCAAATAAGGTCACATTCACAGGTGTCGAGGGGTCAGAACTTCAACATCTTCTGGAGGGACAAAATTCTACCCATCGCAGCCACTGAGAGCAACAGCTAAACCCCTCCTGAGACTGTCCTCTGCTGAGGAAAGCCACCTCTCCCAAGTCACACCCCCTCCCTGTAACCCACAATCCATGGTGGTCGATGAAGGGAGTGTAAAGGGTCTGAATCCTTTGCCCCAAGTCAGAACAACTTTGTAAAGTTATCCCAGGGACGAAACTCCCTGCAATATTGGCAGAGATCTCTGCCTAAGGCTTCTTCCTTCACTTCCCCTGCAGGCATTAAACTGGAAAACACACCCTTATAAACTCCTGCATGCAAATAGTTAAATCAAAGGCTGCTTCCCAGGTCGTGCCACTTGTAGCAGTGCTGCCTGCCCTGGAACAGCTGGTGGGGAATCAAAAGCAACAAGATATGTTCCTACCATCCAAGTTTCCTCAGAATCAGAAAATGTTGTAAGGTATAGAAAGAAAGGCTTCCCCCAAACAAAACCTGCCTTTGAGACCTTCACTATTTTATGATTTGTCCCCCTTAACCTGCTCCACCCCCAAATCTCAACCAGTGACCACACTCTCCTTCTCCTCATGAACTGAACTTCTATGAGGAAAAAGAAAAGAGGAGAGATTGTCGTTTATTAGGTAGGATTGTGAGTTAGACATTTTGTATATGTGGTCTCTTATTTAATTCTCTCAACGACTCTATCACCTTTACACTGTGTGCGTGCCTGCTAAGTCACTCAGCCGCGTCCGACTCTTTGTGACCCATTGGACTGTAGTCTGCCATTCTCCTCTCTCCAGGGGAATTCTCCAGCAAGAATACTAGAGGGTGTTGCCATGCCCTCCTCCCAACTGATTTCAGATCCCAGTTGGGATCTTCCCAACTGGGGACTGAACCTGTGTCTTCTGCGGCTCCTGCATTGCAGGTAGACTCTTTACCACTCTGCCAGGAAGGAAGCCCTCACCTTTACATGACCACTGGAGAAACTGGAATTCACAAAGAACCAGTAAGGACTCAGCTCATCTGGTCTTAGCAAATCCAACAAGGAAGGAAACAGAGAGGCTTCTACTTTCAAAACCTATGCTCTTTTTACCACACCATGATTTCTGCTGCTGCTAAGTCACTTCAGTCGTATCCCACTCTGTGTGACCCCATAGACGGCAGCCCACCAGGCTCCCCTGTCCCTGGGATTCTCCAGGCAAGAACACTGGAGTGGGTTGCCATTTCCTTCTCCAATGCATGAAAGTGAAAAGTGAAAGTGAAGTCGCTCAGTCATGTCCAACTCTCAGCGACCCCGTGGACTGCAGCCCACCAGGCTCCTCCATCCACGGGATTTGCCAGGCAAGAGTACTGGAGTGGGGTGCCATTGCCTTCTCTGATGATTTCTAGATTTGCATTATACAGGCCAGTAAATTAACAATAACAAGAAAAATGGCAGACAGAAATAGAGATAGCAACTTTGGATACTGCCAAAAACATGAGAAGCAAAAACTTAAGTCTACTAATACTACCATTTCATAATAAAATACTACCATTTCATTACAACACAAAGTATTTTGCAAAGTCAGTTCTCAAAATAGAGGTCAGCACTTTCACTGATGTATTTAGCATCATGGAAAATCTGCCACATCACCCTTCTTTTTAATTTTTTTTCATTTTGCCAAAGATTTGTGAAAATTTGTCTAGGACTAGTACAGATATGGGAGGAAAAAGATTGGCAATTACTTCTAATAGATCTAGATTTTTTTCACACTAAAATAAATGACCTCTCTAGGTTATTCAGCAAAATGTTTTGAGAGTTTCAAAAGATGTATCCAAGCCAGCTTTGATGTGATCAAATGTAACTGAGAACTACATGGGTATGTTACGTTTGAAGAAACAAAGTGAAAGCAAACGGAAATCATATTTTATATCTTGGCTATTTTTTCCCCCAGGTCTTAGATCTCTCTCAGAACTCAAGAGCTGGCAAGGGGCCAGTTTCCAATCAGAAGATTCTGCTCTGGTCTTATCCATTCGCATTTGAATGTTGAAGTTATAGTCAACGATTTTTATTCTGCTATCTGTTACCTCCAGCAGGGAGCAAGAGTTCAAATTCACATGTTAATAACTGGATGCTTGTAAAATGCCAGCTCAGGGTGTGAAATGGATGCATGTTGCAACATTCATTGTACATGTGCTCTCAGTATTCCAGGTAAACAGGATGAACTAATACATTCAGTATTAGTGGGAACAGTAGAGGGAACACAGTCGTCTTGTGCAGAAATACTGACTTCCATTTGCAGCCATCCTTCATCCAGAGAGCTGTCAGAGCACCTCATAGATGGTATAGAGATCAGCCACCCACTCGTGAAATGCAGATGCCTCGGGGCAAGAACCCTGCTGTCTGAGGCGTGAGCAGTGCAGAGAGCACACTGCAACATTACATGAGATGAGACTCTAATTCCCCAAGTATTACAGATTTAGAACTGACGTGAGGGATTTCGTTTAAAGAACAGAAGTATTTTAAGAAGGCTGAGTGCCATTCTGAAGTGGCAATCATTCCTTACAGGCAGCTTGTCATAGTGGCAAGAATGAAACCTCAGAAGTTCATCAGAGCTAAGTCTGAATTCCCGCTCCACTGCTCACCCAGCTGGGTGACTGCAAATACAGCCTGGTTGCTCTTGGAGAAAGCAGGGGTGATCACCATGCCTCCCCACAAGCCTTTTGTAAAAATTCAACAAAAGATTGCACCCAATAAATGATAGTGGCTGGTGTTACTTTATTTGTAAAATGAAGGTATCATGACTCTCAAAATATTGTGAGAATAGAAGTAATAATAAGTGAGGAGTTATTATGTGCTGGGGTGTGTGCTCATGGCTTTACCCCACAGAATCCTCACAATTAGCATATTTTACAGATAAAGAAACTGAGTTACTGAGAGAGAAGGTAACTCATCCAAAATTATTCATGCCTGCTTAGTTGCTCAGTCCAACTCTTTGCAAACCGATGGACTGTAGCCCACCAGGCTTTTCTGTCCATGGGATTCTCCAGGCAAGAATACTGGAGTGGGTTGCCATTTCCTTCTCCAGGGGATCTTCCGGACCCAGGGACTGAACCTATGTCTCCTTCATCTCCTGCATTGGCAGGCGGATTCTTTACCACTGCGCCACCTAGTAAGGGACAGTCTATCCAAATTCACATTGTTTAAGTGTACGGTCAGGACCAAAAAATGACATTTACTTGATGTCTTTATAGTTTCTTTGCTTGTTTTTTTGGCCACACTATGCAGCATGGGGGATCTTAGCTCCTTGCCCAGGGATCAAAACCCATTCTCTCTGCAGTCTTAACCCCTGGACCACCAGGGAAAGCCCAGCTGATTTCTTTAGAGAATGACTTGGAAAGCCCAACTCTTCTCCCTGCACCTATTTACATCATTGGCAAGTGATTCTGAATGGACGCAAAGTCAAGTTCACACTCTTTTAACTTGCCCTCTCTCAGAATGACTCCTTCAGTTCCATTCAGCACACCAAACCATGGTGGAGCTCCTGCAAAGACTGCTGTAGCCTCTACTTGTGTTCAAATGTTTCCAAGATGCAAGTCCAGTGCTGTCCAATGGCAAGGCCACGATAACAACTGATTATCAAACAGGTGACTCTATGATAAGCATTGGTATTAGCAGAAGTTTATGGACTCAAAGGAAAAAAGTAACTAATTCTGCTTGGGAGAAGAGGAAATCTGTAGAGTGGAAGGGACAGTGGAGTGAACGTCAGAGACTGCACCCTCTCTCAGCCATCCTTGACAGGGGTCAGTCCTTTGGGCTCAGCTGTGCCCTTTTCAGGTGTTAGAGAAGACTCTTGAGAGTCCCTTGGATTGCAAGGAGATCCAACCAGTCCATTCTAAAGGAAATCAGCCCTGAATATTCATTGGAAGGACTGATGCTGTAGCTGAAACTCCAGTACTTTGGCTACCTGATGCAAAGAACTGACTCATGGGAAAAGACTCTGATGCTGGGAAAGATTGAAGGCAGGAGGAGAAGGGGATGACAGAGGATGAGATGGTTGGATGGCATCACCGACTCAATGGACATGAGTTTGAGAAAACTCCGGGAATTGGTGATCGACAGGTAAGCCTGGCATGCTACAGTCCATGGGATCACAAAGAGCTGGGCACGACTAAGCAACTCACCTGAACTGAACTGTACTCTCTTCTAAAATGCAAAAACTGGAAAATAGAAATACCACGTGTCTTACACAGTCATTTTTAAGATCATATTCTGCTGCATCTGAAAGGCTCTGGGAATACCAGTACACTGGGTTGTCAGAGAAAAGAGAGGGTGGGATGGAAAGGAAACAGGAAATAGTAATCCTGAAAGCCCAGCTTCTCTTACACTGGTGACGAATTGAAGCCTGGAGACAGGGTTTTGAATGAAGTAGAAAAGAATAGCTTCACTACTTTGCCAGGCAAGGCGGGGCACAGCAGTCTTCTGCCTTGGGAAACTGAGTGCCCCAACTTGAAGAGGGTAATGAGAAGGTTTATATTAATGGTCCAAAGAGGGTGTGATCATCTTGTGAACACTTTGATGGGCTGGAGGGGAGGTAAGTAGGAATCAGCATAATCGACCCTCAGGTTCCAACTGTTCTGTGATCTATACGCTTGTGGGCAGTTAGTCATCATCTCCTCCCACCTGGAGGGTGTTTCAGTATCTGCAAAACAGCTCAAAGATATTGTCGTGTGTATCCCTTGATGGGGAACCGAGACCTTGCCCCAAGGTTGCACTATTGGTTCTCCTGACTGTTTATTCCTCCCTGGTCTTACATCCCCTTCCTTCCCTAACTAACAACTGCTTGAATCTGCCCATTGGAACTCAGGGAAGATCATGGAGGCTACTGCTGCTGCTGCTGCTAAGTCGCTTCAGTCGTGTCCGACTCTGTGCGACCCCACAGATGGCAGCCCATCAGGCTCCTCTGGCTAAATGAAGGCTATTTCCTGTAATCAAAGAAATAGAGGCACAGAAAGGCCTTGCCCTCAAGAGCCCCACAGGGCTGGGCTAGGTATCAGTAGCCTGTGAGTGAGAGGTTGGGAGGATAACTTTTCAGCTACTTGAACAACATGCAGGACTTTTAACGTGGAGCAGGTTGGCTGCTTTATAGGCAGGTGTGCAAAACTCTTCCCAAAAGAAATGGGGAGAAATGTCAGAGACAGGAGTGTGTTTTAGATATTAGACATGTCCAAACACCATGTAAGTTTCCAGTTCAACTCGGTTTCTAAGAAATTAACTGGAATCTTGATTTCCACACAGGGTGCAAGAGACGGAGTGATCCCTTGTTTGGCACCTTCTCAGTTCTTCACATTACCTAAAGGCAGTTTTCGAAGAAATTCACTTCGATTCCAAAGGGTGACCAACATATCAAGAGAAAAGAAGATAGCTTTTTATTTAAAAATCGGCCTGAGGCTGTAATGATGTCATAGAAAATATATAAGTTTGGAAGCCAAACAGATGTGGGAATCTGTCTCCTACAGACTTCACAAATTCCTAGCTGTCTGACCTCTAGCAAGCTGACTTTTCCAAGCTCCAGTTTCTCATCTGTCAAATGGAGATTATATTATCCACCTAGAGTTGACATAAAATAACAGGCAGCACTAGAAGATAAGCTACATGAGGGCAGGGATTTGTTTTTTGTTCCTTGCTGCATCTCCTGTGCCTGGAACATTGCTTAGTGTTCACTGATTGATTAACTGAATGAGTCTGTCAACAACAGTCTTCATGCAAGGACTTTCCTCCTGGTCCAGTGGCTAAGACTGCACTCCCAGTGCAGAAGGCCCAGGTCTGATCCCTGAACAAGGAACTAGATTCCACTTGCCATAACTAAAGATCCCACAGGCTGCAACCAAAAAAAAAAAAAATCCTGCATGCCAACTAAGACTCAGCAAAGCCAAATAAATAAAAAATAAAATATTTTAAAATATTTATTCAAACCTTACTGTGTGCTTGGTATTATTCTAGTAATAAGATGCTATCTATAAAACATGAGCTATGTTAAGTAAGTGCTGTTTCTCTTTATGATATCTCAAACAAAGCAAGACCGGTGAATAAGGGGAGAGAGAACCAATCCAAGCATTGCTAACTGGCTCTGCCTACTCACTGAGGTTCTGAGTTAATCTGAAGGAGACTCTCTTACCCTGACCACTGCCATTTCATTTCACCAGCTGCTGTCCCTTTATCAACAGCCAAAATTTTTTAGATATTCCTGACTCAAGTCTTACCAGGCTTGCAAATCAAAGTCAGCCTTACTCAAAGCAAATGCTAAACAACTTTTCCATAAAAGGCTCACCCTGAAATAGCACTGATTTTCTGCCAATGCTTATTTGGAACAGACACATATTCTAAGACCTTCAGGTATGTCTTTAAGCCTACAGTGTCCGTGAAAAACATTCAGCGGCGTTCTGCACACATAGGTGCTCAACAAGGGAAGTGTTTCTTGAGTCAGAGAAGGCAGAAGAAGAGAAACAGAATTTGGAAAATGAAAGGAAAAGGAAGAGATGATCAAGAAAAAAGATGATCAAGTCTTACCCGTAAACTCTGCATCTATCTGTTCGTTTAAGCATTCCTCAAGGCAGTGGTTTATGAATATTTGTGCACAAAAGAATCACTTAGGGAAATTGTTACAAATGCAGAGTCCTGCCCCCACTCCCAAAGATTCTAATTCTGTAGAGCCCTCAGAAGATGCATTTTAACAAATCTCCCCAGTTACTTCCAGTGCCAGCAGCCTTGTGAAGCTCTTTTTAGAAACCCTGCCCTAGGGAAAGCAGGCTGGAGACTGCTCTGAGGGAGGCGAGTAGTTAGGAAGAGACTAGCCTCAGGCTGAATCAGAAAGCACCAGAAACCAGGAAAGGCATGGGCGCTTCTGAAAACACCATGCAAAGAGCAGAGTTGAAAACAGTGCTATTATTGCTGTGCTAAGGGCTTCCCAGGTGGCTCAGTGGGAAGAACATGACCTGCCAAGCAGGAGATAGATTCGATCCCCGGGTCAGGAAGAAGGAGATGGCAAACCACTCCAGTAGGCTTGCCTGGGAAATCCCATAGACAGAAGAGCCTGGCAGGCTACAGTCCATGGAGTCACAAAAGAGTCGGACATGACTTAGCAACTAGACAATAACAACAACTCTTGCTAAACTTGCCAAATAGCTCCCCAGTTAGTAAGATAATTTCAAGAAGGCACTCCACAATCTGGCTCCCACTTTACCAACTTGATCTCTCTCCTTAAGAATCTGCCTAAAATGCAAGAGACCTGGGTTCCATTGAACGCAATGGCAACCCACTCCAGTACTCTTACCTGGAGGGTCCCATGGACAGAGTGTTGCAGAAACTGGCTGTCGAGAAACCAAGGGACACTCTGAGAGTTGGAGAACTCAGGTTTATTATGCTGGTGGGCCCAGAGGAGTTAACACTCCAAGCTCTGAGCCCTGACCGTTGGGTGCACAGTTCCTTCTTAGGGTCCTATTCCAGGTTTGCGTTCTGTATGTTGTATTGGATACTTTAGGCATGCAGGATGGGGAGGGGCCAGGGAACTACCTGACCTTCACACAGACAAGCATGGCTAAGCAAGACTACAGAGGCTGGGTAATTGCAAGAGGCAGGGTGAGTGAAGTAAGTTTAAGCTCCTGGTATTGCTGTTTTTCCCCAAAACTATAGTGGGGATCTATAGTGATCATGCAAGAGGCAAGCTGAGTTACAGAGGCAGAAAGCATATATTAGACTCTATTTTGTTTTTATAAGGGCCTCTACTCTTGAGAAGACTCCTGAGAGTCCCTTGGACTACAAGGAGATCCAACCAGTCCATTCTAAGGAGATCAGCCCTGGGTGTTCTTCGGAAGGAATGATGCTAAAGCTGAAACTCCAGTACTTTGGCCACCTCATGTGAAGAGTTGACTCATTGGAAAAGACTCTGATGCTGGGAGGGATTGGGGGCAGGAGGAAAAGGGGACGACAGAGGATGAGATGGCTGGATGGCATCACCGACTCGATGGATGTGAGTTGGAGTGAACTCTGGGAGTTGGTGATGGACAGGGAGACCTGGCGTGCTGCAATTCATGGGGTCGCAAAGAGTCGGACACTACTTGGTGACTGAACTGACTGACTGACTCTTGCCTGGAAAATCCCATGGATGGAGGAGCCTGGTAGGCTGCAGTCCATGGGGTCGCTAAGAGTCAGACACGACTGAGCAACTTCACCTCCACTTTTCACTTTCATGCATTGGAGAAGGAAATGGCAACCCACTCCAGTGTTCTTGCCTGGAGAATCCCAGGGATGGGGGAGCCTGGTGGGCTGCCATCTATGGGGTCACACAGAGTCGGACACAACTGATGCGACTTAGCAGCAGCAGCAGCAGCAGCCACAAGAGGAGCCTGGTGGGCAACAGTCTACAGGGTCGCAAAGAATCAGACACAACTGAGCACCTAACACTTTCCAAGCAAAAGGAACTCTGCCTCATTCCAAGAATACAAGCAACATCATTTCTACACCTCTGGTGGAATATAAAAATGTTTTAAATCATTTCCACCATTTAGAGTGATCTAACATGTAATTTCTTCAACTCCCAGGACTGATGACACCCTCAGATTTCTGGACGGCTCCTGCAAGGCTGCTTTCTAAGCCCTCCCAAGCTTGATGTCCAAGGCCTCCAAGCAAGACTCGATACTTCCTGACAAATCTGTAAGTTCCTTGCTGTTTTTCAGCTGCTCAGTCGTGTCTGATTCTGTGAGTTCCTAAAATTCTTCAAATAAATTATCTTTTGCTCAAGTAAAGAGCATTATTGTTGATTTGAATCAAAGAACCTTAACTCATACCCCCTCTTCCCTGTAACCTCTCTTCCCCTGTCTTTCACTTGGCACTTTCCAGATACTGCCTTGCCCCATTCATTTTTCATCCACTTCTGAATTTTTCTGCAAATAAATGCAAGCTCTTTGGCCACAGAGACTGTGTCTTATAATTCTTAAGGTGCCTCTCTAAAGGCCTAGGGTGGTGTCTTGAATAAAACAGCTGAGGTGTGGTTAGGTAATTGGCTACCCCCAGAGGTTCAAAGTCATCTTTCTGACCTCAGCATAAAGTGTTCCTAACACCAAATTCTGGAATTTCCCAAATCCTTAGTAATTCTTTGCCAAACCAATCTATCTGATGGACAAGAAGCATTCCTATCTATAACAATTCCCTAGTGCTGGTGTTTAACAAGATTGTAGTCCTGTGAGCATCTCCTTAAAAATAAAAACAAAATTCCTCTAGGGTAACTTGATATCTGAAATTCATCAAGAAATATCCTGGACTCCAGAATGCATCAGATCACTAGTGAGACCCAGGCTGTAATTACAGAATGAGATCCTACCCTTTTCCCTCTGTTGAGGTGGTGAATGGGTGGGCTTTGAGGAACCCACGCCCCCAGCAGCTCACCAAGCTCCATCCCCTTGCTCCCTTCTGCCTAATTTTCCAAAATATCTACTCTTCTATCCATGGCTGCTTTCCATGAGCAAAAGAACATTGCCAAATCAAATGAATTTACTGTGGATGTCTGTTAGTTGCTCAGTCAAGTCCAACCCTTTGTAACCTCATGGGATGTAGCCCACTAGGCTCCTCTGTCCATGGGATTCTCCAGGCAAGAACATTTGAGTGGGTTGCCATGTCCTTCTCCAAGGTATCTTCCTGACCCAGGGATCGAACCCCATTCTCCTGCATGGCAGGCAGTCTGTATACCATCTGAGCCACCAGGGAAGCCCTGTCAATGTTGCCTTTCTAATTTCCACAGAGAAAATACACAGAAAACATGCCATACAGAGAAAATACTTTTACTTTGCCCTTTGCAATAATGTCACATTACCCACAAAGTAATTCACATGTAATTTCATATATACTTAAAAAGTACCTGTTCCTAAAATAGACTGATATTTGGAGAGGAAATGGTAAAAGTAGTTGCATATAAACAATTGTGGATCCTGTCTGCAAAGCTAAAAGCTTAAAACATTTCTTTGCAGTGACTCAGGGATACAGACTCAAGCAGGTATACAAACATCTTTCATGTACTCAGACTTGGAAAATGCTATCGGCCAATTTATTTATGGTTTTTTCTTAAGGCAAAAGTCACATAATATAAAACATACCCTTTAACCATATTTGACTGTACAGTTAAGTGGCACTAAGTACATTCACATTGTTGGACACTTCTTATCAATCGTCTCCTGAATTTTTCACTTTCCTAGACCAAAACTCTATCCCCACTAAATACATTCACTCCCATTCCCCTATCCCCCCGCCCTGGCATCTACCAATGCACTTCCTGACTCTATGAGTTTGACTCTATCAACCAATTTTTAGTATTTTTCAATATAAGAATAATCTTTCCTCCCACTTCTCCTCGGTCTTTCAGTCCCAGGGAAATGGAAAGAAGAGGGGGATATATGCAAACACTGATAACCTTCAAGATTGGACTTAATTTTTTGACAAGAAATTTTGTGCTCAAGCCTGAAGCAATCTCCAGGATATTTTCTGCTTTGGGGTAACATTTCTTCTGCGATAACCTGAGAGAATTCAGCCTGAGGTTACATGAAGAATCAACAAATTATCTTCTAAAGATCTGAATGCAAAAACTCAGACAGTGAGTGACACAATTTAGACTTCCTGTGAAGTCTGTCTCCATCAAGAATTCCTCAGACAACCAAGCACCGCATTTAGAGCTCTCTTCTCCCCACACAATTGAAAGTGTCATGTGCACAAGAGAGCCAAAGTTGTTTTTTTTTAATTCTAGGGAAACAATGTGACAGTGTCTCGCCTTCAGCTTCTTCAGCTGAATCCCTCACTGCTTATTACTATTATTATTGATAATAGGCATTTCTGTGCCACTGAAATATTCACAGGGCTCAGCAGCATCATTTTCTCTCTAAGCTGTGCTTTAACCCCTGCGTGAGGTGAAACAGTTGTACTCTGATTTTGTTAACAGCAACAACTAAGACCTCAAGTAAATAAGGAGATTGCTCCTTCTGAAATTCTTTTACTTAAAGACAATCAACATGGATAATTTTTTTTTATCACACATCACGTTCTTAAATGCTATGTAGATAAAAGCAGGCTTCCCTGATGGCTCATGAGGTATAGACTCTGCCTGCAACGCAAGAGACGAGGGTTCAATCCCTGGGGCAGGAAGAGCCGCTGGAGGAGGAAATGGCAACCCACTCCAGTATTCCCACCTGGAGAATCCCAGAACCAGAGGAGCCTGGTGGGCTACAGTCTAGGGGGTCGCAAGAAGAGACAGACACAACAGCACGTAATGGACGGGTGGATGGGTACAGATAAAAGCACCAAAACTTCCTACCAATTATGGGGATAATGATTATTTTACAAATCCTCCAAGGTCATCCTGTGAGTCTACAGCTTTATTTTCTTTGAAATTTTATTAAAGGAAACATATTAACCTTGCACTGAGTCGTAATTTAACCTGCTCCAAGAAACTGCTAAAAAACTTCCTTGGAAATGCTGTTTCTTGTTCTAAGAATTATGATGTCTGAAGTCATGTGTGACAGAAACCTTGTTTTACTAAGATCAAGGGAGCAATCTAGCTGTGAAACCAACTGTCCTGCCAATGCATCACCAAAATACAGCCACCGGCCAGAGAGGGCAGGTCAGCAATATATAATGTGCAACTGTTGGGCTACAGTAGATTTGTCAATTGCATATTCCTAATGAACCCCCCAATGCTAAGAGCAGAACTACTGAGTTATTTTCCCCTCTTTTATAGATCAACTCTATTTCCTTTAAATATAAAATGCTGAAAGAGAGAGAGAGGAAAAAGAAGGGAAGCAGCTTTGCTGTGGATCTCTCCTGCAAAGATGGTGAGCAGTTTCCTCCAGCAAGAAATTATTAAGCATCTAAGACAGTCTATGGCTCACCGACAGAGATAAATAATTGATAGATAATTAAAATTAAGATGAAAAGGTCAGCGAGCCCCTCCTCCAACAGGCATTGGCTGATGTAAATGAGATAGGCACTTACTCTTCTTGTCCTGTAAGTGGTTGCTTCTAGCTGGAGTCACAGAAAGGCTACTGTACCTAACTGAGTTGTTTGCAGACACTCTGTTTATGTTTTCTCTAATTTACCTGTTTCAAACAAGGTAAGCAATGTGTCATGCTTATATTTTAAAAGGGGGGAAAGAGGCTTATTATTTGGAGTTGGGATAAAAGGAAGGAGTCACACCGCCTCCACGATTGCCATGTGTCCAGTCCTGCACCCCCCAGGGAAGGTCAGGGCTGCCCGTGGCCACACTGCTCCCTGAGCCTCCAAGCAATGCTCCAGTGGTCAGCAATGGGAACGGCCCTTCCCGGAAGCTTGGCACGTGGTTATGCTATAAACCCTGGCCACCAAGCATGAGACCGTCACGGTAGACACAGGTCAAAGCAGACGCAGCTCCGACGACCCCTTCTGGACTAGGGTTCACTGTGCTGTCTGGCTTTTCCTGCCCTGGAAAGAAATGGAGACGGAGAGTTGGGTCTCAAGGGGCCATTTGAACAAACGTGATGACAACTGTGAACGTCAGTCCCAGGCTGTGACAAGCGCTTAGAGCTTTGTAGAGTGTTCAATGACCACTTCCTTTCCAGCTCACTTAGCTGTCTCCTTCCGCCGAGGCCGTTACCTTAAATATGAGGGCTTCCCTTCTGCTTCTGTTGTCTCTTCTGAAACCTACAGCAAAGGGTTAGGGTCTTACTGCTATTGGCTTAACTGCTCTGTCTTAACTAGAGAACTACAGTAAGCTAAAACACTTTTCTAGCTGGGTCATGCTGACTGATATGAATAAATTGTGGGGGGTGCTGGGTCACGCTGACTGATATGAATAAATTGTGTGTGGGGCGGGGCAGTTGCCCTATTTATTTTAAGTCAAGATACACTATCTGAAACCTATAATGTTCATGACTTCTGCTACTCTTTGCTTCCAAGGGGAGATCACAAGAATATAAGAAAATTTCTGGTATATAGACTGATATCTACCTTGTTTTTTGTTATTCTCTGGAGAAGGCAATGGCACCCCACTCCAGTACTCTTGCTTGGAAAATCCCATGGACGGAGGAGCCTGGTAGGCTGCAGTCCTTGGGGTCTCTAAGAGTCAGACACAACTGAGCGACTTCATTTTCATTTTTCACTTTCATGCATTGGAGGAGGAAATGGCAACCCACTCCAGTGTTCTTGTCTGGAGAATCCCAGGGACGAGGGAGCCTGGTGGGCTCCCATCTATGGGGTCACACAGAGTCGGACACGACTGAAGCAACTTAGCAGCAGCAGCAGCAGCAAGTTTAAATAACAGAACTTTAAATATTTATAAGAAAAATTTTAGATAACACTATCCAAGAAGTCTTTTTTTTTAATTCAAAAATAGTAAACACTTTTGTAAGGGCCACGTAAATACAACTGAACAAGAGACAGCCACTGTCCTCAACAAGCAATAGAATGTCCCCAGGATCTTGAAATGACAAAGAGATTTTGCCAACTAGAATTCCTTCTACAAGGAATACTCATCCCAACCAGTGTTAATCCCATCTTAGGCATTCAGCAGGGGTTAATTGATGAAGAACAATCAGTCCCTTGTGAAACTGACTCAGTACTCCAGAAATGCCACTATTAAATGTGGCTCACATTTTTCCTTCTCACAAAAGTGACATTTTGTCTGAGTACGTTGTCTGCAGGCTGCACACAGGTACCTTCCTGAAAGTGTAGACATGAACCCCTCAGCATGCTGAGGATGCAGAGGCTGACATTTATTTTGCCTGTTCTCTCAGGATAGCGTTAGAGCCCCACAGACAAGGAGAAATGAGGTCTGGGTTGCATTGCAGATAGACATAAGCCTGAAAGTCACGAGCAACTGATGCTCCACCTACTGCATTAACCCAGGACTTGAAGTTTACTTAAGAAAAAACTGGGTCTTTGTTGATCTTCAGCGCAGGACCTCAACAGACTTAGGACCCAGATGTTTCAGACTCAGATGTCTATTATCATTGAAGATATTGCTCAGTAAGTCATAATCTTACACACTGGAAATTTCTTAGGCTTTCCAAGAGGGCTCCAGGAGCTGAAACTGATTGAGGTCCAACTGTCCAGCTAAAATGAACTAGGATGGGCCTCCGTCTCTGGCCCAACACTCAAGGCTTCAATAGCACTTTATCTTCTCAGTATACCATTTCCTCTTGTACTCAAGACACAGTTGGGGTTTGTGAAAACCCATTCCATTTCCAAATTCAGGAATACACACAACAATGACCCCTCCACACACACAGACACTTTTCTCCATATGGAAAATTTTTAATTATGATCAAATGCTCAGACTAAATATCCATTTCTCCATGTCAGTGTCCTAGAGGCAGGGCTTCTGTAGCACACTATTCATAATCCGATTGTGAAATTTAATACACTACATTATAAGATATGTATTTACATTTACTACACATTCCGCAATCACTCAGTGAATCCATCCTCAAGGATTGAAACTTCTTTATACTTTATCCACAAAACCTTACAGGGTGCTTAGAATGCTCTAAGTGCTTAATAAATACCATACTGCTAGGTCACTTCAGTCATGTCCAACTCTGTGCGACCCCATAGATGGCAGCCCACCAGGCTCCCCTGTCCCTGGGATTCTCAAGGCAAGAACACTGGAGTGGATTGCCATCTCCTTCTCCAATGCATGAAAGTGAAAAGTGAAAGTGAAGTCACTCAGTCATATCCGACTCTTAGCGACCTCATGGACTGCAGCCTACCAGGTTCCTCCATCCATAGGATTTTCCAGGTAAGAGTACTGGAGTGGGGTGCCATTGCCTTCTCTGATAAATATCATAAGTGCTTACTAAATGCTGAATGGTTAAAAGCACTGTTGAATGGAGCAAACTCTCCCCATCATTGATTATTCCATCACTCCACCACTGCTGGGTCACCTGCCAGGGCAACTATTCTCAAGGAGAGCACTTTGAATCTAAAATGAGTCCTTAGAAGGACACTCAGAACTTCTGGCCTTCTGTGAGATATAGGATGTTAGGTGAAGCCATTGGGGTGTTTTTTTTTTTTTTAATAACAGCTGAAATATATATAAATATTAACAGATATTCCAAGAAGCTCTGGAGCTTTGGGCAAAAATATGTGGTTTTCAAGGAAAAGAAATATCCCATCTCTGGCACAACTTCAAGTACCAAGAGCCCCGACTCTTCTTAATGAAGTGTTAATGAAATGTCAGCACAGACTAGACCGGTGTTGATTTGCATACTTCTTAGTTAATAGTGTGAAAATAGCATTGTGTGGATGTTAAATCCTGTTTATGTTATAGAGCTAAAATGCCTGTTAAGATTATTGATTCTTTTTTTGGAGTCTTTTCATACAGAGCAGTCTAGTAAGTTAAAAGAGGATTCATTTGATTACTCTGGAATGGTTACACTTTTCAAACAGAACACATTTCTTTGTTAGAAAATAAAAGGATGGGAGACCTGGAATTTTACAGACAACCCCTTGTTCCTAAAATGTGAGGAGGGTCTGTGAACTAGAGGAAGGGTTAACAACCACTGGGCCCGAAGTCACTAAGCCCAACCATTCACTCTTGGCTGAAGGAGTATTAGAAGTGAAGCATAGGGCCAAGGACCACATTGCATCCCTGTTTGGGGGGAATATAGAGTAATTTCCTTCTAAAATATGCCCCATCAGAAAAGTAGCTTAAGTGTAAATACAAAAATATAAATATTAAACATATATATATATATATATATATATATGCGTTTAACATACAAACATGAGTTTCTCTGGTGGCTCAGATGGTCAAAAATCTGCCTGCAATGCAGGAGACCTGAGTTCCATCCCTGGTTTGGGAGGATCCCCTGGAGAAGGGAATGGCAACCCACTGGAGTATTCTTGCCTGGACAAAGGAGCCTGGTGGGCTGCAGTCCATGGGGTCACAAAGAATCAGACATGACTGAGTGAGGACTACACACAGACATACAATATACAAATATATATAATCCACAAATCCATATTGTATTATAATATATTCATTTAGTACTGACAATATTATATGTGAATATATAAATATTACTTCTGACATAAATATAGCAAATTATATACTATAATATACAAGTATTTAATATGTACAATATAAAACAATGTACAAGGTTGTTCTTCTGGTGATTTCAAACTGTATACTGATGGGCATATATAAATATATATGTTTTCTTCCTCATCTGTTAATATTACTCCCATATATTCAGCAGGAACTTCAGACTTCTCTGTTCAACAGCCACAAACTACACTCACCCTCTTCTCTGTCCTCCTCCTGTCGCTCCCCGTTCATGTCAACATCTACCCTCGGAACCAGCAGCAGGCATCCATACCTCTACTTTCCTCTCATCCCCACATTACAGTGAGTTATTAAATACTTCCAGCTGGACGTCTGCAGTGTCTCCCAGAAGATGCCCTTGCGTTCCATTCCTACAACCACTTCCCAGGCCTACACCCTCATCCCTTCTCTCAGGACCACTTGCACATCTCCTTATCTTCACTATTTTTTCTCTGGTGTCCATCGTCCAAACAGTCACCACCCCCAAATATGCTTATGTAACATCCAAATATGTTTCTATGGTTTAAAACCCTTCAATGACTCCGCATGATTTACATTGTCATGAGGAGTCACTGCTCTAACATCCGGATCTATTTTCGTGGTTTAAAACATCCAGATATGTTTCTGTGGTTTAACACCCTTCAATTCTCTATGACTTACACTGTAGGTACAAGATCCTATCACGGTAACAAAGAAGTGACTCTGCTTGCCCTTCAATCTCATCTCCAATAACTCCATGTCTTGATCCTTACTTTCCAAAACATTGGACGTCACATTTTCTGCTCTCTGATCTTTCAAGATGCAGTGTTTCCCTTCTATGTACTATTTTATGCTTAAAGTAAAAAAGTCTTATTAGCCTTGCTTTACTACTTACTCTCTGATTTTGTTTTAGTTTTGTCTGTTCCTTTCTAGACAATGCACTCCATGAAGCCTTAATTACTCTTTTTATATCCCCCGAACCTAACACATTGCCTGGAAAATAG
This sequence comes from Bos javanicus, assembly GCF_032452875.1. Classification (NCBI taxonomy): domain Eukaryota; kingdom Metazoa; phylum Chordata; class Mammalia; order Artiodactyla; family Bovidae; genus Bos; species Bos javanicus. Next base: position 2,919,466 of record NC_083896.1, on the reverse strand, counting down.
TTGTTGAATGAACGAATGAAGACATTATTCTTCACTTTAACTTCTCTTGAGAAGGGAATTTGTGAACTCCAAGAAGGAGTTTGTGAACTAAAGTTCTCTGACCTGATCTTGCTTCATTCTTTTTTGCACCGTTCACTGATTTTACCAATTCCCATAAGGAAACCTTTCCCCTTTCTTTATGGTTTTTGAAACTAATTCCAGAAATTAACAATGTCAGGAGAGTCTCTATTTCTATTTCTGTAGCTCTCAGTATAGTGGTGGTGGTGGTTTAGCCACTAAGTCATGCCCAACTCTTGTGACCCCATGGACTGTAGCCTGCCAGACTCCTCTGTCCATGGGATTTTCCTGGCAAGAATACTGGAGTGGGCGGCCATTTCCTTCTCTAGGGGAGTTTTCCAACTCAGGGATGGAACCTGGGTTTCCTGCATTGCAGGCAGATTCTTTACCACTGAGCCACTGGGAAGTATGGTTGTACTTAATTGTATATGGTTGTACTTAATTGGATATGTCTGTGCAGTGCAAGAACCTGGGGGCAAGCTCTCCAGCACATACCTGGTGACACCTCAATTCAGTTCAGTCACTCAGTCGTGTCCGTATCTTTGTGACCCCATGAACTACAGCACGCCAGGCCTCCCTGTCCATCACCAACTCCCAGAGTTTTCCCAAACCCGTGTCCACTGAGTTGGTGATGCCATCCAACCATCTCATCCTCTGTCGTCCCCTGCTCCTCCTGCCCTCAATCTTTCCAGCATCAGGGTCTTTTCAAATGAGTCAGCTGTCCGAATCAGGTGGCCAAAGTATTGGAGTTTCAGCTTCAACATCAGTCCTTCCAATGAACACCCAGGACTGATCTCCTTTAGGATGGACTGATTGGATCTCCTGCAGTCCAAGGGACTCTCAAGAGTCTTCTCCAAAACCACAGTTCAGAAGCATCAATTCTTTGGCACTCAGCCCTCTTTATAGTCCAACTCTCACATCCATACATGACCACTGGAAAAACCATAGCCTTGACTAGACGGACGTTGGTTGACAAAGTAACATCTCTGCTTTTTAATCTAGGTTGGTCATAACTTTCCTTCCAAGGAATAAGCATCTTTTAATTTCATGGCTGCAATCACCATCTGCAGTGATTTGGGAGCCCCAGAAAATAAAGTCAGCCACTGTTTCCACTGTTTCCCCATCTATTTCCCATGAAGTGATGGGACCGGATGCCGTGATCTTAGTTTACTGAATGTTGAGCTGTAAGCCAACTTTTTCACTCTTCTCTTTCACGTTCATCAAGAGGCTCCTTAGTTCCTCTTCATTTTCTGCCATAAGGGTGGTGTCATCTGCATATCTGAGGTTGCTGATATTTCTGGTGACACTGCCTGCTATAATTTTTTGTTTCTGCTTAGTTACAGAAGGATAAGGACATGTTCTTGGCTTCATCATCTTCCTGATATAACTTCCAAGTTTAATATTACCTGAGAAATCTCCCACGCTGAGCAGAAATAATCACTTTACATTACTTCTTGTATTACATCAATGCATGAGGAGCTAAATCACAACAATGAGCAGGATAAAATCATGGTTCAAGGGGTTTGTCAATTCGTGAAGAAATAAGACAAGTAACCAGGCAATTATAATTCAGTTACAGGAAATAGTGTTAACTCTTACTGAAAACTTACTTTTTGAGTGGAGGTCCAAAGGACAGGCAGGTGAAGTGCGAGGGGCCCGCCCATCTCCCACAGCAGCAGCACCGCTGCCACTCAGAGGCCGTGTTCTGCCTTTTGCCCCATACAGGGGATGCCCCCCAGCGTCCAGGCAGTGATCAGCAGGTTCTTTCTGTCTCCAACCTCAAAGCAAAATAAGCCAGGTTCTGGCCCTTCCTTAATAGCATTGCCTGTTAAGAGGATATGCAGCTCTTGAGACAGAGTTCTACATGATACAAATGAGAGGCACCCTCTTAAATTCTTACATGTGTCTGTTTAGAAGGGTGTCAACTCAGTACATAGCTCAGAACAATAGCCCCCCCTCTCTGAGAATCCTCAAAGTCATGACAACTGAGACGTGTCTCAGAAGACAGCAAGCTAGCCTTCTTAAGCATGTTTAGTGACCATGCTTAACACGTAAACCTGTTAACAGTTTACAAAACCCTGAAGCTAGAGCTTGGAAGCTATTGATGAGGTTGTAAATTTTAGTAAACATTTATTTGTGTGTTTATATATTTATTTTCTTGGTAAATACTTATGGAGATACCACTATGGGTCAAGAAATGTGTTAAGAGATGGGGAGACAATCATTAATAAGACAAAATTCTTACCTTCAAAGGGCTTACAGTTTGGAAATTCAAGTAACCTGCAGTGACTATAGAGTGTTCTCTGTGCACAGGATACCATGGAAACTAGGAGATGCAGTTAACCCAGGCCTAAGGGATCCTGGAAAACTTCTCAGTCTCCACACTCAATCGAAAACGAATTACAAAAGGATTTAGAGACCTTAGCTTGCACTTGTCCCTGATTAACTCAGACCTTAATCACACACCTCTGTGTTTTCTTTTTGTGCTGTAGGGGTCCTGCTGATCCTATCCTGAGATAAATGGAGATGTTTTGCAAAGGCTCAGAGCAGGGCTATATGTCATTAACTCACTGTGCTCAATCTTGCTAAGTGAATGCCCGTCCCAGTTGAAACGTTTACAGAGTAGATAAAAATATGCAGATGATTCATCTGCACAAGCTTATTAGTGAAGACATTCTTCTCAAAGACCAGAAAACTGTTCTCTAAATTTCTAAGGCAGAAGTTTTTATTTCAGCCCTCGAAAACTCCATCTACTTGTGCCTGATGGAGTGAGCCTGCAAAAAGGAAGAATAAAATTCCTTCTCAATGACTTTGCTGATTGGTTCTGGAATGGAGAGTTGTTGGAATGGAGATTCTTCATGTTTTACTATTGGAGGGTTTTCACATTATTTTTATTTGATATATTGGTTTTTAATCAGAGCTTAAAAATCAAACACTCACCTATAAAAATACTTCACTAACCAGCTATCATTGTTCCAAGCACAAAATATTTTATGATATTTTATGTAATCTATTGAGTGAAAATATTTATGAACATATTCTTTTTGTGATAAATCCTTAAACTGAGACAAAATATTAATCAAAAAATTTCAAGGGATGGTATTGGAGTAAGAACTATTAATAGCTCCATATTTCACTTTGAACATTTCAGAACGTGGACTTTCATGTTTGCAATAAAAAACCATAAAGATGGAGGCAATAACTGCTAAATTTTAATTCTGTGATGAGACTCAGGAGAATATATTTTGCATGCCTGGGAAATTTTCTCTTACAAAAGACAGATAACAATAAAGAAATACTTCATTAACTAGGAATCCAGGTGCAACACTGGATAGAAAATTAAGCTCATGTATTATTGCCATAATCCCACTTTGCATTGCATGTCAGTATTAGCATATGGAAGTTGCAACACCATCAGGTAAAGAACCTTACAAATAAGTGAGCAGATATTGTACAAACATCAGTTTATTCTTTCAGACAAATGCCACCTGCACTGACATAATTCCACTTGTGTCATACGTGTGCATGAAGTGGCTGCCTTTAAACTTCCAAAGCACGTCCTGTCCTGCAAATCTTGGAATTACCATCTCTTGAAAGAGAAATCATAAAAATACTTGGCAATATTTATAGGAGTGGGCGTCCCCGATGACTCAGTGATAAAGAATCTGCCTGCAATGCAGGAGACACTGGAGACGTGGGTTGGATCACTGGGTCAGGAAGATCCCCTGGAGGAGGGCATGGCAACCCACTCCAGTACTCTTGCTTGGAAAATCCCATGCACAGAGGAGCCTGACAGGCTATATAGTCCATGGGGTCACAAAGGGTTGGGCACACTAGAGCTTGCATACACACACACACACACACACACATTTATAAAAGCAACAGAAATAGTTTTTTTTTTTTTTTTTTCAGTTGGGTCTCATTCTATTGTTTTCTTCAATTTCTTTACACTGATCACTGAAGAAGGCTTTCCTATCTCTCCTTGCTATTCTTTGGAACTCTGCATTCAAATGAATGTATCTTTCCTTTTCTCCTTTGCCTTTCACTTTTCTTTCACAGCTATTTGTAAGGCCTCCTCAGACAACCATTTGGCCTTTTTGCATTTCTTTTCACTGGGGATGGTCTTGATCACTGCCTCCTATAAAATGTCATGAACCTCCATCCATAGTTCTTCAGTCACTCAGTATATCAGATCTAATCCCTTGAATCTATTTGTCACTTTCACTGTATAATCATAAGTGATTTGATTTAGGTCATACCTGAATGGCCTAGTGTTTTTTCCTATTTTCTTCAATTTAAGTCTGAATTTGGCAATAAGGAGTTCATGATCTGAGCCACAGTCAAAAATATACCCATTGAAAGCAGAGTTCCAAAGAATAACAAGGAGAGATAAGAAAAACTTCCTCAGTGACCAATGCAAAGAAATAGAGAAAAACAATAGGATGGGAAAGACTAGAGATCTCGTCAAGAAAATTAGAGGTACCAAGGGAACATTTCATGCAAAGATGGGCTCAAAAAAGGACAGAAATTGTAGGGACCTAACAGAAGCAGAAGATATTAAGAAGAGATGGCAAGAATACACAGAAGAATTATACAGAAAAGGACTCCATGACCCAGATAACCAGGAATGTGTGATCACTCACCTGGAGCCAGACATCCTGCAGTATGAAGTCAAGTGGGCCTTGGGAAGCATCACTATGAACAAAGCTAGTAGAGGTGATGGAATTCCAGTTGTGCTATTTCAAATCCTAAAAGGTAATATTGCTGTTAAAGTGCTGCACTCAATATGCCAGCAAATTTGGAAAACTCAGTAGCACCCACAGGACTGGAAAGGTCAGTTTTCATTCAATCACAAAGAAGGGCAATGCCAAAGAATGATCGAACTACCACACAATTGAACTCATCTCACATGCTAGCAAACTGATGCTCAAAATTCTCCAAGTCAGGCTTCAGCAGTACGTGAACTATGAAATTCTAGGTGTTCAAACTGCATTTAGAAAAGGCAGAGGAACCAAGGATCAAATTGCCAACATCCATTGGATCATAGAAAAAAACAAGAGAATTTCAGGAAAACATCTACTTCTGCTTTATTGATTAAGCCAAAGGCTTTGACTATGTGGATCACAACAAACTCTAGAAAGTTCTTCAAGAGATGGGAATACTAGACTACCTTACCTGCCTCCTTCGAAATCTGTATGCAGGTCAGGAAGCAACAGTTAGAACCAGACATGGAACAACAGACTGGTTCCGCATTGGGAAAGGAGTATGTCAAGGCTGTATGTTGTCACCCTGCTTATTCAACTTATATGCAGAATATGTCATGTGAAATGCCTGGCTGGATTAAGCACAAGCTGGAATCAAGATTGTCGGGAGAAATATCAATAACCTCAGATATGCAGATAACACCACCCTTATGACAGAAAGTGAAGAAGAACTTAAAAAGCCTCTTGATGAAAATGAAAGAGGAGAGTGAAAATGTTGGCTTAAAATTCAACATTCAAATAACTAAGATCATGGCATCCGGTCCCATCACTCCATGGCAAATAGACAGGGAAACAGTGAAAACAGTGACAGACTTTATTTCTTGGGCTCCAAAATCACTGCAGATGGTGACTGCAGCCATGAAATAAAAAGACGCTTGCTCCTTGGGAGAAAAGCTATGACCAACCTAGACAGCATATTAAAAAGCAGAGACATTACTTTACCAACAAAGGTCTGTCTAGTCAAAACTATGGTTTTTTTCAGTAGTCATGTATGGATGTGAGAGTTGGACTGTAAAGAAAGCTGAATGCCAAAGAATTTGATGCTTTTGAACTGTGGTGTTGGAGAAGACTCTTGAGAATCCCTTGGATTACAAGGAGATCCAACCAGTCAATTCTAAAGGAAATTAGTCCTGAATATTCATTGTAAGGACTGATGTTGAAGCTCAAACTCCAATACTTTGGCCACCTGATGCTAAGAACTGACTCCTTGGAAAAGACCCTGATGCTGGGAAAGATTGAGGGCAGGAGGAGAAGGGGACAACAGAAGATGAGATGGTTGGATGGCATCACCGATTCAAGGGACATGAGTTTGAGTAAACTCCGGGAATTGGTGATGGACAGGGAGGCCTGGCGTGCTGCAGTTCATGGGCTCGAAAAGAGTAGGACATGACTGAGCAACTGAACTGAATTGGGTCCTCCCTACATGACTGGACCAAAGTCCTTGAAAACATATACTGACACCAGGGTAACCAGCCAAGTATGAAAAATATCATCCGTGGAAACACACATCCCAAGCAAGCAGAATTTTAGGACATGAAACAGAATTCTTGAGAATTTGATCTGAAATGGATTAAACCAGAAGGAATGGCAGAGCAATAAACTGAAGTCTTCGTAATTGGGTTGTTTCCACAGCTTTACCCAGTGTCTACTACTGTAAACCCCTCTGGTCCAGGGAATCGGAGAAGGAAAATTCTAGTAACACCTATGCTGCTGGCGTATGAAGATGATACTTGTCTTTCCTGCACTGTAGGTCACAGAACTTGAGGAATGCAAGCCCACAGGGAAAAGTCAGTGCTTTCTTGTAAGGGAAAGAGTAACCTTACCTATAAATCCACCCACTTTCCAAGCAGCTACTGAAATGGGTTGGTCCTCCAACTTGGCCAAAATGTAAGTAAAGCTCTTAACATTCATGACATAACGAGAATGCTGCCTCCCTCATGTCTGGTGTCTAAAGCACACAAGCCAGTAGTGTGGAACAGCTGTGTCACAGGCAGTTGTTCAGTCAGGGTTTGTCTGTGAGCCAGTACCTGCCCAGGGCGGCCCAGGTAATGCCGTTGTAAAGAATCCACCAGCCAAAGCAGGAGATGCAAGAGATGCGGGTTCGATCCCTGGATTGGGAAGATCCCCTGGAGGAGGAAAGGGCAACCCACTCCAGTGTTCTTGCTTGGAGAATCCCATGGACAGAGGAGCCTGGTGGGCTACAGTCCATGGGGTCATACAGAGTTGGACACAACTGAGCGTCTACACACAACACCTGCCAAGGGCTGACTTAAGGCATCTGATATTTGAAAGAGAAAGTGTAATGGACATGCTAAGTACCCTTTCTTCTAGACTCTCTAAATCTTGCTGCTTTTTAAGTTAGATCATCAAGAAGTCACGTACTTGGACCAAATCATCTCAGTTCTCCATAGAAATGCCTTCACTGATTGACGATGGAAGGTTTTGCCTGAGCTGTTGCAGAGGGTCGATAGGAAAGTTGTCTCATCTGTATTTCTGTTGAATTTTCAAAGCTGGAGCCAAGCAATGTCCACTACACTTGCAAACATCAATTTTCAAAAGGCCCATGGAAATGTACTTCATTTAACATAATTCCAAGCTTTATTTCTTGCAGTAAATGTGTGCTTTCTTTTGTCTGGAGAGAACATTAGGTAACTAATGAGCTTCCTTTCAGATATCAGGAAACTCAGAGCTAAATCCATACATACCTCAGGAATTAACTCATCTTCAGTTCATGGCACTATCTATTTGGTGGTGGCTCTTTTTTAGATAGTGTTTCTTCTGTTTCAGTCATACCCATTTTACACAAGGTTTATCTTGGAAGCTGTCTTTTATCTTTTTTAAATTTGGGAGGCATATAGCTGAAAGTAAGTAGAAAAGTCACTCAAATTTGCTAAAATTTGCTAAACATTAGGACGAATTGATGCTTTTGAACTGTGGTGTTGGAGAAGTCTCTTGAGAGTCCCTTGGACTGCAAGGAGATCCAACCAGTCCATTCTGAAGGAGATCAGCCCTGGGATTTCTTTGGAAGGAATGATGCTAAAGCTGAAACTCCAGTACTTTGGCCACCTCATTCGAAGAGTTGATTCGTTGGAAAGACTCTGATGCTGGGAGGGCTTGGGGGCAGGAGGAGAAGGGGATGACAGAGGATGAGATGGCTGGATGGCATCACTGACTCAATAGACATGAGTCTGAGTGAACTCTGGGAGTTGGTGATGGACAGGGAGGCCTGACATGCTGCAATTCATGGGGTTGCAAAGAGTCGGACAAGACTGAGCGACTGAACTGAACTGAACTGAACTGAACTTTGGGTCAGGTAGTTCGCATTCACAGCCTTAGGTGGTATTCATTAAGACCGTATTCATTTTAAATTCCTCATTTTAAAATGAGGTTCAGGTGTGTCCAACAGCATCCTCAATGTTACCAAACCAGTAAGAGTCAGGATCAGTGCTTGAGCCCAGATATTTTTTCTAATTTTGTCCAAAGTACATGCTCATATTTGTGACTCAACTATGTATCTGTTTAACAGCATTAATTATATAGAATACATATATGTTAATTTTTATAACAAGCTTATTTTGAGCTTGATTATTAAGTTCATTAATGAATTAAATACCTATTCCCCTTTGCAATACTACTGTGAGGGTAAAATAAAATTAAAAACACGGAAGTACATTGAAAGAATTCTAGAGTAATGTACAAATGTGAAGCGTATTATTGTATGCTACACCATCATATTGGTCATTGGAAGGTTTGAATTACTATCTTAAAATTGAATGGCTGTATGTGAGTATCTAATTCTGAATCTTGAGTCCCCCTCTATTCACCTATTAGCACTCAGCAATGATTTTTAATCAACTGGAAAACTGAAAAGGGCTTTGGTAAATGTCCCTTAGATATAAAATATTTTGCTGAAGTTCATCAACAAATGACATTCTAAATTAACTTTCTGCTCATAAAATTCCTGTTCTGGTAAAGAGATTATTCTTATGCCATACATACAGCACTTTCCTGCAAGCTGAATGAAACCACCCATTTGAAAATCCTCCAGTGGGCCACTGACCTGAAAACACGCATTTCAGAAAAGAGACTCTGCACCTCCCCTGTGTCCTGAGAAGCAGCCTTAGCCTTTCTGAAATGATCCACTGTCTCTGCACACATACATGAACAGTCCCTGCCTCGCTCATCCCAGCTCAGATCCTCAGCCAATATTAAAATGCAACCTCAGCACACCTGATCCTACTTCATTAATAAGTTTCTCTCTTTCTCCTCATTCCCCTCTTTATCCTTTCAGAAAATGACTTTGTTTCAACTCTTGATGGTAATTATATTTTTCATTTTCTGTGTTAGCCCTACTTCTTCCTTTATTTTCTCAGTAAGAAGAAAAATTTAAGCATACTGCATTAGAAACCATGAATATCTTTCTAAGCATCAACTGCAAGTAATCACGCAAGGAAGACATCCCCATCATGGGAAGATTTCAGTGCTGTTTCATTAGCATGAAGGCAGGCAACTCAGGAGGGAGGCGGCAGGACTGAGTGCTACTTAAACAAAACTTCATTCTTTCTGTGTGATGCTCGACAAATGGTAGACAAAATATTTTCTCCTTCTTATTTTTAATATAATGAATTGCAACAATATCCTTACCTAATTCTTGCCCATACTTTATCATTGGGCTTCCCTGGTGGCTCAGTGGTAAAGAATCTGCCTGCCAATTCCAGAGACATGGGTTCAATCCCTGGGTCAGGAAGATGCCCTGGAGAAGGAAATGGCAACCCACTCCAGGATTCTTGACTGGGAAATCACATGGACAGAGGAGCCTGGCAGGCTATAGTCCACGGGGTCGCAAGAGTTGCACACGACTTAGCGACTAAACAACAACAACTTAATCATTACTGGCAGTTGGGGTGAGAAATTTATATTCCCAGAGGTCTTTGGACATGGGCTATAGCATGCATCATATGATGATAAATGCCATGGAGGCTCCCGGTGATCTGAAAAATATTATAAATGCAAATGAAATAATAATAATCTGTGATTCTTGAAACTAGGGTAACAAAGATCATTCTGGGCAATGAGTGTCACTCTATCAGAGAAGCTGTAGAAAGAAAAGTTAAGTTTGCAGAAATGATGAGCACTTTCCCTTTCTGAGAAGAGCATCACTGATTCAAAAAACCAATTGGGAGGGAGCTGATTGCTGAGCAATGTCAGCACGTGGGTCTGGGACACTCCCCTTAGAGCCAATGGAGACACAAAGAAAATAGCAGGAAAATGAAGAAGCGTATGAGTACATGTGTTAGTCTCCCTTGTCAGGAAGCAGAGCCTGACGACGAGATTTGGGTGCAACCTGTGAGGGCGGAGAGGAAGCAGGACAGTAGAGGAGGGAGCCAAGCGAGAGTGTGGGTGTCTGGTGGGGGTCTGCGATTGGGAATAAAGCTCTAGAACAAGAGTCAGCAGATTTCATCATCTCGAAGCTTCTCAGCTCCACCTTTGTAGCACGTTAGTAACTGTAGGCAATAAAATAAAGGAGCCTTGCTTTGTTCCAATAGAACTTTGTTTACAAAAGCAATCAGATTCGGCCAAGGGGCCATGGTTTGCTGACTCCTTCTCTAGAGTATGAATCACATCACAGAGTTGCTGCCTTCTCCCTGCTCCAGAGGCAAGAAGTTCGGCCGTCTGTGCCCTGTATCAGCCAGTCGTCGGTCAGTCATCAGGTGTGGACCTGGCCTGGGGGTGGTGCCAGGACCTCCAAGATCACATGGTTTCTCACAGCTAGGAGGAGTTCTCCAAGTTCACTGTGAATCTGTGAATTCCGTGAAAAAATCTTAATTTGTGTTTTATGAAGCAAGTTCTCTGAGTCACCTACAGTGTGAAGGGGGACAAAAAAAAAAATCACCAAGTCCTAAACTGTCTAAACCTCAATTTTATCTTTCTTAATATCCTTGAAGACTAAGAAGAGAAATGCAGTTGGGAGTTGTGAATAGTTAATTACTTAAACCAGTTTCCAGAACAAAATTAAGTCTACCTAAAGGACAGTAATTGGTAGAGTTATTTCAACTTCATGTGTTTGGATAAGAATACACACGCGTGCACATGCACACACACATGCCCTCCCCACCAACACACACACAGGAGGCCAAAGGGTAAATACTAGGTCGGGATGCTGGCTCCGCTACCGAGAGCTGGGGATGGGGATCAGGGGCTGAGTAAAATGAGGGCTATTACAATCTATAGCTCAACACATATTAGCTATTTCAATGTTAGCAGATTCAAGCAAATGTTAGCAAATACAAGCAAAAATATGTTTAAAAAAACTAAGAGATAAAAATCAAGACGTGAAGTAATAGCATTAATATGGGGGCTTCCTGGTGGTCCAGTGGTTAAGAATCTGCCCTGCAATGCAGGGGACATGGTTTGACCCCTAGTCAAGGAACTAAGGGAGAAGGCAATGGCACCCCACTCCAGTACTCTTGCCTGGAAAATCCCATGGACGGAGGAGCCTGGTTGGCTGCAGTCCATGGGGTCGCTAAGAGTCGGACACAACTGAGCGACTTTACTTTCACTTTTCACTTTCATGCATTGGAGAAGGAAATGGCAACCCACTTCAGTGTTCTTGCCTGGAGAATCCCAGGGACGGGGGAGCCTGGTGGGCTACCGTCTATGGGGTCCCACAGAGTCAGACACGACTGACTCGACTTAGCAGTAGAAGCAGCAGGGAACTAAGCTCCCACACGTGTGTGTGTGTGTGTGCATATGCCACAGAGCAGCTAAGCCCATGCACTGCAGCTACTGAGCCTGTGCACCACGTCTAAATAATTCATGCGCTGCAATGACAGACCCTGCATGCCGCAACTAAGACTTGATGCAGGCAAATAAAAAAGTAAAATAGCATTAAGATGAAATAAGAGCTGAATCCTAGGCTGCATGAACCAAATAGAAAAACAGAAGGAATTAGAAATCCAAGAGATGGTAAGGAAAGGAAGGGAAGACATAGGTGATGACAAAAAGAGAAAAGGATACGTGTCAGTGATGCACGCAGGTTTGCTTTATTGTTCAGAAGGTGTGGGGGGTAAATTTTTAAAAAGCATTGTTTTGTAAGGTTGAACAAATAGCTTACATACATGCATACATGAACAAATAACTTCCATGCATGCATAATTTACAATCCAGTAGCACCCTACTCTAGTACTCTTGCCTGGAGAGTCCCATGGACGGAGGAGCCTGGTAGGCTGCAATCCATGGGGTCGCTAAGAGTCGAACACGCCTGAGTGACTTCACTTTCACTTCTCACTTTTATGCATCGGAGAAGGAAATGGCAGCCCACTCCAGTGTTCTTGCCTGGAGAATCCCAGAGACGGGGGAGCCTGGTGGGCTGCTGTCTATGGGGTCGCACAGAGTCGGACACGACTGAAGTGACTTAGCATAGCATAGCATAGCACCCCTTATACAGGCTAGAGAAACTTGCAAAGGTAAACCAACAGACATGACTAAGAGTGTTCAAAGCAATGTTGTTTATAAAACTAAATTACTGGAAACAATTCAAATGCCTATTTACAGGAGAATTTGTAATATATATATCCATAGTAATCTGTAATATATATACATAGTAGAATATTATACATCAGGAGAAATAAATGAACTGCAGCTACATGCATTAACATAAATCTTAAAACTTTGCTACTGAGTGAAGAAAATAAGCTTTATAAACCCCATTTCTGCATAAGCTATAGAAAGTTGCAAGAGAATGTTTCTCCCATCCTAATAACAACCAAAAAAAGATAATATGTAAAATTATAACTTATCTTGAACCCATCAGGGAGCTGAGGTCACAAGGCAGCCATAAGAACTGAATTTCAAAACCAGACAAGTCTCTTTAAAGAAAGACAAGACATGGAAATTATTTCACCTTTGCAGAGATCAAGAAATATAGGAGATCACTCCAGCAGAGGGTAAGGCATCAGCTAAAATTTTAACAAATTCCTAAAGTCCAAATGTGGCCTAGGATATAAGTTTAGAATAACTAGGAGCCCCAGATCCAGGGTAGTTCTCACTCACACACCAGCTCTTCTCCATGGTGCCAGTGACGCCCTCAAGAAAGATTAGGGGCGGGACAGGAGACCAGAGAGATCTCCCTTCAGGGGTGTACATGGATGGAGAGCAGCTTCTGCTTGATTCAGGGGTAAATCCATCTCTCATCAAAAACAAAAGCCGCTTTGGGAAGAACAGAAAATCATCTGGTGTCCAGGGTCACTGGAGAAGAGATGGCAGCAAAAGCCATCAGCCTCTTGAGGCAGAGTATGACACTCCCCTTCCTGCCACCAGAAAGCTTCTTAGGGAAGGGTAGGAACAATGGAAAATCTCTGTGTCTGTGCTTTGCACCAACGCAGAGCAGAAGGCTGATACCCTAGGCGGGGGCAGGAATTCTTCTAGATGCCTGCCGCAGATCCAAGGCAGAGCTCTGTTGCCACAGGTGGGACTGATGGAAACACCAAGCGTGCCCTATCCCCAAGGCCCAGGCACAAGGGCACTGACTAAAACTGAGATGATTGTTTAATCTCATTTTTTCATAGTTATTTCATTTATTTTATCTTAAAAATTTGTATTGATGTATAGATGATTTACAATATCATGTAAGTTTCAGATGTACAGCACAGCTATCTAATTATACACAGACTGTGAAGAAAGTTAAGCGCCGAAGAATTGATGCTTTTGACCTGTAGTGTTGGAGAAGACTCTTGAGAGTCCCTTGGACTGCAAGGAGATTCAACCATCCATTCTGAAGGAGATCAGCCCTGGGTGTTCTTTGGAGGGAATAATGCTAAAGCTGAAACTCCAGTACTTTGGCCACCTCATGCGAAGAGTTGACTCATTGGAAAAGACTCTGATGCTGGGAGGGATTGGGGACAGGAGGAGAAGGGGACGACAGAGGATGAGATGGCTGGATGGCATCACCGACTCCATGGACGTGAGTCTGAGTGAACTCCAGGAGTTGGTGATGGACAGAGAGGCCTGGCGTGCTTCGATTCATGGGGTCGCAAAGAGTCGGACACGACTGAGCGACTGAACTGAACTGAACTGAACTGTATATGCGCTATATATTTACATAATGAAGTATTATTCAACCATTAAAAAAGATTGAAACAATTCCATTTGTATCAACATAGATGGGCCTAATGATTATGATTCTAAGCAAGCCAGACAGAGAAGGACATATCATATGATGTCATTAAGAAATCTCATATGATACCACTTATATGTGGACTCTAAGACAAAAAAGGCAGAGGTGAACTTATTTCCAAAACAGACAGGGACTGAGAGACACAGGAAACAAACCTTCAGATACCAAAAGGAAAAGTGGAACGGGTAGAGAAATTTTTTCTTATTTTTAATAATTTTAAGAGAAATATGTTGTCTAAAGCATAAGTTCAGTTCAGTTCAGTCGCTCAGTCATGTCCGACTCTTTGCAATCCCATGAACTGCAGCACACCAGGCCTCCCTGCCCATCACCAACTCCCAGAGTTTACCCAAACTCACGTCCATTGAGTCGGTGATGCCATCCAGCCATCTCATCCTCTGTCGGCCCCTTCTCCTCCTGCCCCCAATCCCTCCCAGCATCAGGGTCTTTTCCAATGAGTCAACTCTTCCCATGAGGTGGCCAAAGTGTTGGTAGTAACACTGTATTACAAACTTTATAATATATGAGAAGTAAAACATATGACAATAGTACAAAGGATGGGAGGGAAGAAAGGGAAGAATCCTGTTGCAAGGCTCACATAATCTGTATGAAGTGATATAATAAATGTGAAGATAGACTATACTAAGTTAAAACACATATTTTAAACCTTAGCTGCTGCTTCTGCTGCTAAGTCGAGTCAGTCGTGTCCGACTCTGTGCAACCCCAGAGACGGCAGCCCACCCGGCTCCCCTGTCCCTGGGATTCCCCAGGCAAGAACACTGGAGTGGGTTGCCATTTCCTTCTCCAATGCATGAAAGTGAAAAGTGAAAGTGAAGTCACTCAGTCGTGTCCAACTCCTAGCGACCCCATGGACTGCAGCGCACCAGGCCCCTCTGTCCATGGGATTTTCCAGGCAAGAGTACTGGAGTGGGGTGCCATTGCCTTCTCCCTTAAACCTTAGAGCTATCACCAAATATTATAAAGGAAATTTAATTAGAAGAAACAAATGGAAGTGAAAGAGAATCTCAAAAATATTCTATTAATCCAATAGAAGTCAACAAAAGCCAAAAAAGAAACAAATAACAGATCAGACAAACAGAAAGCAATTATGGTACACTTAAGGCAAATGATACCAATAATTATATTAAATGAAATTGTCTGAATGGCATTATTTTAAAAATCATTTGCAGACTCTTAACTATATGATACCATTTTTACAAGCTTCAAAAATGAGCAAAATTATATAGCAGAAACTAATACAGCATTATAAAGCAATTAAACTAATAAAAATGAGCAAAACTAAACAGTGTGTTTCTTAAAGATCCTTCTAAAAATACCTAACAACATCATGGATGACAAAGATACAGAGTCTACTTATGTATATAGCTATTAAAAATATGAATGATAAAATTCACTATAGAGATTCCTTCTAGAAGGAGATAAGGAGTACAGAACCCCCAGTAATCTTGTGAAATCCTGGTTCCTGAGTTGGGTGTTGAGTGTACATGGCATTACTATGCTTTGATACATATGCATTACATATGTTTTGTCATGAGTTTTAAATAAAATATTTTCAAAACGATTATATAAGCAACTAAATATAGGAAAGGACCTCAAAGTAAACTAGATGGATTTTCAGAAAACAAAGGAAGAAAGGGCATTTAGAACTATACTGAAGTGAGAGATTCCACAAAAATTTAGTTCAACAATAATATCTTGAACATATACTCCATGTGCAAGGTGTTGAGCTCTATAGTGGATATAAAATTGTAAGTAAGACAGCATTCCTTACTTTGGATAGCTTATAGCATAGTGGAGGTGTTCACTATAGTATCTCTATCTGAACACACTATGCTGTTTAAAATTACCCAACGGTAAGCACACAAAGAAGAAGCAAGACTGGCCACGTGTTGGTAACTTTTGATGCTTTCTGATTGCAGTGACCTGTTCGTTGTACTGTTTCCCCGTAGCTATAGATGCTTTCTGGAGAAGGGAACAGCAATCCACTCCAGTATTCTTGCCTGGAGAATTCCATGAACTGAGGAGCCTGGCGGGCTACAGTCCACGGGGTCACAGAATCGGACACGATTGAGTGACTGACACACACATAGAGGCTTTAGGGCTTCCCTGTGGCTCAGTGGCCAAGAATCCACTTGCAATGCAGAAGACAAATTTTCGATCCCTGGGTCAGGAAGATCCCCTGGAGAAGGAAATGGCAACCCACTCCAGTATCCTTGCCCGGGAAATCCCAAGGACAGTGGAGACTGGTGGGCTACAGTCTATGGGGTCACAAAGAGTCAGACACGACTTAGAGACCAAACAGCAACAACATAGATACTTTAAGTGTCTCCTAATAAAAAGCAAATCTATTTTGTCTACAAAAATTACCTAGTTTGGTACTTTAAAAACTACAGTGGGAACTGGTGAACTTTCTGGTCAACAGTAAAAAAATTAGGTGCCAGTTTCATGATTCCAAGATTCTTAGCAGGCTAGTGCATGCATGCTCAGTCATGTTGGACTCTTTTCGATCCCATGGACTGAAGCCCACCAGAATCTTCAGTTCATGGGATTCTCCAGGAAAAATACTGGAGTGGATAGCCATTCCCTTCTCTGGGGGATCTTCCTGATCCAAGTATCAAAACTGTGTCTTCTGTATTGCCTGCATTGGCAGACAGGTTCTTTACCACTGAGCCACCTGGGAAGCCCACTTAACAGGTCAGAACAATGGGCTAAATATATAAACAGATATAGATATTGGTATGGATGGGCTTCCCTGGGAGCTCAGCTGGTCAAGCATCTGCAATTCAAGAGACCGTGGTTCAATTCCTGGGTCAGAAAGATCCCCTGGAGAAAGGATATGTTACCCACCCTGTATTCTTGGGCTTCCCAGGTGGCTAGGTCAGTAAGGAATCCACCTGCAATGCAGGAAACCTAAGTCCAGTCCCTGGGTTGGGAAGATCCCCTGGAGGAGGGCATGGCAACCCACTCCAGTATTCTTGCCTACAGAATCCCCATGGACAGAGGAGCCTGGTGGGCTACCGTTCGTGGGGACGCAAAGAGTCAGACACGACTGAGCAACTAAGTACAGCACAGCACGTGGATATGGATACGGATATACAGATATAGATAAAACAGATGCAAGGAAGAGTAAAAGGCATAAAGATGGGAAAGAAAGACATAAAACTGTCTCTATTTGCAAATGGCATAACTGTATAGAGATGTTATAGAAAACTCAAAGGCCTTTTAAAAACCTGTTAAAACTAATTAGTGAGTATCATACTTGAAGAATATAATATCAATATAAAAATTTAATGGTACTTCTATATACTAGAAGTAAATAATGAGAAGTTTAAATTTTTTGAAGCACCATTTTCAGTAGTACCAGAAACAAAATATTTGTAAAAAATATCACCAAGTAATTATGTTAAAAGCTATATGTATGTTAAATGTATGTTAAAAACTATAAAATATTAATGAATGAAACCAAGAGGATCTAAATAAATGCAATGATATACTATTTCAGGGATAGAAAGATTCAAAGTTGTTATGTCAGTTCTCTCCAAATTGGTCTACAAATTGGTCTACAAAGTTAATGGAGTCCTAATCAAAATTCCAAGAGGATTATTTTTAAAAAATAAACATTCTAAAATTTATATATACAGGCAAAGGAATTAGAATAATCCAAAAGTTTTCGGAAGTTGGAAGTTTCACATTACCTGATTTCCAAGCTTACTATAAAACTACAGAAGTCAAGACAATCTGATGTTGGTGAGAAGAAATACATAGAAATAAGTGGAACAAAATAAAGACTCCAGAAACAGGTGCACACGTAGTATCACTTAATTTTTTACGAAGGTGCAAAGGCAATTCAATAGAGAAAGGAAAATAAGTTCAACAAATGGTCCCGGGACAATTAGGTAACAGTGGGGAATTCCGTTTTGTTTTTTTTAAATGAACCTCAATCCATACCTCTCACTATACAAAAATTATCTCAAAGTAGATAATAGACCTAAATGTAAAACCTAAAGCTATAAAACTTCTAAAAGAAAATGTATGACAGAAATCAAACCAATGTTGTAAACTTATCATCAATCAATTAAAAATAAATACATATTTTTTAAAAAGAATTATAATAAAAGGCAATCAAATAGGAAAAAAAAATGTAAAAAAAATGCTGTTTTGTTGAGCTAAACAATGATTTCTTAGATACAACACTAAAGCACAATCCATAAAGAAAATACTCAATAAATTGGACTTCATCAAAATTAAGAACATTTACTCTTTGGAAGCCAATATCAAAATGAGAAGCCTTAGAGAGGGAGAAAATATTTGTAAATCATATTTCTAATAAAGAGTTTGTATCCAGCTTATAAATAGAACTCTCAACATTCAAAAATAGCCAATTTAAAATAGGGAGATATCTGAGTAGACACTTCATATAAGAAGATACAAGTATGGCAACTAAGTACATAAAAAGATGCTCAACATCAATAGTCACTAGAGAAGTGAAGATTAAGACCACAGTAAAATACAACCATTAATATATACCTATTACATGGAACAACAGACTGGTTCCAAATAGGAAAAGGAGTATGTCAAGGCTGTATATTGTCACCCTGCTTATTTAACTTATATGCAGAGTACCTCAGGAGAAAAGCTGGACCAGAGGAAGCACAAGCTGGAATCAAGATTGCCGGGAGAAATATCAATAACCTCAGATATGCAGATGACACCACCCTTATGGCAGAAAGTGAAGAGGAACTCAAAAGCCTCTTGATGAAAGTGAAAGTGGAGAGTGAAAAGGTTGGCTTAAAGCTCAACATTCAGAAAATGAAGATCATGGCATCCGGTCCCACCACTTCATGGGAAATAGATGGGGAAACAGTGGAAACAGTGTCAGACTTTATTTTGGGGGGCTCCAAAATCATTGCAGATGTTGATTGCAGCCATGAAATTAAAAGACACTTGCTCCTTGGAAGGAAAGTTATGACCAACCTAGATAGCATGTTCAAAAGCAGAGACATTACTTTGCCAACAAAGGTCCGTCTAGTCAAGGCTATGGTTTTTCCTGTGGTCATGTATGGATGTGAGAGTTGGACTGTCAAGAAGGCTGAACGCTGAAGAATTGATGCTTCTGAACTGTGGTGTTGGAGAAGACTCTTGAGAGTCCCTTGGACTGCAAGGAGATCCAACCAGTCCATTCTGAAGGAGATCAGCCCTGGGATTTCTTTGGAGGGAATGATGCTAAATCTGAAACTCCAGTACTTTGGCCACCTCATGGGAAGACTTGACTCACTGGAAAAGACTCTGATGCTGGGAGGGATTAGGGGCGAGAGGAGAAGGGGACGACAGAGGATGAGATGGCTGGATGGCATCACTGACTCGATGGACGTGAGTCTGAGTGAACTCTGGGAGTTGGTAATGGACAGGGAGGCCTGGCGTGCTGCGATTCATGGGGTCGAAAAGAGTCTGACACGACTGAGCGACTGATCTAATCTGATCTGATTAGAATCAAATCTAATTTTTTAAAAATATCTGACATCAGGTACTGATGAAGATGCAGAGTAAGTGGTACTCTCAAACATTTCTCAGAGGAATGCAAAATGGTACTTCATGTTTGGGAAACATTTTGACAGTTCCTTACAAAGTTAAACATAGACTTACAATGCAACTTAGAAATTCCACTACCAAATATTAACCCAAGTAAGTAAAAACTTATGTTTTAACAAAAAGATATGCACAGATGTTTAGAACAACTTTATCTGTAAATTGCCAAAATCTAGAAATAGCTCAAGTGTCTCTCAGCTGAGGAATACATAAACTCCCAGTATATCTGTAAAATGGAATACTGCTGCTTAGTCGCTTCCATCGTGTCCGACTCTGTGCAACCCCAGAGACGGCAGCCCACCAGGCTCCCCCGTCCCTGGGATTCTCCAGGCAAGAACGCTGGATTGGGTTGCCATTTCCTTCTCCAATGCATGACAGTGAAAGTGAAGTGGCTCAGTAGTGTCTGACTCTCAGCAACCCCATGGACTGCAGCCTACCAGGCTCCTCCATCCATGGGATTTTCCAGGCAAGAGTACTGGGGTGGGGTGCCAATGGAATGCTGCTGCTGCTGCTGCTGCTAAGTCGCTTCAGTCGCGTCCGACTCTGTGCGACTCCAGAGACGGCAGCCCACCAGGCTCCCCCGTCCCTGGGGTTCTCCAGACCAGAACACTGGGAGTGGGTTGCCATTTCCTTCTCCAATGCATGAAAGTGAAAAGTGAAAGTGAAGTCGCTCAGTTGTGTCTGACTCCTAGTGACCCCCTGGACTGCAGCCTACCCGGCTCCTCCGTTCATGGGATTTTCCAGGCAAGAGTACTGGAGTGGGAGTGCCATTGCCTTCTCCAAATGCAATACTACTCAACAGCAAAAAAGAAACAAACACACATCATGCACACAACAATATTATTTAATGTTAAATGAATTCTACTGTGTGAAAAAAGCTATAGTCAAAAGCATACATACTATATGATTTCACTGAAAAGACATTCTTGCAAAGGCAAAATTGTAGGAACTGAAAATAGATCGGTGATTGCAGACGTGAGAATGGGAGAATGGTTGGCTACAAAACTGTACTGGGAAAAATTTTGGAGCAATAAAATTCTTTATCTTGATGATGGTAGTAGTGGCTGCATGGCTGTATAAATTTGTCAAAACTCAAAGAATTGTACAGTGAAGGCAGTAAATTTTACTATATGCAAAATACACTGAAATTTTTTAAATGAAAAATATTTCCCTTCAAAAATATAACATGGGTAACCATGGACTATTTTACTTCATTTACAAAATTCATAAATACAAAATGAGAAAGATATTATTGCATACATGTAGAAGAATGAGAAATAATTATGAATTCAGTATGAATAAACTCCTTGGCATGAAGGACCAAAAGTCAGTACACTCTTAATAGACACACAGAATTCAAAAAAAGGCAGGGGAGACTTCCCTGGTGCTCCAGTGGTTAAGAATCCACCTGCCAGTGCAGAGGACATGGGTTCGATCCCTGGTACGGGAAGATCCCACAACACCACGAGGCACCTAAACCAGGCACCACAGCCACTGAGCCCGAGTGCCCTGGAACCCAAGCGCTGCGCCAAGAGAAAGCGCCACAGTGAGGGGCCGGCACGCCATGCTCAGAGAGCAGCCCCCGCTCCCCACGCACAGCAGTCAGAAGCCAATACAGCCCAAAGTAAAAGCAAATATGCAGATAAGTAAACAAGCCGTTTTTATTTGTTTTTAAGGCAGGGAGCAGTGCCTTGTTTTCTACTGCAGAGGTCATCTGGGGCAGTAATTTGGATCTGGGCCCACAACATAGGAAGGGTAATGACTCATGTATCACCATCTACAAATAGGATCTCCTTTCTTCAGCCAGTGTGAATTCACCATCATTGAAGGGGCTCAGAGAACAGTGAGATCAATTCTGAAGTGAATTAATAAGTCAGAATTTCAGCATTTGTCTTCTCTTCCTAAAACGCTATTGATCAATCACCTGCTCTGGGCCAAGAACTGTATAGCCTGGAAATATGCTAGTAAACAGGTACATGTGTTTCCAGCCTGAGAAAGACCTGGTTAAAGTTATCAAATGAAGTGTTCTTTCCTCCGAAATGCAAAACGTATAGTTGAGAAAGTAGAAATGCAGAGAGCATCCTGACTTATTTTACTTAATTATGTCCAGGAAACTCTCAGGTAGTCATGATCATGAGAAGACAGCCAAATTCTAATTGACTGCCTCTGCTTAGAATTCAGTTCTGTTCTTGTTTTGTTTCTGTATCCTGGATACTAAATCTGGACTTCCTCAGCATGGTTGCTTATTACCTTACCTTAAACCTCTTTCCAATTAGTATCTGAAATGATGTGAGTACAAAGGGCAGAGACAAGTCATTCATCACATACCTCTGTTTTTACTGAGCCTTATGTGCACTCCGTGATTTATAGAACACGAAGCTGATAATGGCCGTGTCCTATAGCTTTGGCATTCAGTGGGTGGGGCTTTTTCCACTCTATGAGCCCATTTGTCATATGGTATGTTGATGTATTTTATATATCAAGCCTGGAGAAGGAAATGGCAACCCACTCCAGTATTCTTGCCTGGAAAATTCCATGGACAGCGGAGTCTGGAGGGCCACAGTCCACAGGGTCGCTAAGAGTCAGACACGACTGAGCAACTGAGCACAGCACATATATCAAGCCGTGACTTTGTTGCTGTACGTTTGCACACTTTCCTAAAGTAATTCCTTAATCACAAGTGATTCATTCACTCATTTATTAATAATTGCCTCACCTGTACTTACCAAGCAGCCACTGTGTCACTCAACTTGCTAGGTGTTAGAGGTACAAAAATGGTCATTTTTAATTATTTCACTACAGTTTAACTGCATTTGATTTTTACAGCTGTCTCTGACCAAAGGACAACACATTGTTTATTTCGTTCTCAAGGCAACGGTTTTTGTTAGTGTAATTGTTACATACACATCTCGCTGTGGGTACACACACCCCCCTAAAATGGCTTGATCCTAAATTTTTCTTCTTAAAAGAAAGAAATTACCTTGGTTTAAAACTCCTTACTTCCTGAAAGTTTCTCGAATTCTCTTAGTCCTGATGATGGCTCCCCGCTTGATTCCTCAAGCATATTTTACTGTTTGTCTCTCACTTCATAACATGTCTCATTGTATTTCTTTGTGCGTACCTTTCAAACGGTTTTATTTTATTTTGTGTCAAGACAACTAAATCAAATAATATAAACATATAATGATGATTTTAAAATCATACAAAATGAGTCCTCATGAAAAGCGACAGTATTTGATCCTCCTTATCTTACTAGGCAACCCCCCAAACCTTGCCAACGCCTGCTGCTGCTGCTGCTGCTAACTCGCTTCAGTCGTATCCGACTCTGGGAGACACCACGAACGGCAGCCCACCAGGCTCCCCCGTCCCTGGGATTCTCCAGGCAAGAACACTGGAGTGGGTTGCCACTTCCTTCTCCAATGCATGAAAGCGAAAAGTGAAAGTGAAGTCGCTCAGTCGTGTCGGACTCTTATCGACCCCATGGACTGCAGCCTACCACGCTCCTCCATCCATGGGATTTTCCCAATGCCTAAAGGTAACCATTTTTCAGGACTTGTATACTAGTACTTCTAGATATTAGCTATCATATTTTTTGAGTTATAAGCTTAGAATATTGTATGTTAGTTCCTGCCATGAGAGAATAAATTTCAACTTACTTACCTTGTTTTCCATATTCTTACTCTATCCCAGTTTTTTTATTTTTGCTAATCTTTTTTCATCAACTTTGGGAAGTACACCTTGACTCTCCGTTATGTGCAGTGAAAATAATGTGTTCCTGGGATCGGAGTCAGTTCTAATGAGGTGGATGAACCTAGAGCCTATTATACAGAGTGAAGTAAGTCAGAAAGAGAAAAACAAATATGCATTAACCCCTGTACGTGGAATCTAGAGCAATGGTACTGATGACCCTCTTTGCAGACGGAGACGCAGAGGTAGAGGACAGACTTACGGACACGGTGGGGAGGGGGCGGGGAAGGTGAGTGGAGAGAGCGCCGGGACTCCTCTTCAGGGCCCCAGAGCCCATGGAGACCTGCTGCGTGCCTCGGGGATTCAGACTGGGACTCTGAACCAGCCCAAATGGGTGGGAAAGAGTGGGAGGTGGGGGAAGTCGCAGGGAGGTTCAAGAGGGAAGGCACACGTACACCTACGGCTGATTCCTATCCATACATGGTGGAAATGAAACCAAGATCGTAAAGCATTTATTCTTTAGCTAAAAATAAATACATTTTTACAAATATTAATGTTCCTACCTTTGATTCTGCTGGATCATGGAAAAAGCAAGAGAGTTCCAGAAAAGCATCTATTTCTGCTTTATTGACTATGCCAAAGCCTTTGACTGTGTGGATCACAATAAACTGTGGAAAATTCTGAAAGAGATGGGAATACCAGACCACCCTACTTGCCTCTTGAGAAATCTGTATGCAGGTCAGGAAGCAACAGTTAGAACTGGACATGGAACAATGACTGGTTCCAAATAGGAAAAGGAGTACGTCAGGCTGTATATTGTCACCCTGCTTATTTAACTTATATGCAGAGTACATCATGAGAAATGCTGGACTGGAAGAAACACAAGCTGAAATCAAGATTGCCAGGAGAAATCTCAATAACCTCAGATATGCAGATGACACCACCCTTATGGCAGAAAGTGAAGAGGAACTAAAAACCCTCTTGATGAAAGTGAAAGTGGAGAGTGAAAAAGTTGGCTTAAAGCTCAACATTCAGAAAACGAAGATCATGGCATCCGGTCCCATCACTTCATGGGAAATAGATGGGGAAACAGTGGAAACAGTGTCAGACTTTATTTTTGGGGGCTCCAAAATCACTGCAGATGGTGACTGCAGCCATGAAATTAAAAGACGCTTACTCCTTGGAAGGAAAGGTATGACCAACCTAGATAGCATGTTCAAAAGCAGAGACATTACTTTGCCAACAAAGGTCCGTCTAGTCAAGGCTATGGTTTTTCCTGTGGTCATGTATGGATGTGAGAGTTGGACTGTGAAGAAAGCTGAGTGCTGAAGAATTGATGCTTTTGAACTGTGGTGTTGGAGAAGACTCTTGAGAGTCCCTTGGACTGCAAGGAGATCCAACCAGTCCATTCTGAAGGAGATCAGCCCTGGGATTTCTTTGGAAGGAATGATGCTAAAGCTGAAACTCCAGTACTTTGGCCACCTCATGGGAAGAGTTGACTCATTGGAAAAGACTCTGATGCTGGGAGGGATTGGGGGCAGGAGGAGAAGGGGACGGCAGAAGATAAGATGGCTGGATGGCATCACTGACTCGATGGACATGAGTCTGAGTGAACTCCGGGAGTTGGTGATGGACAGGGAGGCCTGGTGTGCTGTGATTCATGGGGTTGCAAAGAGTCGGACACGACTGAGCGACTAAACTGAACTGAACTGAACCTTTGATTCCACCTCACCTCCCTTCTGAGGAGAATGCTTCCACTATCCAGATCAAGTTGATGCACTCATGTTTACCCCATATGTTTTTAATTCATCTAATACCTTTTATTTCCTTCACGTTCGGACCATGACTTTCAACACAACTCTCTATTTAATTTTCCCATAAGTTTCTAATTGCCTGTCATTTTTCTTCTTGACAAAATAGTTCATAGTTTCACTAATATTGCCAATTTTCAGTTCCTTGATTATTCCCTCTGCTGCTTATAATCCACTACATTTTTTTCATGAGGACTTTCTTCATGGAAACTTCTATCTTTGCCATTTACAACTTTTCTTTTTAGACCTCTGCACAAATTATCATTACAGGGTAAGTTTTAATCATACCCTGGTTTAGTCCCACAATATTTTGAATTCTTTATCTTCTTTCTTGGTTTTCACCTAAGTTTCCCTAGAGTCTCACTCTCTGCAAAGGGTGCATGGAGATGTGATAGGAAAAACTGATCACATGTATGAGTATATGAAATGTTTTTATTTTGCCCTCAAAATAGCTTGGCTGGGAACGGAATTCCAGATTTAAAATAGTTTTCCCTCAGAATAATATTTAAGGCATCTTTCTGCTGTCATCTCTCAGCCAGTGTTGTTGAGAATTTTGGCTAATTTGTCTCTCATTCTTTTGTAGATACCTACCATAGGTTTTTTCCTTTCTGAAGCTTTCAAGTCCTTCTCTGTTTCCTTGATATTTTGAAATTTCATGACGATTGACCTAAGCTTATCAGTCAGGAT
This sequence comes from Bos javanicus, assembly GCF_032452875.1. Lineage (NCBI taxonomy): Eukaryota > Metazoa > Chordata > Mammalia > Artiodactyla > Bovidae > Bos > Bos javanicus. The sequence goes on along the minus strand of NC_083896.1, from coordinate 2,893,682 downwards.
TCTCATAAGAACAGATGACCGTTGTGTGTAACCTGAGGAGTTCTCCTGTACAAAGAAGAGACCAAAGAAAGAGGCTCACCGCTCCAGACTGGTAGGTGGTAGGTTTAATAAGCAAGGGAACTCACATACAAGGCTCATCCTGGGCGGCCAAAAGATGCGTAGACTTCCCCTCCCACCCACTGGAGTCTTACACGTTTATTTAGTGTCCTTACCCTGGTTCAGTCACATAGACTGTCTCAACAACATGTTGCTCCCTCAAGTCTGTGCCTTGTCTTGAAATGAGTCCAGAGATGTGGATGGGGGGTGGGAAACATACATTCCAAGGACCGGGAAGGGTAAAGAGCCTTAGGTTGCCTGGGCCCAGGTCTCCGGTGACTTTGCAGCCATGCCTTCTCAATGACCTCCTCCAGCAACGGCCCACTCAAGTTAATAAAGAAGTATTGAGGAGGAGTAGTCTGGAGGATGGGGCTTCCCAGGCAGTGCTAGTGGTAAAGAACCCGCCTGCCAGTGCAGGAGACATAAGAGACTATGGGTCAGGAAGATCCCCTGGAGGAGAGCATGCAATCCACTCCAGGATTGTTGCCTGGAGAATCCCATGGACAGAGGAGCCTGGCAGGCTGCGGTCCATGTGATTGCACAGAGTCGGACAGGACTGAAGCAGCTTGGCAAGAATGCACACAGCCTGGAGAATATTTATGACAGTATTGGATAAGGGAGATGCGGGAGAGTCACAGAGGATGCTGCTGTGACTTAGGATCATTACAGAGCTGCTACCGCTCCTGAGCTCAATGGGACAAGGAAGGACAGGAAAGCCAGGGAGTCCCAGAAAAGCATCCTGACGGCAGGCTGGTCGAGGGACAGAATCAGCCTGAAGAGACTCCACACAGAGGCAGCCGCAGATAAACACCCCAAGCTTACCTTCTTCCCCTCTCCATCTCTCACTAGGACTCCCACTGGCCAAACCCACCCACGAGCCGAGGGCTGGGGACCAGATGGTGTTATCCATCATGTTAGAAAGTGGTGAATAGTGGAGAGTGAATATAGAGAGACGAACAGGTAGTTAGCACATCATTATGGTGCTTTTCTTTTTCCTTCCTCTGTACTGATGGGCTTTCAATCAAAAGTCTTGCCCTGACTCGGCTCTAAGTTTACTTCTATTGTTTCTTTACAACTTCCTCCTCTCCTCATTTCCCCCCTTACTTTCTGAACTCAACTTTCTTCTTCTGTAGCACTTCACTTTTTGTTATCTTCACCAAATCATAAACTTCTTGAGGTCAGAGAATCCACAGATTATTTACTTTTTGTCCCTTACAGTACCTGGCACAGCGGCCTGAACATGAATGGTGTTAAGAAAATGAGTTCTAAATTAAGTATAAAAAATGTTCACCTTAAGTGTTGGTTGCTATACAATGTTTAAATCATGAGAACTTAGATGAGAAAGGCTTTCCGTAGCCTTTGCATTTCTTTAACTGTGGCTGCAGTTATGCTTTGATATCCACCTTGACATAGAAAAGAACCCTGAGGGGTTTGTTACATTTCTGAATTAGGATGAGGAATGAATGTATATTCTATTTTGACTTAAAATGTAAAAAACATAAAAACATTTAGCTCTTTAATAAAGAAGAGTTAAATAGCAATCACCAACAAATCATTGAATTTAGATAGGAAATGGCAACCTACTCCAGCACTCTAGCCTGGAAAATTCTAACCACAGAGGAGCCCAGGCTACAGTCCATGGGGTCTCAAAAGAGATGGACACGACTAAGCAGATATGCAGATGCCACCACCCTTATGGCAGGAAGTGAAGAGGAACTAAAAAGCCTCTTGATGAAAGTGAAAGAGGAGAGAGAAAAAGTCGGCTTAAAGCTCAACATTCAGAAAACGAAGATTATGGCATCTGGTCCCATCACTTCATGGGAAATAGATGGGGAAACAGTGGAAACAGTGTCAGACTTTATTTTTGGGGGCTCCAAAATCACTGCAGATGGTGATTGTAGCCATGAAGTTAAAAGATGCTTGCTTACTCCTTGGAAGGAAAGTTATGACCAACCTAGATAGTATATTGAAAAGCAGAGATATTACTTTGTCAACAAAGGTCCGTCTAGTCAAGGCTATGGTTTTTCCTGTGGTCATGTATGGATGTGAGAGTTGGACTGTGAAGAAAGCTGAACACTGAAGAATTGACGCTTTTGAACTGTGGTGTTGGAGAAGACTCTTGAGAGTCCCTTGGACAGCAAGAAGATGCAACTAAAGGAGATCAGTCCTGGGTGTTCATTGGAAGGACTGATGCTGAAGCTGAAACTCCAATACTTTGGCCACCTCATGTGAAGAGTTGACTCACTGGAAGACAGTGATGCGTGGAGGGACTGGGGGCAGGATGAGAAGGGGACGACAGAGGATGAGATGGCTGGATGGCATCACTGACTCGATGGACGTGAGTTTGAGTAGACTCCATGAGTTGGTGATGGACAGGGAGGCCTGGTGTGCTGTGATTCATGGGATCACAGAGAGTTGGACACGACTGAGCGACTGAACTGAACTGAACTGAGCAGAGAAAGCATAACAGTACCATAACCCTTGAATTTCTTGCTTTTCATTTACCTTTTAATTGGGGTATTTGCTTTACAATGCTGTTAGTTTCTGCTGTACAACAGTGTGAAGCAGATACATATATAAACTCTAAGTGTGTGTCCCCTCCCTCTGGAAGTCCCCTCCCATTGCCCTGTCCCACCCGCTACATCATCACACAGCACCGAGCTGACGAATTTGTTAAAAGAATTTTCTGGGATTCTGCATTACAATTGGAGGTAACATGATGATATTAATGGGTAGAATCCTTTACGGTTACTTCTGTTAAAATCTTCATTTTTTTTTCACACCAAGAGATGTTTAGACAACAAAATGAGATATGAGAGAAAATGCCTCAGAACTCTGACAGCTTTTCCACACACTTTCTCTACTTTTCACCCTCAAAAGCAGGTGTTTATTCAAGGACTACAAAACTGGACTTCAAAACCTTTTTAGTAAACCTTGCCTAGATAGCTTGGTACCTCACTCTATTATAGAAGAGCATTTGTATAATAGGGAAGAACAAGCCTGAGTCCATATTGGATATGTTTCCTTTAATTTAACCTCTATAGTCGATTGCTTTTGCTAAAGGTGAGAATGTTGCCTATATCCTGAAATATACAGGATAGCCCATTCTGAAGGCTCTGACCATTAAAGGTATAGCACTTATCCCATTCATACAGAGATAAAAAATTGCAGAACAGAGAATAACATTTGTCTCATTGGAGGTTTACAGGAACCTGAACACTGTGACCTGACCCTGATGAACAGATGCAAGAACAGAGGATTCTGACACCAAGAAGTTTGAAACAACCAATCATATCCTATCTTCTTTTAGTAAAAGATGCCTAAATTCTAATTCAAGGAGATTTGTTCTTTGGGACCCTACTCCATCATTTTCTTGGTCTGCTGACTTCCCAAATAAAGCTGCTATTTCATGCTCCAACAGCTCATCTCTCAATTTGTTGGACTGTCATCTGACAGACAGTCTGGGCTTGGACTCTGTAACACTCACACCTACTGATCTGGGGCCCCGGCTCAAACTGAGGCAGGAATGGTCCATTTGAAACATCCTCTAACGCATGGTAGTGACTCAGTAAGTGACAGCCTTGCAGCAATGTGTGCAGAAGAAAATTCCAACACAAGATAAGCAGACATTACGGAATAAAGTGACAAAAAGATCAAACTCTAGTAATGCTTAGAAAACAAGGGTTTTAACAAGTCCTTATTGAGAAAAATTTGAGATAAAAGAATGACAACACAGACCTCAGTGAATAAAATAATAATAGTTACTAGTTATTAAGGGTTTACTCTTTACCAAGTACAGTGAGAAACACTTTATAAACAAGATCTCCTTTGATCCTCAAGTAACCTTATGAATTACGTATTACTGTCCATACAATTCATATAAGGAAACCCAGTCTGAGACAAGCCAAGCAACTCCTCCAGGAACATAGCTCTATGATATTATGTGTATTTTCCTGAACACTTGTATATTTATTTTTATATATTGGATGTCTTCCTGAAGTCCCCCATAAAAAAACATTTTAAGATATTGTTTGAGGGAAGACTTTGAATCTGTGGGACCCAAATAGCAATCACAACCAATGTTCTAGAGCCCAGAGCAGACAGATCAGCTTAGAAGTACCAGTAACCACAGAGTAACCAAATCTGCTGCTGCTGCTGCTAAGTCACTTCAGTCGTGTCTGACTCTGTGTGACCCTATAGACGGCAGCCCACCAGGCTCCCCCGTCTCTTGGATTCTCCAGGCAAGAACACTGGAGTGGGTTGCCACTTCCTTCTCCAATGCATGAAAGGGAAAAGTGAAAGTGAAGTCACGCAGACGTCTCTGACCCTCAGCAACCCCATGGACTGCAGCCCACCAGGCTCCTCCATCCATGGGATTTTCCAGGCATGAGTACTGGAGTGGGTGCCGTTGCCTTCTCCAAATCTAGTCTATTCATATTTGTGGTATTACTCTGTAGAAGGGCTTTTATTTTTAGAAAAGAAACTGAAAGTATCCTTGCAATTTATTCAAAGTTCTTATAACTCAGATCATCTTAGATATAACTTCAATATAAGCTAAATCACTTTTAAGGAGTTTTTCCCTTTTTATGACACTATGTAACTCTTTTACGGTTTAAGCAAAAGCCAACTTTATTAAGTAGGAAAAATTACATGCAAGAAACTTATAAGCTGCCAATCACTGTATGCCAATAACAAGCTGGTTCTTACAGAATTTCATAACACAGTATATTTCTGATGATTCTTTGTGATTTGACAGAAACTTTCAAACTTTTTTCTTCTTTCTTCTCTCTAGTAGTTTTCTAGGCTCTTTTGCTTCTTGTATATCTTATTGCCTTTAAGATGTATCCTTTAATTTGCTCTCTGAGACTCTAAGTTTACTTTATATGTTAGTCATCAGAAAAGAAAACAGGTAGAGAGATTAACCTCATCTTGCCAAAATTTGAAGTAGCAAATATGCTTAAATTAAAAACAAACACCGTGAGTCCTTGACCCTCCACTGCCAATGATCGCAGCCCCTGAAGTGTGATCCTACCCCGCTTTCTCTGAATTCTGAACGGCTCCTTCCACATAGCTCCTCGAACCCCTCTATCACATCGCTTCCACATCCCGTCAGTGCTAACCCCAGAGGACACGTCAGTTAACTCCGCCTCCTTCCAGCCTTGCCCCAGACCACAGCTCTCCCCAGCCTCCAGAGTGATCCCTTCACTTACGTTCTTGCTCCTCTCCCATTCTCCAAAGGACAGCCACAGAGAGCTTTCAAGATGTAAACTGCATTCCATCTAATCTCTACTAAAATGCTTCAAACAGAAGGGGAAAAATGAAGATGAAGAAGAGGAATATGCACTATTAAAACATGTTTTTATAAAGGCTTTTTAATGTTATGAAAGAACACTTGTGAACATTTACATCCATATGTATAATGCAAGTTAGACATACGGTTTACTCTTAACTATGTGAAACAATATTCAACAAAAAAAGACTAGAAGGAAATAAATCAAAACATTGAGTATTAAAAAAAAAAAAAAACCTTCAAAGACTTCCCATAATACTCAGAATAAATAAAATTTAATCTTCTTAAAATGGTCTGCAACCCTACATGGTCTTGTCTCTGCTATTCCTTCCGAACATGTGCTGAACTTTCCACTCAGCTTTCAGGCCAATTTCTAAGTAGTTGTGTGTTTGCTACAATGTCTCTCTCCTCCACTAGACTGTGAGTTGCAGGAAGGGGGATCATGGGACGTTTATGCCTCATTCATGATTTGCCTGCATCAAAAGACTGGCACATAGGTCCTCCATAAATTTTTTGCTAAATGAATAAATGAACTTCAGTTACTATAATAAGTAGGAAACATTCTATATTATATACAGCCAGTGAAATGGAAATTGCAAACCCAATAGGTAAATGTATACAATACATTATGTATGTAAGTCAAGCAAAATAGGAAATGTTATGTAAATTACAGTTGTATATTACATTTACAATGTGATTAACATAATGTTTACAATATATATACCTTTAGGTACACAGAACGCTTACAGTGCAATTGAGTCCATTAGAACATAGAATTCTCTTGCATATTTTTAAAGCCAATCCTGATTGTAAAGAGAGGAAGATCTATTTTAAAAGTTCTAAGCAGGGTCCGCCTTCTAAGGTGAAAGGAAAGTTTGCCTTTGGAGCAGATGATTCATTTGTCCATAAAGGAATGTTTTGGTGGAGGTTTTAGTTACACAGAGTGAAGCAAAAATCCTTCTGTGAAATGGGAAGATGTGTGGAGGTTAACTGCTCTGTGTAATAATGATCTGGTCGTTAATGCAAGTAGAGACGTATGTATCTCTGTAGATTTTATTTCCTTTTTTAATAACATCCTGAGCCTCCCATCCCCTCTCCTCCATCGGGTAGCTGTGGAAGAGAGGGTCTTTCAAAGAAGCTGGAGTTTAACCTCTGTGTAGAAGCATGGGTTAGGGAATAATGCACTGAAGCCAGCTCATGGTGGTTCCAAAAACCCACTTGCTAAATTCTCAGGAATCTTGTGAGATCATTGTTAAAAGCAGCCATTATTGAAAATTCATGATATAATTATCCAGTTAAATGTTGTCATATAATCTTACAATTTAACACAATTAAATTACATTATATACTCTTACAATTAAATAAATTTTATTAAAAATAAAGTTAGGAAATTCCCTGGTGGTCCAGTGGTTGGTACTCCTCACTTTCACTGTCGAGAGACTGGGTTCAATCCCTGGTCGGGGAACTAGCATCTGGCAAGTTGTGCAGTGCAGCAAAAAAAAAAAAAAAAAAAAAAAATGATATTAATGAATAAATAAAGTTAACAAATACTCAAAACTCATCACTTCCTATTTTGTTATATTTTACTACCACCTGTGCTCTTGAAGTTACTTACACTCCCAGTATCTGTATGGTGGAAATAATGTATAATAGATAATGCTTCCCAGGTGGTGCCAGTGGTGAAGAACCCACCTGCCAATGCAGGAGACGGAAGACAGCAGGGTTCAGTCCTTGGGTGGGGAAGATCCCCTGGAGGAGGGCATGGCAACCCACTCAGTATTCTTGCCTAGAGCATCCCATGGACAGAGGAGCCTGGCAGGCTACAGTCCATGGGGTCGCACAGAGTCGATCATGACTGAAGTGACTTAGCACACACTCACACTGCACACAGCTCTCTCCAACTCATGTTTGATGGTGTCTTGTTAATAGCTTGAAATCAGCCATGGTGGTTCCATTTACACCACGAAATTGGCAACTTCTATAAAATAGGGTTTGATTTATTGTTTTGTTGACTTGCAGACCGAAGAAAGTGATACAGAAAATATTTTAAAATCCAGATTAACCTTTAAATTGTGTTATGTCTGTAGCCATTACATTGTGAATAGCTCCAAACATTGCCAAAAACGAAATGATTGAAGCTCAGCCTATGTTTTCATTGTTTCACTTTTGCTATATTCCTTAATATAACCCAAAATGTCAACCATTTATGTTAGAAGTACACTTGTAAATTGCAAGCATATGTTATCTAGGGCACAACAGTTCTGCAAAAATCAATGAAATCATTCCTTGAGAACCAATTGTGATATGGAATTTACTATAAAAATATTGCATATTTTATTGTTATTGTAAATTGTGTTACATCCTTTATATCAGTAAAATTAATAATAAACTTATGTACATACAAGCTTCCTGCATAGCTCAGTCGGCAAATCATCTGCCTGCAATGTGGGAGACCTGAGTTCAATTTCTGGGTCGGTAAGTTCCCCTGGAGAAGGAAATGGCAACCCATTCCAGTATTCTTGCCTGGAGAATCCTATGGACAGAGGAGCCTGGCGGGCTACAGTCCATGGGGTCGCAAGAGTCGAACACGACTTAGTGCTATCTTTATGTACATATGTATGAACACATTTTTTTTTTTCTCCAGCAACCCAGTTGTTGATACAAAACATCACTGGGTCTGGGCCATTTCTGTAGCAGAATGGAATTTGTGGAACACTTTTGAACTGTGGTATTGGAGAAGACTCTGGAGAGTCCCTTGGACTGCAAGGGGATCCAACCAGTCCATCCTAAAGGAGATTGGTCCTGCGTGTTCATTGGTAGGACTGATGTTGAAGCTGAAACTCCAATACTTGGCCACCTGATGTGGAGAGTTGATTCATTTGAAAAGACCCTGATGCTGATAAAGATTGAGGGCAGGAGGAGAAGGGGACGACAGAGGATGAGATGGTTGGATGGCATCACCGACTCAATGGACATGGGTTTGGGTGGACTCCAGGAGTTGGTGATGGACAGGGAGGCCTGGGGTGCTGCGGTTCATGGGGTTGCAAAGAGTAGGACACGACTGAGTGACTGAACTGAACTGAACTGAAGCCTTCTTTGGGATTCCCAGATGTGATAGTGGTAACGAACCTGCCTGCCAATGCAGGAGACATAAGATCCCTGGGTCAAGAAAATCCCCTGGAGCAGGGCATGGCAACCCACTCCAATATTCTTGCCTGTAGAATCCCATGGATAGAGGAGCCTGGCGGGCTATAGTCCATAGGGTTGCACAGAGTTGGACATGAATGAGCATGCACATGCAAGCTTTCTTTGGGATATGTAGAAACTTTGGAGAAAAAGAACCTAAAAACAGACTTCTATTCCTGGGATACAGTAGGAATTAGTATTGGCTAATACTAATACATAGTATTAGTATATGGATATGTAGAAACTTTGGAGAAAAAGAACCTAAAAACAGATTGCTATTCCTGGAATATAGTAGGAATTACTAATCTGGCTATTAGTATTTGGGAATTAAAAATGAGAGTAGGACCTAAAAGCTGGACTGTCAAATACACATGTATAAGATATTTATTCATGCAAGGACTAGCATGTTTATTAAGCAAGGACTAGCAAGTGATAACTATCATTAAATATAAAGTGATATGTTTATTAGTCATGTTTTCCATTATATTAAATATTTTTAATTCTCTTGTAAATATATAAAACATAAAAAAATACATGATTGTGAAGAGAAGCAATTGGCTTAAAGAAAGAAATATTCAAATTCAGGTTTTACACCCAGCTCTCACCTTGTAACTGACATGAGTTACATAGTCTGGCCTCACCGATTCTGTTTCTCACCTCCAAGGACTGAAATAGCAACCTGGCTCACCAGGTATCCGTGAGAAATAAGCAATTCTGTAGCTTGTCATCATAGTTTCTTGAAAGAGTGATAGATGGAACAAAGCTCACTCTGCATTGTAGAAAGGCTACAGATAAAGCTAAACAGTGCTTAAATAGATTACACTTCCTTGGGTGGTCAGCTGACATCCTTTATCAAATCTGATGTTTTGAAATAGCTATGGTCAGTCTCTGAACATTCCTTCTTTAATCCCCTTGAGTGTCATCTCTGTCATTAACTAGGAAAAGTGAAAAATACGTTCTAGTGAGGCTGTTAATTAAATAGAAAATGCTTTATTTCTAACTTGGGTATGCTTATAAATTAAATGTTTTTCCTTCTATAGGGACAGAGATAAACAGTTGTTCTTTTTACAAGGCCAAAATAACAAGCAAAATTTCTGAAAATGCCGCCAGATGATAAGGTTCCTAAGACTGCCCCCATTAAACCTGGAAGAGCTCTCCTGTTGTAATGACATGGCTTCTCGCATGCCAATTTACATAAAATAAATTGATGGTAATATTTAAAGATAATTGCTGTGCTCGGGGAAGATAGTGTCAAATCGACATTCCTATAGGTAAAAGAAAGTTGCAATTCGTCAGGGGAAAATGTTATTTCCTTTAATAAGTAGCCTTTTACCCTCTCATTGTTTTTGTCTCCTCTAATTGGTGTCAAAATGAGATCAATATCCTATCCTTACTTCTTGTGAGGTCTCTTGTGAGAATTACCTGATACATGCAGTGCTCAGTATAGGCATACAATGCATGCTATAGAAATGCAGCTATTTTTAAATCATCTTTAAGGCTGTTATTAGATTCTTGAAAATGTGAATTCAACTCTGTTCCTACCTGGGATCCATTCCCCAGATACTGCTTCAGCATCTCTTTGCTGCCTTTCCTGCCATCTCCTTGAGTCACGTTCACACGTCTGACTTCTTTCTTGTTGCTTCGTCCAGATTTCTCCAGGATTATCTGGCCACCTTATAGAAATCAGAGACAGATATTCACCCCACTAGATGCATCCACGCAGCAGATCTCCTATGATTTTGTGCAGTTAGATGTTCATAAAGCCCAAAAGATAGCCTGTGATAGTTTCTCAGGCTTTTATCTCATGGTCCAGTTATCCCAGATAATTTATTTTTCCCTATTGCATTTTATTTTATTCATTCTTCTTAATACTAAATACACAATATTATTTCTACTTGGTGTGTTTTTAGAACAAATGGCCAGTTGCTTTTGAATGATGAAATTAAAGGAATGGGAAGAACCTTAAGATTAGGAGGTCAAAGGGCTCATTGAAAGCTGGGTCTAGCCTTACAAGGCTTCCATCCTGTATCTTTCCCATCAGGTGTAAATGAATAGGGAGTTTACACTTGAATAAGGAGTTGTTTTTTATCTGTCTACGCTGCCTACCACAGGAGTGGTCAAATGACGTAGGCTGCTCCAAGTGCCTCATCACTCTAGTCACTGTCTTGGTCTGAGGGTAGACATGTGAGCAAAACAGGACTGGTCAGTGTGCTCTGAAGATTGATGTTGATACCAAGAGATGGGCCACCCTCTTGTCTGTGGGATCACTAGCACTGAGGACAGATCACGGCCGGAGCCGTCTTCCTCACCAAGTGGAGAAGGCCTTTCCAGAGAACTCAAGTTAAATGAACTAAATGTAATTTCTAATTTAATGATGTAATTAGCATTTGTTTCATTCATTGGGTATGCTAGGCAATGTGCCTGGTGAAAAAAGTGAAAATGTTAGTCTCTCAGTCGTGTCCAGTTCTTTGCAACCCCACGGACTGTAGAGTCCACCTGACTTCTCTGAACATGGAATTCTCCAGGCAGGAATACTGGAGTGCGTAGGTATTCTCTTCTCCAGGGGATCTTACCAACCAAGGGATCCAACCCGGGTCACCCGCATTGCAGGCAGATTCCTTACCCTCTGAAATGAAGCAATTAGCATTGGTTGCATTCTTCGGATATGCCAGCCACTGTGCCTGGTACTTGAAACATACTGTTTTATTCAGTCTTTGCAACAATTCTTTTAGATGGGTATTGTTTTCCCACTTGTAGATGAGAAATTTAAGGCTCTGAAAAGTTAGGTAATTTGCCCAAAACCAAATCCTCTGTACTTGGTGGAGCAGGGACAAAAAGAACTCTTTCCATCACACCACATGTGGATAAGCCTTCTTCATGGAAGTGAAAACTGTACAGTGGCTAGAACCAACATTCTTTGATCCAACAGAAAAAAAATGGGTGTTCCTATGAAAAGGGCAGATTTGGGGAGAGGACATATATAACCCTATTGCTACCTAGAAGAGACATGTTCCTCTGAAATGTGCTGAAGGTGAGAGATGCCTCCATCTAATTACTAGCTCATGTCACCAGACATACATACAAGGATAAGAGCCTGAACATTGCAGACAAGGACTTAAGGCAAATTCAGGCTGGTGGGCATTCCCTGTGTCTTTCAACCTGTACCCTCTAGAAGCTGCTGAAACAGACAAAGGTCAAGATGGTCTTGTGAATAAAACAATAACAACAACACGAGGAAATGATGCAGTTGAGTAACAACCCTCTGTGAAGCTGAGAACTCTACCTCCTATTCTGATTTCTAACGTTCTTTTGAGTTAATTCTTCCTGACCTAGACCGACGGAATTCTCTTCCAGTGATTTCCTCAACAGAGTAGAACAAAACATCCTTCCCTTTAGGCAAACACACACACACACACCAGCTCTATCTCTCCCGTCTTTTGTTCCCCTTTCTTTTTTTGGTGATAGAAATTCTTCCCAGACGTTGCTTTGTCTACGATGCCACTAACTGTGCTTCCATGCCTGCCTCAGAGCATTGCTGAAGACACACGACTGGAAGAGACAAGTCCCAGCCCTGAGTGCAGAGCCTGGCAGCGGTGTATGCCAGATTTTCCTTCCGAAGAGATGGGAGAAGCGTCATTTTTCTCCCAGTTCAAAATGCTCTTTCCCCAGAGAGTTTCTCCAAGTGTTTTCTTACCTCCATCAACACTCCATTCCATCCCAACACAATTCATCGAAAGGTCTCTTCCGTGCCCCTCATTTTTTTCATCTATTACCTTACAGCACTGAAGGCTTCTTTCTACACCATGCGAGGTTCAGGACAGAATGTGCCAGCAAATAGTGTCCTCAATGGCAATGCAATCTGCAGGGTGCCCCTGGTGGGTCTGGACCACTGCTGCCTCCCCGCATGAACATTTCCTAGAAAATCCCTACCACCTACAGCAATCACCCAACATTGGACACAGGCCAGCCATGGTGTTAAGTAAGAGCACAGCATCTCTGGTGATGCTCAAAGTGATCCTATGAGATAGGTATGATTACTATCATTTGCAGATGAAGCATCCATGGTCATCAAAGAGAAGCAATGGAAGTTCACGGAACAAGTGGCAAAGCTCGGGCTCAAACTTCAGTCTGTCTGACACTAAAGCCTACGTGTGTCTTTTTTCTTTTTTCTTTGTTAAGCCTGTATGTTTTATTCCTTCCCAAGGGAAACACTGAAAATTTGACATCAGTGTGACTTGCAACAGAACACTTAAAGTCTGCCACGCCCTTGCTGACTTTGCTTTTTCTGCCTGGAATGCCCTCCACGCCCTCTGTGCTTGGCTCAGAATTATCTGTCCTTCAGCCCTCACCCTGGACTTCCTCTGGGCTGGATTGGGTTCTTGCATGCTAAGTTGCTTCAGTCATTTCCGACTCTTTGCGACCCTATGAACTATAGCTTGCTGGGCTCCTCTGTCTGTGGGATTCTCCAGGCAAGAATACTGGATTGGGTTGCCATGCCCTCCTCCAGGGAACATTTCCAACACAGGGATCGAACTTGCATCTTCTGTACTGGTAGGCGAGTTGTTTACCACCAGTGCCATGTGGGCGGAGAAGGCAATGGCACCCCACCCCAGTACTCTTGCCTGGAAAATCCAATGGACAGAGGAGCCTGGTGGGCTGCAGTCCATGGGGTCGTGAAGAGTGGAACACAACTGAGCAACTTCACTTTCACTTTTCACTTTCAGGCATTGGAGAAAGAAATGGCAACCCACTCCAGTGTTCTTGCCTGGAGAATCCCAGGGATGGGAGAGCCTGGTGGGCTGCCGTCTCTGGAGTTGCACAGAGTCGGACACGACTGAAAAGACTTAGCAGGAGCACTTAGCAGAAGAGACTGAGCAGCAGCAGAAGCAGCAGCAGTGCCGCCTGGGAAGCCCTCTAGGCTGCACTACTTCTCCTCAAATGGGCTTCCTTGTGCCTCTTCACCCACCTGTGTCAAGTGCCCCATCACTTTGCACCATAAGCATCTCCTCCATGGCATGGTCTCCACCTTTATTTGATACCAGCCTCCTATCAGTGAACCACACTTGAAGTAGAAGTTGAATATATGTATATGTGTTTGCAATATACTTGCAATGCTATTTTTCTGAAAAATAGCATATGTTGTAAATCTACATGTAGTATAGATCCCTTACGATTATACAGTGGAAGTGGGAAATAGATTTAAGGGACTAGATCTGATAGACGGAGTGTCTGATGAGCTCCTTCTGATGACAGAAGTTCGTGACATTGTGCAAGAGACAGGGATCAAGACCATCCCCAAGAAAAAGAAATGCAAAAACGCAAAATGGGTGTCTGAGGAGGCCTTACAAATAGCTGTGGGTATACCTGTGGTGGATTCATTTCGATATTTGGCAAAATTAATACAATATTGTAAAGTTTAAAAATAAAACAAAATTAAAAAAAAAAAAGAAAGCAAAGCAGAAAAGGAAAGATATTCCCATTTGAATGCAGAGTTCCAAAGAATAGCAAGGAGAGATATGAAAGCCTTCTTCAGTGATCAGTGCAAAGAAAGAGAGGAAAACAGTAGAATGGGAAAGACTAGAGATCTCATCAAGAAAATTAGAGATACCAAGGGAACATTTCATGCAAAGATGGGCTCAATAAAGGACAGAAATGGTATGGACCTAACAGAAGCAGAAGATATTAAGAGGGACAAAAATACACAGAAAAACTGTACAAAAAAGATCTTCATAACCCAGATTATCATGATGGTGTGATCACTCACCTAGAGCGGGCCTTAGAAAACACACTACGAACAAAGCTAATGGAGGTGATGGAATTCCAGCTGAGCTATTTCAAATCTGAAAGATGATGCTGTGAAAGTGCTGCACTCAATATGCCAGCAAATTTGGAAAACTCAGCAGTGCCCACAGGACCGGAAAAGGTCAATTTGCATTCCAATCACAAAGAAAGGCAGTGCCAAAGAATGTGAAAATGACCACACAGTTGCACTCATCTCACACGCTAGTAAAGTAATGCTCAAAATTCTCCAAGCTAGGCTTCAGCAATACGTGAACTGTGAAATTCCAGATGTTCAAGCTGGTTTTAGAAAAGGCAGAGGAACAAGAGATCAAATTGCCAACATCCATTGGATCATCAAAAAAGCAAAAGAATTCCAGAAAGACAATTATTTCTACTTTATTGACTTTGCAAAGCCTTTACTGTCTGGATCACAACAAACTGTGGAAAATTTTGAAAGAGATGGGAATACCAGACCACCTGACCTGCCTCCTGAGAAATCTGTCTGCAGGTCAGAAAGCAACAGTTAGAACTGGATATGGAACAACAGACTGGTTCCCAATAGGAAAAGGAGTAGGTCAAGGCTGTATATTGTCACCCTGCTTATTTAATTTATATGCAGAGTACATCATGAGAAACTCCAGGCTGGATGGAGCACAAGCTGGAATCAAGATTGCCAGGAAAAATATCAATAAAGTCAGATATACAGATGACACGACCCTTATGGCAGAAAGTGAAGAAGAACTAAAGAGCCTCTTTATGAAAGTGAAAGAGGAGAGTGAAAAAGTTGGCTTAAAACTCAACATTCAGAAAACAAAGATCATGGCATTCAGTCCCATCACATCATGGCAAATAGATGGGGAAACAGTGGCAGATTTTATTTTTGGAGGCTCTGAAATCACTGCAGATGGTGACTGCAGCCATGAAATTAAAAGACACTCACTCCTTGGAAGGAAAGTTATAACCAACCTAGATGATGGATTAAAAAGCAGAGACATTACCTTGCCAACAAATGTCTGTCTATTCAAAGCTATGGTTTTTCCAGTGGTCATGTATGGATGTGAGAGTTGGACTATAAAGAAAACTGAACACCAAAGAACTGATGCTTTTGAACTGTGGTGTTGGAGAAGACTCTTGAGAGTCCCTTGGACTGCAAGGAGATCCAAACATTCCATCCTAAAGGAAATCAGTCTTGGGTGTTCATTGGAAGGACTGATGCTGAAGCTGAAGCTCCAATACTTTGGCCACATGATGTGAAGTGCTGAGTCATTTGAAAAGACCCTGATGCCAGGAAAGTTTGAAAGCAGGAGAAGGGGATGACAGAGGATGAGAAGGTTGGATGGCATCACCGACTCAATGGACATGAGTTTGAGTAAGCTCCGGGAGTTGGTGATGGACAAGGAGGCCTGGTGTGCTGCAGTCTATGGAGTTACAAAGAGTCAGACATGACTAAGCAATTGAACTGACCATGTAATACAAAAAAATTTAATATATCATTTTCAATAATTTTCTCAGTATCTTGATGATTACAATGGCTTCCAACTACCATAGTGTTAGATTTTCAGACACAATTTATACTTAGTGTTCATCATTAACAGAATAGAAACAGATCAATATTTTAAGTCATCTTGATTTTTACATTTTTCTCTGGCTTCTCAGCAGATCCAGTTCAAATTGGCACTGCTTGGACCTCCTAATGTGATAATGTGTTCTTCAGTTTCCATAACTATACAGCTATATAGGGACTCCAGTCTAGAAAGCAGTTGACAATTCCTTTTGCACATGTTTTCACCAGTGGGGGATGCCAGTGGGATTTCTCCTGCCCCTTATCAAGTAGTGAAGCTGGCTCAGGTCCCCACCTCCTGGAGAAGCACTTTCAGTCCAGTTGTCCTCCATGATCTGGCCTCCTGATGGGTTCTGCCTATTTGTGGACAGGCGGCCAGGAGGCCAACAGGACAGTCTCTCAGCCTTGCTCCTGATTTTGCACTTACATTTCATTTCTGGTCCTTGGGGATAATTGTCTTATTTTTTAAAGATTTATTGTTTTGCATGTAGATCATTTTTAAAGTCTTTATTGAGTTTGTTACAACATTGCTTCTGTTTTATGTTTTGGTTTTTTGGGGTCTTAGTTCCCCAACCATGCAGGTATGGAGCCCACACCCCCCTGCACTGGAAGGCAGAGGCCTAATCACTGGACCACCAGGCAAGCCCCTAATCATCTTGTTTTAAAACACAAAATCTCTTGTAAAAGTTCTCATTCTATGTTTCTTTTTTTTTTTTTTTCTATCTGGAAGAGAGAATGGCACTTAAACGCACAATTCACAGCATTATGTCAACATAAGGTCTCTTATCTCTGTATTCCCAGTGATGAACACAGCTTATCCATGAGTCAGTGCAGGCATGAAGGACTCCCTTCAAGGAGAAGGTCATTCCTGCTTACAGGACTATCTTGAGGCTTGAAGTAGTTGGGGCTGAACCTTGCCTTTCATGTTTGAATTTCTCAGCTAGTTTTATACCATCGGAGTTAGTACCCTGAGGAATATCTGATTATTAGGAGCTCTTGGGAGGAAGGAGATTGCACGAAACCCTCCTAATCTGAGCTGGCTTCTGCCTGAGGACAGATTTTGGGAGATGAATCAAGTGACTTCATAATTGGAAAGGCGGCGTGAATGCCAGATTTACAAAGGAAACCACTGGCTGGGAGAAGGCAGTGTGGGAATACTAAAGCCAGATCTTCTGGGTTAGAGTAAAGTGAGATGCACTGTGAAAGAATTCGAAAAAGTGTAATCTTAAACTCGTAATATGGGGATTAACAATCAGGAAACTCAGTCAACCTCTCTATGGTCTGGTCGCCTTCTACACAAATCAGGAGAAATAAGTTCTGTGTTTTCCACACCCTGTAGCATGTGTTAACGTTTGGCTAATAGTATCCGTGAAACAGTTTCAGCTTCCTGGAGGAAAAAGGGCAGCACTATGTAGGTATATAATGTTAACTGTCTTATATTAATATTAATAGCAAAAGCTTCAAATATTATTTTTATGAGCCCTTCTGATTTAGAGGTGTTTATTTTATATGCTCTGCAACTCTGTTATTTACATTGCTTTTCTTTAATTTTATTTTTCTCATATGTAATTTAAAGAATTTAATAGGAGATCCTGGTTAGGAAAGGCACTAAAACTCACATTCTCTTTTTTATACACAGTAAAACTTAAACCTCCGGGGATAAATATATTTTAAATATATTTGTAGTCACCATAAAGCAAAGCTTGGTCTCTACCCCTTCTTTGAGGCTGAGAGCAATCTGCGTTTGGAAGGTGCCTCTGGAGTGACCCTGTTGAGTAGAGGTTGACCCAAGGCTATAAGGACACTCAAGCACCTGGCATATCTGCCAACCTGTTGCTGAGTCTGTATTTGACTGTCAGAAAATCTCTTCTAATAAATAAAAATAAATGAGCACACGAAGGAACCAGATGCTATGGAAATAATTTTGCTCAGTTTGAAAATAGGTTTCATGAACTGCAATTTTTAAGAACAAGATTTGCCCCTGAACAGGCTTTTATAATGGAAATGGAAACTCTTCTAAAGACGAAAGGAAGGTTGGTGTGTTTGAGTACCCACAGAAAGATGTATTTCCTAATGCAAGGTGACAGGTATGAAATGAGACCACAAAATTGTTGGCATTTATAAATATATTATTTATACTCTTTCCTGAGTCCAGGTACCATACAGCGGTTTTTTTATCCAGCAGTGAAAAACCTGTGAACCCTGATAAAGTTTAACCAAGGGTTACTGTGCTTATATCATTACAAAAAGAGGCCCCTTTTATTGCTTGAGTTAGAAGTCTGTCCATTTTCATTTTAACCTTGATTTCTGTAAGTTTTCATCTGTAAAACTGTATCAAGGGTTGAACTTGATGTAAATTATTCAGAATTGTAGGGTTAGCACACATTTTCTTTTCTGTTCTCTAATCACTTTCATATATTTTACTGTGAAAGGCACAGGATAAAGCAATGTGATCTAAAGATCAGAACGTTCTAGTGGCTTGTTCGTGTTGCCAAAGAGGCAACATTCCTGTTCCGGATTGAATTATTCATTGATTAGGCCTAAAACAGGCAAACTGATGTTAAAGAATACCGTCTATGCTCCCATCTCTTTCAGATGCTGTGTATACTTTGATCCTTACAGTGGCTTTATGAAGCAGAAAGTAACATCTCCATTTTTATAAATAAGGAAACAGAGGCTCAGAGAGGTTAAAGAACTTGATCAAAGTCACACAGCAGACAAGTGATACAAAGGAAATTCCAACCCCTGTCTTCCTGACTTCAAAGGCCCTGCTTGCTGTTTATTCCTTCATGACTGTGTATTCTAATAGGAGACCTCCAAGAAGGGGCATGCAGCCCCCTTCATTTTTTTCTCTTCAGTGAGAAACTTCCATCAGCAACAATCAGGTGATAAATGTACAGACGAGAACCAGAAGTGCCCCTTTACTCACACTTTGCTGTGGGGAGAGTTGGACTCTCCCTTAAGAAAAAGCTTGAGTAGCCAGCCTGTATCTTCCTTTCTGTCCACCCCTCCAGCCCCATGGAATGCCTTCTCCCCATGGACACCAGGCTCCCTGGCCACCATGTAGGTGTCCTGTGGCCACTCCTAGCCTTTGTTCCCAAAGGAAACCTCATTCTGTAAGCCTTTGTGGTCAGTCAGCAAGTATATAACAAGGACTTATGTTGGAAACTATAGCAGATCTGGAAGATGTAAGGAGAGATAAATATGCATAGGTCCTGCTCTACAGGAGTTCAGTCTTTGGGGTTGTGGTTTGTAGCTAAGTTGTGTCCACCTTTTTTTGCAATCCTATGGACTTGGGTAGTCCATCAGGTTCTTCTCTCCATGGGATTTCCCAGGCAAGAATACTGAATGGGTTGCCATGCCCTCCTCCAGGGATCTTCTCCACCTAGGGATCAAACCCACGTCTCCTACATAGGCAGGCAGATTCTCTACCACTAAGCCACAGGGAAGCCCCGTTTACAGTCTTACAAGGGGAAAAATTCATTCACAGATAATGAACTACAGTATGACAAATATTGCAAGACAGTTATGAAGCCAAAAAAAAAAAAAATAGTAGACAGACTTCCCTGGTGGTCCAGAGGATAAGATTTCACCTTCCACTGCAGGGGGTATGGGTTCAATCCCTGGTCAAGGAGCTAAGACACTCCATGTCTCCTGGCCAAAACACCAAAACATAAAAGAGAAACAATATTTTAACACATTCAATAAAGGCTTTAAAAATGGTCCATATCAAAAGAAAAAAAACAAAAAGGACATAGGGTGAGAAATGAATTATCCCTGCAGTAGATCAGGTTTCGCAGTGGAGGTGAGCTTTCTGTTGAGTTTGAAAGCTGAATAGGAAGTTAAATAGCTGAGGAAGACAAAGAGTAAAATTCCAAAACCAGAATTTCATGTATTCAATAAAAGGGCAGAGAGGACTGCATGGATGGGTTTCCTGTGGCTGTTCTAAGAAAGTATCAAACCTTGGATGTCCTAAACAGTAGAAATGTATTGTCTCACAGTTCTGGAGGCTAAACATCTGAAATCAAGGTGTTCCCAGGGCCGCACTCCTTTGAAAGCCCTAGGAGAGAATCCTGCTTTGTATTCTCCAAGTTTCTAGAGGTTGCTGGCAATTCTTAGTATGGTGGCTCAGCTGGTGAAGAACCCGCCTGCCAATGCAGGAGATCCAAGAGACATGGGTTTGATTCCTGGGTCAGGAAGGTCCCCTGGAGAAGGCAATGGCAACCTGCTCCAGTATTCTTTCCTGGAGAATTCCATGGACAGAGGAGCCTGGTGGACTACAGTCCACGGGGTCGCAAAGAGTCGAACAAGACTGAGCACATACTCACACTTAGCTTGTAGATGCTTCAGTCTAGTCACCTGGCCATCTTCTTACCAGTGTCTTCATATCTCTTTTCTCTTGGTGTGTCTGCCTCTGTACCCAAATGTCCCCTTTTCATATAACATCAGTGATACGGCATTAGGGTCCACCCTTCTGATCTCACTTTAACTTGATTACACTATATAGACCCTATATCCAAATAAGTTTTCATTCTAAAGTACCAGGGGCTATTACTTCACCATTTATTTAGGGGTACTCAGTTTAACCTATAATATAAAGTTAAGGTTGAAAAGGTCAGTTGGGAACTATTGTAAAGAATCATTCATTCAACAGACAGTCATCAATCACATAACAAGTGCCAAACACTGTGCAGGAGGGAAAAAAAGTGGTTCCTGTCCACATGATGCTCAGTGTCATTTGAGCTATGAGCCAGTGGACTTAGGATGTAAGGGGAAAAAAAAGAGCACTGTATCACCCAGCTGCTGCTGTGTAATTGATCACTTCAAACTTGGGGGCTGAAAATAACGGTCATTAATTACTGATCATCCCAGGGACAGAGGTGCCTGGCAGGCTACATTCCAGGGGGTCGTAAAGAGTTGGACACAACTGAGCATACCCCCATGCACGCTTGCACCTGTGGCTCGGCTGGGCAAGCTGATCCAGGCTGTGCTTCTCTGCACAGGCTCTGCTTCAGACAGCTCTCATCCTGGTTCCGTCGGCCGGTTGCTGTATGCTCTTATCTTGACAACGGCAGAAGAGAAGGAGAGCAAGTGAAATAAGGGAAGGTTGCCACATCTGTTCATACATCCTTGGTCAAAACAAGATTTGTCACCTAGTTCAGAGTTTCAAGGGAGCAACTGTAAAGTCACATGTCAAAGGGAACAAATAAAGAAATGGTGAAGAATTGGGGGCAATCTACCCTATGGGGTTTACAGTCAAATAGGCATTAGGGTATGTGTGGATAGATTTATGATCCATAGATTGGTAGATGGATAGATAGAGTGATGTAGAAATATGTGCAATTATTACTTTGGTAATATATAGTCCCTTGGGTCTCTTTACAGTAGGCAATAGCTTGCTCCTATGCAGCAGTCCCCAACTCTTATGGCACCAGGGTCTGGTTTCATGGAAGACAATTTTTCCATGGACTGGGGTGGTGGGGGGATGGTTTTAGGATGATTAAAGCACATTACACTTATTGTGCCTTTTATTTCTATTATTATTACATCAGCTCCACCTCAGTTCACCAGCATGAGTTCACAAGCTGGAGACCCATACATGGAGTATGTGACGTCAGACTCCCTCCTTTTTTCACTCTTTGTCCTTTTAATCTGCTCTTAATTTGCTGTCCGAGATGAAAAAAGCTGATATTCAGTATAAAACATGAACTGATGATGAGATAATATGATGTCTTCTCAGGACTACACTGAGGCACTCTGTCTCAGCTGACAGTGGATACCTCTCAGCCTCTCACAAAGGGGTAGTAATGGAGGGGTTTGGCACCTGTGAGGGACTGAGGGCTTAGGCACAACCCCGCCACCGCCCTACATGCATGTGTGCATGCTGAGCCACTCTGCTGCTGCTGCTGCTGCTGCTAAGTCGCTTCAGTCGTGTCCGACTCTGTGCGACCCCATAGCTGGCAGCCCACCAGGCTCCCCTGTCCCTGGGATTCTCCAGGCAAGAACACTGGAGTGGGCTGCCATTTCCTTCTCCAGTGCATGAAAGTGAAAAGTGAAAGTGAAGTCGCTCAGTCGTGTCCGACTCTTAGCGACCCCATGGACTGCAGCCTACCAGGCTCCTCCGTCCGTGGGATTTTCCAGGCAAGAGTACTGGAGTGGGGTGCCATTGCCTTCTCCAGCTCAGTCACTCAGTCCTGTCCAACTCTTTGCGACCCCATGGACTGTAGCCCACCAGGCTTCTCTGTCCGTGGGATTTTTGCAGACAAGAATACTGGCGTGGGTTGCCATGCCCTCTTCCAGCGGATCTTCCCAACCCAGGGATCCAACCTGCGTCTCCTGCATTGCAGGCAAATTCTTCAGCACGAGCCCCCAGAGAAGCCCCCACTCTCCATGGGCAGCCACCTATTTTACCCATATATAAAGGGATTAAGATGCTAAAGGCCCCAAAAAGTCTCTGTACCTATGTCTCCTCATAAATCTTCAGCAACTGAGGGTGGCCCTCGGGGCTGTCAGGATGTCCTGTGTAAACGTAAATTAAGTTTAGACCTCAGACCATCTGCCTGTGCTCTGAACACATCCTCATGCCGTCCACACTCACTCTGCGTGTCTTTCCCCACATCACTGTCATTAGCATCACCCTCCTACCCGCACACGTGCTGTCCGCCTCCCTGCCATGGAGGCTCCCACACACCCCAAGGGTGACGCCATCTCTAGACTTCCACCGGCAACTGAAGTATCACATAAACCGTATCAACTCTCGACCTGGAAAAAAAGAAGGCTCTGGAATGCTCCCTGTGGAAGAAACACACATTTGTTTTTATGGAGAAAAAAATCTTAAATGAAGGAATAAAGGATTCTTTAGGCTCACTTCTACTAACAAGATGTTTTTTGCTCTAATTTTAAAGATAAAGGGAATTCCCTGGTGGTCCAGTGGTTGGGACTCAGCACTTTCACTGAGGAGGCCCTGGTCAGTAAACAGATCCCACAAGTCCTGTGGGGCAACCAAAGACAAATAAAAAATAAGAGGAGAGCACATCATAAACATTAGGGAAAATTATAAAAAGACTAAATAAATCGTCAGCCCTAATGCTATCACCCAGAGATAACCATAAGTAAAGCACTGGCATCCTTCTTTCATGTTACTGTGGCATACACATAAATGCATATTTTATAGAAAAGATAGCTTACTTTTTACTCATCTTTTTTAAATTATTTAATTTATTTTAATTGGAGGCTAATTACTTTATAATATTGTAGTGGTTTTGCCATACAGTGACATGAATCAGCCATGGGTATACATCTGTTCCCCATCCTGAACCCCCCCTCCCACCTCCCTCCCCATCCCATCCCTCTGGGTCATCCCAGTGCACCAGCCCTGAGAGCCCTGTCTCATGCATCAGACCTGGACAGGTGATCTGTTTCACATATGGTAATATACATGTTTCAATGCTATCTCTCAAATCATCCCACCCTTGCCTTCTCCCACAGAGTCCAAAAGTCTGTTCTTTATATTTGTGTCTCTTTTGCTATCTCGCATATAGGGTCATTGTTACCATCTTTCTAAATTCCGTATACATATGTTAATATACTCTATTGGTGTTTTTCTTTCTGACTTACTTCACTCTGTATAATAGGCTCCAGTTTCATCTGCCTCATTAGAACTAATTCAAATGCATTATTTTTAATAGCTGTGTAATATTCCATTGTGTACATGTACCACAGCTTTCTTATCCATTTGTCTGCTGATGGACATCTAGGTTGCTTCCATGTCCTGGCTATTGCAAACAGTTCCATGATGAACATTGGGGTACACATGTCTCATCCAATTCTGGCTTCCTCAGTGTGTATGCCCAGCAGTGGGATTGCTGGGTTATAAGGAAGTTCTATTTCCAGTTTTTAAGGAATCTCCACACTGTTATCCATAGTGGCTGTACTAGTTTGCATTCCCACCAACAGTGTAAGAGGTTTCCCTTTTCTCCACACCCTCTCCAGCATTTATTGTTTGTAGACTTTCTGGTAGCAGCCATTCTGACTGGCATGAGAGGCTACTTCATTGTGGTTTTAATTTGCATTTCTCTGATAATGAGTGATGTTGAGTATCTTTTCATGTGTTTGTTAGCCATCTGTATGTCTTCTTTGGAGAAATGTCTGTTTAGTTCTTTGGGCCATTTTTTGATTGGGTCATTTATTTTTCTGGAATCAAGCTACAGGAGTTGCTTGTATATTTTTGAGATTAATTCTTTGCCCGTTGCTTCATTTGCTATTATTTTCTCTCATTCTGAAGGCTGTCTTTTCACCTTGCTTATAGTTTCCTTCACTGTGAAAAAGCTTTTAAGTGTAATTAGGTTCCATTTGTTTATTTTTGCTTTTATTTCCATTACTCTGGGAGGTGGGTCATAGAGGATCCTGCTGTGATTTATATCAGAGAATGTTTTTCCTATATTTTCCTCTAGGAGTTTTATAGTTTCTGGTCTTATGTTTAGATCTTAAACCATTTTGAGTTTATTTTTGTGTATGGTATTAGAAAGTGTTCTAGTTTTATTCTTTTACAAGTGGTTGATCAGTTTTCCCAGCACCACTTGTTGAAGAGATTGTCTTTTCTCCATTGGATATTCTTGCCTCCTTTGTCAAAAATAAGGTGTCCATAGGTGCGTGGATTTATCTCTGGGCTTTCTATTTTGTTCCATTGATCTACATTTCTGTCTTTGTGCCAGTACCATACTGTCTTGATGACTGTAGCTGTGTTGTATAGTCTGAAGTCAGGCAGGTTGAGTCCACAGTTCCATTCTTCTTTCTCAAGATTGCTTTGGCTATTCAAGGTTTTTTTGTATTTCCATACAAATTGTGAAATTATTTGTTCTAGTTCTCTGAAAACTGCCGTTGGTAGCCTGATAGGGATTGCATTGAATCTATAGATTGCTTTGAGTAGTATACTCATTTTCATCATATTGATTCTTCCGATCCATGAACATGGTATATTTCTCCATCTATTTGTGTCATCTTTGATTTCTTTCATCAGTACTTTATAGTTTTCTATATATTGGTCTTTTGTTTCTTTAGGTAGATTTATTCCTAAGTATTTTATTCTTTTCATTGCAATGGTGAATGGAATTGTTTCCTTAATTTCTCTTTCTGTTTTCTCATTGCTAGTGTGTAGGAATGCAAAGGATTTCTGTGTGTTAATTTTATATCCTGCAACTTTACTAGATTCATTGATTAGCTCTAGTAATTTTCTGGTAGTGTCTTTAGGGTTTTCTACATAGAGGATCATTGGAGAAGGCAATGGCACCCCACTCCAGTACTCTTGCCTGGAAAATCCCATGGATGGAGGAGCCTGGCAGGCTGCAGTCCATGGGGTCGCTAGAGTCGGACATGACTGAGCAACTTCACTTTCACTTTTCACTTTCCTGCATTGGAGAAGGAAATGGCAACCCACTCCAGTGTTCTTGCCTGGAGAATCCCAGGGACAGGAGAGCCTGGTGGGCTGCAGTCTATGGGGTTGCACAGAGTTGGACACGACTGAAGTGACTCAGCAGCAGCACATAGAGGATCATGTCATCTGCAAACAGTGAGAGTTTTGCTTCTTCTTTTCCAATCTGGATTCCTTTTATTTTTTTTTTCTTCTCTGATTTCTGTGGCTAAAACTTCCAAAACTATGATGAATAGTAGTGGTGAGAGTGGACACCCTTGTCTTGTTTCTGACTTTAGGGAAAATGCTTTCAGTTTTTCCCCATTGAGGATAATGTTTGCTGTGGGTTTATCATATATGGCTTTTATTATGTTGAGGTATGTTCCTTCTATGCCTGCTTTCTGGAGGGTTTAATCATAGATGGCTGTTGAATTTTGTCAAAGGCTTCCTCAGGATCTATTGAGATAATCATATGGTTTTTATCTTTCAATTTGTTAATGTGGTGTATCACAATGATTGATTTGTGAATATTGAAAAATTTTACTCACCTTTAATGTTGTCAGTGTTAACCCAGATCATTTTCACTAAATATTCTTGAAGGGGATGATTTTTATGCTTTTAATTCAACAAACTAAAGAATTCCTTTTCACGTCTACACCTCTCATGGTCACATTTGGTATTCATCAGTCAAAAAAATAAAGATCCCATTTTAAGGATATTCATGGCTAAGATACTGACCTCCCATTCTTGATATTTGTTATAAACTGAGTCTCTCAGAAAGCAGAGTCAGTGACAGAGTGTATATATTCTCTCAACTTACTGGGAGGGAGGGGAAGAGGAGTAGAGGAGTGGGGGAGGAAAAAGAGCCAACATGAGGAGGCATCGTCAAGTTGGCCATCACAGGACAGTTCAGCAAGCTATACACCAAGAATCCCAATGTTATCCATAGGACAGAGGAAGAGCCTTTATCCACGAGTACCCATCTCCCATGGGATGCAGTTCAGTCCTCAGAGCATTAATCCTGCACTTTGGGTTTGCACATACATGGACACCAGGTGAATCCCTGGTCATCAGCCAAAGGCAAGGCGTGGTCAGCTGCGACCACATGAGGTCCCAGCAGCTGGTGCTGAGTGGAAAAAGACAGGGAAGTGGGGCAGTGTCTGATCTAACGCCTTGTCTACTCTGTCGGCGACTTCACCACCGTTTAAAATACAAAACAAGATCAAACACCAGTAAATGTTTAAAAGACCGACCAGTTTTACAGTTAGTCTTAACAACGTTAGGAGGCCAAGAGAGGTATGAGTTAAGAAAACCAGGGAAGAGGGGTTTGTGTGTCATATCCCAAGCGGACAGTCGTTCCTGCCATTCCAGCCTCCTGCCATTCCTTCAAATTCCTCCTAAAAACAACCGCGCTGGGATGCCTTTCATCATTTATTCCCCCTGAATGATCATCGCTTGCTTGGTTCTCCCCTGGCATTTTTGTGCTGTCTTCATACTGCAGTCATGACAGTCTCGTAGGGTGGATTATCAGTTTGACAAGGTAGAAATTCCTAACTCTGACAGCTTAGCCTTCTACAGATACGCATGTCCTCAAAATTGAGTAGGAATTTAAAATAGAATTTGAGAGCTAGGGACACTTCATTTCAGTATGTAAATGACATCCACTCTCCATTCTGTAAATAGCAACGTTTGGGGCAGTTCGGTGGACATGGAGATTAATTTGATACGGCAGTGGGGCTGGAAATAAGGTAACATGGATATACAAATGTTTTGTCCATCCAGTACACCTTGACCACCCACTGGTTCACACCAAGAATGGATAAAATACACATAGGAATCAGATACAACCCTTTCTTTCAAAGCTTTTACAGTTGAAAAAAAAAAAGCATTTTCTACACTGGTTACAAGCTCCAAGTACACTTTTATATATATTAACTGGCTAGATGTTTATAATAACCCTGGGGAATGAAGGTTAAGCCTCAGGGCTCTGGATTTAGAGGGACATAGTTTCAACTTTGGTTTTTCCATTAGTGGTCGTGGGGTTGTGGGGGTAGGGGGGAGGTGTGTGTTCCAAGCCTCACTTCTCTAATGTATAAAAAAAGAATAATGATAATATGCACTTCATCCGGTTGCTGTGAGAATAAGATAAGATAATATATGTAAAGCACTTAGTACTTCAAGCATATAGTAATTCAACGAATGTTAACTGTTTTTACATTGTTCAGATTTCACAGTGAATTTAAATGCATTGTTCAGGACCAGGCCATAGCCAGGGCTAGAACCCTTGTTGTTGTTGTTGTTGTTGTTGTTTTGCCTCTGAGTCTAGTGATACTTCCTTTGAAGTATAACAGTGAGGAATCCGGACTTTTCCATACTTTCAACCCTAACATCCAGCACAATATTCTGCACATAATGGACAGTGAGGAAATGTTGTTTAATAACTCACTGGCAGCCGACTCCAAGTCAAATTATAGAGCTGCAAATGCAGAATAAAAATAAAATGTATTTCAGTGCTTTCCTTGGCATCACTTTGGGGGATATCAAAGATATCAAACATAGCTTGTTCTTTTGGTCCACCAGCTGGCGAGGGAAAATATAGGTGCTCACATCATGAACAGATCCTTTAAGGATACATCTTGCTTTAGCAGAGTTGGCCTGACCACAGGGATGTTGAGGAGATAATCCCAGTTCTCATCCTATTCTCAGGTGGAATGCAGGAGGTGATGGGGCTGTCCAAGGGAAAGAAGGGCTCTGGGCTTGGGGCTGAGGGAAGGCCTGTGGCTGATTCCACAGCCCAGGCATCCAGAGAGGGGAAACGCTTCCTGGATCACTGGTCTCACACAGTGGGTTTGCGACGAGCAAGATAAGTCCATGCAAAGGTGAGAGGTTCAAGTGGTTGAAGTCCAGCCCAGATGGAATAAAAGGATCAAGGCTTCCTTGAGAAACAGCAAGGGCCGTGGAATCCAGATCCTGAAAGGTATACACGTGTTTGTTCCCTGGCAACCAATGGCTCTAGAAAAGCACGCTGTGAAGTTTTCCTGCTTCATTACCAGCCTTCAAGCACCAGGGAGTTTCTTGTCACCACTTACTGAGCATCTACTGTACCCCATGGACACCACATAACCTCGTATCATCCTCCCAGTTCTACAGCCGTGGAAAGCTGGAGCTCAGGGTAGGGGAATCTGTTCATCTTCCCTCCACTGTATTCCCAGCGTCCCAGGCTTCCCAGGTGGCACAGTGGTAAAGAATCTGCCTACCATTGCAGGAGACGCAGGAGACCTGGGTTCAATCCCTAGGTCGGGAAGATCTCCTGGAGAGGGAAATGGCAACCCACTCTAGTACTCTTGCCTGGAGAACCCCATGGACAGAGGAGCCTGGCGGGCTACAGTCCATGGGGTTGCAACGAGTCAGACATGATTGAGCCCATACACCCACATATCCCCAGTGCCCAGAAAAGTACTTGGCAGAGCAGGTTCTCAGGACTTTTCACTGAATGTATGATGAGGACACAGGTGATTACACACACCTGAGTTTCAGAAGGGTGAAGTAGCCTGCACAGCTAGGACGTGAAGCAGCTGAGGCTGAACCCAGACCCACTGAGTGCCAGGCCCCCTCTCCCGGCCGCTGCCCTCCTCACTGCCGCCAGCTTCCCTGACTGTGGGCTCGTCCCTTCTCCAAGCAGGGCACATATACCACCACTGGGGCCCTGAAACGCCGTCTTCCTGTCATTCTGTAACTAAAAATCCTCAGTGTCTCTCAGCTGCCTTAAGATGATGTTCAGACTCCCTTGCCCACCTTCCCACGATCTTTAAAATCTGAACTTCACGTTATTATTTTCCACTAAAACTCCCACAGAAAAGCACTAGCCTGGTACTCTCACCACCCTCCATACTGATCCTTTCATCCAGGCCATTTGAAATGATCCATTTGTCCTGCCCATCTCTTTGAATCCCCTCTCATCCTTTAGGATTTGCCCATGCTGCACCTCTTCAATGAAGCTTCTGACTGTCTCAGCATGCGGTAATTTCTCATTTCCCAGAAAGGACAAATCTCTCATTAAGTGTCCTACTCTCTAGGCAGCTAGGAAATGTTCCTTGTGATTGTTGGTCTTTGTTAGGAGTCTAACACCTATCTCTACAACTAGAAGCTAAGCATATTGAGAGTCAGGAATACAGCCAGCAACAAACAAAACTATTTCTATCTTCTAAGAACAATTGGTTAAATGGTTAAGGCAACTAAATATTTTAGGTTAAGCTAGCTAGATGGCATATAGTGAAAATAGCTCTGAAGTTTTGATTAAGAACAAAAAAGGACTGTAAAAGGTCCCTCCCCTCCTCTCTTTCTCTGCCTCTTTGCTCTTTTTGGTTGGGTGGGCGCTTCTGTGTCTCTGTTGCAGGGCAGAGACTGTCAGTGCTGGGAGACAGCCATTAAGGAGACAAATCCAAGTTCACGGTAGCCTGGAGGCCAGTCTGGAGTTCAAAGATCCTGGGCAAGATTTCAAATTGGCTCCATTCAAGAGCTATGGACTTGTGAGTGGCAGACTCTGCTTCCAGGTCACTGCTGATGCAGTTTCTCAGTGTCTTCCCCAGCAATGTGACGGAGGACCACCGAAGATGTGTGACCAAGTTAGGGAACAGCACCGACAAAAGCAAGAACTGGGAAAGACTGTTATTCAGCAAGACTTGTTAATGCAAAACCACAATGATCCACTGTTTCTACTTAGGATGAAAGGATCATTCAGACTGAACACTAGTCTTCCTTCCAAGTTAATCAGTTGTTGCTTAGTCACTAAGTCGTGTTTGACTCTTTGTGACTTTATGAACTGTAGTCCGCCAGGCTCCTCGGTCCATGGGATTTCCCAGGCAGGAATACTGGAGCCGGTTGCCATTTCCCTCTCCAGGGGATCTTCCTGACACAGGGATCAAACCCAATTTTCCTATGTTGGCAGTGGGTTCTTTACCACTGAGCCACCTGGGAAGCCCCAGTCAATTGTTAGGGAAATGCTAAGGAAACTGACCAAGGAGGTGCCCTGTCAGAGTGGATGTAACCACATGTGCCACCTCAATAAAGAAGCTGCCAAGTCCATTCTCTGAAGGGCTATTTCTAACCCCTCGGGGGCAAGACAATGGTTTGCGCTGAGCAGTCGCCCATCACTAGCTCTTTCTGTTTCACGGCGATCACTACTGGGAATAATCCCCTGGGGACTGTGCAGGACCCAACCCTGGGGCTTCCAAACCACATGAAGTAGTGACACACACCTGAGACCCTAGTAGCTGCTCTGGATGTTTTTTTATTTTTTTCATTTTTTTATTTTTTTAAAATTTACTTCAGATTTTAATTTGGCCACACACAAATAAAACAATCATAGTTCAGAGAAGCTACTGTCTATCTGAAGACAGATGTCAAATTTTGTTTTGATGTAGTCAAGTTCAAGGTCAAGGTGCCCTTTACAATAAGCAGCCTTTATTCAACTTGGAACAATGCTACACAAAAATGCTACTGGACCAAAAAAAAAAAAAATGCTACTGGATAAATTGCCCCAGTGCTAGTAATATGGTCAAAACACCAAAAAACCTTAACATTGACACTGATGACCTAATATCAGTTAGCACTTCAGAGGAGCTTTATCAGAACGGGAAACTGGTAAACCTATCTTTCCACCCCCTTTCCTTCCTTCCTAATCTAGCTGTTGAAGGGCCTTCATCAATTTCAAAGCCCTTCTACCGGTCTCCCCTCATTCAGGCGGCTGCCGTCTCCATGTGCCCCGAGGTCCCCACTCGGGGACATCCCACCAGGCTTTCCAGACACACACCTGGGGCCTAGGGGCTGTGCTCAGCTGCAGACCACCGATGGTAACACTGTGCTACAGCCTCCTGCTGCTGCTGCTGCTAAGTCACTTCAGTCGTGTCCAACTCTGTGTGACCCCATAGACGGCAGCCCACCAGCCTTCCCCGTCCCTGGGATTCTCCAGGCAAGAACACTGGAGTGGGTTGCCATTTCCTTCTCCAATGCAGGAAAGTGAAAAGTGAAAGTGAAGTTGCTCAGTCATGTCCGACTCTAGCGACCCCATGGACTGCAGCCTGCCAGGCTCCTCCATCCATGGGATTTTCCAGGCAAGAGTACTGGAGTGGGGTGCCATTGCCTTCTCCGTGAATGTTTTTTTTTTAAATAGTAAGCAAGTTAGGGACTTAGAGATACTCTGAAAAGGACAGGACCCTGCGGAGGAAGCAAGCATAAGCTTAATTAAAATCCCTGTTAACATGTTCCGGGACACAGAAAAGGTGAGCAGATACAGTTAGAGTAGGATGCAAGCTCCTTGAGGCAGGAACTCTGTCCCATTAACCTCTGGGCTCTCTGCTTCTGAAGCACAACAGAAGCTCAGCGATGTGTATAGCATGCATTTATGTTTGCACAAGGGAACACATGGCTAGTAAATGGATACAAGTAGTAGTCTTTTCCCTT
Organism: Bos javanicus; assembly: GCF_032452875.1. Lineage (NCBI taxonomy): Eukaryota > Metazoa > Chordata > Mammalia > Artiodactyla > Bovidae > Bos > Bos javanicus. The sequence goes on along the minus strand of NC_083896.1, from coordinate 2,861,897 downwards.
CTTGGTTCTTCTGGAGCTTATTAGTCCAGTCTTAACCTTGTTGTTGTTTAGTCACTAAGTCATGTCTGACTCTTTTGCTACCCTATGGACTGGAGTCCACCAGGCTCCTTTGTCTTTGGGATTTTCCGGGCAAGAATACTGGAATGGGTTGCCATTTCATTCTCCAGGGGATCTTCCTTGATCTAGGAATAGAATATGTGTCTCCTGCTTGGTAGGCAAATTCATTACTTCTGAGCCACGTGGGAAGCTCCAACCTTAACCTTATCAGAATCCTCTATCAGAATTAACACTCAAACTTCCAGTAATTAATGCTGGTGTTTCATGAATTCTCTAGCGCTTCCAGATATGCTAGCCATCGTGGGCTACAGCATGCATATCCACTAGAGTTAAAACAAAAACAATACTCTGTCTCCACTTCAAAAATACTAAGCAAAAATCTGACGTGATCTCTAAATGTTGTTTGTCAATAGCAAGAGGGGGCCAGCTTCTGTGAAAATCACTCTGTGCTGCCCTCATGAGCTGGAGGACATTCTGCAGATCCGCTGATTTCCACACCACTCCGGCCTGTCCTCCTGCTTCCAGGAGCAGCGCTTCAATACCTTGTAATGCCATTACTGTCACTCCCAAACAAGCTTAGAAATATGTCCTGAGAAATGAAATTTTCTTCAGACATTTCTTCACCTAAGCCTTCCAACTTGGAAAGATAGAAAGCTCTATAAAGTGAGTCAATTTTGTCTTAAAGGCAAATAAAAAGTTATTGGCACCAGGTTTCCAATATCTCAAGGAAGGTAATACCTGCAGCAGGGCTAAAAAAAAGTTACTGATTTTAGGCACAACTTGAAGAAAATGAAAATAGTTTCCATGTAACTCCTTAAACAGTCTTTCAGTTTTTGTTTTTTTTTCAGGTGTCTAATCCATGTAAGTAATCCGACTGCTTCTTAAAACCAACCAGGATTACTTGTAATTACCTGCCTCAAAACTGTCGTCTCAAAAATTCACAAATCCAGTGACTATTATGGCTACAGCATTCATAAGGTACAGAGACAAATTTAGGTTCATATCCATGCAAAACTGCACTTAACATTGACAGGAAAATCAAAGCTGCTGAGGCAGCAGCAATTTCCCCAGTCTAGTCCATTTCCCCTCTTTTGATTCTAATGGTGGGGGAGATGCACCCGAATTGTATATGATTCCATACAGGAAAGCACTTCCTTCCATCATTCAGGTGCCAGACCCTGATAGCATAAAATCAAATGAATCAGGGTGTAAAGGAGAGAAACGTGTAAACAGGGCCAAGTAAGGGCAGACAGAGGTTCTGTTCTCCCTGCAGATGGGGCGTGCATATCCCTTTCCCAGAAGCTCTGCAGCTGGCTCCAACCTGAGGAGAACGGGCTAGAACACTTTTCAGTTCAGTTCAGGTGCTCAGTCATATCCAGCTCTTTGCGACCCCATGGACCAGGCTTCCCTGTCGATCAACAATTCCCAGAGGTTACTCAGACTCATGTCCATTGAGTCGGTGATGCCATCCAACCATCTCATCCTCTGTTGTCCCCTTCTCCTCCTGCCCCCAATCCCTCCCAACATCAGGGTCTTTTCCAATGAGTCAGCTCTTCACATCAGGTGGCCAAATTATTGGAGTTTCAGCTTCAGCATCAGTCCTTCCAATCAATATTCAGGACTGATTTCCTTTAGGATGGACTGGATGGATCTCCTTGCAGTCCAAGTGACTCTCAAGAGTATTCTCCAACACCACAGTTCAAAAGCATCAATCCTTTGGCGCTCAGCTTTCTTTATGATCCAAGCCTCACATCCATGACTACTGGAAAAACCATAGCTTTGACTAGACGGATCTTTGTTGGCAAAGTAATGTCTCTGCTTTTCAAAATGCTGTCTAGGTTGGTCATAGCTTTTCTTCCAAGGAGCAATCATCTTTTATTTCATGTCTGCAGTCACCATCTGCAGTGATTTTGGAGCCCCCCAAAAATGAAGTCTCTCCCTGTTTCCATTTTTCCCCTTCTATTTGCCATGAAATGATGGGATTGGATATCATGATCTTAGTCTTCTGGATGTTGAGTTTTAAGCCAACTTTTTCACTCTCCTCTTTCACTTTCATCAAGAGGCTCTTTAGTTCTTCTTCACTTTCTGCCATAAGGGTGGTATCATCTGCATATCTGAGGCTATTGATATTTCTCCCGGCAATCTTGATTCCAGCTTGTGCTTCATCCAGTCCAGCATTTCTCATGATGTACACTGCATACAAGTTAAGTAAGCAAGGTGATGATACACAACCTTGATGCACTTCTTTCCCAATGTGGAACCAGTCTGTTTTTCCATATCTGGTTCTAACTGTTGCTTCTTGACCTGCATACAGATTTCTCAGGAGGCAGGTCAGGTGGTCCGGTATTCCCATCTCTTGAAGAATTTTCCACAGTTTGTTGTGAACTGTAGATGGTTTCTCTACCAGCTGTGCCTGCCTAAGCAAGATGAATTGGTTAACTGAAGCAATTACCTGGCAATTCAACTGCAAACACTTCCCCATCATTGGGAGCAGAGAGAATAATGTGGAGCTTTGCCAAATGAGTCAGACTAACTGACTGCAGCCTGTGCACTGATTTCCAGGTTGAGTTAAAGGGGCGTGGCACTTCCATCTTTGAGGATGCAAGATCAGTCTTCACATGGGCTTATTCTGATCTCTGAACCCCTGTGTGCATGTGAAGAACAGTGGTTCTCAAGTTTTAAAAAGCATCAGAAGAGTGAAACAACAGGAGGGTTTGTTAAAACTCAGATCCCTAGGCTCCACATCCAGAGTTTCTGGTTCACTAGGTCTGGCATGATGGTGAAGGACGGGGAAGTCTGGATGAACAGGAAAGCCTGGCATGCTGCAGTCCACGGGTTGCAAAGAGTCCGACACAACTGAGCCACTGAACTTAGCTGAGGTCTGGCATGGGGCCTGGGAATGTGCATTTCTAATACATCCTTTTACCAATTGATGTGAATGCCCCTGGTCCAGGGACCACATTTTGAGAAACACTGATCTAGGCCTCTGTCTCAGAAAAATGACAACTCCATGCTCTCCCACATCCTGGAAACCCGAACAAACAAGGCTGAGATGATTCATTCAACTTGCAAACATTCTCAATGAGCACGCACCATGTGATGCCCACCTTGGTGATGCAGAGAGATAAACACCACTCTTTATCCTCAAGAGTCTCCCTTTCTGGTGGAGAGATGGAGACAAAACCAGAGGAAGGTGAGAATGAGGCAGAGTGAGAAGTGGTTTCATAGAGGTAAAGACCAGTTGCTGCTGGGAACACAGACCACAGACACTCCACTGGGATTGGAGGTTCATTAGGAAACGCTTCCGGGTTGGTGTGGTAGCAAAGAACTGAGAATAAATGTGCTCAAGTCTCAGTCGCTCAGTCGTGTCCAACTCTTTGTGACCCCATGGACTGTAGCCCACCAGGCTCCTCTGTCCATGGAATCCCACAGGCAGGCTTACTGTAGTGGGTGAACAATCCCTTCTCCAGGGGATCTTCCTGACCCAGGGATTGAACCTGCATCTCCTGCAATGAAGGTAGATTCTTTATCAGGGAAATTAAGAAACAGAGATTCCCATTTCTGTTGACATCCAAAAACATCAGCCTTACTGAATCCAAGGGCTGGTTGCCATGGGTAAGCTTCCTGATATCAGGAACCATTTACGCCACAAAGACTTCCAACATCTGCCCCTCAGCACATAGTAGGGTTTCAGTGTGTTAATGAGTTGCTCTCAATGCTGCGATGACTCAATCTACTCAATGAAAATGTACGGAGAGAAGCGGCTTGCTTCAAATTGATCCTTGAATCAGAATCTAGGGAAAAGAACATTTAATCACCACAAATCTGGTGTGAATTTGGACTGGCAGATTTTGAAATTTGAAAACAAAAACAAAACAGCTGGGACTTCCCCGGTGTCGCAGTGAATAAGATTCCGCCTGCTGATGCAGGGGACACAGGTTCGATCCCTAGTCCGGAAAGATTGCCTATGCCACAGAGCAGCTAAGCCCCTGCGCGGCAACTACTGAAGCCTGGTGCTCTAGGGCCCGTGCTCCGCACCAAGCGGAGCCAACACAGTGAGAAGTTTGCGCACCCCGACTAGAGATCGGCCCCGGCGTCACAGCTGGAGAAACGCTCCCGCAGCAGCAAAGACCCAGCACCGCCAAAAGTAAATTAATTAATCAATTTTAAAAAACCAACCTAATCCTACGATCAAATCCTTGAACCTGCTACTTCCTCAGAGTCAGTAGTTTTCATTTTTTTTTTTTTTTTCACTTTACTGAAAATTAACTGTATTTGACAAGTAGTTATTTGGGGATGAACAAAGTTATCAGATATAAAAATAGATGATGCTCTTCCAGCTTCCTCTGACAATACCAGGGGCAGCAAGGTGCTGGTTCACAGTGACATTTTTGTTATGCAAATAGTTTGATGCAGTTCATTTTTGAAAAATTATGCTAACATTCATGGCTAACATTCGGCCCAGTGAAATGAAATAGGTATTAATTTGTTGAGCTAAAGTATTCCAAAAATAAGAGTAAGTAGATCTTTTCATGAATTCAAAATGAAAAGGGGGTCTATGTTCCTTAATTTAAGGCAATATGCCAACATTTATTTTTAATAATACTGTGCTGATTCAATTAAGATCAGGTAATAAAATCAATTGCTATAATTTGTTCACTAACTTCTTGAAAAGGCTTTTTCCTTTTCTTTGGTTCAGGGGCCCCTGAGTTTAGATGGATTTCTTTTTCACATTCCTTTTTGCATTAGTCAGTGAATGGGTAGAAGATAGTATATTTCTTCCTTTTAGCAAGTAGACAAAAGTCTTTCTTTGTTCTGCGCCTAGACTGCTTTTTTCTGAGATGCACTAGAGGCGAAGCAATAAGACGCTATGACTTACAGGTAAATTAAAAGACATAAGAGAAAACTCTACTTTTCTAACTTTTAAGACTTTATGGAACTTGTAATAAATGATTACCTCACTTTTATGTTATATAGCAACTATGGGAATGGGACATCTTTTATAAACAAGCCATGTGCAAAAGTTTGTAAACCAGTTGTTTTGAATGTGAAATACTTTTCCCACAGAAAAATATTATAAATAGTCATCTGATTAGATTAGTGCACATAAGCATATTTTATTTATAATATAAAGTACGTATTTTATTGAAATACAGGGGAAGACAATATGTACCAATACTGTATAATTTGAAAGGGAGTGGTTTTGAATAAGAAACCTCTGAAATTAAAAAAAACTCTAATATCTTAGTGTTTGATGACATTTATCATGTATTACAATCTCAAAACATAAATCAGATGTAGCATTGAATATCCTGTTTGCTTATTAGCCATAGTTAGTGTTGAACTTTAATTTATGAATAAAGAAAAAGGATAAATGAAAGTTCCCTCTAAGTGGCAGTGATCATTAAACAAACAACTTGAAGTATTCATTTGCAGTTTTTCTGTTACATTTTTTGTATCATCCATTTAATAAAGAGTGACTTCTCCAGTGGCCCAAAGATCCAAGGAGGCAGATATTGCATTATTTTTTCTTAACCATTAAAATCTTAGTACTTAGCAGACAGCCAACTGTGTAGAACTTTTTGAAATGAAATTTTTGAATTAACAAAAAAGAAAGAGGGAGTGGTCTAAAAAATGTAGAATTGCAGATGTGTTAAAAATTAGTGTCTGATATTTCATTTATTATTAGTCTCCATGTAGCCAAAGAGGGGATAGCTGCAGCTAAAGACAGATGTATAAAAAGAAATTTCCAAAGGATAAGGAGAATAAGACAGTTTGCTTGGTGAAAGCCAAGTGGTTAGGACTGCCCAAGTTTTCTTTGGTTGTTGTTCCAACATAAGGGAGATTGGGATTAGTCAGCTTTAGAATAGTTCTGGCAAAAAAAGGACCCCTGCAAGAATAATCAGTGGCTTGTGTTCAAAAGGTGGGGCAGTAGGAGAGATCTGACCCGTGTGCAGGTGTTGGATTGAATGGATGTGCTAGCTGTATGGAGAGAATTTGAAAAGAGAATTCAGCCTTCTCTTTCTCTCCTCATACGTGCTCACTTGTGTCCAACTCTACGGACTGTGGCCTGCCAGGTGCCTCTGTCCATGGAATTTTCCAGAAAACAACACTGGAGTGGGTTGCTATTTCCTCCTCCAGGTGATCCTCCTGACCTAGGGATCACACCTGAGTCTCCTGCATCCCCTGTGTTGGCAGATGGATTCTTTACCTCTGTACTACCTGGGAAGTCCTGTCTGTTCTTCAGTATTACTATAGACATGCAACTCGAAAAACATCAGTGATAAAATATTCTTCTGTAACAAGATCTCTCTTTTTCTAAATTCTGAAAAAACCCTGCAGTTAAATTATTGTAATTTAGTTACTGTTGAGTTTTAATTTGGAGTTTGTAAACTCCAAATTAGCACATTTTAATTCCTTGTCTTTTAATAAGCTTTTTTGTCTAAGTGGAAGTTAATTCAGATAACTTCTTGTTGCACAGTGGGTCCCCCAACACACGTGGCCTTGGGTATACATGTGTATCTTAAGAGTCAGTTCTTAAGAGTTTGAAATAATCCAAGTTCATTTCAGGTACAGTTTATGCCTCCAAACTCTGGAGCTAAAGTGAAGTCACTCGGTCGTGTAGGACTCTTTGTGACCCCATGGACTGTAGCCTACCAGGCTCCTCCATCCATGGAATTTTCCAGGCAAGAATACTGGTGTGGGTTTCCATTTCCAAACCCTGAGATATTACATATTACTTCTAGTAAATCTGCAGGAGCAATGCTAGCTCAGTGACTAGAATCTTGAAGAAACAGAACTTGAATTTCAGGATAATTTTTTCATGCACAACCTTTCCCTTAATCTGGGTTCTTTGGAGGGACCTTAGAGGGACTCATAAACTACTGAAACAGAAAGCAAGATGCATATGTGTGCGTACGTGTATTTTTAAAAAGAGGTTCTGTAAGTTTAAACAAAGATGTGCGTGACTCAAAAAGCATAACATGTATCCAAAAATCTCGTCTGTATTCTTTGATATTTTATAATACGCAGAGTCAAATGAGGAAACGTTTTTCTATGATAATACTTGAATTATAATTAGTCATATATGCACTATATGGTGGCCACTTCCCAGGTGGCTCAGTGGTGAAGAATCCACTGGCCAACGCAGGAGACTCAGGTTCATCCCTGGGTCAGGAAGATCCCATGGAGGAGGAAATGGCAACCCACTCCAGTACTCTTCCTTGGGAAATCCCATGGACAGAGTAGCCTGGCGGGCCACAGTCCATGGCGTCACAAAGAATCAGACACAACTGAGTGACTGAGCACTCATGCATGCACTGTATGTCATTGTTAATTATAATATATAATCTTGCAAAAGCTGAATTTGAAATCTAAGGAAGATGAGCTGTCCATGGTGGTCCAGTAGTTGAGAATTCACCGGCTAATTCGGGGGATATGGATTTGATCCCTGGTCTGAGAAGATCTCACACGCCATGGAGTAAGTAAGCCCAAGGGCCAGAGCCACTGAGCCTCCATTCTAGGGCCCCGAGCTGGAACTACTGGAGCTCACATGTCCACAGAGCCCACATTCTGAAACAAGGGAAGCCAGCCCAATGAGGAGCCCATGCGCCACAACTAGAGTGGCCCCTGCTCGTCAGAGGTAAGGATAGCCTGTGCAGCAGCAGAGACCCAGCACAGCAAGCCCCACCAAAAGAAACCTGAGCAGGTCTGTTTATCAATGAGGTGCAAAAAAGGCTATCCACAGATGTCCTCATCCACCTGTGAGTGATCCCCTTATACACACACAGTTTATGGACTGCATGATACTGAATATCTGGAACATCATTTTGCTGTATTTAAATAAAATTTTGGCCTTCACTGGCAAGGCGAATAGTAAGATACCCTTCCAGGTCTGAAGTGAGTATCACAGAATTTTAGCATAGTAAGTCTGAACTTTGTTCTGGCTTCTAGCACTGACTTTAAGCTCAGATGCTATAAAATAGTTGCCTAATGATTTGTCTCTAAAAGAACAATAATAGCTAAGATTTTTTGGGTACTTATTATAGACTGAGTACATGCTGTTATGAATTATCTTATTTATTCTTACAATTAGAGAAGGAAATGTCAACCCACTCCAGTGTTCTTGTCTGGAGAATCCCAGGGACAGAGGATCCTGGTGGGTTGCCGTCTATGGGGTCACACAGAGTTGGACACGACTGAAGTGACTTAGCAGCAGCAGCAGCAGCATTCTTACAATAATTTTATCATTGTACTGCTCCAAGCTGTATATGAAGGAACTAAAATCTAGGGAAATTAGGTAACTTATCCAAGATAATACAGAAGATAAAGATGGGAAGCCAGGATCCTAACTCAGTCTTTCTGCCTCCCTCCAGGGCCTGCTCATTTCACACCTCCCTGAACTGACTCCCTGCCATTGCATAACTTGACTTTATCTGTTTCCAAAACATCCTAGTACCACAGTTTCTGGACAGATCCACTCCTATCCCAAGTTGATAAACACCTATCCTTTGATTAAATACTTCCAGGGAAGAAATTCCATCACGTTTCTCAGTAGTCCAATAGGCAAACTGTTGTGAAATGTTTATGGAAGGTTAGCAATGAGACAGACAAGTTCCTCTGCAGGTTTTTATGAGCACAGAAACAAAGTGAATGGGGTTATTAAGAACAGGTCTGTGTGGGATTTAATTGATCACAAAGAGGAGCCAGTGTAAGTGTGTGTGTGTGTGTGTGTGTGTGTGTGTGTGTGTGTGCGCGCGCGCGCGCGCGCGCATGCGCTACAGCACATTTGGAAAATCATTTGCTCCTTAATGTAAATATTTAAGATTGATGGTGAGTGATTCTCTGGGATCATGATAAACAAAGAGCCTGATAACAAAGACTGACTTGAAGTACTTTATTGGGGTGTGTGACCTCAGGGAGCATGTGCGGGACAGCGGAAGGGACCCAGCTAAGGATGGAGAGCCAGTACAAGGATGCGTTATCAAGCTGGCCACTGCTTCGGGAGACTGCCTCTTCGGGAAGACCACCCGGGAAGCTCTATGGAATACATTTCAGGATCCTTTGTTGGAGGATGGTAAAGGGAACATTTATCTATGGGCTCCCATTGGTCAAAGATTTATCACAAGTGTTTAAGTTCTCATACTTCTTTTGGGGCTTCAGTCTACACCAAAACTTCAACCAAAAAGCCTCTGGGTGGGAGGAAAGATGTAAGAGAGGTTGAGGGTCAGACACTGTCAGACTAAAGCTAGCTGGAGCCGGTTTAGAACTTGGCTAAAAGACACGTGTGGAGCCCAAAGGATAGGAAGTGGCAAATGGGAGATGTGATATAGCAAGTAACATAACATTATTTTCTTATAGGTTTACATTTTTTCAATTATATCCTATGTCTCATATTCGTTTGGTCTAACAGGCGATTATCAAGCTCTCATTATCTGTTTACCCTTTGAATATTTATTGAGTTTTATTAATATTCATTGAGTATGTTGGGCCTCGTTGTAGGGAACTGGGGATAGAAACATAATTATTATAAACAGATTCCCCACTGTCATAAAGCTTACTATGTTATCAACACTGAGCCTACTACAGTACTATCACACAGTAGGCACTTTTTAAAGAAATAAAACAGCCTTTTAAGAATGAGTATTTAATGTTATGCAGATCTTAAATGACCAGAGGGGTGTCCCACTAGATGAAACATTTTATCATTCTTGTAGGAAGTGTCTCACCCCCTGCTGTAATGGCTTATGTCTTCCAAGGGAGTGAAGACTATTTACTTTATTATCTATGTACTGCCTGGGGATAGGAGAAGTTGAAACCTAGACAGATTTCTGTACTTATCTGTAAGGTGCCTCTGAGGCATAAGTGAACATTCTGAGGAGCTGAAATCCAGGAAGGGTAGCAGCTGTAGCAGTAGCCACACCTATATTCACCTGGCAGTCTTCCCAGGCAGAGGGTGGAAGATGCTTTGTCTCCTTGCCAGCACTCTTTCCTTGAGCATCCTAGTGGCCAAACAACTGCTAGCTGACCAAAGTGCCTGGTTTCAGGAGCCAACTTGTTTCAACACTTCCATAGAAGTACCTGGGTGGGAAATGCACTGATTTGTTAAAACCTCTGATGCAGTTAGCTGAACTCTGCTGGTCACAAGAAAGATGTCATGCCAGGGACAAGTATACCCACTATATATATATATATATATCTTTGTTATCCTTGTTTAGTTGCTAAGTCGGGTCCAACTCTTTGCGACCACATGGACTGTAGCCTGCCAGGTTCCTCTGTCCATGGAATTTTCCAGGCAAGAATACTGGAGTGAGTTGCTCTTTCCTTCTCCAGGGCACCTTCCCCACTCAGGGATGGAACCTGGGTCTTCTGCATTGCAGGCAAATTCTTTACCATCTGAGCCACCAGGGAAGCCACCAGGAAAGCCCCTTACATATACATACACATATATATGTTTGTATATGTACATATGTATATGTTCATATATATCACACACATGTAATAAACTTCCCAACGCCTTAGAAAGGTAGTGAAATAAACATAAAATCAGAACTAAATTATTTAATTGATAATATTTTGGAGGACTGGAACGTTTTCCTAGCCACGTTGGTGGTTTTCCCTCCCTCCAGACCCATCTTCCAGCCTTCCGAGACAAGGAAGCCCTAGGTAACATCATGCTGATGGCCTCAGAGTTAGCTGATGTAAGGAGAGCCCTCCCTGTTCTTCAGTATTCACATTAAACTCTCCAAGCGATGACCAGAGCGTGCTGGTACTTTATGGGACAGTCAAGGCGGCGAGGCTGCTGCAGGCCTTCGCGGGAAGTCCTCCACCTGCGGAGGGCGGTGGGGCCACTGTGCAGCTGCGACAAAGCAGAGGTCACAGGCCGAGAGCTGGAAGGGCAGAAAGGCAGACTCAGCTGATTCTTCCAAGGGCTCGCTCTCTTGACTGAGCACAAAGTCCCCAGTGGCTACCCCTACCTCATTCCCCAAGGAGAATTTTATGGTTTTTAAAAAAGTAACGATTTCTTTTGGAGAATAGATCCGCAGGCCTGGGGCACCTCCCTATGATGCCAGCGGTAGTCGGTGGGGAAACTGCCTGGCAGAGAGCATCCCAGGGAAGGCGCCAGCTTGTGCGCCTGCCGAAGGGACAGACATGCGCTGCTGCGTGTGGGGAGTGGGAAAGGGGCCCGGGGCTGGGGGTTCTCAGGTGGCTGCTCAGTTTTGAGGGGAAGAAAGGCCGGGATACACAGAACAGGGGTGAGTTAGGCCCCGTAGCAACAGGGCGTGCGTGGCAGTGGGGTGAGAGCGTGGGCTGGGATCCTAGGAAGGGTGAGGGCGCAGAAGTTACTGGAACAGGTGGACTGATGGATTGGCCTTGCAAATCACCAAGCCCCAAGTCACTCCCTCACTCCACCGAGAGTACCTCTCCTCCATTTCGACCGAAATGATTTAAAACGATTTGGGGAAAGGGAAGAAGATGGGCCACGGAAAAATACCCTTCCTCCACAGGGGAACCCCAGGATCCAAAAATGTGTGGGCAAGTACCAGGAGCCCAGTCTGGGAAGCAATATAAAATCAAAATGCTTAACATCTGATGGTTTCCAGTTACAAAGTCACCTCAGGATCTTAGATAAGCTGTGTAAACCTCGACGTGCCTCAGTTTCCTCCCCGGTCTCGTGAGAGCAGCACGTGTGAGACCTCGGCGCAGGGCTGTGGCGGGGCTGAGATAGCGATGAGGGTGAGCTTCCTGGAGCCAGCATCACCAACACCACCCGCGCCAGGAAAACACGTTCGCGGTGTCCTGGAGCCCCAGGGAGCGGCTGGGGAAGCCAAGATCTAAAATTAGTCCCGCTTCCAGGCCGGGCGCCGGGAGCACCCTCCGGCTCGCCGCGCCGCCCCCGGCCCCCTCCCCCGTCCCCCCGCCCGCGGCGCTCCGAGCCCGCGAGTCATCCCGGCTGCCGCGGCTTCTCCCCCCTCGCCCTTTGCGCTGGCGGTTTGGGAGGAGGAGACAGCGGGAGAGAAGCGCGAGGGGGGCGGCGAGGGAGAGGGGCTTGGCCGCGCGTCGGCGTCGGCGGTGATGGGGAGCGCGGAGCAGCCGGGCGGCAGGCACTAGCGGCGGCGGCGGCGGCTCGGAGCAGACGCGGAGCCGGCGCTCCTCCCGGCAGCTGCGCCGCGAGCTGCGCTGCGGATCGGGGTCTGGCGCCCCCGGCCCCCTCCTCCCGGCTTCGCCCCTCCGCCCGGGAGCCCCCGCGGCGGCGGCGGCGTCCCGAGCGCCTCTGCTAGCGGCTCCAGCCCCGGCGGGCGCGCGGCGGGCACTGCGGCGGCCGCGGCCGGGTGGCCGGCTCGGCCCGGACCGGAGCGCCGGCCGAGGAAGAGCTCGCGGACAGCGCCTGGTGGAGCGGAGCGTCGCCGGCGGAGGCAAGGGTGCGTGGGCATCTTGAACGCGATGCTTTGGCTGCCGGGTGCCTCGGCTGGAGGGCGCCGCCAGACACACAGCTGCAGCTGCCGGATTGGAACGGGGGGCTTGGGGGTCTCGGGGAGGCGAGAGCCGGCGGGGCGCGCGGGGGAAACTTTTCACCTGGTAAAGTTCCTGCCTCGGCACGGCTCGGAGCAGCCTTGGCTGCCGCCGCGAGGAGGAGGGGAAGGAGGCTCGGTCTGGCGGCGGTAGCCGGGAGGTTGGCATGGAGAGTTGGCCAAGTTTGGGGCTCAGGATTTGGAAAAGGGGGCGGGGGGCGGCTTTCAGAACGGTGCACCCGGCCCCCGACTCCCGGCCGCCCGCCCGCTGCAGGTGGATCGGAGGGGCCAGGCGGCGAGCCTGCTCGGTGGCCGCTGCCGGTGGGGCGCTGTAGGGACATTCAGAAGCCAAAGGATGCACTTCGGGACCCGAGGCTCAAGTTGGGTCGTCGCCTGGCGAGGCGCCGGCTGTAGCAGAGCCCAGACTCCACTCTGAGCAGGGAGGGGAAAGGGTTACGAGACATTCTGCGGGTCCGCTCCGCGTGTGACTCTGGTGTGCGGGGGTCACGGGCGGGGTGAGGTGTACCGAGCGGCAGAGACTCTGGGACTGGGGCGACAGATTTTTTTGTGGAGTGGCGGGGAGGTGGGACTTGCCTTGCTCTCCTGGGGACAGGCAAACGGAGTGCCTTGGGAGAGCACGGGTTTTGGCGGGCGTGCGTGAAGGTGGCTTGTCTTTGAAAAGAAAGCCGCGCGGGTTTGGGCGTCCTAGCGGGTGCGCTGCGGTCCGCCCTGGATTGCCGAGTGGGATCGAATGCAAGCGTGCGCCAGCTCCACTCTCAAGGCCCCTTCCCGGGCGGTGCCGGGTGGACCCCTGCGCCGGGACCAGTGTGGGTGCGGGGTCCCGGCGAGGGTCTGCGGAGCGCGGGCGCGGCGGCGGAGGTGGCCGGGAGTGTGTTCGCCCGGCGCGCTCGTGCGCCGCCAGTGGGGGTCGCTGAGCTAAAGTGCATCGGGCTCCCAGGCCGGCGCAGGGCGCAGAGCCCGGGTGTTTTTAGCCTCGCTGTGGTCTGCACGCCTCTCTCGCCTACTCGCGTCGCGCGTGCTTTCCGAGACAGTTAAACAGAGACGGCGATGAGGCTTCGCGGAAAGCAACTTTCATTGTTCGCTTTTCCTAGCCCCGCTTTCGTGGGCTGGGGATCGCTGGGGGCAAGGACGCGGGGGTGGCGGGAGTGTGGCTGCGGGCTCAGCGAGCCTCGGGGTAGCTTGCAACGAGAGGAGAGGAGCCCCCCACCCCCCCGCCCCCGGTGTGTGTGTATGTGCTGGCGGCATCCTGCGGCTGTAGCTCCACGAAATAATAGGGGCAGAGCTGGCAGTGGAAGGGGATCCCTGGAAGGCTGAGGACGGAGGGGGCGAGCCTGCAGGGACGTGGCGTGGGGCTCGGGGAGGCTCCCGGGAGCTAGAGGGGCCGGCGGCCTGGAGAGCGGGCGCTCGGTAGCCTCGGCTCGCCCCCTCTGCCGGCCCAGCCCGCCCCGGCCCCGCGCCCCGCTCCCCGCGCGCCGGTCCTGGCTCGGCCTTGGGGCCGGGTAACCTGCAGCCGCTGCGGCGGGAGGCCGGCGGGGAGCTCGGAGCACGCCGCCGGATGAAGAGGCTTTTCTTCTCCTCTCCCCGGTCTCCCGCCCCTCCCCGTCCCAAGACCCCGGCGCGTTTGTTTCCCAAGTTGGATCCCACTTCCATTTACAAGTGTCAGACAAACCCGCGCGAGCCTCCTCGTTCACCCCCGGCCCGCCAGACGGGCGGTGGGCGAGGGGCGAGCGGTCTGCGCAGCGCCCGGGGCGGTGAGGCTCCCGTGGGGCGCCCGACTCGCCGGGCTCACCTCCGTGGGTCCTGGGTGTTTAAGAGACACGTAAACAAACCACGACCCCCAGACCACTCAGGCCACTTGTGTCCCGCTGCTTCCGTCCTCCTCGCCTCGGACGTATTCCTTTTCTGGCCCCAACGCCTGTCTTTTCAAAGGCAAGTCGGGAAGGGAGGAGGCAGGGGTTGGGGGGCAGGCCGACCGGTTCATCACGGCGGGTTTGCGCCCCCGGCTTTGTTGCTGGGATTCGATTCTCTGACTGCGCCCGGGCTGAGTTACAATACAGGCAGAGGCTGAGAACCGGCCTGAAAGACTGCGGACGACTTTGCCCCGGATCCGGGCGGCAGGGCTAGGTGGTGCACCGAGCAAACCCGCCATCTAGGAACGCAGGACTGAGGTACCCCCTTCTCGGTGTCGATCAAAGTCAGCCCGGATTTCGCTTCCCCTGGCAGGCGCGGAACTTCTCTTAACGTTTATGGAAGGCTTGAATGGCGTTCTGGTTTGTGACGTGGAGATTTGAATCTGAGAAGGAAAGAAAGGGAGGGGATGGAAGAGAGGGAAGGAAAGAGATGGAGAGACTGAGATTCTGCAGAATCCTGGAAACAGCACCAAGCCAGCTGCTCCTTTTTTTTTTTTTTTTGAGTTCTTATTCCTAAATTGGAGCAGCTGAGCAGTGAGAGAATAAAGGACAGCCAAGAAAACCAGGGCACCAAGAGACAAAGGCCAAAAAAAATGCATAGTAACTTTAGCGCTTTGATGTGCATTTTTTCCCTCTTGGATTGGAGTGGGGGAAGGGCATTTCACGTTTTACCAGGAGAAAAGTTGCCTCTCAGAATTAGGGGATGCTGGTCTTCAATCATGGATCCCTGTTGCCTTTTTGGAATTCGGACAGTGAATGGTGCTGGGGCCAGTTTCTGAACACAGTGAACCGCGATGAGAAAGTTCCCAGCACTGCCCAGTTATAATGTCTTCATATTGGAGGCACACGGAGAACTTCACATCAAAGGCAGCTGGTTCGGAGATCAGAAATCGCTCAGCTGCTAGGCTGGCTTCCTGTCTTGGAGTCCCGGGATTTTCACAGCCAGTGTTTGTTGACCAGTGACTGGCTGGGTGTCTCCCCACCCCCCACCACCGCCCTTTTTCAAATTTATTTATTCTGCCTCCTGGCAGAGTCATTTTGAGAATTTTTTTTTTTTTTGATAGTTAGGACCCAGTCTATCTGTTAACTAGCAATTACAGTTGTGCTGAGCTACTCAAAAATGAAATGAGTAGCAATAAACAGACTGACTGCCCACTGACCTGTAGGCAGACTATATGGTTATTTTGCTTGCTCACAGCTTTTTGTAAACAACAGCTCTTCAGGCTGTTCGCAGAAGAATATTTTTGATGTGTCAGGTTATGTTATCAGCCTTGCTTTCTTCATATGCTGCAGAATGACCTACTCTAATCTGGCTGATGAATTACGTTAAATAGAAAGCAGTAGGCAGTTACCAGAGAGAAGATACTTAGGCATTAGCAGCTGGTCTGAGGCTGCTCCCCATGGCTCTTGTGTTGTTATGCTATCTTAATGGAGGCCAGGAGGACCAGGGTGGCTTTATTTTCCTGTTTGCAGAGTTAAGTGTGGCATTCCTTCTGTGCAGCTGACTGTAGGTTGGCTTTTTCCTGCGAGCACAGAGGGAAAGGGCCACATTGAAGGGTTTGGTTTCTTGCATTGGGGTCACTCCTCGGCCCTTTCCTTCTGCAAGAGCACTCAGCGGGGATCTTCTGATGGGATCAGGTGGGACCATACATTTGGGATTGATTTCCTTTGATTGCTGGGGAAGGGCTATTGATGAACCCTTGTCTTTGCTGATTGTGACAGACACCAGGAAGGAATGATAATTAAACAGAAAGAGCCCTGCCAGACCTAGTGGAGGGTATGTCTGCCCCTCAGCTGCTTCCTGAGGAAAAGACAGCCCCGATTTCCCCAGATGTGCAGGGTCTTAAAGAATTAAAGACAGCCAACCCCAGTGTGAATTGTTTTGCTTATTGATAAAATTTTCTGAAATGCTTTTTCAATCTCTAATTGTTGAGTGTATCTTTATAAGCATCTTTCTCCTACATTTCGAGGGTTGGGTCTCTTTTTATAGTCCGTCCTTTGAGAATGACCACAGTCCCTACTGCCTAATAGACTCAGAAGAAGCATTGTGGCTTGGGTGACTTCCTCTATGATGACCCCAATGGTACACATCTTTCTGTATTTCACTCAATTTGATTCTGCATCCTTCTCAAACTTAGTGATTTTTTTCTGTCGGTTGAAGAGTATCTGCTTCTTTAATGAGCTTTTTTCTTCCCTTGTTTACACTGACCCTTTCCCCCAAATTTCTTTCCAAGAATAACTTTAGGAAAGCTAACCTTTCCTTAAAGAAATTAAAACAAAAAGATTCAGTTTAATGCCACAGATTGAATTTATTGAGAATGTATTTGACACTTGTCTAGTGGCTGTGAGCCAGTTCCTGGTCTACTAGAATAGGCTATCTGCTACATAACAGTGACAAATGACCATTCTAGTAGTTCTGGATTGGAATGGCACTCCCCGGTTAGTCTTAATATTAGTCAATTCTAGGATTGAGATATTTTTGTATTAAAGTAGAAAGGATGAAAATTTGAGAATGGATTTCCTGCCATGATGATGGTTGGGGAAAATAGAGAACAGATTTCAAAACTTAATGATCACACTTTTCATATAACTAATGTGTTGCTTCCTTTGCTAGATAGATATGTGTGAATGTGGAGGCCTTGGAGGCGATCTGGGGAGGGTTGTGAATTGTCCTTCTTTAGAAAATGCTTTATGAAAGAATATTGCCTTGCCTGAACAGATAAGTCAAGGTCCCTCACGAGACCCTGAAAGAGATCTGTGAGCAGATTTTAGTACTTCATCTTTCTGATCTTCCAGGTTCCAAGATTGTGGATTACAACCTCTATTTAATAAAGTGAAGTGAAATTCACCCAGTCTTCTCTGACTCCTTGCGCATGGACTGTAGTTTTCTAGGCTCCTCTGTCCATGGGATTTCCCAGGCAAGAATACTGGAGTGGGTTGCCATTCTCTTCTCCAGAGGATCTTCCCAACCCAGGAATCAAACTCTGCATTGCAGGTGGATTCTTAACTGTTGGAGCCACCAGGGAAGCCAGTATTTAATAAAGAAGATTCGTTCAATTAATTCTTGCCCTTCTATGTCTTAAATTTATCCCTCAATTTTTATTCTGTTAAATCACATTGAATTTAAAGTTCTTTCAGTTTTTCTCTTTTAAAAAAAACTTTACGTTTTTGATACTTGATCAATTTTTATTCTCTTTCACGTGCTACTTTTTCTCTGAGCTCTAGCTCCATGTCTCTACCTGTCTTCAGAACCTCTCTTTCTTAACTGCAATGTCATCTTCTGAAACTCAACATGTTCTATACTGAAGTGAACATGAGGCTCCTCATATCCATTTAGTTCTCAAGTGTTAGAAATTAGTGACAGTACATCATTTATGTTGAAAAGGGGTAGAAGCTAACATCGACAACCTTCCCTGGTGGCTTAGAATCTGCCTGTCGATGCATGAGATGTGGGTTCGATCCCTGTGTTGGAAGGATCCCCCACCCCTGGCTCCGAGAAGGGAATGGCAACCCACTCCATTATTTTTGCCTGGAAAATTCCATGGACAGAGGAGCCTGGTGGGCTGCAGTCCATGGATTCACAAATCGTAGATATGATGTAGGGACTGAGCATACATGCATTAAGGTTGAGAAAGTAGGAGGTGAAGTTACGGAGAACTTAGAATGTCAGGCTGAATATAAAAATGGAGTCACTGGGAGGGTTGGGTTGAGACAGGATAAAACTGCTTTATTCTGATTAATTCTGGAGTAGAACTCACTGTGGAAATGTGGGAAGAAAAATAATGCAGAGAAACCGGTTAGGAGTTTCTAGTACTAGTCGGAAAGTCAGTGATGGTGAAGGAAATAGAAAAAAGAATTGCAATTCTTTATTTTTTTAAGGAATTTATTTCACTGAATTCTTTTCAGTAGTATTTACTGACCCTACGTCCCTTTGAAGGCATCACACAGGATTCAGATATACCCTTTGTCAAAGTAAAATATATCCTTTGCTTCTTTGTATTGTTGGGAAAATGGGAGATACCCCTGTGTGCAAACCAGAAATCAACACCAGGACATATTACTTGACAAAATAGTGTCGCTGAACAGGGTCCTGGAGGAAGAGAGATTAATATGAGCTGGAGCAAAGTTTTAGGAGGAGTATTGTTGCTGTTTAGTCACTCTGTAGTGTCTGACTCCTTGCGACCCCATGGATGCCAGTCTTCCCTCTCCTTCACCATCTCCCAGAACTTGCTCAAACTCATGTCCATTGAGTGGGTGATGCCATCCAACCATCTCGTCCTAGGTTGAGGAGAAGGTCTCCTCTGCCTTCAGTCTTTCCCAGCATCAGGGTCTTTCCTGATGAGTCAGCTCTTAGCATCAAGTGGCCAAAGTATTGGAGCTTCAGCTTCAGCATCAGTCCTTCCAATGAATATTCAAAATTGATTTCCTTTAGGATTAACTGATTTGAGGACTATAAAGTGAATCAGTTCAGTTCAGTCGCTCAGTCGTGTCCGACTCTTTGTGACCCCATGAATCGTAGCATGCCAGGCCTCCCTGTCCATCACCATCTCCCAGAGTTCACTCAAACTCACATCCATCCAGTCGGTGATGCCATCCAGCCATCTCATCCTCTGTCATCCCCTTCTCCTCCTACCCCCAATCCCTCCCAGCATCAGAGTCTTTTCCAATGAGTCAGCTCTTCCCATGAGGTGGCCAAAGAACTGGAGTTTCAGCGTTAGCATCATTCCTTCCAAAGAACACCCAGGACTGATCTCCTTCAGAATGGACTGGTTGGATGTCCTTGCAGTCCAAGGGACTCTCGAGTCTTCTCCAACACCGTAGTTCAAAAGCATCAATTCTTCAGTGCTCAGCTTTCTTCACATAAAGTGAATATAATCCAATTTAATAATTCTTAGTAAAACTCTAATGTAGTCAAGACAGTACAGAATTAATCAAGTCTTTGATTTCCTTAGGACAGTGCTCCTTTTGGGAAGAACATACTCATGGATCAGGCCAAATAGACTGTTGGAATGTTTTTCAGTATTTTGGTAAGACACCTGAATTATTCAGGCCCTTTTCTCCATTATCCTTTTGTGGTATCCCCACCCCCAGCTTCAGAGAAGAGCTGCAGGTGTTTGAAGCATGTCTGGGAGCCTGTACACCAGTGCCCACGTGGGCCCCTGCTTCCAGCCCTACCTGCACACACTGGCTTCCTTGTGTTTCTGTCACCAATTCTGGGGTTTTTAAAGTTTTTTCCCTGTTGATAGTGTTTTAAAAGTATGGGTGCAAATAAAGGACAAAAGGACTGCCCTTTAGGGGGTCCTTTAAAGAATCATTCATTTTTGCTGTTTGCATCAAACTGACTGGGTCCTCTATCACAGTCTGTTGCTGTTCAACAGTTAACTGGGAGACTTCTCATACCACCCAAAGCTACCCCGAGGGATCCTAAAGTGAGAGTCTTTGACCTCGATTGCACTTTTGGAATCCCCCAGGGGCTTTTAAAACAAATGACTCACAAGTTGCATCTCGACCATTTTTTTAATTAACAGTTAATTGTATTTTATTTTTTATTTTTAATTGGAGGATAATTGCTTTATAATGTGTTGGTTTCTGCCATACATCAATGTGAATCAGCCACGTGTCCCCTCGCTCTTGGACCTCCCTCCCACCCCTGCTCCATCCCACCCCTCTGTTGAAACGTGTGTTACCACAGTAAAACAGACAGCCTGTGGGAATTTGCTGTGTGTCGCAGAGACCTCAGCCTGGAGCTCAGCCTTGGCCACCCAGTGGCATCCAAACCATTCAAACCGGACTCTCTGGGGGTAGGACCCAGGCACCAGTATTTTTAAAGCCTCCCGGTGGATTTTGCTGGTAGCCAAGGTCGAGGACCACTGCTATAAAGGCTGTGCCTCCTATTTGGAGTTAAGAGTTCACTCTTTCAGGAAGCTCCCAGGCCCCGGGGAGTTTGAATGAAAATCATAAACACATGGTCTGCCTTCTCCTGCTGTGAATGTAACCCCTGGGACTCTGCACAAAGTTGAAGTTAAGCGGGACTCACGCTGGAGGAGGTGGCTGGGAAGGTTCATGGCTTCTTCCTCCAGTGTTCTTTTGGTTCTCTGCTTTGCTGGCGTTTAACGTTTTCTGTTGCCTAATGTGGCTTTGTCCTCAGTTTGACTCTAGTTGGCCAAGATGCCGTCTCCAGCTACTAGTCATGATATGGTCCAGGAACTGGTAAATGATATTTGCAAAGTTTGAAACATCTTCAGGAACAGAAATTCTTCCCGTTTTTATATTGGACTCGTCATATCTGGAGTCTTTATGTAAGTCTGAATTTGAAAAACGACTGAAATGCAGTCCATTGATACATGCTCAGTTTTCTTTTTATTTGTGAGGAGTATAAGAAATACACTGCACAAAAAAAAAAAAATGAATCATGCCTTCAAGAAGCTTACAGTTGTTAGAGCTCAAAATGTGTACACTTAAGGAAAAACAATCACAGCACTGTTTAATATTGGGGGTCGGAGGCATGCATGCTTCTGGCATGTGTGGGGAAGATACTTAATTCCCATGTATCTTGTAATTGACATCTTCTTATTTCCATTTTCCTCTGCCCCTTAGTCATCTCACAGTTACCTCTAGCATAGAGAACATTGAGGTGTTCGGTCCTTTAGAAATTCAGCATTCAGGTCTGTTGCTGGCTTTTTAATGTTCAAAAAAAAAAAAAATTAAAATAAATGGTAAGCCTTGTAATGCTAGCTTTCAGAAGATGGGTGAAAAGGCCAGAACTTTTACCTTGGAGGTTCAGCATGAGTTGCTGATATTTTTACTTTGCAAAGCAGTTGCAAATACTGTTTCAGTTACTCTTTATTTCTTTTCTTTTTCAAGATGTCAGAGATAAGCCCAGCTGTTGAGTGATGCACAGATAGGAAAGGTTAACTAGAAGTTTAAATGTAACTTTAGGACTTCGACTAAATTAAATTCCCAACAATCTGATAAAAATTATAGCCTTTACAGTAGAAAGGTTAAAAAGTGAGCGCACTGGAGCAGCTATTACATTTCACATTTTGAAATAAACTCAAAATTATTAGTGCTACTAAATATCGTTGAACAGTACTTAACACGGGTAAACATCTGAAAGCACGCCCCATAATACAGATTACATCTAGTGACAAATGCGCTTAATGACAGTATAAATATCACTTTTTTCTATCAGATAAACAGTGAGTGTGTACATTTTCTTCAAAAGCAGGAGGAGGCTGTATCTCGGGAGAAGAGGTAGCTCGGCCTTTTTTGATACCTAGAGCATCTATTACAAATGACGTTTTGTTGATGTTTCCAGAATCTGAGCGTCTGATTAATATTTTGCTGCATCTGAAGTCTGTTTTAAAGACTGTGGCTTGAAATTCTCTTGCTCTACGTGGTGGCTAAATGATGGCCGTTAGCGCCACGATTGGTTGAGAAGGGCCTTGTGGGATGTGTGTGGCGTGGTCCCACACCAGGCTGGAGCATGTGGCTACAGTTTCATCAGATTGGCCTGGCCGTAGAGAGCCTCTCCATAAAGAAATGTACACAGGAAAGTGGGCCAAATGCAGACGACTTTAACGTTGCTGGAGTTAGGGAGAAAAACGTGAATCTTTCCCACATTTCAAAAAAGAAAGTTTCATACTAATCATTTCAATCACATGAGCCAAAAGTCAGAAGTGTGTCGTAATATCCCTTGAGAACTTGGTACCTATCTGATAGGACTGTAAAGGCGTTTCAGGATGTCAATTAAATGGAAAGATATGCCTGGAATTGAATATAATTAAGAAATGTTGAAGTCTGGTGTCTACATATTCAGACACTGTATTCAATGGTTCAATTAGTGAAGCAAGGCTTGGATTTATTGACAAAAGGTCTCTTTCTCATGGCATGCTTCACTCATTAAAAGCTCATAATGTCTTGGATCTTTTTAGCTGTTGGAACTTGACCATTTGCCATTTTGTGCTTCTCGACTTTATTATTTTTTTTTTAACTTTGCAACTGATTCAGACGATGTTGCTTCTCCCAGTGGATGCATATTCCTGAGGACTGAACCCGTGATATTTCCTAGCATTATGAAGTGTCACCAGTCCATCACACAGGGCTTCATACTGAAAAACAAGGATGGGAAAGTGAAATTATTACAGTGGAATGTGCGCTCTAGCAGTTTGAAAGTAATTTGTGAATTTGTTGAGATGAATTTCTTCCCCATACTGTCAGCTCTGTATTATATTTATCTAATAGTGAAATTCACACTTCTCTGTATCCTTCTCAGTTTTATGGTTGGTCAGTTGGTAGGACAATCCTTTCTACTCCAGATTGTGGCTGGAGTTTCCCCAGACATGTAGGAGAATGGGACTTTTTTTTTTTTCTTTTTTCATATCCTTGCTGTGTGATCTATTTCTTTTTCAGCTGCATTTGATGATTCTAAATGCTTGAAAATACTGCAAATAATAAATAATTTGGGAATGTTGACACTGAGTGAGGAAGAGGGCGAAACACAGTTCACCTGATCCTTGAGGATTTGTTGCTACCTGTTTACAGTTCAGATTTTAGCTGCCTCCTGTACTGGTATGAATGTGAACAGCTAGTTTGACATGATTTCTTAATTCCTTGTCTTCATGGGTTATGTTCTCTAACTAGGAGCAGTTTAGCATACTCTAGCATTCCATCTTTCCTGTAGACATAGCAGATCACGCACAGTCTGGGAAAACTAAGTACACATTCCATTGTTAGCCTTTCTGATGGCCTGTGCCAAGTTCTTCAGATTCACGTCATTGTTGGCAAACGTGCATTGATGCGCTCTTATTACCTTGGACTGATTTTACATGGAGCATATTAAACAAATGTGGTGCCTGATCCTTCGAAAGTTAGCTTTTTCAATTGACTCTTATTTCTCTAGATAGGCCCAGAAAAGAGCAAAATGCATGTGCTACCCAAGTCAGAAAGATGGCACCAACATCTTTTATTGAGATGAAGTGATGTCACCTACTTGGAAATGCCCGCATTAGCAAGGGGACAGAATGCCTTCCATTTATATTTAGAAGACAGTGACTACAGTGAGGAAATTATGCAATCTAGGCGATTGATTAGGAAATGTAAGACAAAAACATACTACCTTGCCAAATCAATTTCCTAGATCTCCTTGAATTATCCAATAATTAGATAATCTTTTACTTTGGAAGTGCAAATTTTATATGTGTAATTATTTGTCTTAATCACTGCATTCCCAAGTTGTATTCAGTGGTAACACACAGCCTGTTCAATTTATACTCTATTTCTGTTAACTAGATAGGATTAATATCATACTTCCTCTCAAAAGAGAGAGAGGGAGATACAGGTATTTTATAAGATTTGCCACTGTCATAGAGCTCATCAGTGGTTATTATAATAATCAAAGTGAATAAACTTAGATTGCTCTTATACAATAGATATGTTTTAAGTGGAAGTGTAAAACCCATTTTTTAAAGCAAATCACATTTTAACTGCATTCAATTAGGGAAAACTCTCCACTATTTGAGCAGATCCTGTGTCACATTCTTTTATAAAGTAAAGAATATTTTGTTTCTCCTTAATTTATGTATGTTTCAACTTTAAATGTTTGTATATCAGAGTTCTCAGAGGCAAGAGCATATACCTATGGGAAATATATTTGCTTTTAAACATGTGATGAACTGAAAGTTTGACCTTCTCCCTCTGCACTGCTTTGAAGAGAGGCATCACAGGGGAAGCTAAATAGGGAAGACACGCCAGGATTTAGAGAGGGTGGGGACATCCATGTCAATCGTGGAGGTTGAGGAAATGTTAGAAAGCTTGAGGATTTCTGTGCCATAGAGCCAGGCCAGTGCAACCCAGAGTTACACCTCTGATGATATCTGCTCCTTTGTGACATTGGCTGAAACAAACAAAAAAAATCACAACCTAAAATTTGAGAGTTATGTTTTATTCGGTGGACAAAACTGAGGACTTAAACCTGGGATCCAGCATCTCAGGTAACTCTGAGAGACTGTTCTGAAAGGTGAAGGAGGAAGTCAGGATATACAGGGGTGTTTGTAACAGAGCCCAAGTAGTCAGAATGTCAAAATATGACTATTAATAAAACAGAACCAGATATCTCAAGGAATTTAGAGCTTTTCTCTGTGTGGGAAGATGCAAGAGTCTGGGCTCACTGAAATCACACCTTTGATGTGGACCTTGGCTCTCTGGGGCAGGTATCCTGTGCCTTTTCATCCTCAGTCTTCCCAGGGCATGCATGCTGGGCTGAGGGGTGCAGCGTCTGACAGCTTGATGACTGGCATCCTCTTCCCAGCCTCAGCTCTCACCTTCGGGGGCAGCTGTGGCGTCTGACGGCTGCAGCGTCCATCCCAGCACAGTAAGGATGCTGAGTGGGACCAGCCCCCTCCCCAGCCTTTGGAGCATCTGGAGAAGGGTCCCTTGGCTCAGGGCTCCTCAGCTGCCACGGTCCCTTCTCCTGGCTTTTGTTCTCTGTGCTTGTTGGTGTCTTTGTCCCTGCCCAGCTCCTGCAGCCACTGTTTAGAGCCCTGTGCCATCCTGAACGTCTTGTTTCAACCTAACCTGCTGTACTGCTTATTAATATTTCTATACGCAGTTGCCTGCTACAGTTGGCGTTACTATCATGACAACTACTGCAACTAATACTGCCTTGCAATGAACTTACCTGTGTTGGTGTCTCTTGTCTCCTGCAGACCTGCATTCCACGGGCTCAGTGACATAACATGAATCTTTGAACCACCACTCTTATCACTGCTGTAGCTTATCAGTGCTTACTATTTTAAACTATATGACCATATCTGTTGATGTTCCAGCTTGAATAATGTATCATTGACTTTCACAGTGGAACATCTAAGACCAAACCTTGAAAATCATCCCCTGAGTGTTAAGACTTCCTTATGATTCTTGTAGGATTTACAGTCGGCCCTCCATATCCATGGGTGTTGTATCTGTGGATTCTACCAACCACAGAGAGAAAATATTTTTTTTTTCTAATTTTATTTTATTTTTAAACTTTACATAATTGTATTAGTTTTGCCAAATATCAAAATGAATCCGCCACAGGTATACATGTGTTCCCCATCCCGAACCCTCCTCCCTCCTCCCTCCCCATACCATCCCTCTGGGCCGTCCCAGTGCACCAGCCCCAAGCATCCAGCATCGTGCATCGAACCTGGACTGGCAACTCGTTTCCTACATGATATTTTACATGTTTCATTGCCATTCTCCCAAATCTTCCCACCCTCTCCCTCTCCCACAGAGTCCATAAGACTGTTCTATACATCAGTGTCTCTTTTGCTGTCTCGTACACCGGGTTATTGTTACCATCTTTCTAAATTCCATATATATGCGTTAGTATACTGTATTTATGTTTTTCCTTCTGGCTTACTTCACTCTGTATAATAGGCTCCAGTTTCATCCACCTCATTAGAACTGATTCAAATGTATTCTTTTTAATGGCCGAGTAATACTCCATTGTGTATATGTACCACAGCTTTCTTATCCATTCATCTGCTGATGGACATCTAGGTTGCTTCCATGTCTTGGCTATTATAAACAGTGCTGCGATGAACATTGGGGTACACGTGTCTCTTTCCCTTCTGGTTTCCTCAGTGTGTATGCCCAGCAGTGGGGTTGTTGGATCATAAGGCAGTTCTATTTCCAGTTTTTTAAGGAATCTCCACACTGTTCTCCATAGTGGCTGTACTAGTTTGCATTACTATCAACAATTATATGCCAATAAAATGGACAACGTGGAAGAAATGGACAAATTCTTAGAAAAGTACAACTTTCCAAAACTGGACCAGGAAGAAATAGAAAATCTTAACAGACCCATCACAAGCATGGAAATTGAAACTGTAATCAAAAATCTTCCAGCAAACAAAAGCCCCGGTCCAGACGGCTTCACAGCTGAATTCTACCAAAAATTTAGAGAAGAGCTAACACCTATCCTGCTCAAACTCTTCCAGAAAATTGCAGAGGAAGGTAAACTTCCAAACTCATTCTATGAGGCCACCATCACCCTAATACCAAAACCTGACAAAGATGCCACAAAAAAAGAAAACTACAGGCCAATATCACTGATGAACATAGATGCAAAAATCCTTAACAAAATTCTAGCAATCAGAATCCAACAACACATTAAAAAGATCATACACCGTGACCAAGTGGGCTTTATCCCAGGGATGCAAGGATTCTTCAATATCCGCAAATCAATCAATGTAATACACCACATTAACAAATTGAAAAATAAAAACCATATGATTATCTCAATAGATGCAGAGAAAGCCTTTGACAAAATTCAACATCCATTTATGATAAAAACTCTCCAGAAAGCAGGAACAGAAGGAACATACCTCAACATAATAAAAGCTATATATGACAAACCCACAGCAAACATTATCCTCAATGGTGAAAAATTGAAAGCATTTCCGCTAAAGTCAGGAACAAGACAAGGGTGCCCACTTTCACCATTACTATTCAACATAGTTTTGGAAGTTTTGGCCACAGCAATCAGAGCAGAAAAAGAAATAAAAGGAATCCAAATTGGAAGAGAAAATATTTTTTTTTAAATTCCAAATGATTTCAAAAAGCAAAATTTGAATTTGCTACACTGCGTGTGTGCTGAGTCGCTTCAGTCATGTTCGACTCTTTGCAACCCTATGGACTGTAGCCCACCAGGGTCCACTGTCTGTGGGATATTCTAGGGAAGAATACTGGAGTGGGTTGCCATGCCCTTCTCCAGGGGACCTTCCCAACCCAGGGATCAAACCCATGTTTCCTGTGGCTCCTGCATTGCAAGTGGATTATTTACCACTGAACCACCTGGGAAGCCCATGCCACACTGCTAAGTCGCTTCAGTCGTGTCCGACTCTGTGTGACCCCATAGATGGCAGCCCATGAGGCTGCCCCGTCCATGAGATTCTCCAGGCAAGAACACTGGAGTGGGTTGCCATTTCCTTCTCCAGTGCATGAAAGTGAAAAGTGAAAGTGAAGTCGCTCAGTCTTGCCGACTCTTAGCGACCCTATGGACTACAGCCCACCAGGCTCCTCCGTCCATGGGATTTTCCAGGCAAGAGTACTGGAGTGGGGTGCCATTGCCTTGTCCGATGCCACACTGGCAACTGTTTATTATGCATTGCATCTACATCACATTTATAATTGTTTACATAGCTTTTGGGGCTTCCCAGGTGGGTGCTAGTGGTAAAGAACCCACCTGCCAATGCAGGAGAGTTAAGAGACCCAAGTTCGATCCCTGACTTGGGAAGATCCCCTGGAGGAGGGCATGCAACCCACTCCAGCATTCTTGCCTGGAGAATCCCACCAACAGAGGAGCCTGGTGGGCTACAGTCCATAGGGTTATAAAGAGTCAGACATGACTGAAGATACTTAGCACAACACAACCTAGCTTTTACATTGTATTAGGTATTATAAGTCAGAGAAGGCAAT
Source organism: Bos javanicus (assembly GCF_032452875.1). Taxonomy (NCBI): domain Eukaryota; kingdom Metazoa; phylum Chordata; class Mammalia; order Artiodactyla; family Bovidae; genus Bos; species Bos javanicus. The sequence goes on along the minus strand of NC_083896.1, from coordinate 2,833,936 downwards.
GGCACCCCACTCCAGTACCCTTGCCTGGAAAATCCCATGGACAGAGGAGCCTGGTGGGCTGCAGTCCATGGGGTCGCTAAGAGTTGGACACAACTGAGTGACTTCACTTTCACTTTTCACTTTCATCCATTGGAGAAGGAAATGGCAACCCACTCTAGTGTTCTTGCCTGGAGAATCCCAGGGACAGGGGAGCCTGGTGGGCTGCCGTCTATGGGGTCTCACAGAGTCAGACACGACTGAAGTGACTTAGTAGCAGCAGCTGGTATTATAAGTAATGTAGAGATGATTTAAAGTATTTGGGAGGATGGTATGTAGGTTACATGCAATCACTATGCTATATTATATAAGGCATTTGAGCACCTACGGATTTTGGTGCTCAGGGAAGCCTTGGAGCCAACCCCCTGTGGTTTCTGAGGGAAGGCTGTAGTAGACTTGAGGTCCTTCTTGTCTAGTTGAAGAAAAAACCCTCCAGGCATGTATACCCAAGTTCTTGATTGGCTTATCAATCTGTGACTCTTTCCAATAAGTTCTCAGCGAGTGTAATAAAGACACTGAAAAGGCATGTATATCCAAATGTTTGTCACTTTTTAGGAGCATCACTTTGTTTTCCAGGAGGTTCTGATAGGCAGTTACTTAGCCTAATGGTACATACACGTGAATATTGATGTACGCAGTCAAAGGTCAAATTTGTGGGGAGGTGGAGACTTCTTAGTGCTGAGTCTTCTAAAGACAGCATAGACTACATATGTGAGAATGTTTTTATTGCAAGAACATTTGGAGACTTTTACATTTATATTTAAAATGAAATTATTTGTAAACGTTTTTGCTGTAACTCTTGTTATACTCAATTATAATCAATGCACCATTCCAGTGAGTACCGAGATACAGAGCTTCCCCAAGGATATCGCTCACCCCGTTCTGACCATCCTGGGTAAGAGAATCCTACTTTAAGGGCTGAATTTACAGTGTCCAAGACATAATAAAGCTTGTGCGTGTATACATGAATGCACAAGGTTACCTGGCAGTTAGAATAGATTAAAAGCAAGTCTTGTAAAATTCCAAGTATTTTTTCTTTTTTAAACTACATTGCACTAGAAAGCATTCTTTGAGGAGCTGGCCGGTAAAATCAACATGTGACCAGATGTGCATCTCAGGAATGTCATATTACAAAACATGTTCACTAACTATATCTTGAATCAATGGAAAAAAGGCTGTGTCTGTCTTTTAGACACTCCATCATTCTGTGAGCTTAACAAACAAAATCTCATTAACACCGAATGCATGGGAGCATGAGAAATGTGTAATGCTTTTAATTTCTTATTAAGTGATTTGTGTTTATTGAAAATTGGCTTGAAGGTACACTGAACATAATTCATAATATTGGATTTAGGTGAGTCTAGATATCTGAGTCTTTTCTGTACTTAGAATGTGCTTACAAGTGCACTATTGTTATAGGGGGTGGAAAGAGTGATAGCTTATTCCTGGAAGGATTTGCTGAAATGAGAAGATGAGTCAGACTTGGGGCATCTTTTTCTGATGCTCCTGTGCCTTTTAGGTCTGTGTGAATTGTGCAAGGCCCTTATTCGTGCAGGCACACTCCGTACGTGTCTACAAGCAGATGAGAGGCAGCGAGGGCACTTGGGGGCTGGTAGAGGCAAATGTGAATCCCGTTTTTTCGCTGGTAACTCACGAGACCTGCTGGGTAGCAGCAGGCACTAGCAGACATTTAATTGTGTGCTAGGTAAGGCTGGCACAGCTCCAGCATCACGGTGGAGTCAGAATTACCCTAATCAGCTGGGATATACTGCATATATTGATTAGAGTTGGATTTTGTTATGCAAAAAAAAAAAAAAATCTTTATAAATAGTGGGAAAGTAATTGAGAGTAATTAAAAGGCAGAGAGTTTAACTCACAGTTCTTTAGATGAAAAGGCATTTTGATCCTTTGCTTCCATGCAGATTTCCGGGCAGGCTGGAGCAGTTTGTGAGGGCCACGTCTGAATGGTGGGATGACTGTCCCGCTGCCCCGGAAAGAGACTGAATGGGCAGGCTGTGTAGTTAAGGCACGGGGGACCAAGTTCCAGCAGCTTCTTCTCGGTGGCTCTTTGCTGTGGGAAGCCTTCTTCTTTATTTGGGTCTGGGGCCTTTTCTTTTTCTTGGCCTCACTAATAGCTTTTGGTTATTATTAATATCCCTGATGAGAACTGAATTGAGATCCCAGTGTCCTAGTGAACACTGATGGGAACATTAACCACACTGGAATTACCTAGAATTTCAGCGTGTTTTGTCATTGCTTCCCTCTTTCCTTAAACTGAGAAGGCTTTGTAGCCATTTGGTATCATGGAAGCTACTTCATCTCTGGAGTGATGACCTGAATAGTTATATGCCTGGAGAATTCCATGGACAGAGGAGCCTGGCAGGCTACAGCCCATAGCTTCGCACAGAGTCTAATATGACTGAAGCAACTTGGCATGCACACACACACATCCTTTCTTGCTTCCTAGTCCTTTCATTCATATGCAATGTCTGCCACAAAATGTATGCACAAAATACCTGCCGGCTGGATGGGTGAATGGTAGCTGCTGTATACGTTTGGGATGCTGGCATGATGTAGCATCTTTGTGAGAAATTGTACATCATGTATTGTGGAGTTCCAAGATCATTATGATCAGAGATCGTGAATAACAAGGAGGCAAGGGGAATGGGGTATGAAAGAAGAAAGGGCTATGATTTATTGAGCATTTACTATTTCGGGCTCTTTGCATGTGTACTTTCCTTCCATCATCCGTCATGTTCTTGGAGGTGGTTGTTACCATCATTTCACAGGTGACAAATACGTGACCAGGAATTGAACCAAGGCGACAGACCTTAATTGGCAGGGTCAGGATTTGAACCAACAGCCCTAGTTGATAAGCAGGGTTCTCAAATGAAGTTGTACGAGTCCCCTTACCAGCAGAGGAGGATGTCGGAGCTTGGTGGTGGAGCCCAGAGATAGGCCATGAGCACCAGGCAGATTTCTTTCAAGGCCGAGTGTTTTTCTACAAACTATGGGAATTTTACAGTCTCTTCCATACTGTGTTTGGTTAAATGTGAAATCATATTTTTAATTACTTGGTTATTAAAGTACCAGTACTTAATTTTTCTGTCCCAAGTCTTTACTTACAATGAACCCACCTAAAGTTGCTCCTCCTGTGTCCTCTGGGACTCCTATGGGCGTTCCATGAAGAGAGAATCAGAGCTGGCAGTTTGGTTGGAAGAGCGATTGAGGAACCTATCTTGAAATTTTGTTCCATTAAAGTGTGGTTTTTTACTTAGACTGCATGTGTATTTGCAGTGACCTGGGGCTGTTAGTGAGGAGAAGGGTGCTAAAACTTCCCGTGACTTTGTCTTGTTTATCCAGGAGCTTTAAGCTTCCTGATGTAACTGCTGTGGATCCAAGTTTGAGAAGCAGGCACAGAACCCTACTTCCCTGCATTATTTGAGTGATAATTATGATGCTCCAAACAATTGCTGTGCCTGTGATTAATTGGTTAGTTATAAATGGCATTTTATCCTAGTTTTACTGTATGGATGATAAAACTTATAGGAGACACTTGAGAAAAGGAGAATCTGGATTAACAATCCTTGAAAAACAGAATACTCCTAAAGTTCCACTGGTCAGCAGGCACTGAATTCATGGAAGATTCTTAGAAAGTAATTCTTGACAATATTAATAATAACTTGCATTTTTTAGAACTTTACTATTTATAATTCATCATTCGTTTTTGCATTTGCTTGCAACAGCTAACATTGATAAGAGATTTATATATAGTATCTCATTTGCCTACCAGCAACTCCTTGAGGCAGGTATCATTATTTTCTCTACAGATGAAGAAATTGGGGCACAGAGTTGACAAGTGACTTGCCCAGGATGACACACTTTGGCAGGTGTCAGGGTCAGGATTCAAATTCAGCTTTATCTAACTGTGTAATCTGTGCTCTTTATCCCTCCACTGGGCTACCAGCTGTTTCTTTCCTTGGTGGAGTTCTGAGTCGCTGGCCTGTCCTTGGCCTCGGTCATTGTTTATAGTGACCCTTAGTGATCCTGGGCTTCCCTGGTGACTCAGATGGTAAAGAATCTGCCTGCAATGTGAGGGACCTGGGTTTGATCCCTGGCTCTAGAAGACCCTCTGAAGAAGGGAATGGCATCCCATTCCAGTATTCTTGCTTGGAGAATCCCCACAGACAGAGGAGCCTGACGGGCTACAGTCCATGGGGTCACAGAGAGTCGGACAGGACTGAACCACTAACACACAGAGATCTGTGGAAACATCCAGATGTCTCCAGGCTACAGTATCCTTGAAAACATCTGCCGGTGCATGCAAATCTGGTTTGAGTTTCTAAAACTTGAGAATGCAACTCAGGACAGAGGAAGCAAATTGAGTCTGGGTCTGGGTGAACTCCGGGAGTTGGTGATGGACAGGGAGGCCTGGCGTGCTGCGATTCATGGGGTCGCAAAGAGTCAGACACGACTGAGTGACTGAACTGAACTGAACTGAACTGAGAGGGTCATAGGAAGAGCTGAGATGTTCCTTCTTGAAAATTAGTTTTCCCTTCCAGGATAATAGGGCAACACAAGCGGAAACAGAAAGGTTAACCAGTACCTGTAAATGTGGGTTGTTGCAACCTTGCTGGAACTAACCAGAATTTCTGTGCTGATCTGAGTTGATCTGACTCCTGGGAGTTGGGTGATTAGACTCCCGGTGACCGTCATACAGTTGTCCATGGCTGTTGCTTACCCAGGACGGTTTGCATCAAGAAGCTGGAAATCTGCTATTTTCTAATTTTGATTTCTCAGCTAAATGTAAATAAAAAGATGGAAGATAAAAATGCAGAAAATTGCATTAGCTTGATTAGGGGCTTTATATGCATAAAAGAGTCTCTGAATTACAATTACCCTCTGGCTTTGGACCCCAGCTCTTCTCGCTTTTTTATTATCCGGTCCAAGGTCGTTACTAAAAGGCTTCCCGTTTCATGGACAAAGACTTACTGAAATATTAATTTCATTGCCCAAAGTAGATTCATATGGTCTGTTGAATAACTCGAGGTTCTGTCAAAATCACAAAGTGGAAGAGTTATTCTTATGCCTTTGGAAAGGTGGTTCAGAAATTTAACAGGCAGCTAAAACTCCACTCATTTTTCCTGTGTTGTTGACAGAAACGGGTAAAACTCTTTATGTTCTTTGGTAATTATAGCAGTGAAACAACTGTCTCTGGGTAAGTTGCATCTTTAAGGCATCACGCAGGAAATGTTTTTGTTTATTTTCCTTTAATTGCACTGTGACTGGATTTAGATTTGCTGCTTAAGACTCTAAGAGGGAAATGAACTTGTGACATTTGAAGTTTGGAAGTATTTTTTTTAAAGTATAGGTAGAGCTTCAATATTCATTATTTTAATGCATGCCTTTTCAGTTTGTATCTGTTTTAACACAAAAACTTGACTTCAGTACTGTTTTTTTTTTCCATTGTTCTTTTGCAGCTTTGACTGTATATGTAATTTAATCCAATGTATTTAAAAGAAGTTGCATTCTTCAGTGGTAAAGAGCCCTTCAGTCTCCCTTAGTGGTAGCTAATGATAATAATACTTGCAAGCACAATTCTTTAAAGCAAACTAAGGCAAAACAAAAACAAACCCCAAACTGCAATTGAAGGTTTTTGCATCATTACAGGCAATAGCCTAAGGCTGTAACAGATAAGCTTGGTGAGAGTTTGGCTTGTTTTATTGACTTGTTGTTTTGTCTGTTGTGAGCAGACAGGCATTATTCTTGGCCCAAGTAATACACATCGGTTGACAGAAGCCAGCAACTTACCTGGTCTCACTTTGGAAATATGCTTGGAAGCTACTATTTTATTGTTCTTTTCAGCTGGTTTTGCTCACAGAGTGACTCAGTAGCTCTTTCCATAGCTGTTTTCCAGCCTGTTTTATAATCCATACTTGTTCCCTCGCTGCCCCCCCAGCCCATCCTTGCACTGCTGGAATCATTTCTGTTTTACTTTAAAAACCAGTGTGCTAAATGTCACAACAAAATAAAGCATGGATTAGAAACAGCCTTGCAGTTGCAGACTTAATGCCTTTGTGACATCTCATTGCTATGTAAATGAGATTCAAGGAGGTCATCTCTTTAGCAGTCACTCTAGCCCTGGTATCTACTTGATATTCCTTGGCCAAACTTACTAAGCATTCATTACTGAACTGGCCTAGGTGTTTAACTGTTTGTTGACTCTGAACCTGCTAGTCGAGGCTGCTGAGTTCAACAGCTCCTTCTTTCCTGGATGTTTTCATTTTAAGGACCTCTTTGCATCTCCACGCTGCTTCTCAGACTGTGGGTACCTCAGGAAACCCATACTTCTGTTCGCAAGATACACTTGTTTTTATGCCAAGACAGTATTGGGAAAGCTCATTTGTGGTGTTTCCTTTGCTGTCTCAGGTATTTTTATCTTTGCTAACTGCTATATATTTAGGTAGATGTTTTATTCACTTGCATCTGTCACAAATTCTTGCATATACTCTGTAGAAAAATGTGTCTGGGCCGGTAACTGTTCACATAATACTTCCTTTAAAATTAATTGTTCACAATTCAAACTTGATTTCATCTGATTTTGCAGATGTGTTAATAGTAAGTACACTTGTTACTGAAGGCAGTGGAATCTGATTTTAATTCTGTAAGAAACTTTAATGAGTACAGATTATTGCTGGTATTACATTTGCTTGGTTAAAGGGAGTCTTTAATTCACTACTGTGATTTGTTTTTTTAAATATGATTATAAAAGTATGATCAATTTGTCTCATAATTCCAGTTTTGAAGGAGCCTTTTGCAGTTTGAGCAACTGGCTATATTTTAAATGGCTGATTCATTAAGTCATTATTCTCTCAGTGGTTATTTCAATATAGTGGGTTTTCTTTACACACAGGCAGATGCTGAGCTGTGTAAACACTGAGTTCTGAGATTTTGGCTAGAATAACTGCTAACTCAAAGAAAGCACACCTTACACTCTGTGTTTGAAGGCCTAGGCATCTGGAGAAGAGCATTCATTTGGCACCTCGCTCCCCTCCACATTAAGAATTGAAATGTTGACACTGATGAGAGGGGTGATTTGAGCAGCTCTGTGTTCGCATGAGGATTCCAGAATGAGGATTTGACCCCTTTCATGGATTAACAGATGTCTTTGGATTAAGGTACTGAATCAACTACAATAATTTTTTAAAAGCTATTTTGGCCTTTTATAAACCAGTACCTTTCAAACTGTCATATCTGACTGCCTACTGGCGTGAAGGACTGCTCAGACGTCTGATAATGACAGGTTATCTGGAATTCTGCTGAGAGTGGCATTACACCTTCATGATTTTGATCAAGGGCAGTAGGAAGTACTAGTAGTTAAAATAGTGGAACAGTATTTCAAGGGCTGGTTCAATGCAGAATTAGAGTGAAAGCTTAGAACCACCCTTCTCTGTGCTTTTCCACCTCCTCTCCTGTTCTTTACTGGATCCTAAACATTCATGGTGACCCTGTTACACTCTGCATCTTACTGGGTGCTGGGAGAGTTGAGGATGTAAATACAACACTGTTCTTGGCCTCTGGAAAGCTAAGATATGGGGATGAGATAAGGCCTACCAGTAACCATCAAGGAGTAAGTCATGGTTTTGCTACAGTGGCTGTGCTCTGCTGGTTTGGACACAGAAGTGTTTTCTCTGAACCTCCCCTGGCAGTTGATTTCTCATCTGTCTCTTGTGACCACCTCTGAAGACAGCAGGAGAAGGGGACAACAGGATGAGATGGTTGGATGGCATCACCGACTCGATGGACATGAGTTTGGGTAAACTCCGGGAGTTGGTGATGGATAGGGAGGCCTGGTGTGCTGCAATTCATGGGGTCTCAAAGAGTCGGACACAACTGAGCGACTGAACTGAACTGAAGGCAGGACTCCCTGTTCAATGCTGAAAGATTCTGATACAGAAACTGTGGGTGGCCAGTTATCTAATAACTAATGCTTGAAGAGTCCAGTTTCTCAACTTGATGTTCCTGATCTATCCTGACAATTGCTGTTTATTCAAGGAGCTCTTAGAAGGAAATCTTATTTAGGAGGTGTGTTATGGAAAGTATTAGTTGCTCAGTCATGTCTGACTCTTTGCAACCCCATGGAACCCCTACCAGGTTCCTCTGTCCGTGGAATTCTCCAGGCAAAAATACTGGAGTGGGTGGCCATTCTCTTCTCCAAGGGATTTTCCTGGTTCAGGGATTGAACCCAGGTCTCCTGCATTGCAGGCAAATTATTTACTGTCTGAACCACCAGGGAAGCTAGGGAACAGAATATGTCATTTTCAGAGATTTTTTTTTTAATTTTTAAAAAATTTTTTTAAAATTAAAAAATTTTTAATTTAATTTAAAAATTAAATTAAAAAATTTTAATTGTTTTTGTTATGAAATCTTTTTATGTAAAGAGGCCCTCCAAGTTATTGTTTTATCAAGAGACAGATATCATTTATGAGTTGTAAATTTGGATTTACCAAACAGTGTTCCATATTTTAAAATCCGGGGATAACCTGAGTTGGTCTGCAGACCATCTTGCTGCCTGGCAGCTGTCCCTTCTCCATAGCCTTCATTCTTCTGCCTCAGCCAGGTGCTGAGTGTAGGACCTGTTGAATTGAAATCAGCCAATATTGATTAAAATGAAAAGAGGAGACAGGGCTAGAGAATGTAGAAGCTAAAATGAGATAAAGTCTGAATATCATTTGTTTCTGCTGTCATTGTTTCCATTAGCACAGATGATTCAATGGAATGCTTTCAGGCGTGGGTGAATTATCACAGTATAAGTTTTATTCTGGGGCTTTTGAGGAAAGTTTTAAAAATGAGTTCGCTCGGAGTTAAGAGTTAGACAGAGATGTTCTTTGCTGGAAACCCGGGTTTTTGTTGTTTGTTGTTGTTGTTTTAATTGCCTTGCTCTATGTTTTAGAAAACTGTCAGAAAATAAAAAATTAGCAGGTCAAACATTTTGCATTCTCCCCAATCCATTGTTTCAGAAATCGGCTTTCTTTTTGCCAGAGATGCTGGTTGATAGACTGTTCTACGTTCACTGTTGTCATCAGGGTTCGTAAACCCAACGTCAAAGAGCTCTCCCTGGATCCTTGGCCTGCTAATAGGGAAAAATGCTACCAGATGAGCCACAAGGCTTCAGTCTGTGGTCCGAACCGTAAGCCAAGGACTTTAACTTTAGATCCAAATTCCAAATCATGAAGTTTTCACTGGGTATGATTTTTTTAAACTATGGATCCAATCTTTATTAAAATGCCTTTAACATATAGTAAATAACAGTGCTGTTACTGTTCATTATATATAACAATGGATAAAGATCAGAGTTTAAAGAAATGAGCACCCGAGTTAATTTAAGGCCTTTATCTTTCCACTGTGATTCATATGTCAACCCTTTTCTTATACACACACTTGATTAGAATGCTCCTCTCTGCCTTACAATTTTTCCCTCAATTCTAGGGTCGGAATCTCTTTTTGGGGAAAATTTAGAAGAGGCCTTTGAAGTAGCTTAGCCCAAAAAGACCTTGGAACTGTTAACCTCTTCCCCCATAGGAAGAGGGGAGGAATATTTTTGAAATGTGAGAATTTGAGGGTAACTGTATTTTTTATACTGTGTTTATATCATTGAGTTCCTGATTGAACTCTGTACTACTCGAGTAAAAATTTACTCTTTTATGTTCACTTTATAGCTCCTGCTAGGTGGAGTAAATAAAAGCACAAATCTCTCATTGAATTTGAATTGAAGAACCAGCAATTCTTTTGCATAAGTATATCCCCAATATTACATGAAACATATTTGTATCTGTCCATTCAACTCCTGCACAGTTCATCCTATAGAGAGTATTGAGAAGGGGTTTGTTGAATGACTGAATGAGCCTCCAAGGGTAAATATCCAGGCGTTAGTTCAAAGTGCTAACTTAGAGCACAGTAGAGCTTGACTCAAGAGTTGCCGGCACATGCAGGGGTGGTACTTGAAGCCCTGGAGATTGCCTAGGGTCATTGTGTTGACCTAAGGTTCCTAAGGGGCTTCCCAGGGTGGCATTAGTGGTAAGGAACCTGGCTGCCAGTGCAGTAGGCTTAAGAGACATGGGTTTGATCCCTGGATCAGGAAGATCCCCTCAAAGAGGGCATGGCAACCCACGCCAGTATTCTTGCCTGGAGAATCCCATGGACACAGGAGCCTGGTGGGCTACAGTCCATGGGGTCTCAAAGAGTCAGACACGACTGAAGTGACTTCGCGCACGTGCACACAAGGTTCTTAAACTGCAGTTTGTATCAGAATCTCTGGGAGGGTTTGTAACGCATAGATTCCTGTGACCCACTCCATAATTCATGATTTTGTAAACTTGCGGTGGGGTTCAAGGACTGCTTATCTGGCAGGTTTTCAGTTTACATCAGTGCTCCTCATCTGGAACCACACTTTAGGAGCTACAGCCTAGACTCTTAGACAGGGAACTGCAAATGTTTAGGTAAAGGCCCGATTGTAAAGAGTTTAGGCTCTGTCGGCTGGACTGTCTCACCCCGACTCTGCCTCCTGCAGCTGCTGTAGGTGGTGTGTAAGTGAATGAATGGGGTGTGGCTCTGTTTCAGTCAAGCTTTCTTTACCAGACTTGGATGCTGGCCTGATTGGGCCCCTGGGTCAGCCTCAGTTTGCAGCCCCTGCTCTAGGCTGCAAGAAAGGTAAGCACTGAGGATGTCCAGGTTTAAAAGCCAAGTGGAAGAAAAGGAGATTGAGGACAAATGATCTGAGCCATGGTAGGATACCCAGGCAAGTGGAGTAGTCCCAAAGCCAAGGAAGCCGAGCTTTTCAAGAATGGACGCCTGATCACCCTTGTCTGTTGTCTCTGGGCAGCTGAGGCTGCGGGAGGAGATGGATGCTGGAAGAGGCCTCTGGATGGGCGGTTAGGCTGTAATGACACTGCTAGCTGAGTAGTCTGAATGGAACGGTGGGAGGGATGCACCAGATGGCGGCGGGGGGAAGTGCAGGAGGTGGAGGCAACAAGTGCTGAGTCCCCTTTTAGGAAATTTGGCCATGAAGGACATGAGGGCATCGAGGCCAAAGCTTCAGGAAAAAATTGGGTCCGAGAAGCTTTTTCTGAGTATAAGAGAAAAACAAATATGTTTATGGGCAGAGAGGAAAGGGCCAATGGAAGAGTCAACCTTGGGCTGCAAACACAGGTTGTCCTCAGAAGATGGTGCCCGCCGGGTTGTGCAGAGGGAGTGAACAGGGAGTGGATGAAAACCCAAGAGAGGAGAGAGCGTTCATGGAGGAAAGTTGTCAAGGCAGCAGTAGGAAGGCAGTGAGAGAGCCCGTGGAGACTGCCCTGGACTGGAGAAGGGAAATGCTTCCTCCAGGACAGGAGTGGGTGAGCTCGCTTCTTTCCCAGGAAGGAAAGAGACTTCCCAACCCACAGCCTTGGTTTCCTTGGAAAGGCTGGGAGCTCCGCGAGAGTGAAGAGACTGTGGGAAGCAGGGATTTGAAGGAAATTGTGATGGTTTGGAGTAGGCAGTAAGGCAGAAAGTACCACATTTACCATGCAGTGTGGAGACTCTGCTGGGATGGAAGCTTATTTGTGTACATCCAGAGTCGGACACGACTAAGCAACTAACACACACACACACACACACACACACACACACGTCACTCTGATACATGGGACTTTCCTGTAGTCTTAGCTGCCTGGAAAATGCAGAACACGTAACAGATGGAGGGTTATGCAGAAATTGCAGGTTGTCAAGAGATGTTGGTCAGAAAGGCATGAGCTGATAGAACTGGAGATGCTTGTGAATGGGAATATGAAGAAAAATGAAGTGGAAGTGGAAAGGAAAGGAAACCGAGAGTGTCACAGGCTGAAGTCTTGGTGAAGATGAAGAAGAGCAGGTGTGGAGGGAGACGAGAGGGGGTTGAGGTGGGTTGGAAGTTACTGGAGACGCTGGGGTTTCTTAGTGGTTTCGGGGATGGACAAGGGTTTGGGGTGTGGCTGTGGAATCAGGCTCTGAAGCTGAGCTGAAGGGTGTATCTTCAGGGATTGAGGTGAGTATGCTGGGTAGGTTAGCATGGTGGATTTCTTTTTTAAGCATTTACTTATTTTAGTATTTGGCTGGGCCAGGTCTCAGTTGCCTCATGTGGGATCTTGCACTGAGGCTGTGGGCTCAGTGGTTGAAGGGCATAGGAACGTGGGATCTTAGTTCAGTGACCAGGAATCGAACCTGGGTCCCTGCACTGACTGGAGCACTGTTTAACCACTGGACCACCAGAGAAGTCCCAGCAAGGTGGATCTTAAAGTCACAAAAGATCCTGGCGGGAGAGGAGGCAGCTCTTGCTCCAGCAGGGGGGACCTGCCTCCTCTTGGACCTGAGGGAGCCCGCAGACGGCCTTCTTCTGATCTTTGTGAGGCTCCGCAGCCCTTGCTCTTCTGGGCTGTCTCTGCCCTTGCTGGGTGTGGCGTGGCTTCTCTGTGGCCACTGAAGCGACTCACTGCACATTTTCCTGTTTCCTCATCCCCACCCTGGCAGAAGCATGAAGAAAGATGATAGACTAACACTGCCCCACCTCTCGGGTGCTTCTCTCTTGGTAACTTGAACTTCCATCACTATTTTTTGCAAATCAGAAGAGAGCTGCTTTCCAGGTTCCTCTGTGAAAGAGAGAGCACTCTTTATCCCTAAGTTGTTGCTAAGTTTTGGGGCATTGTTGAACACTTACTGATACCTTCGAGTCTGTGTTGTGACTGCCTTCTTTGAGGAAGCCTGTCTGTTGTAAAATATTTGGGCTCACTTATCTTTTTACCAGCTTTTGGTTGCAAATTACCCTCTAAAAGGAACTGGATCCTTTTCTACTAAAATCTGCAAGTTCATTTATGATAACTTTAGTAAACTAAATAAAAATAACACTTAAATGAAAATTTAAGAGGAACCTAAAAGAAATAATTAAATGGTTTCTCTCTATAGAGAAGTTTGTCCCCATTGGCCCCAATCCTTTCCCTTTTCTCCTCTTTTTCTATACAACCATTATTTTTTCGCCTACAGAAAAGAGGACTGTGTTTTAAATTTACCTTTGTTTCTGAAGTTTTTTTTTTTTCCTACAGGAATGGCTTGATTTATATCTCATGCTGTCTCCTCTATCAGTTGAAAAATCAGAGAAAATGAATTGTAGAGTATATCATTTTTTAATATTTGAATCATCACATCTCACACTAGATTTCATATCTTATACAGATAGCATTATCCTTTGCATATTTTCCCTCCAGTTTGGAATTGCCAAAGGAAAGACTTGAATATGAAAGGTAATGAATGTTGGGGAAAGATTATTAGAATAGCTGTCAGATGTTATGAATGCCCTATCTGTTTGGCTGGAATGTATAAGTGTTTTCCCTTTGACGAAATCTGTGCAGAAAATTTTATTCTGCACTTGACATCCATCAGTATTTTCAGAACTAAAGCATTAAAAATAAATTTAAAGTTTTCTTTCAATACTCTATCTCAGCTTTATATTGTCGTCGGGGGAAATAATAGATATTGGAAGAAAAGAAAAACAACTGATGTTGATTGTATTCAACAGACAAATAGGATCCCCAAACTGACTACATGATGATGACATTTCGACACACATTTTGATAAGGTATAGAGTTTGTTTGGCATTTGAATAATCTGTATTAGATAGGCAATTCCTAAGAGATAGAGTGAGTTCTAACACTATAGTTCCATTAGCGATCCTGAAGAGATGTAAGAACTATGGCGTTTTAGGACTGGAAGAAACTTTGGAGAGAGTCTGACTTCATCTCCTTTCTTTACAGATCAACTGAAATTTTGAGGGCTAATAAATTTCCCAGGATCGTGAAACTAGTTTGGGACCTAGTGAGGGGCTAGACTCGAATATTCTAAAATACAAATTCTGCACTCCATCTAGGTCCTGTATTAGTTCCCTGATTAGTCATCTAGGTTTAAGCACTTTAGCACTTGCAGGCTGAATTTCAAGTTGTGGTGGGCATGTTACAGGGCTTACTTGTGATTTGAAAATAAGTTAAAGTACCTGCATTTAGCTCACAAAATACAGGAACATTTTGACAGTTCCAATCATTCTGGAAACAAACTCTATCCCCTCAGATGAACTTGCAGGGAGTATCTGAGATGAATGTGATGCTCAGATGGGGAATGGGAGACAGGAACAAGGCAGCCTGTGTCTGTGACCACCGAGCCACCACCTGCGACTTTGAGGAAAAGTGAAAACGCAGAGGCACGTGTCATCCAAGATGTGCTTCTCACTCATCAATCCGTGTTTATCAGAACTGGAGGTCTTCGTAAGAGAACTGAATGCTTTCAATCCAGACATGTCAGTGATTGCGATCGACCGAGCGTTCTGTCACACCTGCCTGCTTTTCTTTCTCTTTCTCTTTACTTCATTACATATTGATTGACTTCTTGGGTTTTACAAGTTCATAAATCACCTTCTTTTAAGAAGCTTTTTGGCTTTTGTGTGTGCAGACTGAGAGTACTGGAAAAGATTGATACTTGAATCAGAGTAACAAAGAACTTCATCTTTCCTCTTTCAGCTTCATATGCAAGAGTGAAGCATCAAAAGACAGTGTCATTATGATGAAACTGATTTAAAAGCAGTGGAAACACCTTGTAAAAACCTGGATTCGTAGCAACCAGCCCTCCCGAGTTTAGTGGAAGTTTACACTCACTGAGAGATTAGACAGATCTGGAGAGACTTCACAACCAAGAAAAGAATTCAGCACTAATCATGTCATGAAGTGCCCCCCTTGCAAATAATAGCAGATATTCTTGGGTACATACTCAAGAGTGCTCAGTCAAGTCCGACTCTGTGCTACCCCATGGACTGTAACCCACCAAGTTCCTCTGTCCATGGAGTTTTCCTGGCAAGAATACTGGCATGGGTTGCCATGATGTCCTCCAGGGCATCTTCCCAACCCAGGGATTGAACCTGTGTCTCATGCACCGCAGGCGGATTCTTTACCACGGAGCCACCAGGGAAACCTGCAGGTATTTCTACTTGATTGCAAATCCATAATCCTGGTATAGGATAAAATGGATTTTTGTCTGTCATGGAGGGTTATGTGCCCTCTGTCTGTCATGTGCCCGCAGTAGAATAATAAAAGGCTTGATACCTGTGGTCTCGTCTGCTCCTAAAATTTTTTCAAATTCATAAATCTTAGAAATCAAAGTTTGTTACTATGCTTTTCGCGAAAAAAACAGTCCTTGTTCTCTTTGCTGTGAACATTTTAAATTCCTGTTTCATCCTAAAACATTCACTTCTATTTCTGGATACAAACAGATATTTAAACTCTGTAAGAATTTTTTTTTTCTTTTTTAGCACCTGTTTTTCATTATAATATAAAGTTATTTAAAATTCTTATTTTGCAGATGAATCCTAAAATACTCTTTTTTAAAAAATGTACTGATACAAAGTGGGATGTTAACACTGAAGGTATAGTTTCATGTTTTTGGCATCTAAGCATTTTTTATGCTAATATAAAACAGGCATGTGGAACTTTTATGGAAAGGCCTATGAGGTTGTATAATAATAATATCTATTGTCCTCTTAAATAACAAGGAAGTCTACTCTGTAGATTGGTCGCCCAGCATTAGCAACAAAAAAATCATATTCCAGGCATTCTTTCATAGCTGATTTAATTTGGAGATATTCAGTCATTCCTTTCTGAATTAATTTAATTTCTGACAGCCAGTTTAATGCATCAAAAGGGAAAAAGAAAGCAAAAACTGCCATTGAGGTTGTCTGTAATTAATAGAGCTGACTTCTGAAGCACTCCAGACCACTAAGCCCTCACATGTGAGAAGTGGCTTATTCTGAAGGGACCGTAATTTGAAAGAGCAAAACAATTGAGGCTGGAGAAGAGAGGCTGGGAACCAGTGTATTCTTTGGTGATTCAGAGCCATGGCTTCTATTTTCTCTGTGAGGGGGAGGCAGAAGGAGGATGGGAAATGTTCTGGGAATGGCTGTCTCTTCTTCACAGCGTTTGCAAAGAGCATTTACAGGCAGAAGTGTGTCTTCCGCACTAGTTTAGTAAAATGACATGAGCCCTCACCAGGTTGCTATGGAAGGGCCCATCCGTGAAGTGAGGTGATAAATGGTGGCCACGTTTACTGTGGATCAGTGTCTGCAGTTCACGTGGCTTTTTCTTGAGATTGTTTTTAGTAAATAAACAGAGCCAGAGGAATTCCCTTGAAACCAGAATCTGAAAAACCAAAATAGAGTGTGTTTCAAGACTTTAGTACAAATCAGCATCCTTGTTACCTGAAGGGCAGCACAGTTACCTGAAGGATGTGGTGGTCCAGGTGGTGTCACGTAAGCGTCCTCGCCTCTGGCTGCTGCTGGTGATCCTGTCCTTCATCTTTATAGATGAGGAAACCGAACCTGAGGTAGGCGCCTGAGTTCCACATGTGATGAGTAATGGAAACCAGGTATGCTGCAATCACAGTCTTTCTTCAAAATCTGTAGAATAGATACTTACCTGGTGGTCCCAGTGGTTAAGAATTCACCTTGCAATGCAAGGGATGCAGGTTCGATCCCTGCTCCAGAAACTAAGATCCCACATCCTGTGAAGCGACTATGCCTGAGTACTGCAACTAGAGAGTCTTGAGTGCCGCAGCCAAATAAATGTTTTAAAAAAAACTGTAGAATGTATCAGGTTATACTATTTGAATTCATCCAATTATTCATCTTAATTTTTTTTTAATTTTATTTTATTTTTAAACTTTATATAATTGTATTAGTTTTGCCAAATATCAAAATGAATCCGCCACAGGTATACATGTGTTCCCCATCCTGAACCCTCCTCCCTCCTCCCTCCCCATACCATCCCTCTGGGTCGTCCCAGTGCACTAGCCCCAAGCATCCAGTATCGTGCATGGAACCTGGACTGGCATCTCGTTTCATACATGATATTTTACATGATTCAATGCCATTTTCCCAAGTCTTCCCACCCTCTCCCTCTCCCATAGAGTCCATAAGACTGTTCTATACATCAGTGTCTCTTTTGCCTTAATTTTTAATGAACTTTTAGACATTTAGGAACCTTTAACATTTAAGGAGGCATCAGAGGATGAGATGGCTGGATGGCATCACTGATGCAATGGACGTGAACTTGGGCAAACTTCGGGAGTTGGTGAGGGACAGGGAGGCCTGGCATGCTGCAGTCCATGTGGTTGCAAAGAGTCGGACACGACTGGGTGACTGAACAACAACAGCATTTAGACATAAAAGCAGGCATTCAGTTGTTAAAACAAAGAAAAAGAACTGATGGAGTAACTGAAGTACAATGACTTCATGGTTTTCCACAACCAGATATTTTGTCTACCCTGGTTTTCTTACCTCTTATGTCTCCAGTAACATGTTTAAGGAATTCATATTTATTTTACTATTAATCAAAGTAGAAATTAATTTAAAAGAGATGAATCTGTGGGAAAAGGCCACAAATTATATTTCATAATTAAAAGTTGC
This sequence comes from Bos javanicus, assembly GCF_032452875.1. Taxonomy (NCBI): domain Eukaryota; kingdom Metazoa; phylum Chordata; class Mammalia; order Artiodactyla; family Bovidae; genus Bos; species Bos javanicus. The sequence continues at coordinate 2,816,388 of NC_083896.1, read as the reverse complement.
CTTTTCAGTAATTCATTGAATGAACATGAAATTTGAGTGCCTACTTTGTTCCAGGCTTTCTGACGCTGCCAGGGATACATGGGGATGAGACAGACAAAGTCTTGTCCTCATGAAACTTACAGTTTTTTGAGGGAAAAGATAGCTAATATCTAGATTTGATTTTTTTTATCCATTTGAATTAACTGTCATTTGGAAAGACTCTGCTGCTGCTAAGTCGCTTTAGTCGTGTCTGACTCTATGCAACTGATGTATTGATAAGTATTATTAGTTTACTTGGGAAAATCTTCTCTCCCGTTTTGCTTTAACAAACTTGAAAGGTCCATATAAGTAATTCATTGGTTACTTTTTAAAATGTGATTAGATTATCTGGAGTTGCATAGTACTCTTTTTTTTTAATTGAAGTATAGTTGATTTAATGGTGTGTTAGTTTCAGGTATATAGCAAAGTGATTCAGTGACATCTATGTGTTTATACACACACACACACACACACACACACACATACACACACACATATATATATGTCTTCTTTTTCAGATTTTTTTTCTCCCTTATAGGTTATTACAAAATATTGAGTAGAGGACCTTGTGCTATATAGTAGGTCCTTGTTCGTTATCTATTTTATTTATTTTTAAAATTATTTATGTATTCATTTAGCTACAGTTCAGCACTTGTGGCGTGCAGGCCCCACAGCATGTGGGATCTTAGTTCCCCAACCAGGGATGGCCCCCAAGTTGCGCGCGTTGCAAGGCGGATTCTTTACCACTGGCCTACCAGGCAAGTGCTATAGGAGTGTATATATGTTAATCCCAAACTCCTGATTTTTTCCTCGTCTCTTTCAACAACTAACACTGGATGGATTAACAAGGCTTTGAGTGTTGATCATAAATGTGTAAATGCATCAGAAGCCACTCGGTCAGGTGGTGCTTCTAGAAGGCCCTGGGGTGTCAGCGACCGCTTATCTGAGGAAAGGAAGTGCCGAGGAAAGAACGCAGAAAATACATTTAGCGACTTTGCCAAAGACCAGCTTTTCACAGTCTTTGGAGCTGAGAGCTCTTTCTCCTAGGTTGTGTATCCACGTCAGGGCTGGGCAGAGACAGGCTGGACCGGAGGGGATCCTGTGGATCCCCTGTCCACTGTGGCCCCGGTGGCTGCACTGCCCTGAGGGACACAGGCACACAGCTGCCGGGCCGGGGGCTCTAGACCGTCTCTCAGGGACCCTGTGCTGTGGTTCTTTTTGGAGGGGACATCAAGGACAGAAGTAAATCATGTTACTGAACATCTCAAACAGTCTACTGGGCTGCAAGAGCTGCGTCGGAGCCTCAGGTTACTCCCTTTCCTTCCGCAGTTTCTTGGCCCCATCGCCTGAGGTCTCTAACCGTCTCTGACAGCGTGTTAGTGTCAGAGCTGTTTCCTAAGCCATGGTTCCCAGACTTGGCTATGAGTTAGAATCAGGGGAGCTCTACAATTGAGATTCCTGGGTCCTGCTGTCTCAAGTCAATTTCCTTGGCAAGGAATAGCAAGTAAGTACAGGTAATCTTTCCAATGCGTGCTAAGTTGCTTCAGTTGTATCCAATTCTTTGTGACCCTACGGACTGTAGGCTCCCACCAGGCTCCTCTGTCCGTGGAATTCTCCAGACAGGAATACTGGAGTGCATTGCCATGCCCTCCTCCAGGGGATCTTCCCTACCCAGGGATCAAACTCACCATCTCTTACGTTTCCTGCATTGGCAGGCAGATTCTTTACCATCTGAGCCACCAGGAAAGCCCAATCTTCCAATAGCAATAAGTAACTCTCTTTCTCTCAACTCCTATGTCAAATTTGCAGGAAGGGCATCTTCTCTTCACCTCCCTCCTCTACTCCTGCCTGTAAAATGTTGGATGTGGAGTAAGTTGTGTAAGTCACACATACTCCATCTTGCTCTTCCCAGGGGATTTGACTGTCACTCTGAGATCAGTACTCAAGCCCAGGTACCTCCTGCTCTTTCTAAAATCATTGCATATTTTCCTTCTGCTGCTGCCTTTTTGCAAGCAGTATTTTGCAGGCACCTGGGCCTGTTGCATAAATTCAGTCACTCCCAACCCCTCCACCCACCTCACCTCCCCCAGCCCCGCTCCAGGGAGCAACCTGGAGGTGTGTCTTTTATTCCCTCTGGGCAGTTGCGAATGGCCCTGAGCAGGACCTTCACACGTGTGCCCAAGGTTCTCACTATGATGCTCAAGGGCTCTCCCTGTCCCATGTTGCAGAGTGGATCTGGGTAATACATCCACTGAGAGGGAGGAAAATTGGTCCATCACACCATAAAGGAGCTACCCCTTTTCTTCGCCTCCCTGCATCCTAGATGGCTTCTATTTGTCTTTTTCCCACCGATACATTTCAGATTTGGTCCTTCCTCTTTTTGGGGAGAGCTCTCTTCAACTGATATGTCAATTGGTATATTTAAACCTATAATGTTAAAATACCAGCTTAATAGTTAAAAGCATTGTCCTTCAGTCTTGCTTCCCTGGTATCAGTGGGTAAAGAATCTGCCTGCAGTGCAGGAGACCCTGGTTCGATCCCTGGGTCGGGAAGATCCCCTGGAGCAGGGAAAGGCTCCCCACTCCAGTATTCTGGCCTTCAGAGTTCCACGGCTGTATGGTCTGTGGGGTTGCAGAGAGTTGGTGACTTTCCCTTCACTTCTCTTCCTTCTTGCTAGGTTTTCCTGCTTCTTTCCTTGGTTTCTACTCTGAGTTGGGATTTTTTTTCCCCCAGGTGACAGGACCTGGTGCCTTTGCTTGCTAAGGGCACCTAGGACATATTTATTGGCTCTTTGAAAAGGAAACCAGCTGGAAAGGTTGAGGATAATTACTTAGTACTTGGAATTTATAGAGACCATTTTTTAATAGTAATTCAGTTTCTTTTAATGTGAAGTAATAGTGTTCTCAGATGGGAAGAACCTTAAATTGCAACTGTGAGTTAGCCATATTTTTTCTTCCTAGTAGTTTTTTTAAAGGAAACTTTTAAGAAAGTCAGCCTTTGTGGGGATTTTTTTTTTTTTTTTTTGAACTGCAGAAAAGTCCAAGGTAAGTGGTCCGGGCTGACAACAGATTCGAGTCATGGAATCTCAAGTTCGAAGAGATTTAAGAAAGATTGTCTGTCTTCTACTGTTGAATTCTGGACTGAAAAGATCACATTGCAAATTCCTAGATCAGTCTGAGAGTTAATTCATTTGGGTTTGGACACTTGAACTAATTCCAGTCAGGTATTGATAGTTTTCTAACCCCTGAAAGCAGTGGCCTCCTTACTTAACATTGAAATTCTCCTTGGAAGCTCCAGATTTGAAATAGATGAAAGCAAAATTCCCTAACTGCAGAGGAAGAGGGCTCTGAACTAAGGCTTCTTACATCATCCCCTGGTGCTTTCTGCCTTGTATGTGTGCTTCTGACTGAAAGATGGAGGGCGGAGGACAAGTGGAAATCCAGCAACTCTGCCTGCTCACTGTCATCTAGTAAACTATACCATCTTTCCCATGCCAAAGGTCCTATTCTGCACACCCAAATATGGTCATGAGACAAGATTTAAGAAATGTTGACATCCTGAGAAATCCCACAGAAGAATCCAAGATCCTGAGTTAATCAGAGATCAGTTTTATTTTAGTCACCAGACTGTTACTAAGATACAGCACTGTGTTAATGCAAAAGAAGGATCTTAAAGGACAAAGTGTAAAAGAAAGTTTCAAAGAGTTAAGACCTTGACGGCTAGAAATATTAACCCTGTTCACAAAGCATTTGGGAAAAATAGGGCATTGCAATATTTTAAAGCCATTATATATTGAAACTTCCAAATCCTTAGCTAGAGAGGAGCCTTAGATAAAGTCCAAACTAGTGATGGATTCCAGGCTAGATGGTAGAGAGCTACTTGAAATTTTAGGGCTGGGGAAAGCATTTTATGACCAACTATTTTATCAGACTTTTAGAGGAACTTATCTAATCTCTAGGCATGTATAGACAACCAGAAAGGTGGGGGGGGGAGGTTGGCATTTTGAAGTTTTATTGACAGCCATCCTGTATTATTTTTTTTTTCTTATTTATTTATTTTTTTCCTTTTCTTTTTTTTAAATTTTATTTTATTTTTAAACTTTACATAATTGTATTAGTTTTGCCAAATATTTTTAAAAATTAACAAATGACTGAACAATTCTACTGGACTGGATTCAGGAATCCAGGTGTTCCAGAGACAAGTCCAGTGCTACTTTGCTTTTGTTGATGCTGTGGCTGAAGTTAGACCTGGCATCAGAAATCTGTGTTTCCTGGCCCTCCAGACCAGGGTGGTGCCCTCCATCCTGGGTGTATGCATCCTTTCTCAGGGTCCTCCCAGGCTTGTAGCAATGATTTTGACTGTATTTAATTAGTTACTTACATAATTCTTAATTTTAGGGCTTTCTTGGTTAAGTTTTATTTAATTATTTGTTAAATTTTAATATTAGAGGTTTTGAATACAATTTCTCAGTAGTTGCCTTGAGGGCAGATACAGTGTTTGTCTTCTTCGTTATTGGAACCTTGTTATCTTGCACGGCTCCTGCCATATAATAGAAACTTAATCAAATGAGCATATTGAGTGAATGAACAAGTGAGTGCTGAAACAATCAGATTTCTACATTTTTATTTGGGAAAAGGAGCTGATGTGGGCATTTTGGATACAAAGGAGGCGGGCTACCGGAGTAGTTATAGGCATTGTGCTCAAAGCAGGAGACACAGGAGATGCGGGTTCAATCCCTGGGTCAGGAAGACACCCTGGAGGAGGAAAGGGCAACCCACTCCAGTATTCTTGCCTGGGAAATCCCATGGACAGAGGAGCCTGGCGGGCTACAGTCCACAGGGTCACAAAGAGTCGGGCACGACCGAACACATAGGCACATGCACTCTGGATTGAGTCTGACTCTGCCACTCCCCAGCTTTCAGGGCTTTGGAAATTAACTTAACCTTACCGTGTCTTAATGTTCTGTGTAAATAGGTGAGAATAATAGCCCCATATCCTGTAGAGTTTTATAAATAGGAAGTGGGACCTGACACATAGAGAGTGCTCGAGAGGATTGGGGTAAGGATGAATGAATGGGCTCTTGACTAAGCAGGGACAAGCTTCCCTGCCATGTGTGTTTCAGACTGGCACTAATTAGAAACAGGGCCTTTACTAGGACAGGGACGTCAGGAGTGGGTGAAACCAGAGAAGGCATTCGTTGCCCAAGTAATTAATATGCAGGTGACAGCTACCCCATTACAACAGGGAAAATCAAGTACAGTTGACCCTTGGACAATATGGGGGTCAGGGGCACAGTGGGAAATCAGGATATAACTTATCCCTCTGTTTCAGCAGTTCCTCCCTATTTGAGGTTTTTCATCCATGGATTCAACCAACTGCAGACCACGTGGTACTGTAATATTTGCTATTGAAAAAAGTAAGTGGGCCCATGCAGTTCAAACCCATATTTGTTGTTCAAGTGAAAGTAAAACAGTGAACATATTACTTGACCGGCCATATCCAACTGTTTGCCACCCCAGGCTCCTCTGTCTGCCAGACTCCTCTGTCCATGGGATTTTCTAGACAAGAATACTGGAGTGGGTAGCCATTCCCTTCTCTAGGGGATCTTCCCGACCGACCCAGGGATCAAACCCACGTCTCCTGTGTTGCAGGCAGTTTCTTTCTTTACTGTCTGAGCCACCAGGGAAGCCTCTTTGGGGTTGATTGTAAAACTAGAAAGTTGAGCTCCTATGCAAATACCCTTCAGTTCAGTTCAGTTCAGTCACTCAGTGTCTGACTCTTTGCAACCCCATGGACTGCAGCATGCCAGGACTGCCTGTCCATCACCAACTCCCGGAGTCCACCCAAACCCATGTCCATTGAGTCAGTGATGCCATCCAACCATCTCATCCTTTGTCATCCCCTTCTCCTCCTGCCTTCAATCTTTCCCAGCATCAGGGTCTTTTCCAATTAGTCAGCTCTTCGCATCACGTGGCCAAAGTATTGGAGTTTCAGCTTCAACATCAGTCCTTCCAATGAACACTCAGGACTGATCTCCCTTAGGATGGACTAGCTGGGTCTCCTTACAGTCCAAGGGACTCTCAAGAGTCTTTTCCAACACCACAGTTGAAAGCATCAATTCTTCGGCGCTCAGCTTTCTTTATAGTCCAAGTCTCACATCCATACATGACCACTGGAAAAACCATAGCCTTGACTAGACAGACCTTTGTTAGCAAAGTAATGTCTCTGCTTTTTAATACGCTGTCTAGGTTGGTCATAACTTTCCTTCCAAGGAGTAAGCGTCTTTTAATTTCATGGCTGCAATCACCATCTGCAGTGATTTTGGAGCCCAGAAAAATAAAGTCAGCCACTGTTTCCACTGTTTCCCCATCTATTTTCTCATGAAGTGATGGGACCAGATGCCATGATCTTCGTTTTCTGAATGTTGAGCTTTAAGCCAACTTTTTCACTCTTCTCTTTCACTTTCATTAAGAGGATCTTTATTTCTTCTTCACTTTCATAAGGGTGGTTCATCTGCATATGTGAGGTTATTGAGATTTCTCCCAGCAATCTTGATTCCAGCTTGTGCTTCCTCAAGCCCAGCATTTCTCATGATGTACTCAGCATATAAGTTAAATAAGCAGGGTGACAATATACAGCCTTGACATACTCCTTTTCCTATTTGGAACCAGTCAGTTGTTCCATGTCCAGTTCTAACTGTTGCTTCCTGACCTGCATATAGGTTTCTCAAGAGGCAGGTCAGGTGGTCTGGTATTCCCATCTCTTTCAGAATTTTCCACAGTTTATTGTGATCCACACAGTTAAAGACTTTGGCATAGTCAATAAAGCAGAAATAGATGTCTTTCTGGAACTCTCTTGCTTTTTCAACGATCCAGCAGATGTTGGCAATTTGATCTCTGGTTCCTCTGCCTTTTCTAAAACTAGCTTGAACATCTGGAAGTTCATGGTTCATGTATTGCTGAAGCCTGGCTTGGAGAATTTTGAGCATTACTTTACTAGTATGTGAGATGAGTGCAGATACCCTTAACTTTTGTGAAAAACTGATGTACAGTATACAAAAACCCATGATTCGTATCTGTATATTGAAGTGTGCTAATGGTTACCTTTTTGTCCCCTAACCTAAGTGACACTGAGTATCTGTTCTGACACTGAGTGACTGTTCTGTCTGAGTGACACTGAGTGACTATTCTGTCTCATTGTTGCCGAGTTTCACTTTGAAAGGGTTTGGCATCCATTTGTTAGCACAGCGGTAGGTGCTTCGTGGAGCAGGGCGTGTTGCTCTGGGAGGAGGAGGGCGTCCAGAGGAGACCACCTGGGAAAAGTGCACACTCAGTTCACACACACTCATGGTTTCCTTCAGTGACATAGGAATGCTTTAAATGTTTGGAATTTATGATCAAGGGGTTTCCAAGTGAGCAAGGTTGTACATGACTCATCTGTAAAGGTTATAAAGCACTGTTGATCATAAGATACAGAAGCCCTCCAAATTTAAGATTGCTAATATTATAAACAAACAAGGAGACAAATAAATAAAAAGGAGATAGTGAATTAGAAAACCAAAGTACGAAGCCAAAAGAAAATCCAGGCGTCATTTAGCATGTGTGAATCAAGCCTTTTCTTCCTTTTTAAAAAATAATCAGGAGTGTATTTGATTTACAATATTGTGTTTCAGGTGTATAGCAGAGCGACTCAATTATATATATTTGTATTTTTCAGATTATTTTTCATTATGTGTTAGTAAAAGAATAATAGTTCCCTGCATAATCTTTGTTGCTTATCTATTTTATATATAGTATGTGTATCTGTTAATCCCATACACCTAATTTACCTCTTCTCTCCTGCCTTTCCTCTTTGGTAGCTGTAAGTTTGTTTTCTGTCTGTGAATCTGTTTCTGTTTTATATGTAGATTCATCTGTATTACTTTTTAGAGTCCACATATAAGTGATACATAATACTTGTCTTTCTCTGTCTGACTTCACTAAGTATCTCTATGTCTATCCATGTTGCTGCAAATGCCAGTATTCCTTCCTTCTTAAATTTTTAAAATTAAATAAAAATGATTTATTTGGCTTCCCAGGGTCTTAGTTGTGGCATGTGGAACCTTCACTCTTCCTCCAAGCATGGGCTCTTTGGTTGTGCCGTGTGAATTTGTGGTTGTGTCCTGTGGGATCTAGTTCCCTAACCAGGGATTGAACCCAGACCCCCTGCACTGGGAGCGTGGAGTCTTAGCTACTGGGCCACCAAGGAAGTCCCATATTTCATTCTTTTTATGATCAAGCCTTTTCTAGGTGTAAGATACTGTGATTCTTTTGGGTTTAATAGTCATTGAGAAGCCTATATGCAGGTCAGGAGGCAACAGTTAGAACTGGACATGGAACAACAGACTGGTTCCAAACAAGAAAAGGAGCATGTCAAGGCTGTATACTGTCACCCTGCTTATTTAACTTCTATGCAGAGTACATCATTAGAAACTCTGGGCTGGAAGAAGCACAAGCTGAAATCAAGATTGCTGGGAGAAATATCAATAACCTCACATATGCAGATGACACCACCCTTATGGCAGAAAGTGAAGAGGAACTAAAAAGCCTCTTGGTGAGAGTGAAAGAGGAGAGTGAAAAAGTTGGCTTAAAGCTCAACATTCAGAAAACGAAGATAATGGCATCTGGTCCCATCACTTCATGGCAAATAGATGGCGAAACAGGGGAAACAGTGTCAGACTTTATTTTTTGGGGCTCTAAAATCACTGCAGATGGTGACTTCAGCCATGAAATTAAAAGATGTTTACTCCTTGGAAGGAAAGTTATGACCAGCCTAGATAGCATATTGAAAAGCAGAGACATTACTTTGCCAACAAAGTTCCGTCTAGTCAAGGCTATGGTTTTTCCTGTGGTCATGTATGGATGTGAGAGTTGGACTGTGAAGAAAGCTGAGCACTGAAGAATTGATGCTTTTGAACTGTGGTGTTGAAGAAGACTCATGAGAGTCCCTTGTACTGCAAGAAGATCCAACCAGTCCATCCTAAAGGAGATCAGCCTTGGGTGTTCTTTGGAAGGAATGAAGCTGAAGCTGAAACTCCAGTACTTTGGCCACCTCATGTGAAAAGTTGACTCATTGGAAAAGACTGATGCTGGGAGGGATTGGGGTCAGGAGGAAAAGGGGACGACAGAGGACGAGATGGCTGGATGGCATCACTGACTCAATGGATGTGAGTTTGAGTGAACTCTGGGAGTTGGTGATGGACAGGGAAGCTTGGCGTGCTGCAATTCATGGGGTCGCAAAGAGTCGGGCACAACTGAGCAACTGAACTGAAAGGAACTGAATGGAGTCCTTTAAGCATTTTTTTTTTTTTAACCATTTGCATTTACCCTGGATTTCCTCTGAGCCACAGGATGTTTTGTGTTTAACATTTCACTTGTGTTGTGTCAAGATTATCGTAGTTCTCTGAGGTTGGTGTTATTATACCCATTGTATAGTTGAGAAACAGAGGCCAAGGGCATTATCTGGTGTGTCTGAGACTGTATAGTCAATCGGTTGTGGAGTCTGCATTGGAACCTGGGTCTGCCCTGATACAGTGCTTCACATACTCTCCACCCTTGGGAAATGTGGGCTTTTGGTAACAACAAGCAACTGATCTTAGGTTGATGAGCAAATCTTGCTTCTCTCCTTTAGTAATTTTTTTTTTTCAGTTTTAGAAGTCTATAACCTGCGTTTGACCATTCAGGTATTGACTTAAATGAATCTAAGTGAAAACTGCATACTTTAGCTCAGGTTGTTACTTATTTTGAGAATGACAACACTGAAAAATAAATTTCCACGTGTGGAACCTTGCTGGGGAGAACAGCTATGGTGAGATTAACTCAGAAATGCACGGAAACCTGACGTGGTCTTTTCCATTTGTGCCTAGGATTGTTTTGCCCCCTTGCAAAGAGCAGAGGTCCTGGTTTTCATGGCTGTTTGCAATTTCAGCTCAGGTCTCATTATGAAGTTTACATTTAAAGCTTTACAGGGGTACCAGGTTCAGTCTAAATTTGAAAGGAGCTGTGGGGGAGACAACTTGAGCATTTCCCCAGGGAAGTGGACTGGAAAATTGCTGGAGGGTGAACTGTAGGGAGCAAGCTTGAATTGGTCTCTTGGGTTGGCCATAATTACCTAATGGATTTTCCATTTCTTAAAATTTTAGGAAAGGAAAAATTGCCTTAAAAAACAACAACAGAAACGTGAAATGGAACCACCTCGATTTCTTTTCAGGATTGTAAACTGCTGGCCTGTCTCACCTCTGAAGAATGGGTGTGTTCTCAGACAGAGACAAGCCAGGAGCGGCGCATGTGGAAGAAAGAAATGAAGTGTGATTGAAACTCACAAATTCTGTAGCCTCATTTCCCCCTTCTGAATCAGTGCTGTGTGCTGAGATTCTGCACTATTCAAGATGGCTTTGGGTACAGCTGAAAGTATATTTTAATGACCAATATAACCTAATTATGATGGAGCATTTTGTTTTTCCATGGAAGGAGTATATGGATATTTGTTGAGTGGCTTAGCTGTTTGTATACTAGGGTTTCCTGCTCAAAGAGGCTCATTATGCAATCCGTTTTCACCTAGAACACTTTCCACCCCCCACTTCCATTTTGCTTGGAAATTGTATCTGAAACCAGGAATGTTAAACCCAGTCCCCCACCGTGATACATCCCAATAACTGTTCTATTTTAACGCATTTTGTTGTTATTCAGATTGTCCCAGGGTGACACAGTATCTCTTGCCGTCCTCAGTTCAGTTCAGTTCAGTCACTCAGCCATGTCCGACTCTTTGAGACCCCATGCACGACAGCACACCAGGCCTCCCTGTCCATTGCCAACTCCAGGAGTTTACTCAAACTCATGTCAATCAAGTCAGTGATGCCATCCAACCATCTCATCCTCTGTCGTCCCCTTCTCCTCCTGCCTTCAATCTTTCCCAGCATCAGGGTCTTTTCAAATGAGTCAGTTCTTCACATCAGGTGGCCAGAGTATTGGAGTTAACTTTTATTATTGACCAATGTATATAAAACTGTGCATGACTTTGGGGATAAATATGCTCCAATAGGGAAGTAGAGCCATTACTTTACCGACAAAGGTCCATATAGTCAAAGCTATGGCTTTTCCAGTAATCGTGTATGGATGTGAGAGTTGGACCATAAACAAAGCTGAGTGCTGAAGGATTGATGCTTTTGAGCTGGGGTGTTGGAGAAGACTCTTGAGAGTCCCTTGGACTGCAAGGAGATCCAACCAGTCCATCGTGAAAGAAATCAGTCCTGAATATTCATTGGAAGGCCTGCTGCTGAAGCTGGAGCTCTAGTACCTTGACCATCTGATGTGAAGAACTGACTCATTGGAAAAGACCCTGATGCTAGGAAAGATTGAGGGCAGGAGGATAAGGGGCTGACAGAGGATGAGATGGTTGGATGGCATCACTGACTTGATGGACATGAGTTTGAACAAGCTCTGGGAGTTGGTGATGGACAAGGAAGCCTGGTGTGCTGTAGCCTGTGGGGTTGCAAAGAGTTGGACACGAGTGAGTGACTGAATTCAATTGACTGAATAGGGGCTTTCCTAGTGGCTCAGTGGTAAAGCACCTGCCTGCAGTGCAGGGAACTGGGGTTCGATCCCTGTGTTAGGAAGATAACCTGGAGGAGGAAATGGCAACCCACTCCAGCATTCTCACCTGGGAAATTCCTTGGACAGAGGAGCCCCGAGGGCTACAGTCCATGGAGTCGCAAAGACTTGGACACGACTGAGTGAGTAAGCAACAATAGAGGGAGCCGGCTTCTGTGATTCCACATATGCTCTTCAGACCAACGTGTGAGTGCTTGCTGTGTGGCTTATGTTGTGTTACAGCTGCGAGGGACCCACACTTGAAACAAACACTGACTTGCTGCTTTTGTGAGCAGGAGAAGTAACTCATTTACGGAAGAACCAAAAATACCAGATATATAGCATAGTCAAATTCATAGAGTCAGAAAGTACATTGGTAGATGGCAGGGAGTGGAAGGGTCGGGAGGGGAGTGGGGAGCCTGGTGGGCTGCAGTCCATGGGGTCGCTAAGAATCGGACACGACTGAGCGACTTCACTTTCACTTTTCACTTTCCTGCATTGGAGAAGGAAATGGCAACCCACTCCAGTGTTCTTGCCTGGAGAATCCCAGGGACGGGGGAGCCTGGTGGGCTGCCATCTATGGGGTCGCACAGAGTCGGACACAACTGAAGTGACTTAGCAGCAGCAGCAGCAGCAGGGAAAGAGTTTCAGCTAAGGAAAATGAAAAATTCTGGAGGCAGATGATGGTGAGAGTTGCACAACAGCGTGAGTGTACTTAGAGTCTGTATGTGTGTGTTCTAAGTTATGTCTGGCTCTTTGCCATCCCATGGACTGTAGCCCACCAGGCTCCTCTGTTTATGGGGTTCTCCAGGCAAGAATACTGGAGTGGGTTACCATTTCCTTCTTCCTGACTCAGGGATCGAACTCGCGTCTCCTGCATTGGCAGGTGAATTCTTTACCAGTGGGCCACCTATACCTAGTGAATGTACTTAGTGCCACTGAAATGTACAGTTACATGTTTAAAATAGTAAGTTTTATAATATGTGATTTTAATACAATAAACATTTAAAAAATAGCCGGTATGTTATGGCAAGGACTTTGAAGGATCCAAGTGGTGTGAAGTTCAGATGAGGGAGACTTCGCCTTGGGAGGAGAGATGGTTTGAATTAGTTACAGTCTTGCCCGTGCCAGGAAGTGAGGGTTCAGCTGGTAGAGCAGCAGAGGCCCAGGACTGGGGAGCCCAGGCGTGACTGGACGGGCACTGTGCACGCTTTCCTTTGACTGAAGTGTTGGTTGTGTGGAGGATGGTAGTGGGAGAGAAAATCGGAGCCAGATTTTGAATAGTTGTGAATGCCAGGGAGGGAGCTTGGACTTGATTCCTCCAGCTTTGCTGAAAAGATGTGAGCCTCTTGGCGTTGTTGTGAGAACCACGATTACTGTAGAGTTACCCGGAGGCAGTGTGGTGTGCACCGTGGGAGGAACGTGAGGGCAGGAGAGACTGACACAAAGAATCAGACGAATCAGGATGCAGACGATGGGGGATGGACGCAGAGGAGGTAGGATGCAGGGGGATGGACGCAGAGGAGGTAGGATGCAGGGGGATGGACGCAGAGGAGGTAGGATGCAGGTGGGGACCGAGCCCAAGGGTGCTTCGGCCGCAGAGCCTGTGGTGGAGGGCCTGGTTCTGTACAGTTAGAGCGTGGTGGGGAGCAGTCTAGACGACAGAGAGAAAGGCTGTGGCAGAGTTAGGTGAGAAAGGAGATGAGTGTGTGTGTGTGTGTGTGTGTGTGTGCACACGTGTGCGTGTGCGTGCGCGTGCATGTGTGTGTGTGTAAGGGGGAAATGGGTCTACTGAATTGGAAAGAGCTGCGGCCACGCTGGCCGCCTTTCAGAACCTGATCTGATGCTTCCTTAGCTCTGTAATCTTGGGCTGGCAGTTCCACACCGCCCCCACCCCCGAAACATGTGTCTACATCTGCAAAAAGACATCTTTAATTTTTACTACTTATTATTTCAAATGTTATTTGTTTAAAAAATAGAGAATGGAATGGTTCCAGCAATTCTCAGAAAGTTAAGAGGAGAGAGGAACAGGAAATGGAATATGAAAATCTTCTGAACTTTCTGCTGCTGCATAAGATTTAAGCTCTTGACATTTAAAGCGAAAAAAATACAATTTAAGTGAATGGTGGAAGGATATGTTAATTAATGAAGAAGAAGTTTCCGCCTTTGACACTTATGATGGCTATATTTTGGGGTGGTATCTACATTGGCCAGCTTTATTATCAAGGCTAATTGTGCATTGGGTAATAAATAGGAAATGGGTTGAAATTTCCAAAGAGACCCACACTAATGGACATGCAATGAGTATTACAAGCTGAAAAAAGCCTACCTTTAAGTTCTTGTCTTGCCTTTGTATATGGTAGATGACATAAGAAGAAGAGGACCACCTTGAATTGGTGGTATAAGTGGGTGTATTTAGTGCTCGAAACAGCACTTCAGGAAGAACTGAAATCTTTTTCTACATCTAACAATTTGTAAATAACCTTATGGCTCTAAGCTACTTGAAGTTTTGTTGAGTTGAAATAATTTGGAAAGGAAACAGACCTGTCATTGAAAACGAATGGATTGAGCTTCCTTAAATACTGGAGAGCACCTAAATGACCTTCCAGGAAAAGTTTTCAACCTGCTTTCATCTCCTTCCTCTGGGTATTTTTCATGTAAGGGATGGAGAACAGAAGACTTGGTTGGAGTGTTTCTAAGCTGGGACTGGGGTTTGCCCTCCAGTCATTCAAGGATAAGACAGTGTTACTTACCAGGGATTGGATCTATTACACCCTGGGCAGCTGCTATTTTTGAGGCAGGAAAGTGAGGCTGAAGAGCTTTGTACAGCTGTCATGCAGAATTCTAAGCACCCCATTTATAAAACCTGTCAGTGTGACCTGGTTTCTTGGGCATATGCAGCCCTTGGCGATCTGGCCTCTTTCCCCGCTAGCCATGTTCCTTCGTCAGTCTTGTTTTTGTTTCCTATTAGGAATGTTTCAGATTTAGCAGCTTGTAAGAGGAATGTGTGTGAGTACGTGTATGTGTGTGTTTTTAAGAGTCTCCATTTGTGTGCTTGAGCTCAGATTCCTATTTGTCTTCCAGGAGTTATAAAGAAAAGAATAGAAAAGAAAAAAAAAAAAATCTTGATTCAGGATTCTGAAACTTTTGCCCCATAGGGAAAAGGAAGAGCAGAAATCCTTATCAGCTTTCATATTTGGTTATAAAAGTGGTAAGGCATGAAATTGGAACAGATGGCATAAAAATAGCTAGACTTATTTCCTTTAGTTGAATTTTGCTGAGAGTTTCTTTAAAATCTTTGTAAACTCCTGCTTTCAACAGTTCTTTTAGGGCCTTAAAAGCCCTGTGGGTAAATGCATCAGTGTAATAAGCTTCCATCCAGGTATGTTACAGGAAAGGACCACAAACTAATTCAAGACACGAAATCTAGACCAGGAAGCCTCTTTTATGCACCCCTAATAAATAGAGCATCATGTTAACTTATCACCTCATCCTCTGTCATCCTGAGGTCGAGACAATGTAGTTACAACCTGAGGCTGTACTTGAAGGCAGACGTGCACTGGCCAGCCTGTCTTTGATAAGTTAAAGTGGACATTACAAAGTCCTTTAATAGAAGACTTGAGATTTTGAGAATTGCAGGTTGAGTATGCCAACACATGGGACATCAGATAGACAGCAAAATAACTTAAGTAGTGGTTATCCTATTCGCTTTTTGTCTGGAGATATTAAGCAATATGAATAGCTGGGGAAAAAATGTTATATCATTATCCATGGGTAGTGTGATGCTAGTTTATTGTAGGGCAGAGTTACTGGAAAAGAAAGAGCCATATCATTATTCATATTAAAAAATGCTGTGACAATGTTCTACTTCAGATGAGTGTTGCTCCCATAAATCATCCCAAATCCCTGTACTCAGGGGATTTTTGAAAAGATAGTATTTTCAGAGGCAAAATTATTTCAGTTTCTTCATGGGAGGAATTTTAGACTGTAAGGAGGAATTCATCCAAGCAAGAAAGCCATTTACTGAGTTCCTATCATTAAATAGGGAAGGTAAGGAGGAATATACCCAGTTTAAAGATATCTCAACACAGCTCTCCCCAGCCTGGGGCCTCAGACCTCCGGGTTATTTCAGTTGTGTCAGACCTCCATCGCCCGCAGACTTAATGAGTAAAAACTGAGTCCTTTTCTGTTTGTGGAGGGGGAGTATTAAAAGGGCCTCATATGCACAAGGGTTGAGAATTGTGCTTTATGGTGAGGAATTCTAAGAACTGAGCTTTAGTTTGCTCTGTCTTTGTTTTTTAATTTGGCTGTTGTCTTACTTATGGACATTTTAGCCCAGCTCAGAATAGAACAGCAAAATTGCAGTCACCAGCTGAACCCAGTTCAGTTACAGCATTCAATCTTAGGGTTTTGTAATTTCCAAACCTTTGTATTATTCCAACCCCTCAGTGTCTACATATCTTATATATTGGTACTGCATTTCTCAAAAGATTTCTTTCTAAAAGCAGAATAATGCCAGAACTAAGTTAAGGGCAGTGTATTTTGAATCTCCAAAGCAGTGGTTCTTTGACTTACTCATGCTGGCTGGATGCCAAGGCATTTTAACCATTCCTTTCATTCAGGATTCTCCAAATTAATGCCTTCTAATTAATTTTCCAATTAAATTACATTATCCTCTTTCCCCTGAATTCCAGATTTTCTTATGCCTATATTGCTTCCCTTTATTATATATTTGCTTTTTTCTCTACATTAAAAAAATGCTTTAGTCTTTAGAAAGGTAAATAAACATTATTTTGCTTCCATGTGACTTAAAGAAACTTGCACAAAGGCTACCATATTAGACGTGGCTTTTGCTACTAGAGGAATCTGAAATGACAGAATTATGATAAGAATGTCCAGAGAAGGAGCATTTAATTGGAAATTCCTTTCTTGAACAGATCACAAAATAGAAGGAGCCCTTTTTAGTTGCCTGCAATTGGTAATAACTGCTTGTGGGTAGTTTTAATATATTTCAAGATTCTTTGTCTTTCCTTCTATATTTTCTTGTGAATAGATGTCAGAAGTAGTTTTAGTGACTCTTTTGAGGATTGGATAGAAAGAACAAATATATATCCACTTTCACTGAATTCAGAGGAGTCACTTGATATATTAAACTCTTTCCATCAACTGAAGAAACCTTAGCTTAGAATTTGGAGAGTCCAATCCCTGAACTATTAGGAGAGACTTTGAAGGTATCCGTGGCCTGGTAGACCTTTTAATGACACATTCACTGTCTCAGTGAATTAAATCTGTTTCCCCATCCAATGGGACTTTTGCTAGTCTGTTATGAAATGGGCAGAGCATGATATATTTCAAATAATTTAATGGAAGAATTGAATCAAGTTTTCCTTTGATAATTATTTGGGAGTTTCTCCATACCCTTCTTGAGGAAATTAGAAGATTCCACATTGGACCAAAATAACACCAGGGTTAGGGAACATTCCCAGAAGAAGGGAGGGTGCCAGTGACCATGGTTCCAAATCTGTAACACCTGGTC
This sequence comes from Bos javanicus, assembly GCF_032452875.1. Lineage (NCBI taxonomy): Eukaryota > Metazoa > Chordata > Mammalia > Artiodactyla > Bovidae > Bos > Bos javanicus. Next base: position 2,799,207 of record NC_083896.1, on the reverse strand, counting down.
CCAAAGCAAATGATCATAAATGCTTCTGAAGGATGCTTGTCAGTTCTGTCCTGTAAAGAACAGGATAGTAGAAGCTCAGAGAACTTGAGACTCATTCTGGTCAAAGTCACTTCTGAAATGCAGGCATGCCTCTTTGGGCCTGCAGTGCCCCTATAGAGTTACCTTTGACCTTCTTTTCCTTTTTAATGCCCATTCACCTTGTAGCTGGTTGCTATACCCCATGTTGTTTCTTCTAATAAATGGAATACTGGTCACACCCACCTGGGAATTTTTGGTGGCTCTGTTCGCAATGTTTAAAGTACAGTGCTGAAGAGATAATGGTTTGCGTGTGGGGCGGCATCTTTATGTAACCCTGCCAACCCTTGCTGGGCTCCACATTTATTGAGGTCTGTCCATCATTTTCTTTTTCAATTTTTTAACCTAGTTTTCTTCAGGGTTTTTGTGTCAGATCACAGTCTGGAAATATATATATGCATATACATACACACACACACACACACACATATATATATACATATTCATATATATGTATTATGGAAGTGTTAGCTGCTCAGTCATGTCTGACTATTTTGCGACCCCATGGACTATAACCTGTCAGGCTCCACTGTCCATGGAATTCTCCAGGCAAGAATACTGGAGTGGGTAGCCATTCCCTTCTCTGGGGGATCTTCTCGACGCAGTGATTAAACCTCCATCTTCTGCATTCCAGGCAGATTCTTTACTTTCTGAGTCAACAGGTTCACTGTATGTATAGTGTTGACATTATGTACATTCAGTTCAGTTCAGTCTCTCAGTCGTATCTGACTCCTTGTGATCCCATGGACTGGAGCACGCCAGGCCTCCCTGTCCATCGCCAACTCCGGGAGTTTACTCAAACTCATGTCCATTGAATTGGTGATGCCATCCAGCCATCTCATCCTCTGTTGTCCCCTTATCCTCCTGCCTTCAATCTTTCCCAGCATTAGGGTCTTTTCAAATGAGTCAGCTCTTTGCATTAGGTGGCCAAAGTATTGGAGTTTCAGCTTCAACATCACTCCTCCCAATGAACACCCAGAACTGATCTCATTTAGGATGGACTGGTTGGATCTCCTTGCAGTCCAAGGGACTCTCAAGAGTCTTCTCCAACACCACAGTTCAAAAGCATCATTTCTTAGGTGCTCAGCTTTCTTTATAGTCCAGCTCTCACATTCACACATGACTCTTGGAAAAACCATAGCTTTGATTAGACGGACCTTTGTTGGCAAGGTAATGTCTCTGCTTTTTAATATGCTGTCCAGGTTGGTTGTATTAGACAATTGTAAATAGAAAAATTGATTTCTTGAGAAAGATTTCATATCATCAAGTCTGTTGGAGTAGTAACCATATCACTGCTTTATGAAAATTTTAATGGTTTGCAAAACACTGTTTATCCTTTGTCTCAAATTTCCTTTCTTATGTCTACATAAAATGTGAAGATTGGATCTGTTAGGTAAAATTCCATTTATAATAAAGTGTGATATGACAAGTGTGGCACTTAAATATAAGTATATATGCATATTATGGAGATAACCAGATGGTCAACACCGAAATCAGATTGATTATATCCTTTGCAGCCAAAGATGGACAAGCTCTATACAGTCAGCAAAAACAAGACCGGGAGTGGACTGTGGCTCAGATCATGAACTCCTTATTGCCAAATTCAGACTTAAATTGAAGAAAGTGGGGAAAACCACTAGACCATTCAGGTATGACCTAAATCAAATCCCTTATGATTATACAGTGGAAGTGAGAAATAGATTTAAGGGACTAGATCTGATAGACAGAGTGCCTGATGAACTATGGACGGAGGTTCATGACATTGTACAGGAGACAGGGATCAAGACTATCCCCATGGAAAAAAAATGCAAAACAGCAAAATGGCTATCTGGGGAGGCCTTACAAATAGCTGTGAAAAGAAAAGAAGTGAAAAGCAAAGGAGAAAAGGAGAGATATACCCATTTGAATGCAGAGTTCCAAAGAATAGCAAGGAGAGATAAGAAAGCCTTCCTCAGCTATCAATGCAAAGAAATAGACGAAACAATAGAATGGGAAAGACTAGAGATCTGTTCAAGAAAATTAGAGCTACCAAGGTAACATTTCATGCAAAGATGGGCTCGATAAAGGACAGAAATGGTATGGCTAACAGAAGCAGAAGATATTAAGAAGAGGTAGCGAGAATACACAGATCAGATCAGATCAGTCGCTCAGTCGTGTCCGACTTTTGCGACCCCATGAATTGCAGCACACCAGGCCTCCCTGTCCATCACCAACTCCCAGAGTTTACTCAGACTCACGTCCATCGAGTCAGTGATGCCATCCAGCCATCTCATCCTCTGTCGTCCTCTTCTCCTCCTGCCCCCAATTCCTCCCAGCATCAAAGTCTTTTCCAATGAGTCAACTCTTCGCATGAGGTGGCCAAAGTACTGGAGTTTCAGCTTTAGCATCATTCCTTCCAGAGAAATCCCAGGGCTGATCTCCTTCAGAATGGGCTGCTTGGATCTCCTTGCAGTCCAAGGGACTCTCAGAAGAACTGTCCAAAAATATCTTCATGACGCAGATAATCACGAAGGTGTGATCACTTTCACTCACCTGGTGCTGGATATCCTGGAAGTGAAGTCAGGTGGGCTGTAGGAAGCATCAGTGTGAACAAAGGTAGTGGAGGCAATGGAATCCCAGCTGAGCTATTTCAAATCCTGAAAGATGATGCTGTGAAAGTGCTGCACTCAATATGTCAGCAAATTTGGAAAACTCACAGTGGCCACAGGACTAGAAAAGGTCAGTTTTCATTCCAATCCCAAAGAAAGGCAATGCCAAAGAATGCTCAAACTGCCACACAATTGCACTCATCTCACATGCTAGTAAAGTAATGCTCAAAATTCTCCAAGCGAGGCTTCAGCAATACGTGAACTGTGAACTTCCGGATGTTCAAGCTGGTTTTAGAAAAGGCAGAGGAACAAGAGATCAAATTGCCAACATTCCCTGGATCATCGAAAAAACAAGAGAGTGCCAGAAAAACATCTATTTCTGCTTTATTGACTATGCCAAAGCCTTTGACTGTGTGGATCACAATAAACTGTGGAAAATTCTGAAAGAGATAGGAATACCAGACCACCTGACCTGCCTCTTGAGAAATCTATATGCAGGTCAGGAAGCAACAGTTAGAACTGGACATGGAACAACAGACTGGTTCCAAATAGGAAAAGGAGTATGTCAAGGCTGTACATTGTCACCCTGCTTATTTAACTTATATGCAGAGTACATCATGAGAAATGCTGGGTTGGATGAAGCACAAGCTGGAATCAAGATTGCTGGGAGAAATATCAATAACCTCACATATGCAGATGACACCACCCTATGGCAGAAAGTGAAGAGGAACTAAAGAGCCTCTTGATGACAGTGAAAGAAGAGAATTAAAAAATTGACTTAAAGCTCAACATTCAGAAAATGAAGATCATGGCATCTGGTCCAATCACTTCATGGCAAATAGATGGGGAAACAGTGGAAACAGTGACTGACTTAATTTTTCTGGGCTCCAGAATCACTGCAGATGGTGACTGCAGCCATGAAATTAAAAGAGGCTTGCTCCTTGGAAGGAAAGTTATGACCAACCTAGACAGCATATTCAAAAGCTGAGACATTACTTTGCCAACAAAGGTCCATCTAGTCAAGTATGGTTTTTCCAGTAGTCATGAATGGATGTGAGAGTTGGACTATAATGCAAGGTGAGTGCCAAAGAATTGATGCTTTTGAACTGTGGTGTTGGAGAAGACTCTTGAGAGTTCCTTGGACTGCAAGGAGATCCAACCAGTCCATCCTAAAGGTGATCAGTCCTGGGTGTTCATTGGAAGGACTGATGTTGAAGCTGAAATTCCAATACTTTGGCCACCTGATGCAAAGAGCTGACTCATTTGAAAAGACCTTGATGCTGGGAAAGATTGAGGGCAGGAGGAAAAGGGGACGACGGAGGATGAGATGGTTGGATGGCATCACTGACTCGATGGACATGAGTTTGGGTAAACTCCAGGAGTTGGTGATGGACAGGGAGGCCTGGTGTGCTGCAGTTCATGGGGTCGCAAAGAGTCGGACACAACTGAGCGACTGAACTGAACTGAACTGAACTGATGTGTGTTATAATATTAACTCTAAATGATTCCCCATGAACAAGTGATGAAATAATCCCCCAGTTTATCATCAATTAGCATTTGGCATATCCTACTTTGTATTTCTTTTAGTCTTCTGACTCTCTTTTTCAATTTGACTTACTTTTCTAAGGCACCCAAAAGCAAGGAACTACAGTTGGTATTATTTCTTAGGAGGAAAGAATACTGACATATCCTGAACAGCCACTGTTTTTCTAGGTTTTGTGCTGGAGAGGCAGTGCTCAGAGAAGAGTTATGAGGCAGGTATTATTACTTCCACTGAGAAACTGGGCTGCAGGGTAGTTAAGTACTTCAGGGCCATAGTTATCTTTGGACTACAGACCAAGCACTGCCAAGCCCACGGTCTCATTTCAATTTCACCATTTCCCCTCTTCTTGTGTATTGTAAGGTGTCATTTTGTTGGTCTTGGCTAATTTAACTATGGAAGTGATACATAATAGAAACCAGGGCAATGTGATGTTTTTCTTGTCTCGAGACAAACCAAGGGAGATTGTGTGTTTGTGTGTGTGTGTGCGCACGCGCTCAGTCCTGCTGACTCTTTGTGACCTCCTGGACTGTAGCCTGTCAAGTTGTTCTGTCCATGGAAGTTGCCAAGCAAAAATACTGGAGTGGGTTGCCATTTCCTTCTCCAGAGGATCTTCTGGACCCAGGAATCGAACCTGCGTCTTTCGTGTCTCTTGCACTGGGAGGCAGATTCTTTACCACTGTGGCACCTGGGAAACCCCCAAGGGATGTTATCCTAATGCTAATATTATATATTTATTTCATATTTGAATCTGGAACAACTTGGGACTTGAATTTTGAGCCTTGTTTTCTTCTTATACCTATTTCAGGATAGTGGGTCTTAATGCATTGATTTCCACATCTAAAGAACTGAGCCTGAAGTTAATTATCTGTAATGTAAATGAAATGTGTTTTGAAATGGTTAAGTTGCAGACACCAATCTTGGGTTGTTCAAGGACATTAAAGTCATCTGTTCCCCTTGTCCAGTAGAACACACAATGCATTTAGAGGGAGCTTAACCAGTAATTCAGGATGACCACTGTCACATACCATATACTTACTGTGGGTGAATCCAGGTTACTGTGACAATGGATATATTTTCATTTTCTCCTTTTTAGAGTATAAACACACAAAGCTGAAATACTCCTTAAGTTCACAGTTCATATTTGTCTTCTCTAACTTCATATTACAAAGAAGTGAGAAAGACATTAGGCATATTTCTTCAGAGTTAATGCGATTATTTCTCTTTTTCGCTCTCATCTCCTAGTGGAGGTCCTGGAACTCAGCTTGGATGTCACTCAGCTATGCTGCCAACTCCTCTTAAGGACAGTTATGATGAGAGATTAGACATCTTTCCTCACTGTTCTTATTCAAAGATTAGCACATATTTATTTCAACTTGGATTTGAAATCTAAATCTTGGGTAAAGAGGATTCAGAATCAGAGATACCCAGACCCCCATTTATAGGTGGTAAGGACTTCAGTCTGTGAATATTTTGTGTGAGTGTTGAGGGGAGATTCTTGGCATTCGGGAAAGAAAAGAGAAGAAGAGAGGAGAAAGAAACGAAACGGTTACTAAGCCAAGTATCTGGAAATTACCCCAAGGTTCCCTGGGGCTTTTTCTCCTGGGGTTCGTTCTTTGGGACCCACAGTATGAATTAAGAGGACTACTAAAGAATCAAATAGCTGTAGATGATTCAACAATTTTTCAGCCGTTTGCATGCTGAAACCCTGTGTTTATATGAAAGACAGCACGCGCACTGGCTTCTACTCTGCTAGGCTAACAATAAATGTTGCTTATGTGACTGTGTGCTCAGTCGTGTCAACTCTTTGTGACCCCATGCACCGTAGCCCACCAGATTCCTCTGTCCATGGGATTTCCCAGGCAAGCATACTGGAGTGGGTTGCCATTCCCTTCTCTAGGGGATCTTCCCGACCCAGGGATCAAACCCATGTCTCCTGAATTAGCAGGAAGATGCTAGACCACTGTGCCACCTGGGAAACCCATACGCTGCTTAGGAGGTGTTAAGGAGTACAGCGCTGCTGCCCGATGCTTTCCCGGGCCCTCTCCCTGCAGCCCCTCCATTCTCTTTTCTTCGCCTTCTTTCTCCATCCTCCGGTATGGACTGAGCGCCAGGCACTGTTTTGGGAGCTGTGGACAGCGTGGTGCTTGGGGCAGACGTGTCTTTCTGTCTTCATAAGTCCCCGGTCTCAGGGGTAAGCCGATGGGTAGACAGAAGACCACAGCATGGTACTCAGCATTCCCTGAGCGGGCAAGGGGAACCCAAGGCCTCTGGGGCTGGAAAGACTTCCTGGAGAATGGCTCAGGGGGCAGAGCAGGAAGACTCCAGGATTCTTTCCCCTCTTCTTTCTCCCTTCCCCTTTCCTTCCCTCGTTTCTTCCTGTTTTTGGAGATTATCTTGAATATTTGTCCCAACTTAAGTTATGGCTTCAATAACTATTTTTTATTATTAAACATAAGGCATGATTTGCAATATTTTCCTCCCAGTCTTTAACTTAGAAGGAGATTTATCTCAGGTTCTAAATGCTGCTTTTAGAGAAATACTGACTAGTTTTTCATTAAGAGAAAGGGGATAATAAATAAGCTACATTTCTTTTCAAAATTCATCAACATAACTCTCTGAGCAGTTCATGCTGTTCATCTCATTCTCTAGTTTGAGAAGCTGGCCTCACAATGAAAAATTATGCCCAAACATCCTTGAAACTGTATTTTCTCTTTAGTATGGGCAGGAGCTAAAGGAGTGTCTTCAGACCCAAAATGCTATTTATTTTCGTGTTTGACACGTACAAATCCTCCTTGATAAAATGTCATTAGGGAGGCATATTGAGCTGTGTGGCCTCAGTTGGTAGGTACGTTTCAGCTTTTATCACTGTCTGTGTTAGAAAATTAAGTGTAATCTAGGGTGCTTTCATTCCTTTATTGACTCTAGTGGGTATGTTTTATTTTAGGGAATTTAGTACAGCATTTTGCCTTGGAGAAATTCATGTCCCTTTCCACTCTGACAACCTCAGCCTGCTCTGTCTAGGGGGTTGTGACTGAAAACCCTTTTTATCTACCCTCTGGTTGAAAGCCTTCTGCTGAGGGGTAGCAGGAATTGTTCTCAGATACTCAGCTCATCTGCATTTCTGTTTTGCAGAGAGAGTATATCTTCTTTTTGTAGGGTGACTGTTTGCCCAAAATGTTATGGAAACACCATCAGAAAATTTGGGTATGCTTTTTGAGTGCCTTTTCCTGATTTCATCTGATGATTTTCATACCCTGTGACTCATGCCCCAAGATTCTTAGTTAATTCTAGCATGTCACCCACAGAGTAATATGCATAAGCAAATTGTCCATTGGCATGTGTCTGCATGCTCCCCTGTGCTGATAGGAAACTTCTGGAAGAACCTTGGAGTCGGCCACCGCTCCGCTCTGCTGTGGAAAGGCATTGAAAGGCTGTCCGCCTGATAGTGTCCTGCCTGTCACCAGCCAGAGCTCCCTAAATGCACGCCACGCTGATGCTTTGCACCACCTCATTTATTGAAAACATTTACTGCAAAAGAAACCTACTCAGCCTCTGTGAGTTCATCATATTACTTGTTATTCAGGACAGAAGCAATGGGACAGAAAACAATTTTTTAATATGTCCCTCCACTCCTCAACCAGTCCATCTTAAAGGAAATCAAACCTGAGTATTCATTGGAAGGACTGATGCTGAAGCTGAAGCTCTAGTACTTTGGCTACCTGATGGGAAAAGCTGACTCATTGGAAAAGACCCTGATGCTGAGAAAGACTGAAGGCGGGAGGAGGAGGAAGTGGCAGAGGATGAAATGGTTGGATAGCATCAACCATCATGTCCATCGACTCAATGGAGATGAGCTTAGCTAAACTCTGGTAGATAGTGAGGGACAGGGAGGCCTGGCGTGCTGCAGTCCATGGGGGTTGCAAAGAGCTGGACATGACTGAGTGACTGAACAACACCACCACCACTTCTCAAAGGTGAACACAGTGTAGAGATTGCTCATTATAGGTTATTCATTTATGTTTGTAAAGAATTTCTAAATGAATGCTGAAACCTCTTACCAGAAATCTAATTAGTTAATCCATTCTGATTAGTTAATCTTATGTATAAAAATAATACGATAGATGTGTTTTGCTGGGGTTAGGGGAAGAAGAGCACAGAAGCTAGAGGTCCCCTTCCAGCCTGAAGTGCTTAGGAGTTGGGGAAGGTCCTTGGGCCGGAAGTGATACTTGGGAGCAATTGCTTTTAGGAAGGAACAACTGAAGGGTTTTGGAAGTATGGAAAAAAGCAATGATGTCATGTGATGGTAAATGTGTGTGTGTGTGTGTGTGTGTGTGTGTGTGTGTGTTCAGTCGCTCAGTAGTGTCCGAGTCTTTCTGACCCTATAGACTGTAACCTGCCAGGCTTTTCTGTCCATGGAATTTTCCAGGCAAGAGTACTGGAATGAGTTGCCATTTCCTGCTCCAGGGCATCTTCCCAGCCCAGGGATCTAATCTGCTTCTCCTGCCATGTCTCCTGCGTTGCAGGCGGATTCTTTACCCCTGAGCCACCAGGGAAGCCCGTGATGGTAAATGAACCCCCTAAATACATCTACCAATTAGACCACTCACATCCTGTCCATTTTTTTTTTTTTAATCCTCTAAGTGGCTTTATGTTAAAGGGAAGTAAAAAAGCAAAGCTTAATTCTGACAGTTCTCGACAGAAGCTACTTGTTACCCTTATTTATTTGGGGATACAATTGACTCTTGAACAATACCAGTTTGAACCTTGAGGGTCCAGTTATATGTGGATATTTTTTTCAGTAGTAAATACTACAATACTACATGCTCCATGGATCACTGAATCCACCAACACAGAACTGGGGATATGGAGGGCTGATTATAAGTGGATTTGGGAGTGTGCAGAGGTGCCCTTCACCCCCTGTTGTCCCAGGGAATTGAATCCAACAACACATTAAAAGAATCATACACCATAATCAATTAGGATTTATCCCAGGGATGCAAAGATTATTCAGGATCCACAAATCAATCAGTGTGATATTCCACATGAACAAATTGAGGGAGAAAATAGATGACCATCTTAATAGATTCAGAAAAGGCTTCTGATAAAATTCAGCATCTATATATGATAAAAACTTTCTAGAAAGTAGGCACAGAGGGAACATGCATGTGTGCTGAGTTGCTTCAGTCCTTTCCCACTCTTTGTGACCCTGTGGGCCGTAGTCCACCTGGCTATGTCCTCCAGGCAGGAATACTGGAGTGGGTTGTCATGCTGTCTTCCAGGGGTCTTCCAGACGTGGGGATCGAACTGGTGTCTCTTACATCTTGGAATTGGCAGGCGGGTTCTTTACCACTAGCACCACATACTTTAACATAATAAACGTGTCCTGAAATTCTTAAGTAATCGAGTCTGTGAAAATCTTTTTATGGGGCTGTGTAAGGGTACTTCCTTTGCATAATGATGTACATGAACACTTATTTGTTAGGATTTGGGGAGCTAGTTCTTCAGATTAAATGAAATAGCACTTCTTCATGAGATCCTTAAATAATTGGAAAGTGAATCTCCTCTTCAGTGTGCATTACTAACATAGGCTTTTAGAATATAAAGGAAATTGAGTTATTTGCTCTAAGTCCCTCATTAATTAAAAAAGAATAGTTAAAACAAGAAAAGGGAAGGAGAATAATTTCTGGTACCAGCTTTGTGCTAATTATTTCGGATCAGTAACTTTTTTAATCTTAGCTTTGAGTGTGGCCTATTATCCTCATTTCACATATTGGGAAACTGATACTCCAAGATGTTAAGGAGCTTGTTTAGAGAAACACAACACAAGGCAGATTTTAATTTTAAATTTAGATCTGTCTGGTGTCAGTGCCTGTGTTCCTTCCATGAAGACCCCCAAGTTAAGGCTATTCAGCTAGTCAGTGATAAGAAGAATGGACTAGACCCAGGTATCACATTCCCCTAAACGATGATCTTTCCAATATATTATATATTAGTTAACTTGGAAAAATTTGAACATATATGTCATTTGTAAAAAAGATTAATATAGAATTCCTTTTCTTAATTTTTTCAAAAATAAAAATAATGTTCCTCAAGACTATAATTTCACAATTCTCCTTCCCTATTTTTAAGCTTGGTTGTTTTTTTTTTTTTTTTTGCATAAAAGCTAATTGAGCTTTCAGATGCTTCACTAACTTAATTTTAATCTCTGGTTGCCCTTCTGTATATATTACTTTTCCATTCAGACGATAAGCATGCAATTGTAGTTAGCCTGATTAATGTTTTACATATTTCCCCAGGCATTCATACAGAATTGACTAAAATATAAGTTACCCTTGGCTTCAGAAAACTTCTGGCATTTAGAAAACATGCACAAATATACCCCTTGGTAAGCAGTGCTCCAACTTACAATTTTCTTCCTTTTAAGGAAGGGGAAAAGAGACATTTTCAAGGGAGATTTTGGTTACAGTAAAGAGATTCTGGTTTGAAACCATTATTTTTTTCATTTCATTCCACTTCAGCCTTTTCCTTGGCATAGGAGAAATTTAAAAATGGATGTATTCAGGTGTTTTTAACACGATGAGCTGGAATGGAATGCAGAATCAGCTCTTTTCTCCTTTTCATCTCAGAGCAAAAATATCACCATATCTTAAATTGCTTTGGGTCAGAACACTGTTTGTTGAATTATTCAACAGTTTGAACTGGTAGAATTAGAGGATTCATTAGACTGAAGGTCAAAAGTTAAGTTTAAAACATTTCCTTATAGTTATGATATGACTCACAATGTTGACAGATTCCAGAAAGGCCGCAGGAGCTGAGAGATGTGTGCTCTTAATGAACTAAAAACACTCTTGCCTGGCCATTTAGCCCCTCGACCACTCAGAAGTACCCTGAATTCAGATCACTTGCGTGTATGTTAGATCTGTAGGCAAGTGTGTACTGGGTGAGATTCCCACTGGTTTTTTCCACAAGCTATTTACATGAGAATGGAAATTGTTCTATTGGTTTATTTTCATTTTCCTGTTTTTATCCACATCCCATGAAAAAATAAATCTGGGTCATACCGGGTCATATAATTTGAACAAACAGAACTTTCTGCTCTTCAGTTCATCTTTAAGTTAATTGTGCATGCATGCTATGTAGCTTCCATTGTGTCTGACTCTGCAACCCTGTGGACCACAGCCCACCAGGCTCCTCTGTCCTTGGGATTCTCCAGGCAAGAACACTGGAGTGGGTTGCCATGCCCTCCTCCAGGGGATCTTCCCCACCCAGGGATCGAACCCTCTCCTGTTACGTCTCCTGCATTGGCAGGTGGGTTCCATACCACTAATGCCACTTGGGAAGCCCGAAGTTTATTTGTCAAAGAGCCTATGGCTTGAAGTCATAAGATGGAAACTATTTCTCATTAGAAATGATGTCAAAAGAAAGGACAATATACAATAGTGTGCATATGCAGGGAATGCTCTCAGGCAGTGAAATGTTTACCTGGCTTCTTCCTTATCCATATGTACCTAATGCTGAGTATCACCGTTGTGCTGCTGCTGCTGCTAAGTCACTTCAGTTGTATCCGACTCTGTGCGACCCCACAGATGGCAGACCATCAGGCTCCCCCATCCCTGGGATTCTCCAGGCAAGAACACTGGAGCGGGTTACCACATCCTTCTCCAGTGCATGAAAGTGAAAAGTGAAAGTGAAGTTGCTCAGTCGTGTCCGCCTCTTAGCGACCCCATGGACTGCAGCCTACCAGGCTCCTCCGTCCATGGGATTTTCCAGGCAAGAGTATTGGAGTTGGGTGCCATTGCCTTCTCCGATCACCGTTGTAGAAACAAGTAAGATGATTTGCTGAATCAAACCAAGAATGCTGTTCTCTTGACATCAGTCTGCCCACTATGACCCACTTCCCCTTCCCATTTGGCAGCTTTGGGAATTTGGAAAGTTGGGCTTTGGGAAGTGTTCTACCTGACATCCTCTAGTGCTCCCCAGTAATTCATTATCTTGATGTCTGTTGCAACTCATTTTGTAACGTGCATTAAGTTATTAGTTTGGACACTTCAGAAATAATTGATGGTGAAGCCATCTGAAGAATAAAGATGTTCCCTTACTATTTTGGCTATGGCCACTCTCCTCTCCATTAAGGCTCCTTCTCTCCAGGTGATTGATGACATCTGGTTGATATGTATTTTAAGGTTCTAAGCTGCCAGAGGTGGTGAGATTTATTTCTCAGCAGCTTTGGTATAGATGACCACTTCCTTTGCCTTGAAACGTCTTCATTTTTGGTCTTCAGTGATATTACCCTGTCCTGGTAGTATGGAGCATTACCCTTCCCTCTCACTGGCCATTCGCTCTTGGTCTCCTTTATTGACCTGTGTGCTGTGCTTAGTTGCTCAGTCATGTCTGACTCATCGTGACCCATTGGACGTTAGCCCACTGGGCTCCTCTGTTCACGGGATTTTTTTCAGGCAAGAATACTGGAGTGGGTTGTCATTTCCTCCTCCAGGGGTTCTTCCCAACCCAGGGATGGAACCCATGTCTCTTATGCCTCCTGTATTGGCAGGTGGGTTCTTTACCTGCTGAGCCATCGGGAAAGCCCACTGACCACCTACCAACCACTAAATATTGAGAGTGTTTGGATCTTGAACTTGGACCCTCTTCTCTCTTCATCTGCATTCTCCTTCTTTACCTCTAGTGATATCGTTTAGTCCACTGGTTTTAATACCATCTGTAGGTTAATGGCAACCCACTCCAGTGTTCTTGCCTGGAGAATCCCAGGGATGGCGGAGCCTGGTGGGCTGCTGTCTATGGGGTCGTACAGAGTTGGACACAACTAAAGCGACTTAGCAGCAGCAGCCGTAGGTTAATTACATTTCAATTTACATATCCAAACTCTCATGTGCATGTCTGAAGGACTTTGTGTACATATGTAGCTAAAGAGAACTCCTGTTCTCCAGTCCCCATCCTGAAAGCTGATTTTACCCCCTTGCCTTTTCAACCTTCATGTATGGCACCATCATCCACCCATTTTTTTCAGGGTAAAAACCTAGGAGTCACTGTCAATTCCTCCCTTAACCTCATTTCCCCCATCCATACCATTATCAACTCCTACCTGTTTTACTTCCCAGGTATATCCTGAACCTCACCACTTCTCACCATTTCCGTTGTTACAACCCTTGTTTAGATGATGGGCATCTCATCCCTGGACCACTGCAGCAGCTCCCGTCCAGTCTCCTACTTTTAAAATTCCTCCTCCACACTAAACCAGAGGGTTGATCAGGCACATCCCTGTCTTGCTTCAAGCCTCTCGGTGGCTTCCCATTGATAGCGGTATAAAGCTTAGACTCCTCACCGCAGGTTGAAGGCTTCTTGTGACCTGGCCCGTCTCTGTCTGACCTCCCTCCCTCCACTACGTGTCTCTGGGTGTCACGCTGCGTGGCCTTCTCTCTGTGTCATAGATGTCCTGCTCCGCCACCTTTGTCTCCACTGCACCATCTGCTTCCTTTTCCTCCGGGTCATCTCTCTTCTGCGTTCTATCACTTATATCTTGACTCACTCCCTCCAAGCACACATGCCCGACTGTCCTAGCTGAAATAATTCCTCTTCAACCCTCTGTCTTTGAATGATCCTATTTCGTCTTCTTCACAGCACATCTTAATACTGAAATGGCTGTGTTTATATATTCTGCTCTGTCAGCCACCATAGCAGCTCTGGTCCTTGGGCGCCTGTCGGTTGACTGCTGCTCCCTCAGTACTCAGAACAGTACTCTGTACAGTCTGTAGTGCTGCTGCTTGGTACATAGGAGCAGCTCACTAAGGACTGCTCGACTATATTTGCCTCTTGGTTTCTGTAGCTCTTTTGATTTATTTATTAAAAAGAGAGGTAACAATTCCCTTTGATATGCTGGACTAAGTTAGATGTGCCGCGTTCATCTAAAGCATTACCCTGCCAGAGGCTATTAATCTTTTTAACGTAGCTTCCCCTTTTTTGTCTTCTTCTTATACCCGTTTTGGAAGTGGATTTATTTTACGTTGTAAAACCATCGCCCCCTTTTTTAACCTGTGTGTTACAACTGTTAGAAGCAGACTATACTGACTTCTCTCCCTTCTCTCCTGGATTGGGAGTGGCTTGCTTCGAGATTGCATCTTTTTCATTATGAAGTTGTGTAAGAATTTAGATCCCTTCTCTGAAGGAGTCATCATCCTTCAGCTCACTGCTCTGGGGTTGCAGAAGGGAAAATCCCTGGCTTATTCATCAAAGAGAGCTCTTTCATTGATGTTGCTGTGAATTTCTGCTCACATCAGATGTAGAGGTGATGATGGGAAGGAACAGGGAAGCCACTGAAAGGTGTCAGAGGGGAAATTGAGGAGGGGTACTATTGTTCACAGTTCTCTGCATCCTTTCGAGTCCCACCTGGTTACAGATGGCCAAGCAGGATAGAAATCCAGCAAGTAAGGCTGAGTGGTCTCTGCCAGCTTGCTGGCTAAGGTTTCCCTGTTCCAGCATAAACTTTGCATTGCCATGGCACAATTAGACTCCTCTCTGCATTGCTCATAAATGTGTGATATTTTGTGAGTTACTGAGGATGGGTGGTGACAGTGGTTGGGAAGATGAAAAAGAGATGGATCGTGTGCTCAGGGAGCTCTTAATAAATATGAAAATAATCAACATAAAGGGCATAATGTGATTTAGGCCAGAACAAAGAAGGAAGCAAAATGTGGTGGGAGTGTAAAAGGGGGAGAGCCCATGTAGGCTGGCGGAAGGATGCGTGTAGGGAGATGAAGAGGGAAGGTTTCATGGAAGAGGGGTCATGTGAGGAGCTCGGGTGCTGTGGGGGTAGGGCAGCTGGGGAACACGTGCCCCAGATGACTGAAGTGTTAGGGAAGGGTAACCCTCAGGGGTCCTTCTTGTTGTCCATGACCTTGGACAGCCTCGTTAAAGAAAGGATTGCCAAGGAAGCCTGCTAGACCTGTTGCAGTAGTAAGATCTGTTGAGCCCAATACACTCAAAATCTGCAAGCCTGCTGTCCGGCTTCTGATGGAGATCCGACCCTACACCTTTGCAGTATTGTATTTTTGAGCAGGGAAACTGGGAGACGCCTACCCCATGGACTCTGAGGTCTACTTCTTTTTTGCAGAAGATAGTCTTATTTATATTGATATGAAATCATTTTGCATTCTTAGATCCGACACTGGTAGGTGCTTTATTTCAGTAAGTTATGACGGCAAACAGAAAGGAGACCAAGTGTTCTCCATTAGCTCACCTTACCACAGTGGGAGCATCTGGAAACACAGTGGAGCTGGCATACCCTACCAGCCAGGGCCGGGGAAACTTTTGCTTTGGCCGGATGATGGAGAACCTTCAACTGCTGAGACTGTGCTTTCCTTTTCTGAACAAGCATTAATGAAGGAAAAGATGCTTCTTAGCACTGAATAATTTAAACACACTTCCGAAAGCAGAGGTTAACAGTATGAGTGGTTTCCCAAGTCAGGTTTTCAAGTGTCCCCTTCTCCTGAAATGTCACTGATGGGTACCCTGTCCTCCTACTTAGGTCACAGTTTTCTATAAATTGATCTTCTGTTTTACTTAAGTAAACTGAATCTCATCCTAAAATAGTATTTGGAAATCATGAGTCTGATGCACCAGTTATATGTTTTCACAAATTATAAACCACCTACCATTCATCTCATGTCTTTTATTTATATGTGATGCTGAGATGCTGAATCTGTTTATATGCAACTTATGTCTTCTGCCTTTAAAATCATTACAGCTTTGGGGAAAAAATAAAATGACTTCTTCACCATCTTTGTAGCAGTCCTATTAAGTCCAGCCCCTTCATCTCTCCCCTCCCCTGCCTTTGTCGTCCTCCCTACCCTCTCCAGATTCTGTAACATTCTAAGCCTGCAGGGATCGACATAATAAAAGATCTTGGGTATTTTGAGGATTTGAAGTGCAATGAAAGGAAATTACTGACACACTGAATCGCCTTTTAATGGGAGATGGTGATATCGATCTGGTAATGTTTCCTGTGGTCCTAGTGGTAATAACTGTATAATATCATACACTTTATCAAAATAATTTAAAAGCTGGCAAATGAAGTTGTTATGGAACCTCTGTGTAAAATGAAAGTCACAGGGTCTAGAAATTGGTGAAGGAGGAAGAACAGACTATATTTAGTCCTACAGGCCTAACTTAGGGGAGAAGTATAAATTTCTGTAGCCAGAATAAATTTATGAAAATCAAGTTCATGTCAACAAGGGTCTCTGAGTCTCTGGGCCCCTGTTATTCTATAGGGAGTAGAAAATGATGGTCTGAACCCCTCATTTGATTTAACCGTTATTATTCTTCCTTGCTGATGTAAGTTAGTATGCAAAGTTGCTTGATTTGTAGAATATGATTATGTTTATTACAACATTTCCGGTATAATAAACTGACTTTATGAGGGGCCTGCTATCAGCAGGTTTCAAGTTTAGTGCATAGCTCAATGCGTTGGTTTTTATAGCGTATAATGAAATGTCTGCTGTTATCAAAAATTTAATGAAAATTATGATGGTATTTCTCAGCTTTCTTATTAAAAATCAGGTCTCAATTTTTCTAAGACTCATTATTACTTTAATCAGTTTGTGCTCCCATTATCTTCCTCGAGCACTCAAATTCTTGAAGTTTCACGTTTTCATCGGCGCTGTGCTGTCACTGTTTCCTTCACATGTGTAATCTAGAGTGTGATTATAGAGGAAAGGTGGAGCCTAATTAAGGGAGATTTCGCTTTCTTTTTTTTAGAAAATAGGCACACGTTGGAAAAAAACACTTTCCTGTTATTTCCTTTACTCTCATATTACTACCACACTTCATGTCCAACAGTGGATGTGTGGGTTTTCCACACGGCAGGCATTTCTGCAACACCAAATGTGTATCCTACAATTCAACTCAGTTCTGACATTGTCTGCCTGGAGGTCGCATCACTTTCTTTGAAGGAAGGATTCAGTTTCACAAGACTATCACAACTTAGGGCACCAATGGCTCCTCTCAGGTTGTCTTCTGATGGAAAGAAAGTGAATGTGAATGTTGTTCAGTCGTGTCTGGCTCTTTATGACCCCATGGATTATAGTCTATGGAATTCCCCAGGCCAGAATACTGGAGTGGGTAGCCTTTCCCTTCTCCAGGGGATCTTCCCAACCCAGGGATCGGACCAAGGTCCTCCCGCATTGCAGCGGATTCTTTACTTACTTAGTCACGAGGGAAGCCTGTCTTCTGATGGACTGGGCTGTAAATCTGGGTTCCTATGACCCTCTCCTAGAGTTCCATAATTTGCTAGAACAGCTCACATAAGTCAGGGGGACACTTACATCTGCTAGTTTATTATATAATCAAGGATACAGATGAACAGCAAGATGGAAGAAGTACACCAGCTTCCATCTCCCCTCTGGGAACACCACTCTCCCAGCACCTCCACATGTTCCAGTCTGGAAGCTTCTTGAAACCCATTCTTTGGGTATTTTCATGGAAGCTTCATCATGTGGCCATGCTCAGTCATTAACTCAGCCTCCTGTCTGCAAAGGATGAGGGTGGGGTGGAAAGTTCCAGGCTTCTAATCATAGCTTAGTTTTGATAATTTCAAGCTTCTAATCACTCCTTAGTGTTTTTTTGGTGAAGCTATACAGGAGCTATACAGGAACTCACCAAGAGTCACCTAATTTGAATAAAAGGCATCACCATTGATCAGGAAATTCCAAGAGATTTAGGAGCTCTTTGTCAGGAACCAGTCAAAGACCAAAGATTAGAACAGAATGATGCTCCTAGTGCTGTTAACACTTAGGAAATTAGAAACTTGTTAGTAACTCTGTGCCAGGAACTGGGGGCAGAGACCAGTGTGTGTGTGTGTGTGTGTGTGTGTGTGTGTGTGTGTGTGTGTCTGTGTGTGAATCTCCAATACTTTAGCCACCCGATTCAAAGAGCTGACTCATTGGAAAAGACCTTGATGCTGGGAAAGATTGAAGGCAGTAGAAGAGGGCTACAGAGGATGGAATGGTTGGAGGGCATCACTGACTCAATGGACATGAGTTTGAACAAGCTCTGGGAGATAGTGAGGACAGGGAAGCCTGGCGTGCTGCAATCCATGAGGTTGCAAAGAGTCGGATATGACTTAGCAACTGAACAACTGAGACATATATATAATATGTATATGTATATGTATGTATACGTATGTATATGTATATACATATTATATATATATAATATTTATGTGTATTTTTATACACATGTACATGCATATGTATGTATACGGGAGAAGGCAATGGTAACCCACTCCAGTACTCTTGCCTGGAAAATCCCATGGACAAAGGAGCCTGGTAGGCTGCAGTCCATGGGGTTGCTAAAAGTCGGACACGACTGGGCGACTTCACTTTCACTTTTCACTTTCACACATTGGAGAAGGAAATGGCAACCCACTCCAGTGTTCTTGCCTGGAGAATCCCAGGGACGGGGAAGCCTGGTGGGCTGCCATCTATGGGGTCACACAGAGTTGGACACGACTGAAGCGACTTAGCAGCATGTATGTATACATATAATATTATATACATATTATGTATATATAATATTTATGTGTATTTTTATATTATTTCACAAAGTAACTTCTTTTTGTAACTATATTTGTAGTAATACTGCACATTTTCTTGATTTGCTCTTCAATTAAAAAAATCTGATTACTCGAAGGGTCACTAATGTTTGATTCAGAATTATTGATAAGAAGAGTGTTTTCTAAAAAATTAAATAATATTGCAGTTAATTGCAATTACATATTGCAAATTTTGATTTAAAGTCCCAGAGTTTTGAGCACTTTAGATACATTAATTTGTTTTATTACTTCTGGTTGATTTTCAAATCTCATTTCTGTGAATGCAATATGCCAAGTTATAAAGCATTTTTAAATAATTAAGTTGTGTAGGACTTATCTTCTAGAAAATATTTTGGCCAAAGGTTTTTATATACTTTTAAATCTCTAAAAATGTTTTATACTTATGTTATTTCATTGTATTTCTGTGCTTCCTTTATTAGCTTAGGGACAAAACTATAGTATTTTGACCTTGCTATCATCCTAGGAGTCTCATTTTACCCATTCTGATAAACCCAGAGGAAAATAGAACACAGAATTCCTGACCTTTCCTGTGACTCTGTAGGCACTCACATTTGTCTAGCCTTTCCTATGTTTATTTTGCTGTGTTATTTGCTTTTATGAATGTTAATATAAAGAGCTTTACACAGCTGTTGGAAACCCGTAGATCCATATGAAAGAATGACGACTTTGTAAATGGGCATTAGGAGACATTTTTCATAAAAAGATCTGTTTGCGCACATACATGATGGTCACTTCTGCATTTTAATAATGCGTATCAGATGTTTGATGCAGTATAAATCAGAGTGGTAACAATAACCCGGGACTTCTGCTGCAAGACGAACCCTGCATGCTAAGCCTTGACTCTCCCGTCTTCTCTGGCATCATACTGGAAGCCTTCTTCACCCTGCCCTCCCTCCCTGAGAGGCGCTGCAGACCAGCCAGCCCCTCCTCTCCTCCTCTCATGCTGAATTAGGGACGCAGCCTCTGCAGGACTCCTCTTTTTCCTTTCTTCCTAGTTGTCTGTCCCTGTTGCTAGAGGGAATTCTCCCTTTCGGCTGCTTTCAGCATTTAAATTCCCCACCATAGTCAATCCAAACTCCGGTGCCTGGGTTTCCCAAGCTGCCATCATTGGTCTCAGCTTCTGTATTCCCCCTAATTTCTCTGTAAATGCTGAGAGACCCTGTTTCAGTCTTTGGTTCTACTGATGGCAAACACACCAAGCTTGTTCTCATTTCTGAGACATCAATTATGGCTCCCTTCCCCCAGCCTTTCTGGACTATTTCCTAAGTCATCTTAATTTTACCAAAACTTGTCTATCTTCTAAAGTCCATCTCGGTTCTTACCGTCACCATGTACCCAAATCACTGCTCTTCCTCACTTGGTAGACAGACATGAGTCTCTATCACTGATGAACACTTCCAAGGCGGTCCCTTGGTTAGGACTCAGTGTTCTTACTTCAGGGCTCCCAGCTTCCATCCCTGGTCTAGTCGGGGAGCTAAAGTACCATAAGCCACTGCTCGACCAACCAACCAACCAAACGAACAAAAAACTTACTGACATATACACACTGCTATGAATAAAACGGTAACTAATAGCTTACTGTATATCAATAATCTATAAAGATTTATATGGGAAAATAGTCTAAAAAGAGTGGATATATGTACAAATGATTCACTTTCCTGTCCAGCAGAAACCAACACACACTGTACTCACTATACTCTATACACACTGCACACACTATACACAACAAATAATAAAATAAATAAATAAATAGATATAGCATCATTAAAAAATAAACTACCAATTGAATGATTACTTTTCAGGAGCACATGCACTTTGAAAAATAAGGAGCACCTTTTAAGTGTCCAATTTGATGATAATGATTCCCAAATTTGAGACTTATTTACATTTATGCTTATTAATCTCAATCTTTCATTTTCAATAATTCAAGTTTTCCAGCAACTTTCCTAAGCTATAAAATGAAATGTCTCATCTTTAGAATATTTTCACCATTAAAATTAGAGTCAAATTTGTATACATAGTTTATCATATATTTATAATATTATATGTATGTGGTACATGTAGGGTAAGATTTTTTGAAAGGACCTGATATCTCAGAAAGTTGGCTTAAAGCTCAACATTCATAAAATGAAGATCATGGCATCCAGTCCCATCAATTCAGGGAAAACAGATGGGGAAACAAAAACAGTGGTAGACTTTATTTTTCTGGGCTCCAAAATCATTGCAGATGGTGACTGCAGCCATGAAATTACAAGACACTTATTCCTTGGAAGGAAAGTTATGACCAACCTAGACAGCATATTAAAAAGCAGATACGTTACTTTGTCAACAAAGGTCCGCCTAGTCAAGACTATGGTTTTTCCAGTGGTCACGTATGGATATGAGAGTTGTACTATAAAGAAAGCTGAGTGCTGAAGAATTGATGCTTTTGAACTGTGGTGTTGGAGAAGACTCTTGAGAGTCCCTTGGACTGCAGGGAGATCTAACCAGTCCATCCTAAAGGAAATCAGTCCTGAATATTCATTAGAAGGACTGATGTTGAAGCTTAAACTCCAATACTTTGGCCACCTGATGCGAAGAACTGACTCATTTGAAAAGACCCTGATGATGGGAAAGATTGAAGGTGGGAGGAGAAGGGGACAACAGAGGATGAGCTGGTTGGATGGCATCACTGATTCAATGGACATGAGTTTGAGTAAACTCCGGGAGTTGGTGATGGACAGGGAGGCCTGGCGTGCTGCAGTCTATAGGGTCTCAGATTCGAATACGACTGAGCAACTGAGCTGAACTGATACCTCACTACATCAGGTTTTGAATGTGAAGAGGAGGCTGCTTGGCTGTCATGATGGAACATTTTAATCTACTACATTGCATATCTCTGTGCTTGAATCTGCATGGACAACTAGATCTGAATTAAAATGTCTTTAGCTCAAACTGTTTAACAAAAACAATGCTGAGAACACTAATTCTTTTTGTTTCTATTAACATTATCAATCAGTCTAGCAATGCATTTTTATCTAAGTAGTCACAAAATTGTGAGATCATAAAATGATAGAGCTAAAAGTGACTTTAAAAATCAATTTTAACCAGAATTTTGACATATTCAGGACTACAAATAAGCCTTTTACTTTGGCCTGTGAGGTAGATTAGATTATTGTTGAAAATATTCACTCCATCTCTGTCCCCATGGGAGAAATATATTTTCTCACTCTGGAATCTTGGACTGACCATTCACTTGATTTGTCCTCAAGGTTGGTAGAATCTGCTACCTGTTCCTTGGTAACTTGCTCCCTTCAGCCACTGGAATATTAACACTCATGACATGAAGAGAGGTTTGAAAGGTGTCTTGTGCTTTGGCTTTGCCATAAGAAGAACTTCCACCCCTCCCCACCCCACCGCAGGTAGCTGGGTGCCTGAATGTATGTGTGCGGAGCAGACCCAGCTCCACCTGCAGTGAGGAATCAAGCTCAGCTGGCCCGCGATTTGAAGCAGAGATGCTGACCTGCTGAGATAGGAGCTGGCTTGTGGACCTATGGGCATGAGAATGAAATGCTTATGATTGATCGTATTCCATTGAATTTGGTGTATTTGTTATATAGTATAATTGTGACATTATTTAATTGATATAGACTCATAGGACAACCATATTTGTTATTAAGTCATTTCTGTTTCTGGCAAAATCTTTCCTAACTAACTCACTTTCCGAGTTCCTTTCTGGGCTCACAGACACTCCCTTCCCACTCTGATAAAACAGTCTGGCTGATGCTGGTGACTCACTGATCACAGGCAGCTGGTAGCTTCTTCTTCAAGGTGCCCACATACTTCTGCTCAAAACAGTCATTAGGTGCTTCCAGTAATAAGTTTTGGTTGTGCTCAAGCTTACTGATACCAGTTGTACTTATTAGTGAAATACATTTGTGTAAAGATAGTTGTTTCTTTCCATATTAAATACTGGGGGAAAGCTAGTTTCCAAAAAGTTTCTGTCAAGGCAAGTGAGGTAACTGTATAAGGATGGAAAACAATTGTAAGCTCTTGAAGATTGCTTTGAAAGTATCCCTAACTTATTACTTCACTTTAAAGAATGTTGTTGGTGGTGGTGTTTAGTCCCAAAGTTGTGTCCAGCTGTTTTGTGACCCCAAGGACTGTTGAAACTGCCAGGTTTCTCTGTCCATGGGATTTCCCAGGAAAGAATACTGGAGTGGGTTGCCATTTCCTTCTCCAGGGGATCTTCCTGACCCGGGGATTGAACTTAGGTCTCCTGCTTCTACCTAACTAGAAATCATAGACAACAACCTGTGTGTGCCATTCATATAAAACAGAGCT
Organism: Bos javanicus; assembly: GCF_032452875.1. NCBI lineage: Eukaryota > Metazoa > Chordata > Mammalia > Artiodactyla > Bovidae > Bos > Bos javanicus. Next base: position 2,776,055 of record NC_083896.1, on the reverse strand, counting down.
GAGAGAAGACTTGGTCTTCTCTAATGATGGGTAGAGGAACCTTTGCCAACAAAGGTCCATCTAGTCAAGGCTATGGTTTTTCCAGTAGTCATGTATGGATGTGAGAGTTGGACTCTAAAGAAAGCTTAGCACTGAAGAACTGATGCTTTTGAACTGTGGTGTTGGAGAAGACTCTTGAGAGTCCCTTGGACTGCAGGGAGATTGAACCAGTCTGTTCTAAAGGAAATCAGTCCTGAATATTCATTAGAAGGACTGATGTTGAAGCTGAAACTCCAGTACTTTGGCCACCTGATGTGCAGACCTGACTCATTTGAAAAGATCCTGATGCTGGGAAAGATTTAAGATGGGAGCAGAAGGGGATGACAGAGGATGAGATGGTTGGATGGCATCACCTACTCAATGGACATGGGTTTGGATAAACTCCAGGAGTTGGTGATAGACAGGGAGGCCTGGCGTGCTGTGGTCCATGGAGTCGCATAGAGTCGGACACGACTGAGGGACTGAACTGAACTGAAAGGAACTTATATCCATGTATTTTATGTTAAAATTACATGTTTAAGACATGATTTCCTATTTTACTCTCCTATCACCTTTTTTGATCCATTGACACAACTATTGGATTAAAAAGAAGCTTTATTAGGAATATTTAATTGGAGTTTGCTTCCTTGTAGACAATTTTTGGGAAATTTGTGAGGGTTTGACTATTGGAATAAACATTTCTTCCTGTTTGTTCTTTATTATAGTATTTCTCCTTGTAAGTAGGCATTTATTTGGATGCTCCACACATTTAGAATTTGCTGGGGCTCTTTGGATTTTCAGTGTACAATTTTAAGGGTTGAAATTTTGGACTTATTAAATCTAGAAGTAATTTTAGAGAATATATACTAATAGAAACTGGAAGCTGAGGTGGGTGAATGATTATATATAAATATTTTACATATGTATTCTTTATGAAGTACATCTAGATACAACCATAAATATACTTCATAAATTTATAGTGTGTATATATATCTATATATTCTGTCCCTATATGAGGAAGTCATAAGCACATATCAAAATAAATAGATGAATAAAGACAGGTTGTGATTCAGCTCTATAGGTTTGAATCCTGTTTGTACAAAGTTAATCTGCATCACGCAGTGATTCATGTTAGGTCCCCTTGCCATGAGCGCCAATTAGAAAAGATCCGTGATTGAGTAAGGGACATTTTTCTGGAGACCAGCCCATCCCAAGAGACAGTCTGTCTCAAGGATGATAAATACAGTGTTGGTTGATTGTGTGGCCAGTTAATGTTTTCATCATGGGTGGCTTCCTGTCCTTTGTGCTGGACACTACTGGATTCCAAGGACCACAGGAACATCAGGAGAAGAGGTAAGGGAAACAAAAACTCTGCATTAGGAAATGCCTCTCCCATGAGGATGAATTCTAGTCTGAGCAGTACAGAGACGGGTCCAAAGAAAAGTGGTATCATTTATAGTCACACTACTGTTCATTTTATGGCAGAGTTTTTAAGCTTTTTATACCATCCATAAGATGATCGTAGGGTAGGCAGGTTTGTCTAAATACCCATCAGGTACCACCTGTCTCCCGTCCTTGGTGTGACCCATCCCAACATATGGCTCAGCCTCCCTTCACTGACTACTGCTGAGGCCGTCTGTATACAGGGCAAGTATAGGTCAATTTGGAGGCCAAGCTCTAGGTAGTGAGCACATATCTGTCAGAAGTAAGGAAGAATATTGAATAAATGTCTACAGAGGGAAGGTTCTGGAGAGAACCTGAACAGTGGATTTGGGAAGAGGGACTTGGAGGTCCTTCTAGAACTTCATCAGTCCGTGCCACCCTCTCCCTCTCAAATGGGACAGGTCACCTACAGGTCTTCTCGTTAGCAGTGCTCTGTCTTTGAAATCGGTCTCCACATCTTGCAGATTCTATCAGCTTACTATGCTTTGTACGTAGCCCTTTTGTGCCTCTTCGTTGCCTTGCTCCAGGGCATTCTTCGTTTGCTCCTGGAATGTTCAAGTAGGTCTCCAGGATGCCTTTTCCTTTTTAATGTACCCCTCATCTATCATTTCCACAAGCATGACCTCTAAATCACGAATACAAGTGATCATCACGTCCTTAAACTAAACTTAAGTCTCAGAGTTTCTGGTAAGTAACTCTGTGACGGAGTTAAATCCTAGTACCTCAACCCCCGAGACAATTTGTGTCTATGGGTTGGTCCTTGGCCGTCTCTTCAGCTTCTCCTCCATTCAGCTACTCCCTTGTCTCATCATACATACCCCTTTGACCTGGCCTTGCCCAGTTGCGACTTGAAGCTCCTGAAAGTTGTCAGGTTGTTTCATGTCCATGTACTATTCCTCGTATCAACATGGCCCTTCCGTGCCCTACTGTGTGCGTGCCCCGTCGTGTCAGTCCTGTCTGCCGCTTCGAGACCCTATGGGCTGTGGCCGCCAGGCTCCTCAGTCTGTGGGATTCTCCAGGCAGGAATACCGGAGTGAGTTGAGATGCCCTTCTCCAGGGGATCTTCCTGACCCAGGGACCGAATCCTCATCTCCTGAATTGCAGGTGGATTCTTTACTGACTGAGCCAAGTACTTGTGGCTCTCTTTTCATAATACTTGTATTTCCCCTTCAAAACTCAAGCGTGGTTAAAATATGAGTATTGTATTTGACCTAATAACTCCACTTCTAAGAATTTACATTAATGAAACAAATATTTATGTGCAAATATGTTTATTGCTACTGTTTATAATAGCAAAAGTACTGTCTTTGAAACAACTTAAATATCCAGTAGTTGGGAAATGATTTAATAAACACCATGCAATACCGCATTTACCTTCCATTAGACTTGCATTTTCATAGATTTTTTGATAACATAAGAGAACATCTGTAATATTAAATTAGAAGAGTATGACACACAAACATATGTATATTTATTCTCATTTATTAGTTTTAGTGTCTGTTCCTTTATTTAATGAGGAGGGGAAGAGACAGATTGGAAAATATCACTAGAAGGAAATATCTTAAAAGTGATAGAAGCTCTTTGGGTGGTAGAATTATAGGTGATTTTAATTTTTCTTTATATTTTATTTATGTAATAAATACAATTTATATAAAATATTTATATTAATTTATTATGTTTTCCAAGTTTCCACTTTGTATTTTATATTTCCACTTGTACATGTATTTTGTAATCAAGAACACAATTCTAATTAAACACATGCAAATGAGCTCAAGGGTCCACCTGCCTGGGAAGCCTTCCAGGACCTCCGCTGCCCATGGGGCTCTCTCTCTTTCACATTTCCTCAGGCTCTGTGCTCAGCTTCAGTTGTGCATCTGTGCTACCGGATGCTAGTCACTCATCTGTTCATTTCTCCCAGTCCCAGACTGTGATATTCTTCAGGGCAGACAGGAGCCTTCAATGACATAGCTTCCCTATGATGAGTGCTCAGTCAGAGGTCATGAACCCAGAAACCAGCAAGGACGCCTCCTCCAGAGTTAGGCAGCTACCTCCTCGTTCACTGGCCTGCTGTGTGATAACAGGAGACCTGGAGAGCATGGGGACCTGGGAGCAAAGACGGTGGGTTTGGAAGGCTGCTTTTCTTGGAACTTAACCCAAAGTCCTCACACTTAAGGGTGTCCTACTATTCAAGTCCCCACCCCCACCATCTGACCTCTACAAACTGCCTCTTCTTTCAGCTCTGTTTCAAATGCCATCAGCTCCCTGAAGCTTTTCCTCATGTCTTTGGTCTTATCAGAGATTTGAAATCTCTTTATCAGGACTGCCTGTCTCTTGCCTTGTATTCGTTATTTTTGTTTACACCCTTTATTCTGTGAAGGTGAGGAGACTTTAAGGATCCTCAAGGGTGTGAAGCATGTCTTGTTTAGATTTCAGTTCTTAGCAGTGAGTGCCTGTTATATTTTGTACATTATTATAATGTACTTATATTTTAATCATTATTATAATAATTATAATTCTTAAAATTATAATTTTGTACATAGTTGGTGCTCTGTAAATGATTGTGTCCTTGTATCACCAATTCTGCCTTAGGGATTTTTCTTACCTGAGTCTTCCCTAACCAGTCAATCTAAAACTAAAAATTTTATTTGCCCAAGAACTTGAGTGTCTCTTGCATGCTAAGTCACTTCAGTGGTGTCTGACTCTTTGCAACCCTATGGACTGTAGCCCACCAGGCTCCTCTGTCCATGGGGTTCTCCAGACAAGAATACTGGAGTGGATTGTGATGCCCTCCTCCAGGGGATCTTCCTGACCCAGGGATCAAACCTGTGCCTCTTATGTCTCTTGCATTGGTAGGCGAGTTCTTTACCACTGAGCAACCAGGGAAGCCCTATCTGATTTTTATTTTATTTTTCTGTATAATCATTGTCACCAGCAGACATATATAGTTTACTTATTTATGTCTCTCTAACCTCCAGTAGATGGAAAGATGAATGGTAGTTTTGTTCACAGCGGTTTCCCCGGAGCCTATGACTGTGTCTGGTATGTATTAATAGAAGGCATTCTGTCCATATTTATGGAAAACACAGTGAAGGATAAATACATTCAGTTCCATTCACTTCAACAAGAAGGTACAAAATGCTTGCCGTTTGTAAAGTGCTGTGAAAAGAACTGTAGAGAAGGATGAGACAGCACGACTCCTGGTCCACAGAATTATTTCTCAGTCTCATAGCAGATACTGTGTATAGACACGATACAACATGGACTTTGATAAGTACAATGATAAATATATAGTGTCCGGGGGACTCTGAGGAATAGGTGTATCTTTGATTTCTTCTAGGTGTATCTATGAGGGCTTCTCGGAGGAAGTAACATAGCTGAGTCTTGAAGCATGGGTAAGGTGTGGAGAGTGGTATAGAAAATGGTAGATGGTGGAGATGGCTGGAGGGAAAAATAAAAGTGGTGGATGACAAAATGAATTGGAGGACAGCGAAGAGGTCCTTTGTCTTAGTTTAAAAGAAGAGGGTGGGAGGGGATGACGGAGAAGGCAGTTTGGAATTTTGATTAAAGCCGTGAGCCTCCCTGTGGATGACAAGGTCATGTTGTGAAGCCTGGGGAAAGGTTCGTGGGGAGGAAGACCGGGAGTCAGGGGGATACCGAGAGGAGAGGGACCCGCTGGGGGGCCACTGGACTCCGCCTCATGTGAGTGGGTAAGTGGCTAAGTGTGGGTGGTAGGAGGTGTTATGTCCATGGAGCTTGAGAGTTTACAATGTAAAATGGTGCAGGGATGTTTGGAAAATAGAATGAGTAGAACTTAATCCTTCCTCTATTGTTTCATTTGTGCAAAAAGAATAGTAATATTCTTTGTGCTGTGCCTCATCACTTCAGTCGTACCCGACTGTGTGTGACCCTATGGACTGTGGCCTGCCAGGCTCCTCTATCCAGGGCATTCTCCAGGCAAGAATACTGGAGTGGGTTGCCATGCCCTCCTCCAGGGGATCTTCCCAACTCAGGGATCGAACCCGTGTCTCTTATGTCTCTTACGTCTCCGGGTTCTTTACCACTAGCGCCACCTGGGAAGCCCCAGTAATACTCTTTGACCCCCTCTAAAGAGGCTGCTTAGGAAGTGTGAATTAATTTTTGTTGAGCATTAGCTTTGCTGTGAACGCAGGAAATTTTAGCACTGCTTGGGACTTCAGTAACCATCATTTCTGTCTTTTCTTTTTGCTGTTATCTGAAATTTCCAATCTGATTTAGCTTTTACAAAATAAGCCTGTGATGTAAGTATGCTTATCTTTGTTTTATAGGTGAGAAAACTGGGGTGTAGAGTTGAAATGATTTCTCCACAGTCAAAATTAAATTACGGGGCTGGTACTGGAACATTACCTTCAGAATTCTACTCCTGTGCGAATCCTAGTTCAGTGCTCTGTCTACAGCTCAGACCAATTCTTTGGAAAACCTTCCTCTCTCATCTTGGTGTTATCTCCCCAGAAAAGATCATACCAGTAACTATTTTATTGCCATTAAAGCAAAACCAAATCTGAGGCTTACTTATCTGTGGCAAGCTTTGCCCCTGAGTTGCGGGGCATTAGGAGTTTTTTTTTTTTTTTACTTGACAGGTAGGTTGGAGTATTATAAAATTCATCAGACAGAGTTTTTGACACCAAACTGCCACCTCAAGAATTAAACCTTAGATCACTTTCTGAATCATCTTGCTACTGTGACAGTCAGGTAGGCCTGGTTCTATCAGAACATGGGCTCTGTAATACCTCTTAGATTCTCTACTCATTGGTTTTCCTAGTTTGGGTTTCAGAGAATTTTTAGCTATCAGTTCAGTGAATGCCCTAAAGAGTTGAATCCAGTTTCTTTTGCAACATTTGCAGTTAATGATGGCCTCACTCACTTGAGTAAGCTTCTGGTCTCACCTTCAATTCAGGAAGAGCTAGTGATGCCCTCCGTGCAACTGGAATCCTGGTGCTTTCTGAAAGTCTTTGCCTTGAACAAAATGAGAGCCACAGGATGAGTTGGCTATGTCATTCATTCATGCATGCATTTATTCCTTTATTTCACTGTTTACTGGGCTACTGTACCTTGCAGAAACTAACCAGACCCTGACCTTGCCCTAAAGTAAATTCAAAGTAATTTAAAGCTGACTTCTGCTTTAAAGCCTTTGCTGACTCATTGAGGTAGATGGTAATAAAGTCCCAAGAAACACAAAAGGTTTCTTGGGACTTTATTAAATCTTGTATCCTATTGTACTGCACTTCTGTATATCCAGATCTCTGAGTTTTGTGAGAACTTGGCACAGATTCTGTTCATTCATCTCTACCTCCCTAGTAACCAGGCACAACACAGCACAGGTTTTTCATAAATGTGTGATGAATATGTAAACACATACCTGTGGGATGAAATACAATTCTGTTGGGAAGATGGTGGAGGAGGTGGCATCTGAGCTGGCTTTGCAGGATGGACGTGAAGAAAAAGGAGAGAGGGCATCACAGCAGTGGATGCAGCACGTTAAAGATACAGAAATGGAAATGCGTTCAAACCTCTGTGAATGCAAGAGGGGTTCCTTCTGTATGCAATGTGGGATTCACCAAGGTAAGAAAACGGGAATCATGTTGGAAAAGGAGCTTGGGATCTGATATGGGCTTTGCAAAAAAAGGCAACAAATAGCTGATAAATTTGCAGCTCGCTGACCTTTGCACCAGTTCTAAAGACTCCATCTCTTAGGTTTTAAGGTACAGAAAGGTGAGGGACGAGAAAGGGAATATCATGTTATGAGGATCAGAGCCTGGCAAATCCTCAAGGAGTTCAGGACTGAATAGGACTAGGACGGGAAGAAAGCCAGTGTGCTTGGAAAGGGCCCATCCCAGCGGAGAGTACTTGCGTGTTATTTTCATTTGTCAACCTTGGGCCATGCTGTGTTTGAGCAAACCTGCGCTGGATTTTTTTTTTTAGATGAACTTTGCAGAGGCTGAGTGCTTGGAAGACTTGGTCACTCTGCCCCTCAGCTCTTTGCACGTGCTTCCAACATAGCACCTCAAATACCATTGTCCAGGGGATGCTTGCAGATCAGTCTTCGGCACAGAGGACTACCACTGGCTGAGATGACTTTGTCTCCCCAGCTTGAGTGCAGTGCTGGCACGAGGAGGAGCCTCTGTCAATATCGTCTGAGTGGAATTGAGTTGCTGAAATATAGCCAAAGACAGTATTGCTCACCTCAGGGGCATCAGAAAAAGAAGTTTCCATCCACATCAGAGGTGGATGCTCCTAGCTTATGGGCAGTAGCGTTTTCTCCTGGGAAAATGACACTGCAGGCATTCTGTTCCTGCAGCCCTCATGCCACGGGGACTGGGGGAGCAGAAAGAGGAGGGCAGGGGGCGGTGGGCTGTCATCAGCCCAGTGGCTCTCCCTGGGATGCAAACGGGGGGGTTTGGAAAAGTGGAGACAGCATGGAACTGATGTCTTCCCTTTGTCCCAGGGGAGGAATGAGAGAGCCCAGTGCAGTGGAGACAGCTCAGCAGGCTCTGCTTGTGAGTTGCATGTACACAGCTCCACGTGCAGCTGGGTCTTCGGAAAACCTACCCAGTCTGTTTGTTTTTCCAGTTAGACACACGTGGGTGTACACATCCAGTTTTTTCCTGGGAACAAGCTGTTATCTGTTAATGTGGTATTATCATTACCATTGTTTTGCCAAACAGACTTTCCAGAATGGGAGTAAATGGACTATGCAACTGTATGCGGAGAAATGGGAGAGAGTTGGCATACTGGGGCTGGAGTGATGGTGCGCTTGTGAAGTGCTGGCCGAGTTCTGTTCAGAGGGTCTTCCCTTCCTTGCATCTCACTTGAAGCATCTACTTGAGTGGCTGTTTGATCATCGGTGTGACACCTGGGCGCAGGCAGTTAGGTCTCTTCGGTTTCCATGAAGTGATCTCTTAGTCCAATTTGGAACTGTTTCCTTTATACATGGAGAAAAGCAGGATCTTGGCAGAAGGGTCTTCGATCTGGCTCCGTTGTGCATGGCAGTGTTTTGTCTAAGGGGAGGCATTCCTGTATTTTTAATTCCATGCCGAAACGAAGAAAAATTCTCTCTAGGCACTTATGCGTTTGCCTCTGTGTGTTGAATTGAGGCAGTAGAGGGTGGAAATGGCAGCATATTGAGGGGATTCTGTGTTTTGTTTTGTAGAATGTCCCAATTTGCGTGCCTGCCCCTCCTCAGAAGATGATCGGGCCCGGTGGGCAGGATGGCAGGCAGCGGGTGAACAGCTTGGCAGCATCTTGAATACTGCTGCGAATGCTCTTCCCCAAGATGGGAGTGCTGGCAGAGGCTGCTCCTCGACAACAGCGTGACTCCCTCCTCTCCCCGGAGACTGACTCCCTCCCTTTCCTGCTGGCTCCAGGCTTTAGATCAGAGACACTTCCTAATGGGAAACTCTCCCCAGTTTTGGCAGTGGGGATACACTTCGCTGGTGATGCTTTGTCACTCCAGTAGATGATTTATTACAGAGATTCAGTGTGCGGTGTCGGTGGATTGGAAAAATTCAGGGTTCAAGCTTATTTTATCAACTTCTAGGCAGGCAATCACTGCCAGTGACAGCATCGGTCCAGGCTTTTTGATTATTCTAAATTTCATGTTGCAGAAGCCTGGATAATCTGGTGGTGGGTGAAGGATGTGGGTGCCCAAATTCTGGAAATAGCTTTGTGAAACCTTCCCTTATACTCACGGGAGGGAACGTACTGTATTTGTTCGCTATGTAATCAACAAATAGTTACTGGAGTGGAATGGGTCCTGTTATTTAAATTTGGGACATGTTTTTGGTGTAGCTGTGTTCCTAAATGACCGCATGTGCAGCAGCAATATTCTCTGATAACTAGTTTGTTTTGAAAAGCCTCACAGTTCCCTTGTCTTAATCACATATTAAACACTTAGGGGCCCGATTATGAGCATTTTATTTTAGTGATAGCATGGGAGAAAACCTCTAGCTGTTGCCAGCCATTTTTTTTTAGGTTACATACTAAGAGCTCACTTGCCTTTTCCTATTAAGGCTTGTGGCATGTATTTAAGAAAAGCTACTCCTGGTGGTTTGGGCTGTGTTAGGGGTATAGCCTGAAGTATTCAATGAATCAATCTGTGACTTCACGTTGGCTCTTTACTTCCTCTTGAGCAAAAGACAATACGTGAAGAATTCTGATTACAGCTCAGATCTTCAGCCTTAAGACGTTGCCCTTTGAGCTTGCTCTGTAAATACTGATTAGTCACAAACCTTCAATTTTGGTCCTTCACCACCCAGAATGGTGCCTGGGTACAGACAAAAAGTGCTTTTCCCATTGCAGGAGCATTTGAAACACTGGGTTCTTCTGCAGGGAGACGAAAATAGGTTTCCTATTGTTCAAATGGGTGTTTTAAGTGCTTTGCAGGTGTGTCTTAGAAAATGGAGGTATTTATTTTTAATGAGAAGTGCTGAAGAATAACAATAATCGAAGCCTTGGAGAATTGCAGATCAAAGCTTTTCTTTCATTATAAAACAAATGAAGGCCTCTATCTAGGAGCTAGTAAATTTATTAATTTTTAATAGAGGAATAGACTCATACATGGTAATTTGATTCTTTGGGGAGAAGATCCTTTAAGTGGTGTTTAAAAATCTCCATCCTGAGGTGGTTTGGACTGAGAACTTGCTATGGCGGTATCACAGGGTAGTCAATGTGCAGCGTGGTTGAAAAACTTACTCAGAAGCACCAAGAGTCCTAACTGTTCTTCTTCTGCCCGATGATGTACAGTGTAGTATCTTCTACTGTAGCCATATTTAGCTCTTACTTTGGACCTGGGTTTCCTATCTTGCTTTTTGAATCAGAAATGCCACTGTCAGGAAGTAGAATTTTGTGCAGAGTAATAGGCAAACTCTAAATCTTCCAAGTCTAATTTGTAAAAATTATGTGTTTATTTATTGATTCATTCCTGGCTGCACGGGGCCTTCCTTGCTGCATGCAGGCTTTCTCTAGGTGCGGCAGGCGGGGACTACGCTCCAATTGCCGTGTGTGGGCTTCTCACTGTGGGGCTTTTCTTGCAGCAGAGCACAGGCTCCGGAGCGTGGGCTCAGTAGTGGTGGCTCATGAGCTTAGTTGCTCCGTGGCATGTGGAATCTTCCTGGACCAAGGATTGAACCCATGTCCCTTGCATGGGCAGGTGGATTCTTAACCACCACACCATCAGGGAAGTCCTCTTCCACATCTTCTGTTTCACATTTTTTTCTGCTGTGGTTAAGATCTCCCCTCACCCTTCCAAATACTTGTGGTCCCCTCGAAGTGATCCCCATCATTTTTTCTCTTTTGGTTTGCGACTAACAGCCATAATACTTCTTGAGGAAGCCAGGTTTGCTTTCCATGAGTTGCTTTGTGGAGTTGGATTTTTAAGCCGCTGAGCTTAGTGACCACTGCTCTGAGCCCTTGCGGCCACCTTCAACATTGTGGTGCTGGCTTGGAAGGAGCCAGTCTGCTCCAGAGTGCCACGTGTTGCAGGGGGCAGCTTTTCCAGGATGTGTCTGCTGTCAACTGGACACGATGGACTAGCCATGGAACTGAAAGCTATGGCATTTGTTTAATTGGCCTGAGTATGAAACCATTTGCAGGAAAGTTGCAGAGCAAATGCATTGTCTCTGATCTAAGTGTGTGGAGTCGTGCATTTGTCAAACAGAAGTCACTCCTGGGCTGAGAAATACTTTTTGGGAAATAAGATGAATTGTGAAGTCAAGAAAGCATTGAGGTAGGGACTTTCATGCATTGGAGAAGGAAATGGCAACCCACTCCAGTGTTCTTGCCTGGAGAATCCCAGGGACGGGGGAGCCTTGGTGGGCTGCCATCTGTGGGGTTGCACAGAGTCGGACACGACTGAAGCGACTTAGCAGCAGCAGCAGCAGGGACTTCCCTGGTGGCCCAGTGCTTAAGACTGTGCTCCCAGTGCTGGGGCCTGGGTTCAGTCCATGGTCAGGGAACTAGATCTCACGTGCTGCAACTAAGGCCTGCTGCAGTCAAATAAGCAAATATTCTAAAAAAGCATTGAGATCGAGAAGACCCTGTTCATCAGGTTCTACCTGCAGCTTTAGCCATGAGACTATGACTCAGAGGGACAGGGGGAGAGCCTGGAGCTGATCAGGACCTGAGCCTGCCTCTCGCCTGCCCTGTTCTTCAGCTCTGCAGCCTGGCTTATTTACGCATTTCCTCATTTCAGATCTTGCCTGGAACAGGGCAGTACATCAGTAAGCGAATGAATTTATGCCTTCTGTGTTTTAATGTGCATGTTTGCGTTCATTCTTATCATCTGTTTGTTCACCCATATTGTAAATCTGCACGTGTTTGCCTATCTTGCTTGCTTTCCTTCCTCCACCCCTCAGGTTGGGGTTGCAGGAAGATAAGGACCTTGCTGCAACTAAAACAAAACCTACAGCATCTAAAATTCCGTTTTGTGTTATGAGTTTTAAAAAAATGTTGCTAGGGAATGAGCCTCATAAATCAGATAATTGCATTTTTAAAAAATCCTCCTGGTTTGCTGGGACCACACTTGGTTAGCTCTTTGGTGAAGGGTAGTTAAACCTGATCTGGGAAAAGAAAGGTTTCCCATGTCATTCCCTCCCTGTCCATTCCTTGTGAATGTACTGACAACTCCTCCTTTGAACTTCTGGAACCTGAAGATAATCCGCTGTGAGCACCAGGCCCGGCTTCCTGGGCTCTGGAGTCAGGGCAAGAGGTCAGGCCTCGAGGCGAAGAGGGGCAGAGCTGTAAAAACAGTCATAGATAACCCTGTGGGGTCCATACGAGAGCAGGCGTTCTCTCCATGACCTCTCCTGTGATTTCAGTCACACACATTGGCTGGCGATTTGGAAGTTCCAGTGTTGGAAGGGTTAGTCCCCCAGGTCTGACTCTAGGGCTCATCAAGGTGGGGACAGTTTTCCTTGCCTCTCACCTGTGTTTTAGTTCCAGGCTCAGGTGTGGGGACCAAGTTCAGGGTCGCCTGATTCTGAATGAAAATTCCTATTGCACTGTCTCTTTCCTGCTTTCCTGTACTTTCTAAAGGCATGCTTAGATGATGGAATTCCTTTCATCTTAAAAAAATAAATAAATAACCTTTCTTTTGATTTCACATCTTCCTCAGGACACTGCCCCATTTTCTGCTCCTCTTTCACTGAACCTCCTTAAAGATTTGCTTATTCTTTTTTTTTTTAAGCAGAGGATCATTCTAAAAATTGTTTCATTTTATTGATTTATCTTGGCCATACTGCAAGGCATGTGGAATCTTAGTTCCCTGACCGGGAATTGAACGCAAAACCCAGGTTCTCTGCAGTGGAAATGCAGGTTCCCAACCACTGGACTGCCAGGGAAGTCCCAATAGTTGCTTATTCTTGTTTCTCTCGCTTCCTTTCCATTTCATCCTTATCATGCCCCTGAAAATACTCCTGTCAGTGGCCCCGTGATCACTAGATCCAGTGGTCAGCACTCAGCCCTCCTCTTCGCTGGCCCATCACCAATATTGGACACAATCCCTCATTTCTTGCCTCTTGAGACTCATTCTTCCAGGAAAGAGACACTGACTTTCCTCCCACCACGCAGCCCCTCCCTTCTCAGCCTCCCTTGCTGATGTCTTCTAGGTTCCCTTGTTGCGAAACAGCGGGATACCCTGGGGTCAGTTCACTTCTTTTCTGAAGGAAGATGCATTCCTTAGTAATGTCTAGTCTTGTGGCTTTTAATGCCATCTATATAGATCCTACTGAAGAGCTCTGGCCTAACACTCCCTCATGCTCCAGACTCATATATATTCAGTGGTTCACTCAACATACAGGTTGGATCTTCAGAAGGCATGCGAAACTTCACATGGCCAGTATGGATCTCCAGGTCTTTATCCCACATACCTGCTTCTTCTGCCATATTCCTCAATAATTGCAGCTCCGACATCCTTCCAGCTTGGAGTCTCAATTATATAAATTATGTATATATATACATATATATATGTATATGCACATATATAGTACATATATGTAAATGTATGTATCAGTTCAGTTCAGTCTCTCAGTCGTGTCTGACTCTTTGCGACCCCATGGACTGCTGCATGCCAGGCCTCCCTGTCTATCACCAACTCCCGGAGCTTGCTCAAACTCATGTCCATTGAATCGGTGATGCCATCCAACCATCTCATCCTCTGTCGTCCCCTTCTCCTCTTGCCCTCAATCTTTCCCAGCATCAGGGTCTTTTCAAATGAGTCAGTTCTTCGCATCAGGTGGCCAAAGTATTGGAGTTTCAGCTTCGACGTCGGTCCTTCCAGTGAACACTCAGGACTGATCTCCTTTAGGATGGACTGGTTAGATCTCCCTGCAGTCCAAGGGACTCTCAAGAGTCTTCTCCAACACCACAGTTCAAAAGCATCAATTCTTCGGTGCTCAGCTTTCTTTATGGTCCAACTCTCACATCCATACATGACTACTGGAAAAACCACAGCCTTGACTAGACTAGACCTTTGTTGGCAAAGTAATGTCTCTGCTTTTGAACATGCTGCCTAGGTTGGTCATAACTTTCCTTCCAAGGAGTAAGCGTCTTTTAATTTCATGGCTACAATCACCATCTGTAGTGATTTTGGAGCCCCCCAAAATAAAGTCAGCCATTGTTTCCCCATCTATTTGCCATAAAGTGATGGGACTGGATGCCATGATCTTCATTTTCTGAATGTTGAGCTTTAAGCCAACTTTTTCACTCTCCTCTTTCACTTTCATCAAGAGGCTCTTTAGTTCCTCTTCACTTTCTGCCATAAGGGTGGTGTCATCTGCATATCTGAGGTTATTGATATTTCTCCTGGCAATCTTGATTCCAGCTTGTGCTTCCTCAAGCCCAGCATTTCTCATGATGTACTCTGCATATAAGTTAAATAAGCAGGGTGACAATATACAGCCTTGATGTACTCCTTTTCCTATTTGGAACCAGTCTGTTGTTTCATGTCCAGTTCCATGACATGCATGTATATACATATATTTATGTGTGTGTATATATATATATATATATAATAACTGTAATAAATATAGTATGAAGTTGTAAATTATACATTTATATATTAAATATATTTATTATATATTTTTAAATTAAATAGCTCCAGAATCTGACCACATTTTATTGCTCTCACCTTGGTTCAGGTCACCATTATTTCCCTTTTGGATTGTTGCAGAAACCTCTTAACTATTGGTCTTCACTTTTCCCCTTCTGTGCTGTGGTCTTTTCAACACCTCAGCTCAGTAATAATGCTAAACCTTTGTCAGATCATCTCTTTTCTCTGCTCAGAACGCTAATGGCTTCCTCTCTGACTCTGAGTCAACTTGGCAAAGACTGCAGATCGGGACCTGGTTTCTCTCCGACTTCATCTTCCCCTTTCTCTATCTCGTTGACTCCTGCCACAGTGCTGTCGTTCCTGCCCCCAGGCAGAGCAGCCTGCTCCATCCCAGGGCCTTCCCTTGGGCTGAGTCATCAGCCTGGCACCCTCTCCCCTTCACACCCGCACGGCTCCCTGAACCTCCTTCATTTGGGCGACACCGTGAAGACTCTTACCTGCCTGCAGAGTGGTGTGCCTGCCTCTCCTGCCTTCTTGCCACAGTTCCAATCATCAGATTTTTTATTTTCTTCATTTCTTTTTTGTCTCTCTCTACCAGAATGTAAACCCCTCTGGGGCAAAGATTATCATCTGCTTTCTGTCTAGGCCTGTATCACTAACTCCTTAATGGTACCTGATCCATAATAAGCCATCAGTGCCTTAAATAAATGAATGAATGCTTTCCAGCGAAACCTGCCTTTTCATGGCCCAAAGGTTCTGTTTTTGGAGATGTTAATTCTTAATAAGAGACATTCCAAGCTCACCAGCAGGAGTGCATTCAGTTTATATAATGGCTTCTTAGCTGCACACTGGCTGCCTTGGAACATCAATGTGACTTGTCTAACTAACCAGGGAATTTTCACATAGTTATAGAGGTGATATTATAAATATTAACTTGAAAAGCTTGGACTTGCAAAGATATATGAGAAGCCAGATGCCCCCTAACTGTCTTTTAAAGAGACCAACCATAACAAAAATAGCTAACACTTGGGACTTGCCTAGTGGTCCAGTGGTTAAGAGTCTGCCTTCCATTGCAGGGGTGTAGGGGATGCAGGTTCGATTCTTGGTTGGAAAACTAAGATCCCACATGCACAGAGCAACTAAGCCTGAGTGCTGCAGTTAGAGAAAGCCCGTGCGCACCACAAGGAGGACCCATCCCAGCCAAAAAAATGAAAAACTAACAGTGAGCCTTTACTCTGCTAAATACTTTTTGTTATCTCTCACACACACCTACACGCACAGTGAGGTAGAGGGCATTTTTTTTTTCTTCATTTTGCAAATAAGGACCCTAATGTGTAAAAAGCATAAGTAGCTTGTCACGTTCAAAGGTGAGTAAGTGGCCAAGTCAGGAGATGTCTTAAGCACTCTGCTCTGCTGGAAGGATGGGCTCCTCAGGGATCACTGGGCAGGTCTTGCCTTTCTCATCAGGTAGGTGCTTCCGCCCCTAGTGGGAGCCTGATGCATTCATGACGTCAGGTCCAGTGGGAGAGGAAAGAGGCAGGCTGAGAACAGTAGGGATCCCGTGCTCAAGGTTTGGGCTGGTGTCCGGTCCAAACCCTCAGCCTGGGGGCCCAGCTCTGTGCTTCAGCCTGGGGAGGGAGCACTTTAGAGGCTCAGCTGGGAAGAGAAGCTCAGTCTCTGACTTTGCTGAACTCAGATATAGCACCTGCCTCCTACCTGTGTCTGGACAAAGCAGTTTGGTCTAAATGCATGTCCTGCTCTGGGGGCCCCAAATTATTTCTGCTTTCCTAAGTCTGAGCCACAGAAAAAGCCCAGATCTGCTCTGATCACCCAAATCAGAGGATTTCAGAGCTGAGATGGATTTTAAAGATCCTGCATCACTTCTTCTGAAAGGGGGACCCTTTCCAGGGCCTGAAAGTAAGCTATTGACTGAAAGTGAAAGTCGCTCAGTCGTGTCTGACTCTTTGCAATCCCTGGCCTATACAGTCCATGGTATTCTCTAGGCCAGAATCCTGGAGTGGGTAGCCTATCTCTTCTCCAGGGGATCTTCCTGACCCAAGAATTGAACTGGGATCTCTTGCATCGCAGGTGGATTCTTTACCAGCTGAGCTACCAGGGAAGACCAAGCTGTTATCTAACACTCAGAAATGAACTGTCCCAGGAGATACATGGGCTGACAAAGCAAGAGACTTCATTGGGAAGGGGTAGCTGGGGGTGGAGAAGCAGGGTGAAGGCACCTCATGGAACTGCTCTGCCATGTGGCTGGCAGTCTTGGGAGTTTTTGATGATGGGATTAGTTTCCAGGTTGTCTCTGGCTGATCATTCTAACAGGGTCCTTCCTGGTGGCCACGGGTTGCTCAGCCAAGATGGATTCCAACCAGGAGGATTCTGGGAGGCTGGTAGAACATATAGCGTCTCCTTTTGACCTTTCTTGAATTCTTCCAGTTGGTGGTGCCTTGTTAGTTCTGTGTTCCTCACTAGGATCTCCTGTCCTAAAATAACTCATGCAAATGGTTACTATGGTGCCTGGCCAGGGTGGGCCATTTAGTCAGTGTTTCCCTGAACACTTCCTTATTGTGTGTGCTCTTCCCACCCACTTCTCTCTTCTCACGCTGGCCCTTGGCTTGCTCTGCTCCCTCTCCTGTGATATAGTCCCTCCGTTGTCCTTCTGGCAGATGCTTTAGGATTTAGCCTCTATTGAGAACACAACTGAAGATTTGCAATTTAATATAGAGTAAGGACGGTAAAGAATCTGCCTGCCAGTGCAGGAGCTGGAGCTACAGGAGACCCGAGTTTGATTCCTGGGTTGGGAAGATCCCATGGAGAAAGGAATGGCCGCCCACTCCAGTATTATTGCCTGGAGAATCCCATGGACAGAGGAGCCTGGTGGGCTACAGTCCATGGGGGAGTTGCAAAAAGTCAGACATGACTGAGTGACTGAGCACACACACACACACACACACACACACACACACAAGGATGGTTAGCGGTATCATGATTTGCTTTCATGTTTGAAGTTTATTTCCTGAAAAAATACTGATTTATGTAGAAATTGCATGTGTGTGCTGGCATCAGAAAGTTTGGTTAGTCTTTTAATCCCTCTTTTCTATTACAAGGCAAAATTTAGCCACAGATGTGAAATCCAAATAAGTGTTATTAATTAATGGATATTGATGGTCTGTAATCAAGGCACAACCTGTTGGTTAAACATATTCTTAGATTAATGATAAACAGAATATTTTTTTTTAAATATACTCAGGGTGTAGCATAAGAGTGTGACTACATTAAGGGTGGGTTTATCATTATTATCCTTAGGGAGAGAAGGGGCTAGGTTATTTTTTAATGAATCCAGATGTCCAGAACTATATTTTCTCTCAAATTTAAACATACTTCCAGCAGTAGTTTCAAAGCTGGAGCAGTTGAACAGGACCGTGGGGATGGGAAGTGAGGTAAGACAGCTGCTTTTGTCTGTGAGGAAACTTAATTTGTGTGACAATCGCCTTCTGTCTTCCAGAAAATTAGCATGCAGAGTTTTCAACAACAGAATGGAGTGCCTCCATGTTTATTAAGCAGATCCAGTTTATACTTCTGCATAGCTCTGTGACTATGTACAGAAAGTTTTAGACTGTGCTGTGTATAGCAAATTTCTTTCTCTTGGAGGAAGGGGGGCAAGCTGAGTGGCATGTGGGATCTTAGTTCCCAGACAAGGGATGGAACCCCTGCTCCCTGCAGTGGAAGCTTCCAGTCTTAACCACTGGACCACCAGGGAAGTCCTCTATAGCAAATGTCTCTGCACCAGAAATGACACTTTTATCTAAAAGGGAGATTTCTGTGTGGGGCCCAGTAAGAAGGGAAAACCACATTGATTGAGCACCTTCTGTGTGCCTGGCAGTGGGCTACACGTGTGCTTTGGGCATGAGCTGGCATTTCCTTCTGAAGGCAGGGGTGTTTTAGGAAGGGCAGGGGGTTGGAGTTGGACATCCTGGACATTTGGGAAGGGAAGCAGCTCTCAGTGACCTGAGCTGATGGAGAAGAGAGTCTGGGAGTGTGGCAAGTGCTCTCGGGTTCGCTGAGGGAAGGCCACAGGGAGAGGGAGGTTCCTGGAGGGGCGTGCGGTCCTCCGCCAGCTCCAGGGCTGTTCCTTTCTCTGTTCAGCTGGAGGGAGTGACCGTGTGAGGTTGTTGCAACAGGGATATGGGTCTTTTCTTTAGAAGAATCAACAGCCTGCACCCTATGTTGGTTTCTCTTTCTCTTCATTCAAAAATGATTCAATTGTTTGTTGAAGATTTAAAGAATGTCCACGAATATAAAAAAGAAAACTATAATCATGCCCATAACCACCTGACCCTGACATAACCAGTTACCATTTTGAAGTGGAGCCTCAGATGTTCTTTAGGTAGTTTTTTCCTCATCCACTTTGAATATACAGAACATACCGCTTTAGTTAACATATTAGCCATCAGCTTTCTTAATTAAGCAATTAGCAAACAATGTCCCCAGGGACGGGAGAGCCTGGTGGGCTACCGTCTATGGGGTTGCACAGAGTCAGACACGACTGAAGTGACTTAGCAGCAGTGGTGTGTAGAGAGGGGCCTCCAGGAGAGGCTCCAGAGCCCGCCCAGGCCTCAGGCCACTGGAGCCTGATCGTCAGGGTGCTCTGGAAAGGACCCTGGCTCTGCATGTAATAACAATGCTGCACAGCCTTGCGTTCATGAAGCTCTTTAAGATGATTCAGAGGTTCTCTGCTCCTGTAGTGTCACTAAGAGTCAATAAAGTGGTCTAGACTTGTCCATATTGGAGATGAGGAAACAAAATATTGGGCTAAAGTCTTTTACCTCCAAGTATATAGTTGGATGGACTTCCCTGGTGGCTCAGTGGTAAAGAATCGACCTGCCACTACAGGAGATGCAGGTTTGATCCCTGGGTCAGGAAGAGCCCCTGGAGGAGGAAATGGCAAAGCACTCTTGTATTCTTGCCTGGAAAACCCCATGGGCACAGGAGCCTGGCGAGCGACAGTCCATGGAGGCACAAAGAGTCGGTCACGACTTAGCAACTGAACAACAACAAC
Organism: Bos javanicus; assembly: GCF_032452875.1. Classification (NCBI taxonomy): domain Eukaryota; kingdom Metazoa; phylum Chordata; class Mammalia; order Artiodactyla; family Bovidae; genus Bos; species Bos javanicus. The sequence continues at coordinate 2,756,445 of NC_083896.1, read as the reverse complement.
TTCGTTGGATAAAGATCCAGATTTCAAATGGAGTAGTCTTTTTCATCATATCACTAAGTACATCAATTCCTTGTTGTCTAATCTCAGGCTGCTGTAACAGAATACCATAGACGGGGTGGCTTAAGCAACAGAAATTTATTTTCTGAAAGTTCTGGAGGGTAGAAGTCCAAGATCTAGATTTTAGCCAATTCAGTTTCTAGTGAAGGCCGTGTTCCTGCCTTCTCACTTTTTTCTCACGTGACGTTCTTTGGTGAGTGCACACACGAGGGGAGGGGAAGGGGGAGAGAGAGAGAGGGACAGGTACTGAGTGTTCTCTGGGCTCTAGTGTCCCTTCCTGTAAGGGCACTGAGTCTTATCAGTTTGGGGCCCAATCTTTAAGACCTCATTTAACCTGAATCATTTTTTAGAGGCCCTATCTCCAAATATAGCCACACTGTGGGATGGGTCTTTGGTATACAAATTTGAAGGGATACAGTATTCAGTCCATAACATTACCCAACGAATATTATTAGGTATCCACTGCTGTTGTACTGCTTAAGGGATCTAAGGGACGGAGACACATCCATATGAAATTGCCACGTGACCAGATCAGTCACTCAGTCGTGTCCGACTCTTTGCGACCCCATGAATCGCAGCACGCCAGGCCTCCCCGTCCATGTGATGCTATAGTGTAATTGTAAATTTGCATAGGACTGTATGTTAGAGAGGACATCCATTGGGAAGTGACGTGTGAGTCACAACTTGAGAGACAATAGGTGTCAGGGAAAAGAGGAGATGGCAATTAAATGTTGACTCTGTAGTGCGGTCTACATCAAGCACAAAATACAGAACTTATTTTTGCCTTTGCTTTCTTATTTTATTGTATGTAACATCATCTTGCTGGATTAATAAGATTTGGTGAGCCATGAGAATCCTTTACTCTCTCTCCTGCATTTTTTTTGTGGAAAGATGGAATATGAATAAATAAAAGAAAATGCAGAGCCTAGAGTCAGGCAGTTGTCATGATGTTAATTCCAGGCATGTGCTCCTCTCTATTCCCTCTTCTAAGCCTTGTCTGTTTAAAGAGATCGTTGGGCGATTTCGTGGAGCTGCGTAATCTCTGTCAATCCCTATTGATCTTTCCTAGTGTAGTTTGCTTGCTTTATTCAGTGGCCATAGGCATGGTTTCTTTGTTCAAGGTCTTTCTGATCACCTGGTCAGGAGCAAACTTGAAATCTCAGTTTGCTAAGAAAAAGACATCAGAGTGCTGAAGATTTTGTATAAAATGCATTTCCCATGTTGCTGCCTCATTTACTCATTCAACTCACATTTACTGAACATTTGCAGCTTGTCATAAGCGCTTCTTGGTGGAACTAGTAGGTACAAGGCAGAATGAGATAATTCTTCACCTGGAGGTGTGTGTGGACTAGTACAAGGATGGAGCATCTGCAGTTCATATACAAGCCTGGTTCATAGGGTCTGCTGGGAGCAGCTATTGATAGGTTAAATGTTTCTGAAGGCTGTGTCCAGACTTGACCAGGAGGTTCTGCTGGATCAGTAGGGCTGTGTGTAAAGAGAAGGCTTGTTTGATCCCTGGGTCAGGAAGATCCCCTGGAGGAGGGCATGGCAGCCCACTCCAGCATTCTTGCCTGGAGAATCCAACGGACAGAGGAGTCTGACAGGCTGTGGTCCACAGTGTCGCAAAGAGGGGCTTCTCTGGTGGCTCAGACAGTAAAGCGTCTGCCTGCTGTGCGGGAGACCTGGGTTTGATCCCTGGGTTGGGAAGATCCCCTGGAGAAGGAAATGGCAACTCACTTCAGTATTCTTGCCTGGAAAATTCCATGGATGGAGTCGGACATGACTGAAGCAATTTAGCACTTATGCACACACACATGTGTGCAGAGAAGAAGTGATGTGCAAACTGCATATTTGCCATCCCGGGCTGGGTGATGTCTGAATACAATTTTTTCACAGAATTATGGATGCAGGGTCAAAAAATGCATCGTCTCAGTTGGAAAAAAAAAAAAAAAGAGTTTCCCCTGATGATCATTTATTTTATGTTTAATCTAAAAACATATGTTACTCTTCTGAAAAATTTTCCCTTTGTTGCTTTTCTTCTACTTCTCCTTAAATTTTAGGTTACAGTCAGGAAATTGCTTTCTTCTTGCGAGAGTAGTCCCTCATCAGCCAGGGGTGTGTATATATATATATATATTCATGTACTTCCACAACAGCATGAGATAAAGCTAGCTGCTCTGCTGACTGTGGAAGAAGGGGCTTCAGACTCTTGACTTTTTTCTTTTATTCAGTAATTCTGATTCTCAGATGCACAGTGAAATCACCTTGGATGTTTTGAACACCCAGGTCCTGCTCCAGACCAGCAGGCTCTCCGGGGTGGTACCCAGCCCTGAGGTTTCCCTGTGCAGCAAGGCAGAGGGCCACCATCTTACCGGGTTTTCACCAGGGTTTGGTTGGTTGGATGACTGATCACGTGCAGCTGCTCCTGGTAAATTGGAGGGAATGGCTGGGAGGAGTAGATGAAGGAAGTCACTGAGGGATTCTTCCCGGCTCAATGGTCACGGCCAAACACACAGTGTCTAAATATAGTTGAAATCATTTGTCCATGTCTAGACCCACATTTTTTTTTTTAATGAGGTATGGTTGATTTACAATGTTACATAAATCTCAGATGTACAACATAATGATTCTCAATTTTTAAAGGTTATGCTCTGTTTATAGTTATTATAAAATATGGCTATATTCCCTGTGATGTAAAATATATCCTTATAGCTTACTTATTTTATGCTAGTAGCTTGTACCTCATAATCCCCAATTCCTGTCTTTCCCCTCACTCTTCCCTCTCCCTGCTGGTAACCACTAGTTTTTCTCCATATCAGTTAGCCTATTTTCTTTTCTGTTATATTCACTTTGCTGTTTAGTTACTATGTCCCGTTTGACTCTTTGGCAACCCCATGGACTGTAGCCCACCAGGCTCCTCTGTCCATGGGATTTCCCAGGCAAGAATACTGGAGTGGGCTGCCATTTCCTTCTCCAGGGGATCTTCCCAACCCAGGGATCGAACCTGCATCTCTTATGTCTCCTGCATTGTCAGGCAAGTTGTATATCACGAGGGCCACCTGGAAAGCCCATTATATTCATTAGTCTGTTATATTTTTTTGATTCTACGTATAGGTGATATCATACAGTGTTTGTCTCCCTTGGGCTTGGAGGGTATTATGCTTATTGAAATAAGACAGACAGATTCAGACCTGCATTCTCAACAGTTTCCCTAGGTTAAAAGCTCAGAAATTCACCTCTGATTCCCACAGTCTCTGAGAAGCATTACAGAGTTGTGGCTCAGAGCACATGATCAATGTCACAGGCTTTGAAGTTGGAAAGAACAGGATTCACATCTTGAATTTCACACTTACCATTCATATCCTGGATTTTACACTTACCAAGTGTGGATCTGGAGCAGCTACTTTCTGTTTTCGTGGCTTAGCTCCCGCTCTGGAAAAATGGTAGAATAAATGCAAGTAGCATCATAGGATTTTAATGGTTAAAACAGACCGTGCAGAAAGAGTAAGCCCTTCATTCTATTGGCTGCAGAGAGAGGCTCACTAGACATTGAATTTCAGGGTCGTTGTGTGTCTAATATGAGGGTTAAACAGGGATCCTGGGCTCTGAGTGCCAGTCCCAGCAGTAGCAATGCTGGGTGTGTGCACGCGTGCGTGCTCAGTTGCTTCAGTCTTTGCAACCCCCTGGACTGTAGCCCACCAGGCTTATCTGTCCATGGGATTTTCCAGGCAAGAATACTTGCGCGAGTGTTTTCGATGCCTGTGTACTTCCCAAGCTGTACGTGAAACTACGTTACTGCGTGAGCTGTGCCATTCACAGCAAGGTAGTCAGGAATCGCTCTCAGGAAGCCCGTAAGGACCGAACACCTCCACCCCGATTTAGACCTGCGGGTGCTACCCCACGTCCTCCACCAAAGCCCATGTAAGGATCCAAGTCCTTAAAGACTGAAGAAATTTTGGTTTCTCTGAAAAGACAATAAAATGGAAATTATACTTCAAAAAAAAAAAAAAAAGAATACTTGCATAAGAAACTCAGAGGTGTGAGTTGCCCTTTCCTCCTCCAGGATATCTTCCCATCCAAGGGATAGAACCCCTGTCTTCTGCACTGGCAAGCAGATTCTTTACCACTGGTCCACCTGGGAAGCCAGTGAGGCTGGCTACCACCCTCTAACTGATGATCTGAGAGTGGAAAGCAAGTTCAGGCAGCTGCTAGCGGCCAACTGCACGTCAGGTCCAACTTTCCATGACATGTCTGTTTCATGGGTTTTTGGCAATCAGTGGAATAAATGGATGATATATCTCACAGGTGTTTTGAAGTCCAGAAATGGAGCTGAGCTAGGGTTAGCCTTTTCCCCTCACAGCTGACCTCCCTATTTACCAGGATGGGGTGTGAAGGGTGACTCCATTGTACCTGCTGCCTGAAATCATAGCAGATCCTATGCCTTAGCACTCTCCAGGCTTCGAACCTAAAAAAACAGACTGACCCCTTTCCTGGATTTGACTGTGTCTCCTGTGTTATTTAGACCACTCAGTGACCCAGAGCAGTAAGTATGAAGTGATCCTTAGATTTCATTTTAGTAATAAAAACCTCTGTAGATGTCAACATTATCCATGCTTCAAATAAGCAGCAGCATACAAGCTTGAATTTTAGTTTTCTTGCTTTTGCCTTGTCCTCTAGAAACAAGCAAAGTCTGAAAGGAGTAAGAGGAGCAGCCCCAGAAGTAGATGGGCCACAGCACTGGAATATTGTAGTTGCTGGATTTAGTCATCATTGGTAAAGTCCTTCTCCTTCATGATGCTGTCCTCGAATTCTTATCCTGCTCCAGCCAGATACAAGGTCTTGCGTTTTCTGAATTCTCATATTTCAGTCACTTTTTAAGGACTAGTTTTCTGTTATTAAAATTATTTATGTACAGATTTCTACAAGCTTCTTAAGGGGAGGGACTTATATTAGCTATTTTTGTATCTCTCTTAATATCTAAACCTTTTTACAAAGTAAATACTCAATGTGCATCAAGTGAATGGATACATGTTCTGGGCACAGTTACAAGAAATTAATCTGTACTATCAAGACTCACCATTGTAATCCTGATGTCTGAATGACAGCCATCATTTACTTTTCAGACTATTTAATAGCAATACTGATGTCCAGACCTTCTAAAGTCCTTTTAAGAGTTTTTCAATAGCTTAGGATGTCCATCCTCCAGACAAAAACCCGTGGCCAAAAGCAAGGAAGAGCTTCCACTGTTTTTCCTCCAAATCTGCAACTATTATGTAAGCATACATTTGCAAACGCACTGTTTTCTTTATTCTTCTGGTGTCTGAGTGTAGTAATCATTTAGAATTCTCCCACCTGCTTCAAGATGTCAAAGGTGGGGGAGGGATTGCTCTTGAGAGCTCATCAATTCTGCTTCACTGGACACTGGGAAGACACACGATGTAAATTCTCTTTTGAAATTTTAAATTGTTTGCAATCTGTGGCAGCTCTGGCTTTATTTGAATATGTTGGAATGGTTGGGATGGCAGTCATTTGAGTCAGAAATTCTGTCCAGTAAAAGCTGGACATTAAAAAAAACAGCATTTGCCTGACTGGTGGTAAGCTCTTTTGGGAAGAATAAGCTTGTTTCTGTGTGCACAGCAAGGAAATGGGGGTGGTGAAGACATCTAGGATGAGACAAGTGGTGATTGACAGCCCAGCTGGTGGAGATGGGTAATTGGAAATTCATGGCACATAAATCTCCCAGTACTTATCTTGAAGCCCGGGAAGAGAGGAGATCTGAGCAGGGGAACATTTAACTCTTTCAAAGGGCACTAATAATGTAGCAAATCTTTAAGTTCTTCATTTTAACTTTAATTAAATTACGGTTTTCTGTCTTGGAGAGATAAATGCATTCTGCTTAAGGAAATGATTCTGTGCATAGTAAATGGAAATGTGCAGAACTGTGGAAGAAAAAGTTCTTCATGTGTTAGTCTACTTTGAAGATGTGTTTTCCCACGGGTCCCATTCCTTTCGAGAGCAGTTGTTTCCCTCTCTCTCGTTGGGTTTCTAGTTTCTCTGTGTACAGTGATGTCTCCTCTATGCATCTTAACTTCTAATTTCCAAACTAGTGTTTTGTAGAATGAGGTGATAGTAGATCATTAACAAGTAATTTGAACTAAAACCCCTAGCATAAGTGGAAGGGACATTCATCATACTTATTGAAGTTTCACGTTTTCTCTGAAGGATCTGAATTTGGTTCAACATCTTTGATCTGGACAACTATGCTTGCATTATTTTGCTTGTGATAATCCATTGTACTATTAAAGATAATCACTAAGTTCCTTTTTAATTTTTATGTCTAAGCCAGGCAACTCCATGCAGACTAAATAGCTAAAGATTTTCATCCCAATAGATTATTGAACTTGTCAGGGAATGAGTGAGATTGGGAAATTTAGGATGTCCAGTTTGAACCTGAACCTGATCAGTGGAACTCCCTGGTGCCTTTGCATGATTGGGATGGGTCTCTTGGGAGAGTGGATCTATTTTATCAGCTGAGCTTTACCCATGTCTGCCTCATTTGTACTGAACTTCAGTCACTTATCTAATCTTAGTGCCTTGTATGCTCAAAGATATGTGGTCACATTTGGGTTATTTCTGGTTGGCCAAATGTTGCATGTGTTGCCATGCCGGAGTTCCTGCTGGTGAACAGAGTTATGCCATCGGGGGCCAGCTCTCTATGGCTTTAGGACTTTCATGAGCCTGATGCCCTGACATCTGAAAAGGGAATAGAGATTGAAGAGGTACGCTGGGCACAGACATGAGAGTTGTTACAATGGTGGGGCATAGGACTTCCCTGGTGACTCAGACAGTGAAGAATCCACCTGCAAGGCAGGAGACACATGTTCAGTCCTTGGGTTGGGAAGATCCCCTGCAGAAGGGAATGGCAACCCACTCCAGTATTCTTGTCTGGGAAATCCCATGGACAGAGGAGCCTAGGAGGTTACAGTCCATGAGATCACAAAGAGTCAGACACGACTGAGCGACTAAGCTCCTATAGGGTGTATTAATTAATCTGAGGAAATACACTGAGCTTTTAAGTTCTGAGCCCTTGTGTTAGGCAACCTTTGACATACCTAAGAAGGACAAGGCATGGCCCCTTGATGATGTGAAGCCAGGAAACCCAAGTGGACATTTGAGCTCTTCCAGGAACCAACCAAGTTACCTGGGTTGGACTAGATTTGTAAGGTGAGATGAAAGAGTTGGACTGATAATCAAGTACAGTAGGAGGAAACATCCATAAACTTTCTTCCTCTATTCAAAGGCCATTAAGGCTACTTTACAGTTCAGACGTGTGAAGGATGCCCCCTCACATGATGCTCCTTGCCGTGCATAGAGGAGGAAGATGATAAATACATGTGGCTTGACTGATTCGGTGTGAGCCAGGTGATGGCAGAGGGGTGGCTCCCAGGGAAGGGGTGAAGACTTAGGTTTGACAATCACAGCAGGAAACCTTTAGCAGAAGAGATTATCAAGCTTTTAAAACCATGTTTCATGCCTTAAAAAGCACTGTAATTAATATACGTCTCTTCAGTGAAGGACACAAAAAGCCATATCTTCATTTAAACAACATCAGCAGTGCTCTGTCAGCACGACCAGTATAGGCTTTATAAGGGCAGGTTTCTGAGTTCACTGGTAGGTTAAGCTCACGGCTGTCATCCTTGGGGTCTTCTTGTGAATTGCAAAACCTTTAATGGCCCCCATACCTGCAGAAAGAAGTTCAGCTGTCTCCAGCCTTCACCTTCCAACCTTCACAAACTTCCGTGAACCTATCTTTTTACTCTTCATCCAGTACAGAGTGCCAGAGGATAACAATTCAAAATGAGTACGTTTGCTGTTGAAGAATGTGCATTCTAGCAAGCGGGGGAAGACATAGAACAATTAAGTGCTTCTGTGCCATAAGAGTAATTTCTGTAGGATGCAGATGTCATTCATAGACATGTCATGCATTCCCAGGCCACTGTTCTTTCCCACATCGTATTTCCTGGGCCCAGAATGTTGTTTCTAGCAGGTCTGGTGGCAAAATCCAGCTCTTCAGTCAAGGTCATGGTCAAAGGTCACTTTTTAGAAATTTTCATGGACTTTTCCCATTGGGGTTCGGGTGGCAGTTTGGGGTACACTTATTGTGTCTCTGGGTCTCCCCCACTGCACCATGGGGCCTTCAAAGGCAAGGGCTTTGTCGAGTTCACTTTGTTGAAGAATAGGAGCTTAATGAAAATTCGCAGGCATGCAGGTCCGCCATGACGGTGGGCCTTTGTCATCGTGTCCTCGCTGTCCATGATGTGTTTGGCCCAGATCTCTGAACTGATGACTTGGTCTCAGAGAGGCCTCTCCTGACCTTTTAGAGGCCCTCTTCTCTAAAACAGACCCTTCCTTTCATCCAGGTTTCTCTTTATCGCTTTGTCAAGGTGTGTTGTCTTTGTAGCAGGCATCACTGTGTGAAATTATTTTGCAATTGCTTTTTTAAAATTGAAGAATAGTTGATGTGTTAGCTTCAGGTGTGTAGCAAAGTGGTTGTGTACACACACACACACACACATATGTATATGTTGTCAGTCACTAAGTCATGTCCGACTTTGCGACCCTATGGACTGCAGCATACCAGGCTTCCCTGTCCTTCACCACCTCCCAGAGTTTGCTCACGCTCACATCCATTGAGTTCGTGATGCTATCTAACCATCATTTTCAGACTCTTTTCCATTACAGCTTGTTATAAGTTACTGAGTAGATTTCCCTGCACTATACAGTGGGTCCTTGTCCTTGATTGGTTATGTCTGTTGCTCCTAACTGAAGCTGAGCGGGGATGTGGTGTGTCTTATTCACTGCCGGATCACTCTCACCTCGAACAGTGCCTGACCTGTCAAGAGCCTTCATCATGTATTTGTCTAATCCATGAAGGGCATTTGGTTCCCATTTTACTTAGTTTGCATTTTTGGTCCAACATACATTTTTATTATTTAACAGTGAGCTCACGACAGATTTTCACAGTGTTTTCTTCTTTCGCTGGGCTGGCTGGAATTTTCTGGCACCTTGAAGATAAACACAGCAGGATGGCATGTTATGCCTGACCACATTTGGCTCTAGGCTGCTGACTTTTCAGGGCTTGTCTTCAGCAGGTGCTGCACAGACATTCATGGGGTCCTGGATCCTCCACTCACATGCTTTTGGGGCCTGGCTTCCCAGGGTCAGGGTTTGGTCTGATCTCTTTTGTCTTTTTCAATTGTCTCCATCAAGTCAGCTGCCCACCCTGATATATGAGTTACATTCATAAGAAAAGAAAGTGAAAGTAAAGTCACTCAGTCGTGTCCGACTCCTTGCAACCCCATGGACTGTAGCCCACCAGGCTCCTCCATCTATGGGATTTTCCAGACAAGAGTACTGGAGTGGGTTGTCATTTCCTTCTCCAAGGGATCATCCCCACCCAGGGATTGAAACCAGGTCTCCTGCATTGTAGGCAGATGCTTTACTACTGGGACAGTGGTAATTTTTTTTCTTCTTTCTTTAATGACTGTTCCAAAGGAAAATAAGTTCATGGAATTGAAGGAAGAGGGGAGGATGGCAAAGGAGAGAGCACCATGGGGGATAAACCTGTGACCAGGAAATCCTGGGGTTCCAACCACTCGAGTGTCCTGTATGCACGGAGCTTCGCCGACTTGGGTGGGGGTGGCTGCGTGCACACCCCTTGCCCTCTCCCTCACAGAATCTGCTCTTTTCAGTAAGATAAAAGCAGAATAGACAGAGAATGCCCCAGTTCTGAGCCAGCCAGTCACCTTTACCTTAACCTCCCTCTTCTCCATAGTTTGAAGGCGGGCAGTGGGGTAAGGGTGTGGAACTAGCTTTGCTGGATGGCCAGTTCATCACTGTCTCCAGTGGAGACAGTTATACCTACTGTTCTCGGCCTTGGGACTCAGAACAGCCAGTTAAGCTGTTATTATTGTTCCTCTGCTCCAACTGAGCTTGTAATTTCCTGCAGTTATTACAGGGGAGTGTGAGACTCAGAATGATTGAAGTGTCAGATGTCATAACTGGATCATCTTTGTATGCCTTATATTAGGTCGAGTATGTGTGTGTGTGTGTGTTTTACATTAAGCTACATCCCTCTTTCTAAAGGGTCCATAGAAGCCTTGAATAATTCAGGGTACAGCCTAACTCTGCAGAACCTTCTAGAATTCCACTGACATGTCCTAATGAAATGTCAGGGTATTAACTCCTGTAATCTCTGCTTTAGGGATGGAGATGTGCACGTGTGTGCACATACCCACATACATGCACAAATATGCACAGTTGACCCTCTGGCCTTCCTAAAAAATCATGTATAAGTGGACCCATGCAATTCAAATCCATCTTTGTTCAGGGATCAACTGTATATATAACCATCTCCCCATAAGAGAGTGCTATTACCTTATTTCTCATGAATGATCATTAGCTTAAGAGGTTGAGACTAAAAAAGATGGAAATATTTTTCCATGAGCTTTAAAATACTATGGGATAAAAATTAAAGGAATAATTAAAATAATTTAAAAGTGGGCAGAAGCCCTAAACAGACATTTCTCCAAAGAAGACATGTAGATGTTAATAAACACATGAAAAGCTGCTCAACATCACTTATTATTAGAGAAATGTAAATCAAAACTACAATGAAGTATCACCTCACACCAGTCAGAATGGCCATCATCAAAAAGTCTACTAACAGTAAATTCTGGAGGGAGTGCAAAGAAAAGGGAACTCTCTCGCACTGTTGCTGGGAATGTAAATTGATGCAGCTATGGAGAGAAGTATGGAAATTACTTTAAAACTGCCATATTGTAAAGTAATTAACCTCCAATTAAAATAAATAAATTTATATTAAAAAATAAAACTACCATATGACCCGACTATCCCACTACGAGCCAATACCCTAAGGAAACCATAATTGAAAAAGACACATGAGTTGCAATGTTCACTGTAGCACTAATTACAATATCTAGAATATGGAAGCAACCTAGCTGTCCATACACAGATGAATAGATAAGACAGCAAAAGAGACACAGATGTATAGAACAGTCTTATGGACTCTGTGGGAGAGGGAGAGGGTGGGATGATTTGGGAGGATGGCACTGAAACATGTATACTATCATGTATGAAACAAGTCACCAGTCTAGGTTCAATGCATGATACTGGATGCTTGGGGCTGGTGCACTGGGACGACCCAGAGGGAGGGTATGGGGAGCGAGGAGGGAGGAGGGTTCAGGATGGGGAACACATGTATACCCGTGGTGGATTCATTTCAATATTTGGCAAAACCAATACAATATTGTAAAGTTTAAAAATAAAATAAAATTAAAAAAAAAGTTGTGGTACATATACACAATGGAATATTACTCAACCATAAAAAGGAACACATTTTAGTCAGTTCTAATGAGGTGGATTCTTGAGAGTCCCTTGGACTGCAAGGAGATCCAACCAGTCCATTCTGAAGGAGATCAGCCCTGGGATTTCTTTGGAAGGAATGATGCTAAAGTTGAAACTCTGGTACTTTGGCCACCTCATGCGAAGAGTTGACTCATTGGAAAAACCTCTGATGCTGGGAGGGATTGGGGGCAGGAGGAGAAGGGGACGGCAGGGGATGAGATGGCTGGATGGCATCATCGCCTGGATGGACGTGAGTCTGAGTGAACTCTGGGAGTTGGTGATGGACAGGGAGGCCTGGCGTGCTGCAGTTCATGTGGTCGCAAAGAGTCGGACACGACTGAGCGACTGAACTGAATTGAACTGAATGAGGTGGATGACCTAGAGCCTATTACACAGAGTGAAGTAAAGCAGAAAAAGAAAAACAAATATCGATGCATTAATATACGGAATCTGGAAAGACGGTCCAGTGGAGACAGGGACATAAAAAAGAGACCTGTGGACACAACTGGGGAAGGAGAGAGTGGGGCGAGTTGAGAGAGTAATACTGGAACATATATATTGCTGTCTGTAAAACAGATAGCCAGGCGGAATGTGCTGTATGACGTGGGGAGCTCGAATCCTGGTGCTTGGTGAAAATCTAGAGCGGTGGGATGGGGTGAGAGTTGGGAGGGAGGTTCAAGAGGGAGAGGACATATGTGTACCTATGACCGATTCATGTTGGCGTATGGCAGAAACCATCACAATATAGTAATTATCCTCTAATTAACAATAAATAAATGAAAAGATACTATGGGATAATATTCAAACCTCCTGCTGGTTTCATGTCACAGAAACTGAAATTCTAAGGAAAAAAATTGGCCTTTGTCTGCAGCATGGCTATATAATGAACTACAGTACCATTTAATCAGCTGAAAAACTCTGGCAGTTCATTGTGTAGATGTAAATTGTAATTATCTATCTAACCTTCTCTCATGTAAGGGTTGTTATTGAAAAGGTTGTTTTATTTCCTTACTTTTTCTTTCAGGTTCAGTGCCATTTATATGTATATTGAATTTAATTTAGGGAAAAGAAGAAAAATTTGCTAATACCAGTGGGTAGAAATCACCCCTTTGTGGACTGTTATCTAACTTCTATAGTAGCGCAGAAGGCACTGCATTTACAAACAGTCTCTCCATTTATAAACATTTTTTTCTCAGGCTGGCAGGAAAATCCAAACAGAACTCATAGGTTGATTCTGAATGAGAAATAGTCTCAAGTTAGAATGTATTAGTATAATCACTATTTTTATTAATCATTTAACAATTGTGTTGATTAATTTTCTGGCAGTGTTAAGTTAATAAGATTTTGAAGAAAGGGAAGAAGTCATTTTGTGTATGTGGGTTTAGTTTCATTTTATTCACAAAAATGGTGTTTACTTAATAACACGGGTGGAAATAAGCAGAGATTCAGGGTTTGTCATCTTCTATTTTAGTGCAACAGCTAATGAATGGAGTGGATGCTTGTAGAGAAATAGATTGTGAGTCACAGGGGTGCTGACCTCTCTGGGATGTTTGCAATTTGGATCAGAGATCTTTAGCTTCTACCAGAGTATCATTTGTTCATGGATGCTTGGTCCATGCCAATTACTGAGGACTGAGATCCCCAGTATAATTTTAAGTTTGTGCTGATTTTTAATGTGCGAAAGTGTTAGTTGCTCAGTGGTGTCCAACTCTGTGACTCCATGGACTGTACCCGCCAGGCTCCTCTGTTCATGGAATTCTCTAGGCAAGAACACTGAGGCGGGTTGCCATTCCCTTCTCCAGGAGATCTTCCCGACTCAGGGATCGAGAACCCACTTCTCTTGTGTCAGGTGGGTTCTTTACCACTAGGACCACCTGGCTTAATGCATGGATTCCCCTTTAAATGAAAATCAGTTTCACAAGGAATTTATGTACTACTTTGTAGATAAAATGTATTTTAAAATTAAGATTGGTGATAGTTTTAAAATTCTGTTGTGTTGTTTTCGCTTCCGTTTTCCCTCTCTTAATTGCGTGGTAATGGGGTTATTTCCCCATTTGTTGAATAGAGATCTGTCTCATGCACCAGCCCACATGGTTGTATCTTGTGACTGATTTCCAAAGGTTCACATCTGAGAGTGCTTAGTTTTCCAACTCTTAAAAGTGCCGTTGGAATACTTTACTAACATAGTTAAAGGGACTAACTCTGCATCACCTTAGGCCCTGAAGAATTTGAACCAAGTGGTAGGCATTGCTTCTGTAATTTGCTCTTATAGAGTCTAGAATTCTCACCATATAAATGGATTTAAGAACAGTATTTGTATGGTTTAGCTTAGAATTCCAGTAACAGAGCCTAGGTGCTGAACTAGCTCTTTAATTTTGCCCCCTTATGAAAGATTTGTTTCATGAGATGAATAGTCAGAGAAACCATGCTATCGTAGCAGGGGGTGGACTGGCTTCACCTCATCACATAATCATTTCATGTTGGATGAACATTTAGCACCTGGTGTTGAAAACCTAGAGAAAGTTTTGACAGCCCATTAAAATGTAATTTAGAGGGTTTTCCATCCTATTAAATATAATCCATATAGAAGCTTGTTTCAGCAGTCGCATGGTTCTGGAGGGATTTTGATGGAGAGTCCATAGGGTTTGGTGACATACTGTTTGGTGATCTGTTGATTTTAAAGGTTTGTAGAGTGTGTGCCTAAAAAGTAAGGGAGCTGTGTGATGTGGTTTTCAAGGTACTCTCTCACCTTTTCCTCAGAAGACTTTTCCCTCCTTAATCCTCTCCAGGTGGTCTTCTGGTCCTTCAGCTTGAGGAGTGAGCCATAATGCAGGTCTCCGTGGGGGCTCCAGAGGGGGCTGGCTAACTTTGCTGACCTCCACCTTTCTTTCTGCCTGATGAATCAGGGTCCCTCTTGGGTCTACATGTCAGTGACAGAGTAATTTCTCTGGAAAGCAATTACTTCTCAGTCCCCTTCTCGGTCTTTCTGACGGGGTTTGGTACAGGCCCAAACCTCAGGGCCCGTATGTCTCCTGTATAGGTGTTGGGAGAGAGAATGAGAAGCCGCGTACAGGGGGTGAGAGGGCGCCCCAATTTTGGCCATGACTATCTACTCTTGCTCTCACAGAATTTCCTCTTGGCTAAGCTTTCTTCTATGTTTGCATGACTGAAGTTTCAGTCTAAAAGCCAGTCAGGTCAATCAGCGCTGTGGTTGTCTCTCAATTGTTTGTAGACGTGGAGGGGCAAAGAGGGCGAGTATCTGGCTCCTGTCTCTGATCAGGACACACCCGGGTCAGAAAGATGAGGTCTGTCCGGTTCTGCAAGGGTGTTATTTGAAGAATGAAAGGGGACGACTTCGTCTGGGACTCAGAGAAGCCCAGTCATTCATAGAGCTGCAGGAGGTAGGTCAAGGCACTTCCTGGATGTCGCACAGACGTGGGGATCCGTGGTGGGTGGGGAGCTGTGGGCAGGAGGCATGAGGTGTCACACGTAGGCCATTCTGTGGGTCTTTTCGGCAGGGTGGGCACATATGCTAGGCGGGAATAATCTTTTAAATGGATCAGGCCAACCCAGGCATGACAACCAAATGCAGTGTGAGTTTCAGAATTCAACTCTGGACCGGAAAAAGGACATAAATGGGACATATTGGCTAAGTTTGCTTGCTCAACCTTTGTAGGAAAGATTGACCATTTGTTTCGAAGTTCCCTCATTGTAAGCCTCAGTTTCTAATGGGAAACTGTTGGCATTTCTCTGTCCTTTCCTTGCATCTTGTACCCTCTCCTTCTCTGCAGTGGAGCTGCTGAAAAATATTGAAATGCCAACAGAATGTTGAAAGCAAAGTCTTCAGAGATTTCCCATCATCCAAAATTCAGGTGGTCCAGAGAGGTGATATTATGTGTGTGTGTGTGTGTGTGTGTGTGTGTGTGTGTGTGTGTGTGTAATATAAATCAACTAGGTTGTTTAGGGAGTAATTACATTTTTATAGTTTTTTCTTTTAAAAGTCCATGTTTTAGAAGGGACAGCTCCTTCATACTGTAGAATTCTAATTCATAAATGGAGAAGGAATAACATAAATAGAAAATCATCCTTTGGCAAATGTCATAGCAATAATCGTCACAGATAATCATCAGTGGGGCTAAAAGTAGTGCATGAATGTATGATGAGAAATGGGATATTTGCATGTTCCCACAGTATCTCCCTATGAGAGACGAATACATTAAAAAGGGAAAATAGTAATTCTACAGTGGAGAAACCTAGCAACCACAACCTTAACCAGATGATCAGTTATTTTTGCCTGACATATCAGTATCATGTAATGCTTGGTCTGATGCAGTAGAAAGGAGAGCATCACTTCTATGGTATTCTTTCCAAAAATACACACCCTGAGTTAGTCATGAGGAGGCACAATGTAAACTCAAATTGACAGACATTCTACAAAATAAGTAACCAGTACTCTTCAAATGTCTAAGTGATGGTTGTTGAGGGAATGCCACAGGTTTAAGGACACAGGACACAGATGTAAGGAGTA
The DNA here is from genome assembly GCF_032452875.1 of Bos javanicus. Lineage (NCBI taxonomy): Eukaryota > Metazoa > Chordata > Mammalia > Artiodactyla > Bovidae > Bos > Bos javanicus. The sequence goes on along the minus strand of NC_083896.1, from coordinate 2,740,433 downwards.
AGGACACGGGACAGCTAAAGGCAGTGGCAGCTCCTGAATTGGATTCTGAACCAGCAAAGGGTTGACGACAGGCAAAAATTGAGTAGTCTGTTGATTTGTTAACAGTGTAGCATCGGTGTTAATTTCCTACAATTGTTACATGGTTGTATAAGATGTGAGATCTAGGAAACCCGAGTGACAGGTATATGGGAACACTTTGTGCTAGTTTTTCAACTGTTTTATAAATTTGAAATTAAATAAAAAACAAAATTTTTCTTTTTTTAGGAGACATTAAGCTCCATTGAGCCAATGGATTCATTGATTCCATCATATCCTGTCTCTGCATATACCTAGTCCCTCTTCTAAGAAAATTAAAGCACATGCAGATGCCCCTTTGCTGTTATAATTTTACTTGAATATTCAGACTACATTTTTTAGCTTCTCAAGGTTGCTGTCTCCTCTCATCATCACCAATAAGAGAGGAGGGCTGGTCCGGGTTTTCCCACCCAGGACCAGCCCTCCTCTGGTCTTCCCACCCTTAGGCTGTTCTTAAGTGAGATCCCAATGATAATAGTGCATATTTACCATGAAGTCATGGAAGCTTCAGCTTTAGAACTCTTCACTCTCAGGGACCTCTTCGAAAAACCTCTGACTTAATTTTTTTTTATTTATTAAAAATGTTTTTTGCATGATATCTTTAAATTTTGTTTTTTAATTTGGGGGATAATTGCTTTACAATGTTGTGTTGGTTTCTGCCATATAACAATTCAAATCAGCCATAATTTTGTATATATTTTATCCCTTGCCTCTTGAGTGATGGTTTTGAATTCATAGTTTTATATTTGTTTCTTAAAGAGGGTCCTGCACGTGGTGTAACAGGCCACACAATACCTGAAATATTCCTGCTTCCTGGGAATTATTTGGCCTGAGGCAGCCCCACACAAGATGATACAGTCCATTTATATCCTGACTCACATTTCAGAACAGCCTAGAAGAAAACAACATCAAGTGGAAGCTGGAATCAAGTATTTAAAAGTTTTCCTTCACTGGGTTTGGTTCACTATTCGACTACCAAAGTTAGAATCAAATAAAAGCAAATGCAAATAAAAAGCACCCTTGTCAGCAGTCACGTTTGGTCGGAAGATCAGCTTTGCTGCATCCGAAAGGTCACTGCCCAGAGGAGCACACTTTGGACCCTGACAAGCAACGTGCCATGAATTGACTTGGAGGCACAGCTGACACTTGTAAATCCCACCCCCAGCCCGGCCGTCAGCTCATCCCACCTCATCATGCCTCTCAGATACGCTCACAGCCCAGATTTTCAAGTACCAGACCTCACAGGAAGAGGCCAATCATCCGCATGTAGAAGTCTGTGTTAAATGAAATACAGGATCAAGCCAAGGAGCCTGAGTTAGGGACTGGTGTTGACAGCTCCTCATTCCCGCCACTTACTAATTTTATTTCCCTCCTCAGCTGGTGTCATTGCCTAAAAACCTTTTAAGCACAGGTTTTCATATTCTGTGATTTAACTCTTTAGGACCTTCTGTAACAGGGGAACTAATGACCTCTTCTCTATGAACATTTTAAATTGAGCTTATTCTTATGGAAATTTGATCTTTAGTGGTTTTATCAGAGTGATTTTGTTTAAAGCTGGGTATAAACCTAGGTATTCTAACCCTGAGTTTACCACGGACAGTTGAAGATTAGACTTGTAACAAAAGACACAGGTATTTATTTTGAAGTTGCCTTCTCTCCTGGACTTTACAGTTGGGGTGTGTGTGTGTGTGTGTGTGTGTGTGTGTGTGTGTGTGTGTATTTTGAGAACGTTTTACTGCTATACCCTCTCTTTCTCTCATGGGTTGGTTAAATATCTGTGTTTTCAGAGTAAGCAGAGGACAGAAAGCAGAAAGAATTTGAAATTACAAATTAAACTAGTTGTGCTAGAAGTAAAATGTTACTAAGTGAAGAGCTGATGGGTTGGAACCCTCATTGACAATCGTTCCTATTTTTATATCTAGCAAATTTTAATTGAAGTATAGTTAGTTTGCAATGCTGTGCTAATTTCTGGTATATATATATATAGCAAAGTGAGTCAGTTTTTTATATATATATATTTCTTTTTCCTATTATTTTCCATTATGGTTTATTACAGGATATTGAATATAGTCCCCTCTTCTGTACAGTAGGGCCTTGTTGATTATTTTATATATAGTAGTTTGTATCTTCTGATCTCGCACTCCTAGTTTACCCCTCCCCAACCCCATTTCCCTTTGCTCACCTTCAGTTTGTTTTCTATGACTGTGAAACTGTTATTTTTTTTTTAAATAAGTTCATTTGTGTTGTATTTTGGTTCCATAAATAAATGATATCATATGATGTTTGTTTTCCCCTTTCTGACTTACTTTACTTAACATGATCATCTCTAGGTGCATCCATGTTGCTGCAAATTGCATTTCATTCTGTTTATGTCTGAGTAACATTCCACTGTATAAATGTACCACACCTTCTTTACTTATTCATCTGTCAGTGGATATGCAGGTTGCCTCCATGTCTTGGCTATTACAAATAGTGCTGCAACGTGTCTATTTGGGGTACTTGCATCTTTTCAAAGTATGGTTTTCTCCAGATATATGCCCAGGAGTGGGATTGTTGGATCAGATGGTAGCTCTATTTTTAGTTTTCAAAGGAATTTCACACTGTTCTCCATGGTGGCTACACCAGTTTACATTTTCACCAGCAGTGTAGGAGCGTTGCCTTTAGCAATTTTGGTTTTGATGTTTTATCTTTGGGCTTTGGAAAAAAATCAGCTGTTTGATAATCAAATGCGTCAGAACCCGAAAGAATACCATTTCTAAGGAAGACTTGCTATGAAAAGTATTGAGGGAACCAAGTCAGGTTCTCTAAAATGTATATCAATGAATCATTTGACAGAACACTGGAATTCTGCCATGAAGAAGCCAGTAATCATGACAGTCCTTTGTGAGTCAAAGTTCAGAAAACTTTGCATGTGTAACAGTCTGCAGCCTTGAGAGACCTGAGGATACAGCAGAGATGATTTCATTGGCCGAAAAGCTCTATTAGAGTTAAGGTTCTTAAATATGTCCAACAAACTCATCACACCCTTTCTGTCTTTCTTTACTGCCTGATACGTGTGTGGCTCCCCGTCTGAACCCCCCTCCACTGCCCCCAATTTGGCTGTCACTCTACGGAGGAAATAAAAACGCAGCAGACCCAGTTTCCGGGCTGTGTTACTTTATGGAGATGCTAAAAGGCAGCTTATTTCATATTGATCATCTCAGGGAGCTAGCCAAGTGTGGTGTTAATTGGGTCCTCTGGAATTCTAAACCCTTGGGACTGAAAGCTTTCTAGTGAGAAGGGGAAATAAGCCACAGGCTGCAGAAAAATGAATCTAGGAGCCTGCCTTGTCCCAATTTGCTGTGATCGGGACGGTGCATTGTGTATCCAGTTGCTTATTTCAATTAGCTGGTTTGTGTTGTGTTTCCCCACACCCCCCTTTTCTGCAAAGCTGTGAAGCCTTGTTTTGAAAACTGCTGCCCCAGAGTGCACTGGTTTGGCTGGCCTGCTCTCATTGTTCTAAGGCTCATTCCATATGTGGGTCACATCCGAGCTCTCCCCCTCCTCTCCCCCGCATCCCTTCAGTCATCTCCCCTTCCTTGTTCAGGCATCCAAGCACTGGCATGCACTTGCTAGTGTGCACATGTGCGCACACACACACACAGTCTCTCTCTCACACATACACACACTTTTCTTCCTTTAAGAGGCAGAGGTAAGGGGCAGAGTCTTTCAGGAACTTCCAGGCAAAGCCATTCAAGCTTCGAACGCTGGTTGCTGTGCATTTAGCTTATGGCAAACACCTCTTCACCTTCATGAAAGTCATTACTCTGTTCATCTCCATTTTTCCCTCTTCCCAGCCCTTGCTCTTTTCCCTTCTCTTTTTCCAGGACAAAGGTCCTTAAGAAACTGAGATTGCTGCTTAGTTCGACCCTTTCTTGTTACCGTGGTAGCGAGTGGGTATCTCAGACAGTGAAGGATGGAGCAGGCAGGCTGGAGTTTTTATGCACAGTTCTTTGGGGGCTGCAGAAACAGTCTGCTGAGAAATGTGTGCCGCAGGCATGCCTGCTGAGTCCATTCTGCTGGTTATCTGTCACTTACTCTGACTAAAAGGTAAGGGCTTCTGTAATTTGCTGCTGCAAAGAATTCACTCATTGTTCTATTTCTAAGGCCTTCAACTAATTGACTCTTGAGGGAAGATGGGAATGAAGAGTTTTTGTTTGACTTCTTTAGCTTATCTATTAGATCTCTCTAATTTTTAAAAAATATCTGAAAGAAATATAATCTTGGCAATCTATGGCCACTAATGGAATAGCTATGTGTCTTCAAAGAAAAAAAAAAAAAACTTTGATTCCATGATGTTTCTTTTCATCTAAAACTTTTTATTTACCAGTGAAGAGTTGTGGGGTACATGCGATCACCATGTTTGATGATTTCTGTAAACTTTGGGAATAAGAGTTGTAGTCTTGTCCCAAAATGAGAATATTTTATTCTGGCAGGCTGCATTTTCACCCAATTAAGAATTATAGTGCAGTGCATTTGAGTAGTAAGATTGAGGAGAGTTAGAGACTATTTAAACAAGATGTAGCACTTGCACTGATGGGTCAATTACTGTAGTGCGAGTTAATACATGTTGATAAATACAAATCACCAGCTGTGCCTCTTGTTCTGTGTGTATTTAGAGGCAACTGTCCACTGTTGTTCAGAAGTCAGATAGGAACTGAAATAACTTAGGATTCTCAAACTTGCCCACTTAAAGTAATAGGAACTATCAAATGCCTATTATCTTGGGAAAAAAGCTTAACTTTGGTTAAAGAAACATAATCTCAAAAACAGATTGTCCATCATTGTGGAATTTGTACAGTTGGAAACCAGCTGAGTTTTATTGGGAAAAAAATATGATTACACATTATTTTCTTAAGCTCTGGTGATTTATTGGGATTCTTTGGTAGGAGTATAGGCTGTATTTTCTTGGAGATGGAGATCTCTTTAATGATGTTTTCTTTTATAGCTACTGCTCAGGACATGTGATATGTATTGCAATCTAACTGTATTTATCAATCTGTCTCATGAGCCATAAATGAAGGAAAGGTGTATATTTGGATATCCAATTTGAGTCAACTTATTTTATTTATTACTTTATAAAATTTGGGCCAAAGAGCCTTGGGAAATGTTTCCTCCAATGTTGGTGCATATTCCTCTAACATACTGATGTATCTGCTTTAACAACCTCCAGTAAAATAAACTGGATTTCTTTAGTGATTAGACTTTGAGAAGAAACAGGAAGTAACGTGTATACTAAAGGGAGGATGTTGTGTTTAAAGGGGAAAGTTTTATTTCCTTCATCTTAACTCACAGTTTCTTAGTGGGAGTTTTGGAGATTGAGTCGATGGGTAGGGCCCATTGAAGGGCTTCCCAGGTGGCTCAGCGGTAAAGAATCCACCTGCAATGCAGGAGACATGGATTCGATCCCTGGGTCAGGAAGATTCTCTGGAGAAGGGAATGGCAACCCACTCCAGTAGTTTTGCCTGGGAAACCCCATGGACAGAGGAGCCTGTTTGGGCTACAGTCCATGGAGTCTCAAGAGTCAGACATGACTTAGTGACGACACCACCACCACCCGGGCCCACTAATCTTGTCCTGCAGAATGTGCAGAACTTCTCCAGGGAGTCGAAAGTGATGACTCCAGAGTTTGGAGCCACACGTGGGGCCCGTGCGTTGTCAGTTCCTCTGCTGGTTTCCAGCGGCGGTGCCTGTCAGACCACACAGCCAGCTCCTGTCCTGACCCGGGCAGCTGGCTCATCTTCCCCGACTCCTTAACGAGGCCTTTCCCTTCCAGCTGCAGCCACTTGGGCACATGTTTCCTGGGCAGATGTGCATCCTCGGTCAGATGATGGTGCTCAGAACTTACTCACTTGACTGATGCTTTGACCATTATATATACCTGACTTGCTTTTACTCTTCAACATCCTGTTAGGGACTGAACATTTGTGTGCCCACCTTATATGTTGAAGTCGTAACACCAGTGTGGCCGTTTCTGGAGGTAGGCTGTATGAAGAGGTGAGAAAGGTTAAATGAGGTTGTAAGAGTGAGACCCTAGTCCCATAGGTTCTGGTGCCTTTCAAGAAATGACACCAGAGCTTTCTCCGTGTAAGGACTCGGAGAGAGGATGGTAGCTGTCTGCAAGCTAGGAAGAGTTCTCACACGGCATTGAAAACGCCTTCACTTTGATCTTGGTCTTGTCAGCCTCCAGAACAGTGAGAAATAAACTTCTGTGGTTTAAGACACTCATCCTGTGATATTTTATTATTACAGCCATAGCTAACTAATACACATATATAGTTTAATTTTTAACCTTCATGAACTTCTGGTTGAAGAGAGGAAATGATGTTGAAATACAAATAAGCTGACCAGAAGCGTAAAAATGATAATCCTGCTAATAACCTTAAGATTGTTCTAAGCATATCTTCAAGCTGAGTTGATCGGGGTTCTTATATAGCATTTGCTAAGTAGCTACAGTTGTGTCCAACTCTGTGTGACCGCATAGACGGCAGCCCACCAGGCTCCGCCATCCCTGGGATTCTCCAGGCAAGAACACTGGAGTGGGTTGTCATTTCCTTCTCCAATGCATGAAAGTAAAAAGTGAAAGTGAAGTCACTCAGTCATGTCCGACTCTTAGCGACCCCATGGACTGCAGCCTACCAGGCTCCTCCGTCCATGGATTTTCCAGGCAAGAGTACTGGAGTGGGGTGCCATTGCCTTCTCTGCTTATATAGCATATTAGGTGCTAAAAATATAAGACCCAGTGCCTGCTCCATCCACTATGGCTCTTCATTTACTTAGATTAAAAATTATTTATATCCACTCTATGGTTATTTATTGAGATGTGTGTGCTCATAAAAATTACCCAAAAAAGTGGGTTAAGCATATGATGAAAACATTTCAACTATCAGATCACAAAGTTAATTTTTAAAAAAATTTTGACACAATATGGTGCAGTTAAGCCTCAATGTGCATGTTAACATGTCTGTAATCCTTTAAATTTAAATTGTATACAAATGATTATTTTTCTTACACTCAAGGTAAATGAAATAGCACTTCTTATTAACTGGAGGAAAATGTGAAATTTGTTTTCACACGTAACAAATGTAATTAAAATTGTATTAAATGAACTTTATGATAATATCTTTAATAATATATTGATCTCAAGTGAAATGCTTTATTTTAAATCTTTCTTAATGTACTCTGTAAAAAGGATGAAATGAATAAAAGATTTCCTAAGGGGTTTCCAGTGATGATACATTATAGTGAATTGTGTTCCTAAGTAAAAACGAATGGACAGTGCTAGGCTGAGAGGTCCCCAAAGGCCTCTGTAGAGTCTGTAGCTCTCTGATACGCCTGGAACAGAGCAGAATTAGGAATATAAAGAAGGATCGGAAGAAGGGATACCTTAAGAAGCATAAAGAAGACCCTCCTCTTGGAGGTCCACAAGTGTAGAGGGTTTCTTTGAGATGAAAAAGAGAGGTTTCAGTTCTCAGACATAGGCTGCAACCTAGGATAACATTGCTGTGGGCAGTACTACAACTGTTGGTCATTGAAGAAGTATATAAAAATGTGTATTTATTAGTTGCTTTGATTTATAAAAATAATGTAAATGTCTGTTTTTCTATTTACAATGGTCCTTTTAATATGCTTTAAAATGACCCATATTAAAATTACCAAAATTACCCATATTAAAGCATCTTAATATGCTTTAAAATTTATTGCTTAATAAATTGAATTCATTTATCTCTTGACATGGGCTTCCCAGGTGACATAAGTGGCTAGGAACCTGCCCGCAATGCAGGAGACATAAGAGGTGCGGGTTTGATCCCTGGGTTGGGAAGATCCCCTGGAGGAGGGCATGGCAACACACTCCAGTCTTCTTGCCTGGAAAACTTCATGAACAGAGGAGCCTGACCGGCTACAGTCCATGGGCTCACGAAGAGTTGGACACACTGAAGTGACTGAGTGTGCACCTCTTCACTACTTCACAATTTAACTGCTTCAGTTAGTCTTGGCAAACGACACAACCAAATTATTGATCTGTTCCTAGCATCACTGCAAAATTAAGCTGACCTCTAGAATTGCATGGTGCCCACCTTCTCTGTGTGTTGAAGAAAAAAATGACTAGATCACACTTTGGACTCACTGGGTTTTAGATCAACTCTCTTTTTGACCATCAGTCTCGGTTAAGGAAAGCCCGAGGGAGCCCATGCTGCGGTGTGCTGAGCTGATGCCCTGTTCAGTAGTGCCTCACTGTGGTTCTCGAGCAGTGATTTCCCACATCCTACCCTTTCTCCACTCTGGAGGCAGGTGCCTTGGGAAACGGGAAACCTGTGGCTTGATTTGAGCAAAGAAGGGATTAACCAGACACCTTGCCAACCCTAGGACACATGGAGCATATTGGCTGTGTCACTAAGGAGGTGGCTGAGGAGGAAGTGGGACGTCAGGACTGCTGATGCTGAGGAAGGAGGAAGTGATGAAAGAAGGAGAAAAGGAAGTAAGGAAAGAAAGAGGGATGTGGCGCAGGGGGTTGAAGGAGAAATGAAGGATGAGAAAACCAGAAACATGCACTTTAAAAATGCTTCCATCCACTCCCTCCAAACATGGACATGGAGACTCACAGGCACTCTTTCTGGATTTAGTTATATTCTTTTGTTTGCAGGATATAAAGGTTAATTTTTTTTAGTTGCAGTTTTGTTATGCCTTTTTATTGCTGAGTGACCCCAGGTAGGCAATTTTGCTGGGAAATCAAAGGATTTGGTTGTTTGAACTGCATTAGCATGGGAAAGGAAAGTGGCCTGGTATCCCCTATCCCTGGCCAGGGTAGACTTGCAGGAAGAGGCGGAGCTGGTGGTGGGGAAAGAGCTTGTTCTTTGTGATTTAGAGAGAAGTGGGAGAGTCTTTGTTGGGCAATCCATCAATCAAGCTCTGCTCACAGGTTTGCCAAATATCACGTTCTGTTTGCCGGGTTGGGTAAAGCCTGTCCCAGTTGACTGTGGCTTCTCCCTGGTTGTTAGTAAGTATATACTTGAGAGTAACTAGAGGGGCTTTACACTGCTTTACTGCTCACAACTTTTTTGAAGGCTTTCCATGTCTTCAGACTGCTAGAATTAAAGGATGCAGGGAACATGGTGGAAGGAAATACTCCGGTCGAAGTCAGAAATGCAGTCACTGCTCTTAACCAACTGCTCTTGGGGAGTTCTGTTACCTCAGTGGCCTCAGCGTTGTCGTTGTTTCCTGCTAAGTCATGGCCAACTCTTTTGCTACCCCAGGGACCATAGCCTGCCAGGCTCCTCTGTCCGTGGGATTTTCTAGGCAAGAATACTTGAGTGAGTTGCTATTTCCCTCTCTGGGGGATCTTTCCAACCCCAGGATTGAACCTGTGTTTCCTGCTTGGCAGGTGGATTCTTTACCACTGAACCATCAGGGAGGCTTGATTCTAATAGTCTTTATTCTTCTCTTTGCATTTATTTAATACAAAAGCTCCCACCTGTGATCAAAGTTGGCCCAGAGTGACTGGAGGGAAAGAGTTATTCCAACTCATCTGCCACTGCTAGAAAGCTTTTTCTTTAACAGAAATTATCTACCTTTACTTTGAAAATATTTTGTAAAGTACTTTGCAAAGTCCAACTCACATAACTTCCCATGGGGGAGAGGAAATACCATTTTGGGCCTGGATTTCTAGAAACAGACAAAGAGCTACAGACAGGTAATGTGACAGCCTTGATATCCCACCTTGGGTTTAGAAGCATTATGGGAATCTTTTCCTGAAAGTCATTTAATGATTCCATATATGTATGTAAATAATGAGATTCTGAAAATGTGAAGATTATGAAAACAGGGCATTTGCTAGTATCAGTGCTTTCTGAGTTTAATTCAATGGAAAAACATTAATAGTTATGGGGGAGGGGGGTGGGGAAGACAGAGTTTTCCTGGTCAAAGGAGTTTAGCAAACATTGGGCTAAAGAAAGGTAGCTGGGTTTCCTTACACATGCTTTCTTGTGACCTTTAATTTTTTTAACATAATTTGTTTGTTTATTTTTGGCTTGCTGGGTCTTTGTTGCTTCGTGAGCTTTTCTCTGGTTGCAGGATGTGCCTTTTCATCGCTGTGGCTTCTCCTGTTGCAGAGCACGGCACTAGGGCACGGGGCTTCAGTACCTGAGTTTGGATGTGCACTCTGGACCGGCAACCTGCGTTATAGCCGTAGTTCCCAAATCTGAAATCATAATCACAAATTCCTAGGCTCCAAAGACTCAGTGAATCAAAATTTGGGGAAGTGGGAATTCTGGACTTTCATTGAAGACACCTTTGGGAGACCAGCTTTAAGCAGCTAGTTTAAGCGGCTAGCTCGTCTGCTCCATCAGGCTCCAAGGCATGTCATGCATAGTGCAGCCCTCCTCGCCCCAATTTATATAACTGCACAACTCCTTTTATCCAAGAAATGCATGTTGATATTTATGGAACTAGCAGATTAGAAAATGCTGGTCAATGCATTTCTCATACTAAAGGCTTAAAGATTAAAAAAAAAAAAAGATCATCAAGTATTGGTTTGGGACTTTCCTTTGAATTTTATATTTCCTATGTGATGGCGGTTCAGATAGCACTAAAAATCACACCTGTTTTTTGAGTCCACATTGACATGTTATTTAAATTTTTTGTAGTGGTGTTTATTTCATTTATATTATCCTTATAGTTTTTTTTTTTTTTCCTTTTTTGCAGCAGACGTTCCCAGGAGATTGAATGTAATATGTAGTAAACTGTTCTGTTCTCTCCTTCTGTTAGGGAATAATGCTTAAACTTATTTGATTTATAAAAACCCAAATCCCCAGAGATAGGAAATTTCGTAATGAAAATGGGTTTGATAAACTCTTGGCATAAAATAGATGTCTTCTAAGAGAGGAGAGAGTGAAGGATCTCATTTTTTAAAAATCCTGGTTGTTTCTAGGGCTGGACTCTAGATTGTTAATTTGTTGTGCTAAAGGGGATTATGACAGTGGCTTAATTAAAATGATGTGATTAGACAAATATAAAGCAAAAAATTCTGGTTCTGAAAAGGAGATGATTTTTTGGAGGGACAAGAAAACTTGGGAAAACCCCTCTGAAGAGGTTTACCTTTCTCCCCATAACTGCTCTGATGGCACATCTCAGAGAGCTGGGCGGTGGAACCGGATCAGTTCACTGCAGGCTTTGCATTCCTGTGTGGACAGCCTTGAAGGTGTTAGGGGTGCAACTGTATTTTGAGTGGAGAAAACATGCTCTAATGGGTAACTCCTGTCACAGCCATTAGAATCAGATTAAATGTAAATACAATCTTCTTTTCATTTTGAATATCCTTTTGTGTGGAAAGCTGTTTTTCATATGCTCATACTTGAGTGTCTGTTCTTTTAATAAGATGTTGCAAACCAGATCACCATTTCTATGCAAGCGACTGTTGCTTAGTTTCAATACCATGGACCTTTGCAGTCATAGGTGGACGAAAGAGCTTTGGACATTTTTGTGCAGTTATTGTCAAAAACCTTAACTGCTGAAGATTCAGGTTGAATATGGGTTTTGTGTTAGAGTCCCAGGAAACCATGTGCGTGTAAGATAACAAAGCACTGATAACAGTATGTGGTGTTAACTCATCTCATGATGATAAAAATTGATCTAAAGATTCTCTGAAGAAAAGACCAATTATTGCTGACATTCTGCAAGCTAGAACTCCCTGCAGATTAGACGGAGGCCCTGGCTGAAGACTGCCACCAGGAATTTGAAGATGATTCTTGCAGAAATCTTCCAGGAACTAGGGCCTTTAATCTGATCACATTTAAAACCCATTTCAGGCATGTTAGGTAAATTATGTCAAGGCTCTGGGGAGATGGCTCTGGCATCTGCGCATTCTCTGGGGATTGTTGTTTGACATTTGGAGCAGGTGAGGGGCCTACAGCTTGTGAAGTCATTAAGGTGCAATTGTGACAAGCCTGACTTGATCCTTTCTGATGTGCCTGCCAGACTCGACAGCTCCAAACAGTTGGTGGGACCCAAAGACACTTCTTCTTGGCTCCTTAGCACAGTGACAGTATGCTGTTCCTGTGGCCAGAACGGCATGAAAGACATTTTTGCTGAGAAAAGGTGGAAGCTCTCGGGTTGGCGTTTGCTGTTAAGTTAGAAACTTGAGCCTATTATCAATGACTCCCTTGGTGTACAGAATGGGTATATTTCCCCTTTTTCTGTCTTTAATTGTGCTTTAATTGACAGTACGTGTCTCCTTATTCTGACAGATAGCTCCTTGCCTCAGCGCTCCTTTGATATCCAGCTAAGATGGTGTCTGGTCTTTTGGAATGCAGGATTGTGGTGTGTCCACAGTAGCTTGAGTGACATAGATTAAGGGTCCTTCTTTACTTGTCGGGATGTGTGTATTTCTTTTATGCATGCCTAAGCCTTTGTAACTTAGGGTCTGGCTCCCATGCCATATCCAGATTGGTAAAGTAGTTCAAAACAAACGCATCTTGAGTAGGCAACATCATCTTACTAAGAACTCTGAGCTCTGGGCACACTCAGGGTGCATCTTTTACTAGTTATGTGAATGAACACAAGTAATTTACCTTCTAAGACTCAGTTTTCCCAGATGCCCATCTGTGAAATGTGGCTCATTTACCCTATCTCTAGGATCAACTGAAGGTGAAGTGAGACATTGCATTGGAAACACTTGACTAGTGTTGCATACATATTAAGTACTTCGTAAGTGGTGCTGTGGGGCTTCCCAGTTGGTGCTAGTGGTACAGAACCCATCTGCCAATACAGGAGACACAGGAGTTGTGGGTTCAATTCCTGGGTCGAGAAGATCCTGCAGGAGGGCATGGCAACCCACTCCAGTATTCTTGCCTGGAGAATCCCATGGCCAGGAGAGCCTGGTGGGCTACAGTCCACAGGGTGGCAAAGAATTGGAGATAACTGAAGCAGCTTGGCATGCACGCACACAAGTGTACTATAATTATTGCTTGGAGTCCATTTTATTAGCATAAAATAAATATATTTTGAAAATATTTTTTCTTTGACAGCTTAAGTGATAAATGATATGGATATGAACATGGAATAGAATTTCTGAATTAATGCATCTGCTCTCAAGGAATTTTGTTGGTGGCTTGTCACATCAGCAAGCTTTAGATTACCGTTCGTCTTTGGTTTCCTTGGCTTCTCTTTTTTACTTTGGTTGTTTTTAGCATCTATTTCATCTTTGTTATGTATAAAAGTATTTTAGCTAATGTTTCATTTTGTAAGAAGATAGGAAATGTTTATATTCTTCAGAAATGCATTGTGGCAGCAAATATTAATAATAAAATCCCAACTATAACAGCTTAAACAAATAGAAGTTTATCTTTCTAATTTAGGACTTTGTGTACAGGTTTTTAACTTTGGTTAAGGACCTCAGCCATATTACGGTCAATGCTTCTATGATTCTCATAGACTTCCCTCTTTTCTTCCACATGGTTGCAAAATAGCTACTGAATTTCAGACATCACATCCCTTTTCAGGTAGAAGAAAGAAAGGTCATGCTTCCAGTCACCTAATATCATCCCTATTTCTGCTCGTTTCATTGGCCTACCCTGACTCACATCCTAGTTGCAAAGGAGATGAACTGTGGTCCTCACCTGGAGTTGGACATATTTGCTTTTTAAATAAATGTGGTGTTAGCTAACAGCAGGATGACGACTATTAGATAGACAAAAAATAGACTTCAACAACATTGCATCCCTCATCTTAGTTTCTGTACAAACAGCCTTCTGTACTAGAGGAATTAAATGCAGGGGAAGCAGTTAATCCTAATCCCTCTAGCCCTTCTCCATGTTGAACTGACCATGCTTAAAGTCTGTATTATCCATTTGGTACAATGGAAAAAGAAAGAAGCATTTGCATCAACCAGTTGCCTGCCTTACGCTCCATGCTTTGGTTGAGGATGACTTCCCTTCTCTTGATTATATCCATCATGATGGTTGTAGTTTATGATGAATATAATGCATGTGATGTGGGACTGTCTTTGACCATGACTGGATCGCCATCCCAACAAGCGTGCTTCAGTTCATGGGGTTGCAAAGAGTCAGACACAATTGAGTGATTGAACTGAACTGAGCTGAACTGAAGTTCTTTGCTTCAGGTGGCCAACGTATTAAAGTTTCAACTTTGGCATCAGTCCTTCCAGGAATATTCAGGATTGATTTCCCTTAGGATTGACTTGTTGGATCTTCTTGCAGTCCAAAGGAAAGCAAAGTGAAGTCTCTTAGTTATGTCCGACTCTTCGCAACCCCATGGACTGTAGCATATCAGGCTCCTCTATTCATGGGATTTTCCAGGCAAGGGTACTGGAGTGGGTTGCCATTTCCTTCAGAGGATCTTCTTGCAGTCCTAGGGACTCTCAAGAGTCTTCTCCAACACCACAGTTCAAAAGCATTAATTCTTCAGCACTCAGCTTTCTTCACAGTCCAACTCTCACATCCATACATGACCACTGGAAAAAGCAGAGCTTTGACTAGATGGACCTTTGTTGGCAAAGCAATGTCTCTGCTTTTTAATATGCTGTCTAAGTTGGTCATAGCTTTTCTTCCAAGGAGTAAGCGTCTTTTAATTTCATGGCTGCTATCACCATTTGCAGTGATTTTGGAGCCTAAAAAATAAAGTCTGTCACTGTTTCCACTGTTTTCCTGTCTATTTGCCATGAAGTGATGGACCATTGCCATGATCTTCATTTTCTGAATGTTGAGTTTTAAGCCAACTTCTTCACTCTTCTGTTTCACTTTTATCAAGAGGCTCTTTAGTTCTTCTTCACTTTCTGCCATAAGGGTGGTGTCATCTGCATATCTGAGGTTATTGGTATTTCTCCCGGCAATCATAATTCCAGCTTGTGCTTCATCCAGCCTGGCATTTCGCATGATGTACTCTGCATATAAGTTAAATAAGCAGAGTGACAATACACAGCCTTGACATACTCCTTTCCTGATTTGGAAACAGTCTGTTGTTCCATGTCCAGTTCTAATTGTTGCTTTTTGACCTGCATACAGATTTCTCAAGAGGCAGGTAAGGTGGTCTGGTATTCTCATCTCTTGAAGAATTTTCCACAGTTTGTTGTGATCCACACAGTCAAAGGCTTTGGCATAGTCAATAAAGCAAAAGTAGATTTTTTTTTTCCTGGAATCCTCTTGCTTTTTCTGTGATCCAATGGATGTTGGCAATTTAATCTCTGGTTCCTCTGCCTTTTCTAAATCCAGCTTGAACATCTGGAAGTTCACGGTTCACGTATTGCTGAAGCCTGGCTTGGAGAATTTTGAGCATTACTTTGCTAGCATGTGAGATGAGTGCAATTGTGTGGTAGTTTGAACCTCCTTTGGCATTGCCTTTCTTCGGTATTGGAGTGAAAACTGACCTTTTCGTCCTGTGGCCACTGATGAGTTTTCGAAATTTGCTGGCATATTGAGTGCAGCACTTGCACAGCATCATCTTTTAGGATTTGAAATAGCTCAACTGGAATTCCATCACCTCCACTAGCTTTGTTTGTAGTGATGCTTCCTAAGGCCCACTTGAATTTGCATTCCAGGATGTCTGGCTCTAGGTGAGTGATCACACCATCATGGTTATCTGGGTCGTGAAGATCTTTCTTTGTATAGTTCTTCCGTGTATTGTTGCCACCTCCTCTTAATATCTTCTGCTTCTGTTAGGTCCCTACCATTTCTGTCCTTTATTGTGCCCATCCTTCCATGAAATGTTCCCTTGGTATCTCTAATTTTCTTGAAGAGATCTCTGCTAAGTCACTTCAGTCATGTTCAACTCTGTGCAACCCCACCAGGCTCCCCTGTCCCTGGGATTCTCCAGGCAAGAACACTGGAGTGGGTTGCCATTTCCTTCTCCAATGCATGAAAGAGAAAAGTGAAAGTGAAGTCGCTCAGTCGTGTCCAACTCTTAGCGTCCCCATGGACTGCAGCCCACCAGGCTCCTGCATCCATGGGATTTTCCAGGCAAAGTACTGGAGTGGGGTGCCATTGCCTTCTCCGGAAGAGATCTCTAGTCTTTCCCATTTTTTGTTTTCCTTTATTTCTTTGCATTGATCACTGAGGAAGGCTTTCTTGTCTCTTATCCTAGTATTGCGTTTGAGAAGCAAACTTGAAGTTCCCTTTCCTTTCCTCTATCATTTTCTCAAAGTGAAACAAGCATAATCAGAGCTTTAAGATATTTCTTACGCAGTCTAGATAGCTTTTTCATAATGTTTTTGAAAAGATATGGAGTCACTCTTTTTCTTATCTGCATGAACAGAAAAATATTACTTCTAAAGTCTTCCTATATAAAAGCACCTAGGCCGAATGGGTGACTTCCTTCTTTCATTATTGTTAGTTTTCTACTTGCACAGCCAGGATTCAGAACCATCGAATCAGAGAATTCAGGTTTCTTTGTAGTTCAAGCAGAGGGCGGTGGGGAATGGACAGAAATAGGTCACCTTGTGTTCAAGAAACCAGGACGATGGAGAGTTTCCTGGAATGCTCAGACACTGATGGACTCTTATTTGGGAGGCAGAGTGTTTCAGAAAAGTCAGAACGGAAGATTTATAGTGTATGGCAGCCTGTTAAACATCAAAAAACCATTTACTAGTCTGTTTTTTCCTAGTAAAAGGAATCTGGCTATTTTCTTTCATCATTTGTCAAGAAGAGCAAGAGGCTTTTCCAAGCTAATTAGAACAGGGGTTGAATGTGTCTTTTCTGTGGCATGTAGCCCTGAATGATGTTTGGCCATCACCAGGTCCCCACATGACTGGGCGACAGAGAGAGCATCAGCCCTTTAGCTGAGAGCCCTGGGTGCCAGCCATCGGTTTTGCCAGTAGCAGTCATGTGGCAATGACTTTAGAGAAGTCACTTAGCTTGAGGGAGTTGATACCAATAAAACGGTGGGTGTATGCGACCTGTTCAACTTCCAAAATCAGGGTCTTGCTCTCCCTTTGGAGTGTGCAGTTTTAAGGTAATCTGGGAATGTTTGGAATATTGCTCTGAGCAAGTATTAAAAATGGGGAAGGAAGAGATGGAAGCCTCCATGGACCCCTGTCTCTACTTTTGTTTTCCTCTTTCCACAAGAGGACAGGGTGGTGCCCAACAAGCTTGTGATTCTCAGTTTTCCAGACTAACTCAGAGTGTTAGTGGCTCTGGCTCCTGTCTTGTCCTTGCCGCCCCCCATCTTGGGTTTGGGGGCTCTGCCCCTTCTGTTTCTCCTCGGTTCTATCTAGACGTTACATGCTTTGGATTCGCACCCTCCCTCCCGCTGGCCCCGCCAGACATGGCCTCCTTCCCTCTTCAGAATGTCACTCCCCTTCACTGACTTCAATGTCACTGACTTTGTCCAGTCACCTTCTGCATTCTCTGAATATTAAGCCAAACTCAGCTAGTCGCATGTTATTTGATGACATGATGGACATTAGGTTGCCTCATGGTGCTCAACTTCAGCAAGCTATCTGCATTTTTTACAAGTATCGCATTCTCCTGAAAAGGATCTCTAGTTGGTGAAATAATGTGGAGGTAAGACTAACATGATAAATAATGCTGTATTCCCTGCAAAAGGCTTTCACATTAATCATATTTACTGTCATTCTCATACCAGGCCAAGGAACAAAATAGGGACATCCCTCTTGGATTTTATTCATTTCATTTGAATAGCTAAGACTCAGAGAGATTAAGTAGGTAATGCTCAAGGTCAACTAGCTAAAAAGTGGAAAAAAAACAAGACCTTGCACCTAAATCTTCCCATCCTGGGCTCTGGCTTCTGTAGGAGCCACCTCTTCACAATTTCTACTTCCTGTTCCTCATGTTTTTCCTTGTTGAATCAAGTACCGGCCAAAGGCCCACCATAACACATGGGACTTTAGAAGATGACTTGTAAATTAGATGGACCTCAAGTGTATGTAGGCTCAGCTTTGCAGCTGTAAAACATCTACCGCCACCTGCTTTTTTTTTTTTTTAGCTTTTCTTATCTTGTAAAAGTGGACTCAGTGAAGACAGGTGTGTTCACTCGTGTCTTGGATTGTGTGGCGTAAAGAAACTGGGACGTTTTACACCATGACATGGGCAGTTGTCTACCTCGTGACAGCACTTCATCTGACCCATGGAGGACAGTCAGTCGGGACGGTACAGGCTGCCATCTGCTTTGACATTTAGAAGATTGCGTTTAAAGCACCAAATAAAAAATCATAGCTCTTCATTCCTCCAATAGTGTGTTTTAACAATTCTTCATTCGTTAAACAATAAGGAAGATATGAAGCAAAGTGTAAAATCTCCTACCCCATTCGATTCCTTCTTTTGGGTGAATTTTGACTGCATAAGCTTCTGGACCTTTTTCTATACCTTACAATGTATGTATGTATATACATTTTAAAAAATGAATCATGGTTCCTTTAAAAAAAATGCTTCACTGTTAGTCAAAAAGAGTTACTTGATTCTTCTTAATGAGTGCCTGACATTCTACTGGATGGAGTCACTAGAGGTACTTACCATTATGTATGGAAGGGCATTTAGTCTTTATTTGGTATATCACTACGAAAAACAGTCTAGTAAAAAGTATTATGACAGTATTTCTGTAGATTGATTCAAAGAAGTGAAATTTCAGAGTCAATGAATATGCAATATTAAAATTTTAATTTAATAAAAGGGCGGCTCACTGTCGTCCAAAGCTGTCATCCTAAATTACTCTTTTATTAACAGTTGCAGTGTTTGAGTGTGCCCAATTCCCCGCATATTCACCATCCTTGGGGGATACGACTCTCATTTCTCAATTTGAGAGAGAAAAACAGGCCCTCATTTGACTTATATTTCCTTGGCCATGTGATGGCTGTACATCTTTTTCATAGTTTCTGTGTGTGTGTTTTTTGCTACTTGCATGGCTTTTGCTGTGAAGGGCTAGCTCGTGTCCTTGCTCCAGATTTATCAGTGCAGTCCTTTCTCCCCACTCTCTCCCTGAGGGATTGGTTTAGCCCCCAGCTCCCCTCCTTGGATACCAAAGTCCCCTGATGCTTAAACCCTTACATAAAATAGCTTACTGTTTGCACATAATCTAGGCATACACTCCCCTCCTTCCACTATATACTTTAAATGAATCTCTAGATTACCTGAAATACCTTATACACTGGAAATGCATGCAAATAGTTAGAAATGCAACATGAATACTATGTAAATAGCAAGCAGCAAATTCAAGTTTTGCTCTTTGGAATTTTGTGCAATTTTTTAAAAAATATTTTTGATCCATGGTTGAATCATGAATAGCACTCATGGATATGGAGGACTGACTGTATTTGCCTACCTCTGAGTCCAAGCTGTCTCTGGTCTGTCATTCAGTTCAGTTCAGTCACTCAGTCGTGTCCAACTCTTCGTGACCCCATGGACTGCAGCACGCCAGGCCTCCCTGTCCGTCACCAACTCCCGGAGTTTACCCAAACTCGTGTCCATTGAGTCAGTGATGCCATCCAACCATCTCATCCTCTGTTGTCTCCTTCTTCTCCTGCCTTCAGTCTTTCCTAACATCAGGGTCTTTTCAAATGAGTCAGCTCTTCGCATCAGGTGGCCAAAACATTGGAGTTTCAGCTTCAACATCAGTCCTCCCAGTGAACAGCCAGGACTGATCTCCTTTAGGATGGACTGGTCATTAGTCTGTCATGAGTCTTTTGTTTATTGCATCTTCTGCTACTCAGATGTTTTTAATTTACATGCAGTCAAATCTGTTAGCTTTTTTCTTTATGCCTTTCTAAGCATTGTGTCTTCTCCCCAACAAGATTGTGGAAATACTATAATTTTTTTTCTACCAATCCAGGAACATGGTATATGTTTCCATCTGTTTGTGTGTCTTTGATTTTTTTTCATCAGTGTCTTATATTTTTTGCAGTACAGGTCTTTTGTCTACTTAGGTTTATTCCTAGATATTTTATTCTTTTTGATGTAATGGTAAATGAGATTGTTTATTGAATTTCTTTTTCTGTTAGTGTATTAAAATGTAACAGATTTATTTGTATTAGTTTTTTGTAACTTGCAACTTGAGCGAATTCATTGATGAGTTCTAAATAGTTTTCTAGTAGTGTCTTAGGATTTTCTATGTATAGAATCACATTATCAGCATAAATAGAGACAATTTTACTTCTTCTTTTGCAATTTGGATTCTGTTTATTTTTTTCATCTCTGATCACCAGAACTAGGAGTTCCATAACTATGCTAAATAAAAATGGCATGAATAGACACCCTTTGTCTTGTCTAACATCCATTGAGTATGATGTTAGTTGTGGATTTATCATATATGACCTTTATTATGTTGAGATATGTTCCTTGTATGCCCACTTTCTGGAGAGTTTTTATCTCAAATGAGTTCTAAATTTTATCAGAAGCTTTTTCTGCATCATATGGTTTTTATTCTTCGGTTTGTTGATGTGCTGTATCACACTAATTGATTTGCAAACATTGAAAAAATCTAAAACCATGGTCCCAAAGGATACATACACCCCGATGTTCATTAAAGCATTGTTTATAATATCAAGACATGGCAGAAGCCTAAATGTCCATCAACAGAGGAATGGGTAAAGAAAATGTAGTACATATATATACTGGAATATTACTCAGCTATTAAAAAGAATGAAATAATGACATTTCAGCAACATGGGTTGGACATAGAGATTGTCATGCTGAGTGAATGCAGACAGAGAAAGAGAAATGTCATATTATACCACATATACACAGAATCTAAAAAGAAAGATGTGAATGATCTAATTTATTTACAAAACAGAAACAGACAGACTTAAGAGAATGAATTTGTGGTTACCAATGGGGAAAGATATTGGGTAGGGACAGGTAGGGAGTTTGGGATTGATGTACACACTGCTATATTTAAAATGGGTAGCCAACAAGCACCTACTCTACAGCACATGGAACTCTGCTCCGTGTTATGTGGGAGCCGGGATGCGAGGGCGTTTGAGGGAGAATGCACGCGTGTATATGCCTGAGTCGCTTTGCTCTGAATCCGAAACCATCACAACACTGTTAAGCAGCTTTTCTCCAATATAAAAGTTGAATTTTTTTCCAGTCCTTTTAAAGTTTTTTTTTTTTTGCTTTTGATTGTTTTAGGGTATAGATTCCTGATTCATGTATGATTGTAGGTAGACTTCTCATTTTACTTTGAAGTTCTAAAAATGGACAAGTATTTAGGAAAGAAAATAAAATTTAAAATTGTACCAAAAATAAATGAATTCTTAGTGATCCAGGATCTGGAGGCCTGTATGGCATAAGGTTGGTGATCCAAATCATCTAAGGGTATTGGTTTCTCTTGAAGCCATCTCCCCACCAAGATCTGAGAAAAGTGAAAGTGAAGGTCGCTCAGTCATGTCCAACTCTTTGTCACCCCATGAACTGTACAGTCTATGAAATTCTCCAGGCCAGAATACTGGAGTGGGTAGCCTTTCCCTTCTCCAGGGGATCTTCCTAACCCAGGGACTGAGCCCGGGTCTCCCACATTGCAGGCAGATTCTTCACCAGCTGAGCTGTGAGGAAAGCCCATGATCTGAAAAGCTATAAACTATCCCCTGTCCCTACTTTAAGCCTATCAAAATGTGTTTTGGGACCAGTCCACCATGGTTTAGTGACTAATGAAAGATAATGAGTCAGTCATTTGAATTGGTTTCTTAGTAGACAGTGTGAAAGAACATGCTTGATGACCAAGAAGATATTTGCTAGAGGAAGCATCTTGAGATGAAGAACAGAACTTAGTGGAGTGTGGCAAAGACCTGCATTTACACAGGGTTGCAGAATTTAGTGTATTTCTTCTGGAGGAGAATCCCACCCACAAACAGATGCATTATTGTCAGTACGGAATGAGAAAATAGCAGAATTCATGAAAAATGTCTTCAAGTAATATAAGTGCATGAATGACTAAGGGATATATATAGGTAACTGGCTTAAAGGATTGCTTTTAGGAGAAATGAGGTCAGGACAGAAATGTAAGTAGAAGGTATTTATCCTCAGCAAGTCTTTCTTAGAAAAACAGAAACTACATCTTACATTAGGAAGATGGTGGGCTGCAAGGCAGTTGAAGATCACTGGTGAAGTGTTGATCTATTTTGAGTCCCCTTTTCCTGAAGACACCCTTAAATTCATGAAAAGGAACAGGAATGGATCTCAGGGTTAGAAGGATGTGGTCCTCCCAAGGTCAGAGCAGTGAGGGAACCAGACACCAAGCCTTGCCGTGTCTCCGTCAGGAAGGAGCAGACACATGTCGATGCTCGCCACATCACAAAAGGGCATTCAAAATCTTTTGCAAGATAAATCTTCCAACATTAGATTTTCACTAAACCAGTTATAACTTAAGCTAAAATGTACTAAAGAGAAAAAAATATATATCCATGAATGAATACTTTTGTCCTCTAACTAAAAGCATGGCTGAAGTTATTTTGCTTGGGGGTCCATAATAACCAAGTTCTCTGTAAATCAAGACCCTGGGATGTTAGTTCTTTTTGTGGGCCTTCAGTTCAGTTCAGTTCAGTCACTCAGTCATGTCTGACCCTTTGCGACCCCGTGAATTGCAACACGCCAGGCCTCCCTGTCCATCACCAACTCCCGGAGTTCACCCAAGCCCATGTCCATCGAGTCGGTGATGCCATCCAGCCATCTCATTCTCTGTCGTCCCCTTTTGGGGCCTTAAGAGCTGATTAATTTTCCCAAGTCACTTAGTCTCTCTGAGCCTCATCTTCCTGCCCTATAAATTGAGAAATAATGCCTGCTTCAGAGAGATGCTATGAAGAAAATGCTAACTGGTCCATATAAAAATTACCCGAGTAATTTGGAAAATTCTGTGCAGAGGGTGAGATTTTAAGATATGTGATACTAGTGGTGTAAATGTGAACCCTTTTTTGGAACTCTTTCTGATATAGATTGTTTCCTCTGAGGCCAGTAAAGGTTGTATCTTGATTCTTTGTACCCTGAAACACCAGGCATTATAGATACATTTTTAAGATCTGTGGCATTAAAAGTGAAATTTGAATTGTATTTTTCACACTGTCAAGGTGGGTGGTGATGTAAGCTCTCTGAAGTGATGATTTCATTGTCTACTTTTTTTTTAATCCCCTAGTGTCCAACTAGCATAGTGCTGTGTGCATTAAAGACACTGAGCAAGAGGTTCAGATTATCTCTGAAATGTGCTCCAAATTTACCTGTGGCGTGGAGAGTTAGGGCTTGTCAGTGTATTCTTATAATCTCATCGTGCTTCTGTGTTGCTTCTGCACCAGCTCAAACTAAAATGCTGGAATTCCAGCTGAAATCTCAAAAAGTACCCACCACCTCCCATTTGGGGGAGAGGAAGAGCTGCTCAGAGACAGGCACCAGGGCATTCATCCACCCTTTGGCTGTGTTTTCACTTACCTGCCACAAAACCCAGGACTTCTCATTTACTCTAGAGCTCACATTTCCACAAACTAGACCTTGGAGAACTCTATGGGAAATGAATCTTGGCAGGCAATTTCTGAACAGGCACTAGGCTTTCTGCTTTCTACTTTCATAGATCCTTAAGAGTTGTTTGCACCTAACACAGTCTTGTCAGTTAAAACCTCAAGCCAGCTGAGCCCTAAGAATTCAGGGAGTTGCTGGGGGAAAACTGCCTCTGTTTGCTAACTTGTTTTAACTGCAGCTTCTGAAAGATGGGGGCCAACTCAGATTCTTCCTGCTGCGCTTCCGTTGCTGGGCACCTATCTTTCTTTGTTTCTTGTCTCAGACAGTAAACAGAGGGTAATGGTTGCACAAGCATCCAGTTCTTTTGTGATAGCCTGGGAGCTTCATACAAGGAGATCTGAACAGGTTACAAAAAGGAGGCTGGTGCTAAATGCAAAAAAAAAAAAAAAAAGCCCCCCAAACAAAATGAGTGCACACACATATATATACACCCCCAAACCTCTCCCTTCCTAGCTTGTTACTCCAAAACCCTTGTGAGCCTTACCTGTCAGTGAGTCAGTATCTTGACAGTTTCTGCAGTCATAAGCTGTAGAGGAGGACTGAAACTTGTACACTTGGTGATATCATAGGAAGTTGTTGTTGCTGTTTAGCTGCTTAATCATGTCTGACTCTTTTTCAACCCCATGGACTGTCACCAGGATCCCTCTGTCCATGGGATTCTCCAGGCAAGAATACTGGAGTGGGTTGCCATTTCCTTCTCCAGGGATCTTCCCAAACCAGGGATCGGTCCAGGGATTGAACCTGCATCTCCCGTGCTTGAGGCAGATTCTTTACCATTGAGACACCTGGTAAGCCCAGGAAGTTCTTACCTGGGCTTAATAAACTTCAGCTTCATTTGAATGTATCTTTCCATAGTCACTGGGCTTCCCTAGTGGCTCAGTTGGTAAAGAATCTGCCCTGCAATGCAGGAGACCAGGGTTTGATCCCTGGGTCGGGAAGATCCCTGGAGAAGGAAATGGCAACCCACTCCAGTACTCTTGCCTGGAGAATTCCTTGGACAGAGGATTCTGGCAGGCTATGGGATCACAAAGAGTCAGACATGACAGTGTGACTTTTTTCTTTCATAGTCATTAGAAATTGGGTATAGTCTTAAAGTCAAACATTAAAATGACTTTGGACTTTAAATGTTTTTTTTTTCTATATCATTACACTTGAAATTGATCAAATATTAATTGATTTATTTAGTACAGAAAATCACAAACTGGTTTTCCAACTCAAGTTACCTATAGGTTGGTAGATCACTAACACTTTTATTTGAATACCACTTTTGAATTTAACATTTTTTCCATGCATTATCTCACTGAGACTTTAAATATTTTAAAGCAAAGGTTGTAAATTCTTAGCAAAGAATTTTGCTTAGAAGAAAACTAACAGACAAACCCCAAAGCAACTGTAAGGTAGTGGACAGAAAACTGAAGGAAAAAGTAGAATTATTATCCTAGAGATCATATATAAATCAAAATAAAATACTATCTGGGGAGAAATATCACAGGGCTCCATGAATGTTGAAATTAAAATAATGTATTTCTTGACTGCATGATTGAAGGACTTGGCATGGACTTGGCAGCTATTCTCTTCTGCTTCCTGCATTGCCGATGCCCCAGCAACCATGAGTCTGCTTATTGGGGAATGCACCCCAGCTATGTTGGCTTTGTTGCCCTCTGGATTTTAACTTTGCAATACATTTCCTATCTCTTGTGGATGGCTTCCTCCTCAGTACATTGAGGAACAGTTCATAGGTTACTTTTCAGGTTACTTTCAAATACATAGTTTCACAGTAGCTCTGTAGAATAGGAGAGGTGGAACAGTTGAAACATTTTGCCCAGGATCATAAGCAAGCAGTGACCCTTGCATTCACTTCCCAAATCCAGTTTCTTCAGCTTCACTGCTTGGCTAGGGTTTATTATAAACCGTGAGAACCTTACACTGGGTAAAGGATAAGACTATACAAATAATTCAGTTCAGTCACTCAGTTGTGTCCGACTCTTTGTGACCCCATGAATTGCAGCATGTCATCCTCCCTGTCCGTCACCAACTCCTGGAGCCTACCCAAACCCATGTCCATCAAGTCGGTGATGCCATCCAGCCATCTCATCCTCTGTCGTCCCCTTCTCCTCCTGCCCTCAATCCTTTCCAGCATTAGGGTCTTTTCCAATAAGTCAACTCTTCGCATGAGGTGGCCAAAGTATTGGAGTTTCAGCTTCAACATCAGTCCTTCCAATTAACACCCAGGACTGAACTCCTTTAGGATGGACTGGTTGGATCTCCTTGCAGTCCAAGGGACTCTCAAGAGTTTTCTCCAACATCACAGTTCAAAAGCATCAATTCTTCGGCACTCAGCTTTCTTCACTGTCCAACTCTCACATCTATATATGACTACTGGAAAATGCATAGCCTTTACTAGATGGAACTTTGTTGGCAAAGTAGTGTCTCTGCTTTTCAATATTCTATCTAGTTTGGTCATAACTTTCCTTCCAATGAGTAAGCATCTTTTAATTTCAATATCATAGTAATCCAAGCCTATGCCCCAACCAGTAATGCTAAAGAAGCTGAAGTTGAATGGGTCTATGAAGACCTACAAGATCTATTAGAACGAACACCCAAAAAAGATGTCCTTTTCATTATAGGGGACTGGAATGCAAAAGTAGATATTCAGGAAACACTTGGAGTAACAGGCAAATTTGGCCTTGGAGTAAGAATGAAGCAGGGCAAAGGCTAAGAGAGTTTTGCCAAGAGAACTCACTGGTCATAGCAAACACCATCTTCCAACAACACGAGAGAAGACTCTACATGGACATCACCATGTCAACACTGAAATCAGATTGATTGTACTCTTTGCAGCCAAAGATGGAGAAGCTCTATACAGTCAGCAAAAACAAGACTGGGAGCTGACTGTGGCTCAGATCATGAACTCCTTATTGCCAAATTCAGACTTAAATTGAAGAAAGGAGGGAAAACCACTAGACCATTCAGGTATGACCTAAATCAAATCCCTTATGATTATACAGTGGAAGTGAGAAATAGATTTAAGGGACTAGATCTGCTAGACAAGAGTGACTGATGAACTATGGATGGAGGTTTGTGACGTTGTACAGGAGATAGGGATTAAGACCATCCCCATGGAAAAGAAATGCAAAAAAGCAAAATGGCTGTCTGAGGAGGCCTTACAAATAGCTGTGAAAAGAAGAGAAGCTAAAAGCAAAGGAGAAAAGGAAAGATATTCCCATCTGAATGCAGAGTTCCAAAGAATAGCAAGGAGAGATAAAAAAGCCTTCTTCAGTGATCATTGCAAAGAAAAAGAGGAAAACAACAGAATGGGAAAGACTAGAGATCTCTTCAAGAAAATTAGAGATACTAAGGGAACGTTTCATGGAAAGACGGCCTCGATAAAGAACAGAAATGGTAAGGACCTAACAGAAGCAGAAGATATTAAGAAGAGATGGCAAGAATACACAGAGAAACTGTACAAAAAAAAAAAAAAAAAGATCTTCAGGACCCAGATACAAATAAATGGAGTACTTTATTGTTTAATTGTTATTTATTTGAGTAAACATTTACATGTTGCTATTATGTCTCCAAAATTTGTAATTGTTTTATTATTGGGAGCATTAGCACTTTGGAAGGAAAAGCTTTAAATAACTGACAAACATAGCAAATATTGAATAATGTGAAGCATTTTAATGAGTTTCCATTGACTTTAGTTTGCAAATTATGGTAATGGAATAAAGGAAGGGATTTCTTGTTAGTGGAACTGACAGGAGTACAGTGTGTATGCGTGTGTGTGTGTGTGTGTGTGTGTGTCTATGTAAAACATCTACAACCACAGTTACAGCTTTTCAGATTCTTTTATTGAATCTGTACACAGTTGTGTAAATAAATGTTAAGAAAATGAAACCTGTAATAAAATCCTTTATCATGTTAAGTAAAATGTATACTTAGGAGTGCCATTTGAGATAAGTTTTCAGGCTATCTCTAGATGTAATAGATCAACAGTAATTTAACATTGTTGAGCATTCCTATTGCACAGTTAAACATTATCTATGGTTGAATGGATCGTGAAATGCAGTGTACATAAGATATGTTTTCTTTCTTCCCTTTTTTTCTAAATGTGGTTTCCATTGAAACCTCTCTACGATATCAAAAGTCCTTCTCTGATCTGTATAAATATTTTCTCTTCAGGCAGGTCATATATTATAGTTTGTTTGACCAAATAAAGGCCTGTGGCAGAGGCACATGAAATGCAGATCATAGTAAAATAGCACTGGACACAGCCCCCCAAGGCAGGTGCAGGCTGTAATTTCAGCAGAGAACGCCTCCTTATGAAAGTCTGCCACAGAGCTTCAGGAGCAGCTGATGTCTGTAGTGACTATAACACACATCCTCACTTCTTTGCCCTGATCATGGACTGAGACATTCCAGTGGTGAGGTACTGGCATTCTTGTCTTTAGCTTGTGAAATTCATAATACAATGAAACCTAATGTGAATGAAAAACAGCATTGGAACTTCGCTTTTAGAAAAGACTTCTAATTCTTCTACTATATTCTTGTATATAGTCAATCTTCAATCTTCAATCAGTTTTCACTCTGTCAAGTAGAGTAGTATTGCTATGTAATTGAAAGTGAAAGTGAAAATCACTCAGTCGTGTCCGACTCTTTGTGACCCCATGAACTATACTGTTCATGGAATTCTGCAGGCCAGAATACTGGAGTGGGTAGCCTTTCCCTTCTCCAGGGGATCTTCCCAACCCAGGGATCGAACCCAGGTCTCCCACATTGCAGGTGTGTTCTTTACAAGCTGAGCCACCAGGGAAGCCCAAGGTATGTAACTAGGGGGCTTTATAAATGGAGAAGTAATACATTAAATAAGAATGCATATACTAAAGCTGAGATGAATTAACTAGACTAAGGGCTATTATATTATGTTTTTTAAAATCACCTTCTCCTAGCTTAGCGTTTCTTATCAGACTTCCTTGGCTCTTATCTCTTCTTCTTTTTTTTTTTTAGCATTTTAAAAAGATTCAATTATTCATTTTTTTTTAATTAAGTAATTTATTTTAATTGGAGGCTAATTACATTACAAAATTGTGGTGGTTTCTGCCATATATTGACATGAATCAGCCACAGGTGTACATGTATCCCCATCCTGAGCCCCGCTCCCACCTCCCTCCCCATCCCATCCCTCAGGGTCATCCCAGCGCACCCGCCCTGAGCGCCTTGTCTCACGCATGGAACCTGGACCATTAACACATTAGCTACAGAGCTATAATTTTCCTGAAGCAGCTCTTCCATCATGATTCTTCCCTGAGCAACAAAAATAGGCAGGGAGAGGGTTCCAGAACTGCCTCTAAAGTTCATGGTGTTCAGTGTGACACTTGCGGCTTGGAGGTCAGTCTCTTGAGCTTTATTCATCTCTTTCCTCAGTGTGGCCTCTTGCTTTCTCTAGTCCAGCTGCCCTGGGACACTGGTTCTTTCCAGGTCTCCACTGTCCCACCTGTGTGTTTTCACTTCCGTGGAGTTGATCATTAGGATTCTCTCTGCACTTTATGAGCCCTGCATGTGAGAGTGTAATTCTGTGGTGGGTGAGAGCCTGGAAAACATTGCAGTCTGGCACACCAGATGGAATTGTAGTTCCATCATAGGTGAACGAGAGCATGGGCCCAGACCTGAAACTTTTCAAACCTCAGTTTCATCATCTATAAAATGGAGATAGTGATACCTCATGAATTTATTGTGAAAATGAAATAAAATGATACAGGTAAGGTGCATAGGAGAACAATGCCTGGCATTTAGTAGGCACTCAGGAAAATATTATTAAACACCTCCTCCTCCATGGAGTTTCTCTGTTTTTCATCCTACAAAGCAATTAGCCTCCTATTTGAATTCTGATAACATTTACATCTTTAGAGTGTTACCATGTTCAGTTAGCATTTTCCTTTCTTTAAGCTCCTTGAAGTTTATCTCTGCTAGGTGTTTCACTAATGTTGGTTGAATAAAGTTGAGTTGCTGAACCACTGTACTTAATAACAGTGGGGTTTAAATTATTTCATCATAAAATAAATGGGAATTTTAAATAATTAATGGTTTCTAAGTCATGTCAAAACTCAAGCATCATTTTTAAAGTGTAATGATTGAAACTGAGATGAAAATAAGCAGCCCTGGAGGCCAGATCCTTAAATTATAAACAGCTGGGAAGGATGAAGAGGGCAGGTAACTGATGCAAGGCCATTCAGCATGGAATTCTGTGTAGGGTGTTTGGACATTAGCACCCGTGATTTGACCTGCACTCTTTGTAAAGTTACAAATGTTTACTGTAATGGTGATTTCTCTGTATTTTACATTCTCATTAAAGGGCCTCCCTGGTGGCTCAGTGGTAAAGATTCCACCTACAGTGCAGGAGCCACAGGAAACTTGGGTTTGATCTCTGGATCAGGAAGATCCCCTGGAGAAGGAAATGGCAACCCTCTCCAGTATTCTTGTTTAGGAAATCCCATGGACAGAGGAGTCTGATGGGCTGCAATCCATGGGATCACAAAGAGTCTGAAGGGACTGAGCACAGGTCATATTAGCAGTGCTAGCTTTCCATTCATCCTGACTTGCTTAACTCACTGAAGTTGTGGTGTAAGAGAGTCAGGCAGTCAAGTCAAGCAGCAGCTGACCCCCAGCCTGTGACCCAGAGGGAAGGGGAGTCAGCCTCTCTGGCTGTCCTGCCCCTCTCCTCCTCTTCTCTATGCACCTGTGGTTTCTCTCTGAATTTCCTTATCTGGTGGGGAGTTGGGAGCCACAAGTCCTGGAACACATTCAGGATTCTCCAGATTCTCATCTTGAATCATCAAAGTCAAGAGAAACTGTGAAAGTTTTTTCCAACCTTAAATCATGCTCTAATTATCATCCTCCCTTCATCTACCTCTTAAATGTAGGCTTTACTTTAAAAGTATTTTTTTTCCCTCCATTAAGGCAGCCTTGAGATGTATTTGAAGAAAGGACAAGATGTTAGGGGCTCTCCCCAGTTTTAACCCACGCATTTGAGCTTCAAGGCATTAATACTCTTCCTAAAACATCTCTTTAATCGTAACTCTCCCCTGATTCCCACCTTTACTCCCCTAACCCCCGAATCAAAAGGGGAGAAAACTTTTCACTTGGTTCCCCATTAAGTAGATTACAATTGGTAAAGGACTGAGGGTGAAAATTGAACTGTTAAGCAAAGGAACTGACCTGTACTCCAATATTTCCGTCTTGCCTTTCTTCTCTTTTAAAGTGACTTCATGAAACAAGAGTGCTGACTTACAGAGAGCAACATCATTATCTTTGATAGACTTTGAAAAATGCCTATCAAAATGGCTTATGACTATTATCAGGCTTCACTTCACACTCTTACCTAAGAGGCTAATCTGTAGCTGATGGTTTTCCTTCTTTCTCCATTTCTAAACTTCACTCATCTGTAGAGGGATTCCGGGTTTCCCTGCTGGCTCAGAAGTGAAGAATCTGCCTGCAATGCAGGAGACACAGGAGACACAGGTTCTATCCTTGCGTTAGGAAGATCCCCTGGTGGAGGGCATGGCAACCTGCTCCAGCGTTCTTGTCTAGGGAATCCCATGGACAGAGGAGCCTGGCTGGCTACAGTCCGTGGGGTCGCACGGAGTCGGACACAACTGAACTGACTGAACGCATAGAGGGATTCCAGAGTGCGGTTGATAAAGGCGTGCCTTTCCGTGAGTTAGGAGGGCACATCTCACATGCAGACAGTGCCATTCATATTGAGCTTATAATTCTCTCCCTGGAAAATAGGAAGACACCACCTTGAGGAGAAAAGATACCTGCCTTAATTATGGGAAGACTTTGAGACAGCCCTGGGCTAGCATTTGTGAAACCTGTTTAGAGATGCTCTATTCTGTCAGTGAAGAGCTGACTCAGATAAGAACTGGTCACAATTAAATTAGGCTCCTGTGAGGGAATGTCGGGCTGGAAGGACTGCCCTGTATGTCCACCATTGATTGGACCTGTGGAAATTCTTACCCTGAAGGCGCTGTATGCCAGGATCTTGAGGAACCCTGCGTGAATTAGAAAGAAGAAGCGCCGACCGTGTTAAATGCCTGATGGTGCTGCACCGGGACGTGCGTCAGG
The DNA here is from genome assembly GCF_032452875.1 of Bos javanicus. Lineage (NCBI taxonomy): Eukaryota > Metazoa > Chordata > Mammalia > Artiodactyla > Bovidae > Bos > Bos javanicus. Next base: position 2,708,736 of record NC_083896.1, on the reverse strand, counting down.
AGACAGACGCCGCCCCGTCATTGGCTCGCTGTGAGACTCCCCATTTATTAGAGACTCCCCATTTATTGTAAATTATTAGCCCATTTCCTCCCAGCTTGTGTGCTGGAGTCTTCTCCTGTTGATTTATGTGGGGAAACCTACATACTTGTTTTTGTTTTAAAAACAGCAAAAATTTCCCAACTGTCTTTTACCCCGACTCAGCCACTGAATGTATGTAAATTCCCAAATAACTTGAAATGGAAGGTTTCACTCCTTTGACTTTTTATTTGGGCTCAGTGGTTGATTATGGCTCTTTTGACAGGCAGGGGAGTTTTGTGATCCATTGGATGGGTGGTAGACAGAGATGATGTATTAGAATTATTGTATACTTCCTTGGTTTGAGTGCAGTGATTGTTTGCTATTATGTAATCTACAACAATCACTCCCTTTTTCCCAAAATATGTTGCTTTTCTGAAAATCTCAATGGCTTTGCATAGTATGAAAGTGAAAGTCATGTCCAACTCTTTGCAACCCAATGGACTGTAATATGTGGAATTCTCCAGGCCAGAATACTGGAGTGGGTGGCCTTTCCCTTCTCCAGGGGATCTTCCCAACCCATGTTTCCTGCATTGCAGGTGGATTCTTTACCAGCTGAGCCACAAGGGAAGCATCAGTGTATAAATTTGATGCAACAAAGGAAGTCTAATTTTATAAAAAACATATAATATTTACCATCATATTCATTTTTAAATATATGCTTCAGTAGCAGTAAGTGTATTCACATTGTTTTCTAACTGTAAGCTAATGATACTAAGGAGGTCTCAGTCCAGAAATAAGTGGATATAATGTGACAGAGATTGTGAACATGCTGTTCAAAAAAAAAAAAAAAGGATTCTGGAACTGAAACTAAAATTGAATCAGTGGAAAAGGAACTAGCTAGAGCAAGAAGGACAGTCCAAAATTGCCCCCAAAATCAAACAGAATAAAGTCCAACATTTCAAAGGCAGGTTGATACGTGGTGAATCATATGAGTATATATTCTATATAATCTGTATGTAAACTGTGGAAGGGCAAAGACATACAAGTCATTTATTCATTGGCTTCACTCTTACTTAGTGGAGAGATCAACATTTTGATAATCTGGAACAGAACTGACTTTTGGGAGCCATTTTTAAATAAAATCAAGTCACTAGTAGATATTTTATTATAAGACTAAATAACCTCAGCTACCAAATAATGTTTCTTGACTGTTTCTTAGTGACATGTAGAATCCAAATACACTCCAGAGTGGGAGAGGCAGGGTCATATGCCATATGGCTTCCATTTGCAATTCTATGAGAGTGTGGCAAATAAGGGAGAAGGCAATGGCACCCCATTCTAGTACTGTTGCCTGGAAAATCCCATGGACAGAGGAGCCTGGTGGGCTGCAGTCCATGGGGTCGCATAGAGTCAGACACGACTGCAGTGACTTAGCAGCAGCAGTGGTAAATAAGCATTCTCTTTGTACCTCGACATGTACATGGACGTGCAGTCATGGGGTCACAAAGAGTTGGATGTGACTGAGCAACTGTACTGGACTGTACTTCTAGAAACTTATTTTAAAAGCTAATAGAATCATAACTGTTTATTTTTGGTTTAGAGTTTGAGTTCTCATCCTGCCCCTGCCTTCAGCAAGCCCCTGTGATTAGAACTGAATTCTTACCATCGCCATTCAACCTCCATGCCATGATTGCTGCATCAAACTGTTACTGAGCACAAGTTCAAGGGCCTAATGCACAGTGAGGCCAAACAATACCAAAATGTCAGAGTTTGGAGCAGAGAAATGTTTATTGCAGGGTCATGCAAGGAGACAGGTGGCTCACGCCCCCCAAACCTTGAGTCTCTCCTTTAGCAAAGCATTTGTCAAGGCAAGGTGAGGGAGGGGTGTGGTTAGTTGTTGCAAAACTCTAGGTGTTGGAATCCTTTGTTCTTGTAGCTGTCCTGGTAGATCAGGTTCTGATCTGTTCCTGTAAAACTCCAAGATAAATCTTCTTCTCTCTGTTATGAAATTTTTTATCTCTGTATAAGTGGAAAAGTGGTATACCTTTAAAAGTCAGAGACCTGAGAATGGGCTATCCTGTCTATTTCAGGCTACAGGCAACATTCTTTAATAAAAGGCACAGAGCCAGCAGGACAGGGCACAAAGGTTAAAGAAAGAGAAGGGGATCTACTACAGAGCCATATTTGTTCTTCCCTACTATAAAACTAGGCTTCTCTGGTGGCTCAGTGGTAAAGGACCCGCCTGCCAATGCCAGAAACATGGGTTCAATCCCTGGATCGGGAAGATTCCCTGGAAAAGAAGATGGTAACCCACTCCAAAATTTTTGCCTGGGAAATCCCATGGACAGAGGAGCCTGGCAGGCTATATTCCATGTGGTCCCAAAGAGTTGCACAGGACTTAGCAAGTAAACAACAAAACTACTTCTAAAGTTCCTTTTTTTTTTTTAAGTTCCTTCTTTCTTAACCTTTCTAACTCTATCAGTTATCAAGTTATCTTAGATAACAAAACAGTGCACCCAGACTGGCCATGTGGTGGGCACTCATCCTGTGTTAGCTCTTGTTAGTCTTTCCCAAGACGGCACATATGTTTTTAATGTCTGGTATTTGACCTTGCAGAATATATGGGAGGCACAGTGTAGTGATGCCTATGATTCTAGTTAGGGACATTTAATGTAAGTAATTGCTCATTAATATCAGTTGTTCTTTCTCTTAAAAACATGTTTAAGTAGTGAAAGGACAGTATTGTTCCCCTGTAGGCTGAGAGCTGGCATCTTTCTTTTTGATGTGGAAGGCAAGAGATTTGTGAAAATAATAGTGTAGCCTAGTGAATTTTTGAAGCTCGGAACTTGGAGTGTTTGGCATACAGACTTTTCTGTTGCTAAATTCTTTATTAATAATGTTTAGTTTGTTCGCATTTACTAATAACACATGGCCATTGAAAAGCAAACTTCTGGGCTTACATTTGTAATGGTTGGATGACATTTGCTTGTAATGGGCAAACCACTGGGGCTTCTTTCTTTAGTTAAAAAAGGAAGTGGGAAAGGCATGTTAAGCGCAAGAGAAGTCTGTTCTCAAGGAAAATTCAAATCTGAACCCCTTAAGTAGAATGGTTTGGTAAAGGTTAAACAAACCTTCTCTCACTCTTGTGGGACTTTAAAGTAAATTTCATCTGAATTCTCGTCAGCTCTTCTGTGCAGCTGTCCCTAAACATCTGTCATGGCTGCTCGGAATGGCGGCTTCCCCCCTGACGGTTTACATAATGCTTGTGTAAACTGTTTATTTGTAATACATAATTAGTGGCAAAATGTATACTTGGTTTTTAACTACACATACTCACGGGTAGACAAGCAGAAAGCTCTATTTAACTTCAGGGAATGGGAGTAGTTGGTTTAAGGCTTGTAAGTGTCTCAATCCCATTGACTTGCCAGCAGCTGTTGACATAGAGGGGTGTTGAAAAATCTGTTTGGGCTTTTGCAGCTTGGGGTAATTGTGGAAGTTATGCTTGGTCTCTCCATCCAGGACTGGGTTTGAGACCCCTGCCTTGTACACCATGCTGCAGAGGAAAATGATTCCCTCAAAGCCATGGAAAAGTGAAGCTGCTCAAAGACTGGGGAGTCTGTGGTCTTAGTAGGCATGCAGAAAAAAATTATGTAAACCTCAAGAGACGTGGCCCTCCATTGACCTGGAAGGATCAACCTTCCAAGGTCTTGATTTTGTTGGCAGAATAAATGCTTCTGTAAAGAGTGAGATCCAAGTCAGGTTGGTGGAAAACTGGAGCGGGGAGTCTGGCTGTCAGAGTGACTGATGTCCTGGCCACACGTGACTGCTTCCTGGAGAAATCAGGTCAAATGGTCCTCCCCCTGAGAGGTGAAGGTTTCTTCATTCTCGTTATAGATGGGGAGCTGAAAACCCAGCAGGGCTCATATTCTAGGCATAGGAGTCATCCCATCCCACACAGAAAGAAAGTGAGAGTGTTAGTTGATCAGTCATGGCTGACTCTCTGCAACCTCATGAACTGTAGCCCGCCAGGCTCCTCTGTCCATGGTATCCTCCATGCAAGAACACTGGAGTGGGTTGCCATTCCCTTTTCCAGGCAATTGTCCAGACCCAGGCACTGAACCCAGGTCTCCCACCATGCGGGCAGATTCTTTACCAACTGAGCCCCAGGGAAGCTCATAGCAGAGGAGAGCTCAATTCTTAGTACCAGACACTAAGAGCTGGTCTCCCTGGGTATACCCTGGGCATATCTCAAGGGCAGCAGAAGGCTTGGCACGGTGTCTCTGCTATGAACCGTGCTTCTCGGGAGTGGTTTTATTCATACGCGTATTCTACCCCTCTCAATGGGGGCTTCCCAGGTGGCACTAGTGTTAAAGAACCTGCGGGCCAGTGCAGGAGACATAAGAAATTCAGGTTTGATCCCTGGGTCGGGAAGATCCTCTGGAGGATGGTATGGCTACCCACTCCAGTATTCTTGCCTGGAGAATCCCATGGACAGAGGAGCCTGGTGAGCTACAGTTCATGAGGTCACAGAGAGTTGGACACGACTAAAGGGACTTAGCATGCACACATGGACGGAGGAGCCTGGTAGGCTTCAATCCATGAGGTCGAGATGAGTCGGACACAACTGAGCGACTTCACTTTCACTTTTCACTTTCATGCACTGGAGAAGGAAATGGCAACCCACTCCAGTGTTCTTGCCTGGAGAGTCCCAGGGACGGGAGCCTGGTGGGCTGCTGTCTATGGGGTCGCACAGAGTCGGACACGACTGAAGCGACTTAGCAGCAGTAGCAGCAGCAGGCACCCGTTATGTGCCAAGCAGCAGTTTTGATGTGGGACAGCAGTGATAACCCTAAGAGACCGTCCCTTCCTTCATGTAGTTTATAGTCCAGTTAAGAGAACAGATATTAATTGAATAGTCTTACTAAAATATAACTAAAATAGTGATAACCTTTAGGAAGGAAAAGTTCTGGGTGCTCTGAAGACCAATAACAGGAAGCCACAGCTAGACTTGGGGACCAGACAAATGTGCCTGGAGAGAGACAGAAGCTGTAAGGAATGTGCCCGGGATTCCTGACAGGGAATCGGGGACAGGAGCTCAGCACGGGGTGGCTGCGTGAGCAGAGCCCTGGGGTGGGAGGCAGTCCGCCAGAAGCAGGAGAAGGCCCAGGGGTGCTGGGCACGCCCTGGCTGGAGGTGAGTCCAGGCAGAAAGTGAGGGCCAGGGGGGCTGGGCGTGCCCTGGCTGGAGGTGAGTCCAGACAGGAAGTGAGGGCCAGGGGGGCTGGGCGTGCCCTGGCTGGAGGTGAGTCCAGACAGGAAGTGAGGCCCAGGGGGCTGGGCATGCCGTGGCTGGAGGTGAGTCCAGACAGGAAGTGAGGGCCGGGGGTGCTGGGCATGCCGTGGTTGGAGGTGAGTCCAGACAGGAAGTGAGGGCCGGGGGGCTGGGCACGCCGTGGCTGGAGGTGAGTCCAGACAGGAAGTGAGGGCAGGTTCACTTGACATGCATGATGTTGGCATCACTGGTGAGGCGCAGTGACAGTTCGGGTCTTTATCATCCTGAAAGCCCAGGAAATATGGCCTCAGCAATATCCTCCTTCTCATCAGCTGTGAGTTACCTGTAATCTCTTCCAACTCCAGAGTCCTGGATTTGAACTCACAGCCTTCTGGTAACATTCATTTTCTTTTTGAACTTACTACATTTGGCTGCTTTTCTGCTTCTGGTTCTCAGGATCCAGAATGATACCAAGGTCCCCAGAAGATGGGGGACAGGGTGGGGGGCACTGAGGGAATGTCCCACCACTTCATTAACCACACCACCACACTGGGTCTTCATTCTTCCAAAATTAGAACGTACGGCAGGATTGACAGAGATGGGGAGGCAGTAGTTTAGCGTCTCTCAGGGTGACTCCATTGAGCGGCACAGTCTGTGTGCTTAGGAGCTGTTCTCCAAAGGGAGGGTCTGCCCTTGGCCTTTTGGCTTCGTTTGAGGCCCAGAGTCGTCCTCAGACCAGTTCTGAGGCTTTGAGTGTTCACACCTCGTTCATGTACAGCTGGTTTGGGGTAGTCACCCTGCCCTGCACCCAGCATGTCAGGATAAGGTTGGTTATGCTGAAATTACTATCTAGGTGTTCAGAGGTTCTTTGGCAAGTCCTTCAATCTGGGTCTACAGAAATGTTCACAAATGTCTCAGCTCTCTCTGGAAACACGTTTTCTTTAGTGAACATGAGGACCCCACAGACACATGATTCTGCATCCCTGGGCATCTCAAGATGAAGAGTAGTCAATGCTCAGCAATCCTTGTTGACCTGTTCTTAGGAACACTCCGGGTAATCCCATGTGGGGACTGAACTTGTGACCCTGGTCTCATTAGCACAGGGGACTAATCCAAGCAATGTTGGCCTAAACCCGTGAGTTGATAATAAATAACCTTAAAGGGGAGTGTGGGAGAGCTGAAGGAACGCAATTTGCATTTGTGCCTTGTTTGCTGAGACCCAGTTGTCAGTGATGGCAACGTGAGGAGACGTGACTGACAAGATTTCTGGATTGTCAGCAAACTTCAAGACGGCATTTCTTGAACTACATGTGAGCTGTTTTAAATCCTGGACAGTTTTTTTCATTGCCTAGTCCCAAATCATCTGCTTTGCGTTTTCTTACTTTTTTTTTTTTTTAATCTCTCACCATAATGTGTTTGTCTTTCATAAATTAACCTGTTTTGTCATTTCTTTTCCTTTTTGAGTTTATTGAGATTGCTGCCTAAGATGCTGTTTTCTAAGAGTCTTACCAATTTCCCGATATATTGTTTTTTTCATTTCTTGCCCATGTATTCTTCTTCCACCCCCATCTGCCTGTTCCCCAGCCTTCATGAGGAGACACGCATAGTATCACTCCATTGTAGAGAATTGTTCTCTTGCTACCTTCATTTAGCAATGCTGTTTTGTGCATAATATATAGGGCTCAGGGCTTCTGCCTTACATCAGCTGGGCGGTGGGGTGGGGAGAGGGCGGAGGGGTGGCAAGTATTTACCCAGACACATAGGCCTTTCCAGAACTGCCTTCTGAACTTGTGACCTGCTTTGTCTAGAGTAAGACCTGATCCTGTGTGTGATTTTGGAAAACTATGGAATTGAATTGAATTCTCCCAGAACACTTCCAACAGTGTTTCGGATGTTATTTTCTGCATCTTCCTTTGGTGATTCAGTGCTGCAAGAAGAGGGGAGCCTGATGCTTCTCCTCACCATGCTTTGGTCCTGGAACTCTGGGTCCCTCACCCCTCAGCTCTCCCAAGGATGCCCTTCCTAGCATTACCGTCACTTATCACTGAGGGAAAAGGGAGGTAGACAGAGATTCCTCATACTCTCTTTTCCTGATGCCTGATTTTACTATTCAGAATACTCTTTTCCTTAAAGATCACTTTTCAAGGGCAACAGCAATTGGGATGGAGGAAAGGATGTTAACTTTTACAAGTAGTCAGACCACAAGGACTTAACACAGCAGTAAGTATTTGTTTTTGTTGAGTCACTCGGTCGTGTCTGACTCTGTGCGACCCCATGGACTGCAGCATGCCAGGCTTCCCTGTCCTTCTCCATGTCCTGGAGGTTGCAGTAAGTATGGGTTGTGTCAAAAGGTAGTCAGCAAAGGGCTCTGGATTTCTTCATAATGCCTAATGCAACATAAAAACTGTGTTATCTTGTGCTAAGTCTCTTCAGTCATGTCCGACTCTTTGTGACCCCACGGACTGTAGCCCATCCAGCTTCTCTGTCCGTGGAATTTTCCAGGCAAGAATACTGGAGTGAGTTTCCATGTCTTCCTCCAGGGGATCTTCCCAAGCTGGGGCTCAAACCAGCCTCCCCTGCACTGCAGGTGGATTCTTCATCACTGAGCCACCAGGGAAGCCCTTAGAGAACACATTTCCCTTCAACTGCATTTTGCCCCATAACTATTGGGATGAACACTATTTAAAGGTATTCTTTCAGCTAAATTATTTGGGTTCTTTTTTCTTTTAGGCAGTTATCCCAGAGTAAATGTTATTACTAGGACAGTCTCTCTCTCTCTCTCTTTTCTTTTTTCCCTTGCTTTTTTTTCTTCATTAAAAAAAAATCTTGGGAGTAAGCAAATACTTATGTATTTACTCTTTGGTTTCTGTCAGTGAAGCTCACCAGAGAAAATTGAAATAATGCATTTTTCTGGAACATTTTCTTAGACAGCCAAGCGTAGAAGCAAATTACATCCTCTCTGTGTATATATATATATATATATTTTTTTTTCCTCTTACTCCATGATGAATTTCTTTCTCCAGAGGGAGAAGTGATTTTTAAAAGGCTTGAACAACATGCTAATCTTTCCTTCTGATAGCCCCTGGTTGAATTACCCCTGAATTTGAAGCATTTACTGATGAAATGATACTTGACATTAACCACTGTTGTATGGAAATATTTCTAGCACCTGGGGAGAAAATAAAGGCGGGTGTTCATAATACTGCCGCTGTGTGGCTGAATCTTCCATTTTTCTCAGAACCAACTTGAATTACACTTGCTTCATGCTGACTGACTTTTCTCCTGAGAGACCACTTTTAGACAATAGAAAGATTTGCACCACTGGAAAAAAATGAGAATTTACAGTATTATTATAAGGAAAAAGATTGAGTTTGGGTAACGGTCTGCTTGGCTAGTTGACAGAACCAGCTGGAGGCTTTGGTTTGGGACTTACTTAGTCCTTGTTCAGAATGACAGATATCTTATCCTTGTCGATGAAATACTCTTTTGCTTATAAAACCCTGCTTAGACTTGGGGCTCAAGTAGACAAGCAGAATTTTCCAGTGAGGTGTGAAATATGAACTTGGTTTTAAGGTTTTGCATCTCAGAGTATTTTTGATTTGGCAAAATGCTTTATGACTGTTGGATAAGTAAATACAGATAATAAAAACTATGAAATGATTAACATAGAGGACTGTGAAAATTCTTAACTTGCCTTTTTTCAATGAGAAAAGCAAATGTACAGCCTTCATTTGAAGCATGGAGATGTGTTTATGTGATAAGCATTGAAGCAGTTTCTTCAAGGATAAATCCCTGCTTAGTTGAAATGAGAATGCATACCTTGTGCTATGATGTAGCAAGAATAATGAACCAGTCTCAAGAATCCTGGGATTACCTCCCGCCTTCAAAGCCTTCCGGGCAGCTGTTTGACCTGTCTAGGCCACAATATCTAACTTGGACTTGATCAGTGTTTCCCCAACTGTATTCACAAAATATTCCTTCTTCTCTTGCCGGTGGCAGTGTGGGGAGAGGAATGGGGAGGAAATTCATAATCAAAAAGATTTTAGAAATTGTGTATATAATATTCCTTGGAATCACAATTTACATAATATGCCTGTACACACAACAAGCGTTTACTGATTCCTGACCGAGTATCAGGGAACTTTATTTCTATAGTGGAAATGATAAATATAGATTGTGCTTTCCTATGGAGATTACAAAGCAGGAAAAATTGTTGCAGGATGAAATCGTTAGAGATGACTAAGGAAGGGAGATGGGGGAAGTTTATTTTGGAGCATACTAAAGACTCCAAAAAGTTCTAAATGAAGAAATCTGTTTACCTTTGTTTAACCAGTGTCTCCGTAAATGTTTTTAGTTACACACATATTCACAAGTCCGTAGAGTGATATGGGATACAGTTTGGGAAATCGTGGACTAGCTATTTCACCAGGGTCTCTAGTTTCGATGATTGTAATCTCTGATTTGTCTAAGGCTCATTTTCATTCCCTCCCTGGAGCATGTTGTGGAGTTGCAGCGTACGCTGGCTAGACACGAGTTACTCCACAATTTGATTGAAGTTTTGCCTTTTCAAGGCATTTGTTAAATACTCTAAGAAGAAGAAACAAGGCAGATTGCAGTGCACTATGTAATTTACAAATCCTTGTAGGAAATTTTAACACAAGGAAGGCAGTGCTATCAAGGGAGGTGCATATAGATAAAATACAGACAGAGTTTAGAGAAGTGGTCCTCAGAGCGCTGATTGCCCGAGACCACCTTCTCCTGGGAACCTGTTAGAAATGAGATTCCTAGCCCCCACTGGAGACCAACCGATCCAGAAACTCTGGAGGGGAGCCCGGCAATGTGAGCTTTAGCAAGTCCTGCCATGTTTCAGATATTTGCTCAAGTTTAAGAATTGCGACCTTAGATGTGGAGCTCACTGTGGATTGAGTAGAGGGGTATCTCTGGGATTGCTTCATTGAGTATGTACAGTTTAGCTAAATCAAGGAAGAAGAGTCAAACCAGTGGAGACCTATATTATAAAGGAATTAATAACAATGAGACAAATTCACAGTAGAAATCTAAGGTCTGGTTTTTAGCTTTTTTGCTTTAAACTGGCAATCTGTGTGACCTTGTCCAAATCACCTAACCTTTCTTGGTGTGTTTCCCCAACTCTAAACCTGGGGTGTTGCATGAGACAGTTTTGTGGTCCTCAGTGGGTTTATGTGCCTCTGGTTTAGTATATCATAATATCTTCTGAGTAATGGCATGACATGGATTATTTGTGACCCAAACACCTAGCATATTATCCTGTAGACTCTCTAGCTACAACGGTTTGTATTAATAAAAACTATACAACAAACATTTTTTTCTACTTTTCAGGCAGCCATTAGCATCAGCCAGAGAGTAAAACTTTATTCCCAAGTGTGTTGTACAGACAGTCTGAAACTGATTTCAGGAGCAGGGACCCAGAACATCAAGTAATGTCATGAGGGTGGTAATTTAAGCCATATTGGAATGAGCTGCTGTAGAAGATAGGGTTTAGCAGTATCTGGCTGTGCTGGGTCTCATCATTGCAAGGAGAAATCCTGCTAGAACTCCCCAGGACTTAAATGCCAAGTCTAAGAAGTAGCTCCTAATGCAGCTCTGGTTTCCTAAGTTTGAAAGTGTACGCTTAGGAGTTGGAAATAAGTTACAGAACTGTGGCAAGAGTCCTTAGCCCAAGTCACCATGCGTGAGACCTCTCCCTGGCTCTGCCGCCACCCATGGCAGGGGCCTGGGTCTGTGGAAGAGTGGCTTTCCTATTAAGGATGGACTGCTCCCCACCTGCAATTCAGGAGCCAAAGGAGACACGGGTTTGGTCCCTGGGTTGAGAAGATCCCCTGGAGGAGGGCATGGCAACCCACTCCAGTGTTCTTACCTTGATAATCCCATGGACAGAGGAGCCTGGTAGGCTACAGTCCATAGAGTCACAAAGAGTCAGACACGACTGAAGTGACTCAGCATGCACACACTCCATGAATCGTCTTCTTCTTGACCCTTTATCCTTATCCCAGTTTTCAGTTACGTTCTGCTCTGTATCCCTTCTTATGAACACTTTAATAATTATACAGTAGTCCCCTACACACAAACCATTGAGTTACAGATTTTCAAAGATGTGAACCTGTGTGCCAGCCCCTGTATGCCAGCTGTTGTGCTGTACTACTGCACTTTTCAAGGTGCTGTGTTATAATATGAAATATGTTGTCTTTATTTTTTGTGTTTGTTTCTTATGTACGTATTATTTGTGTGAAAAGTATTAATAAACCTATTCTATTACAGTACTGTATAGCTGATTGTGTCACTTGGGTACCTAAGCTAACTTGGACTAATGAACAAATTGGACTTATGAAGGTGCTTCAGAATGGAACTCGTTTGTGTGTAGGGGACTTACTGTAATGCCAGTTCATATTTGTGGAACATTTACTGTGTGCCCAACACGGTTGTAAGCCTGTTTCATAAGAGTGGGAACTGGTATAAGCCCCCTATTTTAAAGATAAGCCCTATTTGAAAAGCTTTAAGTGTTACCCCAAAGTCACCCAGCCAGTAAGTGGCAAAGCCACCTTTGGGTCTCATGAAGTGGCCCTTTGCTGTTAGTAAAACGAAATCCTTTCCTTTACCTTTGATGTGGATTCTCTTGTTGAAAAAGAAAATGTCAGCATAGGTTGCAAATTTCCTCCCTCATCCTGCATTTGTGACTCACAGATTTGTGTCCTCTCTAAAAACTGTCTTAGCTAATGATATTAATGGATAGCAATTGTACCTTACCATGTGCTGTGGACTGTTTTAAGTGCTTTATATTTATTAACTCAAATCCAATTCAGTAGGCACTATCGTTCTCATTGTATAGTTGAAGACAGTGAGGCACTGACAGGTTAAATACCCTGCCCAAGGTCACACAGCTACTCAAGAGCAGTGCTGGGATTCAAACCCAGGCGGTCAGGCACCAGAGCGTGTGTTCTGGAACCACTGTACACACAGGGTTTGCATAGGTTCTGGACTCAGTCACAGCCCTCACCTGAGCTACCTTTGCGTTTCTCACATAAGGCATCTTGGTCAAGTATGCCTGTGAAGGGGAAGCCCTTTGGATACTGACTTTGTCTCGCAGGCTCTCAGAGCTCATTCCCCAAGCACCATCTCTGTCTGGCTTATCAACTCCTTTCAAAAATCTGTAAGATAGGAAGAGATGAACTAAAAATAGAATGCTTTTCTAAAGCGCTGTTTTACTGTTCCGAAATCCCAGCTGTTTCAGGAGCCCAGTTTAATGGTGGCAAAATGGAGCTTCCCCAGGTTCCCCAAGCAAGCTGAGCCTTACTCCGAGCCAAGGCTCACAGAGAGGTGGCTTTTGTAGGAGCTGTTCTCTGCCCTGGGGTCTGTGGTGTTTTTTCATCCCTGGAAAGGAAACCCCCTGCCCTTCTGCAGCCCAGCCTGAGAACCTCCATCTGAGCGGACAGGGCCGGGCGGTGAGGCACGCTGCGCTGCCTCTGGAAAGGAAGTGTCTCCAAGATTGATGACTCGATGATCTCTTCAGAGATTATATCAAAAATTATTGATTATGTTACTAAGTCGTAGAAAATAGGCTCCAAGGTTGGGAACTAAGTGCTTTCTTTAAAATAATCCAGAAGCAGTAAAATAAATCAATGTGCAGAGCTTCTCAAACAGCATCAGTCTCATACTCGGGTTTCACAAATAGCTTGTCCCCAGTGTGGAAAAGCAGGACTCTTTTCTTTTTTTAAGAAAACATCTTAACAGTCATCTTTGCATACTAAAAAAAGGAAGCCAAGTCTTATTTTAACACTTACTTTACAGAATTTTACAGAATTTCTCGCTTCTGGCACTCCTTTATTTTCTAAATTGATGGAGAAAACTGCAAGCTTTTGAATTAATTTGTGCCATATAGGGTTTTGTATATATATATATATATATATATATATATATATTTTTTTTTTTTTACAAAACTAAAAATACTAAAACCTCATGAGATATTTTCGTTTTAACAACTGAAGTTGAAAACTCAGTCCTGCTCCAGGTTTTGAAGTTAAATACAGATTTTAGAACACAAGAATACAATTCGATTTCAGTAGGGTTTGAAAGTCTTTTCATTTGCATTTAAGATCATTAATTCTGCTTTATAAGAAAAATATTCCGGCAGTGTATCTTGCTAAAAAAAAATAAACTCAGTATGCAAAAATATCATTTTTGAATAGTTAAAATGAATGATGTTTTTTCATATTATGACAACATTTTTTGTTTTGACGGATTCACCAGAAGGGTTTGTAAAAGTAACTCTCCCCCAGGGCACTTAAATGTTTATTTATAAACAGTTAACTACTTAGAGGAGGGAGTAACTCCAGGGGGAGTAATAAGATGTTAGAAAACAAAGATAACTGCAAAATGATGATAAACCACAGAGTGAAAATTGTAATAAAACTCAAAGGAAAACTAATTCAGTTGGCAAACTTTTCCATTTGGTATTGTCTAGAACCTGGGAGATCTGAGACCTTATGTTAGGGGATCTCATCCTATTTTTGGGTAGCAGTTTCCTCACCTGTAAACTCAAGAGAGTGAAACAGATTATCTTTTAGCCTCCTTTGTCTGTGTGTGCTCAGGCCCTCAGTGATGTCCGACTCTTTTCAACCCATGGACTGTAGCCCCCAGGATCCTCTGTCCATGGGGTTCTCCAGGCAAGAGTACTGGAGTGGGGTGCCATTCCCTTCTCCCGGGGTTCTTCCTGATCCAGGGATCAGACCCGCATCTCTTGTGCCCCCTGCATTGGCAGGCTGGTTCTTTACCACTACTGCCACCTAGGAAGCCCTTCGGCCTCCTTTGAATTTGTATAATTTCTTCATTCTCTTTCCTGAAGTAAGATGTGCTTATTTGGAGGATTTGGGAGCTGAGCATACTACAGGCCTCTGGGTCTCTGTTTACTTCCCTCCCTTAATATCGTGTTCAGCGGGGACTTCCCTGGCCATCCAGTTGTTAGGACTTGGCCTTGCAATGCACGAGGTGTGGTTTGATCCCTGGTTAGAGGGCTAAGATCCTATATGCCTTACAGCCAAAAAACCAAAACATAAACCGAAAGCTATATTGTAACAAATTTGGTAAAAACTTTAGAAAGAGTATCGTGTTCAGTACACCAGTACTGTACACCTTCTTCGTGGTACGTGGTTCTTGGTACATGCTGGTATCGATGCTGGGAATAGGACTGTGTCCAGTTTTGGCACATCCTAACAGCTTTCCTTCAGGCTGGGCTTAGGGTGGAAATGTGGGGACAGACTAAGAAAACTTTAGTTGAACTGAATTCACCATTGGAGTGGTTTTCTTTTCTGGTGACCGAAGAGTCCAGATTCCTTGGGTGATGTATTGGGTAAAACCACAGGAAGTGCCCTGGACATAGACTCTTGAAAAAATGAAAGTGTTAATCACTCAGTCATGTCTAACTCTTGGAGACCCCATGGACTGTAGCCCACCAGGCTCCCCTGTCCATGGAATTGTCCAGGCAAGAATACTGGAGTGGGCTGCCATTCCTGTCTCCAGGGAATCTTCCCTTCCCAGGGATCGAAGTTGGGTCTCCTGCATTGCGGGAATATTCTTTACTGTCTGAGCCACCAGGGAGGACTGGTGAGTAGGTAATGAGGCAGAAACAGAATTTGCATTTCCCCGGAGATGCTGGGAGTAACCTCTTTTCTACCTTACGAGAGTCTGCATGCCTTCGATTATTTTCTTATAAACACCGGTCTCCTTCCACTGTGTTCATAGTGAACGTAAAAATGCCTGTTCTGTTTTGGAAGTTCACCATTCTCAGATGGTGAACTGAAAGAGTTTCTAAAGTCATGTGGGTTCTTATTAAAGCTTCTCCTGGTTTCTATCTGTACTCCCTAAGGATCCCTTCTTTCAGCTGAGCGTACTCCACAGATAGGTACCCCCAGTTGCACTAGTCCCCTGGGGTTCACTCTCCTGGGAGGGATATTTGAACTTCTGCCTCCAAGCTGCTTCTTTGCACATAACTTAGAACATGGAGCATTTCCCAAGGACAGACAGCCAGAGGAACTGCCTGTGAAATTAACTTCTTATATGAAAGGTCATTACATCAGCATGCTTTATTTTTAGTCTTTATTTTGCTTATGAAATTCCTATATTAAACTGTACTCTTTTTCTCACCTATTCAGTGTCTCCTAGGTGCTGCATCTGATGATAGCAGCAAGGCGTATTTCCTTCTCAGGTAGAACCGTGCAAATGCAGGCCCAGAATTTCACTTATGAGAGTTTCCTGGAAGGCAGAATTGGGGAAAAAATGAGAAAGCACTGTGGAGTATGGAGAGAGTCAGAGTTCTAATTCAGACTCTGCTATTAGGAAAGTGAGGTTTGATGTTATTATCTACAAAAAATTATAATAATATGTGCCTTGCCAACCATGGATATTTTTATAAGCTACAGAAAATTTGGTAATATTTGAAGATACTAAACTTCCCCAGGGGATTTTTCAGCTTACAATCAGTGACTGTAACTAGTTTAAAACCAGAATGGAGGTAACCAAATAGAGAAAGTGGGTAAGTTTTATGTTTTTCCATCAGTGATAAATACTGACTAGTTCTGTAGAATTAAAGTAATATGTGCTTCTGGGAAGCCTTAATAATTTCTTTCTTTCTTATGTTGATAGAGAATTTAGGAAGACTGATGGTGTGATGGGAAAAAAACACAGATTTTGGAGCAGGAAAGACCAGGGTTTGAGATGCTGCTCTGCTGCTGGGAGAAACTGGATGGGCCAGTGTTCCAGCCAAATGGGTTAACAGCCTTCTAGCTTTCAATTTTCTAACATGTAGTTGGGTGCTGTAGTACTTTAGGGTGTTGCGGGGATTAAATGTAACAAAGCAGCTAAGTCACAGAATGCCTGCAGAAGGGTTCATTTCCTTTCTCCTCTTCTCTTCCATTCTGTTTCCCATACAAGAGACAGAGAAAGGAAATGTGAGGGTCTGGTGAGTATGTCTTGGTAGAAGAACTCATACATTTGGTTGTTCTAAAAATCTGAGCCAAAGCGTATAAATAGATAGCTCTTTCCTGTTAAATAGCATTCCCCTTCTCTGTTTTTAAAGCACTTGACAGATTTTACAGTTAAAATAGGAAAATATTTTTAATCTTTTCTTCTACACAGTCATAGAGCTGTGGTGACTGTGGAAATTTAATAGTAGCTGATAAAAATAATTGGAAGTAATTCCTTCAATTACTCATAAGAAGATAAATCTCTTGTCATTCTTTAAATTTTCCTTGCACAAAATCTTCCTTTCCTCTCTTGTTCTGAGAGGCACAGTCCACTCGTGAATATCGCTTAGATCAGGTGACTCCTTAGGGATGGTCCTCCCTGCTTGGTTTGTTAAGTGATGTTTTGTTAATCTTCATCATATTGGCTTATGCCTAACTCTTGATCAGTTTAAAATTCAACACGACAGAAGATGGTAATACTTCGAATACATTTCTTTAAAGATCCTAATTATAAAAAGTAATTACACAACCATTGATGTACAATGTTGATTTAAGAAATATTAGAAGATGCAAGATGCTCCCCAAACTCACAACATAGTTAATTCATTTTAAAGGTAAAAATGCAGTATATATATATATATGATTAAGTCCTATATATAAATGATTAAGTCCTAATAGAATCATATCACATATAGTGTTTTATGCTCTTTTTTCCATGTAGTGTTATATTCTTACTGCATCTGAAAATACACAGCTTTCAGTCATTATTTTTAATGGCTGCAGAGTCTTTTGTTTTCTAGAATGTGCCACACAGCATTTGCTTCTCAATTGATAAGCAATTAATGTTTTTTCAATTTTTGTATTTTAAACTGTCCTGTAAATGTACACTTGTCTAATTATTTCCCTAGGATAATTGCCTAGAATTTAATATTATGTCAGCCGTAAATGAACTTCTTAAGCCTTGCAGTATGTATTTCTAAACTGACCTTCAGAATGCAAGAAAACTTACACCAGGGGACGGTCAATCCTATCAGCACTGTAGACGTGTCGCTCAAAAAAATCGGGCATGATAAGTGTAAATCCTAGTGATTTTGAGTTCCTTGTCATCTAGTAGTGGGGAGTGTTCTACTTTTTTTTCTTGTATTGATGTTTTAGTAAAAAGATTTTATAATAAAGTTTTCAAAACACACTGTTTCATAATAGTTACTTCTG
Organism: Bos javanicus; assembly: GCF_032452875.1. Lineage (NCBI taxonomy): Eukaryota > Metazoa > Chordata > Mammalia > Artiodactyla > Bovidae > Bos > Bos javanicus. The sequence continues at coordinate 2,691,241 of NC_083896.1, read as the reverse complement.
TTCCTTCTCTTATGATCCTCTAGGTTAATTTATCTCTTCTCTCTCTCTGTTTTTCCCCTCCAGGATGGAAGTATGATGTGATGGATCTAACTATGGGATACTGTGTGGGCACACGGCCTCCCTCTTGCCTCATTCTCCTGCTTCTCAAGCTTTTGGCTACACTCTCTCAGGGGCTTCCTGGGACCGGACCCCTGGGTTTCCACTTCACACATTCCATTTATAATGCTACCGTGTATGAGAACTCGGCAGCAAGGACTTACGTCAACAGCCAGAGTCGCATGGGCATCACCTTGATCGATCTGTCCTGGGACATCAAATACAGAATAGTGTCTGGAGACGAGGAAGGCTTTTTCAAAGCTGAGGAAGTCATCATTGCAGATTTCTGTTTTCTCAGAATAAGAACTAAAGGTGGCAATTCCGCCATATTGAACAGGGAAATTCAGGACAATTATTTATTGATAGTCAAAGGCTCTGTCCGAGGCGAGGATTTGGAAGCATGGACCAAAGTGAGCATACAGGTTTTAGATATGAATGACCTGAGACCCTTATTTTCACCCACAACCTACTCAGTTACAATCGCAGAAAACACAGCCCTAAGGACTAGTGTCGCCCAGGTGACGGCAACAGATGCAGACATTGGCTCCAACGGCGAATTCTATTACTACTTCAAGAACAAAGTTGAGCTGTTTTCAGTCCACCCCACGAGCGGGGTCATCTCCTTAAGCGGACGATTAAATTATGATGAAAAGAGCAGATACGACCTGGAGATCTTAGCCGTGGACCGGGGGATGAAGCTGTATGGGAATAATGGAGTGAGCAGCACTGCCAAGCTTTATGTTCACGTTGAACGGGTAAACGAGCACGCCCCCGCTCTCCACGTGGTCGCTCACGTTCCTTTCTCATTGGACACAGAGCCTGTATATGCAGTGGTGACAGCCGATGACCTCGATGAAGGGGCCAATGGAGAGATTGAGTCTGTTTCCATCGTGGCTGGGGACCCTTTAGACCAATTCTTCCTGGCCAAGGAAGGAAAGTGGGTGAATGAGTACAGGGTTAAGGAGAAGAAGCCGGTTGACTGGGAGAGCTTTCCCTATGGCTACAACCTCACTCTTCAAGCCAAAGACAAGGGGTCACCTCAGAAATTTTCAGCAGTCAAGATAGTCCACATCGCCAACCCCAAAAGAGACACTGTCCCAATTAGATTTGAGAAAGACGCGTACGAAGTGAGCATTAGTGAATTTTCCCCTCCCGGTGTCGTGGTTGCTATAGTAAAATTAAGTCCCGAACCACTAGATGTGGAGTACAGATTATCCCCTGGAGAGGATGCCCAGTACTTCAAAATCAATCCCCAGTCAGGTCTGATTGTCACCGCACAGCCACTGAACACCATTAAGAAGGAGGTTTATAGACTGGGGGTGACAAACAAAGAAGGAGATTTAAAAACGCAAGTCACCATCAGCATAGAAGATGCCAACGACCACACCCCAGAATTTCAGCAGCTGCTGTATGAGGCATTTGTGAATGAGAGTGTTCCCGTAGGAACAAGCGTGCTGACAGTTTCAGCTTCTGATAAGGATAAAGGAGAAAACGGGTACATCACCTACAGTATTGCCAGCCTGAACGTCTTGCCGTTTGCCATTAACCAGTTTACAGGCGTCATCAGCACCACTGAAGACCTGGACTTTGAATCCTCTCCAGAAACGTACCGGTTCATCGTCAGAGCCTCTGACTGGGGCTCGCCATACCGCCACGAGAGCGAGGTCAACGTGACTATTCGAGTCGGAAACGTCAACGACAACAGCCCCCTCTTTGAAAAAGTGGCTTGCCAGGGAGTGATCTCCTATGACTTTCCAGTTGGGGGTCATATCACGGCTGTCTCAGCGATTGATATTGACGAGCTGGAGCTTGTAAAGTACAAAATCATCTCTGGAAACGAACTTGGTTTCTTTTATTTAAACCCAGACTCTGGTGTTTTGCAGCTTAAAAAGTCACTGATGAATTCTGGCATTAAAAATGGAAATTTTGCCCTCAGGATTACAGCCACTGATGGAGAGAATCTTGCAGACCCCATGTCTGTTAACATTTCAGTCTTACATGGGAAGGTGTCTTCAAAGAGCTTCAGTTGCCGAGAAACTCGCGTGGCTCAAAAGCTGGCAGAGAAGCTCCTCATTAAGGCCAAAGCAAATGGGAAACTGAATCTAGAAGATGGATTTCTTGACTTTTATTCAGTTAACCGGCAGGGACCACATTTTGACAAGTCATTTCCTTCTGATGTGGCTGTGAAGGAGAATCTGCCAGTTGGTGCTAATATCCTGAAGATTAAAGCCTATGATGCCGACTCTGGCTTCAATGGGAAGGTGCTATTTACAATATCTGATGGGAATATGGATAGCTGTTTTAATATCGATATGGAGACCGGGCAACTTCAAGTCCTTATGCCCATGGATCGAGAACACAGAGACCTCTATCTCCTTAACATCACCATCTATGATTTAGGGAATCCACAAAAGTCCTCATGGAGGTTGCTTACCATCAATGTGGAGGATGCCAATGACAATAGCCCGATTTTTCTTCAAGACAGTTATTCAGTTAACATTCTTGAGAGTTCAAGTATTGGCACTGAGATTATTCAAGTGGAAGCCAGAGACAAAGATTTGGGTTCTAATGGTGAAGTGACTTACTCAGTCTTGACAGATACGCAGCAGTTTGCCATCAATAGCTCCACTGGAATCGTGTATATAGCAGACCAGTTGGACCGGGAATCCAAAGCGAACTATTCTTTAAAAATAGAAGCCAGAGACAAGGCAGAAAGTGGCCAGCAGCTCTTTTCCGTTGTCACCCTGAAGGTTTTCTTGGATGATGTCAATGACTGCTCCCCAGCTTTCATTCCCAGTAGCTACAGTGTGAAGGTCCTTGAAGACCTCCCCGTTGGCACCGTCATTGCTTGGCTGGAGACCCATGACCCAGATCTGGGACTGGGGGGTCAAGTGCGCTATTCCTTGGTCAATGATTACAACGGGAGATTTGAAATAGATAAAGCAAGTGGCGCCATCCGCCTGAGCAGGGAGCTTGACTATGAAAAGCAGCAGTTCTATAACCTCACAGTTCGGGCCAAGGACAAAGGGCGGCCTGTCTCTCTGTCATCTGTGTCCTTTGTGGAGGTGGAAGTGGTGGATGTCAATGAAAACCTCCATACTCCCTATTTCCCGGACTTTGCTGTTGTTGGCTCTGTAAAAGAAAACTCACGGATTGGAACCAGCGTGCTGCAGGTGACTGCCCACGATGAGGACTCGGGGAGGGATGGGGAGATCCAGTACTCCATCAGGGATGGCAGTGGTCTTGGAAGGTTCAATATTGATGACGAGAGTGGTAAGTTTCATGTTTTGTGCCAGAAGTGTTGTTTCATGTCTCTTCAGTTGTCAACACTGGGAAAGTGAAGGGCTATTCTTGAACTCAAGCGGAATGACAAATGAGGTTGCATTGGTGCAGAGGTGACCAAGTCAAATCTTTTCCTTAGAATTCACCGACTTGTAAGAAGACCTCTTTATACATGAGAGCTGATGGTTTTCAGTGGGAGTCCCTGGTTTCTTTCCTATTCAGCTACGCTGTCACCAAGTTATCTTTTGATAAGTGTAGGTAATCCTCACCTCTGCTGGGTGTATTCATGACCTTCACTAAATTAAGGGTCCTGATAAAGTAAATTACATTTGCGTTTGTTTTACATTAGTAGTGTGAAATGAGTTTTCAAGTGGCTCTTGTTTCCCTCTACAGACAGGTTCTGCTGAAGCGATCTGGCGTTAGTTGCTTGGTCTCTCGTGTCTCATAGGCACTTCTGGCCCTTGACTGACAGGCGTTTGCACTGTATTGGCCCCATTGATACATGGAGGCATCCTTCTACAAATACTTTCATGATAGACTAGAGGAGGCATGCTGTGGATTTTATTTATTTAAAAAAAATGGTTTCAAGATTTTACCTGTAAGAACTTACATTTTATAGAAACATTTTAATATGTGGGACAAAATTGTCCTGATAGTTTTCTTGTCCCCTACCTGTTGATTTACACATCATCATAGCTACAGATATGTATTTTATTTCTATTCTTATTGTCATTATTTGCCTTTAAACATACAGGTGCTTGGCCGTGTGTGTGCGCGTGCGCATGCCTTGATCAGCAGAGTAACTTTTTCTTTTCTTAGTATTTATTTTTATGCATTTACATGGGTGCGCTGGGCCTCAGTTGCAGCACATGCATATCTTTTTCTAGTCTTCTCTAGGTTGTAGACATCTCAAGACAGGGGCTGCGTCTTCTCTATTCCCGTGTGAATGGCCCTGTTGGCGCTTTTCATTTGCGGGGACACATTTGGATCCAGTACAGTATTTTCTACAACACTCACAGGGTGTTTTGTTCCCAGTAAGGAAGACGGTGTTGACGCTGAGACGATCATGAGAACAGGTAGAGGGTAGGGGTTGTCCTAAGAATCCTAGTTTACAGTAGTTATACCAGAAAAAGGGCTTGAGAAGCTGTCTCAATATTGGATAGAAGTAGCAAAACTTTCTGTACCATCACGGATTTAAACTTTAAATTGGAAATTTTTAATGTGTGGTTTCTGATTGTGGCCAGTGCAAACCGTAAAAGTGATCCATAGCCCCAAAGAAGGAAAGGTAAATGTCAGGAAAACTGGGTTCTGATTTAATCATATACTCTATCTTTTATATGTAACTTGTCATTCAGTTAGAATGTATTTTTACCTTTGAAATACAAAATGAGAAAGGAAAAGCAGCGATCTTCGCTGCTGCTAGTTTACTATTAACAGTAATGGCTTCATTGAGTACTTGCAATGGGCAACATACTGTATGAAGGGTTTTACAGTCAAGTCTCATTTAATTCTTCCAATAGTCCCATTAATCTTAATACTCAATTCATGAACCAATATTCAGAGAGGATACATAACTTGGAGCCTAGTTTCAAGTTTAGCTCTGAGTAACTGTGAAATACACTGCAATCTCCAGTCTAAGGACAAGCATGGGCTTCCTTGCTTGTTTCTAGACACACTTGAATTTGGAGTTGATCTAAAATCTGTAAGAATAAAGTGTGAAATGTGTGTCAAAATCCTTAGAGTCCTGAGCTCAGAGATGGCTGGCACCAGCCATTACTCACCGTCCTTTGTCCTTCCAGTCCCATTGTTTGTGTGCTTCTCCAGTGTGAGAAGCTTACCTTGGGACTCAGGTGGATATAGGTAGGTAGGTCAACAGTAAGGTGTCAGGCTGAACCAGTAACCGCTGCAGCCTAGATGGCTACATCAAGCCACAGTGGGTTGTTTTGTTAGGAAGTTTCACCTTGGTGTAGCTTGATGCAGGCAAGAGCAGGAGCAGTTTGGTGAGAGTGGCCGAGATTTTCCAAGTTTGTACTATTCTGTTTTCATCTTGGGTATTACTGCATAAAATGTGTGTATAGTTATTTGATGCTATAGCTGGTTTTATAATTCTTTATGTAAATTATTTTAATTGAAGTATAGTTGATTTGCAATTATATATATGTATGCTGCTGCTGTTGCTGCTAAGTTGCTTCAGTCGTGTCTGACTCTGTGTGACCCCATAGACGGCAGCCCACCAGGCTCCCCCATCCCTGGGATTCTCCAGGCAAGAACACTGGAGTGGGTTGCCATTTCTTTCTCCCATGCATGAAAGTGAAAAGTAAAAGTGAAGTCGCTCAGTCGTTTCCGACTCTTAGCGACCCCATGGACTGCAACCTACCAGGCTCCTCCGTCCATGGGATTTTCCAGGCAAGAGTACTGGAGTGGGGTGCCATTGCCTTCTCTGATATATATGTATATACATATATATTCCTATTTACATTCTTTTCCATGATAGGTTATTACAAGATATCAAGTATAGTTCCCTGTGTATACAGTGGGTCCTTCTTTATCTGTTTTGCATACAGTCTATGGGCTTGCGAAGACTCAGATGCAGCCGAGTGAGTAAGCACAGCACAGCATATGTAGAGTAGTGCACATCTGTTAATCCTAAACTCCCAATTTATCCTCTACGCACCTTCCCCTGTGGTAACCATAAATTTATTTTCTATGTCTCGTTCTGTTTTATAAATGTGTTGATCTGTATTACTTGTTTAGATTCCACGTATAAGTGATATCATATGACATTTGTCTTTGTTCGTTCACTTAGTATGATAATCTCTAGGTCCATCCATGTGGCTGCAGACGGCATCATTTCATGCTTTGCATGACTAACACTCCACTCACCTTTCTTTATCCACTCATCCCTCCTCCTTACCTGCTCATCTGTCTGCGGGCGTTCAGGTGGCCTCCCTGCTTTGGCTGTTGTAAACAGTGCTGCTGTGAGCATTGGGGTGCATGTACCTTTTTCAGTTAGTGTTTTTGACTTCAGGAGTTTGGTGTCTTTTGCCTCTGTTGAAAAGTCAGCTCACTGTTTTGCATTTGTTCTCTTATATTCTGGATTGCATAAAATAAATTTTGCCATAAGTGATAATAATGTCACTTTCATTTTGACATTGCTTTGTGACTTAATCTCTTTTCTTAGGACATTAACTCCTCTGGGGTGAAGAGTAGCTGAGTGCATTATGTAAAGTCACCTACCTGTTTGAGGATATATCTAGAACCATTTCCTCTCAGTCTTAACTCAGTACTCTGTTCTTTGCATTCAATACCCATGTTTCTGATTTAACTTCTAGAAAATTACTCAGTTTTAAAACTATAGTGACTATTTATTTTTCTCCTTTATATTTCATATGGTTTCCCTGTTTAAGGAATTAAAACTATGTTTTTCTCTGGTTATCAGGAAAGAGGCTTGGACTTAATGTTGAAATGTTTTAATGAAGACTAGAATTCCTATATGGTAATATTCTTAGCCATCTTTCTTCCGTCTCACTTCTTGTAGATTTTAACATCCCAGCCTAAGAAGCTGATGAGGAATGATTGCCTTGACTTGTGCCAGGGCTTGCTAAGGTTGGGGAGAAGTTTGGCAAATGTACGAACAACAAGAGAAGCCATCCCTTTGTACTGTTTGGCTTATGCTCCTATTGAATAATCCATCAGCTCTGCCTGCAAGCGCTAAAAATCATGGCTTGAGCCACTGGCAGAATGAATGAATGGCTATTTAGCCCTACAACTGTTACTGGTTCTGAAGTCTGGACTCTGCTCTTCATTTGACCCCCAGGCATAAAACAGCTTAAACTTCTTTGGAATTTTGTCTTTCAAGAACCTTGAAGACTCCTGCCAAAGCTTGTGTCATGGCTTGCATTGATTCATGGGTCTCAAACTTATGCATGCACATGAATCAGCTGGAAAGTTTGTTCACAATGCAGGTCCCCAGGCCTGATTCCCAAGGATTCTGATTCCGTTGCTCTGGGATGGGAGCCTAAGAATCTTCATGTGAGCTCTTCAAGCTGTTCTTCTGTATGTGGTTCAGAAACACTACCCTAAATTTACCTGGGCTCTTTAGAGTATGTTTACAGATTCTATCTTTCCTATAAATTCCTTTTCCTTATTCTTTGGAAAGACAGGGAATTGAACTCATATTTTGGATGAATTTCTTTTTTAAGTAAGCTTTCCAACCCCAATATATTACTCATTAGTAGTAATAGTTTTCTGAATGCTTTCTTGATGAATCAAAAATCTATTTACATGCTTTAGTAACTGCAGTGCTCCTGTTTTGTGAATCAGCTTATGCTGGGATTAGTTAATCCACTTAGTAGTTTTAGGGGCTTCCCTGGTGACTCAAATTATAAAGACTTTGCCTACAATGCAGGAGACCTGGGTTCAGTCCCTGGGTTGGGAAGATCCCCTGGAGAGAGAACGGCATCCCACTCCAGTATCTTGCCTGAAGAATTCCATGGACAGAGGAGTCTGGTGGGCTACAGTCCATGGGGTTGCAAAGAGTTGGACACGACTGAGCGACCATCACTTATACTTTAGTAGTGTTATGTTCTTTCCTATTTTGGAACTCAGTGAACGAAACCATACCTTTGAGTTTTTTACCAGGTACAGGCACTTATAAATGTTTAATAACATTCACCGTAATGGATTAGCTGAGCGGCCTTCAACTATAGTGGATTCAATCACAGTTTAAATGACCAGTGACCAGTCTGGAAGATGGAACCTGCAATTTAATCATTTTTTTTTCTTCACAAATAACACATTCTTATTCTTTGACACAATAAAAATTCATATTCTTGGCTACTCAGAAGTTTTAGATAGAGTACATTGTACATTTTAAACTGTAATTTTCTGTTAGATTCTTTTGTAAGCTGCAATGACTTCACTGTTTTATTTAGCTGGTATTAAAGAAATATTTAATCCAAATAGTTTCTAGTTCAGAACATTAATCATGGATACTTTGGAAGATATTTTACCATTCATTATTACTAATTATATTATTGATCCATTTATCAAGTACCTGTTGTGTGCTAGGCACTGTGCTGAGTGCTTTGTAGGTACTTCCCAATTGTCACATTAATCCAGCAAGGTGGGGTTCAGTGAGATTTGCCTAACCAGGGTCAAGCATTTGGGAGCTGTCTGAGCTGGATTTAACAGTCTAGTGAAGTGGACTCCAAATCTCATGTTAGTCCCCTCTTTTCTGCTCCAGTCTGCCACTGTAACCTTGCTAAGTGTATGTATCAGTCAGGGTTTTCTGTGTTATTGCTGTGTAACAAACAATCAAAAATTTCAGTGGCTTATAGAAGCAGATTTTTTTTTTTTCTTGTTCTTGCTGCTAAGTCACTTCAGTCATGTCCGACTCTGTGTGACCCCATAGACGGCAGCCCATCAGGCTCCCCCATCCCTGGGATTCTCCAGGCAAGACCACTGGGGTGGGTTGCCATTTCCTTCTCTTGCTCTTGGGTCTGGCAAAATAGTTGAGGTTGTTGCAGGCTGTAGTGTGAGTTATGATCTGTTCCACATGTTTTTCCTACTCCAGGACCCAGGCTGAAGGGAGTACTCACTGTCTGGGCTGTAGCGTTCTCAAAGTCAGGTCAGGAGTGCCAGAGGCTGACAGAAGCTTGCAGTGCCTCTTGAAGTCTTAATTCAAGACTGGTCTGCATTCCATTGACCAAAGACCATCTTGGGATCGAGTTGAATATCGATGTGGGGCAGAGAGGACTACTTCTCTCACAGAGAAAGGGAGGAAGAGGAATGAATAATTACCGAATAATAACACAGCCTGACATAGCATATGACAGCTGTCACTGCTGTCTTCACAATCTGCTGTTGTGTGGGCACTACCTTTGCGGAAGGCACTGGGTCAGTTTGTGGTGACACAGAAGGCCACAGGTGTCAGACTGGGCCTTCTCCAGTGCGATCAGGATCTTTCCAGCTCTCCAGTGTTGAGATGCTATACTTGATCTTTTATAGGGAGAAGAATTCATTTCAACTGGTGCCCAGGGAAAGAACAAAGATATGCAACTATGTAGCATTTATTTATTTAGTTAAACGAAGAACTGTTTGCTAGCTGCCAGTGCTGAGTCTAATACTCTTTATCTGCAGACTCTAATCAAGTGTCAAGAGTGGGTAAATCAAAACCAGGAAGAGAAACATTTGTATTGTTAGAAATTTGAGGAGCCTTTTATCATTGCAGAAGTCAGATATTGAAAGAGCTGGGTAATTTCCATATGATCATGTTTCTTGCATAATGTCACAAAATATAAGCTTCCCTTTTCTGATACTCAGAGGCATTGGAAATCATATTTTGTCTTATAGACGGCTGCTAACCGTTGAAGCTTCTTTTCCAAAAACTTGCCCTTTCAACTTTTTTTTGACAATTTGAGGAGTAAGACAGATATTACTCGGCAACTTTGGTGTAGTTCACGATAATACCAGACTAAATGGTGTTCCCCATCCTCATTCTCTTTTTCCAGGTGATATTTGTATCCCCTAACCATCTAGGTCAAAAGAGATTTGTTGAATTTGGCTTAAAATTTGCCCCTGGGACCAGAGCAAGTTAAGGAGAGGAATGAAGTTAGGGTCAAGTGATAGCAGAAACTTTTGTTGGCTCTGGAGTTTTACCCTTAGCTCTAGACTTTTTGATCATAATTATCTGAGAGAAATACAATGTTCCCGGAGGAGCTCTGAACACTCCACAACATTCAGATGAATGTAGTAGTTGTCATGTAAATCAGGCAGGAGAGAGGATTGGAAGCTTCTGGAAGATAATGAACAACATGCTTTTATTGCTCTTTTCAGCAGGTGCCTTCTTCTTGACCTTTTCTTAGCAGTGGGCTGAAGGCAATTCGGGCTTTAATAGAGGACCCTTGGTTCAAATCTGTAATTATTTCTGCCTTGTGTATCAACTCTGTGCTGCCATTGTCCCCATGTAACTAGTAAATGATAAATATAATGACCAGCATAAAGAGGAAATCCACACTGGGGGGCAAGCCAACAATCTGGAAGCTTGTGTGGTCTTTTCTCTGAGCCCATCTTCCTTTTATGTTTTTATAATAGAGGTTTCCCATGGTTTACCTGGCCCTTCCTGTCAGCAGCATCATGATTTCCCCAGTGTTAGGTGATACTGAATGATATTTACTTCTTCAATTAGCAAAGCATGAAATTTCAGAGGCCAAGTAAGCAGAAGTTACAAAAGCGATCATGTGATTGCTTCATGTATCACTGGCTCTCTGGAAGAGGTATTGGGATAAATTTATTGTTTGTAACTTTGGGTAGCTTGTATCTCATTTCAGTCTTCTAAAAAATTTTTTTTTGCAGGTGTCTTATATGCACATTGAAGGATACTTTCATTTATCATTACATTTGGAAGAATTATAGAGTTTGATAAATATTTATGTGATGCCTCTATATTCACAGTGTTTCATTGAAAAGAAAATGAAAATGAAAATGGGCTGCAGTCTGTAGTTTTAGCTTGCCAGTTTTTATGAAAGCTTGTTTTATCGACAGAATCTACGAAGAGTTGTGTGTAGGATTCAATTCAATTTATATTAAATTCTGGGCACTGATACGTGAATTATTGAATATACTAGGACTCTCAAAATTTTTCCATTGGACGTTTGATGATTTAGTGGCTCCTCTAGGACAACTCTGCGTGATTAAATTCACCGATTTTCATTTGCATAATATAGGTAACATTCGAGTTGCTTTTAAAAAGCAGTATGCTGGTGAGAATAATGCCAAGTAAAATAATATACTGAATAAGAAATATTTTGAGTCTAAAAGTTTGAATAAGTTTCAATAAAAATTGAAGGAATTAAGATAAAAATTTGTGGTGCATACAGGTCAGCACCCACACACACACACACACACACACGGATGTTATGGTAAAAACATAAAGGCTTTGTGATTTAGCTGCATGATATATGAAACAGAGCTTAAATCATTTTCAATCTTTTTCTACACTTTCTTCCTTAAAAGTCTACCTCTTCACTCCCGCTGCTTCTCTGCTCCCTTTTTTCTTCATTTCCCTCCTCTTCCTTCCCTTCTGCCACATTTATATAGTAACAGGTTCCCTGCAGGCTTTGGGGCTGAAGAAGATGCATAGATGTTTAAGTCAAGGATGAGTAGTAGAGACAGAGAAGCACGTAATTGCTACTGTGGGATACACAGGTGACGTAACATAAGTGAGAGCCGTGTGCTGGCCATTTATCCTGTTCACTGTGGCCTCGGCATCACCCTTTGGCATTATGCGATGGTTTTTACAAATTCTAATTGGAGACAGGACAGTCTGAGAGATAACCAGAGCATTAAAGTCAGTTGATGATGATATATCAGCAAGGCTTAATTGTCAAGGAATGCGTAACCCCAGAAATGGATCAGGTTTTATGAGGCTTGAAACTCATACAATTTGGGTGGCTTCTTTGAGAAAAATGTATAAACAGTATGACTACAAAGTTTTTATATTTGCTTAGAATGAGGAAAGAAATAACAGTAATTCATGAGTTTGAAAGTCAACAAACACGTGTATCACAAATCTCAGAAAAAATATATTTTGTTTATATTTTTATGTTTACTTTAAATATAAATGTGATTTATAATTATATTATATAATATTTTGTTTGTATTTTATAAAGTGTCTACCACACATTTCTAATACATTTTTTCCTGTATACTTTTTGGTTGCATTTTTTCTTTGATTGCTCTTATAAGATAATAATCTCATAACTGTTTCTATAAAAAGTTCTGAAAGATTATTTTTCCCCCAGTGTGGTTTATTCAAATTTTTTTTAATTTGGAGTTTAGAAATGTTTTTCTAAAGACAGAGCTTGTTATGATAGTGCTATATGTGTTTTGTAGTTTTAGCTTGCTGTCAAAGTTGCAAAAAATCTCTGTCAAGTTTATTTCTCATACTTGCTGTTAATAATAACTGACTGCTATAGGTCTGTGCTCTGTAAACAAACAAAAATATTCTAGTAATTTCCATTTCTGAGAATCTAGTCAACGAAAAGAAATAACTTATGGTGCACTTAAAATTTGTTTGCTTCTTTTCAGGAGAAAACTTTCAGAACCAAATCTTCCAGTTACAAGCTTGCATGCCTGATGATTGGGGAATTTTCCACAGGCTAACTCCTGGCTCTGTACACCTGGTCCCTAGTTTCTCCTCCCCAGTGGCCGTAATTCTAATACCGGCCACCCCAGGTTATGGTCGTGTGGTGATGCAAGCTCTGTCCCGTCATGTCCATGTGCTGGGTGTTTCAGTGCAATGGGTAGGAGAAGGGTTTTGGTAAGCCGTTCCTACCCTGGGCAGCTGGTAACAATTTGTCTGTACGTGGCATTGATGGTGAGCTGTTAAATGTAAGCCTAATATATCTTCAACTCATTCTCGCTTAGATCCCTAGTGTGCCTGCATGTATGCAAAGTTGCTTCAGTCGTTTCCAACTCTTTGAGACCCCTTGGACTATATCCCACCAGGCTCCTCTGTCCATGCAATTTCCCAACAAGAATACTGGAGTGGGTTGCCATTTCCTACTTCAGGGGAACTTCCCCACTCAGGGATCCAACCCGAATCTCTTATGTCTCCTGCATTGGTAGGCGGATTCTTTACCACTAAAGCCAAATGTGTAATCTTGTGAACCATTACTTGGGTCCTTCCTGGGGCTTGGAAGCTTTGATGGCTTCATATTAAATGTACATTTGTGATGAGTACTGGTAAATGAACATTTTTTCTGACATTTTTAAGGTCATTGGTGGGAAGAACTGGAGGGTCACTGGAGCTGGGCCAGGCTACAAAGTCTAGTGTTGCTTTGTAGTTTGCTGACACCTCGACCAGGTTTAAGGTTTTTGTCTCTCTGGTGTGTTACTGAACCAACAAATATAACATTGCAAAGGACATAAGATCAAGGTTGCACGTGAGTGGATCCAGGTTCCCTGATATCTCCAAGTATCTAAAGGAGGTGCACTGAAGTTGTGCAGCCAAAGCAACATTCGAAGAATAAGTCTGAGAGTTCAAGAAAGATGGTCTTGAGCGCTCTGCCTTTTCTGAGTGGTTGGCTGCTCAGGGAATTGCATTATTCCTTGGGCCCAACTTTTTTTTTAACTCCTATTTGGGAATTTACTAGGAAGAATATCGGAGAAAGCAATGGCACCCCACTCCACTACTCTTGCCTGGAAAATCCATGGATGGAGGAGCCTGGTAGGCTGCAGTCCATGGGATCACTAAGAGTTGGACACGACTGAGCGACTTCACTTTCACTTTTCTCTTTTACGCATTGGAGAAGGAAATGGCAACCCACTCCAGTATTCTTGCCTGGAGAATCCCAGGGACGGGGGAGCCTGGTGGGCTGCCGTCTATGGGGTCGCACAGAGTCAGACACGACTGAAACGACTTAGCAGCAGCAGGAAGAATATACCAGGATCTGGAAGTCAAGAAAAATGGCCTTTGAGAGCTGTCCTAATGATTGTCACAGAGTTCTTTTTCTTCAACTCATCTTATTCTAAAAGCATGACTTTGAGGTTTCTCTAAATCATTAGGGGTTTCACTTAACCATAATTTCTACTATATATATATATATATATATATATATATATATATATATATACACACACACACACACACACATATATGATCTTCCCTGGTGGCTCACACACTAATGTATCTGCCTGCAATGCGGGAGACCCAGGTTCGATCCCTGGCTCAGCAAGATCCCGTGGGGAAAGGAATGGCTACTCACTCCAGTATTCTTGCATGGGAAATCCCGTGGACAGAGGAGCCTGGCGGGCTACAGTCCATGGGGTTGCAAAGAGTCAGACAGGACTGAGCGGCGAACACTTCATACTATATACAGATAAATCATTTATTTAGGTTGCCCCAGGTCTTACTTGCAGCATGCAAACTCTTAGCGGTAGCATGTAGGGTCTAGTTCCTTGACCAAGGATTGAACCCGGATCCCCTGCATTGGGGTCATGGAGTTTAGCCCCTGGACCTCCAGGGAAGGCCTCCAGATTATTATTACAATGTTTTTTGATAATCTAATATAATACTATTATATTGTACATGTCAGCAGCCCATCTCACAATTGGTCATTTCCATCCCCATGGGCTGCTGGCATTGGTAGGATGTTTCTGATTTCCTTGACTGCACTTTGATAAAGTCTTATTATTAAAAATAAACATTGACGAGATCAGCTTTGATAGAGAATTCTATACTTGGAATATCATGTCATACATGAGCCAGCATGAGACTCTGAGATCTTGAGTGAGACTGTGGTGATGGAAAGCAAGGTTAAGGCCTTCTTTTGTGTATATTCATCCTCTGCTCTCATGCATATCAGTTTCTCTCCCCAGACCTGGGTAGAGTTCTGTATTTCTTTCTCACACCTTGAGGATACTGCTAAAGAAATTTTTGCCGCATCATTAAACTGAATAAGCCTTGCATTGACAACATGGTGATTAGTTTTGGATAACAGTTTCCTAAAACATTGTTCTAATTGCTAAAAGTGCAGCCTTTGTCCATCTGTCTGGCTGGTAGTTTTATTCAAGAAGGCAAATAATCAGAATGAGCCACACTTTCATTTATAGTCACTAAACTCCTGTGTTTCACAGCTAAGACAAGGTAGGCACTCAATGGTGTTAATGCTAAGTCAGAACTCTTATTGTACAGTCACACCACAAGACTCAAAAATGTACAGTTAGCTAATTTGGAGCTTGATAATTTGGTAGAATATGATCAAGAAGCAGAGTGTAAAGAAAAATTGCTGTGGGGAGCCTTTTACAAAACTTTAAAAATAATTTGTTCCGATATATGTTAACTCTTGCATTTTTTCCTGGATCTTACTTACTTTTACTTTGCACACAATTCTAGTAAGCTAGACTTCTCTTTTTTTATTGGAATGTAAGTACTTTACAATGTTGTATTGGTTTCTGCTGTACAACGTTGTGAATCAGCCATTATTCAGTCACTCAGTTGTATCCAACTCTTTATGACCCCATGAACTACAGCACGCCAGGCCTCCCTGTCCGTCACGAACTCCTGGAGCTTGCTCAAACTCATGTCCGTTGAGTGGGTGGTGGCACCCAACCATCTCATCCTCTGTCATCCCCTTCTCCTCCTGCCCTCAATCTTTCCCAGCATCAGGGTCTTTTCAAATGAGTCATGTCTTCACATCAGGTGGCCAAAGTAGTGGAGTTTCAGCTTCAGCATCAGTCCTTCCAATGAATATTCAGGACTGATTTCCTTTAGGATGGACTGGTTGGATCTCCTTGCAGTCCAAGGGACTCTCAAGAGTTTTCTCCAGCATCACAGTTCAAAAGCATCAATTCCTCAGTGTTCAGCCTCCTTTATGGTCCAGCTCTCCCTTCCATACATGAACACTGGATCAGCCATGTGTATCTGTATATCCCCTCCCTCTTGGATCTCCCTCCACCTTCCTGTCCCACCCCTCTGTGACCTCCCAGAGCACCAAGATGAGCTCCCTGTGTTTACAGCGGCCTCCCACTAGCTTTCTTACTTACATATGGTAGTGTGTATATATATATATGTCAGTGCTCCCCTCTCAGTTTGTCCCTCTCCTTCCCCCCGATTTGTCCACAAGTCTGTTCTCCATATCTGCACCTCTATTCCTGCCCTTCAGATGGGGTCATCAGCACCATTTATCTAGATTCAATAGATATGATCCTATGGTATCTTAGAGATTGTACAGTGTAGAGGATTGCTGTATGGTGGCATAGTAGCAACAATGAGGACTAACCCTGTTAATCAGACAGTGAGAGAACTCAGTGGCTAAGCCCCATTGAGGGTTAATTGTGCGTCAGGCATTAAAAAGCATTAAATCATTTACTTTTCACAAGGATTCCATGAGGTCGTTACTTGCTTACCCACATCTAAGGATGAAGAAACAAAAGCTTGGTTTTCAGTTACTTGTCCAGGTTTCCCAGCTTGTGATAAAGCTGGGATTTGAATGAGGCAGGCCAGCCCCAATCTGAGCTCTTAATCACTTCCCTACACTTCAGACATTTGCTGGATAAACAGCTAAGTGTCTCCTTGAGGGCTGACCCAAAGGGAGCCCATCACTTCATTAGAAGCCAGTATAAGAGCTGGTCATTATAATTAAGAGTCCCAATCATTGTAGAGGCCCAGATTCCTCAGGAAACAGCCCAAGGCAAAATTTACAGCACATGTTAATGTTTATTAAGGGTGCAGTCCCAGGGGAACACGTATGAGGGCAAAAAGGAAGTCAAGACCTGCAGAAAGGGAGACCAGATATAAATGAGTATGTAATTAAATTGGTCACAGCTTTACAAAAAGTGCCAGCCTGTTTCTCAGTCACCCTGCTTGTCTCTAGGGAGGTCACATGGAACCTCTGCGTCGTGGGCCAGTCAGCCTGGACAAGCAGGTTTTCTTTTGATTCTTTCCCTCTTTGACCTTCTATTGATCAGATCTGCCACCTGGGGCATCAGCTCCTCAACTCTGTGGGGGTGGGTAGTGGACCGGGCTGAGCTTAGTGGATCTTGGCCGTACACAGAGGCTGGGCAGAGAATTTCAGTGTATTTGGGAAAGATCTTTGGTCAAACAAAGTCTAAGCAGAAAGAAACACAACCCATACTATTGTGATGCCTACTTAGATGCTTAGCTACTTGGAAAACAACATTACCCAAAATGGCACTTTCCCCACTGGCTCTGTTTTGTGAGGGTGTCATGGTTCCTGTTTCTCTGATCCCTGGGTGCGAAGAACGGCCCTGGAAGAACTGCCAGCGCTCCATATCTTTGATCGATGTGGGCCAAACCTCTTTGCAACACCTCTTCTTTCTTGAAACCTGAGTGCTGTTTTATCAACTGTCTTTGTGTGCATGAGTCTGGGGGCTAGAAATGCAGGGGAGGTAGAAGAGAGACCAAGGTCTGAGGATGCTGTGAAAGCGTGTCTCCTTCACCTACATCCCCGTATCATTCCTTGGCACGATGTAGTCATCTCCGTTGTCCTCCTCGTTGGGACCACCGCCACCATCTAGCACTGTTTTGTCTGTTAGATCCTCTGCAGGGTGTGGCACATACTGGAACCCATGCAGTCCTCACATTAAACTTATGGGCAGGGTCTCATGACCCTAGATTTACAGGTGTGGGAACTGAGGTTTAGAGAGGTTGGATAACTTGCTTAATTTCAAAAAGCTACAAGTAGCAGAGCCAAGGATCATCTCACTCACAGTCCTTGTTCTTGTCCTGACTACTTGCTGCTCTTGGAGCCCCCATGTTGGGGCCTCTTGGAAAAATGCCTCCCCCACTGCCACTCTCGCCCTGTGCACCCCTTTTTTCGTGTGCTTTTGTTGCTAGGAGCTTAAAGGGAATATCTGCAATATTCAGCAACCCATTATAATATGTGCTGCATATTATACATGTAATACTTAATATAATGATCATATAAGAAAAATATAGTACATATTAAATATATTTACAGTATGCTGTGCTCATTTGTTTCAGTCGTGTCTGACTCTTTGTGACCCCACAGACTGTAGCCCGCCAGGCTCCTCTGTCCATTGGATTCTCCAGGCAAGAATACTGGAGTGGGTTGCCATGCCCTCCTCCAGGGGATATTCCCAACCCAGGCATCGAACCCATATCTCCTGCGTCTACTTCATTGCAGGCAGATTCTTTACCACTGAGCCACCAGGAAAGCCCCCCAAAACAAACTATATAACACATAATATACATCATATAGTATCATATGTTATAAAGGTATAATATGTTATATATTTGATAGTATCAGATAAGGTATGCCATTATATATTTGTATATATTGAGCACCTACTATGTGCTGAGCTTTGTTTTAGGCACCAAGTTAGACCAGTGAGTCAAGTGGACAAAAATCCTTATCCTTGTAACATTCTTATGGAGAAATGGATAATAATCAAGATAAGTATAACATGCAATGTGTTAGACGGGTTAAGTGCTAAGCACCTAAAATAATCCTCAAGGAAAGAAGAAAGAATGTGTGTAGGTGGCAGAGGGTTTTAGAGAAGGCCTCACTAAGACAGCCTCTGGATTGAGTCATAAAGGGGTTTTAGATGTGGAAGCTTTTTACTTCAGCTTGCAGGAAAGCAAGAAAGGGCACAAACTTGGCTGATGGTCATAGCCAACTCTGATAACTGCTCTTCGTGATTAACAAAACCACTAGGAACTGTAGGAGGAGTATAATTTAAAAGACACAATTGTAAATGCAGATTTGTTCAACCCAGAAGTTTTAAAGTATTTTACAATGAATCAAAAGTCTTGATATCAATGTGTATGTGTTAATTGCTCAGTCCTGTTTGACTCTTTGCAACCCCATGGACTGTAGTCCACCAGGCTCCTTTGTCCATGGTATTTTCCAGCCAAGAATACTGGAGTGGATTGCCATTTCCTTCTCCATGGCATCTTCCCGACCGAGACTGAACCCAGGTTTACTGCATTGGCAGGCGGATTTTTTACCAGTCTGAGCCAAGGAAGTCTGATCCATCTTAAAAAATTTTTTTAACTCCAACATGCCCACATCTTAAGAGGAAAATCTATTTCCCTTGGTAATGATATAATTATTTCCCATCCTCCTTCTAGAGTCTATTTTTCTGCATACTGTTTTACAGCAGCTCTACTTTGATTTCTATCAAATGTGTTGTCTTTAAGGGGCTTTCCCAGTGGCACAATCAGGAAAGAATCTGCCTGCAATGCAAGAGACCTGGGTTCAATCCCTGGGTCAGGAAGATCCCCTGGAGGAGAATCCACTCTAGTATTCTTGCCTGGAAAATTCCATGGGCAGAGGAACCCAGGAGGCTACAGTCCATGGGGCCACAATGAGTCAGACATGACTGAACAACTAAGCACTTACTGACTCATTGTCTTTCAAACCGTCGAACTGAGCAGGTGCTGAATCAGGTGTGATGTCTTAGCTGCTGGGTGAGGTGCGTGGTGCCTTGCTTGGAGAATTTCTATTCTAGTTGGGAGGATAAGGCATGCTTGTGGGAAAAGAGGAAATGTGCTGTCCTGTTTTATAAAAGAAACATGTATATACCCTGTACCTAAATTACTAATTTTCAAAGAATTTGAGTAATTTAATATCCCTTTTTTGGCCAAAGTTATAATTGAACTGGATATTTAAATACTCTTTGATGATTCGTTGGAGCATATTTAGCCCAGTGCCCTGCTTTGAAATTTGAGGACAATGAGACTTATTGAGATAAAGTGACTTTTCCACCATCCCAAAATGGTCAGTGGTACAACTGAGCCTAGAATCCAGGACTTGCAATCATGTGCCACTGTTTTGCTGAGATCTGTCTCCCTGATTCAGAAGATGCTGTTAAGTCTTGGGTTGTCATTGTTAACCTATTTACTACCGAGATGTGGAATTACCGACTTGGCCATAAACAGACATGATCTTTTACTAGAATGGCTGACACCAGATTTGACTGTGCACTTTATACTTATGAGGATTCTGGCTGACCATGCTTTATGATATTTTGCAACTTATTTTACATTCTGTTGTTTACTGACCTAAAAACATCACACCTACCATTTGAAGCAAAGGGCAGGACACACTTTTCTTTTTAAATCACACATGCTCAGTTTTTAGTCACAGAACTCTTGAAATCATTAGCATATGCAAACACTCCTTTTCCCAAAGTGGTTTTCTACTCTGCAATTACTATGCTGTTTGGGGTAAGATAAATAAGTCCAACATTAGAACACTACACATTAAAATGAGAAACAGTAGCATTGTCGTTCTAAAATATTAGGGAGCTATGAAAACCACGAACACAACACATCCCCCTGTGGCTTCTGGCAGTGCCTGGTAAACTCACTGATGCCCAGCCCTGTTCCTCTGGCTTCCCTGGGAGAACACTGGGCCGCTGAAAATTCTCTGCTGAAACTGGCTGCCCAGGCCGCTAGTGTGGGTTGGTGAAAGGGAGAGGTTTCTGCTTTCTTTGTTCTGATCA
The DNA here is from genome assembly GCF_032452875.1 of Bos javanicus. Taxonomy (NCBI): domain Eukaryota; kingdom Metazoa; phylum Chordata; class Mammalia; order Artiodactyla; family Bovidae; genus Bos; species Bos javanicus. The sequence continues at coordinate 2,670,868 of NC_083896.1, read as the reverse complement.
GACTCAATGCAGTTTCTCCAGCTGTGAGGTCGAATTTCCAGCCCTTTGGTAAATTTAAATCGTCGTTTTGTCTGGTTGCCAGTGCTGGTCTCGGGCCACCAGGGCTGCAGTGGGAAAGCCCAGGGGTGGGGAGCGTGCAGGTGGGATTGGCTCTGGGACAAACACTGAAGTGTCCTGGGGACCTCGGACGCTCAGTTGACATGAGGAGCTTGGTACCCGGGTTTATGAGTAGATGCCCTGTCACTCTCAGGAAGGTTTCTCTGCTCGCAGGGAGGCTTTCCTAGTTGGCCTGTGGGATTCTTAATGAAGATGTTGGAAAGAGCAGTGCTGCTGTGTTTCAGCTTCTAACCAGAAGCTGAATGAAGATCAGAAGTTCTCTGTCCCTCTCAAATGGATCCTAGCATTTCTCACTTCCGATAACGAGTGTGGTTTTCTTTGCTTGTGTGTTTCTTGTTATTGTTTTCTGTCTTTCAGGGTCTGTGAGTCCCTCAGATTTGTTAGATCTTGAATAGACATATGAACCCCAAATAACTGTAGTAAGAAATGCAGAAAATACTGAGCAGGAAGTTACTGGATTTCCTTTAGTAAGCAAATGTATCCTAGAAGCTCATGGTTGAAAATTGCTTTTTATTTAATGAGTCATTTTTATTGGAAGGTAATGATTATGTCCAGGCCATAAATACAGTGTAAATTCCCTTCAGCAGACATTAAAAATATGACTTTCAATTGCAAGCAGCTTTAAAAGCTTAAGAATATTGAAGTACAAATTTTCAAACCTGTGTATTCTGTAAACATATGGATAAAAAGAAATGAATAAAACCCAAGAAGAGTTCATGCATAGAAAAACATGTTTCTGACCACCATCTGTGGTTGAATATTGCAAGTTGAATGAGAACATGTAACACTGTAATGATAAAGGCTTTTAAAGGTGTTGCTGCATGTGGCAGCTCATTTATTGTTGCAGTATCCTGTGTGTTAGGACCCTCTCTCCATTTTACAAATGAAGCACAAGATGGTTTGGTGATTTGCCCAAATACTTCATCTTTCCAACATGTTGCCTTTTTGTGTTTGCTACTGCTGCTGCTAAGTTGCTTCAGTCCTGTCCGAATCTGTGCGACCCCATAGACGGCAGCCCACCAGGCTCCACCATCCCTGGGATTCTCCAGGCAAGAACACTGGAGTGGGGTGCCATTTCTTTCTCCAATGCAGGAAAGTGAAAAGTGAAAGTGAAGTCGCTCAGTCGTGTCCGACTCTTAGCGACCCCATGGACTGCAGCCTACCAGGCTCCTCCGCCCATGGGATTTTCCAGGCAAGAGTACTGGAGTGGGTCGCCAGTGCCTTCTCCCTTCTTGTGTTTATGAATATGTAATTTTTAAGACTATCAGTTTGAACAATCCAGTTTCAACATTTAATTATATTTTTCTTCCAGGAACACTCAGACAGCAATAGGAGTTATTACTGCTGGTTAAACTTAATAGTTTATATAGGAATAAATTTTAAAAATCCAACTGTGCTCCAAATTTACCTAGGAAATAAAAACTGTATGTATCAACATTCTGTTCAGCCGCCCAGAGGGCAGATGACAAAACTTTTTCAAAACGTTTTTATACTTATAATACCAAGATACTGAACTGACTGTTTCCAGCTAGCTCTGTGATTTTGTTGGATTAGCCAGGCATGTGCAAGATTTGGGTGTATAGGCCCAGCTTGAACTATATCCCTCATCTCAGTTCAGTATCAGCTGTCTATCTGTCTTACTCTTTCTGCTTAATTGTAAGCTCCTTTGCAGGATTTATTTTTCTTTTTTTCCCTTTTTTTAAAAAAATATTGAAATGTAGTTGATTTACAACATTGTATTAGTTTCAGGTATACAGTAAAATGACTCAGTTATATGTATGTATATATTTCAGATTTCCCATTATAGAATATTATAAGATACTGAATGTAGTTTCCTGTGTTATATAGTAAATCCTTGTTGTTTATCTATCTTGTATATAATAGTTTGTATCTGTTAATCCCGTACTCCTAATCCAGCAAGCCTACTCCTGGGCGTATGTCTGGAGAAGACTCTGATTGAAAAGATACACACACCACAATGTTCATAAACAGGGCTATTTACAACAGTCAAGACATGGAAGCAACGCAAGTGTCTACCAACAGATGCTAAGTCTGCTGCTGCTGCTGCTGCTGCTAAGTCGCTTCAGTCGTGTCCGACTCTGTGTTACCCCATAGACGGAAGCCCACCAGGCTCCTCTGTCCCTGGGATTCTCCAGGCAAGATCACTGGAGTGGGTTGCCATTTCCTTCTCCAATGCATGCAAGTGAAAAGTGAAAGGGAAGTCGCTCAGTCATGTCCGACTCTTCGTGACCCCATGGACTGCAGCCCACCAGTCACCTGCATCCATGGGATTCTCCAAACAAGAGTACTGGAGTGGGGTGCCATTGTCTTCTCCAGACACCAGATCTAGGTGTAGGTATATACGCCACAAAGGATTTCCAAAGATTGATTTCTTAAGCACAGTTGTGTCCTGTGCTCACCCAGTCAGAGGTTGAGTGGGGATTTTTGGAAGAAAAGGAAAAGGAAAGGGCTGGCTGTGTACCTGCAGCCGCAGCTCTGCATTTCTGCCTCATTCCTTTGCAAAGGTTGGATGAGGTGAAGGAGACATGTTTTCTGGTAATCAGCTTCACCTCTGAGCAGGTGGGGATTTGACCCAGGAGCTTTCTTGTTCTACTGTGGTTCAAAGATTTGAGTAACCAGTATGAAGATAAAGAAAATTGAGACCCAATACTCTCCTGAAGAGCTTCTTTGCCAGTGCTGGAGATCCATGGCTTATTTTCTCCTGGTTATTGAAGGTAGAGACAAAAATAAAAATAGGTTATATTTAAAAGTAATTTTACTTTGTAATAACTTTTCATTGTCCCATTGACCCCAGTAGGGTTTTTTAGCTTGTATTTAAATGTTCTTTATCCCTACGCAAACAGAGCCAAAAGACCAAAAAAAAAAAAAACAAAAAAAAACGTCCACAGAGCTGCCCATCACTCTTTGAAAATATTTTGGGCACATCAGAAGGCATGTGAGATCTTAATTCCCCGAACAGAGGTTGACCCCAAACCCCCTGCATTGGCAGCCAGAGTCTTCACCACCTGGCCAGCAGGGAAGCTCCTGCCGCCGCTTCTGTGTAAGCGTCCTCTCTGATTCCCAGTGCTTTCTCGTCACCTGGCTGCTTCTCTTGTTTAATGTCCTCTTGGCCATTTCTTTGGCTGACTGTGTTATCTGAAGGACTTTGTCATCCACATAATTCCTTTAGCTTTCTTTTCTCCACTCTGTTTTTTCAGTAAGGCCCTATCAACTTATTATTGGCAACCTCAGCTCACCAAGCCCTGCACGTCCCTGTCTCTTTCATCAGGCGCTGCCTCAAACCCTGGCTAACACTTTGGGATCATTTCAGGTAGAGGTTGTTATCTAAGGTATTCCATACTGTTTCTACTGTGCCAAGGGCCTCCAGTTTCACCACTCTCTTTTGGGCAATTTTTAAAAAAAATCTTCATCCTCAGCTTCTGCTTTATGTGGGTTGCCTTCTTCTGCTGTTTCTTTGCAAACGTACTTCACTGCTTTTCAAAGTTAGGCTTCTGTCACCCGCTGACCATCCTGCCACCCACACGCTTTGTGTTGGCAAAACTTCTCTGACCTCTTTAACAATTCTGTCTTCTCCTTAATTCCACTTTCTTCTTCAGCAGGAAATAATCTACTTTTCTTCTTAGAATAGCATGGTTTTAAGCTTGTTACACAACTGATTTTGTGTATATAGTAAATGAGTTATTTTATATACCACCCATGGTCAAGATTCCTTATATATATATATATTATATATAATATATATATATACCTATTCCTTATATATATATATAATCTTTAGCCTCTCTCATTCCAAAAGGAATGTAATGGAAATTAATGGTGCTCAGTTGTACCTGCCCCCAAAGGCTCAAACATTCATATATTTGAAACACAAGAGCATTCAGTTATCAAACATTTCTATATTTACCAAGCCATGACTCCTGTTTTTCTGACAGGTAGTGTATACTACTTTTGATGAGTTACACTGTCTAATGCAGCCAAGAAAATGGTCCTTACAGATGGGGAGTCATCTCTTCTGTACAGGCCAGGCAGTTCTCACTGGTGCTAACCCAGACCAAGGCCTGGCCCCCACCAAAATGACTTTGTTGAGTGAGAGATGAGAAAGAAGCCTGATACTCGGCTAGGGCGGTTCATGTTCTGTTAGCCAAGAGACTCTTATGGACAAATGAGAGAGAGGTTTGCAGGTCAGCCCTTAGCTTTGGCTTCTTCATCTGTTTATACTCAGGGTGAGAGTCTTCACTGATGTCATCAAAAACAACCTAAGTATCAAAAAAAAAAAAAAGCAAAATTGTGCATTTGGGTTTGAACTTTGTCACTGTTTTAGAATTGCCAACATGACTAGAATAGGGTCTTTGGAGCAAAAGAATGTGGGCTGAAGTTCTTTCTGTTTGAGGAAGGAAGAAGCTTGACAAGGAATCAGAGCAGATTCTGAAAGATGGATGTCCCAGGATGGGGCTGTGGGGTGAGGTCAGGTTGAGGGGGCTGTTTAGGTCATCATTGGAAGAACATTCGGAGGAAGCAACCATGAGGGATAGCACCATTGTTTGATGAGGTTGTCGGGATGGAATGCCATCATGTAAACAGATTCCTGTGTGTGTGTGTGTGTGTATGTGTGTGTGTGTTCAAGGGAGAGCCAGGAACAAAACAGAACAGGTAAGGATCTGTTCTTGAGATAATTGGGGTTAAATTTTATAATAGGAATGATATGCAGGAAAGATTTGGGTTGAAAACAAATGTGAGTATGTCTGTTACAAGGAGTGGCATCTCTTATCCTCACAATTCCCATTTGACCTTGGTGACCTTTGACACTTACTGTGCCTCTTGCTAATAGCTGGAGTGCACAGTCTGTACCTGGGGTGTGGGCATCACACTTGCTCTGTGGCCTTCAGTGTTCTGTGGCTCTCATTCAGTGCTCCCTTTTCCAGGCTGACTCGGCTGTCTGCCTGATCTGTCTCCTGTGATTATACAGCTGTTTCTTTTCTTCTTTTCTGAGCACCCTGAAAGAAACCATGTTGAGTGTGCCTCCCCATGTGAGGTGGCGCCCGTGTGACCTTGACAGCCACAGGCATAATTACGCACCCTTCAGGGTTAAGGATAGTCAGTATAATGTATCTGTCTTCATAGGGCTGCCCTGGTGGCTCAGACTGTAAAGAGTCTGCCTGCAATGCAGGAGACCTGGGTTCAGTCCCTGGGTTGAGAAGATCCCCTGGAGAAGGGAATGGAAACCTACTCCAATATTCTTGCCTGGAGAAGCCCATGGACAGAGGAGCCTGGTGGAATATAGTCCATGGGGTTGCAAAGAGTTGGACACGAATGAGTGACTAACACTTTCACAGAGCTGAGGCAAAACCCAGATCCCGTTCTCTTTAAGGCAGCTCCCTTTTGCGAGAGAACGTCTTGGTAACACACCAGTCTTTGATTTAGCAGCTAGAATTCGTTCACTGGTTGAGAGAGGTGAGGGTTGGAGGGGCGTCACATCTCCATGTGTGGGTGCCAGAAAATAGACTCTGCTCCACGCTCCCTACCCCAGTTGACCTCTTCCTGTTGATGAGCTGTTCGAGGGATGACGTCCTTAGGGAAACACGGGCATCTTCCTGGTTTTGATTTTGGCTTTTGTTGTACCGAGGCGAAACTCGCATAACATGAAATGTACCATTTTGAAGTGTTGAATCCTGTGGCATTCACACTGCGGTACAGCCAAGACCTCTCTCTAGTTCCAAACCGGGTGCCCACTGAGCGGTGACTCTCAGTACCCTCTCGCCTTCGCCTGCAGACCGCCAGTCTGTCTTCTGTCTTCCGTTTCTAGTGTTCCTAAGCACAGAGTGTAGCCATGTGATTCAGGGACCCCACGGTTAAAAGAAGGTGGAATCTTAGGGACTGGGATGTATGTTACCATAAATCCAGGAGGTGAGTTTCAAGGATAAAACCACATCTTGCTTTATCTTCCCTTTAGTGATAAAAGAAAGATGTTATATTTCTGAAGCACGTTTGATCTGACTTTGAAGGAATAAACCTATACATTTTGTTCGAGCAGATAGCCAGATAGCTGAAAGATAATGAGTTGATGAACTGGTTGTTTTTTTTTTCATTTTAAAATTGTATATTTTGATGAATCCTAGTAACAGTATGAAAGTGTATGGATTAATTGCCCATTTTAAGTATCCCATTCTGTTTTTTTTTTTCTTAAAGGGAAATATTTTTGAAAACTAAGTATTCGTTATGGGAAAATAAGCATGCCAGGCCTAAGAAAGAGAATGAAAGATACTTGAGATGCTGCCTTTTTCTCAAACATTGGAGGGGAGTTTGTGTGCTTGCAGCAGGATTTTTGTTTCATGAGTTTTTGTTGGTTCTTTATTGCAGTATTAGTTACTTTCAGAGGACCTGATCTTATAAAATGCCAAAAGATCCAGGAGAAAATTGAATGCTTTGGCTCAGATTAATTGCATATTATGTTAGAAGACAGAAGACTTCATGAAAACACCTCCTGTTAAGGGGGCAGACGCTGAATTTTCCTTTGATTCTAGATTTTAATATTGACTTCCAGTATTTAATAATTAAAAAAAACACGTTTTCACATGTATTTTTAATTTTCTCAAGTTTGAAAGTTGCATGAGTCTCACACTGACCCTTGGAAGTGGATTTCAGAGTTGGTATTTAAAATACAAGATTCACAGAGACCAAAATGGTGGGGTGGTCAACTGGAGTGTCATTTTCCAGAATAAGCAGTATTTACATTATCCTATTTCAATATTTCCTTTAGTTTTCATTTGGTGAATCTGGTTGTTATTAAAGTGACAAAGCTAATGGAGTTACCTGCTGGGGTGGCTTCTCCCAGGAAGGCACCTGGAATAAAACCGTTCAAATACTGAGGGGAGATTGTTATGATGTTCTGCCTCACAAGAGGGTCCCCTGAAGGTTAAACAGGAACATTCTCTGATTCTTCGAGAGTGTCCTTTGGCGTTAATCTTTCTGCCACCGCCTAGATGCCTGTCAGCCCCAACTTAAATCCATTTTGAGATACGCCTTGGTCTTCCCTGAATTAAACACAAGAACAAACAAACACCTTGGAGGGTTTTACCTCCTTCAAGTTTTGCTCATCTTGAGATTGCCATAGTCTACTGGCCTTTTTCAAGTGTGTATCAGAAAGGATGTTCATGGACACACCAAATCATAGATCAAGACGTACTATTTCAGGTGACTCTGTTCTTCAGGTTTGTGTTGTTTTTTTAATTTATTTTTAATTGAATGACAACATTTTACAATTCCACAGTGCTTTACAATTTTCCAAGTTTCACACACATTATTTTATATAAATCCACAATAAGCCTTTTTAAAAAGTCCTCTACCTTGGGACTTCCCTGGTGGTCCAGTGGTGAAGAATCCGCCTTCCAATATGGGGGACACGGGTTTGACCCCTGCTTAGGGAACTGGGATCCCACCCGCCCTGGGGCAACTATGCCAGCTCATTGCAACTAGAGAAGCTCCTGCTGAGCCCACGGGCTCTGGCGCTCATGCTCCATGACAGGAGAAGGCCAACACTGCAAGGAGAACCCCACGGGTGGTGCAGCTAGGGAAAAGCCCCAGGGCTGCAACGAAGCCCTGCTGCTGCTAGTGCTGCTGCTGCTGCTGCTAAGTCCCTTCAGTCGTGTCTGACTCTGTGCGACTCCATAGATGGCAGCCCACCAGGCTCCCCCGTCCCTGGGATTTTCCAGGCAAGAGTACTGGAGTGGGTTGCCATTGCCTTCTCCGAATGAAGCCCTAGTGCAGCAAAAAATAAAAGAGATCTGGGAGTAGAACCCTTACATTGCCCTCTCATCCCTCTCCCTGCTGGTAACCACTTGTTTGTTCTCTGTATCCGTGAGTCTTGCTTCTTTTTGGTTTTATTCACTAGCTCATTTACTTTTTAGATTCCACACTTCTGTGATATCATGCAGCATTTGTCTTTCTCCGTGTGGCTTATTTCACTTAGCATAATGCCATCCAAGTCCGTCTATGTTGCTGCAAATGGCATTATCCCATTTTTTTTATGTCTAAGTAATATTCCACTGTATATATGTACCATGTCTTCTTTGTCCATTCATCTGTTGATGGACACTTAGGTTGCTTACATATCTTGTCCATTGCAAATAATGCTGCAACAAATATTGGCATGCACGCGTTTCTTAAAGAGTGTCTGCCGCAAGATAGCAGGTGTAGAGAGAACCAAACAGCCGCATTTAAAAGTGGATAATTCATTCTAAATCAGATGATTCTGAGATAAGTGATGTGCAGAACACACTTGGAGGACCGCCGTCCTAGCCTATTGAAGCCACTGGGGGCCTTGCTTTATTATTCAGGACATTTGCTGTTCCTCCTGATGTTGAGTCATGAGAAAATTTGGTGAGATGTTCAGGACCTAATTCCAGTCATTAGAAAAATGTTGACAAAGGCAAGTAGTCTGGATTCAGAGTCCAGAGACAAAGCCCTGGAGACTCTTATTCTACATTGGCACTGCCTTCCGTATACTGAAATTGAGACACTTTTATACTCTTTCCCTGGCTTGTCCTTCAGCCCACATTTTCCCTGTCACATCCTCTGGGATCTCATGAGAGATTTTGTCAGATGCCTTGCTGACATCCAGCTATGCTAGATCTACAGAATTTCCCTGATCCACAGTTCAGCAAACACATTTTTTGAGAGGAAAGAAGAAAAGGGATGGGCAAATAAAATTTTTTTAAAGGAAAAGAAAAATGAGATTAACTTGGCATGTTATCTCTTTGCCTGCTGATCCAAACATATAAATTTGAACCAACAAATTTCCTCTGGAATGCACAGATTGTAAGGTATACTTCCCAGGAGTCGCTGGAGCCTAACAAAGAAATTTACATGTGTTTTACAGGAGGTTTTGCCTCCCCACAGGAACATGTGCAGACACAAGTGTGATAACTCATTAATAGCAGCTTCCCTTTCTGTGTGATTGGAAGCGGGGGGAGGAGGCGCTGTCTTATAACAGCGATTTTTGGGCAGCGTGCAGAGATGGCATTTCCTTGTAAAAATCTCTGAGGGTTTCACACTGGTCACCCCTCACTTTCCTCCCATCTGCATGCCCCCTGCTAAATAGCCTTCACCCTTTCTCTGTCTGGTGTATCTGGGAGGAAACAGGGAAAGGATGGCTTCCCAAAGAAAAAGGGAAATTCCTGTAGTGCATTTGAATAACAAAACTGTATTTCTCCGAGGGTTTATTCCTAGAAAAGGGAAAGAGAATAGTAGGGATATGTGTGTCCCAGAATTCTGACCATGAAACCATAGAAAAGAACTTTGACTCACAACTCACTTAAGCTAATCCCTCCCCTAGAGCCCCCCTCCCCATCCCCAGCCCCTGATATGGTGATTCATTGTGAAAATCTGAAGTGAACTGAATTTAGGTGCATGCAGAAGCCAGAGTACCAGGTGTCTGGGGATCATGCAGTGCCATCATCCCTCTCAAACTGATGGCTCAAAAGCACTGCCCTCCTGATGCACAGATTCTAAAAAGTGGGGGAAGCAAATTAATGATACTCAAAAGGAATTTAAAGTAGACTAATCAGGGGAGCTGTTTGCAGATGTGCTGATGTAGAAAAATCAGTATTGGCTTTGTCTGAAAAAAGGAGTGGAGTTTGTCTTCTCGAGCTAATTAAAATGGGCTTATCTGTAAATTTAGTTATTCATAAATCTTGCTTCCACAGAGCTGCTGTTTTTCTAATAGGATGGGAAGGCTGGGTTTCTGTAAATGTGGGTCACCCATGTGATTGAGTGACCCAGATTTCTGCAGACACCCAGAAGACAGAGCAGAGAGAGGATCTGCACAGCACAGCATGGGCACCCGGAGTGCCTATTCCGTGTGCTGACCACAGAGCTTGAACTGGACTGTTTTCACTTGGAAATCATGCTGTAGTTTCCTCCAAAGAAAACAGCACCAACTTCCAGGTCTTCCTGGGTTTTTTTTCCCCTCGATCACCTCTCTCTCTGAATTCACGAAGGGATCTTTTTTTAAGCAGTGAAATTAGGTAGCATCTTTCTTGGCTGTGGCTCCAGTTGGGATAGCAGGCAGCACAAGATGCAGGCTGGTGGCCCTGAGTGTCCATCGGTGGAGAGTCTGGAAATGGACTCATGCTGATTTTAGACAGCTCATCAAATTAGCATTTTATGATCTCTCTGCATATTTTCTTTATAATGTAGCAGCAACTGTTTTCACTATGTGGTCAGCCAAATCATTTTTTTTTCCTGTTATAAATTATGCTCAAAATGACAGGGCTCAATGTAGAAAAAGTAGAAAACACACAAAGAAAGCAATAAAAGGGGGGAGGCAGAAATTAAAAAGTGAGAGAAAATAACTTCTTATTCTTCTGAAGCCATGAGCAAGATGTGGTTTTGTTTAGTGGATTACAAAAAAATAAATAAATAAATAAATGAGCTCTGGAACCAGCTGTGCTGTGCTGTGCTAAGTTGCTCAGTCCTGTTCCACTCTCTGCGACCCCATGGACTGTAGCCCACCAGGCTTCTCTGTCCATGGGATTTCCCATGCAAGAATTCTGGAGTGGGTTGCTGTCTCCTACTCCAGGGGATCTTCCCAACACAGAGATCAAACCCAGGTCTCCCACATTGCAGGCGGATTCTTTACTGTCTGAGCCACCAGGGAAGCCCATGAATACTGAATTGGGTAGCCTATTCCTTCTCCAGGGGATCTTCCCGACTCAGGAATTGAACCAGGGTCTCCTGAATTGCAGGCAGATTCTTTACCAGCTGAGTTACCAGGGAAGCCCTTGGAAGCCGATACCTGCATTGAAACAGAAGCTCTACCATTTCTCAGCTGTGGGATTTGGGGCAATTATCTCATCTCACATGCTAGTAAAGTAATGTTCAAAATTCTCCAAGCCAGGCTTCAGCAATGTGTGAACCGTGAACTTCCTGATATTCAAGCTGGTTTTAGAAAAGGCAGAGGAACCAGAGATCAAATTGCCAACATCCGCTGGATCATAGAAAAAGCAAGAGAGTTCCAGAAAAACATCTATTTCTGCTTTATTGACTATGCCAAAGCCTTTGACTGTGTGGATCACAATAAACTGTGGAAAATTATGAAAGAGATGGGCATACCAGACCACCTGATCTGCTTTTTGAGAAATTTGTATGCAGGTCAGGAAGCAACAGTTAGAACTGGACATGGAACAACAGACTGATTCCAAATAGGAAAAGGAGTTCGTCAAGGCTGTATATTTATTTAACTTAGTTTATTTAACTTATATACAGAGTACATCATGAGAAACGCTGGACTGGAAGAAACACAAGCTGGAATCAAGATTGCCGGGAGAAATATCAATAACCTTAGATATGCAGATGACACCATCCTTATGGCAGAAAGTGAAGAGGAACTCAAAAGCCTCTTGATGAAAGTGAAAGTGGAGAGTGAAAAAGTTGGCTTAAAGCTCAACATTCAGAAAATGAAGATCATGGCATCCGGTCCCATCACTTCATGGGAAATAGATGGGGAAACAGTGGAAACAGTGTCAGACTTTATTTTTCTGGGCTCCAAAATCACTACAGATGGTGACTGCAGCCATGAAATTAAAAGACGCTTACTCCTTGGAAGAAAAGTTATGACCAACCTAGAAAGCATATTCAAAAGCAGAGACATTACTTTGCCAACAAAGGTTCGTCTAGTCAAGGCTATGGTTTTTCCTGTGGTCATGTATGGATGTGAGAGTTGGACTGTGAAGAAGGCTGAGCACCAAAGAATTGATGCTTTTGAACTGTGGTGTTGGAGAAGACTCTTGAGAGTCCCTTGGACTGCAAGGAGATCCAGCCAGTCCATTCTGAAGGAGATCAGCCCTGGGATTTCTTTGGAAGGAATGATGCTAAAGCTGAAACTCCAGTACTTTGGCCACCTCATGTGAAGAGTTGACTCATTGGAAAAGACTCTGATGCTAAGAGGGATTGGGGGCAGGAGGAGAAGGGGATGACAGTGGATGAGATGTCTGGATGGCATCACTGACTCAATGGACATGAGTCTGAGTGAACTCCAGGAGTTGGTGATGGACAGGGAGGCCTGGCGTGCTGCGATTCATGGGGTTGCAAAGAGTCGGACACGACTGATCGACTGATCTGATCTGATCTGATCTGATCTCTCTATAACTCAGTTTCTTCTTTGATACAATAAGAATACCTACTTCAAGAAAATGCCTTGATCCCCTTAAAAGACCTCAACATAGTAAACATTCAGTACATGTTTGTGGGAAAAGACACTGAACGAATACATAGGTGGAGTGCTTCCCATTGGATATGAAGTTGTGTGTCTGGTCCCTGGGCTTCCCAGGTGGCGCTACTGGTGAAGAAGCCCTCTGCTAATGCAGGAGATGTAAGAGATGCAGGTTCGATCCCTGCATCAGGAGGCTCCCCTGAAGGAGGACACCCCAGGATTCTTCTCTGGAGAATCCCATGGACAGAGGAGCCTGGCGGGCTATCACTGCGTTGGGTCATTTAAACTCGAGCGAGAAGAAGATAAGATTTGTGAAATAATACGTATGTTGAATAAGTAAGTTGTGATATACTTGGTACCCATTTGAGGGGAGGGCTCCCCAAGAGCTGTTTTATTTGGCAGTTTTTCTTTTTTTTGGTGTGTTCATCTGATTAAACTGCTCCCATTATAGCCTGATTGTTAGGCCCAGATCATTCCATCACAGAGTAAGAAATATGATAAGGCTCCATGGCATTCATCTTTTAAATTATTTTTAAATAAGCATTTCCCGAGTTCTTACCAAGTGGCAGGAGCCATGTCAGATTCTGGAGCTGCAAAGACATTTGCAGGGGACACAGTTAAGGAAACTAGTGACTCAGAGGGGAATTACAGTGTACTGCGATGCATGCTGAAAGTCAGCAGTGCCCAGGGCCTGTGTGTTTGTGTATACGCTTATGTGTGTTGGAGAGAGAAGTTATCAGAACATCCTTCCCCCAAGGAGGTCCAGTGGGAACTACATCCCAGTAAAAGGCTAGGTATTAGTTTCAAATGGTGGGTGGGGCTCATTGCAACCTAAAGTCACAAGAGTAGCAATTGCAAAGATTGTGAAAAGGAAGACAGCTGAGAAGGTGAACAGTCATCCTCAGTTCAGCATGGGTAGAGGTCTAGGGGGATGAAGGGTATGGGGCTGTATGCCGAATAGGGCTGGTTGTCATCTGATGGTTTTTAAGTAGAGAGTGAGTTGGCCAGGACAGCAGTTTGGAAAGCTCGTCAAGAGCCATGTGTCTTTGCGGTCAGGATGATTTGGCACCAGAAAGACTAGTTGTGGAAAATCCAGAATTAAGTGGCTGGAGTAAGGGTAGGGCAGCAGGGATGAAGGGAAGCAACTGATTCACAGGATGTTAAGGAAGGAGAAGTCACAGAATCTGGCAACCCATGGACGCCTGTGTGGGGAGCGACTAATGACAGAATTAGTGACGGTCCTCAGGCTTCTGGCTTGTGATGTGCGTGGGCTGGTGAGACCATTTATCTAGATTAAGTATGTAGGAGAACAGTCACTGTTCAGGTGGAAAGATGCCAAACACACTGGTGGGTTTTATGAACCTCTGACACATCAGAGGTGGCTTCCCAGGCGGCTCAATGGTAAAGAGACTGCTGCCAGTGCAGGAGATGCAGAGGCGTGGGTTCAGTCCCTGGGTCAGGAAGATGCCCTAGAGAAGGACATGGCACCACACTCCAGTATTCTTGCTGGGAAAATCCCATGGACAGAGGAGCCTGGTGGGCTACCATCCATGGGATCACAAAGTCAGACAACTGAGCACACGGGCTCGGACGTTGACGCATCAGATGGGGCTTCCAATAGGAGTGGCACCACGCAGGCTCTAAAGCGTGGATTTCTTCACGCAGGCGATCATCCTGGATCAATATACGTCACCTGGCTTTTCCTTATTAAGCAATTTCGGAAGTGACTGGCGTACATCAAGTTCTGTCTTAGAGAACCGTGGTGTGCTCTGCTTGTTTTAAATACACCACAAGGATGTTTTCTGGTGAAGGGAATTAATCTGAACAACTCGTTTCCATTGGGGGCTTTTGCTAGGCTATTGGAGGCAGCACTTAGAAGCAGGGAGATGGAAACTGGCACTGCTAGTTTCTGATGCTTTTGCTGCAAACTGATAAAGTAACAGAAGTTTTGTGATTTCAACATGGTTTTGTGGACGTATCGTTATTTATGCGTTTTTTTTTTTTTAAGTGAAGGAAATACCAGTTCCTAGCGGGAAGTATGCCCTCACATCATGGCTGAGTCTGGCCCTGTGCTGCCCTTCCCCTGTCAACAGTGGGTCAGGTCATTTTAGCATGTTCCTCAAGAGAAGAAGTGACAGCGAAAATTGCTCAGTCTTGTACAACTCTTTGAGACGCCATGGACTGTAGCCCGCCAGCCTGCTCTGTCCGTGGAATTCTCCAAGCAAGAATACTGCAGTGGGTAGCTGTTCCCTTCTCCAGGGGATCTTCCCAACCCACAGATCAAATCCAGGTCTCCCGCATTGCAGGCAGATTCTTTACCAGCTGAGCCACCAGGGAAGCCTTAGAAGATGCTGCCTTATCTTCTGACCATCCCCGATGGGGTGGAAAGTAATACTTGCCCATCTGCCTTATGATGCTCAGTGCCTTGGAGAAGGCAATGGCAACCCACTCCAGTACTCTTGCCTGGAAAATCCCATGGATGCAGGAGCCTGGTGGACTGCAGTCCATGGGGTCGCTAAGAGTCACACAGGACTAAGTGACTTCACTTTCACTTTTCACTTTCATGCATTGAAGAAGGAAATGGCAACCCACTCCAGTGTTCCTGCCTGGAGAATCCCAGGGATGGCAGAGCCTGGTGGGCTGCCGTCTGTGGGGTTGCACAGAGTTGGACACGACTGATGCGACTTAGCAGCAGCAGCAGCTCAGTACCTCAGGCCAAGAGACTTCCTGGAAGACATGTGGTGGGGAAGAAAAATTAGGAGTTTGAAATTCACATAAACACACTGCTGTTTATCGAGTAGATTACCAACAAGGACCTACTGTATAGCACAGGGAACTATATTGAATATCTTGTAATAACTGATAAAGAAGGATGTGAAAAAAAAAAAAGATATGCGTGCCTGCATCTCTTTGCTGCACACCTGAAATTAACATAACGTTGTAAATCAACTATACTTCAGTCAGAAAAGCAAAGAATTATTCAGAAAAATGAAGCTGTGACTATAATTTTACTTCCTCATGTTTTGTATGTTATGTATATAGAGGCAGGATAGAGAATGTTCATGTTTCAGTTGTGTTTATTTGCAGCTTACTGTTGTGTATCAGATAGTCTAGTGAGTTTCCTGCTGGGGTGATGAAGGGGCTGCATGTATAAGCTTCTTGGGGAAGACGGGTTTCCAAACAAATACGAGCAAAGCAGTGAGTAGAGTACTGTAACAGAAGTATATCCAAAGCAGCTTGGGGCTTCAGAGCAGAACTGCCTAGCAAGTGCTAAGGCGTTTTTTATTCTGAATTTGCTCACTTCTAACTGAAGGGTAATTACCTCTTGTGTTGGTTTCTGCCACGCGTCAGCGTGGGTCACACGCGTGTCCCCTCCCTCTTGAGGCCCCCCCAGGTTGTCACTGAGCCCTGGTCTGCGTCCCCCGGGGCATACGGCAGCTTCCCACTGGCTGGCTCTTTTGCCTGTGTTGCTGTGTATGTTTCCGCGATGCTCTCCATCAGTCCCACCCTCTCCTTCCTACCAGGAATTCTGCAGAGAGGAGTCTCTCTGGGCAGCCTGCAGGCTTGCTTACCTTGTTTAAACGACATGGCAGACTTGTTGAAGGTCATATCCTTTTTCCTGAATTGGACTTTTCTTTACATTTCATCTGTGCCTCTTTGTATTGCAGTTTTTCAGGTCTGAGTCTTGTCTTCTGCACTATTCTAGAGCCTCTTCCGGGTAAGACCTCTGTCTATTCAACTTTTCTATTCCCTGCTGTGCCCAGCAAATGCCACAGTAACATACAGAGTTTCTCACTTTATTCTCAGAATAGCACTGTGGCACAGATGTTATTGTTAGCCCCATTTTTATAGATAAGAAAAGTAAAATTCAGAGCATTGAAAACTATTGTTAAGGTATTTTAAACAGTTCCAGTTGCTTAAATGAAATGCAGTAAAGTAAATGGATTAAACAGAAATTCATTCTTTGACAGTTCTAGAAACTAGAAGGCCAAGATTATGATGGTAGCATGATCAGAAATGGCAAAGTTATTAGGATATCATGGAGGCCCTGACAGTGTCTCCCATGCCTATCGATTGTTCTGTTGGTCTTTCCTGGCATTGGACTAAATACACTTCTGTTAGTGCTTATAACTTCAGAAGGCAAGTTATTCTTATTTTTGTTTTACAGATGGAAAAATAGTGGACAAACTTAAATCTAGTCTGGGGAGAGAAAGGTTATGTTCAAGGAAAGTGAAACAAAAACAGATTTAAATAATAAAAACTAATAATGTTAGATGTACCTTAAGGTAAAAGGGAAAGAATCTGCCTGCAGTGCAGGAGACCTAAGTTTGATCCCTGGGTTCAGAAGATCCTCTGGAGAAGGCAATGGCTACCTACTCCAGTATTCTTGCCTGGAGAATTCTATGAACAGAGGAGTCTGGCATGCTAAGCCCATGGGATCACAGAGAGCTGGACATGATGTAGTGATTGACACTTTCACTTTCAAGGTGGGTTGTCAAATGCATGGTGCATAATAAAAGCTCTCATTTACTCAGTGGTATGGACGTGCTTGTCCTGGTGAGATGCCTTATAATAATCTTCATAGTAGCAGTTCGAAATGGGTACGATTACTTTCCCCTTTTACTGAGGATGAAATCAGACAGAGAAGTTAATGATCACATATTAGTAAGTGTCAGAGTAAATGCCACGTCTGTTTGTTTCCAGTGCTATTCTCTTAAACACTGTAATTACAGCAGTGTAACACCCTGACATATTAAACTGGATTGTGCTTTTCCTCACTGCCTCACTTTTTGATCACTCTCATCAGCTGGTAGTTTTCACTGCCTTGTGGAGAATTAGGGCATTCTAGACAGGGAGCAGAGTAAGCAGGAGGCATGTCCATAGAAAAGCAAAGAAAGCAGAGAAAAATGGGGGAAAGAGCTATTTTTTAACTTCCAAAATAGGTTTTTGAAAGCCACATCAAAAATAACAGTTTTAAAAGCACAGGTTTTGATCCTGAGAGCTAAGTTTTGTTGAGAGAAGAAAAGCCTCCTGAGAATAAAAAATAAAGGTCTCTGAAAAAGCTGGTCATAGGGTTTATGCCATAGTAATGGATTGGAAAGAGACTAGAGGAAGATTTATAAGCTTCCCTCTCCCCACCTGATCCTTGCCAGCGTAGCTGAAGATCTTCAGGTAGGTAGAGGAGGAGAGTTAGTTAGGACCTGAGCAGGGAGAAGGGGTCTGGGTTCTGCAGTGATGGAGCCAGACCTGGGCCATCCCCTAGGAAGGTAAGCAAAGCCGCCAAGTCTGGAGAGAGTGCCAGGGCCAGCCAGGGCCACGTCTGCTGGCCTTCCCCTTTCCCAGGGGCACACGTGTCACCTCCGGGAGCCACGGTGGTTACTCTGCGCTGCTCCTCAGGACCTCCTCAGTGGCTACCTGCATGCTGCCTGTGTACCATCCAGTAGAACCCATGTTCCCCCACACCCTGACATTCTGCTGAGCCTTCATGTGGGCCATCCAGTCCGTGGGAATGCCTCTCTTCAGGGCCCAGGATAGTCAAAGCCTTGCAAAGGAGACCTAGATCTTACCTGGGTGGGACTGACTATATTTCCAAAGGAGAAGTGAAGCTCCTCTGCGATAGCTTCCAGGGGCAGCTGGAACCAAAGCTGGATCTTGAGGATGAGGAGGACCTCGGAAGTGAGGGGATAAGACAAGCTTTCGAGGAGGGTGAGCAGAGTGCATGGCTATGGAAAAGCATGATTCGTGTTGTGAAAATACTTAAATCCTGAAGTTACAGTTTGGGGCTAGCATCTGCCATGGGGGACCTTGAATGTGAGAATAGAGTTTCGACTTCAGCCTGCAGGCACTGAGGAGTCATTGAAGGTATCTTTTGTTTGTGATCTTTACAATGAAATCCTCTACTAAGCATTTTGCACACATTTAAGAATGACTCACTTAATATTCAAAAACAGCTCCAGAGAGGCTGAGTAACTGACCTGAGGTTACACAACTGGGAAGAGCTAGAACTCCGCAGATTTGAGCCCTGGATTTGTCTGCCTGAGACAGAATCTCATGTTCTTCCAACTCTACCCAGCTGTGAACCTCAGCCTATGAGTGCAAGTCGGGACTAGCATCCTTGGTCATGCTTGGCTCTAGAGCAGTCAGACTCCAGGCTCCCTCCAAAGGGGATACCTTTGCAAACTTGCAGATGAATGTACCACCCCTGTCCCCCCAAAGGTTTCCTAGCCTAGTCATCCCCAAGTTGGCTCCTCATGCTCTTAATCTGTGTTTTGACCGAGGAGTTAAATCACTGTCAGTCACCTGTTAGTTTTGGTCCCAAGGCTGTAGACGAGTGGTTCTTTATCTTGACATCTTAGCTCCTGCGTCTGTGCTTTGTAAAAATGTGTAATGTTTTTCTTCTTGTTCTTCAGAGTGACTTAGTTCCTGTGCCAGGGGAGGGCAGTGTGTAAGCTTTTACTCTGAGCTCTTCTTATTTATGCAGAGTTTAGATCTGCGTTCTGTCAGCTCATTAATTGGTCTACTTTTCATCCAGTTAATGACAAATGCGGACCGTGCAGAAGTTTGACATTCAAAACGGACAGCTCCGCGGTTTCGTGCTTTTAGGTCAGTCACTCCCTCCAACTTGGAGATTTATCTCCATGGGCCTGACAGTTGACCTCTTTGCAGGCACTTACTTCTACCTGTCCTTTCTGGAGTTTTTCCTGGCACCTCAGAGTGAGGGATGGGATTTGTTAACATCAACAATTCTTTGAGATAGACAGGACAAGCGTCCTGGTGCTCTCTTCAGAGGTGAGGCGTCCACAGAACCTAGAAGTTGCTCCGCTGTCCCGTGGAGTGGTGCTGGTTGTCCGGAATGCTCGGTCGCGTCCATTCCATTGGCATTCAGCAGTTCAGCATCAGGCTCAAGTTGGAATAACCCAGACACCTACCTTCAGATTATCAACCGCATCTCTCTTCTGCTTCTCCCTCCTCACGTCTTCTCTTTGTCTCTCACACACATGTACACAAATATACATCATATTCCATCCCAACTGAAGCATGGTAATTTCCCAGGATGTCCCGTTTGTTTTCTTACCTCTGAGCATCTGCCATTGTTGCGGTTATTGTTAGCATTGATATAACCGTAATCACGACAGTGATGGCTATCCATTCCTCAGTCCCAGGTTCTTTCCTCACATTCTTCCATATAGTAGATGAAGAGGGAATGCTGGGAACATCGGACGCTCCAGGACAAATTTCTGCCTGGCTCCGGGGCTGTTCCCTCTGCCTCGGCCGGGCTTCCCCCCAGCCACCCGGCTGCCGTGGTTTCTCTCTGGGACTCAGGGCTCTGCCCGCCCTGCTGTGTCTCTGTACCCCCAATGCCTTAGTGTGGCAGGATGCACGCTGCCCGGTGTGGGTCAGCGGACCTGGCTGTCTCCTCTACTTGAGTCAGGGACCGCAGCGTCTGTCTTGTTTGGAACTGGGTTTCCAGGTCGAGTCTAGGGCTAGACTGCCACAGCTCGGTCATTACACTGTCAGTTACTGTCTGGATCAGAAGTAAATTCAACACTATTTTAGTACCTATTGTTTCTGAAATCAAAAATGCAGAGCACCCCACTCCATTCCCTCCGTTCTGAGAGCCAAGCACAGGCTGTGCTCACCCCAGCTGAGATGCCGGTCATTGATTCACGATGCCTCACCCCTAAAAGACCTGGGGTGTGGGTGTTACTGCTGATGAGAGCATATGGTCCGGTGGTTTGGCAGGCAAAGTCCTGGCAGAAGAGTCTCGGGGTGACTGCTTGTTTCTGAGTGGGACCTGTATGTCAGTGTTATGGAAAGCAAAAGGGAAAGTGTTAGGCGCTCAGTCGTGTCCGACTCTTTGTGACCCCGTGGATTGTAGCCCACCACACTCCTCCATCCATGAGATTCTCCAGGTGAGAGTACTGGAGTGGGTAGCCATTCCCTTCTCCAGGGGATCTTCCTGACCCAGGGATTGAACTCAGGTTTCCTGCATTGCGGGCAGATTCTTTACCATCTGAGGCAACAAAAAACGAAATAGTTCTCCATGTGCCATTCCCTTTCCAGGGGACTTTCCACTCATAGGCAGATGACAGGGACCTACAGAAGGCTGACCTCACCTGATTGTGTGTGCACGTGTGTGCCTGTGGTTCGTGTGTGTCTGTTCTCTGTGTGTCTGTCTTGGGGACTGGGAAGGGTGTCTGTTTTGCCCCCAGCCTCTCGAGGAAGGCATGGCTGTCATCGCAGGGAAACACGTGCGTCACAGCAGCAGCAGCAGGCACACCGCCGTTTGCATGTCTGCGCTCTGACAGCATCTGCTGACACTTGAGACTCTTCTGCCAGGACTTTGCCTGCCAAACCACCGGACCATATGCTCTCATCAGCAGTAACACCCACACCCCAGGTCTTTTAGGGGTGAGGCATCATGAATCAATGACCGGCATCTCAGCCGGGATGAGCACAGCCTGTGCTTGGCTCTCAGAACGGAGGGAATGGAGTGGGGTGCTCTGCATTTTTGATTTCAGAAACAATAGGTACTAAAATAGTGTTGAATTTACTTCTGATCCAGATAGTAATTGACACTGTAATGAATGGATTAACTAATTACAAAGAGCTGCAATATTTTTCCAAGGCCTAATCTACTGGCTTGTTGTTCGTGAGAAGCATCATTAAACAGAATAGCATGAAGCAGTTGTTTTCCTAAGTGGCAGAAAAGAGTGTCTAAACTTCTGGTTGAGCAAGGTTCTACTTTCTATGTGCACTAGCACATGAATTTTATATGCTATAAATTGCTCTTGATTGATAGCTTTCTAGTTGTTTCAGATGTATATTTTCTGCCCCTTCTTCCTCCGAGAGAAGTAATGAGTCTGTTAAAAATAGGGGCTACTTATGTTTTTCTTTTCTACTCCTAGGAATGCACTACAGCATTGGGCCCTGAGGAGGTACCCAAAAAATCACTCAGTAAAATAATAACATTGGCAGATAAGATTTATTTAGGAGGCATTACAGTATGTTAAGAGGGGAGGGGAGGGAGGAGGGTGGAGGGTTCAGGATGGGGAACGCGGGTATACCTGTGGCGGATTCATTTCGATATTTGGCAAAACTAATACAATATTGTAAAGTTTAAAAATAAAATAAAATTTAAAAAAAAAGAAAAGAAAAAAAAAAAGTTGAGTTTTCAGCAAATGAATTATACACAAGACTTAAAGCAGAAAACTTTTATCCCAAATTAGATTCACAGTCTTTCCCGAGTTTCTTGGACAGTCCACAATTGATAGGAAAGTCATAGTTTCATAGGCCAGGGGGGCGACGAGAGGAGTTACCCTGCATCAGAGGTCAGGGGCGGCAGCCGGGAGGAGCTACCCCACGCCCCTAAGCCCGAGGCCAAGGGCGGCGGTGGGGAAGAGCAACCGCATGACCGAGGCCAGGGGCGGTGGTCGGGAGGACCAACCCCACGGCCAAGGAGCTGTGGCTGCGTGGGCACAGGAGGGCCTAGAGGAGCTATCCCACATTGAAGGTCAGGAAGGGTGGCAGTGAGGAGATACCCCTCATCCAAGCTAAGGAGCAATGGCTGTGCTTTGCTGGAGCAGCCGTGAAGAGATACCCCACGCCCAAGGTAAGAGAAACCCAAGTAAGACGGTAGGTGTTGCAAGAGGGACATCAGAGGGCAAACACACGGAAACCATACTCACAGAAAACTAGTCAATCTAATCACACTAGGACCACAGCCTTGTCTAACTCAATGAAACTAAGCCATGCCTGTGGGACAACCCAAGACGGGCGGGTCATGGTGGAGAGGTCTGACAGAATGTGGTCCGCTGGAGAAGGGAATGGAAAACCACTTCAGTATTCTTGCCTTGAGAACCCCATGAACAGTATGAAAAGGCAAAATGATAGGATACTGAAAGAGAAACTCCCCAGGTCAGTAGGTGCCCAATATGCTACTGGAGATCAGTGGAGAAATAACTCCAGAAAGAATGAAGGGATGGAGCCAAAGCAAAAACAATACCCAGCTGTGGATGTGACTGGTGATAGAAGCAAGGTCCAATGCTGTAAAGAGCAATATTGCATAGGAACCTGGAATGTCAGGTCCATGAATCAAGGCAAATTGGAAGTCGTCAAACAAGAGATGGCAAGAGTGAATGTCGACATTCTAGGAATCAGCGAACTGAAATGGACTGGAATGGGTGAATTTAACTCAGATGACCATTATATCTACTACTGCGGGCAGGAATCCCTCAGAAGAAATGGAGTGGCCATCATGGTCAACAAAAGAGTCCAAAATGCAGTACTTGGATGCAATCTCAAAAACAACAGAATGATGTCTGTTCGTTTCAAAGGCAAACCATTCAATATCACAGTAATCCAAGTCTATGCCCCGACCAGTAACGCTGAAGAAACTGAAGTTGAACGGTTCTATGAAGACCTACAAGACCTTTTAGAACTAACGCCCCAAAAAGATGTCCTTTTCATTATAGGGGACTGGAATGCAAAAGTAGGAAGTCAAGAAACACCTGGAGTAACAGGCAAATTTGGCCTTGGAATACGCAATGAAGCAGGGCAAAGACTAATAGAGTTTTGTCAAGAAAATGCACTGGTCATAACAAACACCCTCTTCCAACGACACAAGAGAAGACTCTATACATGGACATCACCAGATGGTCAACACCAAAATCAGATTGATTATATTCTTTGCAGCCAAAGATGGAGAAGCTCTATACAGTCAGCAAAAACAAGACCAGGAGCTGACTGTGGCTCAGACTGTGAACTCCTTATTGCCAAATTCAGACTTAAAATGAAGAAAGTAGGGAAAACCACTAGACCATTCAGGTATGACCTAAATCAAATCCCTTATGATTATACAGTGGAAGTGAGAAATAGATTTAAGGGCCTAGATCTGATAGATAGAGTGCCTGATGAACTATAGAATGAGGTTCATGACACTGTACAGGAGACAGGGATCAAGACCATTCCCATAGAAAAGAAATGCAAAAAAGCAAAATGGCTGTCTGGGGAGGCCTTACAAATAGCTGTGAAAAGAAGAGAAGCGAAAAGCAAAGGAGAAAAGGAAAGATATAAGCATCTGAATGCAGAGTTCCAAAGAATAGCAAGAAGAGATAAGAAAGCCTTCTTCAGCGATCAATGCAAAGAAATAGAGGAAAACAACAGAATGGGAAAGACTAGGGATCTCTTCAAGAAAATCAGAGATACCAAAGGAACATTTCATGCAAAGATGAGCTCAATAAAGGACAGAAATGGTATGGACCTAACAGAAGCAGAAGATATTAAGAAGAGATGGCAAGAATACACAGAAGAACTGTACAAAAAAGATCTTCATGACCCAGATAATCATGATGGTGTGATCACTGACCTAGAGCCAGACATCCTGGAATGTGAAGTCAAGTGGGCCTTAGAAAGCATCACTACGAACAAAGCTAGTGGAGGTGATGGAATTCCAGTTGAGCTATTCCAAATCCTGAAAGATGATGCTGTGCAAGTGCTGCACTCAATATGCCAGCAAATTTGGAAAACTCAGCAGTGGCCACAGGACTGGAAAATGTTAGTTTTCATTCCAGTCCCAAAGAAAGGCAATGCCAAAGAATGTTCAAACTACCACACAATTGCACTCATCTCACATGGTAGTAAAGTAATGCTCAAAATTCTCCAAGCCAGGCTTCAGCAATATGTGAACCATGAACTTCCTGATGTTCAAGCTGGCTTTAGAAAAGGCAGAGGAACCAGAGATCAAATTGCCAATATCTGCTGGATCATAGAAAAAGCAAGAGAGTTCCAGAAAAACGTCTATTTCTGCTTTATTGACTGTGCCAAAGCCTTTGACTGTGTGGATCACAATAAACTGTGGAAAATTCTGAAAGAGATGGGAATACCAGACCACGTGATCTGCCTCTTGAGAAATTTGTATGCAGGTCAGGAAGCAACAGTTAGAACTGGACATGGAACAACAGGGCTGTATATTGTCACCCTGTTTATTTAACTTATATGCAGAGTACATCATGAGAAACGCTGGACTGGAAGAAACACAAGCTGGAATCAAGATTGCTGGGAGAAATATCAATAACCTCAGATATGCAGATGACACCACCCTTATGGCAGAAAGTGAAGAGGAACTCAAAAGCCTCTTGATGAAAGTGAAAGTGGAGAGTGAAAAAGTTGGCTTAAAGCTCAACATTCAGAAAACGAAGATCATGGCATCCAGTACCACCACTTCATGGGAAATAGATGGGGAAACAGTGGAAACAGTGTCAGACTTTATTTTTCTGGGCTCCAAAATCACTGCAGATGGTGACTGCAGCCATGAAATTAAAAGACGCTTACTCCTTGGAAGGAAAGTTATGACCAACCTAGATAGCATATTCGAAAGCAGAGACATTACTTTGCCAACAAAGGTCCATCTAGTCAAGGCTATGGTTTTTCCTGTGGTCATGTATGGATGTGAGAATTGGACTTTGAAGAAGGCTGAGCACTGAAGAATTGATGCTTTTGAACTGTGGTGTTGGAGAAGACTCTTGAGAGTCCCTTGGACTGCAAGGAGATCCAACCAGTCCATTCTGAAGGAGATCAGCCCTGGGTTTTCTTTGGAAGGAATGAAGCTAAAGCTGAAACTCCGGTACTTTGGCCACCTCATGCGAAGAGTTGACTCATTGGGAAAGACTCTGATGCTGGGAGGGATTGGGGGCAGGAGGAGAAGGGGGTGACAGAGGATGAGATATCTGGATGGCTTCACTGACTCAATGGATGTGAATCTGAGTGAACTCCGGGTGTTGGTGATGGACAGGGAGGCCTGGCCTGCTGCAGTCCGTGGAGTCGCAAAGAGTCAGACATGACTGAACGACTGAATTGAACTGATGTCATAAAGCATTTGTATCTATCTACACACAGATGAAGACTTCTAGAATCTTTAAAAGGGGTTAAAAGTTTTTAGTATTTCCTTACCTCTCTCTAACTTTTTAAATGAGAACATGTTAACTATATCCATAGAATTCAGCTCCCATTAGGGCAGGGATGTGTGTCTGTTTTGTTTTTCTGCCTCGCCCATTAGCTGCAAGAGTGCCTGGCACAGACTAGATATTGAATATTTGCTAAGTAAATACTTGAACCCCAAATATTTTCTAACCTAGTGCTATAAATAACCTTTTTTTCACTTTAAGATACTATTAATTAAATGTCAGTAGTTTTCCAGTTGCTCAGTCATGTCTGACTCTTCATGACCCCATGGACTTCAGCATGCCAGATCTCCCTGTCCTTCACCATCTCCCAAAACTTGCTCAAACTAATGTCCACTGAGTCGGTGATGCCATCCAACCATCTCATCCTCTGCCATTCCCTTCTCCTGCTGCCTTCAATCTTTCCCAGCATCAGAGACTTTTCCAGTGAATCAGTTCTTTGCATCAGGTGGCCAAAGCATTGGACCTTCAGCTTCAGCATCGGTCCTTCCAATGAATATTCAGGACTGAGTTCCTTCAGGATTGATTGGTTTGATCTCCTTTCAGTCCAAGGGACTCTCAAGAGTCTTCTCCAACGCCACAGTTCAAAAGCATCAATTCTTCAGCACTCAGCTTTCTTTATACTCCAACTCTCACATCCATATATGACTACTGGAAAAACCATAGCTTTGACTAGACGGACCTTTGTTGGCAAAGTAATGTCTCTGCTTTTTAATATGCTGTCTAGGTTGGTCATAGTTTTTCTTCCAAGGAACAAGTGTCTTTTAATTTCATGGCTGCAGTCACTGTCCGCAGTGATTTTGGAGCCCCCAAAAATAAAATCTCTCACTGTTTCCATTGTTTCCCCATCTATTTTCAGTAGTACTAAATACTTTTTTCTCTACAGTTTCCCTAGATATATCCCCTTTTGATCTTTATCAATTTCTTTTGTCTTTCTATAAAACAAAAAGACTTATGGTTGAAATATATACTTGAATAGTTTGACAGTATTGACATCATTTAGCATTTACTGGGTGCTTAATAAATATTTGTTGAAATACTATAGCCCATCTGATTGACTCTCAGTCCCCTTCTGTATATGGATAGCTTTTTACTCATTCATATTTTACAAAATGATACAGCATGTCTAGGTCTTCCTGTTTTATCTCTTAGTGTTGTCTAAGAGTCCTATATTCAGCTTCACCACATTTAACCGTATTTCTTTCCATTCTTTACAGGTAGACTAATTTTTCATGCCTCCTTTTAGCTCCCTTTGGGCTTCCCAGCTGGCTTAGTGGTAAAGAATCCACCTGGCAATGCAGGAAATACAAGAGACATGAGTTTGACCCCTGTGTCAGGAAGATCTCCTGGAGGAGGAAATGGCAACCCACTCCAGTATTCTTTCTTTGGAAATCCCATGGATAGAGGAGCCTGGTGGGTTACAGTCTGTGAGGTCACAAAGAGTCAGACATGGCTGAGTGACTGAGCGTGCACACTCATTTTTTCATGCTTTCTTTCTGCTCCTTACTCTGCATTGTCGTAACCTGGGTTCAGTGTCACCTGCTCTTGTCTTGGACATCTCTGACTTCTGGTAATATTTAACCAGCAGCGCTGTGGTCTACAGTGGTCTAGGAGTGTCTCTCAGGAGGTGCTGAGCCTGTAGAGCTCAGGGAAACTCGCTTTTTCACTCTCGTCTCCTTTTCCCTCTCCTTTGCTGACAGCTACCCCATCCTGAAGCCTACTCAGTCTCCAGCCCAGTCAGGACACTGAAATGTTTACAGCATGACTGGGTGAGAGCTTCCCTTATATAGATGGGTAAGGGATCTCAAAATTGCATGTAATAAATCTGAGCTCATCCCTGAGCCAGGCATTTTATAGTTACTGTCTCATTTAATTCTCAGAAACTTTGTGCAAAGAGCATGATCACAAATCCACCCTCTTTCCCACAGAACCAGAGATGTGCAGGTGCTGAGTAGAGTGTTGCAGTGAATGATTTGTTTTCTTGTCTAAACCTTTGTCTTACTCGCTCCGCTGCCCCACTGTCTCACATGCGGGTATTTTATAGGAGCCAGAGCCACAGAATTTAATGGCCATCTGCTTGCTCTCATACCAGTCATGGTTCTTGGCTTTCCTTAAGCAATAGAAATTGATCAGAGGGCAGATAAATTCAGGCGAGGTTTTACTGGGGCGCTGCTGCGGGAGCACGGAGCTAGAACAAGTAACAGGTTACCTTGTTAGCTCACTCGCCGAGGGAAACTGAACTGCCCCTTCTGTGGGTGAGGGTGGTGCTGAGTCCAGGGACTTGGCCAGGGGGGCGGCTGAGGTGTTTTGCCCACCCCTTTGGTGGTGTTGAGTGCACGGGGCATGCAACAGTACCCTGCTTTTGCTCCTAGCTTTTCAGAAATTCAGCAGTTGACTTTTTGTCAGCAGTTTTAGGCTTGTGGTTGTAATGCACATTGTGACACAATTTAAGTGCCTATAATTAGCACCGTATTATCATTCATAGAGGAAAAGCTGCATTATTACCAAATCTCAGTCACGCACAAACGTATGTAGCCAGTAAGGGTGTCAAAGGGACAACTAAAGAAACCCAGTGACTTACTCAGTAAGCAGAACAGGTCGTGTGATGAGCCAGCCTGGCATGCTGTCGTCCCGGGCTGCGCCTGGTCGTCTGATCGCTGTCCTTGCCCAGAGTCCTGGGCTGGGCCAAGTGACTGATTCACGCACACCTCAGTCCCGTTACCGTAATGCTGGCCACAAACCACCCTATGAATCTACCGTTGTGTACAAACCAGGTCTCCCACTGCCAGGTCCGATTCAGATAGGCTGGGACCTGGGACCTGGGACCTGGGGCCTTTGCTGCAGAGCTTATACTTAGACAAATATCTCCTCCAGAAACTATGAGGGATTAAAAATAGCTGAGTGCAGGTGCAAATTATGGACAGCAAGATACAAAGTGACCAAAATGTCAACTGCCAAATTTCGGAAGAGCAACAAAAGCAGGGTAACTGTCAAATGCCTGGCTTCTGTTTTTTTTTTGTTTTTTTTTTTTTTATTAACAAAAGGACTAGAATTTGGGGGATTTGGGCATTAAGCAATACATTTGCCCAGATGTGAAAAGTTAATTTTAAGGGATCGGAAGATCTTGTTTATGGTATGTGAATGCAGCTTAAAGGGAATTAGTTTAATTGTGTAAGAATATTAAGCAATCTGCCGTCTGCTGTCAACGGCACATGGGTCCCTGAAAGTCTGCTTTTCCATTACTCCCATCTTCTCCCTGTCTGGATGGAGTTCCCAACATCATTAACACGCCTCACATGGGTTTTTTTTGTTTTTTTTTTTTTGAAGCTGGGGCTCAGTTAAATCGTTTTCACTTATGCATAGTGGATTAGCGAAAACCTTTTCCCCAGATACCCGCAAAAACAGCTATTTTGGTCTTCTCTTGCACACGACACACAGCCAGTTTCGTGCAGCATATTGGCCTGATCACCAGCTAGTCTGTTTAACCGTACTGCTCTCCCTGCCCGTCTTCCCAGCAAAGCTCCTTCTGTACTGGCACCACCCTCCATTCACCACCCTGCAAATGCTCCATCTCTCTTCTTTTTCACCCCAGATTTTTTTTTTTTTTTAATCTCTGTCTTTAGGAGATTGCCCGATAGGTTTTTATTTGCCTGTGTTATGGAACAGTATTTCACAAACTGCTTTGGGTCACAGTCTACCGTAGGAATTAAATTTTACCTGTGAACCAGAATATCCCTTGTCAGCCACACAAGCACAGGCTCCAGAGGGACTCTGCAGAGGCTTTTGGAAAACAGTGCCGGGTGAGTTTCCTAGGTGCTCTAAGTGTGGACCCCAAACAGGGTAGCTTAAGATAACAGAAATGTATTGTCTTAGCTCTGGAGGCCAGAGGTCAAGGCTGGCCTAGGCGTGTTCTCGCTGATGACTCCAGGGGAGAACGTCCCTTGCCTTAGCTTCGGGGGTGCGTGGCGATCTTTGGTGTCCTGGGTTCTCCCGTGTGTCTTTGCATGGTCTTCCTTCTGGATGTGTCGGTCCCTGGTCAGATGTCCCTTTTTCATTAGGGCACCAGTCGTATTGGACTAAGACTCGCCCTAACAGTTTCATTTTAACCTGATCACCTCTGTAAAGACCTTCTATCCAAATAAGGTCACATTCTGAGGGACTGGAGTGAGGGGTACCCCCAGTTAGGATGTGACTGTATCTTTTTTTGGGGCAGACATGATTCAATCCATCATGATCACCAATCCTTAAGTAATATCTTAATGTCTATTTTCTTCTTTCATGAAAAATGTTGCTTATTTCTTGTGAAATTAGCTTCATGTAAGTTTGAAATACCATTGAGGACAGTGGTTTCTGAGTTTAAACCTGGCTTGTCTGATCTTCGTTTCTTTCTATTAAAAAAATGGGGATTTTAATCCATAATTTACAGGAAATTGTAGTGAAAATTAAGAAGAAACTATGATAAGATACTTGGTAAGTTAATTATTTGGCTTCCCTGGTGGCTGAGTGGTAAAGAATTTGCCTGCCAGTGCAGGATCCCCTGGTGGGAAAGATCTCCTGGAGAAGGAAATGATAATCCACTCCAGTCTTCTTGCCTGAAAAATCCCATGAACGGAGGAGTCTGGCGGGCTACAGTCCATGGGGCTGCAAAGAGATGGATGCACTTAGTGACCAAGTAACAAGTTAAATATAATAAAGATAAGTGAAAATGAGTAGGACATTAGGAGTGAAACTACACAGAATCCATTATATCTGATGTAATCTGGATCTGTAGTTGTTAATCAATTATATATGCATATCATACAAGATAGAAATTATTCATTTATTCTCCAGCCTTTTAATGTTGGACCAAGAATTGTGTTTGTTGCTGTTACTGTTATTTTAATGGTTGACATTTTACATCACTTTTCTGCATAAAGCCCATATGCAGAATTTTTCTGCATAAATTTTCTGCATAAAGCCACATTTTTTCTGCATAAAGCCACAGTTTCCTTTTGGAGATTTTTTTAAAATAATGGATTAAGTAATAGAGTGAGAATTAAAAATACAAGGCAATTTGAGTGTAGAATTCTGAGCAGAGCTTTCTCTACTGATGTAGAAAATAGTTAAGTATTTTCCTGGAAGTTTCACAATGGTCTTGTGTGTGTATGTATGTGTGTGTGTGTGTGTGTGTGTGTTAATTGCTCAGTCATGCCCAACTCTTTGCAACCCCATGGACTATAGCCTGCGAGGCTCCTCTGTCCATGGAATTCTCCAGGCAAGAGTTTGGAGTTCGTTGCTTTCTCCAGGGAATCTTCCTGACCCAGGGATCGAATCTGGGTCTTCTGCTTTGCAAGCAGATTCTTTACCATCTGAGCCACCAGGGAAGCCCCCAGAATAGTCTTGCTCATGTCTGATTTGATGGCTAATTTAACAAAAATCGACTCTCATTCAACTTAATTTTCTTTTTATTAACACTCATATTCTATTAGCTTTTGCAGTATTTAATTAAATTGCACATTTTTGTTAACAAGTAAAACTGGCATACATTGTTTAGGGCACAAACCCAGCTGTTTCTCATTGAGCTTAACAGCTCAGCTGGTGGGTTCAAAAGAGGAGGTATCGTGGAGAACTGTCTCCTGGCTAAGGCCCTTCAGTCTAGCCATGTGTGTGGGTTCCTATTTTATGAAGAAACCCAGAGCAGTGGTTGATTTGCTGAGCTGGGTAAGTGCTGGTGGGTTAAGGAGCTCTCACATTTTGAGGAGTGCTTACCTGAATCAGTTCTCCATTTAGGGCCTCTTGTCTAAACCTTCTGCAGCCCTCCCCATCTGTATATCTACCACAGGTACAGAATGCATGGCTGGGAAAGCAAAACCCAGCTGCTAGGGTACACTCTTCAAGCCTGTATGGCCGGCACTTGCCCAGTTTTAAGACTGAATAAAGAGCCTAGAGGCAGCAGCAGAGCCATCAGTGGAGAGGAGGAGCTCACAGGCTTGAAGCAAGGTCCCAGAGCAACACTCCACCATCTACTGTGGATGGTGGTGGGACATGGGTGCAGCTTTTGCTCCTGGGGTTACGGGGAGATGGCCAGTTAGAGCAGAAATTAGCCTCAGGTTGGCTCATCAGTTACCAGGGAAACTGGCAGAGGGACATGCCCCCCCCCACCATCCTTTTGATAAGAACAGTCTCTAGCTGGGGTGGGGTGAGTACGTAGGCAGGTGAGTAGGGTGTAGGTGAACCAGGCCCTGGTTAAGCAGGAGAACAGCCACCATGAGTGGCCTGACCATAAACCAGATGACCGGAGGTGCATTAAAAGTGAGACAGCATGGAGAAATATAAGGAGCTTGCTAGACGTGCTTCTTTGTGCCTGCTCTGCTTCAAGGATGCTCTTGGTGTGGACTTGGGGTGTCTGCTCTTATCTTGGAGCAGGGCATATTGGCTCATCCCGGCTGTTCTCAGCATCTCCCAGATTGTTAGGAAGAGAATGCATGCCTCACCATGAAAGAGCTTTCTCTACTGATATAGGTGACTTTTGCCTGTGTCAGTACTTTTGTCGAGCAGAATGGGTTTAAGCTGAACTTTAAAAAAGGCAGATATGTATCTCCACTAGGTATTTACTAGGAAATGTCAAGTGGTGTTTTATTAACTTGGTGAGATAAAGCCAGAGAAATACGCGGGAGGTCGGCAGCCTGGCTTGAAACAACTGAGAGCCGTTTTCTTTGTAACTGTCATAGCCTTGATCGCTTATCGGCACAAGGAATATGCTTTGACTCTGATTGTGCTCTTTTAAGTGTTTTCTCTGCAGATCATAGTGCTCAACAAACAGGCCTAATGCTCAGAAGATAAAGTTGGTCAGAAATGGTTAGCACTGTACAAGAGCCAGATTATGGAGGAATTTAAAATAAACATATCTGAAAGTAAAAGTGTTATGGTGGCTGGGCGGTCAGTGGTTGTATCATCTTCCACTTTTGCATTACTTATTCTTTGTCAAATGTGCATTTTCCTACCAACATCTTTATGAGAAAAGTGCTCTCTGTAGTTTTATTCCCAAAGACACTGAAACTTGGAAATTTAAATGCTAGATAAATAACAATAAGATGAAGCACTCAAAAGAGGGAAGATAAAAGTACAAATTAAGTAAAATATATGACAAAACAATGAAAATTGACATGATCAACAAATGAGAGGAACCACAAATCAGTAATATTCAAAAATGCCTATTTACAGGGTCACGTGCATGAGTGCTAAGCTGCTTCAGGTGCGTCTGACCTTTGTGATCCTAGGGACTGAAGCCCACCAAGCTCCTCTGTCCATGGGATTTTCCAGGCAAGAATACTGGAGAGGGTTGCCATGCCCTTCTTCAAGGCATCTTTCTGACATACGGATCAACCCAGGTCTCTTTTGTCTCCTGCACTGGCAGGCAGGTCTTTACCACTGGCGCCACCTGGGAAGCCCCATTTAGAGGATTAGTAGAAATTTAAAAATTTGTGTATATTCATAGAGTCACAAAGAGAATGACGTGAACAACTATGTGCCAATATTTTAAAAAACCTAAATGAAATGCACAAGATTCTAGAAAATATATAGATTACTTAGTTCAGTTCAGTTCAGTCACTCAGTCGTGTTCAGCTCTTCATGACCCCATTGACTACACCATGCCAGGCCTCCATGTCTATCACCAACTCCCAGAGCTTACTCAAACTCATGTCAGTCGAGTTGGTGATACCATCCAATGATCTCATCCTCTGTCCTCCCCTTTTACTCCTATCTTCAATCTTTCCTAGCAACAGGGTCTCTTCCAATGAGTCAGCTCTTCTCATGAGGTGGCCAAAGCATTAGAGTTTCAGCATCAGTCCTTCCAATGAATATTTAGGACTGATTTCCTTTAGGATGGACTGGTTGGATCTCCTTGTAGTCCAAGGGACTCCCAAGAGTCTTCTCCAACACCACAATTCAAAAGCATCAATTCTTCTGTGCTCAGCTTTTTTTATAGTCCAGCTCTCACATCCATCTCACATCCCAAAACCATAGCTTTGACTAGACGGATGTCTGTTGGCAAAGTAATGTCTCATATCCCCATCTACTTGCCATGAAGTGATGCGACTGGATGCCATGATCTTCGTTTTCTGAATGTTGAGTTTTAAGCTTACATTTTCACTCTCCTCTTTCATTTTTCATCAAGAGGCTCTTTACTTCTTCACCTTCTGCCATGAGGGTGGTGTTATCTGAGTATCTGAGGTTATTGGTATTTCTCCTGGAAATCTTGATTCCAGCTTGTGCTTCATCCAGCCCAGCATTTCTCATGAGGTACTCTGTATATAAGTTAAATAAGCAGGGTGACAATATACAGCCTCGATGTACTTCTTTCCCGGTTTGGAAACAGTCAGTTGTTCCATGTCCAGTTCCAACTGTTGCTTCTTGACCTGCATACAGATTTATCAGGAGGCAGGTCAGGTGGTCTGGTATTCCCATCTCTTTCAGAATATTCCACAGCTTATTGTGATCCACACAGTCAAAGGCTTTGGCATGGTCATTAAAGCAGAAATACATGTTTTTTGAACTCTCTTGCTTTCTTGACCCAATGGATATTGGCAACTTGATCTCTGGTTCTTCTGCCTTTTCTAAATCCAGCTTGAACACCTGGAAGTTCATGGTTCACGTACTGTTGAAGCCTAGCTTGGAGGATTTTCAGCATTATTTGGCTAGCATGTGAGACGAGTGCAATTGTGTCGTAGTTTGAACATTCTTTGACATTGCCTTTCTTTGGGATTGGAATGAAAACTGGCCTTTTTCAGTCCTGTGGGCACTGCTGAGTTTTCCAAATTTGCTGGCATATTAGTGCAGCACTTTCACAGCACTATGTTTGAGGATTTGAAATAGCTCAGTTGGAATTCCATCCCCTCCACTAGCTTTGTTTATAGTGATTCTTCCTAAGGCCTACTTGACTTCACATTCCAGGATGTCTGGCTTTAGGTGAGTGATCACACCATCATGATTATCTGGGTCATGAAGATCTTTTTGTATAGTTCTTCTGTGTATGCTTGCCACCTCTTCTTAATATATTCTGTTTCTGTTAGGTCCATACCATTTCTGTCCTTTATTGTGGTCATCTTTGCATGAAAAATTCCCTTGGTGTCTCTAATTTTCTTAAAGAGATCTCTAGTCTCTAGTCTTTCCAATTCTGTTGTTTTCCTCTATTTCTTTGTATTGATCACTGAGGAAGGCTTTCTTATCTCTCCTTGCTATTCTTTGGAACTCTTCATTCAAATGGGTATATTTTTCCTTTTTCCTTTGCTTTTCACATCTCTTCCTTTCTCAGCTCTTTGTAAGGCCTCCTCAGCCATTTTGCCCTTTTGCATTTCTTTTTCTTGCGGATGGTCTTGATCTCTGCCTCCTGTACAATGTCACGAACCTCTGTTAATAGTTCTTCAGGTGCTCTATCAGATCTAATCTCTTGAATCTATTTCTCACTTCTACTATATAATCGTAATGGATTTGATTTAGATTATACCTCAATGGTCTAGTGGTTTTCCCTACTTTCTTCAATATAAGTCTGAATTTGGCAATACAGAGTTCATGATCTGAGGCACAGTCAGCTCCTGGTCTTGTTTTTGCTGACTGTATAGAGCTTCTCCATCTTTGGCTGTAAAGAATATAGTCAATCTGATTTCGGTGTTGACCATCTGGTGATGTCCATGGGTAGAGTCTTCTCTTGTGTTGTTGGAAGAGTGTGTTTGCTATGGCCAGTGCGTTCTCTAGGCAAAACTCTGTTAGCCTTTGCCCAGCTTCATTTTGTACTCCAAGGCCAAATTTGCCTGTTACTCCAGGTGTTTCCTGACTATCTACTTTTGCATTCCAGTCCCCTATAATGAAAAGGACATCTTTTTGGGGTGTTATTTCTAGAAAGTCTTGTAGGTCTTCATAGAACCATTCAACTTCAGCCTCTTCAGCATTACTGGTCAGGGCATAGACTTGGACTACCATGATATTGAATGGTTTGCCTTGGAAACGAATAGAGATCATTCTGTCATTTTTGAAATTGCACCCAAATACTGCATTTTGGACTCTTGTTTTCTGTGATGGCTACTGCATTTCTTCTAAGGGAATCTTGCCCACAGTAGTGGATAT